>NC_135673.1:29411063-30907454 GCF_964188315.1 Podarcis muralis
CACTGTGGCAGCGTCCAGCCTCTGCATCTTCCCTGGTGCCCTCCAGAACTTGGTGCCCTGGTGCCCCACACCACTAGTCTCTATAGGTAAGACGCCCCTGAGAGCGGACGTGAATAACATTTTGCCCTCCAGTAGTTGCTGGACTACCATCATCTCATCATCCCCAACCATTGACCATGCTTGCTAGGGCTGATGAGAGTTTTAATTCAGCAACATCTGGAGGGTCAAGGGCTCCCCATGCCTGTGTTATAGTATCAAGTCAACAGTGATCCAAAATAGAAGTCAAATGAAGGGAACCTTCCTCAGACCAAGGACCACATTCCCTCCCAAACAACATTCCAGGGGCCAGTGGTGGATGGGGCCAGAGGCAAAAGTGGGCAGAGCAATGAATTAACTTTTAATACAGTAGGCTAGTTTCTACTCACATTTGCACACCCAGTGGTGTTTGGTGCCCATTGGGACTGGTGGGGTAGAAAACAAAGGCCCAGCAGCAGCTTAGCAGAAGGTGCTAAATAAGGAGCCCAACATGCAGAGCTAACTAATTCTAACCATTCCCTTGCTGAATTTCACATGGATAACAGTGAGGCCAAAGAGGAAGAGGATGATAGGCAGATCTGTTCTCTGGAGTGGCTGTAAGTAAAAAGAGAAATGAAAAGGGAGGTGGACTTGGATGAATCAAGACTGAGTTTTGTGGGGCAATGGTGCTAATAGGCCAGTCTACCTTTCTATCCTCCATCCAAGCAAGCAAAAGGCATGATTAGAGATCAAGGACACATTCCAGCCAAGCAAAACACTCAAGGAGGGTGCAATGTAGGGCCAATGAGCGGAGTGACCTAGGGAGATGGGGTGTGGCTGGGTAGGGGGTGTTGCCTGCAGAAAGTCCTATAAGAGAGAGGCCAAAGGGCCCCAATTGGCTCTCAGATATACAGCTCCCCACTTCTTGTATTAGTGGTCATTGTAGAAGTGTGCTTTTCCTGCCGGTCATCAGAAACAATGACTGGAGGTGAGCTGCCTAAAGGAAAGCAGAGAAAAGACCAGGAGCGAGATGTTGTATTTTTAGCATAAAGCAAAATAGCCAGATTATTAAAGTCTGAGGAGGACTGTAGCTCAGTGAGAGTATGTTTTGCTTGCTAAAGATCTACCATTCGGATCTCATCAAACCCCTGCCTGAAAGCAGTGGCCATTGGTGTGGTTCCAAAACCTGTCCTCAAGGTTCTTAAACCAAGGCATGCTTTCCCATAGCAGCGGGGGACCCAATTTACAAATGGAACACACTCAACAGGAAGCGGAACATGTTCTTATTCCAAGGCAAAGTTCACAAACCAAAACACCTACTTCCGGGTTTGCAGCGTTCTTAATCCAAGTTGTTCATAAACTAAGCTGTTCTTAAACCAAGGCACTACTGTACTGATAATTCATTTGCTAACAGCTTCAAATTTAGTCATGGCCCAAGGCTGGAAGGACTGGTTTATAAAAGCCTTCTTTATACCTACATAAGAGAAACTGGCCTACCCACTTCAGGTTCTCAGGGAAGAAGTGGAGCCACAGCTGTCTGGTGGCTTTCTGTTGCTTATTTAACAACACAGTCACAGTCGCACAGATGTCAAATTCTATCCAAATATCATTTCATATGTTGCTGGTTTTGGTTATGAGTTTTTGATTCACTGTTTATGTCTTACCTTGAAATTCTGCCCTATTGCCCTCCTTTGTACATTTGTAAGTCTTTTTCCTTTATATCTTTCTTTCCCTTACCATATATCTGACCATTCACCTCATTTTTACCTTCACAACAACCCAGTGAGGTAGGTTGATTAGTAGATGATCCAGCATGGCTGAGTGAGCTTCAAGACTAAGGAAGAGTTTGAACCTGGGTCTCCCTAGCCTTAAAAACAGCCTCCACATGAGAAATATTCACAGTAGGAAAAGCATTAGGTATACATTCCAAGAGTATTTCTGTTTGTGGCTGCATACACAGCATACACTCAAAGCACATTTAAAGGACATGACATCCCCCAAAGAATAATGGAAACTGTAATTCCCAGCACTCTTAGCAAACTACAGTTCCCAAGACTCTTTAGGGGAAGTTGTATATGGTTTGTTTGCAGCCTCATATGGGAACATCATGTTTGGCTTCCCTCCCATCTGCAAGGTGGTTGGCCAAAATGAAGAGCAAAATACTGTCAGAAGCAGCTTTTTAGCTGGGAAATCTGGACTGAAATGCTAAAGATCTCCTTAGGTTTCCTGAGAATGAGCCATATAAATGGAAGCCTCTTTTGCAGGGGAATTAAACTTTCCAGAAACTGAAGAGCAGATTTCAAAACAGCACTTATCTGTACAGGACTTCTCTCTGCACACCCCTCCTCTGAGATTTTTTTTGGGGGGGGGTCGCTTCTACACTATTTTTCCATCACTCAGTGGCTCTCAATAAAATACACTCAATAAAATACAAGTCAACAAGTCAATTATTAAAATTACATAACATCCATAATAAGACAACCTAAGAACTATAAAAATCAAACAAGGGTTCATAAGTCATATCTATTAGAATGTAAGCCCGAGAATAGGGACTGCATTCTGTCTTCATTTCCACATAATGCCCAGCAATTTTTAGATGTTTTATAAATAAACAACAGTCACTTTCCATTCTGTGTATATTCCATCCAGAAAGATCCCAAAAGAATGGTAAAACATAATGAAATCCCATAGGTGGGGGTGGGTAAATATGTCAATTTCAATTTATCTCTGTTTCTAATTTTATCCCAGTTTTAAGTTCAGTTCTCCACATTTACACACCAAGTTTTTTTTGGGGGGGGGGTTATAAATCCTCATTAAAATTCACTAGCATTATAGTGTGACTTTCTCCTAATATGCACAGGTTTCTAGGCTATTTCCCCAAACATACGCATTGCAAAGCAGTTGCCCAAAACATAATGCATTTTTAAGGTTGTTTTCACTAATATATGCCTTTACACGCATGTGCATGTGCATTCTTGTATGTATCACTTGGCTGGGAAATTGCATTGCAGAATTCAAAGACGTGTAAGTTTCAAAGGATGGTTTTGTCTCAGTTCAAATCTTGCTCCAGAATGTGCAAAGGACAAGTTCTCTTAAATTTAAACTGAGTTGAATTTATTCTCACTCCCTACCCATGGACGACTGGGATAATAGAGTGATTTGGCTGCTTTAGACCAGGGATGGACATAAGGTAAATTGAGAACTACTGATAGTTCGTTAGGTAGGGATGGAGAGTCTGGGATTTGGTTTAGTTCACATTTTAATGCAAACCTAAGGGCTTATCCACACTTCTTCTTGTCCCACTACTCTCTTCCAGGGAAAACCGCTCTTTAGTGCTCAATTGGAGCAAATGGCAATTTAAGTTTCCTCCGGATTGACGTTTGTTCCAATTTAGAGCTATAGAGCGAGTTTTCCTTGGGAAAGGAGCAGGTCAAGTGCAAAACCACTTGGACCCATGCTTTCTAGTCATAGGACAACCAGAAGTTTGGATGAGCCCTAACACAGCCTTCCCTGAAACAATACGCAAACTGAAACAAAGTATCTTTGGAAATGCACACTTGTATGAATTTTGTGATGTAGTTCTCCAAAATCTGTACAAAATGTCTACAGCAGGGTAAAGAGCATAAAAATGCATGTATCGATGAAAAAGGCA
Source organism: Podarcis muralis (assembly GCF_964188315.1). Lineage (NCBI taxonomy): Eukaryota > Metazoa > Chordata > Lepidosauria > Squamata > Lacertidae > Podarcis > Podarcis muralis. The sequence continues at coordinate 29,414,731 of NC_135673.1, forward strand.
TACCGAAAATGCACCATAGTGGAGAAAATTGCTTGCAAAACTGTTTTATATTAGGAGAAATTACATATAAAAATGTGAATGCTAGGAGAAATGCACGATGTCAATTTATGTGAGCGTTTTCACAAACTGATACAGAAATGTGATGTATGGAGCTTAAAACTGGAAAAATAAGAAATGAAGAAAAACTAAAACTGACAGTTTAGTTCAGGGGTCTGCAACCGGCGGCTCCAGAGCCGCATGTGGCTCTTTTACACCTTTGCCGCGGTTCCGGGGCGGATACTAGCGAGGGGAGGAGGCGCATTGTGCGCCCTGACACTCCCCACTGTGGCGGGCACTGTACTGGCTGTGACGTCACATGGGGGCGGTGCGTGCGTTAGTCACGCACCGTCCCGACGTCACCTTCCCAGTTTTGCGGCTCCCAGGTTTTTTTCTTTCTTCAGAAACGGGTCCAAGTGGCTCTTTTTGTCTTAAAGGTTGCAGACCCCTGATCTAGTCCATCACTATCTCTGGGTGATTTTGTAATAGGTCAGTGAGGGTTTCTGATTGCTACTTAACAACAGCAAGAACCCAATGGCTCCTGTGCACAAACACACACACACACACACACACACACACACACACACACACACACACTAAATTAGACTGCTGAGATTAAGAAAGCTTTGGAAAGCCAGAAGTACTGTAGATGTTTGTGTGATGGGACAGCGAGCTCAGTTCCAGTACAGCAAACAAATTCCTGGGCTGAGCATCTTCCATAATTCTAAGAATAACTGCTGCCACCATGAGCAACAGAGTAGACCCATTGAGCTTAATGACATGACTAAGTTAGGCTCGTTAGTATTAAAGGGTCTACTCTGAGCAGAACTTAGTTGGATACAGTATTCTAGCATTGGAGATAGGCTTCCATATACAAGGGCAATACTGAGGAATCGGAATGAACTTTATTTCTCAGACCAGGTTTAGAAGATGAAATGACTGGAATGTATTTGGGCCACCTATGACATTTCAGGGATGAAGAATCTTGGGTCCAGGAACCAAATGTGATCCTCCAAGCCTCTCTATCATGCCCTTGGGGCTATTTGCAGGCCATGCCCCCTCTGTAGTCTTAGTCTTCTCAAGTGCTCTTGCCTGTCTATAATGTGTCCTTGAGCTCTGATACTTCCTCTTGCTTTTCCTCAATAGTGTGTGAAAGTGAGTGAGTATGTATAGAAAGAAGCCTACTGTACAAAATTGGAATGTACATTTGTTGCTCCTCCCACTTTTACCTCTGTCCCCACCCACCACTGACATTTGGTTCCTGGAAGATTGCCTAGAAGGGAACATGTCCCTCAGGCAGAAAAAGTTCCCCATTCCCACCCTATAGCCATATTGAAATAATTGCATGAACTCTGTCATGAAGGCATAACTTCATTGGCAAAAAACAATGAATGCAATGAAAAATGGGGAAGGGAAATGTACTGGATAAGGCAGAAACATTTATTTCAGTGAGATCCAGAACAGGGGTACAGAGACTCCAACAGCTTACTGCATCTGAGGCAGGTAATTAAAACTTTATTACAGATAACTCAAATTGATTGGCAGCTCTGCTAAGTAAGTTGAGTGAGTAGGCCCATGGTGGCTTCGCTTGCTTGAGTCATCTGATCTATTCACTGTGCAGGGATTCCTGTGCAACCCATTTAAAGTAGTTTCAAACTTACTTAGCTGCCACAGGGTCTTCCAATCAAATCAAGGACTAGAGTCTTATCAAGTGGCTAGCCTTCTTGAACATTTAAATCTCAGTATCCCTACAAAAGGGATGCGGGTGACGCTGTGGGTTAAACGACAGAGCCTAGGACTTGCTGATCAGAAGGTCGGCAGTTCGAATCCCCACGAAGGGGTGAGCTCCCGTTGCTCAGTCCCTGCTCCTGCCAACCTAGCAGTTTGAAAGCACGTCAAAGTGCAAGTGGATAAATAGGTACCGCTCCGGCGGGAAGGTAAATGGCGTTTCTGTGCGCTGTTCTGGTTCGCCAGGAGCGGCTTAGTCATGCTGGCCACATGACCCAGAAGCTGTATGCCGGCTCCCTCGGCCAATAAAGTGAGATGAGCGCTGCAACCCCAGAGTCAGTCACAACTGGACCTAATGGTCAGGGTCCCTTTACCTTTACCTTTTATCCCTACAAAAATATTCTTTATGTGTTCATTTTCTTATACGGTGCCTCAGCGTACATGTTGCTTTACAGAATACAAAAAGCACAGCTCCCAGCTCCCGTGGAGATTACAATCTAGAATTTGATGTGATGTGGCAGTGGGGGTAGGAGCAGAGGATGGCAACAGGGAAGCTGCAATATATGCAGTGCATTGGTTCCAAAAGCTTTGGATTCATAGCGGGATATTGCTCATTCCTGTCCTTTGCTTATGGCCTGGCTGTCTAGATTATGGGGAACCTATATGCTGAGGATCTCATCAAGGATAATAATAATAATAATAATATAATTTATTATTTATACCCCGCCCATCTGGCTGAGTTTCCCCAGCCACTCTGGGTGGCTCCCAGTCGAGTGTTAAAACCAATACAGCATTAAATATTAAAAACTTCCCTAAACAGGGCTGCCTTCAGATGTCTTTTAAAGATAAGATAGCTGCTTATTTCCACGACATCTGATGGGAGGGCGTTCCACAGGAACCACTACCGAGAAGGCCCTCTGTCTGGTTCCCTGTAACCTCACTTCTCGCAATGAGGGAACCACCAGAAGGCCCTCGGTGCTGGATCACAGTGTCCGGGCTGAACGATGGGGGTGGAGATGCTCCTTCAGGTATACAGGGACAGAGGCACATCTAGGGTCCCTTGTGCCCTTGGTAAGGAGGTATATTGGGGTACAGTGGTACCTCGGGTTAAGAACTTAATTCGTTCTGGAGGTCTGTTCTTAACCTGAAACTGTTCTTAACCTGAAGCACCACTTTAGCTAATGGGGCCTCCTGCTGCCGCTGCGCCGCCAAAGCACGATTTCTGTTCCCATCCTGAAGCAAAGTTCTTAACCCGAGGTAATATTTCTGGGTTAGTCGAGTCTGTAAGCTGAAGAGTATGTAACCCGAGGTACCACTGTATCACTTTACTGCAATACCTACCTACCTATTATTATTATTATTATTGTTGTTGTTGTTGTTGTTGTTGTTGTTGTTGTTGTTATTATTATCATTATTATCATTATTATCATTATTATCATTATTATCATTATTATTATTTTATGCCACCACTGACTTGGTTGTCCCAGCCACTCTGGGCAGCTGCCAACAGAATATTTAAAACACAATAAAACATCAAACATTAAAGAACTTCCCTATACAGGGCTGCCTTCAGATGGCTTCTAAAAGTCAGATAGTTGTTTATTTCCTTGACATCTGATGAGAGGGTGTTCCACGGGGTGGGTGCAGATACCAAGAAGGCCCTGTGCCTGGTTCCCTGTTTATTACCTATGCCACTGAGATAATACACAGGTGGAGAGAGAGGCTGGTGACCTGAGAAGTTTTTTATTATTATTTAGATTTCTTACACATCCTTCACTGTGAGGGCAGGTTGCAACAATTTAAAAATACAATACGAAAAACAGTTAAAACAGTTAAAACATATTACAATAAACAGAATAGGGCAGATCCGTGTGTGTGTACATACTGATGTCAAAGGTCAGGTTAAAGAGGTGTGTCTCCAGCATGTGACAAAACTATTGTATTTTTTGCTGTATAAGAGTCACTTTTTCCCTCCTAAAAAGTAAGGGGAAATACAAACTGAAAGCATTTGCAGATGACCTGGTTTTAACATTACAGGAGCCAGAATCTAGTACAAAAAGAGTGTTAGAACTGATTCAGGAATTTGGTCGGGTGGCGGGATTTAAGTTGAACAAGCAAAAAACTAAGGTTTTGGCTAAAAATTTGACATCTACAGAAACGGATGGGTTTCAGAGAGAGACAGGATTAAGTGTGGTTAAAAAAGTGAAATACCTGGGGGTTCATTTGTCCTCCAAAAATTTGAATTTATTTAAAGATAATTATGAAAAATGTTGGGTAGAAATCAAAAAAGATTTGGAAATTTGGTCAAGACTGAAACTTTCCTTGTTGGGTCGAATTGCAGCTATAAAAATGAATGTATTGCCGAAAATGTTATTTTTGTTCCAAGCCCTACAGATTGTGGACAGAGTGGAATGTTTTGGAAAGTGGCAGAAGGATATCTCCAAATTTGTCTGGCAGGGCAAAAAGCCCCGAATAAAGTTTAAAATACTAACTGACTCGAAAGAAAGAGGGGGGTTTGCCCTGCCAGACTTGAGGTTGTATTACGAATCTGCAGCCTTCTGCTGGTTGAAGGATTGGTTTTTGTTGGAGAACACTGATGTCCTAGATCTGGAAGGGTTTGACAATGCCTTTGGTTGGCATGCATATTTGTGGTACGACAAGGTTAAAGCTCACAAATTGTTTAAAACCCATATTGTCAGAAAAGCATTATTCATGGTCTGGATGAAATACAAAGACTTGCTAGAGGGCAAGACCCCGAGGTGGCTATCACCGATGGAGGCCAAGGCTCGAAAAAGACCCAACATGGAGGCCTACTGGCCGAAATATTGGGAAATAATTGAAAAAACTGGAGACAATTGGAGGTTGCAGAGCCAGGAGAAACTAAAAAATAAGGTGCGAGACTGGCTACACTATGCTCAAATTCAAGAGGTGTTTAAAATAGACAAAAAAGTTGGTTTCCAGGTGGAAAAATCGAAATTAGAGACGGAATTGTTAGAACCAAAAACTAAGATACTCTCTAGAATGTACAACTTGCTGCTTAAATGGAATACACAGGATGAGACAGTAAAATCTGCCATGATAAAGTGGGCACAGGACATTGGGCATAACATTATGTTTGAGGACTGGGAAAGGTTATGGAACACCGGAATGAAGTTCACGGCATGTAATGCCTTGAAGGAAAACATTATGAAAATGATATACCGGTGGTACATGACCCCAGTCAAGCTTGCTAAGATATACCACTTGTCTGACAATAAATGCTGGAAATGTAAGGAGGCTGAAGGGACATTCTTTCACCTCTGGTGGACCTGCCCAAAAGTGAAGGCCTTCTGGGAAATGATATACAATGAGCTAAAAAAGGTATTTAGGTATACCTTTCCCAAGAAACCAGAGGCCTTCCTCCTGGGCATGGTAGACCAGAAAGTGTTAAAGAAGGATAGACCTTTGTTTATGTATGCTACTACAGCAGCAAGAATTCTCATCGCAAAGCATTGGAAGACACCAGATTTACCCACGCTGGAAAAATGGCAGACGCAGTTGATGGACTACATGGAACTGGCTGAAATGACTGGCAGAATCCGAGATTTGGGAGAGGAAATAATGGAGGAGGACTGGAAAAAATTTAAGGACTATTTGCAAAAACATTATAAGTTGTATGAATGTTAAGAATGTGTACGATTAGGAAACTCTTGCTTCAGCAACTTGAATAGGTGAATTGGAAACTATGAGGTGGACAACATGAAGTAACCATACTATGTTTATTTTTAAGGTACAAATAACTGAGATACAGTATTTTACATTTAGAAACATAGTATTTGAAAGATACAGTAAGACATGAAATAAGGTAACAAATTGCTGATGTTTTAATTGCAAAGAACGCAGGATTCGGAAGATGTGGGGAAGTCCGATTGGAACGGTTAAAGTACTTTGGAAAGTTGGTGTTTATGTATTCTTTTTTTTTCTTTTCTTTACTTTTTACTTTTTATTTCTGTAAATTTCTGGCTATTTGAAAGAAAATTTAATAAAATATATATTAAAAAAAGGAAATGTGTGTGCATCTTATGCAGCGAATGCAGGTTGCACAGCTATCCCAGAAGCCAGAACAGCAAGAGGGATTGCTGCTTTCACTGCACAGCGATCCCTCTTGCTGTTCTGGCTTCTGAGATTCAGAATATTTTTTTTCTTGTTTTCCTCCTCCAAAAACTAGGTGCGTCTTGTGGTCTGGTGCTTCTTATAGCGAAAAATACGTATATAATTTTCGCATATAATATAATTATAAGGTACAGTATATAATGCAGTTACCTGATGCACCTCTGTGGAGAGGGAATTACACATTTTAGGGGCTGCACAAAGAATGCCCTCTTGTAGACCATCATCCCTGAGGGAATCAAGAGGGGCCCCCTCTGCAAATTTTAATATCCAAGAGGGTAGGCAGGGAAGGATGAAGTCTTTCAGATATTTGGAGCCTAAACCATTTAGGGCTTTAACAGTGGTAGTGTATCACATTTCACCGCTTGAGGAGAAATGGGAGGTACCACCCTGCCCTGCTGCCATTGCCACCAGCACCACCATACCTGCCGCTGCCACCGACACTGCCTACCCTCCCACTGCTGCCAGTGGCGGAGAAGCCACCTAATGGCTGTACCTGTCCATTTAAACTCAAATGGTTGGGCTGGCCCTTGACTTTAAACTGTAAGGTGAGCACACAAATAAGGGTTCCTGCTGGTCTTATATAAAAACTCTCCTAGGTGGAGCTGCTCAGTCTGAGACCGAGCAACTTTGTCAGAGAAGGGGCTTAACAGACTCTTAGCTTTTCCTACTCCACTGCTCTGCAAAAGAACCCAACCTGCAGCACATTTTAAAATTGTCATTTTGTATGCTTATTTGCCTACCATCAGCCTGCATGGACCACCCCGTTTGCCTTTGACTCCCAGCCCCTGCCTGGGTCTTGGACTGCCTACTAGAGAACTCTGGGGGAAATAGCCCTGGCGCTCTCTAACAAAATACATCTCTGAGGTCTTCATGCAGTAATGATTTCTTGAGTTATTTGCATAGCTGTCAACTTTTCCCTTTTCTTGCGAGGAATCCAATTCGGAATAAGGGAATTTCCCTTTTTAAAAAGGGAAATGTTGACAGCTATGGCAGTGGCGTAGCATGGGGGGTGCAGGGGGGGCCGGCCGCACCGGGCGCAACATCTGGGGTTAGGGCAAATCCACAGGTTAGGGGGCGCAAATCCACAGGTTAGGGGGCGCAAATCCACGGGTTAGGGGGCGCAAATTACTTGCCTTGCCCCGGGTGCTGACAACCCACGCTACGCCGCTGAGCTATGGTTATTTGAGAGGACCCAGAAAAGTTTTTTTTTTTTGTGTTGTTTTTTTTTGGTTAAGTGTCCCCCTCCCAAGTTGCTGTGTAGAAGTACTCAATTAGGACATATCTGACCCGTAGCTTCAGTCTCAAGTTTCTCAATTACCACATGAAGGACAGTCCTATTCACTTATGCCTAAAATGCTTACTGAGGATCTTCCTACCCATTGACGTGCTAGTTGGTCTATGGCAGTGACAGAAACAATTGCATTGCTTTCGTTTCCCCACAAAGTTTAACTGTAAAGGAAGGCTTTTGAGCCTTCTAATGAGCTCTGGAGAGCAAAATGGGCCAAGGCACTTCACTTTGCATTCCGTAATAAAAACATGGAGCTTAAATATCATCATGAAATCATATCGAAAAAGGAGAGTTATTTGAGCAAGGGAAGAAGGGGGGGGTCTCTCTTCTGAAAGCCAGCATAAAAAGAGGGGCAGACTAAAGCTAACCAATTTAAAAATTAAATCGCAAAGGAGCATTAACGAGAAACCAAAATAATAATAATAATAATAATAAGTCCAAAAGATTCACGCTTGTTTCAAAGTTAGTTTATCATAAATCTGGCCTATGACACATAATAACTAGGAATGTTTTGAAGGTTATTTGATAGCAAGTTCAACAGTGTAGGTGACGGATGGAGTGAGCAGCATGATAATGAGTCCCTAGGGAAATCAAACTGGAAGAAGCAGACAGGGTGAAACATCCATGGGCTTGTATTCTAATGGAGGGGGGGAAGCATATTCAAAAAGTTCACTGTTTATCTCATCAGAGCATCAAATAATACAAAGTCACTCTAATCAAATATATAAAACGCGTCAAATAGATAAAGCATGTTAGAGAAAGGTTCGCTAAAGAGGAAAGGAAGGATAAAAACGAGGGGAAACAATGCCTGATTTGGCCCTAATGCAGAAACACTTAATAGCTTGGGGAGGGGGGGGGTCCATATCATCCACTGTGAAAGTCTCCCGCATGAGCTCCACTGAAATGAATGAGGGGTTAGTATGAGCCCTATGATGATAGCACTGTGCTGTTCTCCACTCCCTTTGGTGGTCAAAGCTCCCCCTATTGACTGGAGACAGAGCTGTTTTGAGGGTATCAGCCCTCCATTAATCACTTTCCCACATTTGCTTGCTTGCTTGCTTTTATTTATTTATTAATTTATTTAAACATCAATAGCCCAACTTCCCAGCCAGATAATAATATATTGCTAAATGTGTTTGAGGGGCAGCTGCTATATGCGCTCAGCCACCAGATCCATGGGGAGATTAAGCAGTCTAGGAAACACGTATTGAATTTTTAACTCTCCACCTGACTTGCATGGAGCCAAAAGGGTTAGGGTATGCACAGGAATGTTAACTAAGCAACCAACCAGGAGGTCTTTGTGGATACCTTACTTAACCCACCAGCTTCAGAGAATCTGGAACAGGACAGGCTATTGCAAACAATGGGAATACTACACCCAGCAAATGTTGAAGGGACGTTTGCATCAGTGTGTGCTAGTGTGCACAGGGAATTAAGCTGTGAGCCTTTGTGTAAGAATGGGGGTGTTTGAAATATACAAAAGTAAGGTGGCCATGTACTCTATTTTACAGAGGGCTCCCCCCTGATCCACTGAAATGCATGGAATGATATGACAGCATATTTCAGCCACAGCACCATGAACAGCACTTTGGTCCGGTGTCAAAAATCAGAAAGAGGAGCAATGAAGGGTATTTGTTTTTAATTCAGTGGTTCACCCACCTCTCAACCTTCTCTACTTTGGCACAATTAATGGAGTTCTTTAAGTGTGACAAATAAAAAATGCAGCCATTCACAATTTAAAAGCATGCCAGCTGTAATTGATTAATATTTAGCATAAAAACTAATTTTAAACCCAATTGTGGGAAAGGTGTTATTTACTTCTTCTTAAAAGTTTTTGATGTAATAAATATGAGACTTTTTGCAGGCAGGTGGTTGTTGTGCTCCAGCTACACATGTACCTGTAATGTTACCATTAGTGGACAGTATAAAGAAGAAGAAGAAGAAGAAGAAGAAGAAGAAGAAGAAGAAGAAGAAGAAGAAGAAGACGACGACGACTTGTGGAAAAAATTCAGAGCAATACACTTCTAAGGCACTAATGGAGATCACCAATAGTGGATTAGCAAAATGCCAAGTAGACTATAGGGCAATTCCCAAAGCTAATACGGACCTACATAGGAGCCAACTCCTAAAGGCCAAGGTCCCTTTGGCCCCCCCCCCAATAAAAAAATTGAGGGGGCCAGTGCCCCCCAAATTTGATGGACATTGCCATTCAAATGGTGTGTGTGTACCATTGTGTGCATCACAGTGATAGAGGTTGCTTCTATTTGAATAACCTTATGTTTTACATGCTTTCTGTGCATTGTGGTTTATTTCAAAATGCTATTTATTCTGTGACCCTATTGGCTGAATTTGCATTTGGTTTCTGAAATGTCTACTCCATTGGATGTGCTTCCTGAGCAGGTGTCATATACATTTAATACGTTCTGTGGGAGGAGGCAGGAAAGTAGATTTTTCTGAAAGGTTTTTCTCCAAGAAAAAGAACCTGGTTTACATTTTCCTGTGTGTATGATGGCAACAGGAAAATGAAAGCATGTATTGTGGACCAGTAATATGGTTTGCACTGGGCTATGTAGGGATCACTGCCTTGCCGTGGCGAAGGGGCTTGAAGAACTCAGAGAAGCTATGAACTACGCCGAGCAGGGCACACAAGATGAACAGGTCATAGTGGAGAGTTTTGACCAAACGTGATCCACCTGGAGGAGGAACCGGCAAGCCACTCCAGTATCCTTGCCAAGAAAACTCCATGGACAAAGACAACATGTAGGGGAAGGGCCATACCACAGTGGCATAACATATGACTTGCATTTGAAAGGTCTCAGACTCAATCTTTAACATCTCCAAGTAGGCCTGGGAAATAGTGGGGAGATGCCACCTCCATCAGTGTGTAGGGTAGATAATATTGACCTAAATGTACTAATGGTCTGACTCTATTTTAGGGATGGGTCAGTCAATCTGTTGATTTCAGTTTCCCTCTGTTTCTCATTTTTCCTATCTTAACTTCAGTTCTCCACATTTCCATGTCAGTTTCCAAATGGTATTTTATCCTTAAAATTCCTCGTAAAAATTCATCAGCTTTTTTGTGTGGATTGCTCCTACTGTTAGAAAAAATACAGGCTGTGGTCACCATGTTGCAAAAAGCTTTGCATGTGTTAGCAGCTTAAAACCTGCAATAAACAACCATCTGTAAGCACTCTCAGGCTCCTATGTATGTACCTGGGAGTAAGCCTGACTGAATACAGTGGGAGTAAACGGGGGGGGGGGGAGGCTAAGAAGGGCCCTGCTGGATCAGGCCAGTGGTCCATCTAGTCCAGCATCCTTTTCTCACAGTGGCAACCTGAGTGCAACAGCCCTCTCCCTACTTGTGATCCCAGCAACTGGCGTCCAGAGACATAGTGCCTCCAACAGTGGAAAGAGAAGATAGCCATCAGGGTTGGCAGCCACTGATAGTCTTATCCTCCATGGATTTGTCTAATCAGCCATCAGGGTTGGTGGCGGTCACTGCCTCTTTTGGGAGCAAATCCCATTATTTATCTTTTGCACTGTGTGGAAAAAAAATACTTTATTTTGTTTGTCCTGAGTCTTCCAACATTCAGTTTCATTGGATGCCCCTGAGATCTTGCGCTGTTTTTAAGAGAGAGAAACTTTTCTCTGTTCACGTTCTCAAATCTGCACATAATGTTATACCATGTTGTCCCTTAATTGCCTTTTCTCTAAACTAAAAAGCTCCAAATGTAACCATTCTTCCTAGAGGAGTTGCTCAATCCTCTTGATAATTTTGCTTTCCCTTTTTGGGGGGATATGATTGCAGCTGCAGTTAGTCTCACGCCTTACAGAGTGACTCTCAGCCACCCATTAAAAATAAATAAATTAGGACCATTCATTCCAAGTGATCCATGCAAACACTTTGGATCATTTACCTTCTTCCCTCCCCTTCCCCTGGCACTGTGGAGTCACAGCTTAAATGCTACTTCTTATGTGACTTACATAGATATTCTAAATGTGTGTGTGTGTGTGTGTGTGTGTGTGTGTGTGTGTGTTGTATTGCAGGCTGGTGAGGCAATCTACTATGCTCTGTTGTATCTTTTTTTAGTTGGAGACTACCATGGTTTTAAAAAGTATGCAGCTAAATTTTCACCAAGAAAGAAGGCACCATCAGGTGTATTAAAGTAATATTTGATTTATGCAATTTAGGTGTAGATAAAGCATTCCCTGCCAAATGTATTAACACCTTGCTTTTAAGGCAGTTATTTATTTCTCTCTCAGTACTGAGAAGCCGTCATTTCATTAAAAGCAAAATCAATGTTCACTTTAGCAAAATAATAACAATAATGATGATGATGTGATGGTGGGAGAATCTTTCAGACACTCTCTGCCATTTTTTTTTCAGTTGCTTCCATCTCAATTTGCTTCTCTGCATTTTCTCGGTTATATCCTCTATGCCTGACTGGTGAAAAAGTTGAGCAACATTCCTTCTACTTCATATGGTAACCTGTTCACAATATTATGATGGTGTTTTCATAAATCTGTTGAAATGGATTTTATTGACAACCTCATAAATCACAATTCTTCAGAGTGCCAGGATTCCTTATTGATAAACAGAAGCACATTAAAAACATTCTGGGTTATCTGCCCAATTAACATCTTGCATAAAAATAAGCACAGGGATGAAAAGTGTTATTTACCCAGCAAAGTTATAAATGGAATATAGAAATGTATGCATGTGTGTGTCTCAACCATATACCAAAGAATGGAAAACATGTCTACACATTCCTGAAGCAGCCATATGCTTAAAAGGGTGTCATTATGAACAGAGTAGTTCAATTCCAGAGTTATTCTGTCTTTAATGACCATATTGTTTACAATGGTTGTTTCATTATTGTTGTAAGATACCCTGAGGGTCCTTTCCCTCACAGCTGAGGTAAAAGTGGAAAAATAAAATAATTAGGCCTCTGCAATACAACAACCACACACACACACACACACGCACACACACACACAATTAGATTGTTACCCACTCTGATCCTCCAGGATCAGATACAGTAAAAAATAAAATTAAAAAAATATTTAAACAGGAATGACTCAAATAAATAGTATTTGCTGTAAATCGCTGCGTGTTGGGCCCAGGACCTGTGGAATTTCTTAATTCCATATTTTGTGTGATTTGGCTGCCTCAGGGAAAATTATCTAGACCAATGTTCTGATAAAAACTGAAAAACGTGTAAACTGCAAGGCATTTGAAAAATAAAAAAATACAGCCCCCACAAGGAAAAGAGAATAAGCTCTTCTCTTCAGGCTTCCAATATAAGTTTGGTAAATTATTTTACACCTTAAAATAGCAAGAAATTTACATTCTGAGTTTCTGTTTGTTCAACCTGCTGCTGTTGTACTGAAACCACACATAAATCCAGGCTGCTTGTTCTCCTTTCAAACACAGAGCTTTTGGCGTGGCAATTATCAGGCAGATCCACCAATACCCAATGAGTAAAGTCTGTTCAAGGCCGCTTCTCTGTGTGGTCTTTAAGAACTGTCCTTATCAGCCTTCTGTTTATTATTGTCCTCGGTTTAAAAGGGAATATGCCAAGCGATCCCCGGACTCCAATCTTTAGGCCTGTTGTCAGGACAAATTAATTTCTGTGGAAACCCACTGTGACTTAGATACCATCTAGGAAATGTAGGATTAATGGAGTCCCCATACAGCAAGCTGCGTGTGGCAATGGCTGCTAGGGGAGGGGGATGGAATGAAGCATTGTGAGAACAGTGGAGAGGGTGGAACAACAACAACAAAAATACAGCAAGATGTTTTATGGGGGTCAGCTAATTTCGAGGGGGGTATTGTGTGTGTGTGTGTGTGTGTGTGTGTGTGTGTGTGTGTTTTCAAAAGGAATTGCACATACTAATGTTTGAGCCAGCTGATTTTGCCACACACTCACAGTCCCAGGAAATCTCTCTCATTCTGCACTTTCTTCAGGGAGTGAACACAGATAACCATTTACCCAAGTAGCAGCTTTCCACAATTATCGACATTGCCAAACCAAGAATCTGGCAGTGGTGGCTAGGGGTGGGCAAATCTGTCCAGTTTCTCATTTTTCCAGCATTAAGATGAGTTCTCCACCTAGCTACAGCAGTTTGATATGCAGATATATCCTCATTAAAATCCACCAGTGTGTGCATTTCTCTTAATACACACATTTTTAAATGTGATTTTGCCTAAAGTTCATATTTTGCAAGCAATATAATGCAGTTTTGCCTGTTACTTTCATGACAATATGCATTTATGCACACTTTCCCCTAGGACAAAAGCCTTTCTTTTCTTTCTTTGTTTTGTACACATTATTCAGTTGAAAAACTGCGTTGCAAAATTCAGGAAAGTGTGCATTTCAATGGCTGTGTTTCAGTCCGCATATTGTTTTGGTAACTGAGAATTAGGTAGATATGCCTTTAAATGTGAACTGTATCACATTTCTTCCCCCATCCTTAGTGTAGGTGAACATATTCATCACACATTTTTAAGACCCTTTTGCGCCTAATGCATGGTAAAATTCTGCCTGCAACCTGGCAGGGTGATACAGACAATCAGGCTACACTGGAGTGAGAAAGAAAAATACCTCAGCCTGCAGTAACCCAGTTGTCTGTATGCATCCTCTACAGAGCCCAGACTGCTGCCATGTAGTTCAGAGAGCTTTATCACACATCCTGAACCTGCCTAGAATTCCATGAAATAGTATACATGCATTACATGTAGGGCTGCCTCCTAAGACAGTTCAGAAACTTCAGCTGGTACAGAACTCAGCAGACAGTTTGAGCATATAACATCACTGGCTACCAGTTAGTTTCCAGGCCCCATTCAAAATTATGGTTCTCGCCTATAAAGCCTTAAATAGCTCAAGACCACAGTACTTCAAGGACCACCTCTCGCCATATGAACCAACCCTGTGATCACCATCTGATGCCCTTCTTTGAGTGCCCCTTCCATGAAAGGGTGGCAACGTGAGAATGGACCTATTCTGCAGTGGCTCCCCATTTGTGAAATGTTCCAGAGAGACTCACCTGGTTCCATTATTATCTATCTTTAGGCAGCAGACAAAAAGTTTCCTATGTAACCAGATCTTTGGCATTTAACTATATGTGACCTTTTAGAAGTGAGTGGGATGTTTTCAATGTAACACCCCCACCCCAGTTTTAATCTATCTATGGGGGGGGGGTTGTTGATTGGTTGTAAGTCACTTTGAGCTGCCTTGGGCAAAATAAGTTGACTAACAAATTTAATAAACAAACATTTAATATGGTATGAATAGTGGTATGACTAATGCTTGGTTCGTGAAGGAATCACATGGAAATCTTATGGCAAATGGGAGTCCCTATTTCCTCTTGTTGGTGTTGTTTGGTGTATGAGCTGAGGAAGCTCAGTCACGTAGTTAAGCTCACCACAGAAAAGAGCTGTCTTTATAGGCCAACATCAACCTCTATGCATACAAACACTATTTACTGATGTTTCGAATAGTTTTATAACTGAGCCCAGAGTGAGTTTTTTACTTCGAAGTCCTTGCTGTGTTAAAGTCCACAGTCAAGTCCTAACTTCAGTCACTTCCAGACTCCTGCGGCTGATAGGGTCCTTTGAGTTCCAACGTTTGGCAATTCTCCAACTTCTTTCTCAGACAATCTCTTCAAAAAGACGTGACTCCACAGTTCTAACAGATAGTGCCTTGTGGCAGGGAGTACCACAGTGCAACTCGTCGAAGGCTGTAACAATGAATTTAAAGGTAAAGGTAAAGGTACCCCTGCCCATACGGGCCAGTCTTGACAGACTCTAGGGTTGTGCGCCCATCTCACTCTATAGGCCGGGGGCCAGCGCTGTCCGCAGACACTTCCGGGTCACGTGGCCAGCGTGACAAGCTGCATCTGGCGAGCCAGCGCAGCACATGGAACGCCGTTTACCTTCCCGCTAGTAAGCGGTCCCTATTTATCTACTTGCACCCGGGGGTGCTTTCAAACTGCTAGGTTGGCAGGCGCTGGGACCGAGCAGCGGGAGCGCACCCCGCCACGGGGATTCGAACCGCCGACCTTTCGATCGGCAAGTCCTAGGTGCTGAGGCTTTAACCCACAGCGCCACCAGCGTCCCTGGCAATGAATTTAGCAATTTCCAAATAAGGGTTTTTTATATCAATAGAAAATGATCTCAGTAGTTGCCAGCTAATTATGCCAGGCGCTGCCCTGATCTTGTTACTGTTTCCTGCCTTGCACTGATATCTTGTGACTGGTGGACCTTAAGGCATTTTTAGTCCTTTCAAGTGGGCCCTGGGAGTGGAATGTTTCAGAGTTCCTGTTTTATAAGCATCAAACCCAGTGCTTGAAAAATTCAGAGCAGCGATGTCACGCTGGCCACGTGACCCGGAAGTGTCTGCGGACAGCGCTGGCCCCCGGCCTATAGAGTGAGATGAGCGCACAACCCTAGAGTCTGTCAAGACTGGCCCGTACGGGCAGGGCTACCTTTACCTTTTAAGTTCTGGGAGAAAGAGATACAAATGAACTGAAGTTGTAGCAAACCGAGCAAACTTTGATTCCAGAACTAATCATAATAATAAATCTCCCAACTGAACCAAAATTCAAGAGGAGCAGAAGAAACCATAGAGTTTGCTCCCCAGTTTTGCTGATGAGCAGCTTCAAGGCCCCTGTTCTCCCTTCTAATGGACTTGGACCAAAAACCCTTCAAATAGAGAAGGCCTGCCTGGGCTGCCTTGTCCAAGTCTAGATTAAAGATATGAACCATAGGAAGGAATTTAGCTTGATGTTGCCAATTAACAGTCAGCACCTAGACAGCAGACTTGAGCAGGCACAAACTTCCCCTGGGCACAGCCTTTTCCTGCTAGGGTGAGATGTATTGTGTTTCTCTTCAAAGAATAGTAATAATTTATACATTCACATCAACACTTATAATTTGCACATGCCTGGAGTTGAGGAAAGAGATGGGGTGTGTGATGAAACTTGCCTATTGTTCAAAGTCAACACCTGCATTCATTGCTCCACCCACTTTTGCCTCTGGCCCTGCCCAACACTGGCATGTGTCTCCTAGAAAGCTGCCCAAAATGGAAGGCAGCACTTGAGCTGAAACAACTTTCCAACATCTGCTGTAAGAGAAAAGCAAATTTTAGTGAGCTTATCACCAGCATATGCATGCAGGGAGGCTCCACCTGATGTGGGAAGAGGAGGTGCATCTGCACTTAGGATGTTAGTGAAAAACTGCAGCTGCATGTTGATAATTCTGAGGGAGGGAAAGATGCAAATAATGTGCAAAGCTGTTTACAAAGCTGTTGTGCTTTAAGCTGTTTACAAAACTATTGTGCTTTAGATTTTGTTGTTGAGATATATACGGTAGATATATATCATATTTTTCGCTCTAAAAGATGTACCAGACCATAAGGCATACCTAGTTTTTGGGAGAGGAAAGCAAGAAAAAAAATATTCTGAATCTCAGAAGCCAGAACAACAAGAGGGATCGCTACTCAGCGAAAGCAGCAATCCCTCTTGCTGTTCTAGCTTCTGGGATAGCTGCGCAGCCTGCATTCGCTCCATAAGATGCACACACATTTCCCCTTACTTTTTAGGAGGGAAAAAGTGAATCTTATAGAGCAAAAAATACGGTGTGTGTGTGTGTGTGTGTGTGTGTGTGTGTGTGTGTGTGTGTATATATATATATTGTTCCAGTAACAAGAAGCCGAAAGCACCAGCCTGAAGATGACGAGTGAGACCTCGTCGAAACGTCGCCTAGACACCCCAACTTTTACACGGGAAGATACCCGAGGACACCAAAACCTGCATTCCTGTACCCGTGAAAATCTACGAAAGCAAATATATATATATATATATATATATATATATATATATATATATATATATATAATCACAATGGCTAATTTCCACTTTGGAAGCATAACTAGGCAATTCAGGGGAACTACAAAATCCAGGGAAAATATTCAGAGGGAGAATATTTCTAAAGCATCCCTAATTGGAGCAAAGCCTCTGTGAATTCCCACAAGAGGACCAGAGGACCCAAAGTGTCTACTGTGCAACATATCCAAACACTAAGGAAACATTGTATCCCTGTAATGCCATATCTGTGCATATGAAAAGCAAGAGAAAAGGCCAGGAGGCCTTTACACAGCTCCTCATATAATAAGCCAAATTTGGCTGTTGTTTATGCACAGGAACTTGCCAGCAAAGCTTGTTGGCAGACGCAAAGGGAGTGGGGGGTGGGGTGGGGAGCAGCCATTCCCAGTTTCCACAATCAGGTTCTATAGGCTGATCACAACAGGGGCTGTGAAAGGGCTTTCAAAAGGCGGGGCCTAGAGGTCAAGAGGCATGGTCCATATGCTTGCACAGATACACTTCCTGGCACCAGCAATTATGGAACCACACATGTAGATTATTCCTTTTGCTAGCAGGGAGGCAGTAGGCTGGGTGGCTGCCAAAAAGACGCCAGATCAACACGAATGCAGCTTTGCCAGCAATAAAGAGAGCCTGGGTTTTATAGCCAAATGGGGGTGATGGGGTGATGATGGGAATGGCGTGATAATCATAGAGAAGCCTTAGAGACAGCAGACATTTTCAAAACCAAATCTCTAAAGGAGCTTAATTTTAGAAGGCAAAAAAACCCACACCTTATATAAAGCTAAAATGCCCTTGTCAGCCACTAAACTTTTACAACATTAGAGCAGCATACCCTGAAGCATTTGTAAGATGGAAATAGATAGGTGTGCTTTAAATATATATATATTTATATATTCAGCTGATATATATATCAGATGAAAATTAATCCAGGTGTTCAGGAAGAGCACATAGGATGCACTAGGGCCTTTTCACCTGGAACATCTTGGAAAGCACCTAAGAAATCTCTGCTGCTGCTGACTCTCTTCAAAATGAACCATCGTCTCAAAGCTAAGTTAAAAGTCTTCACACAATCAGTTTCCGTGTGTGGCAGGGAGGGTGCTTCCAGACAACTGCTATTTGAGGGTGGGATTCAATCATATTCTGGCAAATGTGGGTTGGACGATTAGGTGGTCTTGCACATCAAACCAGTTTTGCCCAATGGATTGGACTTTTTAAGGTAAGGGGAAAGTGAGAGAGAATAATGCACTAGGAAGTATGGGGTAGCACTTGATCAGATAACTCCCCACCTACAAAGCAGAACAAATGCTCTTTAAGCAGTCAATGCCGTCTTATCTCCTTGTAAACCAAATCAGGATGAATGCTTAATAAAGCAGATCACCTGGAAGCAACAAGAGGCTGGGATGTGGTTCCAACATATTCGAATATGCCATTTGCAGCATGCATACTGAGGTGGTACCAGTGCCAAATTTAGGGGAGATGTGACCCTCCCCCTGGAGACCATTAGAGGTGCTGAGCTTGGGTGCTGCCTGTCAAAGGCCATCTTAATTGTTGAAATAAATAGCACAACTGGTTCATCTTTAGTAGTAAAAGGCAGTGCTAATCTGCATGGTCAACGCTGTCTCACATTCCAAGAGCGTCTTCATTTGGGGGGGGGCTGGGGTGATTACAATGTCAATGTCCATTCAGTGTGCAAAAGAGTGATTGTGATGAGCTCCGTCCATGCAAACTTAACATCTTACATCGCAAGAGTGAAACATGCATGCAAATCAAAGTTGTGGAATGGGTTGAAATAGCAATTAGAAATAAAGTATTCAGAATCTGAGCAAACAATAGGGGTGCCAGAGACACTGTTTGCCTCGGGCAGCATTTTGACTGTGGCCGGACCTGGCAGGTGCAATCTCATGAGGCTTCACTCCTTTTGCCATTCTTGAACATTTGAATCAGTTGTCTGAGTACAAATCCTTACAAGAGCATTATGTAAGGAACTGCTGTATTTCTGTAACCAGAGGTGCCCTGGTTCCTGATAAGATTTCTGGATAGCACAACAGAGCCCTTCATTCTAGATTCATTGCTTGATGTCAGTCCTATCAATTAATTAGGGGATAAATTTTAATCAGAATGCAAACAATTGCTTTGAGATACAGCAACAATTCTGAGCAGAGCTCAGGATACCTGCTGGTTCTTTAATAGGTATTTTCAGTAGAACCAAAAAGTGCTTCCCATTTTTGGCTGATTTCCCCTTCCAGAAAAAAAACACAAAATGTTCCTTGGCTTGTTTAAAATGCTGGCACTAGTCATTGCCTATAACAATAAACATCTGATTTGTTTAAATTGTGCTCTCTCTCTCTTTCTCTCTCCCTCTCTCACCTTCCTTTTGTTTCCTTCAGTGGCATCACCATGCAGTCGACTCTGACTGGTTGAGTCCATGCACATGGTCTTATTTACAAATGTCTGCTGTTGTCACTCAGATGTAGCTTTCCAATGTAATATCATTCTTTATGTGATTCCTGATTGGGTAGACTCATCCATGTGATTCACTGAAGAACAGGAAAGCAGCAGCAGCAGCAGCCAGGGAAACAATGACACTGAACTATATATATACTGAACTATATGTTTAAAATGTGAATATTCACACAATTGCAGTGGTGCTGCTGTTGTCTGACGCACTACCCAAAGGAAATTGCTAGCTCCAGCACCAAATCATAATTTATGGGTATTTGGAGCAGCCCTAGTATTAAAACTTGCAGTATTTTTTTACTTGTCATAAAATCGTCACCTAAGTGTGGTGATCTTACAGCTTAACCTCAAATGCATAGGTAGTATAATTGTAATCAGGATTCAGTCTGTACAAAGTTGCAAAGAGGGAGACCAAGAGACAATTGGGGGATAATCTGTTGCATGGAAATAATGTAGATTAGTACTAGAGCATCTGCTTTGCATACAGAAAATCCCAGTTTCAGCCCCCAGCATCCCTAAGTAGGATAGAGAGTCCCCTGTCTGAAACCCTGGCAAACCACAGCCAGTCAGTGTAGACCAGCCTTTCCTAACCTTGGATCCCCAGATGTTGTTGAACTTCAACTCACACATCCCTAGACAGCAGGGCCAGTGGTCAGGGATGGTGGGAATTGTAGTCCAGCAACAGCTGGACCCAAGAGTTGGGAAAAGCTAGTGTACACAACATTCAGCCAGGTGGACCAATGGACAGATGCAGTATAATTCAGCTTCTGGTGTTATATTGTTCCTATGCACCTCAGTTTTCAATCTGATTAAGTTTTCTGGTGCTGGGAAGCATTAATTCCCTAAGCCTATAGTGTTGCTAAAAGTATGACATGCTTTCTTGCTATTGACTTGTTTCGCTTAATTTATCCCTTTCTCCTTCCTTGTGCTGTGCAATAAAAGTTTTTGCTCCCACCATCGTATTATGTGACTCAGTAGAAAGGGCTTTGTTTCATAAGTTTTAAAGTGCTTACGTAGGGGAAATTACTGTTTTCTCAAGTTACTTTGAAAGACATTGGTTAATGGCCCAAAATGCACTTCTGCACATTTTTGGCATTGCATTTGGATTTTATCTGTAGTGTCTCCAAGTGCACCAAAAATGGGAGAAGGGATGGTGTTAACCAGTGCTTCTTTCTAGGACTACTCAAGGGTACACAGTACAAGCACCTTTTTTTCTAGAAGAAAAGCACTGGCATGAACCCCAAAAAAACAGCTCACTCACACATCTCTTTACTGAGGTATACTGCACATGGAATGAAGCTCTAATCTACTTCGTGTTTGTGCTCCCCTCCTCAAACTCTGCCTATTCATTGGCACGATCCTTACCCCAACTGGAACAAAGTTTGACGTACATATCTGCTCGTATTTGTGGCCATCCCTTCTCCCTGCTGTCTTCTCTCTCTGCATCCTGCTCACAACACACACACTATTGATATTTAGACTGAAATCTCACTAGGGCAGGATTCTGTCTTCTTGGTTGATTTGGTTTTGGTTTATGTAAAGTGCCATGATAATAACAAAGGATGTCTGTGATTTTAAAAAATATTAGACTGCATTCCTAAGTAGGCTTGCTAGGGAGCAAGTAACATTGGATAGGACAGGGTACAGGATCCTGTGGCCTTCCAGATGTTGTTGGACCTCAACTCTCAGCATCCCTGACCATTAGCCACACTGGCTGGGGATACTGGAAACTGGAGTCCAACAGCATCTGGAAGGCCACAGGTTTCCCACTCTAGCAGCAGCTTTTACTTCACTTGAGTTTTAGTTTAACCAGTAAATTGGTTAGATCTGCATACATTTGCATGTGAGCAAAAGAACAAGAAACAAAGGTTTGTTTGTTTTTAAGAAGATGTAGATATATATCACACAGCAGGCCTTGACTTAAAAGAAGCATCACACATACACATACATTTTTTCCATGTTCAGTGCTGTATAAGTACTAAATGTTGGGGGGGGGGGGTAAGTCAGCTGAACCATTAATTGAGGACAGATTTTCTACTAATTGAACTGTTTTAACTAGTTAGGTTCACTGATTGACCAGCCAAACATGGCATCCTTCATACTGTTTCTTTGGATGGATATGAGCCAGCCAATGCTATGCTCTTTTTAGGCACACTGGATATCAACAAGAGATTTAAGCACAATTGAATTCAATGTGACTAAGGCTATGTGCACAAATAATAGCAAATAATCCCTACTGACTAAACATGCATTGGATTGTGTTGCATAAGTGCTTAACTTTGAGTGGAGAATGGTGTGGGTGTGTGGGTGTGTGGGTGTCCATCTAAATCCTACACTTGCCACTAACTAAAATATTCTAAAGGGTACTATCATAGATTTAAATTCCTTAACAAAATCAATGCTGGAATGTCAAACAAGTTAACCAGTCTGACCTTCTAATTGCACTATCATCATTCCTTTAGGAATTAGTCGAAGTAAACAATCACTTCACGTTTCACTAACAATTTTAAAAGTAGGAGCAATGTGAAAATGTTTTTTCTACAGTGGCTGAAGAGATTACATCTAAGGTTTAGTAAATTCCTTTAGTAAATTCTCTATATTACAAGAATGAGATGAAGGTGGGGGGGAGAGATGCAAATGACTAGTGAATTTCCTATCACAACTGCTTGTCATTTCTGGTTTGTTTATTTTTACATCAGTGGAAGGCAACTGAATATAAAATCTGGGTAGTGAATATTAATGATTTTCAAATAATAATAATAATAATAATTTATTATTTATACCCCGCCCATCTGGCTGGGCCTCCCCAGCCACTCTGGGCGGCTTCCATAAAAACCAAAAATACAATAAAATATCACATGTTAAAAACTTCCCTGAACAGGGCTGCCTTAAGATGTCTCTTGAATGTCAGGTAGTTATTTATCACTTTGACATCTGCTGGAAGGGCGTTCCACAGGGTGGGCGCCACTACCGAGAAGGCCCTCTGCCTGGTTCCCTGTAGCTTTGCTTCTCGCAATGAGGGAACCGCCAGAAGGCCCTCGGCGCTGGATCTCAGCGTCCGGGCAGAATGATGGGGGTGGAGACGCTCCTTCAGGTATACTGGACCGAGGCCGTTTAGGGCTTTAAAGGTCAGCACCAACACTTTGAATTGTGCTCGGAAACGTACTGGGAGCCAATGCAAGTCTTTCAAGACCGGTGTTATATGGTCTCGGCGGCCGCTCCCAGTCACCAGTCTAGCTGCCGCATTCTGGATTAGTTGTAGTTTCCGAGTCACCTTCAAAGGTAGCCCCACGTAGAGTGCATTGCAGTAGTCCAAGCGGGAGATAACCAGAGCATGTACCACTCTGGCGAGACAGTCCGCAGGCAGATAGGGTCTCAGCCTACGTACCAGATGGAGCTGGTAAACAGCTGCCCTGGACACGGATTTGACCTGTGCCTCCATGGACAGCTGTGAGTCCAAAATGACTCCCAGGCTGCGCACCTGGTCCTTCAGGGGCACAGTTACCCCATTCAGGACCAGGGAATCCTCCACACCTGCCCGCCTCCTGTCCCCCAAAAACAGTACTTCTGTCTTGTCAGGATTCAACCTCAATCTGTTAGCCGCCATCCATCCTCCAACCGCCTCCAGACACTCACACAGGACCTTCACCGCCTTCACTGGTTCTGATTTAAAAGAGAGGTAGAGCTGGGTATCATCCGCATACTGATGAACACCCAGCCCAAACCTCCTGATGATCTCTCCCAGCGGCTGCATGTAAATGTTGAAAAGCATGGGGGAGAGGACAGAACCCTGAGGCACCCCACAAGTGAGAGCCCAGGGGTCTGAACACTCATCCCCCACCACCACTTTCTGAACACGGCCCAGGAGGAAGGAGCGGAACCACTGTATAACAGTGCCCCCAGCTCCCAGCCCCTCAAGACGGTCCAGAAGGATGCTATGGTCGATGGTATCAAACGCCGCTGAGAGATCCAGCAGAACTAGGAAACAGCTCTCACCTTTGTCCCTAGCCCGCCGGAGATCATCAACCAGTGCGACCAAGGCAGTTTCAGTCCCATGATGAGGCCTGAATCCCGACTGGAAGGGATCCAAATGGTCCGCTTCTTCCAGGCGTGCCTGGAGTTGTTCGGCAACCGCTCGCTCAATCACCTTGCCCAGGAATGGAAGATTTGAGACTGGGCGATAGTTGGCCATCGTGGCCGCATCTAAAGATGGTTTTTTAAGAAGCGGTTTAATAACCGCCTCTTTCAGCGGGTCTGGGAAGGCTCCCTCACAGAGGGAAGCATTCACCACCCCACGAAGCCCATTGCCCAGTCCTTCCCGGCTAGCTTTTATAAGCCAGGATGGGCAAGGATCCAGGAGACAGGTGGTTGGTTTCACTCGTCCAAGCAGCCTGTCCACATCCTCGGAGGTAACAGATTGGAATTGATCCCACTCAACTTGACTAGACAGAACTCTAGCACTCTCCCGCCCCGGCCCTGCTCCCACGGTGGAGTCTACTTCTTCCCGAATCTGAGCGATTTTATCTGCAAAAAACTTTGCAAAATCATTGCAGGAGAACATGTGGCCCGTACTGGGCCCCGATGTTGCAGGTGGTTCCGCTAAATTGTGAACCACCTGAAAAAGTCTCCTGCTGCTGTTTTCTGCAGATGCAATAGAGGCGGTGAAGAAATTCTTCTTCGCCGTCGCTATCGCCACTTGGTAGGCTCGACGTTGAGCTCTAACCTGTGTCCGGTCAGATTCGGAATGAGTTCTCCGCCACCGGCGCTCTAGCCGTCTCAACGATTGTTTCATTGCCCTCAGATCCGTGGAAAACCACGGGGCTGTCCGGGCTCCATGCAATCGGAGAGGGCGCTTCGGAGCCAAACAGTCAATAGCCCTGGTTAACTCCACATTCCAGCGGGCCACCAGGGAATCAGCTGAAAGGCCATCAACATGGGATAAAGCATCCCCTACCACTCTCTGGAAACCATTTGGATCCATTAAGTGGCGGGGGCGGACCATCCGAATTGGTCCCACCTCCCTGCAGAGGGGGTGGGTCGCAGAGAAGTCCAGTTGCACCAGGAAGTGATCTGACCATGGCACTTCTTTCGTTTCGCTTTTACTTAGTGTCAGATCACCAACATCCATAGAGGTAAACACCAGGTCCAAGGCATGTCCACGGCTATGGGTTGGGCCAGACTTATTCAGGGACAGCCCCATGGAGGCCATGCTTTCCACGAAGTCCCGAGCGGCCCCTTGTAAGGTCGTGTCGGCATGGATGTTAAAATCCCCTAGGACGACCAAGCTAGGTGTCTCCAGGAGAACATCCGCCACGACCTGAAGCAGCTCGGGCAGGGAATCCTTGGTGCAGCGGGGAGGTCGGTACACCAAAAGGAATCCTGTACTGCCCCTATTGCCCAACTTCCAGAACATGCACTCAGAAAACTGGGTCTTCCCAACAGGACGCCTGGTGCAAACTAATGACTTCCTAAAAATCACTGCAACCCCCCCTCCCCGCCCACATGACCTGGGTTGCTTTTCAAAGGATAAGAAAGCCCATTGGGTAACAGTCTTGGAAGAAACCTCCCTGATTCTCAAGAACCATTTGAACAATTGCAAACAAAACTTGTTTCATTGATAATTTTACTAAAGGACACACATTTTGTGGTAGCAGAGTGCAAAAGAAAACGTTGTTGCCTTACACATACACACAGAGTTGGGGTGGGGGTGGGGATGGGGATGGGGAGAAGAGAGAGAAACCTTTGAATATCTTATTCAAAAATGGAATCCACTGAATGTATTTTTAAGTACCATAGTCTGATATTTTAACAAAGGTGAGCAACATATGTGTGAAATTTGCAGTGGGAACATTTTGTTTAATGATCTGAGGTGAGAAAAGTTAAATTCTCTTCTGAGAAAGTTCAGTTCAAAGCACAATCCTAGACATGTCTACTCAGAAGTAAGTCCTTATGAAATAAGTTTGAGAGAGCTTACTCCCAGGTAAATTAGCTAAGAGCTATATCCTAAATTAAAGTTGAATGAAGCACTATCATTAGTTCATACTGGTAGATGAAGGGAAATATAGAACGGAGACCAGAGGGAGCAGGAGGCCAGACCACTGCTTCCTTCAAGAGTAATAATAATACTGAACAATATTAATACTGAATCTGCAGTTGCTTCAAAAACTCAGGGGTGACAAAACTGGGAATACCATTTTGCCAAATATTCTCCAGAGGAGAACCAAAATTATTTGGCAGTTCAGAAGGAGTTTGAGAAGGATGGAGAGAGAATGTTTAAAGAATTGTCTGAGACATTTCATCTCAGTCATACAGATAGGTGAGAAATGCAATACAATTCACATTTAAAGACAAGGTTGTCTGATTTGCAGTTTTCAAAGCAATATGCAAACTGAAACACATCCATCCTTCAAAATCCACACTACTCTTAAATTTCCAATGCAGCTCTCCCACCATGTAAGTTGCACAAAAATGCATATACTAGGGCAAAGCGTGCATATAAACACATATTAATAATGAAAATAGCATACAAAAATACATTATATCCAGGGGAACTGCTTTGCAAAAAAAAAGGGGGGTATATTGGGGCAAATTTGCACTAGAATGCTGGTGAATTTTCATGAGGACTTCTTTTTTTTAAAAAAAATTGCAAACTAATGTGGAGAACTAAATTTAAGACTAGAGAAATGAAAAAAAAATTGCCTATCCCTACTCAGCCCTGATCTTAACTAAAACTGAGTCATATAATGCTATAAGTAGAAAGGAAAGGAAAGGAAGATTTGTCAGCTGTAAAAACACAGAAGGATTGACACAAGCTCTCCTCAATTCATTTTCCAGTAAACAAATAGCTAGACAACCTTCCCATTCCCCCCTGCCTCTACACACACACACACACACACACACACACACACACTGAAAATATACTGTTTCCCTTTTCCGTGAAACTAGAACAGAAGGTTCCAAGAGAAAGGAAATTATTAAACATCTAGTGGCTCCCCCCTTACTCCCCCCCCCAACAAAAACTAAGATAGAGGTCAATGAATAAGTATATGCAGGCTGGAACTTAAATCCTCTGGGGTGACTGTAGGCTAATTAATAATTAATGCCAGAGCCACGGTGTTTGAAATGCAGATGTGATGACTGGAGGCTTGGCAAAAGCTGTTCGGAGGAAGCCGATCTGGATGCTATAGGGAATAGGGCGCTCCCTTGCCGGCTGGCTCGGGAAAGCAGACCTGGGTGCAAAGCAGAGCCTATGGTTTAGATTATGTTCCCCTCAGCTGTTAATTACCTGAACCTACTTTGAAGTCCTTCTCTTTTTATCCTGTGCATGAAAAGAGATTGGTTCAGCCAAGGGACTTGAAGAAATGATCAAATGCTTAGGGGTGTGTGTGTGTGTGTGTGTGTGTGTGTGTAGGGGGAGCGAGCGATAGATGGATGGGGGGGGGGAGAGAAGCCAGAGAAGAACTTCAGATACAGAAAAAGATAAGGAAGAATGAAGACGCACCATGCACACACGATTCACACATGAGAGGAGCATATGCTCCACATAACAAGCTCATGTGTAAAGCATGTGGCAGTATAGGAAGTTATCCTCCAAGTTATTGGAATGTAATGTATAAAATATCTTTCTTGAACACACACAAAAATTTGACCCTTTTAATATCAGCAAGTGCTGTTAATTGTGACACACACCCACACCCACACCCATTGCAGTACAAAAATTCTTAATCAGGAGAACTGTGTATATAAAAGTGATAAATGAAACTTTTTCACATACATTTTTTTTCAGTGAAAGGAAATTTTTGATTTGATATAATCCAATAATTTAAAATATGAAATGTGCTTTCTCAAACACTGTTTTGTTTTTAGGAAAGCCACTCATTCACAATTTTTATGGGCTTTCTTCTCTGGTTTTTAATTCTCGCCAAAATAACTAGAAATGTATCATGCAATGAATTTTTGTTTCTTTGTTTTCTGCAAAGGCAGAAATTTTGACCCAGGGAAATTTGAATCAGTTGTGCTGATGCAAGTTTTCAAAACTTTGGCCTGGATCAAAAGAGCTGCACAATTCTGTTCCACGCACCAAAATGACTAGGTGTTTGTGTTTCTCAGACAGCACATACACTCATTGTGCCATGTGGCAAACCTTTTCTTAAAATGGGAAGAGATTAAAAAAATGGAAAGTTGCAATTTTCAAGGGGGTGCATGTGGGGTTCAGTGCAAATCACACTATGTGCTCCCCGCAAACATCTTCATCTCCCCTCTGCCTAGGCATTTAAGGGTAGAAAGGGCCTGCTGTGCATCACAGAAAACCCATTTCCCCCTCTGACCCTGACAGCATGGAACGCTGGGCTTCATCCCTATTTTACCAAGTGGAAACTTGGCAAACCAACTTTACTTTCATTTAGGGATGATTAAAAACGGCCTCCAAAAATTATCCATTTGTGAGCAGTGAAATGGGGGGGGGGGGCATTTTCTTGGATGTTCCTGGGGAAATTGAAATTATCCAACAGTTTTTTTAAAACAACAACAACAACAACACCCAAACCCTCTTCTAGGACATTTTAGCTCATTTACAATGCAATAATATGTATGCCTACTCTGAAATATGCCTCTCTGAAATTGATAGGCAGGAGTGTATAGGGTGTCAGTTTGAGTGTTGCATGAAATTTTACAGTGGGCTCGTGCTGGTAGATGAAGGAAACTGGCTAAGAAAAGAGGGTAATATCGGCATAATATTAAACAGTATTAAAACTGGATCCACAATTCATAGTTGGTAAATCTGGGAAAGCCATTTTGCCAAATATTCTCTGGGTCAGCACACAAAAAAAAATTCCAGTAGTTCATAAGGAGCTTGGGGGGGGGGATGTCTGAGAAATTTCAACTTGGTCCTACTTTCATTAACAGCACAATCTCAGACCTGTTAACTAGGAAGTGAGTTCCATTTTGCCAATGTGGCTTTCTTCCTAATCATGTCAAACCAGAAGTAAGTCCTGTTGGGTTCAATGAGGTTTATCCCAGGTAAGTAGAGTTAGGATTGCAGCCTAAAACATGAGATACATCTCCGTCTGGGGTGTGCTTAATGACTCCACAGATGTTAGCAGAATTACCACCTGAAAACACTTCCTAAAAAACTAGCAATCCGGAGAGGTGTGATAATGAAGTGGAAGAGAAAGGATTAGGGAAAATAAAGACAAAATATGTAAAGGTTTTCTGCATAGATGCTTAATGTAAATATACAATTGCCAGTGTGAAATGGCAGAGAGTTTAATGAAAGATGAACAAAAAGAAAAATAGGAAAGCTTTAAAAAAAGAAAAAATAACACAGATTTGCCAGTAGGAAGTAGATGTGATCTTCAGCAATCCCCAAATGGAAAAGAGACAAGAATTTTCCTTTTGAATGTTTCTCAAACATTTACCTGGCCCTGATGGTGTGTTTGCCTGAGATGCATCTCTCCAAACACACAAATGCACAAACACCAATAGAGTATTCTGCACTGCATTTCTCTAGCGTATTCTGAACAGACTTGACTGATCTCATCTCCAACATTGACTTTGCATCTTTCAGATAAGATGTTTTTCATCAAAGGTAGTCCTCTAGTAATACTACATCCACACTCAATACATGTGGGACCTGAGACAAAATGTTGCAGTGTGGAACTCACCTGTTCAGGATTTCAGCCAACCAGTCAGGCCCACCCTTTTCTAGGGCCTACCATTGTACTCCGTTCCCCCTCTCTCAGTTTCCGTTTCCTTCCTCTAATAGTCAGCAACAATTCTATGTCCACTGAGCATGCTCAGTCCTCAACTGACATGATTCTATCTACATACATCCTTTAAGGGAATTCTAGTTCTTGTGGAGTGAGCTCACAAAATGCAATGGGTCTATAAAAATATGAAGGGGTAGCTAGCAATCATAAATTAAGCCTACTAGGGAAAGCACTTTTTAGTACCCTTTGCTGAATTGCATGCATTCCTTGAATTCAATCAATCAAATCCATTATTTTACTGGGAAACTAGGTAAAAGTAGAGATGAAACACGTAAGATGATCTCCCAAGGTGCACCCAGTTCAGCATGCGGTTTCCCACAGTGGCTAATCAGATGCTCTCAGCAAGCCTACAAACAGGGCAATAAATTGATAAGTCTTCCTCCCTTGTTGGTGATGGATAGATAATTTGTGTGCATGGTTGTAGTTGTTTTAGATTAGGAAAGGGGAACCTGTTGCCCTCCAAATGTTTTTGGACTCCAGTGCTCATCACTCCAGCCAGCATGGCCTGTTATTCCAAGGGTTATTTAAGCAGCAGGCAGGTGTCTCTCCCACAAGACCATTTAGGGATCCTTGCATTAACTTGGAAAGGCAGAAATAGGACAATGAATCTCCCAAAATGGCTAAGGGGGCAGTAAGCCCACTCTGTCAAGGGCATTTGTTATAATAGGTCCACACATACCCCTCCCACTGCAGATGTTCATGGGGATCCCACTTATTTCTGCCCATGAAAGTTGTGTGTGTGTGTGTGTGTGTGTGTGTGTGTGAGAGAGAGAGAGAGAGAGAGAGAGAGAGAGAGAGAGAGAGAGAGATCAGTCCTGCAGCTGACTTGCAATTTGTCCTAGCTGTGACTTATGGGAGTTGTAGTCCACTACCAGAGGGCACTAGGTTGGTGAAAGCTGTACTATATAATAATGTTGCATCAGCTTTGGCCATTGGCCATTTGGAAGGGAGTGCAGGGTAGCTCCTGGGAGGCAAAGACTGCAAGGGCCTCCGCCACCACTGTAATATGCCCTGATGAAGAAGACACAATCATTAAAGCAAAACAAATATATGTTAAGAAACTACCTCCAATTGGAAAGCACCCAAAAAAAAACCTTCTCAAAACATTGCACGCACACTTGTAATAAAACTCCCAAATTCAGGCCACTTTCTCCCCTATTCCATCTGAATTGAGTGCAAGAGCAAACATTTGGCTGAGTGTTGTCAGGCATCACTAGATTACTTAAGCTGGGACCCAGATGTGAAGTGTGCCCCATTAGCCCTTGTGCGTGGCTGGCAGTGTGGATTATGTGGACTGGGTGGGCCTGGCATAAATTAGGGTGGCCATGTCTTCTGTTTTCAGAGAGTGGTCTTCTTTTTTGAGACCTCCTAGTCTTGAAATGTTTTTCAGATCTAGTCTCTTTCAAAGACAAAAAGTCTTAGGAAGAGGCAGTAGGAGTCTTGGAGCTGCCCATTGCAGATCAGGGGCGGAGCATCTGCTTGTCATGCAGAATGCCCCAGATTCAATCCCCATCATGTCCAGGTAGGGCTAGAAATGACCCTTGCCTGAAACCATTACGAACTACTGCCATTAAGATAAATGGCCTTAAATTTATTGCCTTTATCTCTGTTGCATTCTAAAAATACTTCAAATATGTTTATACATTACAAAGCTCATGGCAGTACTCCTGTACAAGCACACAGAAAATGCTCCATAACTCACAACCCGACCATCCCAGTTCTCTTTCACCACTACTGTTTATTAAGAACATTAGAAGAGCCTGCTGGATCAGACCAATAGCCCATCTACACCAGTAATGTGTTCTCACAGTAGCTGACCAGTTGCCTCTGAGAAACCAGCAAGCAGGAGGTGAACACAAGAGCACTCTCCCCTCCTGAATACCAGCAACTGGTATTCAAAATCATTGCCGCCTCCAGCTTATTGACTAAAGAATATATGAAAAGCTTAGACACATCAGATCTTAAGTCCCACCTCCTCTAACATCCTGAGTCCTACAGTGGTGAGTCAACAGCTTTAGGAACATTGTACTGGAACATCATAGGGTGCGTGCAAAATGGTAGCCAGGCTACCAACACAGTTGCTTCCACTGCCACTAAACCCTGCCAAGTGGGCAAGGGGAGCTGTGCTGATGCTTACAGTGAGCCCCACTCCATAAGAAACAGTTCAGAAGTTTCAGCTTCCATTGGAGGAATGTGATTCCTCTTACCTTCAGAGAATCATAGAATAGAGAGTTGGAAGGGAACCTGAGAGCCCTCTAGTTCTAGTCCAACCACCTACAATGAATGGAACTTTTGCCCAATATGGGGCTCAAACCCGCAACCCTGAGATTAAGAGTCTCATGCCCTACCGACTGAGCTAACTAGGGAATGATTTTTCCAGTGGCTTTTCCAGTTTCTCAGCCCACAAATAGGGTGGAGAATTTCAAGAGGCCTCTTGCACATAATTCACATGTTAAACCATCAGTGATTTAATCTTATTTGAAATAACATGATGTTTGATTGCTTCATGCCGTGGCTGCAAGCTGTCTTGAAGACCCAGTGGTTGGAAGGTGGGATATATACTTTTAAATGAACAAATACATATTAATTGTAAAGCATCTTTTACTCCCTGCAGCACTGGTGCTGAAAATGAAGTGAACATGGAATTAAACCTCCCCACTTTAAGATAAATTGTTGCCTCATCCAGAAGTCTTCTACAAATAGTAATGGAAGGGTCCAGGCTTTCACTGCTCCCCCTCTAATTCTAACTCTGTATCACAGGGATAAATAGAGTGGTTGTTTGCTTCCTGGCTGTGTTGATTCTCCAGCAGATATGCTATTAATTAGTAGTCCTTGGACAGACTCCTCAATGGACAGGTTCTCCAGAAATTGGGAGTCAAGCACCAGGCTTTACATTTAGAAGATTACATGGATTTATTTATTTTTGGCATCTGCAGCTGCTGAGAAAGATCCTCAGCCTGAGACTAGGGATGGGGCAGAAATTCTATCCAGTTCACACTTAAGGGTGAACCTAATGAACCTGCACTTTCTAACACAAATCGGAGCGCAACTATTCTTTGAAATTGGCACTACTCTGAATTATGCAATGCATTTCTCCAGCCAAATAATGTACTCCAAAATGCACATGCTACAGAAATGTGTGCATAAAAATGCATTTATTGATGTAAATATCATACAAAAATGTATTGTATCAGGGAATATGTGTTTTATGGAAAATTGCATGCAAATATTAAAAATACACATGAAAATGCTGGTGAACTTTTATGAAGATTTCTTTAAATAATAAAAAAACAAACATATGGGGGAAAGGGGAGAACAAAATTTAATACTGAAAAAAATGCAAAATGGAGTGAAACTGGGAATGTCAGATTCACCCATACCTGAGACCTTGAAGAGCAACAGCTGCTTGTCAGAGAGATCAGCAATACTTGACTAGATGTCCTGACTAAGGCTGCTTTATATGAGCCTTTCCCTGCTCATAATACTCTCCCTCTGAAAGAAGAATTCCCCCTTACAGCTGAACCTAACCAGGGCTGGCCCAAAATATTTTGCTGCCTGACCTGAAGGACAAGATGAGGGGATTCCTCTTCATTTGGTCTGACAGTTGAAACTTACTTCCACCTTGGCAGTTGGATAGCATCTCCCTCACACCTGAGGCAGCAAACTAGCTTTGTTGGGAGTGGAAGGGAAGGGCCATGTAGCATACACAATGCTGTCACGCAAGAAAAGAGAATGGTCAAAGAGGAACAGCCAAGAGGCTACTGCCTCTCTCCCTTCCTCCAGTATCTTCCACCTGAGATTATTGCCTCACTTTGGATAATGTTAGAACAGGCCCTATACCTATCAGGTTTGTGGAGGAGAAAGTGGGATTGTTGCTTGCTGCATTTTGGAATTCATAATGCCAGATAACATACTACTTTTTGGAGGCAATAATCCCCCTTCCCACCTCCATTTATTTCGTCAAGTAAGTAAAACAGAGAAGAAAGAGTTCCAAATCAATAACAGCTCCCAGGTTTCTTCTGCTTGGTTTCTCCATCAAGGGTTAAAAAACCTGGACAAAGCCAATCAGACTGATTTTTTTTTCATGAAGTCTACCCTGGTGGGGAAAGGGGTGGGGGCTGGAACTGAGCTGTAGCAAAAAGCTTTTTTCTCTTTTTTACGCCTGGAGCAAATTCTGCATGGCTGAGTTTATAACCCCCTAAAATAGGGTTAATGATGGACAAGCGGTCACAGGCTTAACTGTAGATTGGCAAGACGCCAACTCACACTATAGGCTACCAATGACAACCCCCAGCCAGGTCTAAATTGGATCTGCCCTTGAGCACACAAGAAAAAAGAAAGGAGGGGGAAATGTATAGGTGCATCCAACGCTGGAACCAGCTTATATGGTTTTATTTTATATATTTATTACATTCTTGTTCAGCCCTTCCTCCAGGGAGCTCCATACAATACACACACACATACCCCATTTTATCCTCAAAACAACTCTATGAGGAAGGTTAGGTCACAAGAGACTGATCAGTCCATGGTCATCCAATGAGCTTCATAGGTAAGTGGGGGTCTTCTCAGTTATAGCGGGGCACTCCACCCACTACACCACTCCAGGCCCCATTGTTTACAAATCTCAGCCTTCTAGAATGGCAGAGTTTTGGGATTATCCTTCTGCAGCCTACATCCTGAGCCTATGTCTGCTTACTTGAAACAAAGTCCCATGCAAGTTCAACCCAAATTAGTATGTATTGTACTTTTAGCCTCAATAAGGACTTGAATTCCACCCTACTAGCCTCATGGACCACTCGGCATCACTGCATGTAGAAGTCCCAGGTTCATTCTCTGGCAACTTCAAGCAGGGCTGGGAGAGGCACCTTTCTGAAATCTGAGAGGGCCACTGCAAGCATTGTGGATCATACTAAGTGAGAAGGACCTACTGTCTGGCACGGTATAAGGCAAGCTCCCTGTGTACCTAAGCTCTACTTTTCTAAACAGAAGGGTTTTCTTCAAAACAATGCTCACTTACAGGAAAGCGAGAATCTCCACATGAGAGCAGAAGGGCTTGAACTGCAACCCTATACATGTTTACTCAGAAATAAGTCTTCTTATGTACAGTGAAGTTTATCCCACAAAAGGGTGCATAGGACTGCATACTAAAGGCTAAGTAAATATGGCCAGAATCAGGCTGCAATCCCAAATTTAGATTGCAATGCTCTGAATGCACACCTGGGAGCAAACCCCACTGAAATGCTATGTTCCGAGTAAACATGCACATGGCTGGTTCTGTGACAAGGCAATCCTGTGAATGTCTACTCAGAAGCAGGAATGGAGAAGAAAAAATTGGCCTTGCATTTTAATGGGAAATTGCTTAATTTGCACTTCATGAACAAATGCATGAACCAAAACACAGCTACCCATTGAAATTCACACTAGCTCTGTGAGGGGAATTGCGGGGAGCGCGGTTTGTATCAGGTCTCAGCCCCCTTAACAAATATAGCTCCCAGAATTATTTGGGGAAAGCCGCGGCTGTTCAAAGCAATGTCATAGAACTTTAAATGTATGGTGTGACTGTGGTTTCAGAGCATTACAAAATGTGGCGGGGGACTTTGCCCAATTTCAGTACTGTTGGCTATTTTATTTTATTTTAAATACATTGCAAGCTGCCTAAAGAACTTTGGTCAGCTATCAGAATAGAAATGTTCCAATTCGACAAACAAGGATAAATAAAGTGCTGGATCAGCCCCATTTAGTTGCAGCATCCTATCTCCCACACACTCAGCAACCAGATGCCTATGAGAAACCCACAAGTGAGGTCATGAGCACAATAGCTGTCCCACACCATTGTTCCCTTGTAACTGGTATTCAGAGGCCATCTTTGAGATAGTACACTTCCAGCATGACTTGTCTTCATAGGTAGATTTGTCCTCTGTGCGTTTCATTTTATTTTATTACAGTTCTGTCCCACCTTTCCTCCCAGGGAGTGCAAGGTTGCCTCCCCATTTTATCTTCACAGCAACCCTGTGAGACAGAGGGGACTAATAACCCCCACAATGCCACACACAGAGAACTTCATGGATGAGTGGAGACTGAGACCAGGGTTTTCCCCAGGTGTGTCTCTCCCCACCGCACTGCCTCTCCACATACTTGCTTGTCCATTTGCCTGTTGCTTTTAAAAAGGACAGGAGCTGGGTCGCAGGGAAATGGTGGTGAATCCTTCTGAGCCACCATAATGATCTCCACCAAACTATGTGTTTTCTTAGGTATGTGGGAACATGCTGTTTGCAAAAGGTTAAGAGGCACCTTAGAGAACACAAAGACCCGAAATGATTTTGAAACTGTATGGTGCATGTTTATCCAGTATGTTGGACAATCTGTTAAGATGGAGAGTAGAAGACACCTAACTGATGTAATTAATTCTAAACTATTTGCCAGCTTGCCTAATGTTTGACTGTATTATTTACATTAAATATGCATGGGATGTTTCTTGGGAGAGGTATATGGGGATTGTTTGTTATATGTATTTTTGGAAACTGGAAAATAAAGGAGTTCTTAAAAAAATTAAAATAAAGAGAGATGTGTATGGTGGAGAAGGGGCAGGGCCCACCCATAAGACAAGGAGAGGCAACTGCCTCAGGCGGCAGGATGCACAGATGCAGTAGATTCTTATGTAAATCTTGATTCCCCTCATGTTTTTTGATGTAGGTCTTCACTTACCCCTTTTCCCCTGATAGTGGTGGGCATTATTTTGACATTCCCCTCACATGTCTTGTGTTGGCGCTTGGAAGCAGGGCTGGTTTTGCTTTTCCTAAAGAGGGGGTTCCTTTTATTTAGTGAGAGGGGATACGTATTACACATGCATACACACAGAGGATGTTTGTTTGTTGTGTTTGCGTGAGCTATATCCCTGTATAGAGACATTACACACACATTGACACAGAGGATGTACACTGATTTGTGTGTATTTCTCTGAGACTATAATATATCACATTCACAAAGAGGATGCCCACCAATTTGTATGTGAGAGACATATACCTCTATACATGGATATTACACAGAGAGGGGATTTTCACTGAGCGCACGTGCATGCATGCATGCGCGCACACACACACTCCTGTAAATTTTTGAGGCAAAAGCTGTCAAGCAAATAGGGAGGCACTATTATAAAGGAGGGGCTGGTGAGGTGTGGGGGGGAGAAGAGGAATTGAATTTGCATTCCTTCTGCTACAGGCACATGTTTACATGACCTTTAAAACAGAATTAAAGCTGTATCATCAGCAGCTGGAGGCAACCGGCATTACTAAGGCAATCAAATCAGAAGGCTAAACCAACTATAAAACATAAATTAAATGGAGAGAGGAGCATCCTAATTCACTAGGTTGGCTTGCAAATTACTTAGCCACTACTAGCCTTCCCGCCCCCGCCCCCCCCCCACACAACAGTTTGGAGAAGCAGACAGGCAATGGAGGAGGGGGCTGGGATTTTGATTCCTTACAGGGGCACACACCTAGAAATCATTCTTTTGGATCTGGTGGCCTGAGATCCACATGCCTATGAGTTGGGCTTTTTTAAAAAGGGAAATTTACAACTGCCCAGTGGTAAGTGATTATAATGTGCCTGCAAAACGCGTACCACTGCAACACACCAGTGAATTTTCTGTGTGAGTGCATACATGCTCTCTTGCTTTGAGTCGCATGCTGTGATGTTTAGGAGCCTGCATATAATAGGTGAAAATCCTCAGAACTTGGAATCAGGCAACACAACTGTAAAAGAGTGTGTCTTTCCTTCCCACTAGGAAAAAAAACAACGGTGACTGTTCCATGGAACTGTAGCTGTGGAGTCTGAAACATCTTCGACAGGGTCTGGGGTTCTACAAAAGGCTGGACTTTTCAATCTCTTTTAACATCACCTAACATTAGACAACTTTTGCATGTCTCGAATTTTTGAACTGCCCAAATGTTCTTATTGAACTGCCTATTTGTCCCTCTGTAACTGCTCTCTTTAAAAAAAAAATTAGAAGAAGCCCTGTGTATGATGTTCTAGCTGTGGTTGCTCACTGCTTAGTTCCCATGCCTGTTTGCAATATCGGCAACAGAACATGACACGTAATAATGGTGATAAAAGAAAGTTGGCCTTTCGAAAGAGAGAACTTTAGAAAACTAGGAATATTGTAAGCACAGCAGAGACCAATCCTATTTCCACATGCAACACAGACTTGTCTCTTTGTTCTGGCCTCATCTGCAACATACATCTGAAGCAATATCAAACCACTTTAAGCAGCCATGGCTTTTCCCATCCAAAGAATCCTGGGAACTGAAGTTTGTTAAGAGTTCTGAGAATTGCCAGGAGACAATTCTATTCCCCAGAGTCCTTGGGAAGGGGGATTGGTTGTTAAACCACTCTGATAATTTGTAGCTCTGTGAGGGGAATAAGGTAAAGGTAAAGGTCCAGTCGTGACCGACTCTGGGGTTGCGGTGCTCATCACGCTTTATTGGCCAAGGGAGCCGGCGTACAGTTTCCGGGTCATGTGGCCAGCATGACTAAGCCGCTTCTGGCAAACCAGAGCAGTGCACAGAAACGCTGTTTACCTTCCCGCCAGAGTGGTACCTATTTATCTACTTGCACTTTGATGTGCTTTTGAACTGCTAGGTGGGCAGGAGCAGGGACCAAGCAATGGGAGCTCACCCCGTCACGGGGATTCGAACCGCTGACCTTCTGATTGGCAAGTCCTAGACTCTGTGGTTTAACCCACAGCACCACCCACATCCCATGAGGGGAATAGGGGCCTCCTATCAATGCTCAGCACCCTTAACAAACTACAGTACCCATTATTCTTTGAGGGAAGCCATGACTGATTACAATGGTTTCATCATACTTTGAACATATATTGTAGATGGGGCCTTCATAAAAGAGAGAGAGAGAATCACACAGAGCTCACAGATACCAATTTGCACATATAGGACCTTGCCACACAGTCCTGGTTCACAAACACATGTGTTCCTTGCCCAATGACTTGCATATATGAATGAGTCACATCAATATATAACATTATAGAAAGATTTTTCACATTGTTCAGGGAACCAGGCAGAGGGCCTTCTCGGTAGTGGCGCCCACCCTGTGGAATGCAGTCCCATCAGATGTCAAGGAGATAAACAACTATATGACTTTCAGAAGACATCTGAAGGCAGCCTGTACAGGGAAGTTTTTAATGGCTGGTGTTTTATTGTGATTTTAATATTTTGTTAGGAGCAGGGCATATTATTATTATTATTATTATTAATGGTTTCAGAGGAAATGCTACTTGCTGGCTCATTTTTTCAATATGGATTCAGGTCGGATACATTTAAAGGACATGGCATCCCCCAAAGAATCCTGGGAACTGGATGCTGAGTATTATCTGTGAATGATAAACTACCATTCCCAGGATTCCTTTGGGGAAAACTAAGTGCCTTAAATGTATGGCAGATATTTATTGTGGATGTGACTTCAGTTCTCATATTCAGCTGTCAGGCATCAAGATCAAGCTCAGGTGTGTATGTTGCCCCTTCAATACTACAGGGTGAAAATAGTGGGCTGCATGTAGGAATAAGCAATCTGATCGAACTTCATAAAAGATTAGGTAAAGGTAAAGGAACCCCTGACCATTAGGTCCAGTCGTGACCGACTCTGGGGTTGCGGCACTCATCTCGCTTTATTGGCCGAGGGAGCTGGCAGACAGCTTCCGGGTCATGTGGCCAGCATGACTAAACCGCTTCTGGCGAACCAGAGCAGCGCACGGAAACGCCGTTTGCCTTCCCGCCGGAGCGGTACCTATTTATCTACTTGCACTTTGACGTGCTTTTGAACTGCTAGGTTGGCAGGAGCAGAGACCGAGCAATGGGAGTGCACCCCGTCGCGGGGATTCGAGCCGCCAACCTTCTGATCGGCAAGTCCTAGGCTCTGTGGTTTAACCCACAGCACCACCCGTGTCCCTTTCATAAAAGATTACATTTCTTCAAAAACAAAGCTTTGTTTTAACTGATCCATTTCACACCCTCAAGTTATGTATATGCCCTCATAAACATAGGTGCGTAAATACATGGAATGCACATGGGTGTTAGCCATCTGTGAATGTTTGGGTAAAATATGTGGAGTCCATAGTACCTTTCTCTTTCTCACAGAGTTCTGTGATCCACCCCTGCCCTTAGAGATAAAGGGTTTTTGGATCACCTGCGACGGTACTAAACTTTGTCACGTCTCAGGCCTGAAGTCCACTGGGTGACCTTGGACCAGTCACTGTCTCTTCAGCCTAACCTACTTCATTGGCTTGCTTGAGGATCAAATGCCTTGAACTCTCTGGCGGAAAAATAATTTTATTCATTCATTCATTCATTGGAAAGGCAGCTCTGCCAACGACACTCACTCTGTCTGGCTCATAAGTACTCCTAGCTCGAATTAATCCCTGGAAGAAATAACAAAAGGAAGCGTCCAAGAGCAAAGAAGTACCTAGAAGAGATCCAAAATGAGAAGATATCCTACGGGTCTCTTTCCTAAAAAGCCGACCCACGCGCTGGTCGACCTGGCTATGAAGCGGAGAATGCCGATTTACAGTACCCAGCTCCTAAACTCCTTTTGGGGGGGCGAAATGCAACCTCTGTCTCCCAGCGAACACCCCAAGCCTTGAAAACCCCACTGGTTTTCATTTGCAAGTTAAATGAAGCGTGCTTAAGATTCCTTGCACAACACCCTGGATCATGCACCCATTTCCCTGAAAGGTGCCTACTGTCTATCACTAGAAGGACTAATCTTAAAACCGGTAAAAAGAAATTCCTTCCAGCAAAGCTGATTTTGGCTGTGGGTGTCCGCGTGTAACGTAGCAATCGGCTTCCGTATAATTTGCAGCGGAATTGTATTGGAATAGCACTTTTTCCTAAGGTGTTTCGAATGGCTCGACCATCCGTTTTTTTATAAAAAACAGGAGTTTCAAGTTTAACTGGCTTTCCACTGTGTCTCCCCGTCTCGTGTCTCAAAGAGATTGTAAGCTCCTAGGGACAGAGGTCCTTTAAAGCGCCGCATACATTGATATAACATAACAATAACATTTACTTTTCTTATCTCGATTCCTCTTCCCACCCAAGTAAAAGTAAAATCCTAAACGGAGGAGAGAACAGGGGAAAGGAGGAAAGCATTTTTTCCCCCTTAAACTTTCTAAAATTGCAAAACGAAAACAAAAGCTTTATAATCTCCTTGCACAACTGAAGGGGATACACCCATCCCGCTTCTAAAACAAAAACAAACAAACTTCCTGTTCTCAGACCCTAAGAGCACAGTTTAGGTCCCTACTACTCAAGGCAAGGACTGGAGGTGTGAGACTGGAACAACTAGGAGAAGCCAATTTACTCCTTTAAAATTGGATAATTCGATCAAAATGTGTCTGACAGATCAACCACCCAGCTCACATTCAAAGTAATTGCCTGTGCAGCCGCCCGACACTCTCGCGTGTTTACTCGGGAAGAAGTCCCGCTGAGTTCAATGGAGTTACTATTAAGTACGAATGAGGATATAGCGACGCTCTTTCAGAGTTCCACTGAATCCCAGTGAACGAGGATGGGTTAAAAAAGATACCAGGTAAAAGACTGTAACCCTAAACGCCCTAAGCCCATATTAATTCGGAAGCAAGACCCACTGGCTTTACTTCCCGGTAAAACTGTGCATAGGATGCCGGCCTAACTTGAAAGAAAGTCCTTTTGACTAGAAAAGGACCTATTTTGATATCAATAAGCATCACATCATCCAGGTGAGTGTCCATAGTTCTTCCAATCCTAAATACACTCAACCGGCAATCCTGTCTATGTCTGCTCAGAAGGAAATCCAATGGGGCTTACTTCCAGGTAAGTGGATATAGGATTGCATTTAAAACTGACTTACACCTCTTAGGCTACATTCTTATGCGCGCTGAAACCCACTGAGGTTGACAGCCAAGTAAGTGGGTTTGCATCTAAAATTGACTTAGGCATCCTAGGCTACAATCCTATAAACGCCCAGCTAGGGGGGAAATGCCAATGAAATCAGCAGAAGTCACTTCTTAGATATATTTTATGAGTAGGTGAAGTATCCTATACATTGTATAGGAAAGCCCTGTCAGGACGGCCAACCCCGTGAATTTAGAGACCCTTTCTTCTGAGCGAGCATGTTTAGGATCGCTCTTTAAGTGTGTGCTCTTGTAAAGGGTGCGGGGTGCGTCATGCCTTCCCCTTCACCATTAGTTTCCTCTAACACCCTTTTTGATCTGAAATATTTCCACCTTTCTCTAGGGCTGCCTGTCCGTGCAATCCAGGAATGCCATCCCCCCCAAAAAAACCGTATAAGAATATGGAACACGTTCAGGCTTCTAGATGCGGCACGATAAGCATGCAAGGATCGTTGTATTGTTAAATTATGCGTACAATGACATGAGGTTCGAAAATAGATGATAGATAGATACTCGAGTCTTCTTTTTACACACACGCGCGCGAGAGAGAATACATGTATATTCGGATGCTACAGTTTAAGACAACAGATATTTGATGGCAAGTGGGAACTCCGCAGGGGTGGCGGGCTACCATAACCGCTCAAGGGCGTAAACTGGCTTCCTAACAGGAGTTTACTACAAATCAGGAGGGCAACAGTCAACGGCGAAAGAAA
Source organism: Podarcis muralis (assembly GCF_964188315.1). Lineage (NCBI taxonomy): Eukaryota > Metazoa > Chordata > Lepidosauria > Squamata > Lacertidae > Podarcis > Podarcis muralis. Next base: position 29,456,695 of record NC_135673.1, read on the forward strand.
GTGTGTTTGGGGGGAAGGGAAGAGGCAATAGTGAGCGCCCGGTCCAGGACACCAGGTAAGTGCTACCGAGAGGTGAAGCTTACAAACTATATCCACCCCTTTCTTTCTTGCCCCTCCCCCCCCCCCAATTTTGCTTTTCGGTGGGTGTGAAGAGAACACACCGTCACTTGGATTGCGGTGGAGCGGGAGCGGACTGGAAAATGACACCAGGTTCTAGATTTTGAGGGGAGTTTGAATATCCCTTGTATTTAGAAAAACACCTGCAGAAGGAAAGGAGCAGGAAAAGGAAAAGAAAGAAGCAAGTCATGTCCCTGGAGGGAAGGAAGGGTTTAGTAGAGAGTGCGGAAGGTGACGAGCTTTGGCAAATGGTTAGAGGTGTCGGTGATGTCTCTCAAGGAAAAAAAGCCCACCATGTTGTCCCCAGCCTAGGTAAAGTGGCTAGTTGATTTTGAGGCAAGGAAAGACAGTTCTTTTGCCCACCCGTGGCACAAACTTCGCTTTCTCTTTAGTGGCTTCGCTGATGCCCTGCTCTCCCCTCTTTCAATAAAATAAAATTAAAAATAGGTTGGACTTAAATGGACTGGTGGGTGCTTTGGGGCCGCAATTCCAAGCCCCACCAGTGAGACGAACTTAAGTGAAAACTCTCGCGATGTGCGTTGTATACTGAATGCTAGTGGTTGTGGTGAAGCCCTGCTCGATCGGATCTAATCGATCATCCTGTTCAGGGACCAGCCAGGCAGCCAACAACTTCAATGTGAAGGAGACAGTCGTCCCACCCCGCCACCATCTACTAATGAGAATGACTGCTACTGAATCTGGTGTAACTCTCCAACGATCTGACTTCACCCACGAAGGCGCACTCTTCCATTGTCCATTGAGCCAGACAGATGCCATCCAATTGCCACTGACAAACGGATACAGACCCCCCCCCCCTTTTTTTTACAGCTCGCACAAATGTACACGGAACACCCTTTTCGAATTAAAACACACAGTCTCGCGAGAACAAGGAACAGCGATTTTATATTTTACGAAAAGAAGTCGCTAGTCCTCATGGTGACAGGGTGGAAAATATTTAAAAGTAGAACCACCTTGAGGAAGGTGGAGCCATATCACATCCCGGCAGGAGGCCTAAATTGGTGGAACGCTCAGGCCCCGCCTATTCAAAGAGGACTATTAATTTGGAGAGCTGCTATCTTCCAAACTGTGAGACGACATGGCAAAAGGGAAGCCCTGAATGGAACTTTGCGTTTTTGTCTGTTCCGTTCATCAAGCTTTTGTTTGAGATCTGCCGCCTCTTCCAGCGCAGAATATCCATTGTCTTGATTTGTGCTCGAGAAAATCCCCCCCCCCTGCCTGCGCGCGCGCCCCGCTTCTCCTCCCCCTAGTCTCCCCCTATTGCAATTGTAGGATTATTTATTTTTAAAACTCAACACGGGGCGGGGAGAAAAGCTTAAACATTTCCCTTAAGTAAAGAGGAGGTTGTGTTAGCTCAACAAGGCTCCAATCCTAAACACAGTTCTTGAAAGCACACACCCTACAGAATACTGCGAGGTTTACAGTACATCCGAATAGATGTAAATCTACTCTTTAGAAATTAGTCATTTACATGGAAGCTACTTTCATTGGAACCAATATATCACTATTTTCTGAGACTATGTATTTGGGATGTATAATTCGTATGCATGACAGACACACTTCTTCCTCTATTTTACGCACACTGTTGTTGTTGTCGTTGTTGTTGCTAATTTGTTAAGGTACCCAAAGGGGAGATTTTTAGAAACCATGTTGGTAAACGAGTCCCTTTATGGATATAAATCCGGGGTCTACTAATGTTCTGCAGCCTTTGTACCCTTATTCAGGACTAAGTCCATAATTCTGAACATAACGAAGGGTACTGCGGACTTGAGTGCGACACAGCTGAAGACGAGGGGGCCCGAAGTCATCCCTTTCGGGGAGATGGGAATTATTTTTTGCCTCTTTAAAAAAAAAAAAATCCAGGCAAGGCTACACTGAAGAACCAACTCTGACTACAGTAGTCACTTCCTGAGCGCTTTTACAAATGCAACTTACTCCGTGTACATATTAGAAAACAAATTGCACTAGAAATAAGTTGTAGTTCAGTAACATTTTAGTAATACCTAGAGATGGATACGGGGGACGGGAGTTGAATTCTTCTAAAAACAATTTACCGTCCAAGGGCTCAGCTGTGGACCCCTGAAATGTTTCAGACGGCTGTCCAGTTCCCACGACCAGATGCTTCTGAACTTGGATGTTAAGGAAGAAACCAGGACTAAGGCTGGTCGATTGTTGGAATTCATCTATGACCTTATAAAGTAGCTTTCCCCCATCCTCCCTCTTTTTCTTTTTCTTTTTATTTTACTAAAAGTATTTATTTATTTAATTATGCACTGAAGAGGCTGGTAAAATGTGTTGAAGAAAGAACGAACGAACTTGGGTTTCTAAAGCTGGCCAAGCGAGGAAATTAACAGCATCCGATTTAATGAGCGACCAAATCGAACTGTTTGTGGAAGCCACCCCTCTCTCCAATTCGCTCGTACACGCGAATGAACACACACACACACACACACACACACACGCACCCCCATTTTCAGAGTGAAATAAATAAATAACTCCCCCAGCCAACGAATTAAATCCGCTAGAGCAAGTCCCATTTGAAAACAAACCACAACCTCCGCGCCTCTCCTAAAGTACACAGGAACATCCAAACTTTTCAGGTGGGAACACAGATAGGTACACACGGGAGATGAACCAAGTGGAACCTGTACGTGTGTGTGCGCGCGCGCGCGCGGCGCAGTGAGGTGGGGCAAAAATAAACTGGCGGGGTGGGGGCGGAATTTGAGGGAGGGCGGTGAGCAGATTAGATTCTATCTTATTTACCTTGCAATTTCTTCTGCCAAGGTGAGGAGATGCAACAACAGCCACTATAGCAACAATAATAATAATATCAAAATGATCACTCCCTCTTCCAGTATCCCGAACGCAGAATCAGCTCGTGTGTGGGCATACAACCAAACGCCATCGAGGTTAGAAGTGATTGGGAGGGACAAGCGCCCCCCAAACAAGAAGCTCGACCCCTCACCTCCCCCCCCCCACACACGCTTGCTCACCCCAACACATTGTTGAAATTATATAATTAACATCCACTGCTATTTTTCCTTCGGAGCTCTTTACACCTGTGACAAAACTCGCCCACCCAGAAATATATTTTGCCTCTTCTGTAGCCAGTGGGAAGTGGGGGGGGGGGGGATATTGCCAAAGATTCCTGGAAGGGGTTAATCTTTGAACGCGTTCCCCACACCCTACCTTCCCTTCTCCGCCGCCCCCTGCTCTTCCTCCGCTGCTGCATCTGAGTCTAGAGGAGTAAAATGCAAGGTGCCTCTCTCTCCCCCCCCCCGCCCCCCAAAACAGCAGAGACTAAAAAAATATTGGGGGGGGGAGGGAAGAAAGGGGGGGGGGAGAAAGGAATTTTTTGCTAATTGGCTAATATCTTTCTCCAGTGCTCCTCCAATTCTTCTTCTCCTTTTCTCTCTCTTTTCTCTTTCTTCCTCTCCGCCCCCCCACCCCATAAACTCTGGTTTCGTTTTAAAACCTTGCTTTCGCTTGTTGCAGGGAGAGTACCGGGGTTGGAGCGTGGCTAACCTTTCTAGCCCTGTGGAAAGTGCGGGACAACAAGAAAACAAAAACAAACCTCTCTCCCCTGTTTAAGAAACAGTTAAACACTCTCACTCTTTCTCGCAGCCTCCTTCCCCAGCCTCCTTTTGGCTGTCCCTTTTCCATACTCTTATTTTCCCGGTGGGTTCTCTCTCTCAAACACATTCACACACACACACACACACACACACACACACACACACACACACACAAAAGCACACACTTGTTTCCCACCAAGCGTCTCTTCACAAGTCCCAGCCTTGCCTCTAAAGCGAACTTGGGCGAAAAGGTGAAATTTTCTTTATAGAGGTCGCGACCTCGCCTCGCTGCCTACCGCTCGCAGCTTCATGCTGTATTAAGCACAGTCAAAACTGCCCCCTTGGAAGTGGGGGGGGGAGAAACCCCCTTCCCCTCCGCCCTCAACAACATCCCGCGCCTCCGCTCTTGGAATTGAGTAGTATCTGAAAAAGTTGCAACTAAATACCACCACCAAAATCTCAGCATTTGCAGGGAAGGGGTGGGGGGGGGGAGAGATAGAGGCGGCGAGGGTCGTCTGTGCGTGTGTCCCACCTCCTTAGGAAGAGAGAGGGAGAGAGGTTCGAGGGACTCGAGAGAGATGATATCTCCCACAATTGTGTGGGTTATAATTATATTGCAATCTGTTACTCTCAGTATCTGTCTCTCTTCCGCAGGAGAGAAAAACACAGCATGAGAGAGAGCGCCTCTGGGGTCATCGATCACACAAGTTCAACGGCTGCAATCCTAAACACACCCCGGGTAAGAGTGTGTAACACAGCAGGCCTTACTCTGGAGTAAAGACGCAGAGGATTGCAGCCTTAAGACTGCGAGGAATTGTTTTTTGCATTATGAACCGCCTCCGGTGATTTGCAGTAAATATATAACTCGCACACGCGCATGCAGACACCCCCCGCAGACACTCGCTCACAGTAGTAACAAGAAGGGATTTCCTATCTGATAAAAATCCGTGGTGCTGGACCGCATGTTAAACCTCCATCGCTGGGCACCCATCTACAATATGATCAAGATCCCTTTAGACTGCTCCTTTCAAGTAATTGTGCATAGGATTGCGTTCTAAAAGTCATACACATCTCCAGGAGAGGTGAGGGACGGGAAAGAATGGAAACCTCAGTTCCAGCCTATTCGGGTTTACTCAGAAGTAAGTCAGAGAAGTAAGCATCCTCAGGACTGCAAGATTTACGCAGCAATCCTAAAGACACTTAACCTGGGAGTGAGGCCCGCTGAATTCAGTGGAATTACGCGATCAAGCTTCGTGACCGCCTCGCTCGCTGGCAGCTTGTCTTCCAATCCGATATACTCCTTTCCCCACGCAAGAATATTACGCACCTTTAAAAAGCAAGACGGAAGTGTGTGCTTAAAGGGGGGGGGGGGGGTGTCCCAGCAACAGTGCGAGCTGAGAATTTGTTTGTTTGTTTGTTTGTTTAACTTGGACTGTCAAGTGTGTGTGTGTTTGGAGCGAGCGAGAGGGAGCCAGAAGAGGACTTTATTTTACAGACACCTCTTCACTTTCAACACAAACAAACAAATAATCATATAAACAAACAGAAACCGCCTCTCTCTCGCTCGCTCGCTCGCTGGTTCGCTCTCCTTCTATAGCAACTACTCTTTTGCCTCCCAACAAGATGGGATATTTCTTTCTTCTTTTTTCCCTAGAGCTATTCTTACTCGGGCTTTATCCCTGCCATGAAGTGACCGAAGCGGGGTTGGGTGGGGGGAGGGGGAGGGGGAAAGAGGGATTAGATATGAAAATAAAGTTATTTCTGGTTGGCGGTGGGCCGCGGTGCGTGGGGGGGGGGGATGAGGGGAGTCCGAGAAGCCCAACGGGCTTTAAAAAGAAGAAAACGTTCGTATTAACAATTATGATGGCAATAATAATAATAATAATAACAACACAGATTTGATTCCTTTTCATTCCTCCTTTTTTTTAAAAAAAGTTCTCTCTCTCTCTCTCTCTCTCTCTCTCTCTCTCTCTCTCTCTCTCTCTGGAGTCTATGGGGGGGGGGAGGGAAAAATAAGTGACAAATTCTTGCAACAGTTACTCTGCGTGTCCTTAAAAAGTAAAACTCTCTCATGTTCAGACGGGGTCGGGTCTATTGAATGAGGTCCTTTTATTCTGCATGGGGCGATGGATTTGCGGCTCCGCTCTCGCCTTTATGCTTCTCTCTATGGAAACCTGGATCATGGGGAGAAATATGCGGAGCTGAATAGAGCCGAGCAGCAGAAAGGAGCGCCTGAGAGCAGCATCTGTTACACTCGGGAAGTTAGACTGACAGGAAAGCGCTAAAGAAACCCTCTCAAGCAGATTAGGAGGCAAAAGCGAGAGGGGAGGGGAGGGGTGCAACTCCAAGCGGATAAAAAACACTCCAGAAAGAGAAAGTGTGGAGGCGGAGGGGGTGTGGGGAGAGAGAGAGAGAGAGAGAAACCAAAGGATATCTTCCCATTAATCTGAGGCAGAACATGATACTGCATGATGCCTGCACATTTTGATTTTTTAACATTATTTGTTATATTGGTCTAAACAAAGCCATTTTCTGAGCTTGATTTCACCAGGCCTGTTTCTGGGAGGTTTTCTCTCCCCACTTTTGGGGGAGAAAGTGCGCTCCTAGCCAAGTTCATTTAGAAGTTCGAGTGAGGAAGGAAGAAAAAGATAATCGATCCGTCCTCCTCCTCCCCACTCCCGGCGATCCCCAAACATGTCAAGGAGGTAAAGGCTTATAGTGGGTTTCCTGGCTGCCTCACTTAGACCTCTCCAGCATCCTTAAAATGAGTTGGTTTGGGAGTAAAGAGCAGGGGGCCTCCCTACCCCCGCGTGCGACGGCTGTCAAAGGATTGACCTTCCAAGTCAATTGGTATGGGTGGTGGTGGAAGAGAAACTAGTCTACCCTAGGCGCGCTTACTCAGAAGTAAATCCCTGCGGTGTTGAATACTGCTTTTCCTCCCAAGGAAGCTTGCAGCCTAACAGAACAATCACATGTAGTCTCTCTCTCTCTCTCTCTCTCTCTCTCTCTCTCTCTGTCTGTCTCTCTATCCGTCCCCTCTATTGTGTTCGGTTACATTTACTCCCTTAGTGTTGCAGCGGACATCATCCTCCGTTTGCAACAGTGCTGCTTAACTGTGTTGGGGATCGGTGTTGGTAATAGCTAACTGCTTTATGATTCCCTCCTCTTCTTGTAAAGGCACCCTAAAACGATGAAAGTTTGGTTTTAAAATCGTACAAAAGAGAGGGCGAAGGTTGTTTTGTGTTTGGTTAGGTTAGGTTCCAGTTTCACTTATTTAGCTTTCTAAATAGACCATCAGAAATAGAGTGGATCCGATTTTCAATATGGTATTAGGCTGGCTGGGTTTCATTCCTGCCTTGCTACAGATTTTCTCCCCCACCCCGCCCCCGCGCGCAAAGAATCTGGCCCTTTCTATCTTTTCAAATTATTCTCCCAACCCAGTGGGGAGAATAGTCTTGCTTTTACAGCTACACACACATACACACCCCATTTCTTACAGATTATTTTACGGATCCAGCAAGGACCACAGTGTACCACGCGAGGAAATAAGTGGACCCTCAATTGCCAGTAACTGTACTTTTCCCAAAAATTGCTTCCACGCTTCAAAGAAGAAGAAGAAGAAAAGACTGTCGAAACCAAAACGGCAGAACCTCTTCACCACAGTACCGTCTCCCAGTACCCCCTCCCACCAATCAGGAAAATGTTTTTTAAAAAAATATATAAATAAAAATGGAAGTTTCCCAACTTCCTCAATATATTTAAACCTATGCAACTTTTATTTCAAACTTTAACCAAAAAAAGTATGAAAGCGAACAAATCTTGCATTCAGATTTCCTATCCATTGATCTAGACTTGGAAACTGCTGAAAAATTACCAGTAGTTGTTTTATCCTATTTTTAAAAAAAGGAAAAGGAAAAGGTGCAGCTCAAATGAGAGAGAGGGAGGGAGGGAGAGAAGGAAAGGATAGAGAGAGAGAGATGTGGAAGGAAAAAAAGGCTCACCTTGTTTAGGGCGATATTTTCATTTTCTTGAAATTTTCTCCAGATCTGTCTTCCTAGAGAACTTAATGCCTTAATGACTTTCGGGTAGCTGCAAGCCCTTCTTTTATTTCTGCTAAATATATGAAAATGTATGCAAATTTAAATCAAGCTTAACCTAGGAGCTCCTGCAATATATTTAATGGAATTTCAAACCAATAAGGGAACTGTGATGCAGCGTTCTGTAAGTGCAAATATAATTATGCAGCTAGGTTACCTCCGAAATTATGCACGGAAAGGTCATTAAAAAAAAAACTTCGGAGATCCTTGTTCTTTTCTTTTCGAATGTATTAGGGTTTAATTTTCTCAGCTGGAGTACTGCAACAAAATCTAAACGCTCCGATTTCTGCTCTCCAGCTAAAACATTTGCAAGAGGAACACACAACAGACTGTATTGTTGCTATTGTTGTTGTTATCATTGTTATTATTGACATAATAGACTGAAAAGGAACATTAAGGGGAGAAAGAGCAGCAACCTTCCATCCCCCCCCCTTTATTTCTCATTGTTTCCCCTACTTATGCTTTGACATTCCTCCTTATTACCTAAAGCCACGTTTTCAGGAATAAGCTTATAAAACAGACAGCAATACCTTACAGCTTTATGTCAAAGGTAAGGGAGGGTTAGGGTTAGCAGAAAACAATTCTAATTTATTCAAACCGTTTGCCAGATTTTGCGTGTGTGTGTTCTGTATTTTGGAAAGGCGTGGAGAAACGAAGCCACTATAACCTCCTGAGTGTGTCTAGGAAGGAGGAGAGGGGTTTTCTTGGCACCCGGGGCTGCAAGACGTGCGTCTCTCCTCCTGTCGCGGCACCACAAGTTGTGTGCTTTTCTGTCACAGGCTCCGAGAGGCTTGGAAAGTTGCAGAGCTTGTTGTTAGGGAGCGCGCGGTTTCCCAATTGCTGGGGAGGGGTGGGGGGTGGAGAGGAGGCAGCCGGGATGACCAGGGCGACTGTGGAAGCAAACTTTGCACCACCCAACTTAAGGCGAATGGCAGGCAGGATTTGCATTTCAATCAGGCAGCGGGTTAACTGCTGATTTACCAACCAGTCAGCTCAGTGGAAAGGAAACAAATGAATCTCTGAAAACTAGCTTCTCTCTCTCTCTCTCTCTCTCTCTCTCTCTCTCTCTCTCTCTCACACACACACACACACACACACACACACACACACACAGCTGTTTCATTTCTCTTTCTCTGTGTGTATGAGTATGCAACATACCCAAAAGTATGACAACAGTGTCATGTATGCAATATGTGTCCCGGATAAGTGTTCGTCTGATATTCCCTCTCTCACACACCAAGTTTCCTAACTTTTGAGGCGCCGGGGAGATTGACTTGAGACAGTTTTGTTTATTTTGTTGTTCTCCCCCGCTACCCCCAACCCCTTAATCTCCCAGTTGCTTTCAGACTGACTTCAAAATGTTAAGAGGGATTTGGGGGGGGGTATTGTGGGGAGACGTCTATAGATTGTGTTAAGGAGAAGCTGTCCGTCTTGAAGATGGGTATTTAACCTCCCTTCGCCTGCCCCCTCCCAAGTTTTCCAGGAAAGGGGTCTATACCTGGAATTAATCAATACAAATTTAAACCATGCCCTCGCATTCCCTTGCCTCCTCCTTTCCCTTCCTCCCACCTCTTTCCCTTTCTTCTTCTCCTAATAAGATCTAAAAAATGAAGTAGCGGCGGCAGAGATGGGGAGGTGGGTGGGCTGAAATAAACGATATTGTCCTGCAGCGGCGAAAGGGTTAACCCACTGAATCGTGGGCAGCCCGCTCGCGGCAGCCAATGGAACCTGAAGATTGATTCACTTCCTGCTTCCAGACTCCCTCGTTTTAACCCTTCTCCGCCTGCAAGCTTCTTCGTCTCCCTCTTTCTCTCTCTCTCCATCCCCCCACCCTTTTGGACGGGCTCAGAGCCAGCCTCTTTGGCGAACTCTCATTGGTTGCGGCGCCCACTTCCCGGCGGGAAGAGGCTCTCGGATTGGCCGCCGGGGCTGTCCGTCAGCATGCGGTTGCTGATTTGGCTCCCTTTAGGCTGGGTAGATGTCAAAGGCTGAACGCATCTCCCTTTGCCACATTATAACTAGTAGGGGGAATCCTGAGCATCAAGCATGGCTACTGCGGCGTCGAATCCCTACAGCATCCTCACTTCCAGCTCTTTGGTCCACGCAGAATCGGCGGGGATGCAGCAAGGAAGCCCATTCCGGAACCCCCAGAAACTTCTCCAAAGTGACTACTTGCAAGGGGTCCCCAGCAATGGGCACCCTCTGGGGCACCACTGGGTGACCAGCCTGAGCGACGCAGGCCCTTGGTCGTCCACCTTGACCGCCAGCCCTCTGGACCAGCCCGACGTGAAGCCAGGGCGGGAAGACTTGCAGCTGGGGGCCATCATCCACCACCGCTCGCCTCACGTTAGCCACCACTCGCCCCACCACACCAGCCACCCCAGCGCCTGGGGGGCCAGCCCGGCTCACAATTCCTCGCTCACGTCGAGCGGGCAGCCTCCGCCTCCTCCCTTGAACGTCTACTCTCAAGCGGGCTTCACGGTCAGCGGGATGTTGGACCACGGGGGTCTGACGCCCCCTCCGGCTTCGGTCACGCCGCAGGCCATGCACCAGGTGCTGAGGGACACCCCGGACCACGGCGACCTGGGCTCTCACCACTGCCAGGACCACTCGGACGAGGAGACACCGACGTCGGACGAACTGGAGCAGTTCGCCAAGCAGTTCAAACAAAGGAGGATCAAGCTGGGCTTCACGCAAGCGGACGTGGGTTTGGCGCTGGGCACTTTGTACGGGAACGTCTTCTCTCAGACGACCATCTGCCGGTTCGAGGCTCTGCAGCTGAGCTTCAAGAACATGTGCAAGCTTAAGCCTCTGCTGAACAAGTGGCTGGAGGAGGCCGACTCCTCGACGGGGAGCCCCACCAGCATCGACAAGATCGCGGCGCAGGGCAGGAAGCGGAAGAAGCGGACCTCCATCGAGGTGAGTGTCAAAGGGGTCCTGGAAACGCATTTCTTGAAGTGCCCCAAGCCGGCGGCCCAGGAGATCTCGTCTTTGGCGGACAGCCTCCAGCTGGAGAAGGAGGTGGTGAGGGTTTGGTTTTGCAACAGACGGCAAAAGGAGAAGAGGATGACGCCGCCAGGGGACCCGCCGCAGCCGCACGAGGTTTACTCTCACAGCGTGAAAACAGACGCCTCCTGCCACGATCTTTGACTATGAAGGACCCACTCGGGAACTGGGCAGCGGCGCGGATCCTATGGGTGTGACATTCATCCCCCACTCCTCCTTCTCCTCGCCCTCCTTTTTCTTGCGTTCTTCTTTTTCTTCTTCTTCTCCCGACCCTGCCCAAACCAGGATTTTATTATTATTATTATTATTATAATTATTATCGGTAACTTTACCTTCATCAACCCTTCAGGACAACATCAACCCGGCCACGACATTAAGAAAATGAAAAGGATAGTTTATAATGCATACCTCCTCCCCACCGTCATTACCCCCCTCCACCCCGCTGCTCATTCCTGGCAGCACATATACTTATTTATATGTCTATAGTTATCTTTTTCTTCTGTTTCTCTATCTATCCAACCTTCCCCACCCCCTCGCCGATTTTCTGTGGTAAACATCAAGGCTTTAAAAAAAGAAATCTCCGATACGAAGACAACAGAACAAATGCATTGTCTCTCTCTTTCCATATAGATATATACACAAAACGTGCCTATGAATAACCTTTCAGCGCCTTGGTCTGATCCGATGTATTTCAGGTTTTGGGGTATATATTTTTTTGTTTTCGCTTTAGCTTGGCTGGACTTGGCTTTGCTCGTTCCTAAACCAGACTTTCTGTATAGCGGCCTTCAGAAGGCCGGGGGTGATACACTACAACCTGTAGGTAACATTTGTGACCTAAAATTGGAGGAACCCCATTGATCAGCTCCTCCTCCCCTCTCCCCCTGCAGGTCACTGATTTTCTGTAAAGGGGGGGAGGAGGAGGCAGGGGGAAATGTATTCTAATTTTCCCAACCCCCATTAGAGGGGGGTAGAATCTGGAACCCCTCTTTTCTAAGCCCCAAAGGCAGAAAAAAAGAGATGACTAGTCAGAAAATCTGATTTTCTCAACCCTTCTTTGTCCCGCCCTTTCAGATATATTTAAATAACTTTCAGAATTAAATAACGTCAACATGGAAATTCTCTAAAAGACGACTCCTACTCGCGCCCCCCCCCTCCATATCCTTCCCCATCCATCCCCGTGCCTGATTTTGGCTTGTCTAAACAAAGTTCGAACATGGAAACATCACCAGAATAACTTATATATGTTTGAAAGGCCGGCCTTTCCCTGGTCTCTAGCTCTTCGACAATGTTATATATATATATATATACACACACACACACGACTGGATCCATCCTGGTCGACCCCTGGAGCTACGGTTTGTAGTCAAACCCGTTTCCCGTCCAAACGCTTAGCTTCGGAATAAATCGGTTTGCCCGCGTTTCTTATCAAAAGTCAAAAGGAAAACAGCAAGGGTTGAAATTAATAATGGGTATGGGAGGTGGTTGGGTCGAGGTGGGGGGAAAGGCAGTAAGGAATTGGGTTGTGGTTTTTACTGATATGCTGCAGATCTGGTCAAAAGCGTTTTGTTATTAAGTTGTATTTTTTTAAAAGAGTTCCCCCAAAGCAAATAAAATGCTATTTTGCTTGTAGATTCTTCCCTCCCCTTCCATGCCTGTCATTGGATATAGCTCCCCTCCATTTGTGGACGTGTGTGTTTACAAAGGCGCACATTATAGGGGTGTGCAGGCACACGCAAACACGCTGTACAAACAGACGCATTGCCCATTGTTTGTCTGCGGACACCTAGGCAGGACCACAACGTGTATATTTTACACGTTTACATGTCTTAAGCGAATACACACGGAAACCTGGCACAACGAGGCATCGCAGTTGTTTGTATAGGTGCTTTACAGACATCTAAGTATATATAGATATATATAGTTATACTACTAAAAAAATCCAGAGTATTGTGCCTACCCATCCATCACTACTCTGTCTGACACACCTATCGATATAATATGAAAGGAGCCCTAGGTGCAAATTTGCAGCTCTGGAATGATGTAAAAACAACGCCAGTTTAATTATGGAAAAGGATTCTCCCCCCCCCCCATTTCCCGCCCCCGTTTTCAATCCAAATTCTTCTCAAGCATAAACAATGTTCATTTCCATATTTTCTCTCTGGCAAGCCGGAATATGCGCTTAATATCCCAACAATGAAGACCCCGCTTTCTGCCAACTTTATATTAAGGAAAAAAGAAAAAGAAAATACCTGTACAGTTTTGTATATTCTAAACGTTTTTGGGAAGTTATTAATTTAAAAGGGGGGGGGGGAGATCATTTAGATTATTCATTTAGTAACTGATGTATAATAAACGCTATTTTCATTAAAGGTTGCTTTTTCAACTATTTTATTCCAAATTGCCTATCGCAGTTGCCGACAATTATTTATTTTCAATAAATTCCTCATTATGTTTTAAAAAAAAAGTCAGAAAAATAATTATATATATATATATATATATCCTCGAAGCGGCTGTCCAGGGAAGGAAGGCGTAAACATAAAACGATTCGCTTGTGATGTTTGTTTGTCAACCACTTTTAGTCAAGGGGGGGGGGGTTTATATTGACGCAATATTTTATTGTTGTACAGACGCACACACACAAAAGGTCTGAATAAAACATTTTTACAGGTTAAAAGAAGTTGCGTTATTTGTGTGGTGATAAAAAAGAAAGAAAGAAAGAAAGAAAGAAAGAAAGAAAGAAAGAAAGAAAGAAAGAAAGAAAGAAACCCGGGGAAACTTTACAGAAAAATAAAAATAAATAAACTTTCTCGGTCCCCGCCCCCCCCTTCCAATATGCTTCACGGCCTTGCTCTTTTAAAAATATTTCTTGTTGTTGTTAATTATTATTTAGGGTTAAAGGGTTAGACTTTAATAGAGAAGAGCCAGCTTTTTTGCGTTCAAATTCCCAGCCGCCCTTTCAATCCTATGTGAAATTGTTGTTGTTTTGTTTAAGAAATCTGTCAATTTCCTCTCTCAGACAATATTGAGGCTAATATATAGCAAACGCTGGTATCTATACCAGTCAGCTGGCAGGCCCTTCTAAGGCTTCCATCTTTGCTGGAGAAGGGAGAGAAAGGAGAGTCTCACACCCTTTTTCGACAGGGCAATGCCTTCCTGTTAAAGAGGTTGTTGTAGATCTCGGTTTCCTTAGGGTCATCCTAGTGGAGTCTTCCTGGTTTATTTGTTTGCTTTTCTTCTTCCGCCTCCTCTTTTCCTTTCTTTTTTAAAGCATGGGATGCAAATTTCCCTTTCCCAGGCAGGGCTAGTTAAGCTAATACAGTCAATTTCACATGTGATTGTGCAAAGCGATCCTTTTCTTTCGTTCGGTTTAAAAAATAAATAAATCTTGGGACGACATATGTTTCTTTGAGCACAATCTCTCTCTCTCTCTCTCTCTCTCTCTCTCTCTCTCTCTCTCTCTCTCTCTCTCTCCCCTCCCCCGTTTAAGAGGCAGCCTCAGAGATGCTGTTGGCTATGCAGCGACTTTAAGAAGGGTTCAGCTCCTTCTTGGACCAGCCGTTTGTAATTGACAACTGGGAAACACACAATGTAACTTTGCCTTGAATTTGAATGCACGAATGTATTCGCTGCCTGTGAATTATAATTTAAAACAGAGAAGCACATTGCAAATGGGGGAGGGGGAAGGGGATGCTAAGTGTCTTTGTGAAGGCAGAGGCATTGGTTTGTTGGTTTTTATTGGTGTGTGTGTTTGTTTTCGTATGTGTGTGTGTGTCAGTACCTTATGAATTTGAAGCAGGGATGATTGTAGATGCCATCCAGGAAAATGAAGCCAGTATTATTTCCCCAACCCTACTTAATTTTGTAAATTAATATTAAGTTAATATTTATCAGGCAGCCATGCAATATTTATTATTGTATCTTTTATTCATATTGCACTTTTCAATATGGGGAAAAATCAGTCTTTATTTTGTTTATTCTCAAAGCAACCCAGTTATGCTCAGCTATCACGATATAAAATTTGCACAGATGGGCAACTTAAAGGCTTGGCAGCTTGGCCTGGGTTGCTTTGCATCAGATCCCGCTTTTACTTTAAAGTTATGCCCTATTGATTTGCTTCCAAGGACATGTGTTTCAGATCTGGGTGTCTGACCTATTACAATAAGTATGAAAATGCTGCTTTAAATTTGACCACTCGAACTCATTTGGAAGGAGAGCTGCATAGAATGCATATTGCTTTTGCCACCATGAATTTCCAGTGGGTATGTGGGTAGAGCAACAAACATTTAATTCATGAAGCTCACTGGTCAACCTTGGGCCCTTCACTGTCTCTTAGCTGAACCTAACTCACAAGGTTGCTATGAAGATAAAATGAGAACCAGGAGAAACATGTGTACCATGCTGAGCTCCTTGCAGGATGTTGTTGTTGTTTTGCTATATTATTATTATTATTATTATTATTATTATTATTATTATTATTATTATTTATTACAGTAGTAGTAGTAACAGCATTTTGATGACAGTATCTTCTGCACTACAATTTACATCATCTAAAACTCCATTCTGTTTAAAGTACATCATGTCCTGCCCGGATGCAGAAATGGAGGCTACTGATGGACCAGTTCAGATGCTTGCCAGAGAAAAAGCGGTTTCTGCTTCTTTTGTTGCAATGCTTAGGTCAAAGATTGTAAATCACTTTGGGATGCCTCATGGAAATATAATCTCCCACAGCCTCCAAGGTCTTGGTATCAATAAGTGTCCTTTTCCTGGCTCTAGATCCCCCAAAGCCTTTTAGATATGACCAGAGAGTGATGATGGGGAGGCAAGGTTTTCTGTGGACTTTCTCAAGGCTGCCCGCTCTTCCTTAGTCCCCTGATTTGAGCCATAAGTGTTGTGTGGGGCGTGGGGTGGTGGTGGAGGCTAGGAAGCAACAAACAAAACCCTAAAACAGGCTACTCATTCATGCACTTTAAAAATTAACCCAGAAAGAATAGGCAGAGTGAATGAGCAGGGAAGACATACAGAAGATTTCCTTTAAGAACAGGCTTGATAAATTGCGTTTTGGGATTATTGTTGTTTTTTGTATCAAGTCGCCATATATATATATATATATATATATATATATATATATATATACATATACATATATATGACACACACAGCTTTTTTCGTGGGGGGGGCGCTGGGGTACGCTTACCCCTAAACATTTTGTGAATCAAAGTTTGGCCTCATTGAGGGGTAGTATTTCAATATGAGTAAGAAAATGAGAGTACCCCTAAACATATTTTTAGATTTCATATATATAAACACGCACACATATATGAATGAGAGAGAGATTTCCATGAAAGAAACCATACTTTTAATACTCATTTCTTGCTATCACATAAGGCTACAAGCAAAAACAAAACAACAATCTAGCCATTAATTGAGATTGTGAGTCACCAGGCAATCAGACCCAGGGGTGAACTTCGGTCTTCCAAATTTCAGCGTCGCCCTGTGCGAGCCCAACATTCGGCAACCCCCACCCATCACCTTCCATTCTGCTCAGTTCACTATGTCCTAGTTGTGACACCCTGTGGCGCCCTCTAGGCTTGGCACCCAATGCAGTGGAGCTGGTCACACTGCCCTAAATCTTCCTCTGGAAGGACTTTATTGCTAATTTTGTGCAGCACTTTTCTTTTCTTATTAAGCTACAATGGAGTTAGGCTGGGCTTAGGCAATGGATGAAGGCTAAATGTATATATTTTAACTATATCGTTGTAAACATTCCCGTCCCCTGCCATAACTGTTATTCTACCTGTTTGTAATCTCTCCAGACAATGGACAATAGGCAGACCTGTATTCTTCACAAATGAGTTCCATGAAGGAATACAGTTGTATATGGGGTGAATGAAGAAGAGCTTCCAGTGCTAGAAGTAAAAAAGAATGTGCATGTGGAAGGTTCCAGGTCATCTGCCATTAAAAGGTCTCCAGCAGCAGGTGATGGAAAAGACCTGGAGACCCCGGGGAGCCACTGCCAATCAAAGTAGACAATACTGCCCTGGGTTAACTGTTTAATCTGGAACAAGGCAGGGATGCAATTCTGCATGCACATCACCATATACATATTATTTTATCTCCTTACATTTGCATCCCACCTTTCTTCCACGAGGGAACCCAAGGTGGTAAACATGTGGTTCTTGCCAAGGTAACAGGCTAAGTACCTCTACACCCAGGGGTGTTTAGTGCCTATTGTGACTGGTTCAGAGGAAATCAGGGAGACCAGGAGACCAGCAGTAGGTGTTAGCACTAGAGCCAATGACAGGCAGAGCCACCCCCTGATTGGTTATAAGTAAGATAAGAAGGCAGGTAGGAGAAGGCTGGGTGAAGGCAGATTGAGGTTGGTGGGACAGTGTCCCAGTCACTCTAATGGACTAGTGTCTGCAAGGTTGTCTCCTGGGCTCTATCTCTAGCTCACAAGTCAAGGGTCCCCCACTCACCAATTTATATGCACTCTATTTCCCGCCTACTTTATTCAACTCCCTCATGACCTGGGCTGGACTCACTGAAACTCTCAGGTGGGTGCCATTGACATTCTAAGAGAATGAGGGAGGTGTTCATGGTGAGTTCTGGCACCTCTTTTTCCAGGAAAGTAGCACTGGTCATGACTAAGTATTCACAGAATCGTAGGCTGGGATTTCATCGCAGGTCTAATTTTAGAGTTTTTGCTGAACTATCACACATATTGTTAAATCCTCCAATACAACTTGATCCTAATGTAGGTATGCATAACTTTTGATCCACCCAGTTGAATGCAGTTTGGCAGTGCAGTCATGCTTGAAACCCTCCCCCCATTTTTGGCAGTCCCAAATAGGCAGTAAAAACAGGTTTTGGGGGCTGCTGATAGGGTACCATACATGACTGTGTTTGGACTGGTGAGTCTCACATGGTGCAGACCTGACCCACTACGCACAGGTATTATGTATGGAGGTGGGTGGTGTATGCAGGTAATTTGAAGTATTACATACTACAAAGTAATTGAGCTTTTGCTGATGATTATCCTGCCCTTATGATTTCTGGCAGTGCTCTGTTGATAGTATTTGATTTTTCATATTTGGCAAAATATTAGAATTTGGCATTTATAAAACTGGCATTATTCTCATATATTTCAATAAAGAAACATCCCCCATGTAATTATCTGCAGGATTATTTTTTTTAAAGTCCCCTGAGTAGATATTAAATATGGGGGTGGGGAGGGGGTTATTGCTTTGTTTTTGTTTTGTGTTCTCATTTTGTATTTTTATGTTGTGAACCGCCTTGTGATCTTTGGATGAAAGGCACTATACAAATCATCATCATCATCTGGCTGTGATTTTCTTTCTTTCTTTCTTTCTTTCTTTCTTTCTTTCTTTCTTTCTTTCTTTCTTTCTTTCTCTCTCTCTCTCTCTCTCTCTCTCTCTCTCTCTCTCTCTCTCTGATATGGGAATGAGGGTCCGATTTTATAGGATCCTCTCTCTGCAGAATACTTAGCTTATAAGTTACACAAACCTTATATGTGTAGTTTTTCTGGCACGATTCACACAAAGAAATTTTATATTGCAGAATTAGTGCTATTTTTTTTTTAAAGAGTACTATTCCTTCCCAAAAGAGGGGGGAAATTCGGTCCCTAACCTCACATTCCTTCTTTAAGCATGAGAGAGAGAGAGTTTAAATTGCACAAAAATCTATCAGTGTAATTAAAATATTGTAACTGAACACATGGGAGGTGATATTAAAACCATCTAGATGGTGTCATTTAAGGGCATTTGTTTTATATCTATGGTTTTATTATCAAATACCCATACAAAGGATTGAAATATAGATGTTTATTTGTCTTTCTTTGTTTTTGAAAGCTGAAAGCCAAGTCGTTTTCAAATAGCGATTCCTTTTAGTGTAAATTTGATATTCTGTCATTTTTGTTGCTGTGCAACTAAAGAATTTCTTCTGTTTTCATTCCCTACTCTCAATTGCTGAAAGACAAAATGTATACAATAAAAGGCAGATGTAAACAAAGAACTTTTTTTTTAGAAGAATGAAGCTACAAGGAAATCCATTTAAAGAAATAAAAGTTATTTTGTGCCACTGCATCTCTGAGCAAAAGAAAAATATTTCCTGCCACCTAATGTTAAGTACAGATTATTGTAATTCTCATTGGGCCAGCTGTTTGTGTGCGCAAACATGTTCATGGCACACTGATTGTAATAGCGCCGATCAATAATTTGTATTTGTAAATGAGATCATGGATGAATTAGCACAGGTGAAACATCCATATCACCTAATTTCGAAATGGAAGTGGTTCACATATTCATTTGGAAACAATCAAACGTTGAAGAACCACGTGATGAACGGTCAACAACTGGTCTGCAAGTAAGTGTGAACCAGGATTTTATCTCATTTATTTACTGCATTTATATCCCACCTTTTCCCTCCAAGGAGCTCAACGTGGCATATATGGCCCTCCAGCTCCTCAATTAATTCTGAATAGCAACCCTACAAAGTAGGTTTGCCTGAGAGGTGGTGAATGGCCCAAGGCATGGATAGCTCAGCAACTTTTTGAAATATGGCAACCCTGATTGTGTTAGGAATGGCAGAATCTGTGGCCCTCCTGGTTCTGCTGGGTTCTGGTTCCCATAAACCCTGGCCACTGATTATGGTAGCTGGGACTGATGGAAGTTGGGGTCCAACATCATCAGGAGGGTCACATGCCTGCCATACCTCTACTAGATTATGCTATCTATACATACAGTATATATCAAATGAACATATTTTTCACACACACACTGCAATATTTAATTTATTAATAATACAGATTAATTGGGTAAATGCTATACTGGCTACAGAAGTGCTCTTCCCCAATTAATTAGGAGATGCTTTATTTGTTTTTAATTACTTTAAAACTAGATTCTTCAACAAACTGCAGATTGGAAACTGCTCCTTAAAGGAGGTGTTTTGTCTCCTCTCAGACACAGGAGGAATACCTCTTCTGTTATGGCACCTACCACAGCTCAGCGCTAGAGCACCTGATTTGCATGCAAATTGTCCCAGGTTCAATCCCTCCAGGGAGGGTTCAGTTTGGACAATACTGAGGTGGATGGACCAATGGTTTAGCTCAGCAGAAGGCAGCTTCATGCCACCTAGGTGTGCTGCACCTGAAAACAAAGAAAACCCGAACCTGCTGGTGAAGGAAGGGTAATAATAACAACAATTACTACAGTATTTTTTTTTGTCCTCTGAAATTTTGTTTTTGCAAATCAATTGCAAATGCAATCAGTGAATCAGTTAAATACCATATGATGAATCAATCAACATTTCTTTAACCAGCTTGCAACTCCAATATGCATATCAGGGATGGATCTGGAAAAAGGCAAATTAAGTTTCCAAGGTCATGGAAGCCTGAATTCTGCAGTGGCACATAATATAGATTGACTGCTTTCAGAAAAGTGCCAGTCCTCTGAATCCCATTCTGACTGGCTAACACCCGCCAAAGCCCAATACTATGCAGGGGCATCTTAAGCATATCTTGCGCCTTGGTACAAAGCTCCCTCCTGCGCCCCCCCCCCCCATTCCCCAGAGTTGTCCACCTTTTTTTAAGGGAGGACAGCACTGCCAGCGGGGCTGGAGGAGGCGGGCAGCGGCTGGAGGGTGGCTCCTCTGGCGGGGAAGAGGCGGAGGCTGGACGTGGTGCCTCCCGGCTCAGCTGGCCACTGGTGCCGTGGTGGCCATAGCAAACGGAGGCTCTGGGCATGGCACTGCTTCGACGCGGCAAGGTGGAGGCGGGTGAGGGCGGCGAGCTGATGCCGGGAGGCGCCGTGTCCAGCCTCTGCCTCTTCCCTGGCACCCTCCAGAACTTGGCGCCCTGGCACCCCGTGCCACTAGCCTCTATGGGTAAGACGCCCCTGATACTATGTCCCTTAACTGGACTGAATGGCTCTTCACCATAATGGTGACCTCAGATGTGAAGTAAGCTTTATGCCTGACTTTTTTTCTGTCTGGTGGAGTAATGTTCGTTCTCAGCTAGATGTTTTGACTGTTTGGTGCAAAAATGCCCAATGTCCAGGCTTTCTTATTCTTTTAAAGGTGATCAGCATGGTGGCACACAGTCCCACACTTTGCAATAAGACAAAGTGAGGCAAATAGGTAGAGGATTCTATGGGCATATTCCCGCCCACCCCAAACCCAGCCTAGTACAGATGGAGAGAAATTCAATTTAGTTTGCATTCAAGGATTAATCCATCAAATCTCACTTTCTGAAACAATGTCTTAACTGAAAAACAGGCAGCCTTTCAAATCCTCTGCAATTTGCACTTCTCTGAATTTTGCAAGGCACTCTAGCCAAACAATGTGTACAAAAATTCACATACCAGGGTAAAGTGTGCATAAAATAGCCACTTAGGACAATGTAAACTATTTCTACTCTTGGTTTCAGCTGTTTTGTAAACAGGTACATGTCAAGTCATGTACCACCCCAAGTCTCCCCTGCTCCTATATCCAGAGTTTGAAATTCCTCAGGTGCCAGGCACACATTGAGACTGGCAGGTGTCCAGTTGTGATAGAGTTGCCATATTTTGAAGAGCAATATTTTGAAGAGTTTATAACAACAGTTTAAAATAATAATAATAATAATAATAATAATAATAATAATAATGCCACACATATACTCCACCAACCAAAAAACAATAAGGATCAGAACAGGCAAATATTATAAATATTCAGCCAACTCACAGTGTTTGGTTGTTTTCAAATTGCATCAGATACTGAAAGCAGCTCCACACTTAATAACAGTAATTGCATTCACTATGAGTGAATTGGGATGCGGGTGGCACTGTGGGTTAAACCACAGAGCCTAGGGCTTGCTGATCAGAAGGTCGGCAGTTCAAATCCCCGTGACGTGGTGAGCTCCTGTTGCTCTGTCTCAGCTCCTGCCCACCTAGCAGTTCGAAAGCACATCAAAGTGCAAGTAGATAAATAGGTACCACTCCGGTAGGAAGGTAAACGGCGTTTACCTGCACTGTTCTGGTTCGCCCGAAGCGGCTTAGTCATGCTGGCCACATGGCCTGGAAGGTGTACGCCGGCTCTCTCAGCCAATAAAGCGAGATGAGCACCGCAACCCCAGAGTCGTCTGCAACTGGACCTAATGGTCAGGGGTCCCTTTACCTTTTATAAGTGCATTGGTGTTACATACATGTATGCCTACCTGAGCATATAAAGGTGCATGTTTTTCATTCCTGCTTCATGTATTTGCTACTGTTATGAAAGCCACATAAAGTGCAGAGTGAGCCACTCTGACTGGGCTGCTTTAGCCAAAAGTAACTACCCACCAGTCAGTGAACAAACAGAACGGTTCCCCCACCTGCCACTGCTGCTCTTGAGGTCGGAAAAAGGGGCCTTGGATCAACGTTGCTTCCCTCCACCCGCTGAGCTGGTTAGCCACAGGGCGAGGGTGGCGAAGCCCCAGGCATCCCCCACTCCAAGTTACCATGGCTCCTGGGCATATTCCTCTATGGCTCCCAGCCACAGGCTCTACGGATCACGTGACAAGGGAGAAGAACAACACGGTGACCAAATCATGTGACAACCCACTATTGGCCAGCTCCAGTCACATGAAAGGAGCTGGAGTAGAGTAGAAGAGGAAAGGTGCAGAGCAGCATGACTTTATATTTTGGAAGCTTTGTGGTATGTGTATTTGCATAAACCCAGACGTTTTGCTATACAGTGGTACCTCAGGTTAAGAACTTAATTCGTTCCGGAGGTCCATTCTTAACCTGAAACTGTTCTTAACCTGAAGCATCACTTTAGCTAATGGGGCCTCCCGCTGCCACCGCACTGCAATTTCTGTTCTCATCCTGAAGCAAAGTTCTTAACCCAAGGTACTATTTCTGGGTTAGCGGAGTCTGTAAACTGAAGCGTATGTAACCACTGTATATTGAGGTACCACTGTATATTGAAAATCCATTCAGAGAGAAATTTTGAGTCTGAAAAAGAGGGTGTGTCCAGCAAAAAGAGGACATATGGCAACCCGAAATTGTGATCATGTGGAGATCTCTGGTTGCCAGGCTGCCAGGTTTGTTGACTGACATCTCCATTTGGCTGGCCCCTCCAGCTTTCTTAAGCAGGTAAGCAGAATAGTTTACTTATTGCATTTATATCCCACCCTTTTCTTCAAGGAGCCCATGCTTTATAATTGAGACTCCAATCCCCTCCTTCTCGTCCTTTTCCCCACCCTCCTGGCTCTCTAACTGCCCCCAAACTAGCATCTGTCCTGCCCTCCTTCCAGAATTACATGTCTCCTCTCTCAAACTTCTCCAAACTTCTCCCCAACACGACTGGGATGCATGAGTGTACTTCTTAGAGAAGGGGGATGATGAGGAGGAGTCCGTTTTTCTTCCCTCTCTCTCTGTTTGCTAAAGGTACCCCTGCCCGTACAGGCCAGTCTTGACAGACTCTAGGGTTGTGCGCTCATCTATAGGCTGGGAGCCAGCGCTGTCCGCAGACACTTCCGGGTCATGTGGCCAGCGTGACGAAGCTACTCTGGCGAGCCAGAGCCGCACACGGAAACGCCGTTTACCTTCCCGCTAGTAAGCGGTCCCTATTTATCTACTTGCACCAGGGGGTGATTTCGAACTGCTAGGTTGGCAGGCGCTGGGACCGAGCAGCGGGAGCGCACCCCGCCACAGGGATTCGAACCGCCGACCATGCGATCGGCAAGTCCTAGGCGCTGAGGTTTTACCCACAGCGCCACCCGCGTCTCTGTTTGCTACTCCCCAACAAAATTTGACCACCATCCCAATAGATCTCAAGAGGATGGGGGAGAAAGGGTGCCGGTACTGAGTACCACCAGAATAATTAGCACTGATTTGATCATAAAGATTTGATCCAGCAAGAGAGATGTGTGTAACTAGCCTCTAAAGTACATTGCCCATGTCAAGACACATTACAGTTGAACCGACTGGCTGTGTCTAGGGTGGCCTCTTATGCATAAAGCCAGAAAGAGGAACTGTATCACCAAACGAGAGGACAGAAGGAGACATACAAAGCATGAAATCTGCATGTGCCAATCTATATGCATAGATGTAAATTCAGAAATAATTACTATTTTTTAAATAGAAATACATTGCACCCCACCATAGCAGGAAAGACTGTGACCAGGTGTCATTTTTATGTTGTGAATCACCCTGAGATCTACAGATGAAGGGCAATATACAAATTTTAATAATAATAATAATAATAATAATAATAATAATAATAATAATAATAATAATTCATATAAGAATAAAACAGTAATCCTGTGTGCACCTGCTCAGTTTGCTGGCCAGCTGCTCGCTGCTGATGGGCATTTTCAAGGCCCTTGTTTGCTCTGCCCCTTTTATGGTTCTTTATTTTTAGACTTGGACCAGAAAGGCATTCAAAGAGAGGGGTATCCTCTTTAATGTATGACATCTCACCCCCCCTCTAAATGCATTCTTTCAAGCCAATAGGATGTTATGCACATAGGAGCCATTGACTGTTGTGCATGAGTAGTTGCCTGTGACTGTAGCAGCTGGATCAGAGCCACTAATTTGCCTTGTGGGCTCAGCTGGGACTTCAGCTCCATCTTCCGGGTCTAGACTTCACTTTCATGTCCATGCACTACATCCAACAGGTTCCAGGAAGCCCATTGTTATATTGTCTTTGATTTATTTGGGGATGTTCCTGCAGAAGCAGAGTTTGGGTGTGTGGGAATGAGCCAATGGAAGATGTTATGTTGGAACTCAGCCTGATGCTTCCTCGCTTGAGGATCGGAAACAGAAGCTTTGAAAACGGCATAAAGGAGAGTTTCTCAGAGCTCCCAGGGAGTCTCCAAGGACCTTTCCATCTAGGAGTAAATCCATTTTGGAACATAAAGCAATTGATTTTAAAACAGCAGTGTGGGACTACAAAACTTGATTAAAAACTCCCCGTGCTCAAGAGAACATGTGGGTGGCGGGGGGGGGGGGACAGACTCAATAAACAATACATAGTAGTTTACCTCACAGTAAAATGCTTTCAGCAAGGGTTATAACACACAGGGCAGATTCATGTTTGGTAAAAAGAGGGTGTTGAGTTTCATGGATACCAGGAAGAAATTCTGAATCAATGAAAGGTGGAGTTTCAAACCAAAACTTTGATAACAACACAGGGCTAGGATAGATATCAATGTAGCTACCAACATAGACTCAACTAGAGCCTGATTTGAAAACATGCCTATCTTACATGCATCATTAGGGAAGCAATGCCCAGTTTCCAAAACAAGAGTATTTTCTTTTTTCATTCTTCTGCCAATCCACCAAAAAAAGACCACAGGCAACCAATCCATAATCGGTCTGATGTATTTTCAGGCTGCAGATGGACTCTCTCTGACTTTCTCTCATGATTCCCACAAACAACTCCATTTAAGTTGGAGTGGTGAAGACATCAGAAAGACCTATAGTGAACAAGTGGGATGAAAAGAGAGAGGAGAATTAAAATTAAATGTGATTCAGTTATGTGTTATTTAAAAGTGTTGCTGATTTCATCTGCGTTTTATAGACCTTTACTTTATGTATACGTGGGTTTTCAACAATTTTGTAGGTTTCAGCTGTGTTTTAATGATAATTTTATTACGTACAACACTTAAAGACCTTTCTGATTGAGAGGGCTTTGCAAATAAGTATGTCCAAAGGAGCATGTAGGGTTGGCTCAAGTGGTGGTAACATCATGGCTGGGCTTTAGGGCAGATGTCCAGAGTCCCATTTGGCAGAATGAATGTAGGAGAGGGCAAACCATATTGTGAAATAATACACATTGCAATTTAAAAGGTGTGTGTGGAGGGGTGGGGAATAAGACAACTCAGTCCAGAGATTACCTAACTGTAGGGCCCAAGAAACAGGGTGACTCTGTATTCTGCAAGGCCTACCCATGTCCTTCTGCATATTTGGGACTAACTCTTCTATTTCTTCATTTACACCAGATGCTTCCTGTTTTCCTTGTGTATGGTTTTGTTTATCCTTTTTACAAATAGCAATTAAAATAGAAGGGTTAGGGCCATGGAGCAGGGTGTGGTGGTGGCTAACCCTCCCTCCCTCCCTGATGAAAATCTCCTGAACCTCATTCTCCAAGCTACTATAGGCTTGGTTGGGACCACTTTACTGATGAGATCGCCAGGTCCCACACATAGTTATCTAACTGCTTTGATCCATGGAACTTGCAGTTTTCAATTCCCAGAACTTGCAATTTTCAATCCATGGAACTTTGTTTCCCACCCCCAGAGAACATCTGCTTGGCACAATTATCACTGAGCAGGACACCTTTGTTTTGGAAATATCTTTTTATTTCATTGCTGCAGAGTAGTTAAATTTAGTATGCACAGTCAGATATTTTAGAATACATTGAAGTGCAATTGCACACAATTTTTGCATCTTATTGTTGTGAAGCCACACACCATTGTTAATAATTGCATATTTCATTGGCCTTGGCTCACAGATTTGGTTTTTTGGTAAAGCTTTTTTTTAAAAAAATAATATTACAGCTGATATAATGTGTAATGCTCATTTAGCATCTTGTCGGTATTTTTCGGCTTCTACTTTTACAAGTGCTATATAATGTTTCTTCCACATTTACAAAAAGTTGATCCTTTAGTGTGACAGCACTATCCAGCCACAGAACTTGATTACATATACTTGTTTAAAAAGTGTAACTGTTTCTACTGTGTTTTAATGAATTAAGGTTTTGTGTATATTTGCTTTTTAACTGCTTTGCAGATTTCTAGCTGTGCCTGATCCGCAATGTTATTTGTATGCTGCTTTGAAAGTTTTTCTATTAAGTGGTTTATGAATTGCCTAAAGAAGTGTAATAAATGAAATATTTGCTTAAGAGCAGCAAGAGTGTGATGGCCTGGGAATCTGATTCAGAGGCTGAACCGGAGGAACCCCAGCCTGCACAGGAGTCCCCGCCTCCAGGGCCGGCTGAACTGGGGCAAGGCCTTGGATCTGAAGCACCTGCACCTGTGCCAGATCCTCAGGAGCAGGCACCAGGTGAATCCTCTCTGGCTCCGGAGGTGATTGAAGACAGAGTGCCTACAGGTGCGCCTCTCCCAGCCCTGTCAGGGGAAGGTGAGTCTCCCCCTGGGTCCATTAACCCTCCAGCCTCTCCTGAGCTGCAGAGGCTCAGGGCAGAGAGGCGGAGGGAACTGGTTTCTCCCAGGAGGAGTGCTCACCTTAAGGCCAGGAGAGGCGGGTCTCCTGGGGGCCGGGACTGCCCCTGGCCTCAGAGAAGATAAAGGCGAGTCAGCCCGGTCCCAGGTTGCGGGAGCAACGTCGTTGAAGAGCTGTTTCGGCCAGCACCCTGTCCTGTTCCTCGAGAGTTCCTGTCCTTGCCCGGCTCCTCGCCCTGGACCCCGCTTCGCCCATGGAGGACTGTCTGCCGACCCTCAACTCAGGTCCTGGACCTCGCCCCACGGTAACCGCCCCCTGGGACCAGCACAAAGAGGCTGCTTGAGCAAAATGATTTCCATTGGTGGAATGGTCAACTCCCACTCCATAGGCTATGGTCATGGCCCTGATTCCCTACCTTCCACAGCTGCTATTTTATGAAACAGGCATGTTATATGGAATAGTACATTTCATGTAGCATGCATTGGTCCTTTCTCTAGTGGTAAAGTCAGGTGTAGAAGGATTCATCCTGGAAATGTTTTGACATTGGATAATGAATAGAAAATGCATGAACCTAGCAATGGTTATGTGAAATACCCTTCAAGTATTTCCATTACTCTCTTGCACTGTGTGGTCAATGCAGCCCTATCAGAATGCAGAAAAAACTGTCAGGCTGCACACAGATCAGAGACGGGGGACAAATTCAATTCAGTTAGTATCTAAAAGCAAACCTACCAACTGAAAGCATTCCAAAATAATACATGAACCCAAACACTGCCACACCCTTTTGAAACTTGCACTTGTTCAAATTTTTCAATGAAGTTCTCCAGCCAAATATCCTGTATCAAAATGAATTACATTGGGGGAAATGGCTTTGCAAAAATGTCTGTATTAGGCAAATTGCAAAAAAATAATAATGTGTAAATGCGAATAAATCTGTATTAAAATGTTGATGAATGTTCGTAACGACTTTAAACAAGATTCAGAAAGTGATGTGGAAATCTGGAGGACAAAGAGAAACCAAGAGAAACAAACTGACAAAACTGCTCATCCCTAATACTGAGGTACATAATTTTGGTGGTGAGGCTGCTGTGAAAGCTCACTCACGGCATTTTTGGCGCACACAAACCATTTTTGTCCCTGGATCATGCTCAGAGGAATGTTGCTCTGATTTTTTCAGCAGAAGCTAGATTGGTCAGTCACCAAACCATCCCACTCTTTGAAGCACCATACTGATTGGTTGATCTTTGTGTTTGTCACAAGGGGGTCACATCCAGCTCTTCTGGGACCAGGTTTTAAAAAGTGTGAAGATGCAAAAGTTTTAAAGAAGTGCAAAATAAATAAACTGCAAGTGTTGGAAGAAGAAAACCCACAAACTGGACAACTTGCCTCAAAGATAAGAAGAGAATGCTCCCTTTGGGGAGCTAAGATGCATGTGAGTTTGCAGCAGAAAAAATCACAGTTGCTTTTCTCTGAAGGAATGTCTGCAGATGGCCTTAGTTTCTCTTTCTTTCTTTCTTTCTTTCTTTCTTTCTTTCTTTCTTTCTTTCTTTCTTTCTCTCTCTCTCTCTCTCTCTCTCTCTCTCTCTCTCTCTCTCTCTCTCTCTCTCTTTATAATATTATGGAAAAGAAAAAGATTACAAACTGAGCATTCCACTCTCCCTCCCACCCTGAAGGCATAGCTCAGTTCTAAACAATAATAGTGAAATTCATACAATCACTGGACATTCTAGAAGTTGCAGGTCTCAAAATGAAGGAAAATGTTAGCATAAACACATATTATGGAATGCGGCAGGTACAGCCAGTCCTGTAGATTCTTGATCATGTGCTGAATGAATGGTCACTAATTCCCCATAAAGGACTCATGGAGGTTTTTGCCCTCTTGTCACTCAAACTTGAGTATATTCAGTAAAGAGTTTGGTATGTTCAGTGGAGACAACGAATGGTTATTATCTAAACATTTAATTGGTTACTTATTAACGGCAGCAAGAATGGCAGCTATAAATTGGAAGGAAGCAAAGAGTTAAGATGTACAAAACGAGTACAAAGCTGGTGCTTCAAAGGGATGAGGTGAAGCAATTTGCCTCAGGTGGCAGATCTAACCACTGCTCCACCCCTACCATTGCAGCACTAACAGCCTGCTGCACTGCTGACAGCCCTGCAACTGCTTTGCCCATGTCACTGCCACTACTACTGCCACCACAGCACTCTTGCCCTCACTGCTAATTCTGGACCCTCACCACTGCTACTATGTTATGGTTCAGCCATGGGCAAGGGTGCAGTTGTTGTGGTAGTGGGGCTGGAGCCAGCAGGGATATGATGGTAGGAACAAGAAGGAGTCTGGATCTTCAGGGGGCATCAGCATCCGCGAGGGCATCTTGCCTACAGTGGCAAAGTATCCCAGGCTGGGACATAGCCCCTCCCAAAAAACCAGTGCAAAAACTTTAGGTAGCTTTAGTTTCAACCAACCTCCTACACAGGGTAGCCATTTCCGTATTGTCAAAGGGAGGGAGGGAGAGCAGATTTGCATAAAATCTGCATATGGTGTTCTATGTACTGATGCAGAGTTAGACACAACTGCTGTGATAGAAAAGCAATGCATCTCACCATCATGGGAAAGACTGTGAGCAGGTGATTGGTGGTCCTGCTCAAATGGGTGGTCAGGTGCAAAGTGTTGATGGGCAACCTCTGGACCCTCCCCCCCCCCGGCGATTCTTTATCTTTGAGCCCAGACTTGGACCAAAAAATCCTTTAGCTGGATTGCCTTATGACAGCCTTTCCTATAGAGGGCTGCCCTCTGTAAAGTAGGACACTTGGCCACTCTACTGCTAAACAGTGTTCGGATCATAGAAAAAAAATGTCCCACAGGGAATATGTAATTCAAACTAGGGACACAGGAAGATGCCCAGACTAACTAGCCCTCTAGCTCAGAATTGTGCACACCGATTGGGAGCAACTATCCAGCGTTTCAGACAAGGGTCCTTTTGCTGCTTTGTCTCAGAATCTGGTACCTTCTGCATGCAAAGCAGATGCTCCTCTATTTAATTACAGTCATACCTCGGGTTACAGAAGCTTCAGGTTGCGTTTTTTGGGTTACGGAACACCAAAACCCGGAAGTACCGGAACAGGTTACTTCCGGGTTTCAGTGGTCATGCATGCGCAGAAGCGCTAAATTGTGCTTTGTGCATGTGCAGAAGCGCCGAATGCGCACCTGCGCAACTGCGAGTTGCGAACGCTGCAGGTTGCAAACGTGCATCCCGCACAGATCATGCTTGCAACCCGAGCGTTCACTGTACAGTAGTACCTCAGGTAAAGTACTTAATTCATTCCAGAGGTCCGTACTTAACCTGAAACTGTTCTTAACCTGAAGCACCACTTTAGCTAATGGGGCCTCCTGCTGCTGCCGCGCTGCCGGAGCACGATTTCTGTTCTCATCCTGAAGCAAAGTTCTTAACCTGAGGTACTATTTCTGGGTTAGTGGAGTCGGTAACCTGAAGCGTATGTAACCTGAAGCATATGTAACCCGAGGTACCACTGTATTTGTCCACAATCCAAAGAGCAGTGCTTGCAAAGAGATACAGTTTCTCCTTTCTCTTTGATGTCTCACTACACTCTTTGGTGCCATCTGGTGTGAAGAGAGACGACTCCAGCTTGATTTGGGTGTGAGGTCCCTGAAGGGAACTTTCTTGTGCACCTGAATGTGCTAGGTTGTTTGGGCTTTGGAACCCCTCTCAGGCAGCAACACACTGCTAAAAGGAAAATGAAAACCTTGAAGAAGTAGATTCAGGACATCAAAGTGCCATGTTATGAGTTGAGGTGGCAGACCCCGCCCCCCAACCTCTACATTCAGTGAAGTGTTAGGATTTGAGCAAACTCATACAGTACATTCATAGAACCCAGCTCCTAGGGGCTGAGGGGGTGTTTGCCCCCTCCAATAAAATATTTGAGGAGGCTACCCCTCTAAAGTTGGTGGGCATTACCATTCAAATGGTGTACATGCACTGTGTCATGTGATCGATTATTCAGGGTGGGGTTTATCTCCCCCCCCCCCCAATATTTGATTCAAGTTAGCACCCCTGCATATATTCATGAATTTGTAGTGTCACTTGATTGACAGGTGGGTGGCCTTGCTAGGGACCTGGTTCATGGATCCAAAAAGCTTCTTCACCCCTGCTTCAGAGCGAAGTAGCTGAATGCTTGAAGGTTGCAGGAAGCCCAAGATAAGAGAAGAACAAAACATTCTGCTGGGTGGGGAGACATAATGCAGCAAATGAAACAAACTCCGCAAAAGTCTAATGAGGACCGAGCATGTATTATCAGTGCAGAAGGCTGGCTGAGTGCTGCCATGTGGTGGGGAGCAGGGAGAAATCACAGGTGGGAGGGTTAAATGAATGGAATGATTGGAATCCTGAATAGAAGCACCCCACACTGCAGCATTTTGTTGCAGGGCTTGCTTCTTTGAATGCATTTGTATGATTTTGAATATATTAAGTTGCCTGGGATATGTTTGCAGAAGGGGTGGAATGATAATAGCAGCAACTGCAGCAGCAGCAGCAGCAACAACAACAACAACAGGTTGGAGTTAGGCTTACAGTGTAATCCTAGCTATGTTTATTCAGAATAAAGTCCTATTGAATTCAGTGGTGCTTACTCCCAGGCAAGTTGGCTTAGGATATATATATATATATATATATATATACATTTATAGACAACCCCTCAAAAAAGTAATAAGGTGGTGCACAGCTTCATTTACAAACACAAAAGGATAAAATACAATGAAAGCAATGCAGAATGCAATCTTTCTTATGCTTAGAGTAGTCTCATTCAAATGCATAAGACATACAGTATGCATCAGACATAAGATAGATCTCAAGTCCTTTCATCTGCTCCAAGCACAAAGTCTTGATGTGATGAGGACGAGAATTACATGTCTACCAACATTTCTCCAAAGAAAATAGGGACATCCTATTCTATAATAATGATGATAATAATAACAATGATAATAATAATGATGATGATGATGATGATGATAATACTCTGGGTGGCTTCCAACACATATAAAAACAGAATAAAACTATATAGGGCTGCCCTCATATGTCTTCTAAAGGTTGTAGGGTTACTTATCTCCTTGGCTCAGGGATCACATAACTCCATACGCTCCAACATTTCTCCAATGAAAATAGGGATGTCCTAAGGAAAAGTGGGAACTTCTGGGATCAAATAAAAAACTGGGATGGCTTCTGTAAATTTAGGGTGTCCCTGAAAAATAGGGACACTTGAAGGGTCTGTGATTACAACAATAAATTGATAAAATACTCTCATTTCTTTTTGAGCATTGGATCTGAGAGTGGAAGTGTATGATGCTGCATCCTAAACTTATTCTCCCAAGAGCAGTCACAATGTTATTGAATCTTTAGAATCTTTGCAGGATCGGGGTCTTCACCCACCCACCCATTCCACAGTCATTACACAAGCATTCTCCAGCCAATAGACCAGAAAGTCTCTACAGTAATTGCACTTTTAGGATATATGATAGCCACAGCAGATCCTTTTGAGTGATTGTAGGATAAAAAAATATAGTGAATGTTCAGCAGCCAATTTTAAAAAACCACACACACACAGGGAACCACAGTCGCTCAGCTGTTTTTAATTTTATTTATTTTTAAATATCAAAAGCAATTATATGTAAAATGAGTTGCAAAATCATGTCTGTATTAAAGCCATGCCTTAAGCAGCATGCCTCTACTTCTGAAAGGAAAAGAAGGGAATCAATGCACACTGTTAACATCTCAGAACAGATTTCAACCTAAAAATAGGACTTGGTCCAAAAATGACGAATGGGTTGGATTTTGATGGATGCTTTATGGCTCGGATGGAAGGAGGCCTTCTGCTGCACTTCGCCGACATTCTTCTGAGTCTTCAGTCTTCTCTTTTAAGCAGTGATGGCTAACCTTTCCCACCCCAGATGTTGATGGACTACAGTTCCCATCAGTCATTGCCAATATGGCCAATGTTCAGGGATGGTGGGAATTGTTGTCCAAGACCATCTGGAGAGCTACAGGTTTCCCCATCCCTCCTTTAAAGTACTGTGGGTGGTAGCCAGAGAAGTGCTTCTACTAGCCAAAGGACAGGTTGTGCAACAAAACTTCCCCTTTCTCTCTCCTCTCCCTCCACCCCTGCTTTTTTTAAAAAAATAGTAATATATATTAGAGTTAAAATGCTTTGAAGCTGAGGCTACACAAGTCCCACCACCTGTTCTGTCTGATCCCCACATCACTAGCATTGCTTAAACAAGTAAATGCAAAGGTCCCATTGGTAAAGGGGGGAGGGGAATGTTATTTACTTACAGTTTCTTCCCATTTCCAAGGATGGCTTCAGATTCTAAGCTTTTTTTAAAAAATAAATTTTTTATTAAATTTTTCCATAATATCTCCAATCATACAATTTTCCACATCGCATATTTTAACTTATTGAACCTCCCTCAACTCCTCTGATAATCATCCGTAGTTAAATTTCTATCTTCACATTCCTTAATTATAGTATCACCTTTAAGTAAAATTTTTCTGTCCTCCTTTACATTCTTGCAATATTCCTTATTTTTTTCACAAAGCTTCTTTAAAACACACTAGCGTTGTATGTTCCTCACATACAGTTTTCAAATATTCTCTGAATTTTCCCCAGTCCTCTAGAAACTTATGGTCTCTTTGAAGTCTGGTTTTTCCAGTTAATTTGTCCAGTTCTGCATAGTCTGTTAGTTTTGTTCTCCATTCTTCCAGAGTCGGTAGTTCTTCTTGTTTCCATTTTTGGGCCATCAATATTCTCGCTGCGGTTATTGCGTACTGAAAGAGTTTACAGTCCCTCTTATTTATTTCATTTTTAGTTGTTCCCAGTAAGAAGGTTTCTGGTTTCTTTACAAAGCTATATTTCAGCATTTTCTTTAACTCATTATATATCATTTCCCAGAACCCCTTCACTTTCTTACACTCCCACCACATATGAATAAATGTACCCTCTTTCTCTTTGCATTTCCAACATTTGTTACAGGTTTTGTACATTTTTGCCAATTTAACTGGTGTCATATACCATCTGTATACCATTTTCATAACATTTTCTTTTAACGTAGTACATGCTGTAAACTTCAGATTTTCATTCCATATTTTTTGCCAATCTTCCATATCTATACTATACCCTAAATCTCTGGCCCAATGAATCATTACCTCTTTAACTTCCTCATCCATCGTGTGCCATTCCAATAAAATTTTATACATTTTTGAGATTATCTTACAGTCATTATTAACAATTTCTGTTTGAAATTTCGAATCTTTTTCTTTATACCCTCTTTCTTTCACATCCTTTTTAAACATATCACTTATCTGATAATAGTGCAGCCAATCAAATACATGTTCTTTTACTTGCTCATATGGTTTCAATCTCCATTTCTCCCCTTCTTTCACCACCAAGTCTCCATAAGTAATCCAGGTACTCCTCATGTTAATTTTCTTAACTCCCATAACCTCTAGTGGAGATAACCAATGTGGAACCCCCATTTCTAATATGTTTTTGTATCTGTCCCATACTTCAATTAACGATTTCCGGAAGGTATGGTTTTCAAACGATTTATAACCCTTTTTCTTCTCTTGCCATAGATACGCATGCCACCCAATTCTGTTATCAAATCCTTCTAGATCCAATAGTTTTGTATTTTTAAGTTTTATCCATTCTTTTAACCAGCAAAGACATGATGCCTCATAGTATAACTTCAAGTCTGGCAGGGCAAAGCCTCCTCTTTCTTTTGCATCTGTTAGTAATTTATATTTAATTCTCGGCTTTCAGATTCTAAGCTTAGATGGTGGGAGCTACTTCTCATGGCTGCCTCATGTAAGGGAGAGGAAAGAAAGGGAGAGCAGGGAAGAGGAAGACGTGGAACATATGAGTTTAGCAAGAAACCACAAAGTATAGTTTTCCCTGACTGTCCGTTACTCTCAACCCTATCCTCTGCTGACTGAAGGAAGGCAAGGCCGTTTGTACCCAACAGGTTTTCCCCAACCCTCCAGAGCAGATTTGGTAGGGTGTGGGGGCACATAGGAAGAGTATGGAGGAGGGGGGCTATTCCATTGCAGAAGCAGAGATCTTTGTGCCAGTAGAAGCACTTAGGTGAAAACCAGAGCCGTAGCTAGGTGATCTTGCATCCCTGGCAGAACCATCCAGATTGCGCCCCCTAACCATGGACAAATTAGCTCTTCTTTCCACCTCTCCTCCAATCCCCCCTCCACCCATTCAAATCACCTTCTATTTAAAACCTTTTCCAAGAGGCAATAATCGATATTTTTATTTATAGACATATTTTAAAGCCCATTTTGCGCTCCCCCCTCACCTGCACCCCTGGCTGGGCCCACCTCATCACCCCCTAGTTATGGCCCTGCTGAAAACCTCCTTAGATTTTAGGATAGACCTGTGTATTGATGAGAGCAACCAACCACTCCAGCATTTGTTTCCTAAGCAACGTCTCTGGAGGGGGAAATTAACTGGACTACAACTCCCATCATCCCTGGTCATTGGCCATGCTGGCTGGGACTGATGGAAGTTGATGTCTAGCAACATCCGAAGGAACACAGGTCCCCCAACCCTGATGTAATGCCATGCTGTGCTCTTTGGAAGAAGGATAAAATAAGAGGAAAGAAAAAGGGCATTTTCATGCTATTGACTTAAACTGCATTAACAGTTGTGGGGCACATCCACACTGTACATTTAAAGCAGAAATAGACCATTTTACACAGGTATGATTTTCCCAAAGAATGCTAGGAACTGTCATTAGTTAAGGGTGCTGAGAGTTGTTAAAGGTAAAGGTACCCCTGCCCATACGGGCCAGTCTTGACAGACTCTGGGGTTGTGCGCCCATCTCACTTAAGAGGCCAGGGGCCAGAGCTGTCCGGAGCCAGTGTGACAAAGCTGCATCTGGTGAGCCAGCGCAGCACAAGGAAACGCCGTTTACCTTCCCGCCAGTAAGCGGTCCCTATTTATCTACTTGCACCTGGGGGTGCTTTCGAACTGCTAGGTTGGCAGGTGCTGGGACCGAGCAACGGGAGCGCACCCCGCCGCGGGGATTCGAACCTCCGACCTTTCGATCGGCAAGCCCTAGGCGCTGAGGCTTTTACCCACAGCGCCACCCGTGTCCCTTGAGAGTTGTTAGGAGGCTCCTAATCCTGCAGTTATCAGTCTGTCTTCTGAATGAGAGACTGATTGTTAAACCACCCTGTGAATTGCAGAGCTACAATTCCCAGGGTGGTTTAACAATCACTTCCTGTTCCGGAGGGGAACTGTATAACTGTAGCTCTGTGAGGGCAATGGGAGTCTCCTAGCAACACTCAGAACCCTTAAAAACAACAGCTCCCAGAATTCCTTTGGCGGAAGCCATGACTGTTTAAAGTGATATCATAGTACTCCAGATTAAACTTCCCCAATATAATCTTCAGAATCATAGAAACATAGAATTGTAGAGTTGGAAGGGACCACAAGAGTAATTTAGCGTAACCCCCTGCAATGCCCCCGACCTGGGGCTTGACCTTAAGAGTCTCAGGCTCTGCAGACTGACCTGTCCCAGCCATAAAGGGATAGGGGTGGGAATATGACTTGGCATTTCCATGTTGTGTGGAATAGATGCTGCAAAAAGCTTGCATGCATGGGAAGCACCAATTCCACAGTAAGCACCCATCAAGTACCCTTCATCCCCTATATCATGTATGGGGAACCTGTGGCCCTGAAGATGTTGCTGCACTATAACACCCATCCATCCTAAGAAGCATGGCCAATGACTAGGAATGATGGGAATTGTAGCTCAGCAACCTCTGAAGGGTTGAAGTTTCTAAACACTTGCTCTGAAGAAACCTGTGCCTCACCATCAGATCTCAAGTTATGGGGTATGAGAGAAGGTGTCCCTCTCTGGATCCAGGTCGATTGGTAAACATCCCTGATGCTACCAAGCTCAGTCTGCTCTCAACCAGCCCCAACCTGTTTGCCTTCTTACTAGCAACCAGCCTAGGACATGGCCACAGCTGGCTTCCTCATCCTTTGTCTCAGCCTTCCCCTTTTAGTTCTTGGCAGGGAGGAGGAAAGGGGACAAAACAAGCAATTGTTGGGTCTGCTTGTTGTTGGTTCTGGCTCCACCTGCCTTTGATTTATTCTGTCTTCTGCCACACCAGTTCCAAAGGGCACCAGTCACTATCGCCTTGATGAGTCAAGGAATGGAACATTTCTCAATATTTAGGACCTGTCAGAAATATAAGCTGGTGTTGCTGGTAAATTCTAATTACACTTTTGGCTCTATTCTTTATTTCTAAACTCATTCCTGGCTTGGTATGATCCCTCATCAAATGTTATAAAAGATAGAAGGTTGAAAATTGCACAGAAATAGTTGATTGCCATGGGGGGGGGGGCCGGGAAGTAACGTGCAATCTCTATTACTTCCCATCTTCACTCCCCCGTAATTGCTGGATGTTGAATCTCAATAATTACCCCCATTGCTTTAGGGTTCTTTAAAGGTATAAGAAATAAATACTTGTTCTCCAAAATAATCATTAGTCGCGTAGGACACAAAGTCAGTGCATTAGTCTGTCTTCAGCTTGTTTTCTTAATGATGTAGGAGTTGAACTCCTGCACTCAGGAGTACAAATAATATTTATCTACTTTGCAAGTTCTGCTATTTTAGATCTAGCAGGTTTATTTATTTATTGCCCCCTCCCTTCTCTCCTATATATAAAGGGGGGGGGGAATAGTGATTTCGTTTCTTAGTTCAGTTTATAATGTATAAATAAATAAATAAATAAAATGACATGATGATGAATTAAATGCCTCCTAATTGCTTCTCTTGCAGCTTCTTCCCACCTACCTGTCTATCAAGAATGTCATTAGGACTTGTTTGTAGTTTAGGTTACTCTGGAGCAGGGGTGAGGAATCTTTCTCAGTCGAAGAGGTCCATATTACTTCATAGACAACCATCCAGGGGCCACATTCTAATGAAGGGCAGGTGAAGAACACTGGATGTGATTCTTAGCCTTTGCAGAGTAAGCTATATTCCAGTCAGTGGATTCGACACACACAGTCACCTCTCCATTCTCTATCCAGTTAAGCAAGAGGCATTATACTAATTCGAGGACACATCCTAGCTAGACATACTTGTGGAGGGTGCAAAGCAGTGGTGTGACCTGGGGGCGGTGGATAGGCTTGTTTCTAAGCTAAATCTAGAGGGCTGGAATCCCACATTCAGCCTCCAGCACTGAGGTCCCCACCAATGCCATTGTGATTCTGAGGAGTTTTAGGCAGTATGTTTTTACATGCCTGAAGATTTGGATTCTGGGGCCTTTAAGTGGTTAATTCTGTTTCTATCTTCCCCTGCCCCTTAAAATATGATTCTCCCACAGTTAGTTATACGCCAGGGTGGTACTATGTGGGAATTTATATCTCTAGAAATGCTTTAGCAGTGTCCTATGGTGGCACCTGTTATAGGAAGTATCTGCTGTGTTGTCTACCTGCCATTTAAACACCCTTGTTTGTCAGCTCCTTGAAGCAGGCTAGGTCTGGAAAGGGCTGCATCACAGCCAAGTTCCAGAGGTCATGTCATTTGCTGAAAGGGTTCCCATCATCTAAAGTGAGGGATGTAAGATGATTGTAATGCTTTGTAGTTTTTATAAATAAAATTGATAGCATTCAGCTCAGCTGCACGTTACATTCCAAATCCAAAAATAACCTCTGCCCCCTGACAGAGCCAGTTTGCCAGGAAACAGGGCCTTGTGGTCATGAGGGCTCCACTGAATGACCTGAACTGCCCTTTGGTTGGGTTCAGGATACAGTTCAAAGTGCTAGTTTTGCTCAAGGCCTAAATAGACTCCTGGGTTAAACCACAGAGCCTAGGACTTGCTGATCAGAAGGTCGGCCGTTCGAATCCCCGCGACGGGGTGAGTTCCCGTTGCTCGGTCCCTGCTCCTGCCAACCTAGCAGTTCTAAAGCATGTCAAAGTGCAAGTAGATAAATAGGTACCACTCCGCCGGGAAGATAAACGGCATTTCCGTGCGCTGCTCTGGTTCGCCAGAAGCGGCTTAGTCATGCTGGCCACATGACCCAGAAGCTGTACGCCGGCTCCCTCGGCCAATAAAGCGAAATGAGCGCCGCAACCCCAGAGTTGGCCACGATTGGACCTAATGGTCAGGGGTCCCTTTACCTTTACCTTTTACCAGGGTGCCTTTCTCCCCATGAACCTGCCTGTCCATGCAAGCTCTAGGTTTAAGAGGACACAAGAGCAAGATGATTGTGTCTACTTCCTGCTCGTCACTGTCGCCACATTGCTCACTCACCTGACCTGTCCTTTCCTCTGGGTTCAATGTGTATTTCTGCCAAGGAAGAGTTAGGCAGACAAACCAAGGCTGCTGCCACTTCTCCTTGCTTTTTCTTCTGCTGATGCTTGTTTGCTTGCATACTTAGATCATGCAAAGAGGCAATGGCTGTGAGGAAGAGGAGCTCCAAATAGGTCTCAACAGGTGCGCAAGGATGCTGGCACTGCTGTCTGTTCAAGATCAAAGCCAGCTAGCCTGCCCCCCACCCTGCCCAATATTGCAGGACTAGTCTATCAACCTTGACAACTGAGCATGCTGGCTGGGGCTGATGGGAGTCCAGCAACATCTGGAGAGTCCACAGGATCCCCACCCCTGACTTAGGTCTTCATCAGACGTTCTCTTGGAAGGATTCTCACCCTCAGGGGGTAGGCAAGCAGCTATAGGTGGATAGGGCCATTTTTGTGGTGCCCCCCCCTGCATCCCTGGAACACCCACTGCAGAAATATCTTCTTGGCTATTAATGCTGTCATCGGTTAGGTACTAGGCAAAGACCATTTTATTTTCCTGGGACCTTTGCTTAAATGATTTTTGGCATCTTGCTTCTTGGAATTTTCTTTCTGAAATGGTGATTATCTGTTTTTAAATTTTGCTTCATAAATTGTCTTGATCACAAACTGCAGAAAGGTGGGCTATAGAGAAATAAAATAATAAATCATTGCCATCATCCTCACAGCAGCTTCTTGAAAAATGGATCGCACTAAGGCCGGGTCTTTTTTCTGCCATTATTACAAGCTGAGGAGTAAGGGCCTCAAAATCGCAATGCTTCATATATTCTGAGGAAGATTATAGTGAACTGTACTACTTTGACCTTTTCAGGATTTTTTTTATATATATATCCTCTCTCTCTCTCTCTCTTTTGGCCTTTTGATTTGTTCAGCACTTTCAACTTTCCTGTTTATTAGTCTTGATAACCTGTAGGGAAGAAGACAGCCACATAGCCAATCAAAATGTAGAATACTTAAAAGGTTAAAATCTATGTTTATGGGTCCATTAAATGTTTATAGTCCTTTATG
Organism: Podarcis muralis; assembly: GCF_964188315.1. Taxonomy (NCBI): domain Eukaryota; kingdom Metazoa; phylum Chordata; class Lepidosauria; order Squamata; family Lacertidae; genus Podarcis; species Podarcis muralis. The sequence goes on from NC_135673.1 coordinate 29,497,067, forward strand.
GTCTATGCTGGGCATTAAAATTACAGTCCCTTCTTCTCACAGAAAACACAGTAACCAAAGCTGAAGATGACAAGATATTAATCCCACCTCCCCGAAAGCTGCATTTGAAATTAAGAGTGCCCCAAATAGACAATATTAATTCATGTCTTTGATGATATTAAAAAAAGGAGATGATGGTGTAGAACTGAACCACTCACAGATGTACAAATTGCCAAGGAACTGCTGTGTTAAACATGGCAGTACAGTAGACTGTCTCTTGCACTATCAGTTTTGTGACAGTAAGAAACTGGAGATGTCTCAAAAGATACAGAACATATCCTCATTTATCAATGCCTGCTGTAGTTGGACTTGTAGTGGAGTTGGCTCTTTTATTAAGTTCTGAGTGACTGATTTTTATTTTATTTTGCAAAATGTATCTACCACTTTTTTTATAAAGCTGCTTATATAAAACAGAACAATATATTAATTCAAAAGATCAATAAAAACAGATTTTTTTAAAATGGTAGACATGGGGAAATTATCAAAAGATAGATATTGAAATCCACACTTCTAAAAACAAAAGTACACAGCAGGGTTATGTGTCCAGGAAGGCTTAGCTAAACAGAAACACATTTAGCAGGCATCTAAAACAGTACAGTGAAGGCACCTGCCTAATATAAATAGGCTGTTTGGTTCTGGAAGTAGCTGCTGCCATTCTAAAAAGACTGATTTCTCAGAAGAGAGAAAGAATCATCACTTGGCACTTTTGAAAGTGACAGGTGTCAGGCAAGGGGCATTCCCAGCCCCACTTGGAGATCTCAGGAACTGAACCTGGGATTTTCCACATGCCAAGTGGATGCTGCACTATTCAACTGCAGCCCTTCCTCTGCCAGTGGTTCTCCAACATCTCAGAGAGCGGCATTTACCATTCTGCCTGGAAATGCCAGTGACTGAGCCTGGAACTATTTGCATGTGGTCTATCACTGACCTATGGTCCTTGTGATCTGAAACTCTTGGCTTACTATGAGTTGAACAGGCAAGTGAAAGAAAAGAATCACAAGAAGCCTGCAGTTTGGCCTTAGCAATCCAAGTCAAGCTGATTTCCACTTTGCATATTTCTGTATCTCCATCTCACATTACCATCCAGCAAATCTGCATCTCTCTACTTGTGCTGGCTGCTGATCTATTGATTTGGAGAAGCTCTGATTCCCTCAGCTCATTGACTGCAGATAGAGAAGATATGAAGCAACTGGGAAATCAGGGAAGCAGCAAGCCGAGCAAGACAAATTGGCAAAAATTATTTAACACTGGGAAACCGATCTCCCTACCCTTGATAATACCAGCTATTAAATGGATGGAATTAATATTAATTACCAATAACGAATTGTTTGTGGGTTCAGTAATGAATGTAGAAATATCAGGAAAGACATAGCCTGCATTTTATAGTACATGTAGCTCATTTTCCTAGAGCAGCGAAAAGAAAAATGGTGTGCAGTTTCCAATAGCTATTTCTGATTTCTTCTTACAGGTCACAGGCATCTGTGCACTACATGCTCAGACATCCAAGACTGTTACAGCAGGCTTTTGCACTTTCCAAAAACGGGGAAACAAACATTCTTGTTTGTCTGTCCCAGTAGCCCTAAATTAATTTTGCATAGCATTTAAGATAACACTTAAATTATATTCACACAATACTGTTGTACTCAGGTCCTGCTTGTGGGCTTCCCATAGGCCACTGGGTTGACCACTGTGAGAACAGGATGCTGGACTAGATGGGTCACTGGCCTGATGCCACAGGCTCTTCTTATATTCTTATGTTCTCAAGAACAAAGGAAGAGCCCTAGTCTAGCATCCTGTTCTCACAGTGGTTAGCCAGATGCCTTTGGGAAGCCTCAAAACAGGACATGAGCACAACAGCACTTTTCCCACTTGTGATTCACAGCAACTGGTATTCAAAGGTATACTGCCTCCAGTACTTTGCTCCTCTGCAGTCTTTTTTAAAATTTCTGCAACATGCTGCTTTGCAGGTCAACTAGACCTGGGCTCAGGTTAAGCTAACTATGAGCTGTAGCCAACGTTTGTTCTGTAAGAGAGTGGATAAGATACTAGCCAGGAAGTATAAGGTTCAGATATCATCTCTGCCACGAGCACAGCATGTGGCAAACAGCAAGGCCTGGGCAAAGCTGTAAGTTTCAGTTTCTCTCAGCTTCTCATTTTTCCAATCTTAAATTCAGTTTTCTACATTTCCCTTGGTTTTTGAACAGCTTAGTTCTCAAACAACTTGGAACCCAAATGCTGCAAACCCAGAAGTAAGTGTTCCGGTTTGCAAACATTTTTTTCGGAAGCCGAACATGCTCTTTTTGATTAGATTAGAGTGTTTCGCTTTGGATTTGAGTGTTGCACTTCCATTCTGAGTGCCACGCTTCTGTTTTGAGTGTTTCGCTTCGGATTTGAGTGTTACGCTTCTGTTGTGAGTGCCACACTTCGAATTTGAGTGTTCCGCTTCGGATTTGAGTGCCACGCTTCCGTTCTGAGTGCTACGCTGAGGTCTGTCGGCTGTTGAGTCCTGAGCACACATGCAACACAGAGGTAATATTTGGAACTTATATTTGGTGCTTTTGTTTTTGCTATTTTTTGCATTTTTCTTTTTGCAGCTTTTTGGTTTATTTCTTTTGTGACTGTGTGGAACCCAGTTCAGCTACTGATTGATTGATTGTGTGACTGCGGAAATGGATAAAAGCTGCAAAGCCAAGAGAACCATTAATAGAGCTACAATAGAGGTAAAGAAGCAAATTATTTCCAAGCATGAAAGTGGGGTCCGTGTAAGTGATCTGGCAATGCAGTTTGGTATGGCCAAATCCACAATTTGTACCATCTTAAGAAATAAGGATGCCATTAAAGGAGCCAGTGTTGCAAAAGGTGTTAAAACACTCACAAAGCAGCGAACACAGACAATTGAAGAAGTGGAAAAATAGCTTTTAATATGGATAACTGAAAAACAGTTGGCAGGTAACAGCATTTCTGAGAGCATAATTTGTGAAAAAGCTTTGCATTTGCATGCCGACCTCATCAGAAATACCCCTGGAGCAAGTGCTGAGGGTGAGAGTTTCAGGGCAAGTAGAGGGTGGTTTGATAATTTTAAGAGGGAAAGTGGCATACACAGTGTGGTGAGAAATGGTGAAGCTGCCAGTGCCAACAAATTAGACGCTGACCGATTCATTTTGGAATTTAAAGATTATGTTGAGTCGCAGGGCTTCGTTCCCCAACAAGTTTTCAACTGTGGTAAGACAGGCCTCTTTTGGAAGAAAAATGCCATGGAGGATCTACATAACAAAGGAGGAGAAAGCATTGCCATGAAAGAAAGGCTGACACTTTTATTTTGTGCGAATGCAAGTGGAGATTTTAAGTTGAAGCTTTTGCTAGTCTACCATTCTGAGAACCCCAGGGTATTTAAGAAAAACAATGTCATAAAAAGCAAATTGCATGTGATGTGGAGAGCAAACAGCAGAGCTTGGGTAACAAGGCAATTTTTTATTCAGTGGGTTCATGAAGTGTTCAGGCCAAGTATGATAAAATACCCCAAGACAAAAATCTCCCAATGAAGTGCCTGCTTCTTATGGATAATGCTCCAGGTCACCCCCCAGGATTGGAGGGTGAGTTGTTGGAAGAGTCTGGCTTCATCAGTGTAAAGTTCTTTCCCCCAACACGACTTCTCTCATCCAGCCCATGGACCAGCAGGCCATATCTAATTTTAAGAAGCTTTACACTAAAGCATTGTTCCAAAGGTGCTTTGAGGTGACCTCAGACATGGAGCTAACCCTCAGAGAGTTCTGGAAGAAACATTTCAATATCCTACATTGCTTACATATCATAGACAAAGCATGGAGGGATGTGACTCAGAGAACACTGAAGTCAGCATGGAAGACACTGTGGCCAGAAGGTGTCCCAGAACGTGTATGTGAGGTTGTTGAAGAGGAGTCACCTATTGTTGGTGATATGGTGCCTATGGGAAAGTCCATGGGCTTGGAAGTGAGTAGTGATTATGCGGAGTTAGTGGAGGACCACAAAACTGAGCTCACCACAGAAGAACTTTGAAACAATCTGAAGGAGCAGCAACAGGTGGCAACTGAGGAAATATCTTTGGAGGAGCAGAGCAGAGAAAGTGTGTCTACTGCAATGATCAAAGAAATGTTTGCAAAATGGACTGAAGTGCAAACTTTTGTTGAAAAATATCACCCTGATAAAGCTGCTGTAAGTCATGCCACTAACACTTTCAATGATAATGATATGTCTCACTTTAGGCAAATTTTAAAACATTGGCAAAAGCAAGTCTCAATTGAAAGTTTTTGGGTGAGGAAAAGAATCAGCGGGTCTGAACCAGGTGTCAGTGGTGTAAAAAAAGCAAGGGAAGGCATGGCAGGAGAGGACTCACCAGTTGTGATTCTGGAAGGGAACCCCGACCCCCCCACCCCCCATCTAAACAATGACTATCATCAGTCCAGGTAAGAAAAAATTACATTTTCATTTTTATCATCTATTCTACAGTACTGTTTTATTGATTTTACAGTACAGTATATTGTTTATTGCTTTCATTTTATGGATCAATGGCCTCATTAGATAGTAAAATTCATGTTAAATGTCTGTTTTAGGGGTTGTTTTTAAAAGTCTGTAATGGATTAATTCATTTTGCATTACTTTCTATGAGAAAGTGTGCCTTGGTTTTGGAACGCTTTGGTTTTGGAACGTACTTCCAGAACGGATTAAGTTTGAGAACCAAAGTACCACGGTATGATGTCTCCAATTCAGCAAGGATTTCATAGAATCTTAGAGTTGGAAGGGACCATGAGGGCCATCTAGCCCAACCGCCTGCTATCTTTTGCCCAACGTGGGGTTTGAACCCCAGACCCTGAGTAAGAGTCTCATGTTCTACTGACTGAGCTATTCCCCTTCTGTACAATATGGGGGGGGGCATCTTAGTGCAAATTTCTCCTAATATATATTTGTTTGTATGTGATTTCCCCTAACATAATCATGTCTGCAGTGTCATTAACCCTAAAATAATGGTATATTGTTTTCACCAATATGTTCATTTTGAAAGACGCTTTAACCAATGTATACTGATCACTTGACTGGAGAAGTGCATTGCACAATTCATGAATGTGTAAATTTTGAAGGATGGCTGTGTTTTGATTCACAAATTGTTTTGGAAACATAAAACCAGTTAGGTTTGCCATGAAATATGAAGTGAAATGAAATTCTCCCCCATCCCTATGTTTATTCAAAGACAGACTGAAAGTACTCAATGGAGCTTATTACCTTGAAAGTGTGTTTAGGGTGCAGCCTCAGATTAGCTCCTTATTTCACCTGGAGTATTGTGTCCAGTTCTGGGCACCACAGTTTAAGACAGATATTGTCAAGTTGGAAAATGCTCAGAGGATGATCAGGATGATCATGGGTATGGAAACCAAGCCTTATGAGGAATAGTTGAGGGATTTGGGTATGTTTAGCCTGGTACAGAGGAGACTGAGAGGAGGTGTGATTGCCAGCTTCATATATCTGAAGGGTTGTCACGTGGAAGATTGAGCAAGCTTGTTTTCACCTACTCCAGAGGGTAGGACCTAGACAAATGACTTCAAAAATGGAGATTCCAACTAAACATCAGGAAGAACTTCATAAAAGTAAGAGCTGTTAGACAGTAGAATGGACTCCCTCAGGAGGCTATGGACTCTCCTTCACTGGAGGTTTTAAAGCAGAGGATGGATGACCATTTTTAATTACATGCCATTGAAGTGAATGGGAAAAGCCTGCATACATAGGAGCTCCACAAATGCACTGAAATAGACACGAAGATTTGAATCAGAATTGAGGCTTGATTGTGCCCGATTGTTTTTTACCAACAGTCAGGTTATTTCCCCCTCCCTCCTCCAGGAATTTTAAAAGTACACAAGCTGTGGCCCATTCTAAATTGCACTCATTCCATGTATAGTGAGCGAGCGTTATAGCTTCTTGCCTCTCCATAATCTTCCTTCGTTGACTGGCCATACGAGTATCAGCGCATCAAAAAGCTGGACATTTCAGGCCTCTGCATAGTTTGGAAAGCAATCAAGTTTAAGGGGAGAAATTCTAACTGGCATTAAATTAGCCGCCACCATCGCCATAGCAGCGCTGGTGTTTTATTAAAAAGTTGCGTAAGCACCTTGCTGTGCCATGCACACAGGAAAACAATTTAATTTCCTCTGCCTTATCACAAGCTGCAGAGACAGCACTTCTACACGTAAGGAAGGATTAACGCAAAACTCGGCACTCCAGTGTTGTGATTTATGGGAGGCACGCCTCGAGTGCATTGCATGCCATGACCCCTCCCCAAGACCCAACTGGTCTCATACTCAAAAAGGGCAACTCCATTTCCCAACACATTCAGTTCCAGTTGCTCAATTTTCAAAAGCAACATGCTACATAATTAATTGGTTCCTTCACACTGAAGTGCAAGAATACCATTCTGCATATATATATATATATATATATATATATATATATATATATATAGGCCACAGTTGTTCTTGCATATATAGATCTTTGTGTCTGAGACCATAGAGAAGTAATGCCAAGCAGAGTAGAGAATGCTGGGCTGGGTGGGCATTCCTTCATGAGGAAGGGCAGAACACCTTCTTTGCATGCAAAGGGTTCTAGATTCCTGGGCATCTTCAAGTAGGACCTGCCTGAAACCCCAGAGAGGCGGTGCCAGTCAATGTAGACAATACTGATGATGGGCCATTGGTCTGCCTAAAAACAAGGCTTCTTTCTATGTTCAGAGGAATGAGCATAGCTCTGTCGTAGAGCACATAGGATCTCCAAGTACGGCTTAAAAAAACTGCTGTTTCTAAGCCTGGAGAACTAATGCCAGTCAGCATAGACATTGCTGAGCTGCATGGGCCCTTAGTCTGACTCAGAAGAAGGCAGCTTCATGTGTTCATCACAATTCCATTAGAAAGGGGATATAGCTCTTTGGTAGAGCATCTGCTTTGCATGCAGAAGATCCGAGGTTCAATCTCTGGCATATCCAGGTAGCGCTGGAAAAGACTCCTTTCTAAAGCCCTAGAGAACCACTGTCCACCAGTGCAGACCAGTCATAAGGACCTTATTGCCTTCTGGATATGGTTAGATTATAACTCCCCTCATACCTGACCAGTGGCCATGCTGGCTGAGGCTGCTGGAAGTTGGAGTCCAGCAACATCTGTTGGACAATGGTGAGCTTGATGGACCACAGTTGAAATTGGGGCAATGCTATAGCTCATGCTTTGCATTCAGGAAGTCCCAGGATCAGATCCTGACATCTTCAGTTGAGTTTCCCAGGTGGCAGGTAATTGAAAACACCTCTCTCTCGCTGAAACCCTGTGGAGTCACAACCACTCATAGTAGTAGAGAATTTTGGGCTAAAATCTATCTACCCACTTAGGTGAACAAATAGGCTGAGTCAATGTAAGGCAGATACCTACATCCACACACAGAGAAGTGGCTTTATTTTAGAGCCTGACCACTCTGGAAGAGATGTGGTTCTGCAGCAAAATACACAACCAGTTCCTGCAGCATTAGCTACTAGATCACTGGACTCCAAGAATACAATAGCTGACCACCTCTTAAGAGTAAGATGGGGAATCAAAGAACTTAGGAGAGAAACAAAATATCCTTCCTGAACCTACTGGCCTACAAGCATGCTCCAGAATAAAATTAATAACACTAGAAGCTGTCAGCATGTGACAGTGGCCACGTACCCTGGGAGCGGCTTTGAGTGGCTAGCTAAACCAGGTGTGGGTAGTCAATGGGTCTCAAATCCTCAGTGAGTTAGCAACTTCCCCTGCATGCGACGACAGGCTCTGGTGGATTGAGGAGATGAGACCAATAGTGGGTCCAATGGTCAAGAAGGTGGTTTCTGTACTGTAAAATCTTAGCATGACTAAGCCACTTCTGGCGAACCAGAGCAGTGCACGGAAACGCCATTTACCTTCCCACCGGAACGGTACCTATTTATCTACTTGCACTTTGACGTGCTTTCGAACTGCTAGGTTGGCAGGAGCAGGGACCGAGCAACGGGAGCTCACCCCATCGTGGGGATTTGAACTGCTGACCTTCTGATCGGCAAGTCCTAGGCTCTGTCTAGACAGCGCCACCCGCGTCTGGAGTGGAGTCCCTAAGACTGTTGGGTGGCACCTTGTACGTCTCCTTCTGGCAACTCCTGCAGCCAAGCTGGTGCCAAACATATAGCTCTGCTTTTCTTTGGACCATATTAGTGAGGCCAGGCCAGGGTGTGTGTGTCTTGTCTGGGCAGCCCAGGACTTCCATACATACTCCCTAGGCTTGCAAGCCAGAGAGGTCACTTCGGTGCTGCTAATGGAGCACAAGCAACATGGGAGGCAGAAATTATGAGTTACTGGTCTCTGCAGGCACAGCAGGTGCTGTGATTCTCCAGTAGTTTGACTTCTCCCCCCAAGACACATTCCATTGTCTCTCAAGACAGACGGATGCCAACAACTAATACTAATAGAACATAAATTATCTTTCATAAACTCAAAACTTTGAATCATTTATTACTGCTTATTAAAAAAAAATAGCAGGCAAACACCATAAATTCACATTTGCAATGCAGCTGTCGCCATCCCCTTCTCAAGTCACAAAATTTAATTGTGAGTATAAAAATTACAAGGTAACTTAAAAAGAAAAGGAACTGACTTAGCAGAAAATCCAGGCACATGGCATTCCAATAGCACCCCCTCCTGGCCTCTGAAGTGAAGCTGGAGATAACTGGAAAACAACAAAAAGAAAGCTGCAAAATATGTGTTACATGAAAATGCATGTAACTGTAACCCAATGGCCCTTTTGAAAGAGGAAGAAAGCACATTTTGAGGGGGGTTATGAGGAGCAAAAAGTGGTGGGCAAGGAAGGGATGCTTAAGCCATTCTGCCATCCTCCGTCTTCCTGTTTTGAATCATCCCAGTAGCCTTTTCTCTTTCTTTCGCATTTGCCCTCAGAAACACATATTTTGAGCCTTATAGGGAAGGTGTGATTTGGAGCAAGAAAATGGCAGGTGAGGAACGGTTGAACATTTTCTTCCTTTGTGCATCTGCGCTCCAAATCACCCAAATTCAGAAGCCAGTTTTTCCTTCCCTTAAAAAACAAAAATGAACCAGTAGCAGCAAGCAATGGGTGAACCTCAGTTTCAGCAGTACCTTGTGGATAGTGGACTAGGCCTAGTCCCTTAGTTAGTGGCTAGTTCCCTAAATGTTCCCCTGGCACCTCCTTTCCATAGCCCAGGAAGCTTAGGGAGAGAGGTGCAAAGCTCATGCATGACCCCAATCGCCCTCACAAACCTATGAAAATTTTCACTGCATGCCACTGAGTTTCAGATTTGTTCAGCTTTTCATTTTCCCAATCTTGACTTCAACTGATACGTAGAAATGACTTTATGATCTGAAAATAGAGAGGATGTATGTACTTTTGTCTGGGGCGCGGGTGGCACTGTGGTCTAAACCACAGAGCCTAGGACTTGCCGATCAGAAAGTTGGTGGTTCGAATCCCCGTGTCGGGATGAGCTCCCGTTGCTCGGTCCCTGCTCCTGCCAACCTAGCAGTTCAAAAGCACATCAAAGTGCAAGTAGATAAATAGGTACCGCTCTGGCGGGAAGGTAAACGGCGTTTCCGTGCGCTGCTCTGGTTCTCCAGAAGCGGCTTAGTCATGCTGGCCACATGACCCAGAAGCTGTATGCCGGCTCCCTCGGCCAGTAAAGCGAGATGAGCGCCGCAACCCCAGAGTCATCTGCAACTGGACCTAATAGTCAGGAGTCCCTTTACCTACTGTATGTACTTTTGTAACCCAAGAAAATCTATAATAAACAATTTTTTTAAAAAAGGTTACCACAATTGTCATTTAAAATGGCAGGGACTTACAAGAAAATCAATAGTTATCTCAGTGCACATTTTTCACTTATAGAAATTTTTGCACGCTTAATTTTGTTGGAAGACTACAGTGCAGAATTTGAAGTGTAAATTTCAAGTATTACCTGTACTTCCACCCATGTATTCTTTTGGGAACTGCAAATTTAGGTCACTATGCATAAAAAAAGTGAACTGGACTAAATTTCGCTCATATCACTAGAGGAAACCAGAGACACCTCTGCCCGCTCCACCCCTCTGTAAGAGTAGAGAAACTCATCCAATTGCTTCTAATGTCTTCACCACTGAAATCCTTTGCACATTCTCAGTATAGATAATTATTTATCTCATAGCCAACTTTTGACTTACAGCTGGCAATCCAATGAATGGAAAAGGAAGTGAGGGATAACAAAGAAGCAGAGTTCTTTATTATTTGTGGGGAAATTCTGAATCTTGAGAAGAGTTGTTGAGGGAGAAGAGGGGATCATTACTGTTCCATAGGTGAGAATAGGAATTTCTTTTTTAGATTTGAATTCAGTAGAAAGCGCGTTTTCTCAAAGATGAGGATTAAATAATAATAAATAATAATTTTTTATTTGTACTCTGCCCTCCCCAGCCAGAGCCAGGCTCAGGGCGGCTAACATCATAAAACTAACACAGTATACAAGAACATAAGAACATAAAAACAGGCAATCAATTAATTAAAATACACCTTAAAATTAGTTCAGAGCAAATTAAAATCTGGACAGATGGCAGTCCACGGGTAAAATAAAAGAGATCCCAGCACCGAAAATCTCCTCCCTGGAATAGCGACTCTTACACTTTTTTGCTCTCTAATTCAATACCAGATTGGTGTGATGATGACTGCATTGTTTTAATTCTTTAATTTATGAGATGTAATGACACTCGTTGATTTTGGAAAATGTGAAAACAGGATTTCTTTTTTATTTTGTCTTTTAAAAATCCTTTAAAAAAATATTCCTTTTGTGAATCTACGACTTTGGAAGAAGACAAAGCTTCATTATGTTGGAATGCCCATTATTTTCATAGCAGAGAGCCCCAGAAACCTAAGTGAAAGCAGGATATCTTCAGGAGAAAAAGGCTACGGACTAAACCCTACACAAATCTGGAGTGGATGACCAGCACCATGTACACCATGTCTTGGGCTGATTGCACACACTCATAGGTGCCTGCAGCCAATGGCACTGAGAGTCAAATCTACACCAGAGAGATCAGGGAAGGAAATGTGGCTCAGTGGTAGAGCATCTGTTTTGCATGCAGAAGGCTGCAGGTTCAAACCCCAGCATCTCCAGGAAGGTCTGGGAAAAGACTCCCTGCAATCATTATATAAGGGGCAAAAGGAGGAAATATACTTACTATGCTTTGTACCATTGCAAAGACAATAATATCCTCTTGAATGTGTGTGAGTAGTATTGTTCAATTCCCACACACTCCCTTGGTTTTTGGTGTTGTTGAGTTTTGCTTTTGTTTTTTTAAGAATACTGTAGCTACTTCTCTGACATCTTTATTTTGAGAATGCCATTGATCAGTCCCCTCGTCTATACTGTATGTTCCACATTAAGTCATTATCTCTGCTGTTCACTCCATTAATTCTGCTAGTTTTATTAGCAAAGTTCTGCCGCCTAGTCCTGTAACGGTGACAAGCATTTCGGAAAGCTAATCTGACAGATAATGACTCCATTAAGGGTTGAATACTAATTGGTTTACATCAGGGGCCTGGAATTAATTGATGCAAATAAATTAGCACCTGAGCATGCATCACCCCAGCTTTGGATTTTCCTAAATACCAAGGTGTTTGGGGTTTTTTTAAAAGAAAACTTTGCACCTTCAGAAAAATGTAACTGAATATAAACAAACAGGACAGGTAATTAAAATGTGGCAAGAAAATCTTCCAAGAAAGGTTTAATATTGCCTCCCAACTGATCTGAGGAGGAAAGGGTGCTTAGCTTGCACATTTTTCTTAGGTATTTATGGCTTATATAAAAAATGCTTTTTTCCTTCACTTCCAAGACCCACAATTATCATTATTTTTGGTATTATGGCAAATTATTGCTGCTAATAACAGCTGTTAATCTAATCTATCAAAATGGCACTTTATTACAATTTTAAATGGAGAGTGCAATTTGTGAGGTTTGGGGGCTGTGCACATGTGCACACGTTGATGCGACCTCAGTTCACCCAGTAGCAAACCATATGCAAAAAAACCCCTATCCTCCAATTTGGGAAAGCCTGTTTGTAACCATCTCACCAAATTGGGCAAAGTCTTACCAAAGTCACATTTTGATTCAACATCTTAATTCAAAATGGCGTCTGGTGTCCAAAATATAGATGAAGACCATCTTCGGAACGCTAGTGCTGAGCTGGGAAGCAATACCTTAAGACTCACCCAAATCAGTGGGTGCAGTTTGGATCTGTGACACCAAATAAAGCAAAATCACACAAAACTGGAAGATGGTGTCTATGCAGATGTATTCACATCAGACCCTCCAGGTGTCCCTATTTTCCAGGGTCGTCCCTGATTTAGAGAAGCCATCCCTGTTTCTGATTTGATCCCAGAATGTCCCGCTTTTCCTTAGGATGTCCGTATTTTCATTGGAGAAATGTTGGAGGGGATGGAGTTATCCCACCCCTGAGCTGTCTCAAGGCAATAATAATAATAATAATAATAATAATAATAATAATAATAATAATAATTTATTTATACCCCACCCATCTGGCTGAGTTTCCCCAGCCACTCTGGGCAGCTCCCAATCAAGTGATTAAAAACAGTACAGCGTTAAATATTAAAAACTTCCCTGAACAGGGCTGCCTGTATAATGCAAGGCAATCCTGTATAATGAAGGTTTTTTTTATGTTTAATGTTTTATTGTGTTTTTATGTATGATGGAAGTTGTTTAGAGTGCTGGCGCAACCCAATAAGATGTGTGGGGTATAAATAGTAAAATCATTATGGAATGGGACATCCCAATTTTCATTAGTGAAATGTTGGAGGGTGTGTCACACCAGTGCAGTTTGTTTGTTTGTTTGTTTGTTTGTTTGTTTGTTTGTTGTGGGTGGGTGGGTATCCAAACAATAAAATCATAAAAAGTAAAAAAAAAAAAATGTTAAAAGCAAAAAAGAAACTAAAAACAAACCTCCATAGGCCTGGCAGAATAGAAAAGTTTTCCACATGCTTTTAAAAGTTAGCACAAAAAATGGCCACTGAATCTCCATTGGTATGGTGTTCCACAGGACTGGGCCAATGGCACTGCAGCCTCGAGTTCTTGTTGTCAAACAAGCCCCAGCTACTCAGGGAATGACCAAAAACATTCCTGCAAATGATCTCAGTGAATGAGCTGGGAAATAAGGGTTCAGGCAATCCTTGGGGTACCCTGGGCCCACGTTCTCCAGGGCTTGAAAATAAACACAAGGAGAAAGCTTGATGGGGGATATCAGGCACAAGCATCTATCACCACCCGATTTTCAATCTGTTGCACCAAAAAATAGGCAAAGTCACACCAATGTCATATTTTAGTCTGCCACCTTGATTCAAAATGGTGCCCAGCATCCAAACATAGGTGTAGACTGCCGCCTGCATCTGATCTGACATGAGGCAGATTCCCATGCACTCCTGCAACACTCCAGGTGAGATTGGCCACACACACCAGGCCAAAGCTCTGCCAAACCTCCTCCTTTTGAGGAGATGTGTGTGGTGCTTGGAGGAGTTTAATAACAATGGCTGGCAGGCCATAGAGCTCTTTGGTCCTCATGCATACTGTTGCTACTGTATGGAAAGAGCTCTCCTAGCTTTGGGGAAAGCTGTTGTTCCTTGCAGTGACAATGACACTGCCTCTTCAATGAGGCTGTTTCCAAGGTGCTAATCAAGTGAGATCAAGGCATTCTTTGCCACAGCTCTGTTGCTAAGTGATGATCACACTTTTGGGGCTCACCTTGCAAGACTTTGGAATTCAAACTATCATATTCTAACAACTGTGCCCAGGAAGAGGTACTCTGCACACAGTGTAAATTCCTTTGCGAATTTATCACATATGTTAACATTTCTCTTAATTTTTGCATCCTTGCTTCCTCTTCTTTTTCTTTTCCTTTCTAATGTTTCCACTCTGTGGATTTTGGGGGAGGTGGGGTGGGGGTGATTAAGCCATAATGCATTTAAAGAATAGTATAAATTAACTGAGGAGCTATGTTCAGGGTTGGCTCCAGGTTTGAATGGGTCCACACTCAGCAAAGTGCCTACTGATAAGGCCCTTACTTCACCATTTCCTCCTCCCCGCACCAGTATATTTGGCACAGTGTTCCATAATGAGGGATACGGGCAGCGCTGTGGTCTAAACGACTGAGCCTTTTGGGCTTGCCAATTGCAAGGTCAGCAAATCCTCATGACAGGGTGAGCTCCTGTTGCTCTTTCCCAGCTCCTGCCAACCTAGCAGTTCAAAAGCACACCAGCGCAAGTACATAAATAGGTACTGCTGCGACGGGAAGCTAAATGGCATTTCTGTGCTCTCTGGTTTCCATCACAGTCCTCCATGTGCCAGAAACGGTTTAGTCATGTTGGCCACATGACCCAGAAAACTGTCTGTGGACAAACACCGGCTCCCTTGGCTTGAAAGTAGAGATGAGCGCCACACCCCATAGTCGCCTTTGACTAGACTTAACCGTCCAGGGATCCTTTACCTTTACCCACAAAATGAGGGTTTCTACATCTAGTGAATTGTGGAGAATTCATATAGATTATCCTGACTAATATCATACATATAATTAACTAGTGCATAATCTGACAGTCACAAGTTTATGAGTCTTCAAGGGCAGCCCCACACAGACCACACTGCAACAATCCAGCCGGGAAATTACCAGAGCATGGAGTACCATGGCCAAGTCATCTCTGTCCCAGAGGGGTCTCCAAACACTTGTCTAGCCAGTTTGAGAGAGATTCAAGTGATAGGCTGAAAAGAAACACTGAAATCATTGCATCATAATGTCCTATCAGCTGATGTGACAATATAATGTACCAGATAAACTGATGATTTGTACTTTGCAACTTCCTGACCAAAACATCCAGCTGAAGGGGAAAAAAATCAATGGAGCATCTAGATTGGCAAGTACTCACCAAGAACTCTTCATACCCAAGTAGCTCCCATAAACATTCCTAACAAGACTATTAGATTTATTTATTTGATTTATTTACCGCCCTTCACCATAAGATCTCGCAGCAGTTTGCAAGATAAAAATGCATAGTAAAAGCAAAAATAAATAGTTAAAACAACAAAACAATAACATACCCCTCCCACAAACAAATTTAAAAGACAGTAGAATATTATTCAGACAATGGCCTGGATGAAAATGAATGTTTTTGCCTGATGCCTAAAGATATATATCGAAGGTGCCAGATGACCCTCCCTGGGGAGAACACTCCACAAATTGGGAGCCACTGCAGAAAAGGCCCGTTCCTGTGTTGGCACCCTCCAGACCGCTTGTGGAGGAGGCACACGAAGAAGGACCTCAGATTATGAATGCAGAGTCTGAGTCGGTTCATATCCTCTCTCTTGACTTTCACTTATTGCTAAGTATCGATTCTCAGAACAATTTAGCTAATCATTCACCACCTCACAACTTATGGCCAGTGTAGGATTAAACCTTCTGGAGGCCCCCAGGCAGTCAAAATCTCAGGGACCCCCTCACAGTGATGTAGGTGATGTAGGTTTCTGAGTCAAATTCTTTCAAGATCAAGTCAATATTATTTGGATCCATTGTCACAGGAACCCTAAAAGGCGTGGGGGCCCATAGGTCAGGGCCTACTCTGCCTATTTGTTAATCTGGCACTGGCTATGGCTTGCCACATGCTTCCATAGTTTCACATAAAATTTTGGCTTCAACGCATGCTAGGAAGCAAGTTTCCCCAAAGCATTTTTAAAGACTACTGAACATGAACTGGGTTTGCGTCTCCGCTCCTCCACATGCAGCTGCTGGGTGACCTTGGGCCAGTCACACTTCCTTGAAGTCTCTCAGCCCCACTCACCTCACAGAGTGTTTGTTGTGGGGGGAGGAAGGGAAAGGAGAATGTTAGCTGCTTTGAGACTCTGTCGGGTAGTGATAAAGCGGGATATCAAATCCAAACTCTTATTCTTCTTCTGTGCATATGGGACCCAATCCAGCACTTTTCAGTCTCATTGATTCTAATGAAAATATTCAAGCACATGATTAACTCTTCCATTCAAACCCTTGCTTTTTTTCAAAGTGCTTAACTTTAAAGGCAGCATTACCTCAGAGAAATAATTTTGCTTCCCCATCCATTACAAACTTCCTACTGGAGATGCAAGATTGTAGCTCAGTCTCTTTTGCATGTCAAACGTCCCAGTTTCAATGCATCTCCAGGCCAAATGATCTGGTAGCAGCATCTGCCTGAGATGCTGAGCAACCACTGCCAGTCAGAGTAGACAACACTGAACCAGAAAAGACAATAGTCTAGCTTGGTTAAAGGTACATTCTAAGAGTATGTCTGTCCTTTTGAGGACAGAATTGTTTGTCTGAAGTAAACAAGCAACTACCCCACATGTGCCTACTCAACTGCCTCAGTGAACAGAATTGGCACTACAATGGTACCTTGGTTCTCAAACTTAATCCATTCTGGAAGTCCGTTCCAAAACCAAAGCGTTCCTAAACCAAGGTACACTTTGCCATAGAAAGTAATTGAAAATGGATCAATCCATTCCAGACTTTTAAAAACAACCCCTAAAACAGCAATTTAACATGACTTTTACTATATAATGAGGCCATTGATCCATAAAATGAAAGCAATAATCAATGTACTGTATTATAAAATAAATAAGACAGTATTGTAGATGATAAAAATTAAGATTAAATTTTTTTCTCACCTGCACTGATGATAGTCATTGTTTGGATAGGCAGCTTTTATCCATTTCCACAGTCACACAATCAATCAATAAATCAGTAGCTGAACTGGGTTCCACACAGTCACAAAAACAAATTAACCGAAAAAGCCTCAAAAACAGAAATGCAAAATAAATAGCAAAAACAAAAGTGCCAAATTTAATCCATTCCGGAAGTCTGTTTGACTTCCGAAATGTTTGAAAACCAAGGTGCAGCTTGTGATTGGTGCAGGAACCCCGAAAACATTAGCCCAAAGCTGAATCAGATGTTCAGCTTCTGAAAAACCTTTGAAAACCGGAACACTTACTTCCAGGTTTT
The DNA here is from genome assembly GCF_964188315.1 of Podarcis muralis. NCBI lineage: Eukaryota > Metazoa > Chordata > Lepidosauria > Squamata > Lacertidae > Podarcis > Podarcis muralis. Next base: position 29,514,196 of record NC_135673.1, read on the forward strand.
TGGCGTTTGGAAACCAAGGTGTTTGAGTACCAACAGTGGCGTAGCGTGGGGGTGCAGGGGGGGCCGGCTGCACCGGGCGCAACATCTGGGGGTTAGGGTTAGGGGGCGCAAATCCACGGGTTAGGGGGTGCAAATTACTTGCCTTGCCCCGGGTGCTGACAACCCACGCTACGCCACTGAGTACCAAGGTACCACTGTACTACTTTGGAACTCCTTGTCTATTGAAATCAAGCAAGCTCCTTCACTGTCCTCTTTTTGGCACCTCCTAAAAACATTCTTGTTTAGACAAGGCTACCCAGATGCTTAGTAAGTTGAGGCAATTTTAATCTACTTTAAGTATTTTATTACTTTATTATGTTTCATAGTTGTAATTTTTTATTCAATTTATTGTTTCATATTTTTGTAAATTGCTTTGGGTTTTGTTTTTGTTTTTGTTTTTTACAATCAAGTGCGGAAAGATGTCAAGTCCCGCAGGGCCCTAGTCTCTTGCGAGAGAGTGTTCCACCAGGCTGGGGCCAGTGCCTTTTGCCAGGGCCGAAAAGGCCCTGGCCCTGGCCCTGGTCAAGGCCAGTCTAACCTCCTTGGGGCCCGGGACCTCCAAGGTGTTATTATTTGCAGACCGTAAAGTCCTCCATGGGGGCATACCAGAAGAGGCAGTCCCGTATGTATGTCCTTAGGCTGTATAGGGCTTTAAAGGTTAAAACCAGCACCTTAAACCTAACCCTGTACTCCACCAGGAGCCAGTGCAGCTGGTGTAGCACTGGATGAATGTGATCCTGTGGCAAGGACCCCATAAGGAGCCATGCCATGGCATTCTGCACCCGTTGGAGTTTCTGGGTCAGCTTCACGGGCAGCCCCACGTTGAGCGAAATACAATAATAGAGTCTGGAGGTGACTGTCGCATGGATCACAGTGGCAAGATCAGGGTGGGAGAGGTAAGGGACCAGCTGCTTAGCATGACGAAGGTGGGAAAATGCCACCTTTGCTATGGCTGCAACCTGCACCTCCATAGAAAGAAAGGCGTCAAAGGTTACTCCCAGACTCTTGACAGAAGGCGCTGGCACTAATTGCACCCCTGCAAGAGATGGGAGTTGGCCCCCAACTCCATGTTGCCCCTTCGCAGCCAGAGGACCTCTGTCTTTGAAGGATTTAACTTCAACCGACTCCCACACGCCCATCTAGCCACAGCTTCCAAACATCTGGTCAATGTGTCTGGGGCTGTTAGGATGGCCGTCCATCAACAGATAAAGTTGAGTACTGATGACAGCCCAACCCAAAACTCTGAACAAGCTGGGCAAGAGGGTGCATAAAGATGTTAAATTTAATTTACCACCCTCCAGTCCTTATGCTTTAAGGGAAGTGCTTACAACTCTGGAGATAAGCAAGCAAGGAAAAGAGAAGTTCCATATTACTGTGGTGCTTCTGTTTCCTTTTATATATATATATCCATAAAGCTAGGTGTGTGTTTGGAAATCCAGGTAATATATTCATTGCCAGTCTTGCTTCATTCAGATATTACAGATAAACTGTGCATTAAACTGATTTGTGAAAGTAGAGTAAACGTTATCGTGGAGATGAGCTCATGTAGCCTTTGCTCTAATTTCATGATGGTTCAAGGAGGGGAAATGGGGAGAGAGGGCAAAAGAAAAAAGTGTGGCACCCACCCCTGGCATGTGCCGTCTAATAGGTTACCCCCAAGAAAGGACAGGAGAGAAATTTGATTAAGACCGCATTTTCCCTAATTCATCCTTTTTGAAATAATAACCAACCAAAACTCATCCATCCTTCAAAATCAGTGCTACTCCAAATTTTACAATACAGTTCTCCAACTGATTACAGTGGTACCTCAGGATGCGAACGGGATCTGTCCTGGAGCCTCCTTCGCATCCTGAACAGAACGTAAGATGCGACTGCGCTTGTGGCGTTTCGCCACTTCCGCGCATGCGTGTGACGTCATTTTGACCATCTGCGCATGCGTGAGCGGCAAAACCCGGAAGTAACACGCTCCATTACTTCCAGGTCGCTGCGGAGCACAACCCAAAAATACTTATCCTGAAGCATATTTATCCCGAGGTATAACTGTAATGTGTAAAAGAAAGAAAAGCATATGCTATGGCGAAGGGTGCACAGAGATGTATATATCGATGATAATGGCACAGTGCTTGTTGAGGAACATTGTTTTGTAAAAGTGTATATGTTAGGCAAAATGGGATAGAAAAGAATGTATATAGTAGGAGAAATTCACACTAAAATGATCAGTTTTCATGAGGACTTTAAAAAAATAACATTGCAAACTTATGAAGAACTGACCTTAAGACTGGGGAAATAAGAAACTGAGAGAAACCAAAACTGACAGATTTGGTCAAACCTCCTCCCAAGGCAAAAGCAGAGAAAATGAAACACAGCATTAGTGCTGGCCACATGCAAGAATTTCTAAATTGTGCATATGTTGCATTTCTAGATCCTGGTGTCCTTTTTCTGGATCCTAGCCTCCCACACTTGCCTCCCGTTATTCTACCAATAATTATCATATTTACATTGAAAAAATATATTCAGCAATATTTTCTTGACTAGAAAAGATGTTGGCTATTCATAGGCAGAAGAAAAGTGTTGTCATGTTTCCACATTTTGGGATCCCCCCCACCCTTTCTTCTGTCCCCAGCAATGATGATGAACTCTATGAAACCAAACCAGAAGAGTTTGTGGGTGATGTAGTGGAGACACAAATGAATGAAGACCCAGAAGGTGGTGAAAAAGAGGAGTATGTTGATGATGAAATGGACTCTGGCTCAGAACATCCCAATGGAAATGATGAGGAACAGCCTGCCACCGAAGAATACACATCCAAGGAAGCTATTAGTCCACAACAAATGACCCAGAAAGCATGTATGTTCCATAATCCCACCTGTTCATCAATAGACAGACTTGGGGGTCTGCAAGAAGCACTTTGCGTAGTTCCCTTCTCATTTGGTGGTGAAGCTGGGTAGCACAACACCTCCCTTCTCACCAAGTTAGTGAGAGGGGAAGCATTCCACAGAGCTGTGCCACCAGTTCCTCACAGCTCGTAAGGACAGAGGAAACTTGTAGCAAAGCTGGGCAGCAGAACGCTGTGCCACTCTGCCACCACAGAAGCCTCCCTCACCTGGATTGCTTCTGTGGCAGTGGTGGGGCAGGATGCTGGCAGGAGTGCTGCTGCTTTCATTTCTGCCACCTGAGGCAGCTGCCTCACCTCGTCTCATGGGTGGGCTGGCTTGGGCCCACTCTGTGCCAAAAGATTCTCAGTCTGCTACATTCATAGCAGGGCACATTTCAGCCGTCTCAGAGTCAGAGGTTTCTACACTACCACCCACAGATCTCCCTCTATTCTCCATCCATGGCAAGCAAGAGGCATTATGACAGTTCAGCCAGGCAAAGGCACTCAGTGTGGATCAACGAGGGTGGATCAATGAATTCTTTCACCTAGGGGATCTCAAGGGCCTGATAGAGAGGCTTGGAGGGGCCTGAGTTTCTCCACCTTTGTTTCAGATGCTCAAGCAAGCCATTTTCATTCAACCTCATTTTCCTCCCACCCCCAATCTTCAACATGTTCTAAACCAGTGGTACCCAATTACCTAAATACTGTGGACCCCCTGTTTTTCAAAAGCCAAGCCATGGACCTCTACTTTTGAAAATGTTGATATCTATGTGTTGGTCTTCCAGGCCACGCTGCCATGCAAATCACATGATCTGTGTGACAGCACAGCACCCAAAATTGTGTGTGGGTTGCATGGACCCCCAGGGTCTACGGACCACCAATTAGGAACCACTGCTTTCAACATTCCATACATCATGTAGGGAAATTTATGTTCAATCCTGGTTGCATCATTTCAAATAAATATGTTTCTGCAGGCTTGGAGACTCCTCTCCAGGTATTCATTAATCACTACATTGACTGACTACATCTCTTTGCTCTGCTGATAGGAGGGACCACCAAGATGGCTGTTATACAAAACAGGCGTAAGCTGCAACTAAATGTTGTAGTGTTTTCCAAAAGAAGTGTGTTCCTGTTCAGAGCTTCTGCAAGCCTGAACCAACAGCCTTCTGATGACATTCAGGCTTCTTTGAAGTGGGAGGGGAGTTTCTCCAGCAAGGCACAGCCTCACAGAGCTCACCTATCTGTAAAGACTTATTTCCCTAGTTATGTTCCTATGATTTCTTAGTCCTAGATTCCATTTTTGGTGAGCTGCCTCCAAAGTCCTTGATCAAGATCAAACTTCTGTTTCCAAAGCCTCCACACCCTCTACAAAGACCACAAACAAAGCCGTTGTTTTTCACTGAAGTAAGTGAACAATGATATATGTTCAAGATTTGTGTGGTGAATTTGTGGGATCAGAGATTTGCAAAGGATCAAGGTAAAGGGACCCCTAACCATTAAGTCCAGTTGGGGACGACTCTGAGGTTGCAGCGCTCATCTTGATTTACTGGCCAAGGGAGCCGGCGTACAGTTTCCAGGTCATGTAGCCAGCATGACTAAGCTGCTTCTGGCGAAACCAGAGCAGCACTTGGAAACGCCGTTTACCTTCCCACCGGAGCAGTACCTATTTATCTACTTGCACTTTGACGTGCTTTCGAACTGCTAGGTTGGCAGGAGCAGGGACTGAGCAACAGGAGCTCACCCCATTGCAGGGATTCAAACCACCAACCTTCTTTTCGGCAAGCCCTAGGCTCTGTGGTTTAACCCACAGTGCCACCCGCAAAGGATACGTAAGTACAATTTTCAAACCCTTGGAGTTGCCCCTGTTTTAGAGTTTTAGCCTCCTTGTATGAGATCTGCAGGGGACACAGATAAATGAGAAACCAGAAGCAAGGAAGAAAGCTGTTTTATTTTCAGATGTGAGAGGAAATTTTGCATTGGATTACGTACTTGTTTTAAACAAGTTTAAAGAATTATGTTATGTATGTGTTATAATTTATTGCAACAGTGCGGCACCCAGGGCCAATTTTGGCTTGCCAGGGGTTCCAGTTTTTGCAAACATCATCTTGTCAATCAACTGACACCTGATCGGTAATGGCAGCTAATGTTGGCTGGCAACAATAGTTCCATGTGCTGTATGCAGCCAACACAGCAGGATTTAACCCTAACACTCATGAGCTAATGATTGGGCCCAGAGTGGCTTACAAATCAATAAAAATAACATACAGTGCTACCTCGGGTTACAGACGCTTCAGGTTACAGGCTCTGCTAAGCCAGAAATAGTACCTCGGGTTAAGAACTTTGCTTCAGGAGAACAGAAATCGCACGACGGCGGCACGGTGCGATTGGCTAAAGTGGTGCCTCAGGTTAAGAACAGTTTCAGGTTAAGAACAGACCTCCAGAACGAATTAAGTTCTTAACCTGAGGTACCACTGTACCTCAGGAAAAGGAGATGGGGAGGGTGGGAGTAGGAAGGTCAGCTGGCTTTTGTTTTCTGTAAGTAAATCTTGGTGTAAGAATGTATCACAGCCTCTTTTCTTCTGTTGTTAATTTTAAGGTTTCCGTCGCTGTTGAAGAAAGAAGACAGGATACTACCATAGATGCTCTTATAAAGGATGAGAAACAAGAAATTCTGAAAAGTCACTATGTTCGCATTGGGGGCATGCTGGTTATGCCTGTACCTGTAGATGGTCCACTCTTCACTGATGAGGAAAAGTGATTGGGAGTCAAGAGACCACCTAGAAAAGCAAAAGCTGCACTACATCTTAGATAATAAAGTCAAGAAAGACCCAAAATGTTGTCCTCCAGCAAGCAGTATGTCAACACTCATAATTATTTGCTCAAAAATGTGACCACAAATCAGAGATAGCCCAGCCAACTTCACACGTATTGGGACATCATGGTTTCCTTGTATAGGAACAAGCCATCGTGAACTGTGGGCTCATACACTACATGCCTCCCTTTTCTTTCACATGCCAGAAAAGGGTTTGAAAGCTCCCACTTCTGGGTTTAAGCTAAACATGATATCTAACCTCAAGGAACTGTGATTTGTTCAAGCAGTGATTTAAGGACAAGACAGGATCTATAGTCACAGTGTGAACCTGGCTTATTGCCATTAGCCATAGTGCTATACTCTCCCACCTTCCTTGAGCAGTTAGAACTTCCAGCAGCAGTGCTTGCCCATGTTTGGCTTCCTTAGAGAGAAAAGGTCAATGGAGACTTAAGGTGTTTTGTAACATTTGGGTTTGTGTACAAATACACATGTAGAGTATAGATGGAGGCAGACAGCATAGGTGTCATGACCCTGGAGTCCAGAAGTGGCAATACACTTAGTCAGAGGCCACAGTGTCACCCAGTAAGGAGTCAAGCTGGTGGTCAGGGACCCACTGAACCTGAGGTTAGCAAGGAGAAGCCCACTGAACCAGATGATACACCCCCAATAACTAAAGCCAAGACATTCATTGGTACCTTCCCCTGATCTCAGGGAACTGAGTACCACCCACACAACCTTTCCAGGAGGTCATCAAATACTGCTATTTTTAGGCCAATGAGATGGCCTTTTAAGAGGCTCTAGGGGTCCAAAGAGGGATGGAGATGATGAGAGGCGACCTGAAGTTAGAAGCTCAAAAGCCAGGCTCAGGTTCAGTGGTCCTCTAATCACCAACATCAGAACCAGAAACCTGGTCTGGCTCTGTAGCCAGTGACACTATAGCCAGTGTTTGCTGGTGCCTGGTAGAGCAGAAGGCAGAGAGGCCAATGGAAGGTGGAGGCAATGGCGGACTGAGCCAGCTAATTCTCATTTTGCCCTCATTCTCCTTCCTACAAAGGTATACAAGGACAACATTGAGACTAAGGAGGCGAAAATGAAAGTCAGGCCCACTCTTTTGACTAGAAGTAAGTCAGGGGGGACGCAGGTGGCACTGTGGGTTAAACCAAAGAGCCTAGGACTTGCCGATCAGAAGGTCGGCGGTTCGAATCCCCGCAATGACAGGGTGAGCTCCTGTTGCTTGGTCCCTGCTCCTGCCCACCTAGCAGTTCGAAAGCACGCTGTGATGGCCTGGGAATCTGATTCAGAATCTGAACCTGAGGAGTCCCAGCCTGCACAGGAGTCCCCGCCTCCAGGGCCAGCTGAGCCGGGGCAGGGGCTTGAATCTGAAGGGCCTGCACCTGCGCCGGATCCTCAGGAGCAGACACCAGATGTATCCACTCTGACTCCAGAGGTGATTGAGGACCCATTGCCTGCAGGTGCGCCTCTCCCAGCCCTGTCAGGGGAAGGTGAAGCTGCCCCTGGGTCCAGTAACCCTCCAGCCTCTCCAGAGCTGCAGATGCTCAGGGCAGAGAGGCAGAGGGAACTGGGTTCTCTCAGGAGGAGTGCTCGCTTTAAGGCCAGGAGAGGCAGGTCACCTGTGGGCCGGGACTGCCCCTGGCCTCAGAGGAGATAAAGGCCACTCAGCCCAGTCCCAGGTTGCAGGAGCAACGATGTTGGAAACCTGTTTCTGCCAGCACCCAGACCTGTTTTTCCAGAGTTCCCAACCACGCCCTGCTTCTTGCTTTGGACCCCGCTTTGCCCTTGTTGGACAGTCTCCAGACCCTTGGCCCAGGACCGGACTCTGACCATGCCTCATGGTAACACCCCCCCCCCCCGGGACCAGCATACACACAGTGCAAGTACATAAATAGGTACCACTCCAGCGGGAAGGTAAATGGTGTTTCTGTGTGCTGCTCTGGTTAGCCAGAAGCGGCTTAGTCATGCTGGCCACATGACCCAGAAGCTGTATGCCGGCTCCCTCGGCCAGTAAAGTGACATGAGGCCACAACCCCAGAGTTGTCCACAACTGGACCTAATGGTAAGGAGTCGCTTTACCTTTAAGTCGGGGGGGGGGGCAGGAACTGGCTGAAGAAGAATCAAAGTTGGTAAGCCAGCCTTCACAGACTGTAATCTCTGACTCAGGTCCTAACCAATTCAATTATCTTCTAACCCCCTTCAGAACAAATAGCTCACTAGGAGCTCTCCATGGTGCTGTGACCACCAATCTATCTTTTGGCTTGGTTCTGTGGGTTCCTCTGCAGTAAAAAAAGCAGGACAATAGTGCTCCCACAAATGAAGCTACTACCTCAAATCAAATCCCCAGAAAGGCACTCCAGCACCAGAGCTAGGCATAATCCCTCACTTCTCTTCAAGGAACATTTTATCGGGATGAGAGCCTGCTGGCAACTTGAGGGAATGCACGTGAAAGTCATAGGTGGGACCGGGTGTCCTGCTCTACAGCACAGCACAAGGAAAGGATCAAACTGAGTGTGAAGCTGGGTGGAGTTAGGCTGGAAACAAGTCAAAGCAAAGTTCAGGCAGGATTCTAGGAACACAGAACTATTGAGCTGCTCCAGCAAAGAACAAGCTGAAACTGAGCCCTTTTATAACAGTAGGAGCAAACACAACCTGCACCTGTGATTCAAGCTGCTGTCTGACTGAAAGGGATAATCTTAGGTCTTCCTGAGTATTCTGCAGTAGAGTGAGCAGACTTTGAGAGGCAGCAGTTGCCTTCATTAAGGCATCTGTATGGCCACCATGGGAAACAGGATATTGAACCTGAAGGAACTTTGTCTGATCCATCAGGCCAATTACTTTCCTACAACAGCCAGAGACCATCCACCTATGTAGCACAGCATAACCTTTTGGCAGTAACCCAAGCACTTCCTATTCCTGTCATTCAATAGTTAAGGCTTGCAGCAAGTCACCCAGGTCCAAAACCCATCTGCAGGATCCCATGACTTGAGGCAATGTGCTGTTAACCTTTGGAGAGCTGCAACAGATGTTCTACTAAACCACCACAGAATATCAAGACCAAGAGTCACAAGGAAAAAGGAGTGTAAGTAAAATTTAACTTGAACTACCTCTTAGCATGGTATCTGGGTTGTACCAAATGGAATCTCAACCTTCCCCTTCATTCATTTTCTCTATCTCTTTATGACATCAGCAGCAGCATCTCCTGCTCAGGCTTCTTCAGGATGACTTCACAATATGAATCTTCAACAAAAAGGGAAGGAAATGCCTGAAACAGAAAAATGAATTCCCCCGGTCTGGCTAGAAGGAACAAGCACGTGAGGTGAAATAATCTTGCACTTCGAGGCATCATTCTGAAATGTGGATAATCCTCTACATGGAAACACCAATAAAATCTAGACAAGGTGTCAGTCCACATGGAGTTTATTATTCCCATTTATAGTGCCCAGTTCAGTATACAAGTAAGATTATAAGGCCTGTTTAGGTGTTCAAAGAGCACAGGTGGATGTAAGGAGCACAGAGAGGTATGCATCGGCCTGGTTACTATGTCCTTGGAGGGTTTGAAAAAGTATTATTTGGGTGTTCAATTGAACATGCAGGGACTCCTCCCCACAACTGGAAAGCCCATGCAATTGGGATTCCCAATTGTGGGGAGGATTCTAAGCTCATTCAGATGAACACATAAACCAAAACCTGAAGCTGTAGCCAATGAGAATGTTATGGGTGGGGACTAGCATGCACATCACTAATCTTCTCTCAATGTCTTTTCAGGCAAAGACATGCAAGGAACTGGAAAGTCCGTTCAGAGGGAGCCAGTACCCACCACCTTCCAGCCAAAACTCACCATCTTCCAGCCAATGCCCAGAACATTCCAGCCAATGCCCAGAAGGTTCCAGCCAAGAGTTTAGAGCAGACACCCATGGCAGACCAGCAGGTCAGGTAAGCCAAGTTATGTTCCAGCCCCAGGCACAGCTGTTAACAGGGTGTTTTGCACAGTCTCGCAAAACAACTCCAAGATCATTCCCATCTCCACATTTCTGCCTGCAGGAGTAAATGAAAGGAGCGAATATGTGAATGCATTTGAAGGGTTGGATTAACAACAACAATAAGAACAACTATGACAATTACAGCAACAGGTCTACAGTGCCTAGGAAGGAGGGTTAACCCTTTCACCCATGTTGCAATCTCAGTGAAAATCCTCTCCACTCCAAAGCTCTAATCACTCTTAAGAGAATGCTGCCTTCAATGCCATTGGCAGCTTCCCATCTGGATTAAGTAGCAATTACAGGAGGTAAAACTTCAGAAGCACCACAGCGGTGGGTGAAGGGTTACCCTTCCTGTCTGCAGATCTTAGACCTGAATCTGATCACATGCCTCTTCTCACGGCTGTTCTTTTGCACATGCTTTAAAAAAATAATCATGCTAAATAGATTTGGGTGAATGGGGCTCTGCCTCCACCTGCTTCCTCTTTGTTCAAGGGGTGACTTTGACTGTCATAGACTCTGGTTCCAGCTACTGTTAGGCTTTGTGCCTTCTCCCTGTCAGTCTCGATGGGCAGCAATTACCACTAAGGCTGATGGGAATTGTAGTCTAACATCTGGAGGGCACCATGTTTCCAATCCTTGGGTAGGTAATTATGCAAATTTATAGACTTTCCCACTGTATAAAGCCATTGAAGCAGTATATATGATCGAACAAAACACAAAAAATGCAAGCTCTAAAAGCAATAAAATCAATTCAACAAGCTCTCAAAACAACGAAAGCATACCAGCAAACTCCAGGAAAAAAATCAACAGATGTAAAATTGATATTCCATAAGTGACTGGGTGCACTGCAGATTAAGCAAAAATTTCTTCAGTAGTTGACTAAACATTATCACGCTATGCACCTGTCTAGACAGACAGATAGAAAGAAAGAGATATTGTTTGCCTGTCTGCTAACACATTCAGGAGCTTGATGCTTTATGTCTCTTCTGTACTATATATTTAAAGCATTATCATACCACTTTCAGCAATCATGCATTCCCCCAAAGAATCCTAGGAACTGTAATTTGCTAAGGATGCTAAGAGGTGTTAGGAGGCCCCTATTCCCTTCACACGGCTAAAGTTCTCTGAGTTCTCTGGGATGAGGAATTGACTGGTGAACAACTCTGAGAACAACAGTCCCCAAGAGTCTTCAGGGGAAGCTCAGCTGTTTAAAGTGGTATGCTACTGTGTTAAATGAAGAGTGCTAATGGGACCAAGGTGGATTATCATCTAAGAGTCAGGATACAGAAAAAATAGAATGAGGTAAGGAAGATGCAAATCAGAAAGGTCAGGTACTAGCTCTTTCATACTGTTACAAGTGTAGTTGTTGCTGCAGGCACTTATGGGAGGAGAAGAACCAGATAGTATTTGATCTCAGCCAGGCCAATGAAAGAAACTTTGCTGTCTCACTCTGAAGTACAGTGGTACCTCGGGTTAAGAACTTAATTCGTTCTAGAGGTCTGTTCTTAACCTGAAACTGTTCTTAAATTGAAGCACCACTTTAGGTAATGGGGCCTCCTGCTGCTGCTGCTGCGCCACCGCCCGATTTCTGTTCTCATCCTGAAGCAAAGTTCTTAACCCAAGGCAATATTTCTGAGTTAGTGGAGTCTGTAACCTGAAGCGTCTGTAACCCGAGTTACCGCTGTAGTCAGGAAAAATGGCTCTAATGGAGATAATTTTTAAAAACAAAACCAACCATCCTTTCTTCAGCAAAGCTGGTCCTGAATTGTTGTCAAAGTATAATCTGCCCAAGAAATGAAGAGTTTTTTATAGATCATGGGTAGACAAACTAAGGCCTGGGGGCCGGATCCGGCCCAGTCGCCTTCTAAATCTGGTCTGCGGGCAGTCCAGGAATCAGCGTGTTTTTACATGAGTAGAATGTGTCCTTTAATTTAAAATGCATCTCTGGGTTATTTGTGGGGCCTGCCTGTTGGTTTTACATGAGTAGAATTTGTGCTTTTATTTAAAATGCATCTCTGGGTTATTTGTGGGGCATAGGAATTCCTTCATTTATTTATTTTTTCAAAATATAGTCCAGCTCCCCACAAGGTGTGAGGGACAGTGGACCGGCCCCCTGATGAAAAAGTTTGCTGACCCCTGTAATAGATCTAGTAAAAGGTGCTTCACACATGACAGTAGGGCACCAACGTTTTTGGGTTGTTGTTGCTTTTTTGGTGCAAGGATGGAGGAGCAATGCCCCATTCCCAATGCTTTTGCGCGACGGCCCCCATCATCCATGATTATCATCCATGCTTTCTGAGAGAGTTGGAATCCAACAGCATTTGGAGCCCCCCCCCCCCGTTTGAATGTGTAGAAGTATGTAAGGAGTGCAACAAGCAAGGACTCCTCCCCAGGACTGGAAAGCCCACACAATTGCGAATTATCAATTGCGGGGTGGGTTCTCTTTCAGATGCACATGCAAATCCTCCTCCTCTGGACCTTCTACTCAATGCTTGAGGCTGCTGGGAATGTTGAGGAGGTTGGGGCTAGCATGCACATCCCTAACCCTCTCTCAATGTCTTTTCAGTCAAACACCTGCAAACAACCAGAAAGTTCATTCAGAGGCAGCTAATACTCGCCACCTTCCAGCCAAGACTCACCATCTTCCAGCCAATGTCCAGAATGTTCCAGCCAATGCCAAACACCTTCCAGCCAAGAACTTAGAGCAGACATCCGAGGTAGACCAGCATGTCAGGTAATCCAAGTTATGATCAGCCCCAATTACAGCTGTTAACAGGGCATAAATTCACAAAGCAATTCCAGGATCATTTCCTTCTCCCCCATCACATTCAGTTTGCTGCCCACCCCCCAATCTGCACCTTTACTTACAGAAAGTCATAGGGAGGTTCTGGCTGTCATTGACTCTGGCGCCACCTACTGTTGGCCTCCGTGCCTTCTGTCCTGCCAGTCCCAACAGGCAGCAATGACCACTGCCCCAAAGGATATGAACTCAGCTTCCTCAGCTTGCTTGCCTTGAACTGGGAAAGCCATTATGTTGCACATTTTGATCTATGCACTGGATATAGAAATATTTGTCCTAAGAAAGAAGTGATGCTGGATTGAGACAAGTGGAGTTTCCAGATTTATTTATTTAAAAGGCAATGCATGTGCACTCATGTGCAACCTGCTCCCACCTGCAATCCATTCAGGGTCGGGCAGAAAAACTGATTTTGCAGGAACTACTTCAGGGATTTTTATTTTTATTTTATTTTATTTTTGAGCAGACCAGAACCAGAGCCAGGTACAAAATGGTGACTCATAGGGTGGAGTGAATTACCTGCATCACCCCATGGGCCAGATGTTGGAGATGAGCTTCATAAACAGGCACACATTTAAAATGAGGCCCCTATCTGCACATTGCATTCAAAGCAGCATTTATACCACTTGAACCAGTCATTGGTTTCCTCAAAAGCCCCTAGGAACTGTGGTTTGTTTATATTAATAGTAACAATGTTAATATTAAAGGGAGTGGATTGGAAATATTGTTATTGCTGCTTTCATAGTTTTCATCATATCTATCTATCTATCTATCTATCTATCTATCTATCTATCTATCATCTATCTATCTATCCATCTCACAACTGGATCCATAGTTGCACCTGAAATTCTCCACCCTGTTTTTATGCAGTGCTATTGAAATGCGACATTTTCAGCCGATTAGTAAAAGTGAATCCTGCACAAAACTTCTCCCCACCCTTCCAGGGCCATGCGATTTATCATAATCAATGCTAACAAGCATCTGATTGGCCACCATTGAGAGCAGCATGCTGGACTAGATGTGCCACTGGCCTGATCCTGCATACTCTTATTGTGGTCTTAGTAATGCAGAATAGGATCATCTGTATGCCAGAGGAAGCTTTGCAACTCAAATAATTGCTCCTACCTCTGTTTCAAGGATCCAGCTCATTACCCTCATCTCTTTGATGCAATATTAAGTTGCCACATTTTGCAGGTCTCCCACTCAAGCTTATTCAAAAGGCTTTCAACCACAGTTGTAATAAATCCTCTAAACAGTCCAGCTTATTCTTCAATTTTGTTTCTTTTCACTGGGCTAGGTCCATAAATTAGATCTTTCTCTTCCATGCCTGTTTTGGATGAATGGTTTAATTAACAAGGGAAGAAACGAAACAAGGCCACAAAAAGAGGGGGAAAAGACAGATGCCTTTTCAAATGTTTTAAAAGCTGTTGAGAAAAATCATTTCAAAGTTTTTTGGGGGGGGCGGGAAGAATTATGAAAGTAACAAAAATAATTCTTCAGCTCTTTCTATCAATTCTGCTGGTCCCACCAGAGTTGTAATCCTCCATCCTAACTTTGCTCCCCTGCCCAAACAAAATATGCTGATGAATGCAGTGGAAATAAGAGAAGCTGAAAATGGGAAATTTAGTATTTTATTACAGGGGTGGGAAACCTCAGGCCTGGGGGATCAAATGTGGCCCTACAAGCATTTCTATTTGGCCCTTGAGACTCTCCTCAGGACACACCCCTCACTGCCCCTTCTTCATGCCCTCCTTGAGCATTTTTGCCTGGCTAGAATGCATCCTGGAACTCTGATATTGTCTCTTCCTTGCCTGGATGGTACAGAGAGAGAAGCCGGTAAGTGTGAAGAAAGCAGCCTATTGTACAGTGGCAAGATTCACATTTGTTGCTCCCTTTGGTCATTCCCACCACCAGCATGTGTCACCTGCAGGGTTGATGACGACAAAATGTTTCCTTTGCATTGAAAGAAGTTCCCTGCAGCTGTTTTATAACTATCTAACAGTGCAACCTTGCCAGCATACATTATATATTAGCAAACCCTCCAAGTGTCCCTATTTTCCAGGGATGTCCCTGATTTAGAGAAGCCATCTTGGTTTCTGATTTGATCCCGGAATGTCCTGCTTTTCCTTAGGATGTCCCATAGGATTATCATTGGAGAAATGTTGGAGGGTTTGGAGATACAGTATCCAAGCCCTGAAGGCAATTCTGTATAGTGAAGGGTTTTTTTTTAATGTTTTCTTATGTTTTTATATATGTTGGAAGCTGCCCAGAGTGCTGGGCAACCCAACAAGATGTGTGGAGTATAAGTAGTAAAATTATCATTATGGAATGGGACGTCTATATTTTCATCAGAGAAATGTTGGAGGGTATGTATTAGGCCCCATCACCCTGTAACCACTTGAAGTCATCATGGACTTCCCACAATGAATCCTGGGAACTGTAGTTTGTTAGGGTCTGAGGGTTGTTAGGAGACCCCTGTTCCCCTCATAGGGCTACAGTTTGCCAAGTGGTTTAACAGCCAGTCCCTCTTCCCAGGAAACTCTGGGGATTGTATGTAGCTCTGTGAGGGCAATATGGGTTTCCTAACAGCTGTCAGCACAGCTGAGGGTCGGGGGTCAGCTTCTCAGTCTCAGTGCTGCCACTAGCAGGGGGGGAGATGGGAGCAAAATTTCAAGCACCAGATTAATTTCCTCCTGAGGAGAGAGCAAGAGACTTATGCTGCTTTGTAATATCCATTTACAAATATAAGGTTGAGCGGCGGGGGGGGGGGGGTGTTGACTATCAGAATAGCGTATTTTTCGCCCTATAGGATGCACTTTTTCCCCTCCAAAAATGAAGGGGAAATGTGTGTGCGTCCTATGGGGTGAATGCAGGCTTTCGCTGAAGCCCGAGAGGCGGCGGTGCGCACCGACCCCTCTCACTGTCCAGGCTTCGCGCAGCTCTCCGCAAAGCGCGGGAGCCCGACGCTGGGCTCCCACGGCTTGCAGAGAGTTGCCTGCATGCTGAAGCCTGGGCACGCTGAGCTCAGCACGCCCAGACTTCGCACAGCTCTCCGCAAGGCGCGGGAGCCCGGCGCTGGGCTCCCATGGCTTGCGGAGAGTTGCCTGTTCTGGGGGCTGGGGTTGGGGGAAGCTCGGGCTTCCCCCGCCCCAGCCCCGCACCTGGGGGGAATAATTTCCCCCCTTTATTCCCCCCCCCCAAAAAACTAGGTGCGCGTTATGGGACGGTGCGTCCTATAGGGCGAAAAATAAGGTAGATGCTGCCTATCTGTATCATAGAGGGACGCGGGTGGTGCTGTGGGTTAAACCACAGAGCCTAGGGCTTGCCGATCAGAAGGTCAGTAGTTTGAATCCCCATGATGGGGTGAGCTCCTGTTGCTCAGTCCCTGCTCCTGCCAACCTAGCAGTTCAAAAGCACGTCAACATGCAAGTAGATAAATAGGTACCGCTCCGGCGGGAAGGTAAACGGCTTTCCCGTGCACTGCTCTGGTTCACCAGAAGCGGCTTAGTCATGCTGGCCACATGACCCAGAAGCTGTACGCCAACTCCCTTGGCCAATAAAGCGAGATGAGCGTCGCAACCCCAGAGTCGGCCACGACTGGACCTAATGGTCAGGGGTCCCTTTACCTTTACCTATATGTATCATAGTGTCAGTTCCTCAAAAGCAAACCACATTGAAACTCCTCCTTTCAGCTAGCTTCAAAGAAACAAATAAATCTCAGGGTTCCAGGCCCCAACCAACTGAGGCATGCTTGATAGCTAGCAGTTAACCAATCATCAATGGCCATTTTAGAAAGCATCTTCTAGCTATCAGTGCTCCTTTAAAAAAAACTAAAAAAACCCCAGCTTTAACTATCAGCTGAACAAATGCCTAGAGGGCAAAAAAATCCGTCCTTATTGCATGACCATAACATTATTAAATATTTCTCCAGCTAATAGTATCGCAGTAGTAAATATGAACCAGACCTTGCAGCCTTTAATTGTATTTTCATTTCAAATGGCCAATAGGTGCTTATTTTGTTTTCACTTATCTAAATGACTCATGCCTAGACACACTGATGTTCTGGAATATGTACACCAAATAAGTAATTTCTTCTCTATTCCACTTGCCGCAGGCTCCAAGGCATCCAAAGGGATTTTGCATACAACCAGGTCTTTAGAATAAATCCCACCTGACTTCTGTTTTGGTTACCAGGATGAGTGTTGAAACGGTAGATAATTAGGATGACGGGGGTGGGGTGTCGAGGTGGCAGACAGAATTCTCAAACTTCTACTACAGAAAAGAGACAATCTCACTGAACCTTTGTAGAGATAAGCACTCATTTATTTGACTTTTCATAGACATCTGAAGGTAGCCCTGTTTCAGGAAGCTTTTAATGTTTGACGTTTTCTTGTGTTCTTTTATATTTTGTTGGAAGTCACTCAGATTGGCTGAGGTAACCCAGTCAGATGAGTGGGATATAAGAAATAAATTATAACAATATTATTGTTTAAGAACATAACTCAGTCATTCTATATCTATTCAGTTCCCAAATGAAGGTCATTCTAAGGCAGGCTTCCTCAACCTTGGCCCTCCAGATGTTTTTGGCCTACAACTCCCATGATCCCTAGCTAGCAGGACCAGTGGTCAGGGATGCTGGGAATTGTAGTCTCAGAACATCTGGAGGAGCGAGGGTGAGGAAGCCTGTTCTAAGGCATACACTTATGGCAGTTCAAAAGCATGCCAGTGCAAGTAGATAAATAGGTACCGCTGCAGCGGAAAGGTAAACGGCGTTTCCATGCACTCTGGCTTCTGTCATGGTGTACCAGAAGCGGTTTAGTCATGCTGGCCACATAACCCAGAAAGCCGTCTGTAGACAAACTCCGGCTCCCTCAGCCTGAAAGCGAGGTGAGTGCCACATCCCAAAGTTGAATTCCACTGGACTTAACTGTCCAGGCCTTTACCTTAACCTTTTTACCTTGTACCTGTTAATAATAATAATATTTTAAAACTGAAAAAGGATAATGTCTTTAGAATTGGTAAAACAATCTATATGACAATGCCTCTCTCTGTTGTTGTTTTTCTCTTGTAGTAAATATAGAGGATCTCCACTTTATGAAAAATACATTCCAGGTATGAAGGTGAACATCAGAGAGTTTGCTTTGCAGGGCAGGGCACACACTTAAGAAATGTTATTATTGTGTTATCTTGTATGATAGAGAGGGAGTGGTAGAGAAATTCTGACTACAGTGGTACCTCAGGTTAAGTACTTAATTCGTTCCGGAGATCCGTTCTTAACCTGAAACTGTTCTTAACCTGAAGCACTACTTTAGCTAATGGGGCCTCCTGCTGCAGCTGCGCCGCTGGAGCACGATTTCTGTTCTTATCCTGAAGCAAAGTTCTTAACCTGAAGCACTATTTCTGGGTTAGCGGAGTCTGTAACCTGAAGCATATGTAACCTGAAGCGTATGTAACCCGAGGTACCACTGTATTTAGACGAGTACAGTGGTACCTCGGGTTAAGAACTTAATTCGTTCCAGAGGTCTGTTCTTATCCTGAATCTGTTCTTAACCTGAAGCACCACTTTAGCTAAATGGGCCTCCTGCTGCCGCTGCGCCGCTGGAGCATGATTTCTGTTCTCATCCTGAAGCAAAGTTCTTAAGCCGAGGTAATATTTCTGGGTTAGCGGAGTCTATAACCTGAAACGTATGTGTCAGAGCTGCCCGAGGTCCCAGCTCACAAAGGACCAACGCCAGTTCGTTGTTATATACAAAAGTCTTTATTGAAGTTCAGTTTCGCTTTCACAGCCGCAGCGCGCAGCTCTACGTCTCTAACTCTAGACCGCTGAAGCTCCGTCTGAATCTCCTCCCCCCAGACACCAGTTTAAGACTCTAGCCTTGCTCCACCTCTTCCTTTGCTCTTTCCTCCTCTGGTTCCGCCTGTCCGCTGGTGTCTTGCCCTTCCTAGACTCTTCTGACGCTGAGTCCCCTGAGTCTTCCCCCTGCCTCCGGCGGGCTTTAGGACCTGGTTCCCAATCCGGGTTTTCTGCTGTCCCGCGCGCCTGTACATTCGAACTTGGCGTGCGCGCCCAGCCGGCAACCTTCCTCCTGACCGTTACACTGCTCCTGTCACTGCTTCCCCCTTCAGGGAGGCTAGCTGGACCTGACCTCCCCTCCGTTCCCCCACTCTCCGATAGAGGCGTGGTCAGCCCTGACTCATCTTCTCTCCCTGCTGGAGGAGACGCTGGCCCTGACACATGGGACTCTTCCCCCCCACTACGCTCTGGTGGGGAAGCTGGTCCTGATCTCCCGCTGCTGCTTTGGGAGTCCCCGCTGGCCCCTTGTTTCTGGTGCGCCCCCCCTGGGACCCCCCTTGCCCTGACCATCGGCGCCCCCTTCTGGGAATCTTCTGATTCGCTGGAGAAGCTCATGGAATCTCTCGGGCCACTTTCATACTCCCCTACGCTACCCTCAGATTCTTCCCCTTCGCTCTCCATTTCCTCTCTCCCCTGTGCCTCTGCTCCTGAGCCCCTGACAGTATGTAACCTGAAGCGTATGTAACCCGAGGTACCACTGTATTCCCCAATCCAGTGCCCTCCAGATCTTTTGGACTACATCTCCCATCTTCCCTGGAAATTAGCCCCCTGATTTGGGCTGCTGCAACTTGTAGTCCAACAGCATTGAGACCAGACTCATTAAGACACACAGCCCACCCTACCAATATCTCCAGCTGACTGTCAGCACTTGTATTTATTCTCAGGAGCCCAGTGAAGATTTATGGAAATAAGCTGTTTATTATTTCCCACTTGCAGTTTCGGGAAATGAATCTGGCATTTCCTCACAACATTCAGTGAATATGGGATTTAAAGCAAAGTTGGAGAACTGTTTCAACCCAGCAGTAGGTGGAGCCAGACTCTCAGATCAATGCATCCAAACACACATATAACCTGAAAGATCATATCTTGCTAGACAGACCTGAACAGGTGTATAACCTTCCCCATGAGAGCCTGGTGGCCAGAGGGGGTTGTTTTGTTGTTTTCATTACTAATGATTTATTTTTGCCTTTACCTTGCATTCTTATCTTGTGAACCGCCCTGAGATCTTGCGATGAAGGGCGGAATATGTAAGTCTGATAAATAAATAATATTTGGGGAATGGTTCCTGTTCTTATGTTAGCTGCATTGTTCTATGCTTTCTGGGTGTCCCATGATCATATTATAAAGTAGCTGTATTCTGCATTATAAATCAAAACACTGCTAGGAATTGTTACCTTCTGTTCTCCAATGCATTTCGTAGCAGTAAAAAAATTCAGTGCGGCATGAGCAAACTCTTATTCAGAAAGTGTGGCCCAGAGAAGAAAGTTTGAGAAACACTGCAATAGAGGATTAGACAATTCAGGGTGAGAAAGCTACCAATGGCACTACTAGCCTTTATGACTATGTTGCGCCTGCACGGTTGGAGGCAATATGCCTCTGAATGCCAGTTGCTCACAGTGCTAGTTCCTCACAAGTGGGGAGAGGGCTGCTGTGCTCAGGTCCTGCCTTTGGGCTCCACATAAGTTAGCCACTGTGAGAACAAGATGGTGGTCTAGATCACTATTGACCTGATTCAGTAGGGCTACTCTTATGTTGTCCTTTTAAGCATCTGTTAAGAACTGAACTCACAGGTGAATTCATAGAAACCACTCTTTACCATTGTGTTGTTGGGTTCCCCCCTCCCTCAAAGGCCTTTCTTATTTCTATCTATATTTCAGATATCGAGTGCTATAATGCCATACTAAAGCCACGAGTCAGCCTAAGCTTTCCTCTGGACTTTCCGAAGCCAGTACGACCTGGTACCAAAGCAAGATCAAGGCCTTCTGCTTTAAAGGTAAGCGGAATTCCTCCAGGCAATTAATAAGACAAGAATTTTTAATAAAGTGCAATATTAGGAGGGGAAAATGCATTGAAATCAATAAAGACAAGACTCTATTTTAGTTTAGTTTAGTATTCAAGTATTTTAGATGTTGTCAAAGCCATATGGGTATGTGTCATATCTGCTACAACATAGTTGAGGAACCTTTGCTCTTATGGATGTTGTTGGACTACAACTCCTGTCATCCATGACCACTGACCATGCTGGCTAAGTCTGATAGGAGCAGGACCTGAAGGGCCAAAGGTCCACAGCCATTAAGGCAGTGATCTACAAAAAACCCTGAAAGGTACAAAACTGCCAACAGAATAGCATGGTGAAATTTGCTTACAGAGCCAGGAAGTTCAATAGAAAATCCACCTGGCCTGTGACATTTCAATGTATATATTTCATATTCTGCAGACTGGATGTTTTGACATGTGCTTTTTTGTGAGAATGCACTGCATCGTGGGCATTGTAGTCCACAGTAGCTATATAAAAATGATTACAATTAAAACTACACTTACATTATATAAGCCCAGATGGGTTGTGTGCATCCTTTCAACCCTTAGCAGTGGCCTTCCATGTTGGAGAAACTCAACAAAGATCCCAGCTGGTGAAGAGGACACCAGAAGGGTAACTTGCCACATTTTGAACTAAGTGAAGCAACACATACAGTGTGTATTACAATCAAAAAGTCCAGAGCCAAAAATTCTCCCTTGGGCCTCCAATATATGAAAGTCTTCCTCCTTCCCTATAGTTCCTCTTGTGTGGGTCCAAGTCTTATGAGATCACCAACCTTGCTGCCAGATTTATACATCACACACATGTCAACTGTGCCAATTCTCTAAGGACAGCTCTCGTTCTCCCCTTCCACTGATATAACACTGGCTTTTGGGGATGCTTTGTTAAAATATTGTTTGTGTGATTTGCTAGATAAAAACAGTGGTCAAATCCCTGTACCCCTGATCTATGGAAGTTAAATCTCTAAGTTGTGGAGATGGGTGCATCTTGCCCCTAATGTACATCTGTACTGATGCACACCCATAGGCAGTAAGGTGCCTTGTTCTGCACTGTCTGCCACTTCTCATGCTGATGAAGCTCATTTTTATAACAGATTGTACAGCAGTTACGAGAGGTTTTTTGAAGCATATCTTTAGCCAAAAGAACAAAAGAATGAACATCTTGGTTTTCTTGAAGCCCCAGGTGTGCCACTGCAAATTAATGAATGCAGTATAGCTTTGTACAGCTAGAGTAGAGTTTTCTACCATGAGAAATGAAGGAGGTGTGAACGTGGCCGTGGAACAAGAGATATTTGGTATGAGAGAGTTGGAGGGTCTGCAGCTGTCCATGGATTCTCTCCTTATCTCAATCCCACTCTCTCTATGTCACAATTACTAACATGCAATTTGATTGTTGCCTTTCAGCAAGTTAAAGTACCACTAGCACCTGCACATGTGCAAGTAGACTTTAAGATCCCCACCACTGAACCACCCAAGCCAATTGCTCCAGGTGAATCTGATGAATCATCTCTAGAACCATCTCTAGAACCAAGCCAGAACCAAGCCTTAGAGAACTCCGAGAAAGCAGATCCAAACAAGTCAGAGGAGAAAAAGAAATTCTGGCACAAGTTGCCTTGTTGGAAGAAAAAGAAGGCCCCTGCATCAGACACTAAGGAACATGCAGGTGATCATACCAAGGTAGATGCAGCTGATAATATAACAGTTACACCTGAAAATGAAGAAAAATCACACCATAGCAGTGTATCACCCCAGACCACTGTGGAATCGCCATCATCACCACCACAACCACCAAAATCACCACCACCCATTTCCCCTTCAGCAACTAAACCTAGGAAAAGAATCAAAGATAAGAAAGATACCACACTGATGGTATCTCCATCAGACATAACCCCTCAAACATCTGCTGCACCATCACCAAGTGATGATGGGGAACAGTCAAAATCACCCAAAGGGATTTTGAAATCATCAGTGGAAAAAATGCAGCCTGGAAAATCTGTTTCCATCCATACACCACAAGAGATAAACAGCACCAAGCCTCCTCCAAAGCATTCAATGACTCATTTTAGAAGTAAGGAAATTTCACCTGTGACTAATGACAGTCCAACCTCTGAGAGAACATCAGCCACTGATGAAACAGAGCTGACTTCTGCACCTACCACATCACTCAGATCTCAGAGGCGCACACCTCTGTTTGCCAGAGCTTTTAAGCCACCACTAAATGTTGCCGGGAAACGTTTTGGAAAGGGAAAAGAAGAAGGCAAAGTTTCCACTGTTGCAGCTTCAGAAACACCTTTTCCTGAGTCTCACACTACTAATTCTGGAGATCAAGAAATTCCATCTCTGACATCTCAGCCGGCATTGGAGAAAACAGTGCCCACATCACCACCTGGCATGGTGCCTCCTGATTCGGCGCCCAGATCACCACACAGAAATTTGCCGCCGCCACCAGAAGATCAATTGAACACAGAGGCAGCTTCTGCTCTCACTACCTCTCTCAGATCTCAGAAGCGGGCACGTATTTTTGCCAGAGCAAGTACACCATCCCAAAATGTTGCCACTACTCATTTCAGAAGTGAGGAAATGTCACCTACAGCTGACAGCAGCTTGCCTCGCCCAACGCCTGAGAAAACACCACTCAAATCACCCACCACTTCTCCCAAAGATACTGAGAAACACACAGCGGTGCACAAATCTTTCTTCACCACAATTCCAACAGGATCTCTGGAGGAGGTGAAAGCTGCACGCCTAGTAAGTTGTTTCTCTTTTTCTTCAAAACATAAGTCAGAAATGTTGGTGTAATGAGGTCAAATAGTTGGTGTAAGGCAGTCAAATATTATACCATAGGGAAGAGGGAATATTGGGTGCACCACAATCAGAACTTCAATAAAAAAAAAAAGGTAAAGGTACTCCTGCCCATAAGGGCCAGTCTTGCCAGACTCTTGGGTTGTGCGCTCATCTCACTCTATAGGCCGGGAGCCAGCGCTGTCCGCAGACACTTCCAGGTCACGTGGCCAGCGTGACAAAGCTGCTCTGGCGAGCCAGCGCAGCACACAGAATGCCGTTTACCTTCCCGCTGGTAAGCGGTCCCTATTTATCTACTTGCACCCGGGGGTGCTTTCGAACTGCTAGGTTGGCAGGCGCTGGGACCGAACGACGGGAGCGCACCCCGCCGTGGGGATTCGAACCGCTGACCATGCGATCAGCAAGTCCTAGGCGCTGAGGTTTTACCCACAGCGCCACCCATGTCCCGACTCAGAACTTCAATACAGATAGTCTAAAGTTTAAAAAGCTGCAACATTGCTTGTAAATTACAAGTGCTCATTGGCCGAAGCTTTAGAAAACAGGAGCAAATGTATTCATACTGAGCAAACTAGTAGAATCCTACCTATCTTGCTCATTCTTACATCTGACATTCTTGTGAAATAGCTTAGTTATATAGAAGTTTCCTCAGAGAGACACTCCAACATGAAATGGCAGAAACAGGAGTTTGTTTCTATGGATGCAATGAAGGGATTGAGAACCTTAAGCCTGAAATTGTAATGTGCGCACATCCCCTCAGCCTCTCCATCTGGCCCTCAGGATTTTCCCTAAGCCACACGCCGCAACTGTGCTGCTGTGTACCCTCCTTAAGTCATTTTGCCTGGCTAGACTATATCCTTGAACTCTGATAATGCCTTGTCCCAAGCATACACAACCCACAATTAGGACATGTGATTGGACGTTTGGTTCTTTAGTGTCAAAGCACTCAACTACATCAGCTTCTAAGGTGCAAAAAATATATGCACTGCTCCTGCTAAATAGCTAGTGAGGCATCTCCTTCTTCAGGCTTGTGCTCTGACCCAGATATCTGGAACAACTATGCAAACATGCCCCTTTCAGCACACATACTACCCACTGTTGTGATGCCAGCAGCTGGTGACCTCCTGTCCCTTTAAACCCCTCCTTGTCCTTGGAGACAGCAAGGGAAGAAGCAGAGGAGATTCTAATGGCCTAGCTCTCTCTGCATCTGTCTCTGTGCCTTCCTGTAACTCTTCCCTGCCTCCTTTTCTCCCATTTCTGACTCTTCTTCTTCCCTCTGCCACATGGGTGGTACAGAACCCCACAAATCACTAGCCTGTTCCCCTTGATCATCCTCCTGGTCCCCTGGCTCCTCTGCTCACCCTTCGGACTCCTGCCTGTACCTGGCATGCTTCTTGCTTTTCTGGGTGGAGAACAGAGATGGGTGCATGAGTACGTTTAGACTAGTAGACAAAGGTAACATTCACTTTTCCCCCCCCCCTCTGCCCACTTTTGTTTCTGGCCCCATCTACTACCTGAAAGTGGCCCTCCGAAGGCACTACTCTCAGATAACTGTGTGCAGAAATGCATTCTTGTATGTGTCTAAAGTGGCAAAACTTGCATTTTTCTTTCTGCAGAATAATTTGTAATCCTTCTTGTTGTTATTAATTCCATTCTCATGCCTTCTATCTTCCTCATTCCAGCCTGGAGCAAAATGGGTTCAAAAATTCCTTTAATAAAAAGAAAGGAGGAATGATTTTTTCAGTTCTACCACAACACTTCTCTGGGGATTCTTTATGCAGCAGCTGGTATCAAGGAATAGCTCTTCCTTTTATTAAAAGCTAACAAATAAAACACATCCGCCAACAACCTGTGAGTAGTGAGTTTATTGGCATAACTTGGTAATTGCCTTGTTCATGCTCAGTCTGTAGAGCATGAGACTCTTAATTTCAGGGTCGTGGATTCAAGCCCCACATTGGGCAAAAGATTGCAATATGCATTGCTAAGCATTGGCCTAGATGACCCTTGCGGTCACTTCCTACTCTAAGATTCTGCATCTGATATCAGAATCCTAAGAGGAAGGCAGCCCAGAAGTTGCAGGACCACGGACAGTTCCAAGTAAGCAGCTTGCTCTCACAAAGGTTAAGAGCAGACTGAGTCTTTAACAACAACAACAACAACAACAACAACAACACGTTTGGTGTGGTTCCTTGCCTTTTCCCAGCAGACATAGCATATGAGGTTGAGTGTCACTGCTTTGTTATTTTGCCAGCTGCCACTGCAGCTTGCCAGGGCAGGGCAGGGTGGTGGTAAAATCAGCCAGCTGCAACTTCAGATATTGAAATGTAGCTTTTGAGGTTTCCCCCCAAACCAGCCACTTCTGCACCATTCCCTGTGTACAGCATGTCTTTGTAGGAACTATAGTACAAATCACTTCATGCTCCCAAAGTGGATCCTTTGAATCAATGTGTCAGATGGAGAAATGCTAGTGTGAACTACCTTTCCCCTGGAATGCTGGTATCACATCATGGGCACTTCCTCATATTTTTCTCACTCTGATACAGTCTGCCAACTTAACAACACATTTCTCTGCAAGTTCTGGCTTTCTAGCAAAGACCACTCATTACAACGTGTACTAGAGCAGTACTCCAATTTGGCCAAGTACACCAACAGAACAGACTGACAGAAATGTGGTGTCAAGATAGGCATATAGGAAATAAATGCAGTGTGTCCATCCTGGCTTTGGGACAAATGTGACAATATAGCTTCAGCAGTTAATGTGATTGAACACATTTTTAGTCTTGGGAGGTGGTGGTGGTGGTTGATTTAAACAACTCCAGCAATGCAGAAACCTCTTTATAAATCAAACTCAGGATTTCCCTCCATGATGTTTGGAAAGGATACCATCATCTTAAGAAACAGAGGCTAGATCCAGACACATCAAAAAAGCGATTCAGTTAAACACGTTGTAGACTTCATGAAGGGAAATCCCGTTGGTGAAAGACGGAGAACCACAGCACCATCTGGTGTCACAGGGTTATAACACATATAAAGTGTTTTTGTTTTGTTTTATCTTTATCAATATGGCTGTGGCATAGAATCAGTTTGTAATGAGCCCTGAAAGAGCAAAATGCAGCGGACTAGGAGACAGTGCAAACATTCTTGAAATGCACACTATTTGGAACAGAGGTGGATGGTGCCCCTTGGGACTAGTAGGGCAGGGGGACTAACAGTGATAGTCAGAGTCACCCCCCTGGTTGGTTTAAGGAAGGAGGCTGGCTAGCTGAGGGCAGACTGAGCTTGCTGGGCCAGTGCCTCATTCACACTAATGGACCAGTCCACACTGGCTGGGGGGGGGGGGCACGCAAAGTACATGTGTAAGGTTATGCATGTTGTGAAATAAGTGGATAGGACAAAGTTTTTTCTACTCAGCTTCCACACTGTGAAACAATGGAATTTGCTCCCATAATAGCCAGCAGCCAGGGCAGCTTTAGTGGGGAGAGGTAGACATTTTCATGGAGGGAAAGGCTGTGGGTTGCTACTAGCCATGATGGCAAGGCCCTCTACCATTATTGTACTGAAAAGATTTTTTTAAAGGGAGGCAGCAAGGGGTTGGAGCAACTCCCTTATGCACAACAGTTATAACATCTGGAGCTCTTTCATTTAGAAAATGTGTAAGTAGTTGTGTGGCGGGAGGAGAGACATGATAGAGGAGTAAAAAAAGTAACCATGATGGGAGAAAGTGTATAGAGGGGTGCCCCCCCCTCATAACACTAGATCTCTGTGGCATCTAATGAAGCAGAGTTTCAGAAGGTTCAGCAGGCTGCCTCATAATACGATCGAAAGTCTGGCAGTGCAAAGCCACCTCTGTCTTTAGTATCTATCAAAATTTTATACTTTATTCTTCACTCCCCCCCCCCCCCGCCAGACAACTCTTGAAATATCTCTTTGCCATTCCCTAAAGCAGCTAGTGCTATTTGTTACTGGTATTGTTTGGAACAAGAACAAATGCAAGATATTCATCTTTAAGGCTGAAATCCTTCCTAAAAATGATAGTTTCACCTTCCCCCATATTTCCAAATCTTTTTTAATGAGTTTCAGAAGATTCAGGGCAGACCAAAGGAAATACTTCACGCAGTACATAGTTAAAGTATTAAATTCCCTCCTGCAAGATGCAGCTAGACACATTCATGGAGAATTAGGCTATAAATGACTAAAGGGAAAAAAGTTAAGGACCCCTGGATGGTTAAGTCCAGTCAAAGGCGACTCTGGGGTTGCGGCGCTCATCTCACTTTCAGGCCGAGGGAGCTGGCGCTTGTCCACAGACAGCTTTCTGGGTCATGTGACCAGCATGACTAAACCGCTTCTGGAGCAACAGAACACGATGACGGAAACCAAAGTGCATGGAAACGCCGTTTACCAGTACCTATTTATCTACTTGCACTGGTATGCTTTTGAACTGCTAGGTTGGCAGGAGCTGGGACAGAGCGACAGGAGCTCACCCTGTCCCGGGCATTCAAACCGCTGACCTTCTGATCAGCAAGCCCAAGAGGCTTAGTGGTTTAGACCACAGCACCACCCACATCCCTTAAATGGCTACTAGCCATAGTGGGTATGCTCACCTTCCAGTGTTGGGGCAAGCATGTCTCTGAATACTGGTTTCTGGGGATCACAAGCAGGAAGAGTGCTGTTGCACTCATGTCCTCTTTGCAGGCTTCCCAGAGGCATCCATTTGTTTAGGAGGCTGGACTAGTTGAACAGGATGATGGACCAGAAGGGCCATTAGAATGATACAGCAGGGCTTGTATAAATAATGCTTGAATTGACTCATTGTTAATTTAAATTAAAATCCATGAGTATTTTTTTAAAAAAATGTGTATTTTTGAAGTAAGTGAAACAAAGGCCATTTACACATCCATGATGATGATGAAGATTTACTGTTATTTAAGCCTCATGGTGCAGTGGGTCTATGTATCTGGTTGTTAACCCGAAGGCTTGGGTTTCGAGCCACCCAGGGACAGCTGTGGGCAAGATTCCTACGTTGCAGGCGGTTGGACAGGATGACCCTCAGTGTCCCTTCCAATTCCACAATACTATGAAATCTATGAAAAATCCTTTTTTATTATATCCCCCCCCCCCCGTTGAAACCCTGCTCCATAATTCATTGAGCTACCTTAAAAGAATTAAATACCCAACTGCCCAAGGCTCAGAATGTGTTTGTGGAAGTGATGCAAAGTAATAAATGACAACAAATTCTTAAATATTAATTTGGCCTCCAGCACTTAACAGAATGATTTGCATGAAAAAATCTGAGACAAAGCTTGCATCAGTTCCGGTAAGGAATTTGCTAGGAACTTCCAGCCACTACGAATCTTTCAAAAGATGCTAGTTTGAAGTTCTATAACAGTATACTTCAATTCAGTCATGACCTCCCGCTTGACACATTAAAAAAAAAAAACTTCCAAAGAGAAATTTGGTAATTTCCTGGGAAATCATGAAAGTTTAACAAATTACTACAGAGCTTATTCCTAATTTTTGTATATGATAATTTAGAGAATAAATGATGGATATAAGGCTGCAGTTGAACCTCTGTTTTTTTCCACACAGAAGCACTTTTAAAAGTTAGGTCACATCTGTACTATGCATTTACACCATCAGTTTTGGCTCCTCCAAAGAATCCTCGGAACTTCAAGGGCACTGAGAGTTGTTGTTAGGAGACTCCTAATCCCTCTTCCAAGGGACCTCTTGAGGTTGTAGCTCTGGAGAGCAATAGGGGTCTCCTAAAGCTATGGTTTTCCCAGTAGTGATGTATGGAAGTGAGAGCTGGACCATAAACAAGGCTGATCACTGAAGAATTGATGCTTTTGAATTATGGTGCTGGAGGAGACTCTTGAGAGTCCCATGGACTGCAAGAAGATCAAACCTATCCATTCTGAAGGAAATCAACCCTGAGTGCTCACTGGAAGGACAGATCCTGAAGCTGAGACTCCAATACTTTGGCCACCTCATGAGAAGAGAAGACTCCCTGGAAAAGACCCTGATGTTGGGAAAGATGGAGGGCACAAGGAGAAGGGGACGACAGAGGATGATATGGTTGGATAGTGTTCTCGAAGCTACCAGCATGAGTTTGACCAAACTGCGGGAGGCAGTGGAAGACAGGAGTGCCTGGCGTGCTCTGGTCCAGGGGGTCACGAAGAGTCGGACACGACTAAACAACAACAACTCTCAGCACCTTTATAATTCTCAGGATTATTTCGGGGAAGTCATCACTGTCAAAGTGGTATAATAGTACTTTAAAGAAATGATAGGGATATGGCCTTAGACTGTATTGTAGTAACGAACAGCAAATTTTCTTTTTATGCGGTGGTTGCCTCTTTCTGCCTTATAGTAAGATCCACCACTGGCAAAGCACGAATCACCTTTACTTGTGTAACACATGAAAGGGAATAATCTCCCTCCTCAAATAGCTAGCCATACAAGGAGGCAGAAGCAGGGATGTGGCCGAATCGTCCATGTTCACTGCCTCTTTGCAGCTTCCGCAGTTAGCAGCAAAGCAGCTTCAGCAGCTGCAATGCTAAGCCTCATTTTCTAACAGGAAAAAGTATCTGAATCTTTCCTCATCCTTCATTTTGGAGGGGTGGGGTTAGGATAAGTGTCTTTCACCCCTCCCTCAGTGGTGTTCAGTGGCGTAGCGTGGGGGGTGCAGGGGGGGGGGGCGGCCGCACCGGGCGCAAAATCTGGGGTTAGGGCAAATCCACAGGTTAGGGGGTGCAAATCCACGGGTTAGGGGGCGCAAATTACTTGCCTTGCCCCGGGTGCTGACAACCCACGCTACGCCACTGGTGGTGTTTTCCCATTGTTTGAGAACTACTGATTAAAAGGGTATAGAAACTCAGGAGTGCGACTTAAAATAAGGTTA
Source organism: Podarcis muralis (assembly GCF_964188315.1). Lineage (NCBI taxonomy): Eukaryota > Metazoa > Chordata > Lepidosauria > Squamata > Lacertidae > Podarcis > Podarcis muralis. The sequence goes on from NC_135673.1 coordinate 29,544,302, forward strand.
CCAGAGTGGCTTGCAGCAATCAGTAATATAATAGAAAAGTTCCTGCCCTCAAGCATACAGTCCAAAAAGGCAAGGCACAAAGGAAAAAGAGTTTCGAAGGCAGGAAGAACAGTGCAAACCCGGACACTGCTTCTCACTAGCTAAGTTATTGTAAGTCTTCTTTCCAATAGGATTTGGTGGAAACAAGGCCATTGCTGGGGCTCCTTCATGGGCCAATGGATTATTTACCCCCATGCCCATGATTACCTTTCTGGGAGACAGGGGAACAGCTTTCCAGTGGCCCTTGGTCCCCTGGCTGAGACCAGAGCATGCTGTCCTTCAGCTCTGCAGTCCTAGGGCAACTGTCCATTGGACTCTGCTAGTCTGCTAGGGGAGGGGAAACCAAACACCCTGTATAGGAACACGGGAATCTGCTTTATCAGTTCATCTAACTCTGTATTATCTACATTGGCAAGCAGTGTTTCAGCAGAGTTTCAATCAGGGGAGATTCCAAGCACTGCCTGCCTGAGAATGAACCTTGGACCTTTTGTGTGCAAAGCAGATGTTATTCCATTGAGCTATGACACACCTTTAAGAGAAGCTGCTGGTCCTCTGGCCAATGGATGGAGGCAGGAGAGTCTCCCCTTTGCAATAAAGCTGCTTTTTTTTCCCTTGGAGGAAGTGGGTGCAGCCTCCCAACCACCTTTAGGTACTAGGTTATGACACAGTCCATAGTGGGCTGACCAGAAAATGTAGCTCACATGGCTAAAGTGCGATCCTAAGCATACTTACCTGGGTGTAAACACACTGAACACAGTGGGACTTACTTTTTAGCAAACATTCCTAGGATTGCATTGTGTGTCAACTCTTTAAAACTGATGGAAAGAGGTTACATTTTTAATTGAAAAAGATGGAATTTTATTACATTTTTGAAAACAAAGAAAAGAAAGATGGTTAGTACCCAGTAACAGCAGTGTTTTCTCTTATGTAAACTTCTTTCAAAGCAGTTATTTCATTTGTATAACCATGTATGTTCAAAAAGGAAAGTAAAAAGGATATAACACATACACACACACCCGGGGGATTGGTTTATTATTATTATTATTATTATTATTATTATTATTATTATTATTATTATTATTAATGCTGCAATTAGCCACTGTAAACTGTTATATTTTTTATTTTCATGGAATCTTTACTTAAAACATTCATTTATTGTTTTTATTATTATTTTAAGTATCTGTTTGGTTTTGGAAAGATGTTGGCTGGCCCAGTTTCAGACTGAAAATAAGAGTGAATAATCAAATGCTACTTTATAATGCCCTAGGGACTAATCCTGCTCTAGTTAAAATAGAGCAAGAATCATATAGAATGGAGAATGGCTCCATCTTCTGACCAAAGAAAAGAGTATGAAGAGGAAAAATAGAGGGAAATTTCAGCATGAGCAAAAATGTAGTGGGACAGTTTTCATATTATCTCTCTGGAATGGTTAATCTGATTTGGAGATCCACCTTGACTGGGGAGGGTCAGCCTCCACTGCTTCATACTATTGACAAAATGAGCCTACGTGTGCTTACTTGGAAGTACATCTCAGTAGTTCAATGGGGCTTAGTTGATTGAAGAATTGTATTTCTATGATGCTTTCCATTCAAATGAATCCTAAAGCTGCTTACAAAGAATAAATAACAGTACCAGAACAGAACATCACAAATATATCATAAATCATATAATATAATTAACAGATCATCAGTTAAACAATTACAATCTATAAAATACTATTTAAAAACCAACAACTAAAGATAAAACAAAAATCACAATTACAGTATTAAAAAATCAGTGTAACGCTGCTTGTAATGCTGTTTTACATCATTTCCCTTCTCTGATTATCAGTCTCTTGTAAGTAAGGATTGCTGCCTAAGGGGGGGGGGGGACAGAGCCCCGCCTTTTGGGAAGCTGCATTGTGTTGGGAAACTGGTAACTGTTCAGAACTGGGTAATCAAGAGCAAGGGCAGAAAGAAAACAGATCCAGATCTCCTGGTAGACTTCTGGTTGATTTGCAGTCAATCATCAAGAGTTTCTGATTTTCCTGATTGATTGGCATCTTGTCCCTCTGAACTTCTGCATCCCCCGCCTGCAAATTAGGACAAGTAGTGAAGATTGCTGACACAGCTTAAGTTTAAGAGAGAGAAAATGCTTGAATCGCTGCTGTGCCTATTTTAATAAATGTTTTAACCTTCCACCTTCTTCTGGCCAATGGAACTCAATGGAAGGCAGATTATACAGCAAACATTTAGAATAAAAATTAAAGGACAGTAAAAACACAATAGGGGGGAGAGAGAGAGCTTTGTATGTCCAAGGATCACATTTCCCTTTGGGGACAGTATACCAGTGGTGGGTGTAGCTGGAGACAAAAGTAGGCAGGGCTCGACCAATTACACAAACACATAGGCACATACTCTCTTCCTTGTGCAGACACAAACATCCATTCATATTTCCTTCCATCCATTTCATACTCTTCCCCATCATTCTCCCACCTCCCCTCTTCCATCCCTAGCTGCCTCCCACCCTCACTGCACAGTTGAGCTTTTCACAAAGGCTTTTCAAAAGCCTAACTATTGCATTTGGGGAGGGGGGAAATCTGTGTTATGGGGCAACATATAAATGACGTATCAATCAATCAGTAAGTTTATTGTGCTAGTCAAAGGCCATGACAAAAGCAAAAGCACAAACAGTTTCAGACTCAAAATATAAATCAAGGCATTGGCTGAAACAAACAGAATCATCAGCTCCTGGTGAGACTATAACCAGGGGTTCTCCACTGCTATATACAAAATGTATTTCGGATTTAGACCTCTGAATACCCCTTACAGTTCACAGCTATTTTTTCCAAATCCTTCTACCTAATCTCCTTAGCCACCAACACGAAAAGGGTCACACTATGTGTCACTAATGTGTTGGAATCACTCAGTAACCACAGCGCTCAATTGTGGGATGATTGCTTCCTTGAACAAACAAAGGTTTAAAAAAGCTGGGGGGGGGCGTGTATAAGGGGCAGTATAACAAATAATGAATAATATCTTCCACCTCCAATTACCTGCATATACAAAATCTATCTGCGTATGGAATCTTTTTGTAACAACCAACCAACACTGCCGAGGGCATTGCTTGAAAGCGCAACTCAATAAAGGTGGATATTAATGATACAGGCAGGGGTTTTGACAAATAACTGGCTCTAAAATGCTCCATTTTCAGTACAGAGGAACATGGGGAGCATTAAGATGATTTAATTGCTTCTAAGTTCCTTGGTATGCAGGCTGAGACCCTACCTGCCCGTGGACTGTCTCGCCAGAGTGGTGCATGCTCTGGTTATCTCCCGCTTGGACTGCTACAATCCACTCTATGTGGGGCTACCTTTGAAGATGACCCAGAAACTGCAATTAATCCAGAAAGCAGCAAGACAGACTGGTGACTGGGAGTGGCTGCTGGGACCATATAACACCGGTCCTGAGAGATCTACATTGGCTCCCAATACGTTTCCGAGCACAATTCAAAGTGTTGGTGTTGACCTTTAAAGCCCTAAACGGCTTGGCCCAGTATACCTCAAGGAGCGTCTCCACCCCCATCGTTCAGCCCAGACACTAAGATCCAGCGCCGAGGGCCTTCTGGCGGTTCCCTCATTGTGAGAAGTGAGGTTACAGGGAACCAGACAGAGGGTCTTCTTGGTAGTGGTGCCCACCCTGTGGAACACCCTCCCATCAGATGTGAAGGAAATAAGCAGCTATCTTATCTTTAAAAGACATCTGAAGGTAGCCCTGTTTAGGGAAGTTTTCAATATTTAATGCTGTATTGTTTTTAACACTCGATTGGGAGCCGCCCAGAGTGGCTGGGGAAACTCGGCCAGATGGGTGGGGTATAAATAATAAATTATTATTATTATTATTATTATTATTATTATTATTATTATTCAGGAGTCTAAACAGTGATGCCAATCCCTGGTTAGTGCTTATCCATCTTCAGAACCTCCTTCAGGTCCTGCAGGCAACTGTAACCAAGACTGCTTTGAATGTTTAGTTTCCCCCAATGTATGTTTAAATTAATGAAATCATTTCATTAATTTAGGCCTCCTTCCATAATCTGCTTTCTTGTTCTTGAGCAGTTTCTTATAATCTGCTCTAGCATTACTCGGTTTTTCCATGGATTTTGCTACAGATTTCTTCTGGAAAGCCCTGTTAAACTTTGCCAGAACTTTCATAACATCTTTACATTGTGCACCAAGCCAGCTGTATTGAACCATCTGAGTATATTGTTTGAAGCTTTTGAATTTAATAACCTGGGTCTGGTGCAATTTGTGGGAAGGTGTCCACCAGAACTGACAATTCATTTTCAAAGCTCTTGCACAGAATCATCATACGAAAACTAGATAATATCTTTTGAGCATTATTGCTTAAATTGAGTGACCATTTCAATCTTTTCACACCCAAAAGCTCTACAGAAACACCTCCTGCCTGAGGAAGACATTTTATTAGGGGACCTAATAAAGGGAAGTGATCACTTTCTGTTTGTTCTTGCCCTTCAAATATTTCCACATAAGAAAATAATGAGGGTGGTACTCTAATTATAATCAACAACACTTCCACTGTTTAGATAGCTAGAATAGATCAGTTGGTGGAGCATGAGTCTCTTAATCTCAGGATTGTGGGTTCCAGTTTCACCTTTAGCAAAATATTCCTGCATTGCAGGGAGTTGGACTTGATGGCCCTTGGGGTCCCTTCTAACTCTACAATTGTATGATTCTAACTATATGAAGAATGGGACGCGGGTGGCGCTGTGGGTTAAACCACTTGCCGATCAGAAGGTTGGCGGTTCGAATCCACACAATGGGGTGAGCTCCTGTTGCTCGGTCCCTGCTCCTGCCAACCTAGCAGTTCAAAAGCACATAAAAGTGCAAGTAGATAAATAGGTACTGCTCCAGCGGGAAGGTAAACGGCGTTTCCATGCACTGCTCTGGTTCGCCAGAAGCGGCTTAGTCATGCTGGCCACATGACCCGGAAGCTGTACGCCGGCTCCCTCGGCCAATAAAGCGAGATGAGTGCCGCAACACCAGAGTCAGCCACGACTGGACCTGATGGTCAGGGGTCCCTTTAACTAGATGAAAGAATGTAAACTGACCATCTGAGGGCTCCATGAAGAATGTTCAAATCATGAATAAAAACCCCATCCAGCAGTTTCATACACTGCGGATTGTATTTCTTGTCCAGGAAGTAGCTTGGTAAAAGAAAAATGCCCCCCAGCTTTAAACACAAGGAGAGTACGACTCCTTCTGAAGCCCTTCCTGCAAACAAAGTAAGTAAAGGGAGCTAAAACCACGAGAACACAAACACAGCCCTTCTGGATCAGATCAAAGACCCACCAAGTCCAGTAGCCAACTAGATGCCTTTGAGAAGCCCACAAGCAAGACCTGTGAGCAACAGCATTCTCCCCACTTGCTTTTCCCCAGCAACTGGCATTCAGAGGCATATTTCCTCCAACGGTGGAGACAGAACACAGCCATTGACAGCCTAATCCACCATTTGCCTAACCCCTTTTAAAGCAATCCAAGTTGGGGGTCATTGCTACATCTCATGGTATTGTCAGAGAACTTATTGAAATTATAGCATGCAAATTGAAACGTGTGTTGGAAGGGTTTAGCAAGCGAAGGTTGGAATGTGAAGGTTGTTTTTGCAAGAGAACCATGAGAGAAGAACAAAGCAGCACGTAAGCAAGAGGAAGGAGATAAAGATGAAGGCCATTGCTATTTCAGAAGGCGGTTGAGCTATGCTGTGTGACTTAGCTGGCCAGAACAGTTGTTGTGTAGGAATGCTTAAAGTTTAACTATTGCTATGCTTTTTACATGAGGTGGCACTTTCTGCTCTAGGCAGTTAAATGGTGTCCATTGCAATGCTAAATAAATGCCTTGCTTTGCTAACCTCTGGAGTCTGGATTTTATTGGCCATTCCAGCCCAAACCTGCAAAGTACTGACTACTGAAACCCAATATTTCCCCATTAGTAGAACATTCCATAGTTTAACTACATGCTCTGTGAGGAACTATTTATTTTTGTCTGTTCTGAACCTTCTAACAATCAGCTTTATTAGATGACCCCAGACACGAAAACTAGTGATCTTTCTCTTTTTAAAAACATTATCTGAGTCTTATTGCATATTTAAAATGGTTCTACACTTATCTGATTTTTAAAAAATGAAATTGCCATATACAAGTAACTTTATAAAGAAAGAAGAGCCCTTGCAAAAGGGTCTGTTTTTCATCTTGCATACTGTCATTGCAAGCAGGTTGGAGGTGCTTGACAAACAAGGAGTGGCACATTTTCCTGGTTCTGGTGTGCTCTGATCTGCTTGCAGTTATGATTAAGAAGATGCACCCTTTGGAAGACCAGGAAGAAGTGCCATTGGAAGGAATTGATTTTGCATGGCAAGCAAGATAGGGCCCGTGAGCTATGGGTGCACCGTACACATTAGTTTTCATTTCTTTTCGTTAACACAGCTGTGAAAATTGGCTTGGAATCTCTTTTACCTACAGTCCTTTAATATCGAGATATTGCATTGTTAGAGTGTTGTACTAGGACCCGAGAAGCCAGGGTTCAAATCCCCATTTGGCCATGAAGCTCACTGGGTAACCTAGGGCCAGTCATTGTGTTTTGAGGATAAAATAGTGAGTAGAACCCTAGCGGGTGGCGCTGTGGGTTAAACCACAGAGTCTAGGACTTGCCAGTCTGAAGGTCGGCAGTTCGAAGCCCTACGACGGGGTGAGCTGCCGTTGCTCGGTCCCTACTCCTGCCAACCTAGCAGTTCGAAAGCACGACAAAGTGCAAGTAGATAAATAGGTACCACTCCGGCGGGAAGGTAAACGGCGTTTCCGTGCGCTGCTTTGGTTCGCCAGAAGCGGCTTAGTCATGCTGGCCACATGACCCGGAAGCTGTACACCGGCTCCATTGGCCAATAAAGCGAGATGAGCACCGCAACCCCAGAGTCACCTGTGACTGAATCTAACGGTCAGGGGTCCCTTTACCTTTAGAACCATGTATGCCACCATTCCTTGCAGGAAGGGGGGCATCTAAATGTACTGGTAATTTTAAAAATTGCTTTTTAAAGAAAAAAGCATGGCAATACCTGTGCAAAGTGAAAAGCTGCTTAGTACATATTTTTATAAACAGAACCAATGTATGTTGTGAGTTGGTGGCAAAATGACACCTGAAGGTTGTGATGTTACTTTTTTGAAAATCTTCATGGTTTTGAAATATCATTTTGACTTATTATTTGCCATGAAGCATAACTTGAACAATAAATGAATCAAGGGCATTCTAGAGCATTCACTTGGGGCAATGGTTCACATTTTAGTTTAAAAATACCAGTTGCTGCCAATGTATCTTTGCTTCCCCCTTTCTGCTTATTCAGGTGTTGCTCTCCCCCTTCCCTCCATCCCCTTCTATGTATGTCAAAGGGACTATTAATAGGCTTCAGAACTGCCAGAACAAGGACATCCAAATTTGATTCTCATGGGAGAGGAAATAACTGCTCCAGCTTGATGCAGATGGTGAGGTTTATTCCAATGCCACACATTGGGTTTTTGCAAAGTGTTGCAAAAGTGACTTTAAACACACACAGAAAGAGAGCAGTGTTCTAGACATAAACCAATGTGCACGTAATTCTGCAAGTCAAGGCTGGTCCAAGACATTTTTCTATCTGAAAGGACAAGACAACCCACCCCCACTTCTATATAGGAATTCACAAGGCCAGTAATCGAATATTACTTCAAAACTGGCAATAATATGGTTTCCTCTACCATATCCAAGAGCAGCAGACTAAGGTGTGCAGAACACGTTGTGTGACAAATAAATTCTTATCTTCCAACCATGCACATCTGCAGGAACCCCCACACCCATCCCATGAACCATGGAACTTAAGAACATAAGAAGAGCCCTGCTGAATCAGGCCAGTGGCCCATCTAATCCAGCATCCTGATCTCACAGTGGTCAACCAGGTGTCCATGGGAAACCCACAAGCGGCACCTGAAGATAAGTGATTCTGTGCATAGCATCCAAGACACGCATTCCATTTCCAAGAGGACTTATGCTAGTGCAATGGAACTTCCCCCCCCCCCATGTGTGCCCTGCACTCCCCCCAGATCTGTTCTGCAGGGAAGGGGGAACCCTCATAACAAATTTAGAGGAACATGGGTGAGGGAGGAGAGGGAGGAGTTCCATTGTGCAAGGGGATGTCACTATGCTAACATAACTAGTTACCTAGAGCTGCACTAGATGCAACCACTTCCTTCCTTCCTTCCTTCCTTCCTTCCTTCCTTCCTTCCTTCCTTCCTTCCTTCCTTCCTTCCTTCTTTTTCAAGCAGGTTTCTAGCATTTGTAGAACCCAAGATACGAGACAAAATGTAGACAGTATTCTTATTTTTTGTGAGGTTAGCCTGCTCCCCAATTTCAGTATTTTACTTTGTGTCCCCCCCCACTCCTTCCCCAGGGGGGAAAATCCTATGCACACTTGTGTCCAACACCTTGCAGCTGCTCCCTGCTTCCCAGCACCCACCATCTCAGACAGCTACTTCCTTATAGTAGGGCTGACCCTGCAAAAGATTTCATTGGCCTTCACGTGATCCCCAACACCTGTGGAGGAAGGGCCAGAAGGCTGAGTGCATTCCTTAAAAAATAAATGAAAAAAATAAAGGAGCCCCATTTAGTTGTTATAGAAAGAAGTGGGAATTCAAACAACTGAGTTCTAAATGGAAAGTTTTATTTCATTTCAATTGAAGCCCTCCTAGAACAGCCCATACAAGTCACAGAAGGGTTACAAGAGGATTGAAGAGAGCAAGAACACAGTGTCATTTTTAGATTACTTATAAAATGGTGACCCCTTGCTATGCCTTATTATTATTATTATTATTATTATTATTATTATTATTATTGAAATCTGATGACTTGGGAGATAGTATTAAAATGCATAACCATTTCATGCCATCCAATAGGATGGAAAACATAGAACTTACAAGCAAATGAACAACTGGATCTCCTATAGAAAGCAATAAGAAACATAAAGGATATGCCTCTTTTAAAACTCCTTCTAAAGTAGGAAATCTTTCTCTAATATATCTGCAGTATTGACTTTTTGATGCTTTCAAGGAATAGGGGAAACTCTTGATGTATCTTCAATACCAAAGGTACAGGCAGCAGAATACTGGCTAGCCCCCTCCCCCCCCCCTGAAAATAATAGCAAATACAAACGGCACTAATGGAAACAAAATGAAATAGTTCCAAAGTTATGAAAAAGAACAAAAAGGAAACAAATAAAACATTCAATACTGAGAATAAACTGAGTACCCCCCCCAAAAAAAATACCATTGTACATCCCTATGTGAAAATGAGCAGTAAGCCAATGCACATATGCAGATGTCAGATCTCACAGGCATGTTCCAGATTCACAGCTATCACTCACTCAGCATTTGCTGCGTTTGTCACAGGTGTTCTCCAAAAATTGGATCAGGGTCAAGTAGCCCATCCTACTGCTACTGACACATGCAGGTGTGAACATGTACACGCAGCAGGTCTTCACACCAGTTCTTGTACGCAAAAATGCTTCCACGTGGCCCGGAACCCTGAGTGTCTGGGGCTCCAGATCAGGAGGAAAAGTCTTTGCACAATACATGAAGGCCCTGTCCTTGCTGGTGTTTGTACCGTACATATAGAAAACAGTTGGGGGGGCTATTTAGTGGGCATGTAGGGGCAAAGCCTAGTTTCCCTCTCATGTGTTGGGAGCATGCATTCTGAAGAGGGTCAAACATGGACTTGTTCCTCTTTACGTCAAGCATTCACACCCGTTAACATGAAGTTGCACTTGTTCCAGTCACCCTATTTTTGTAGCACTCCAACCCAGTGTTCTGTGCCTGGGGGGAAAGGAAACACTTTACATAGACAGACATTCACTGTGATTTGAGGTGCGTAAAGTAGGAGCCTGCTTCATGACTTTTCTCAGCCTCTGAGGCCCTTCCCAATGTTGCCAGAGTGATATTGGATGGTGGGGACGAGAGGTGTGTATTTTGTTTACAGCATTTATACCCTGATCTTTAGCCAAGAAGGCTGTCCGTGTGGCTTCCAAAAATGTGTCCTAATAGGGATTGTACCCATATCTCTATACTATACTCATCTGCTGTTTTTACTTGTATTTTATATTGCTGATTTTATACTTTGGCACCATCTTGAGTTGGAATGTGTCTTGAAAGACAGGGTATAAGTTTTATTATAAATATGTGTTGCCACAGGAAACTTATCAAATACTGCTGTACCTTAGTGAGGAACCACCACTACCTGATGAGCTTAAAGGGTTTGCTTTTTTAAAATTTATAAGTCCTTTGAAACTGTATAATTCCAACACTAGTGCATCCAGCTAACTATGGGGGGGGGGGGGGAATTAAATGACATCTCTCTCTCTCTCCCTTCTCCTCTCAGAAACATGTATGAAGCCAATAGTGTGAATGACACTCTTCTTATGAAAAGGCTTACAGTCCCAAGAGAACCAGTACAGGTATATGCTATGATTAAGCCCTATAAGTTAGGGCAGGGGTTGCCAACAATTTTTGCAGCACTGAGCACATTTGAAATTTTGAGAACATGCTCTGGACAGCAGTGACACCAGTTGCACAATGGTGCCACAGGGGTGTAGCATAAGGCAAAATGGCTGGTGTAGAGGCATGCCCTAACACAAAACATCTACCACATCTAAAAGAGCAGAAAAAATAGACCTTTGAAATCTGCTCTAGGGTTGTGGGACTTTATGGAGCACATTAGAGGAGGTGGGCATGGGAAGAGGAGGAAAGGGAAGTATTGTGTGAGTGGAACTCTGATTGTGTAGAATTGGATTCAACTTTATGTTAGGAAGAACTGGTGCTGGCAACATGCTCCCAGAATACGGCACCTATTCCTGTGTGACAAAATTTAAGAGGGCTGAAGAGAAGACGTAAATGTCAGCAATGCAGGCATTGGCACAATCTTTACCTTACTCTTACCTCTGAACACACAAACACACACACACACACACACACACACACACACACACACTATTCCACAGCATGTGTACAATCTTAGTGGAGCCTCTTACAATTGAGAGGAATTTAAGTTCAAGTAACTGTAGGAGCTTTGATGAAAAACTAAGAAGATTCAAAACTAAAAATGATCAAAATTGTTTCACTTGGCAAACCTTATGAGTGAGTGTGAGTGTGTGCATTATAAAATATATCTTGTACCCATGGACCCTTAAATTTAAAGATGCTCCTCACAAAATTTCAAAGGAAGCAATAACAAAAACACAGATTTCTATGCTGTCTTTGGCATATGTCATGATTCAGAGAGAGAAAGCATACACTATCTTTAGCAGCATGGATGCAAGATCAACATACTATGTAATACAATACCGGCTACATCCTTAAGTAGAATGTAATACAACACAAACTTTAATGTCAATATATACAGAGCCTTAAAAGAAAACTTTTTTTTTAAAAAAAGGAAGACAACCTGAACAAAATAAATACAATATGATACAAATCCACAATGTTTTGAGAAATGAATGTTATAACGTTAACAACAGGGTTGAAGTGGGTAGGACTTTTTTGTGACTTTAAATCTGTAAGAAAATGCTGTACCCTCAAATAGCATGTATTTAAACACTGCGTAATTTGATGTCACATGATGCTTTTTCCAGGTTTTGAAATTCACAGCCAGGCACATGCCCAAACAGGTTCAAAAATGTAAACTAGGCAATGGTCTGGTTCCGACATAACATTGAAGACTACCTAGGTTAATTAACCATAGGTTCCCATTATGTCTGAAAGGGGGAAGCTATAGTTACAAAGCTCAGGACAAACCAAGAGCTTCAAACCTTGTTCCAATTTTAGGACCTATAGTTTACCACTTTAGATGTAAGAGGAAACTATGACTAACTCAAGTATGAAGAGGAAGGAAGCAAAGAAAGGGCAGTGAGGACAAGGCCCATGCATATCTTGGCTTTATACACAGAGTTGTGTTATGTCTGAATCAAACCATTCAGTGCAAGAATGCCAAAGTGCTTGGGACGGTGGAAGAATGCAGCATAAGTAAAAGTCAATTGCAACCACAGTTTTCCCACACCCCTTTTAATATGAACATTTCCATCCTAGAAAAGGGATACCGCTTCTGCTCATTTCTTCAGCAACTTAACTCAACACAAATTTTCAGTTTAATAAAACTTTTCTGAAGAGGGTATTCAGGAACTATATCTGGAAGAACTGCCCATGTGTCATTTAAAACTGCATTTACTTACATGAACCCCCCACCCAAAAAAAGATGGCTTTTGACTTAAATTTGTTTTTTAAAATTCACCTATTAGTTTCAGCTACTCAGTATCTCTACTTCCATTGCAAGTCTATATTAACACAGATAACTAATTTTATAATTATCCTCTAGCAATACTGCAGAGTGGGAGCAACCATCCCTCAATCCTCATAGGAGACAAGGGGCTAAAAACCACTGAGACCTTTCCCTGTTTAAGTTGTGCTAAAATGAAGGCAACTCTGCAAGGACTCTAATGCATCTGCACAACAACTGCTATTAAGTTCAAAGGGTGTGCATAGTAGAGTTTTCTAGCGCATTCATAAACTTAGCCACTGTGTAATTGGAAGACCCTTCCCTTGTTGTCTAACACAGATTGGGATCATACTGCCAAGTGCAGAATGAATACATTTCTGTACAGGCACGACCACCACTTTCCACCAACAGGACTATTCTAAATATGGGTATAATTGGTTTGCCAAAAAATATAGCTCCTATTGGATCACATACTAAAAGTAATCCCTGTATTTAATGCTAATGTATTTAAATGACGTATTTACAACAAACTTAACTAGTGGCTTTTAAAAAATGACAAAGAGTGCCCATTTTTAATAGGGCAGATTCAACAAGTGCTATAATATAAAATCTGGGCTTTGAAACACACATACCGTAATTTGGTTTACTGAAGCCATCTTGAAGTCACACAGGTTATTTCTCTTTATATAATGCATCTGAATACAAGTGTGTGGATCCTTTGCTGCTCCATCAATTGACACAGCTGTGCCTGTAGACTTTTCATGCTACGCTACTGTGTACTTGCCAGGAAACTGTTTCTGGCTTCCTACTTTTTCAGGGCTTCCTCCCTGTCCCAAAGGCAAGGTAGAAAATCAAAGAGGCTGTGTGCTGCAAGTTGCACCAGCATTACCCAATCTTTCTGGGTACCACTGCCCTAAAAGAAGATCATCCTAAGAAAGCAGCTTTGCCATAAAGATGTCAGTCACTGTTTTTTTCATGCAGTTTACCAAAGCAAGAGGCAAGAAAAGTGGGCCACAGCTTGGAGAAAGACAAATGTGATTAAACAATACACTGATTTTCCAACAGGTATTTGGGCATGGAGAGCCTCACAGAACCCAAACGATGGGCTGTGATATCATGATAAATAATTTTGTCACATGTCTATGATTTCTTTAGGTGATTGAATTAAAGCAGCCTATGCACATGCACCCCAAAGGTAATTTTTAAAATTTGTATTGCATTTTAGCAATGTGCAATAATATTTCAAGATTCCACCTATATAATCAAATTGGAGGAGACAGTATGTTAATCACTCAGCAGTGGTGCTCTGAATGCAGTAGTCCTCGCATTGGGAGCTCCAATTAAGCACAGGTAGATTTTTAAAGGAAAAATATTTCACAAGAAGCAACACTTTAGATGACAACTAGGACACAGTTGGTGATAGAAAACTCTATGGGGAGGGTGGGAATCTAATCACACAGGCACAATGGAGTCTCAGAGCACATAATCAAGACCATCGAACTGGGATTAGTTGACTCATAGAATGGTTACATTTACCCTCACAACAGCCAATTCACACTAGCCAGTGGTCCTCATGAATGCTTGCAAATATACAGGGCCACTTTTGAGCTTTTGCTTAGGAGATGCCATTTATATGAACAGACAGCTCCACACATGGGGCTGTGTTGCAATTTCTACAATGACAGCAGCTCTAGAAATGGGGTGCTGTAAGTGTGGATGTCGAAACATCCACACTTTCAGTTTGCCACACAGAGGTGGCAGTTCATTCAAATTTCATCTCCACATAGAGGTCCTTGTATAGGTGCCACTACCTAGTGCAACCCAGCTCTTAGTGCAGTAAAATTCATTCTGATAGGTAAAAGTCAGGATGCTAATCCACTTTAGCATATGGCAACCTATGGTATGATCATTCATTGTAGGGCTATCACTGTGGATGTTCTGTATGTGCTGATGGCACACACACAGAAATAATTTAGTATCTTTCAAATTGCCTGTCATGAGTCTCTGAATAAGGCACTTCACTCTTTCGGCATAAAAACAAAAAATGAATCAAAGAAGTGGTCCATTTAGCATGGAACCCTATTCTGGTTTTATAAGGAAGTGCACACTAAATCCTATATTCCATCCCCTGGTATCCATTCTTCTGCCTTTTGGTGGTGAGGATGAAGGGCAACAATACATTTGGCTGGATGCCCTGATCCCCAATCCTAATTGACAGTGATGTTTCTAACTTCCATTACTGCTTTCCCTAGAGAGAATTATCCATGTCCTAGCCATCTTGCAGGAAAAACAAACAAAAGTCTGGTGGCACCATAAAAAGAAACGCATTGTGGCAACTTGCATGGATCACAGTCCATAAAATAAGATGTAACATCACTTTTCAAATCTGCTCCACATTACTTTTGAGGGGGCGGGGAGGTTTAAGAGGGAGAATGCCAGTACCCAGGGCTTTTTTTCAGCCGGAACTCACTGCAACTCAGTTCTGGCACCTCTCAGGTGCGCTCCATTGCCATTAGAAGTGAACAAGGGAGGCATTCATGGTGAATTCTGGCATCTCTTTTTCTAGAAAAACAGCACTGTCAATGTCTAGTTTTCCATTTCACAGAAGGCACTCTTGTCTTCTCCTACTCTATTATATTCTGTGCTTTATGCTATGTAAGCATAATTACAAACGTGAATAATTTTGTCCTAACAAACAATTCCATCTGCCACCCTCTTCTTTCAACATAGCTGGATGCTTCTATTACCTTACAGTCTCCCACAGATTTAGCTAATTTGGTATTACCAACAAACCAGCATTTGTTCATAGCAGCTAGCACAGAACAAGGAAGTTTTGAGCTCAAATCCCCATTCAACCATGGACCATGAGCCAGTCACTATTTCTCAGCTGGTTAATCTCACATGGTTTTTATGTTTCAACTCTAGTTCAAAGGATCTGTTGTGAAAGGTCCCTGCCCCAGGACCCAGGAGAGAGTCATCCAGTCAGAATAGACAACCCTGGGCTATGTTTGCTGACAAGGTATAAGGCAGTTACATAGATTTGGGGAAAGGGAAGGACACACCAAACACACTATCCAAAATTCTTTGGAAGAGTGGGACTTTAAACTGTAAAATGTTAAGTCACACTTTCACTGATGAAATAAATGAGGGATCTATAATCTTCTTTACTCATATAATTTTATGCTCATAAACTAGGGCATATTATTGTAATGATTTATTGAATTTAGAAACTGCATTCTATTTCAGGTGTTCAGCTCCAGCTGCTCTGTTATTCCCAACGGAAGCATCAACAAAAATGATATGATCTCCCAGCATATTTAACAATATGTAAATAGTTAAAACTAGTTATGTTCTTCATATTTAGTCACATGGAATGGAGTTTCTTTTCCCTGACTGCATTAGTGGTTATTTCAAGAACTCACAATAAAAAAGGTGATCATATATTATCAACATGAGGGTTTTTATTGGAGGAAGGTTCCATCTGATCTCATCTTGCAACATCTCAGAAGCATATTTTGTGGCCAAATATTGTGAGATCATTATACAGTCTAGGCTAAGGCTTACTGAAATGTGCTTCTTTTAAAATTCACATCTTTGGGGTAACATACACCAGTTTGTAAATCCAATGTGGGCTAACATGTTAAGCTGCTGACCTTATGCTTAAGATTGGTTATGGCCACAACAGCAAGAAATTGCAGATTTTTCTCTACTTTTTCCATTGAGACAAATTCTCCAGAACAGATTAAAAAAAATATTTAGAACACATTTCAAAGTTTAGATCTGATCCAGAACTTCAAAGGGCTTAAAATGGATATTCATCTTTGAAATGTTTATAAAGGGTCTGGAAAAAAACGATGTACTAATTTCCTACAGAAAGTATGAATAAATTAAAAAACATTATGAAATGTGAATATGTTGGTTTTTTTAATTAAAAAAATCAGTATCTTATAATTCATGGTGAAATAACATCTAATGGTGGAAAGGGAAGGAAACAAGAAGAGAACACAGTGGACTATCAAGGTAGCTTCAATTGCCTGTCAAGAGTAATAATGGTAATTCTATAGGTTCTTGCTCTAGAGGGCTTGTATTTAAAACCTCAGTGCAGAAACAATTATCAGCCCTTCTACAGTAAATGAAAGGGCACAGCCCATGTTTTGCAAATGTATACAGTACTGACAATGGAACACACCTAATCCCTTATCACAGAATGATAATATTGTTGGAGGGGGGCTCATCTAGATCACCTCACAGTCCTAGATATTCTATACCTAATTGTCTTATTCTATACCTAAAGCATACCCAAAATGCCTACTCACCCTTTTCTTCAAAGCCTCCGAGGATGGAGATGTCACATGTATGTTAAAAATATAGTAGGCTTTATCATTCTAACCACCAACACCTCACAGCAGTCTTACACAAAAGCACTCCCAGGCTGACCAATCCTACAGTTCTAGTGATGGCTTTCACACTACGATGAAGTGCAGGTTCATGGCTGATTCCCTTTGTACATTTTCTTCAGTTGCCTGTTACCAGGCATACTTGGGGCTTCCATTTTAGCATACATGAGTTTTGCACCGGCATATCCTTTTCAGTTATCCTTATCTTGCTGTACCAATGAGTTAAGTGAATGGAGTCCATTGGTAAAGTGACCAATTTACAAAACTAGAGCACATAAGTTTGATTTTGTTTCGTTATTTTACAATAGGGCCAGATAGCAAAAATACTAAAACACTGACTATTTTCTTTCAATTTTAAATTTACAACTTGAGCAGTGTTGATGGTCCCCTAAACC
The DNA here is from genome assembly GCF_964188315.1 of Podarcis muralis. Classification (NCBI taxonomy): domain Eukaryota; kingdom Metazoa; phylum Chordata; class Lepidosauria; order Squamata; family Lacertidae; genus Podarcis; species Podarcis muralis. The sequence continues at coordinate 29,561,470 of NC_135673.1, forward strand.
ATTTATTTATAAACTGGGAAAAACTATACAGTATTTAAAAGTATTAACATAATGCAACAGATCTTTGAAAAGGACCGTGTACAGAAAACTCTTCATGATCATTATGATGTACCCTGATGCTTTGTTTCAATGAATCACTGACACTTCCTGCAAAATGTGTGATGAATCCCACTGAACCTGTGGATATCTTCTTTTTCTTCAACAGAATTCAAGTAGTGTAGGAGGAACTTGTATATGCCTTTTAAATCACAGGCCAGGCAGATACAGAGCCACTTATTGAATTTTTTCTCTTGCTCCACTTTGGTTAAGTGCCCCGGTGGAACTATAAGTCGGTTGATGTTAGCTTTTTCATGCTCCGTCGTTGAGCTAAGCTTGAAGCTGCAACAGGCTCCAACACAGGCTGAAATGTCTTGTTATTCAGTGCAGAATAGGTGGCAGCCATGGCACCCTAAAAGACAATGAAATTAAAATAGATCATGATACCCTCATGAAGAATAACAAAACCAAAACCCCAATCTCCCACAGGTATCAACAGATTAATTAGTTCCAGTTTTACCTTTACTAGATGAGGTGCATCTTGCCTGTTTAGCTGGTAATGTGGCAACTGGTCCCTACATGCTATCCACGAATGCTTAAGAACTTGCTCTGCAGTATATCGCTGATGTGGATCTACATGCAGCATATGAGATAGCAAATCCTAAAGCAAATTGGACAGATACAACTGTTACAACCAAATCTAAGCAGTGAGAGATTGGACCCTTTTTGTCTTATCAATCATATAATGACATTCAAGTGATCTTTCTTCTGAAGCAATTAACACTCATACAAAGAGAGAAGCCCAAATGAAAAAGAGCACCATGTGTGCATCAGAGCCCACATGAGTCTCTGAATTTTCCTCAGAGATTTAAACATACAGTAAATTCCAAAAAAGCAATAGAGCATGTTCTAAATTTTAATTTTGTATAAAACAGTCTCATGTTGCTTTATGTTGCTTTTGGCCAGCACTCATAACCCACTTAGGCATGCTGCAGGTGTAATATTTCCATCTCTTACAGAGAACATTCTATGTGAACTATTAAGTCTCAATTGCATTTCGTAAATTCAGTAGAATAGTTTCAGAAGTAGTAAATTATACATGTTATCGACTTTTAAATAATTATTGATCAAAGGTGCTATATGTGATGAATACATATACTGTTTGCATTTATTCTATTCTACGGGTGACATCAAATATTAGTCATACACTGAGTGGAACCAGTGACGTCAATTGACTTACGTCCATTTATTTTAATAGGTCTATTCAAAGTTTGATTTAGTTTAATGTCACCCTATGCTTTTAACTGTGACCTTTCATACAGTTTTAAAATTCCACTGCTTACCTATAAATCTAAGCTAAACAAGAACTTCTGATTTCAGAGATGAGGTACAGTAAAAGTCTCAGACATCAAATGCCATAGGAAAACAGGATAATTGAATGTCAAAATAAATGGGCTCATAATTTACATGCCATCTATTCATATATATAGAAATTTAATGAGTTTTTAAATAATTAAAGCTCATGCAACACAAATTCTACAACAGCAGCTTGGGTCTGAGTTTCGTAAATAACAAAACAGGTTGCTTTTTCTACCTCCGATAAATACCTTAGGAGCCAAAAGTGACAGAGACCAAAGTGATGCTTTCAGTTCTGCTTCAATACAAAATTACCTTTCAAATGTTTACAGAGAAAGGTCTTAAAGGTAAGTTTGCTGTTGATGTCATAGTTTGAATTATTGATCCTAGCCAAAAATGTTATTCTGATGTTTCACACAGTTACCTGTATTTTATAAATTATAAGATAAAATACATTTACACCTTTGCTGCGTCTGAAACAGTGTCCCAGTTGCCTCCACTTAAAGAAAAATTCCCACTGCCTATTCGTAACAGGATTTCCTCAGGGGTATCATTGGGACCATTGGCAAAAGGAGTATACCTGGGTTCCAATACAAAAGAACAAGATTAGAATATTACAATAATTTTAACAGACATCACTGAAGCCTATTGACTATGAGGTGTCAAATTTCATGTAGGATGGCACTTGGTTCACCTGTGCTAGACTATAGAGAAATAGCTACAGCCACATAAAAAAAACAGGTATAGTGGTTAGTGTGCTGGACTAGGACCAGGGAGACCACTCAGAGATAAAGCTCACTGCATGATCTTGGCCAGTCACTATCTCTCAACCTAACCTACCTCACAGGCTTGTTGTGATGGTAAAACAGAGAGAGGGAGAAGTGTGCAGGTTTCAAGGCGGGAGTTGGGAGGAAGTCTGCAAAAACTTACAAGGTGTCTGTGAAGTTAACTCTTTATTCAAAGAAACAAAGAAGTGCAGGCCTAGCGATCATAGCAACTCTTCCCAGTAGATCTTGCCCCAATTAGGCCGTTAAGAGGACTGAAGGTCCCCACCTTCCACTGCTCTCTAAAGGTTCCTCCTCCCTTGGATCCTTCCCCAGGAACCTGAAGCTCCTTCATTTTGTCTCTCTTTGCTCTGCCCTATTCATCCCTCTTCATGTTCTGAGAGACCAGGGAGGAGGGGAGCTGGTCACAGCAGCAGGGGGAGACATATTGGCTTCTTCAGCAGCCTGTTTCCACTCTGCCTCTTGGTCCCCCTCCTCACCAGCCTATGCTTCTGCTTCTGGACTGCTCTCTGCCACAGTCCCTTCTTGCTCACTAAACCCTATTAGCTCTTCAGCTTCTCAAACCTCCTCTTCCCATTCTGCTCCCTCTTCTACTACTTATCATTGTCCTGCCACCCATCCCATGGCTCTGAGCCTTCTTCCCCTGGGGGACCCCCAGCTTGTGCCTCCCACCACTCTTCCTGCATCCAGCCAGTGCATGACAGTACAGCACCTTGAGCTCCTAGGAGAAAAGGTGGGCTATAAATATAATAAATAATAAAACATTCAGTGCAATGATTAAATGAAAAACACTTCTTACCCAGCCAACATTGTATAAAGAAGGACACCCAAGCTCCAGATATCACAAGCAGCATCATATCCCTGTCGCATGAGAACCTAGTGAAATAGAGAAGAATAAACAGTTCAATTTTTCTGTCATGAAAAGACTGTAATTTGAAAGTCCCAACCAACAGCTTAAAAGAAAATCTCAAAAATATGCTAGTTACAATAGCTACGATTTCAGAAATGTTCTGGTTAAAGATGACAACAGTTAATATTGAAAATTGGTTTCTATGCATCTGCTTTAACAGTTAAAAGAACAAAACGTATTGTTAACATATTTATTTTGCAAAGCTTTGTTAACTGCCTTGAGCTATGAGAACAGCTCTCTATAAATGTAATAAGTAAACAATTTGATTAAAAAGTAACAAAACAATTAACCTTTTGCAATTAGAAGATACAAGGCAAATAGATAATATAATGTAACTACTTTCTTGAGATGTCACAAGAGCATGTGAAAATAATATACAAGAAATTCAGCATACCTCTGGCGCTACAAAGTTGGCAGTGTAGCAGGGGGTTAAGAGAAGCCCATTCTCCCCCCGAAGTTGCTTTGCAAAACCAAAATCACAGATCCTGATGGAGTCAGCATTATTTGAGTCATCCATATATAAAATGTTACTGGGTTTAAGGTCTCGATGCACCACCTTAAAAATACACAAATGTTAAACTGAAAACTGAAAAAAGCAGGAAATGATCATTTGGAGCTTTTTCAATTTTTTTTTAAAGAAAGAGACAAATACTTCAGATGCAGAATCAATACAACACGCATGTGGGCCCAATATGGGTGATCTAATTAGATACTATTCATAGCATAAATGCAACTTAACCAGACTGCTGATTTAGACTGCAATCTTAAGAACACGGGATAAAGAATAAACCCTATTGAGATTGATTAAATTTATTTTTGAGTAAGCATGCTTTCATTAATTTTTTTAAGAACTGATGCTTGCTTTTCCATCATGAAAGCAGATCCAGATTTTAGTCACTAGTGGAAAAAAATAAAAACGACACATTTTTCTTTTGCCTACAGATTTCAGAATAAATTACTATTGTAAATTTACTTTTACGTTATTGCTTACCTAATCAAAATCTTGAACACAATATCCTACAGTCCTGTTTACTATGTAGAGTACTGCCTAGTTTAAAGTTACTCCACAATATTAACAACATATTAGAATGTATACGAATGTAATTACTATACTATACTATAATCAAAATGGACATAACTTACTCCTTGACAATGAAGGTAGTCAACTGTTTTAGTGATCGTAAACAATACAGCACTTGCTTCCCGTTCTGAGAAATACTTTTGTCTGAGTATACGATCCAGTAGTTCACCTCCTTTCATTAATTCAGTGACAAGGTAGATATATTTACCATCATCATACACCTGCGGAAATTAAATGCATATGAGTAATGTAAATATTCCCAGGCACCTGATTACTTGAGAAAAGTGAATCAGAGTCATATAATATATTCAACTAAGTTTAACTCAGCACAGACCTACTAAAGTTCATATCCCTAACAGAGTCATGCTTATTAATTTCAATGTATCTACTCTGAGTAAAATGACCAAAAAAAATCTGAATTACAAAGTCAAATTCCAGTATAGGAAGGGCATCCCTTCCCTGGCAGGAAACAGGATCATGCAGCCCAGGCAGCAGGATTTAATCTCCACTCAGCACCAGATGAGCAGAGACAGAAGATCAGCCCAAGACTAGAGGATTTAAAAGGGAAAGAGGAGACTTGCAAAGGCTTTTGCAAGGCTCCTCTGCCTCCAAATACCAAATCGTGTGCCAAACTTTCAGGCAGCATTTTGCAAGCAAAGGCAGGGTGCAAGAGAACTCCTCTCCATTGCATTTGCATGCAAAATGCACCTTTCTTTCTCCCCTCCCAGTTTATTGATGTGAAAGAGAAAAAGGAAGGCACATAGACAGTGGATCCTGTCTTAAAATACCTGTCTTAAAGCACACTTTGGAGCCCCCACCCCATCCTTTAAAGGAGGTGGTCAATACTTCAAAGGGTGCTTTGCAGCTTTAAGATAGAATGCTAGAGTGTTTACCATTGCAAGTCTTTGTGCATTTCTCTTTTAAAACTTCAACAGTGGCTTGAAGGAGAAGTGAAAGACAACGTGCAAAGCTGCACAAGGGATTTTGACAGGTGGGTATTTCTGTCCACCTTTCATTATTATTATTTATCCAATTTATATACCACCCATCATCTGAAGAGCAGAAGGTGGTTTACAAAAACCACAAAAAAATCATAACATAATAACAAACGAACTCCTCATACCCTGTTTAAAAGGCCATAGGTGGTTTAATTAGGCAAAGGCATAGGAACAGAGAAATATTTTTGCCTGGCACCTAAAGATATGCAACGAAGGCACCAGACAAGCCTCCCTGGGGAGAGCACTCCAGAAGCAGGAAGCCACCGCACAAAAGGCCCCCTTCTCATGTTGCTGCCCTCCGGACCTCTTTCAGAGGCAGCACAGGAAGTAGGGCCTGATATGATGATTGCAGGGTCTGGGTTGGTTCCTATGTGGAGAGGTGGTCTTTGAATTATTGTATTGCAGTCCTGAGGCTTTATAGGTCAAAACCAGCACTTAGAATTGGGCCTGGAAACTAACTGATAGCCAGTTTAGTTGGTCCAAGATGGATGTTATATGCTCAAACTGCCTTGCCCAGTAAGCATATTGCTGACAATGTACTCCAAAATTCTGAATGACCCTACTCAGCAGTTTCATGTGGATGTCAAAAAGCATTGGGGGGATTGAACCCTGAGGAACCCCACATTCCAGGCTCCAGAGGAGTGAAGAACACTCCCCAAGCATCACCCTCTGGAAATGACCATCGAAGTAGGACCAAAACCACCGCAACCATTGAAGTAGGACCAAAACCACCGCAAAGTGGTGCTACCCAGCCATAATTTCGACAGTAGCTCCAAAAGGGTATCGTGGTCGATGATATCTAAAGCCACTAAGAGGCTGAGGAGAATTAACAAGGACAAATTTCTCCTGTCTCTCTCCTGAAATATGTCATCATGCAAGGCGACACAAGCAATTTCTGTGCCACAATTCCGACTGAAATGGATCTAGAAAATCAGATTTTCTAAGATACCAGGTGATTGGCAGGTGCTCACCTGTCAAATAAGGCCCTGAGCGGCCTGGTAAGAATCTGTCTTCTAGAACCAAAAATATTATCCATCCCTAGTTCTAGCAAATTCAAATGCACATTTACTAAGGCCACATTGGTGTTTCATTTCATTATCTGCGTGAGTCCATAAACCAAATGAAACCACGTGCAAATGAATTCCAGGCAATGCTAACATACTACCAATTCCCACAGAGATTACATCATTTCTTATGTAGCAAGGTGCACAGATATATGTGTGGACCTCTATGTATGTCTGTGGGGTTTAGCAAAAAGGCACAGTCTCCCCTATAGCAATGGTCACATGGACAATTGAACACATGGCGCAGCATTACAGTGGAACCTCTACTTACAGACATAATCCATCCCGGAGGTCCGCCTGCTGGTCAAAATGGGATGCTAGAAGAGGTGTCTTGTGCATGTGCGCATCTGGCGACAGTGCACTTTTGCGCATGCACAGACGGTGGCAGCCGCTTCTGCACACACGCAGATGGCAGAAGTCACTTCCACACATGCGTAAATTGTGGCAAACCGGGTGTTTGCTTCTGGGTTTGCCGCAGACGCAACTTGGAACATCCGTGAGACAAGGCATATGTAAGTCAAGGTTCCACTGTACATTCTGTTATGGTAATGGGCTTTTAATGAGGCACAGTGAAATATTTTCCTGAAAATTATTAAAGAGGTTGAACTTTCTATATTCTAGTGAAGAATAGCAAGAACTTGTTTTACTAAATCCATGTTTACAGATAGTATGCTTTTTCAGAAACCAAGCAGAATACATACATCTTTTAAAGTGATAATGTTAGGATGCTGTCCATAGCGCATCAGAATCTCAATTTCTTCAGAGGGATCTCTTTTACTTTTGTCAATTATCTGGAAATATTAAATGGCATGCAAATGTTACACATTAGGTTTTTTAAAATGAAAACAGTTTTATAGTAACAATAAAATGTAAACAACTTTAAAAACCTGCAAACCACAATAAACAGAGTGTTTGTAGGCATACATCTGAGCAAGTGCTTTACCTCTGAGAGAGGTAATTTCAAGGAGTGCAGTCCAGTTATTAAGACCATGTAAATAGTATGCTTTTTCAAATAAAATTATACTGAGTTGCAATACAAATGACTGGCTTGTTTATATGACAAAATGAGATCTTGCTACACTAAAAGAGAAGGAATCCAGGTTGGATATTCTCTGTACTACTCTCAGCTCATGTAACAACTACTAAGATCAGTAACATCTTTCCAGTTTTGAGAGCTCTGCAACCAGCATAAAATAATCCCAATTTTAGAGGGTTTCAGAATAATACCACATAAACACAGAGAAAAGGATTCCTCTCAATTTTTTGTTCAGTGATAATATTATTTCTTAAAGACTATGTTGCACAATGTTTTCACTGCTGGGCAGTTACATATGAGGTGCCAATATGGGAATGACAATTCCTCCAGCACACATTGTATCTCCCCACCCCATTTTTATTGTGAATCAATTTCACAGGTGATGTGTGAGCTAGCTTGAGAGTCCCCCCCCCCCCATGCCGACTGAAAATATATTAAAAGCTTGGGTGCCCATATTTTATTCAATTGGTTTGTTTTTAATTCCTCTGCAAGGTCTTTTCCCCACACAACTTTCAATCCCAAGAAGGAAAGATAAGCAGTATTTTTTTTAAATTGCATAAATCTTTGACAGCAGGTCTTTCAAAGATGTTCAAAAAATGTGAGAGGATGAATCACCTGTTTTAAAATAAAGGAACTGGAGATAAAGTAATGAACTTGCTGGAGAATTAACAAACCCATCAGCTTTTTAGTTGCTTTTCTGACAATGGGCTACCATTAATATAAGAACATATGAATCTATAAAGGCCTTTTCTTTGAAATGCCTTGAAGGAAGTTCTTTTTTCTTGACAGTACAGAGCATTTGTGTTAAATGGGAAGGACACAGTGACAACTTCTGCCATTTACAGTGGTACCTCGGGTTATAGACGCTTCAGGTTACAAACTCCGCTAACCCAGAAATAGTACCTCGGGTTAAGAATTTTACTTCAGGATGAGAAAAGAAATCATGTGGTGGCGGTGCGGCAGCAGTGGGAGGCCCCATTTGCTAAAGTGGTACCTTAGGTTAAGAACAGTTTCAGGATAAGAACAGACCTCCAGAACGAATTAAGTTTTTAACCTGAGGTACCACTGTATACCAAAATTCAATCAAAGAGAATAGGAAGAGATTATCCATGTGTTGTCATTTCTTAAAGGAAGAGGATGTTATGTTCACTTTCTAGCCTCTTAGGAATTATAAGCATGGGGGGGGGGGACGTGTAGCACTGCACACTACCACCTTATCTACTATTGACCATCAACTGAATACAGTGGTACCTCGGGTTAAGTACTTAATTCATTCCGGAGGTCAGTTCTTAACCTGGAACTGTTCTTAACCTGAAGCACCACTTTAGCTAATGGGGCCTCCCGCTGCCGCCGCGCCACCAGAGCACGATTTCTGTTCTCATCCTGAAGCAAAGTTCTTAACCTGAAGCACTATTTCTGGGTTAGCAGAGTCTGTAACCTGAAGCATCTGTAACCCGAGGTACCACTGCACATCAGTTGGTGTTCACAACTCATGCACTCAAGGTTTCTCTTTAGCCTGCGTGTTATGATGCTCTGAGAAACAAGGACAGCAATAGAAGTGAGGATCTGATCACCAATTGGCCAATGTAGGTCTTCTGACTGGAGGACCACTAATGACTGAAATATTTACTTGTTTCAGTATATTATCAGCTTTATCCCCAAGTGCTCTGTTGATTATCAGTTATAAAAATATTTTTATTTGACTTCTGCTTTATTTTGAAATATGTATAGAATGCTTAATCAGAAAAATCTAAGCAGTGTACATTGTTATTTTAGTATTAATAAGCACAGATGAGATCAGCAAAGCATAAAAACAGAATGTACAACACTAAATTATATGTCTGGGTTGGCAATGCTGAAAGAAAAAGATTTTCAGCAGGTGTCTAAAACAATACAGTAAGGCCACTTGCCTAGCATCAATAGGCAAGGTGTTTCGAAACACAGATGTGACCGCACTAGAAGATTGACACATAGCTACTATGGAACATTATATAGCACTTGTAAATAGCGCAAGTTCTGCAGACAGAAGCTGTCCAGAAAGTACATATGGAGGAAGGCAATCCTCCAACGAAACTGGTCACAAGCCGTTAAGGGCTGTATAGACCATTTATTTATAGAAGATAAAGAGTACTGTGGCATCAAAGAGACTAAATCTTTTTAAGTGTCCTAAGCAACTCCAGCAGGACATTACAAAGATATTCCTAAGTTGCAGGATACTCCCTTGGGTACATGAAGGTAACTATATGTAAGCAAGAATACTGAGTATTTATTGTAAAGCTTACAGTTGAATAATGTTTTAATAACAGGCTGCTTTATAAACATTAGAGTGAAAGGTCTTTGTTTTAAAAATGTACATTTTTGTATTCAGCAGAAATAGTTAAGTATGGTTAGAGGAAAGAGATCTAAGATCTATTAATAGATTTGCCAGTACCAACTATGGAGAAAGGAACTCCATATATACCTTCACAGCAAACTCCATGCTTGAAGCCATGTGGATGCAGCGCTTACACACTGAATATGAGCCAACACCAATGTCCTCCTTAAGTTCATAAGCATCTGTGAATAGTGCACTGTTCCCATGAAGTTGCTAAAAGCAAACAAACTGTTGTTTAAAGCTATACACAATTCTTAACAATCATTTCATAAACTTCAGTAAACGATTCAGTTCCCAAACATATGGCAAATATACTTTTATTAGATGCTTCTGCAGTGTGCCCAGAGTGGTACAATAGGGCAGCAATGAGAACCATAAGGGCACAGAGCTGCAAAACAAGATCACAATTTATTGGCTTAACTTAACTACTGATAGTTTTGTCTGCCTCAAGTAGGACCCTAAGGACAAGAAAATATAGCCATGAACTGTAAGGGAGATGCAGAGATCTAAATAGAGACCATTATTTGTGGTGTGACACCCCTTTTGTTTATATTTATTTTTGATTCAGATTTGTCATGGCCAATAGCTAGTACAATAAAGATATTTGGATTGGATTGGGCATTGGAAGCCTGATGATCTGCACCTAAATGTTAATTGCCTTATGTAAGATGTGAATAAGATATCCTGCATAAGACATGCTCCCCGCCCCCTGAACCTCCAGAAAAAACAATCCTCAGCTGGGAAAATGTGTGTACTAGCTAGAATTTTGAGACCGACAAGTTTCATCCTCTATGTTTATTTGTGAACCTGCTACAACAAGGGTGGGCAACCAGATCCAGTTGGCAGACTGGATTCTAAAATCCCTCCACCTTCCCTGTGGGCCAACTTCTCATACGATGCTACATATGAGGTTCGGTGCAATACAAATGGGTGTGGCTTGGATAAAACTGCCTCGCGGGCCAATTAGATCTGTGAGACAGAGGTCTTCCACGGCTGTGCTGGAGGATTAATATTCAGAAAATAGAAAATATGCATCTTGTATAAGCAATATTTGCTTAATAAGCAATTACTGCAAATCTTATGACTACACCACTGTAAGTAGCTATTTCAATAGTTATATGTGTATACAGGACCCAGGGTGAGAAAATGAAACCTTTTACCTGTACTATTGGCAATATGTTGTTGAGAGGGGAGATTTTGTGGTCTTCTATGGCCGTAGTTGCGACAAAGCTAAAGCCTTTGAAGAGCTGGTGTGCATTAGCACTAGGTGGAACTCCTGGAGAATCTAATGATTAAATTTACAATACGTTAGACAGCCCATAATACATTTTTTCTGCTGCAGTTATGGATTCTTATTTCACTTTTTGAAAAATAAAGACAATTTACATTTGTTTTACCGTATTACCTTTTGGTGTTTTTGCTGTGAATTCTGGATCAAAACAAAATGTGTCTTCTGGCCTCCCGGAAGCAGGTTTAAATGGAGGCAGAATCTCTCTCCTGTATAGTTTCTGAAAATGGAATTGCAATATATTATTTCCTCATGAAGGCAAACACATCACATGCAAAATTAAAGCATCAAAATGTAAAGTAGGTATCTCTCTTTAAGTTGGGTTCACCTGATTCTCTAGTGTGAATCTGAAGAACTTCCAAAAGGCTACAAAAAACAATTCTCTGCATGCTTGAGTGGGGAAAAAAGACAAGAAAAATATCTTTCTCCCGACTCACTTCTTGCACATAATGGCTGAACTTGCACATTAACGCTAAGCCATGGCTTAACAGTACATGCATGAGTTGTAGTGAGCCCCAGTGAAACATTGGTTTTCTACTCTCACTTCTTCTCTTCCTGTAAACTTGGAAAAAGGACTTCCACAGAGAATGGTTTTATTCTAATAAGATATAAGACTATGAAGATCTTAAGATGGAGACAGGAAATGTAATGATATTGAATTGTTAATAAGATCAAAAATATTCAGTACGGCAAGTATATTTTGGACATTCCACTGACTGTTGGCATCCATCAGCAAATGTTTGGTAAGCAAATAAAATTGATTAGATCAAAGTTTGATCTAATGGTAAATGAAAGCAAGCCAGAGACAAATGAAATGAAAAGTGGAATCAAAGATGATACAGAGACTTTGGAGAAGAATATGGGTAAAGGATTGGCAGAACCAGAGGGTGAAATGGTAGAGTTGGAGGGAACAGATAGTGAAATAGAAAAGCCCTTAACAAGGGTGTTTGGAGGAAAGAAACAGCCAAATGGTGGAGTTCGATTCTGCAGGAATGGAATGAAGTCATGGATGGAGAGAGATGGGATCTGTAATCAACAGAGCTGAGAAAAAAATGCTCTCTCAGTGTACAATTTTGAGTGAACTCAGAAGAAAAAGCTATCAAACCTCTGGCCCTTTTCTTGGAAATGTTTTTTAGATAAGGATGCAAAACCACATCAAACCCAACAGGAAATTGGAACTGAAGACACTGAACTGGGTATGAATTAATGGTTACATAACAAAAAAAGAACTATGTAATAGTATCTCAATATAACAACAGAGAGACTTATGTGGACAATGACAGAATTTTTATTGTTATTGTTAAATATGGAGGCATGATCGTTGATATGTTTGATCAAAGAAAAGCCATTGCTGTCTTTTATTAATAATAACAATTAGATAAAAATTAGAGTATGAAATGGGAAAATGAACAAATTTTAGACATTTAGGACTGAAGGTTGGAAATGGCCGCTTACCTGGTGCCAGGGTGGGTGGCAGTTGTGGTGTGTCGCAGCTGCCCCTCTACTCCCCATGGGACAAGACGCCACATCATAGTGGCTAATTGTTTGGGGATCCACAGGAGAGCACGTCATTCTCCAAATTGCCAAATCAAGGGCATGCTTTAGGCTGAGATTGGGCAGTGACCAGAGTGGATGTCTTCACTCTGGTCTGACACCTGAATATTTAGACTGGTTGTGCCTGAGTTCAGGACCACTATGGTTTAATAATTGCTGTATCTGGAGCCAGGAAGGAATTTTCCTGCAAACAGATTGGGCCCTATTGGAGGTTTTGTCTTCCTCATAGCAAAAAGGCATTGAGTTGAGATGAAGTGGTGCATCACCTCTACCTCAATCAGGTGTGATCTAAGAATATCCCATTAACAGGGAATAAATGGGTCTCTGTCCAGTTTAAAAGGCTATAGATTGTTTAATTAGCCAAAGGCCTGTGAGAAGAGGAGTGTTTTTGCCTGGTGCCTAAAGATACAGAAGAAAGGCTCCTCAAGCATTCCACAACTGGGGAGTTCCCACAGAAAACACTCACTTTCCTGGAGGAGATACATGAAGAAGGACCTCAGATGATGACTGTAGGGTCTGGGTTGGTTCATATGTGATTTCATCTCAGTCTCCCTTAATGGTTTTTTTCTTCTTTTCTTTTTAGAAAATAGGTTTTCTAAATAGATGCTAGAAGTACACAATGTTTGGCTGCTTGAACAATTTGATATATCCCACATTTATTTATTTTTTTGAAAGGCAACATTACAAAAATGGAGTGTTAAATTTCACCCTTCTTTTATGTACTCACATTCCAATCAATGGTTGAAAAGAAAGGATGTCTCTTGATTTCTTCAACCCCATCAGGACCAGCTCCTGTCATTTCAGGAAATGAAAGGTACTAAATCAAACAGCGTAAAAAAAAATATTGTGGGGCATCCAAAGAGGCTTTGACGTTTAGTTTCTCAAATAGCACCTCTCTACCTTACCTAAAATATATTGGAATATCGTTTCAAAACTAAGGGTTTTGAGTGATAGTTTTGAAGAGCAGACTGTTGTCTCTTAACACAATTTAGCTGACATGCCTCAAACCTTGGGCACTTTTTGAATCCCAGCCTATATTTAGTAACAAGATTTAAGAAAAAGTCTGAGGATATGGAACACATCTACTTATAGCATTTGAAGTGAAATAAAAATTCCAGGATTGACCACATGCAGTTTTTTCACCTTCAGGTGTACCATTGAAAATGCCCAGGACATTCTATACAAGATCTCAAAGTAGCTGTTTTACTACAAAGGAATTTCAGAAATAGACTGGAAAGAGAAGCTGCTGAATTGCAAATCATTATCAAACTTAAAAACCATGGAGACACCTGGCCTGAATAAAGACATTGGATTCTTATCTCACTATACATGACAAAGCCATTTTTCACCTTCTCACCCCTTGCTTTTTCCTGTAAGACCTACTGCAGTCGTTAATAGTCGTCAACAGGCTCATCACAGCTATCTGCCAATCACCCATCCCCACCCTCCTCTGAGTAATACCCCTCCCCACCTTCTCACTATATAGAAGGATCTGGCAACTTCTGTTTCAGTGTATCTGAAGAAGTGTGCATGCACACGAAAGCTCATACCAAGAACTAACTTAGTTGGTCTTTAAGGTGCTACTGGAAGGAATTTTTTTTGTCATGAAAATGAAAAAAGAAACAACATTGTTTATATCAGGTACTGTACCCACACATACATCACTACCCAAAACAAACAAGCCCCTGTCACAGTTATTATCCGACTACTATAATTTTATCTTTGGGAACACAGTATTTTATTAGTTCACAACAGAATACACCCCAAAGGAGCTGCATAAACTACATCAATATAAGGAACCGCTATCCCTCTGTAAGTTATTGCAGACCAACTCCCTTCAGCCAGAGTGTGCAAGTTCAATGGTCAAAGATGAGGAGTTTTAGTTCAGCAACATCTCCGGGGCTACAGGTTCACCACCCAAACTACATTATTTTGAATGATGGCTCATTTTGATGAAGCATGATTCATTATAACTTGAACACAAAGAGTATGATTCATTATAACTTGAACACAAGCAGAAATTACAGTCAGGCTGTATTAGAAGACAGAAAAGAAGGGATGTGAGGCCACCATCTGTCCTGTCATCTGGCAGCAGTCATTACATCAGGCTGCAGCAGAGAAAGAACAAGAAGAAATGCGGAGGACACACCATTGACTCCACTGAAAGACCAGCAATGCTACTTAAGTTTTCCACTCAAATAGGTCATTAGAACAACTTGAACTCAATTTGCTTATTTCCTCCTTTTTCCAAATTTATTTTCCAGGAGAAATAGTATAACCTTTGCATAAGCCAGGACAGACTATAAATGCAAAGCTAGTGAGACAATTGAATAGCAACTTAATATTTAACACTCAAGGAAATGCTTGGTTTGAAAGCATCTTTAAGACGTATCCCTCTGTGGTTTTGCTAAGATTCAACAGAATGAATCTTTGATAAACAACTAAATAAGCAGGCCTTAGTTGCTTACAATATAGGCCAGTGATGGCGAATCATTTAGAGACCGAGTGCCCAAACGGCAACCCAAAACCCACTTATTTATCACAGAGTGCCAACATGGCAATTTAACCTGAATACTGAGGTTTTAGTTTAGAAGGGGAGGTTGGTGCATCCACGTGGAGAGAGAATGGAGCAAAACAGTGGTACCTCAGTTTTCGAACAGCTTAGTTCTCGAACTGCTTGGAACCCAAACACTTCAAACCCGGAAATTAAGTGTTCTGGTTTTCAAACTCTTTTCGGAAGTGGAACATGCTCTGTTCGGAGTATAACTTCTATTTTGAGTGCCACACTTCCATTTTCAGAGTGAGGGAAGGCAGGCTGGGTGGCAAGTGAGCAGGCACCTGCCGCCCTCTAGTGCTGGGTCCCTCTGCCGCCGCAGCCGCCGCTCCTCAGCCGTGCTTCTCAGCTGAGCTGCCAAAACCTGCTTCTACTTGGGTGCAAGCAGGAGTGGAGGCAGGGATTTCTCAGAAGTGGAGTGGAGGTTTCACGCTCCTCAGCTGAGCTGCCCGATCCCATTCCTACTTGCGAGCAAGCAGGAGCTGGATCGGGCAGCTCAGCTGGGGAACGTGAAGCCTCCACTCCACTTCTGACTCCGTTCCCATTGGCCCTGGCCGGAGGGTGTGTGAAGCCTCAACCTCGAAGCAGCAGGAGGAAGGTGAATGCTTGGAACTCTTGGTGGCCCACCAACGCAGCAGCGCACTTTTGAGAATGTGCATTGCGCTGTGTCCTCCCCACCCACAGCGGAGGTTCCCCAAGGGAAAACACGCGCCCTGGAGATTGTGGCTACGTTTTGCGCGCGCGCACACACACACACCCCATCTGAGGTGCTTCTACTTGGACACAAGTTGAGCTGAGAACTCGACACGCTGCCCTTGCTTTCTCCCCTTGCCTTCTGTGCTGGGGCGACAGCGCGCGTGCCCACAGAGAGGGCTCTGAGTGACCCCTCTGGCACGCATGCCATAGGTTCACCATCATTAATCTAGGTGATACAAACTTACCTAACCTATTTGAAGGATTCCTTTTAAACAACATCCGGAGAAGACTTTGAGCTTCAGTACTAAGAAACTGTGGCATGCCTAGTTTTGCTCTAGAAAAAGAGAGAATTCATGTTCAAAGTATACTAATTAAATAAAACAAAGACTATGATCTGTGCAATACACTTCAATGCAACAAAGAAGTATGCAGTTCAATTCAATTACCCTAAAAGAGCACATTTAAAAGGGGTTTAACAATTCATGTCATCCACTTTCTATATTGCATCTTACACAGAATTGTATATTCTTGTTCATCTATTCCAGATAAACAAACAATTTTCTGGGAATACAATACTCCATTATGCTTTCATGAGCTGACTATTTAATCAGAGTTCTTTGCAAAGCTTTTCTCCCCATTCCGTAGTCCAAAATCATTGAGCAAGTCACCAGAACAGATGATCATTCCCTATGTAGAATCAAGTCCCAAAAGCACTCACTGTGGCTGGAGAGGGGCAAGAATCTAGTATACAATTTGGCAAGTAAAAGTGTTCATCACTTTTCCAAGAAATATATCTGATACTATACAATAGCTTTTTAAAAAGGGGGGGTGTGAACTCAGTGATCTTAACCTTTGCACAAAAACCTGTCAGCATCGCCAGAGCAAGTTTCTTGCAACACAAACCAAAAGCTATGGTTTGCAACATTGTGCCTCTGCTGTTGGCAAGCCCCAAACTAACCCAATTCTAAAGATTAAACCCTTTTACTGTAGGTTTAATAAGCAAAGACCCTCTAAAGCAGGGGTAGTCAACCTTTTTATACCTACTGCCCACTAATGCATCTTTCTTGATGGTAAAATTTTCTTCCCACCCACCTTTGCTTGATGGAAGGAGGATTCAGCTTGTGCCGTAGAACCCCCTACCGCCCACCTGGAATCCTGAAACGCCCACTAGTGGGCTGTAGGGACCAGATTGACAACCCCTGCTCTAAAGCATAGAAGACATTAAAATTTAATGAAAATGCCATCTCCAAAATGTAATTTGTTCATTTGTAGAATACATTTTCTAATCATTTAGGTCATAAAGAAAACTGCATTTTTACTCTATATTTTCTTTCATTCAATTTAAAGATTATATGGTATTAGTCAAATATAATTTGTATTATACTTTCTAAGTTGGAAATACTTAGAAATAGAAATATTTTGAGATAGAGAACAGAAAAATACTTACTTGAGTATCATATTCATAGTTTCATTTCGATCTTTACCTTGAAATGGTAGTGTACCAGTAAGCATTTCAAACTGGGAAAGAAACAAGCCCAGATCAAACTTTTAGAAAATCTAATTTTAATTTGGAGGAATTTTGAACTGGGGGTAGGAAAACAGCAAGAAAATAATAAAATAGCTAGACGTGGAATTTATGATATATCTCCCCATGAAGTTTGGAGGGCCATTAGTTAAAATGCAGCTATACTATTGGCAATTGCTAGTTTGTTCAGCCATAGCACATACAGACAACAACAAACAAAATGCCCTTGGCTAAAATTCAGTCCATGAGTTTGTTGTAGTAGTTCATTGCCACAATAAAAAAGCACAAAGGAATATAAGATTCTTCAATCAAATGGTTATGCTAAAATGTATTAAGGTTTTCATTGTCAAAATATTGTGTGGTGAAATGTTTTCAGTTGCCATACTTCAGTTATTCAACACACAAAATAACTACAAATTTCACACAGAAGTTAAGTATATTTTAAAACAAAAACTTTCTTAGATTTTAAGGTGGGCAATATAATGCTATATCAAATATCTTGACAATCACAAAAACATGTGGACAATGGCAACAACACGCAGCATATCTGATTGTCATGTAAAATTAGGTAATGAAATATACAGTACCATAAGAACACCAAATGACCACCAATCAGCACTCTGGTTGTGGCCTCGTCTGTTTACAACTTCAGGAGCCATGTACTCTACAGTACCACAGAAAGAATAGGCTTTCTTTTCTTGATCCACGGATTCTTTGCTGAGGCCGAAGTCTAAAATAGTATTATACAATATTTCACATAAAGAAACTTTGTGCCACAGGGGTTGCAAAACATTACAAGCCTGAACTGTGTATTTTTAGGAGTAAATATACTATCCTATAGCCCATAGGGCAGAAAAAATGGGATGCAAAACAGCTGATCAAGGAACTCTCAAATTAAACAGAAAAATAACTGAAACATTTGCAAACTGCATGATAACACGGTATTCTTTTACTGTGTTATTTCCTGTACTATAATAGCTTCATGTGCTCAGGGTTAATTAATATTATATTATTGGCCTAAAGGCAAAATGATGGAAGATACAAACAAAGTGGTTGCCATACTGTTCCACCAATATATGAGCTTCAAGGACTCATGTGAATATTAATAAGTCACCCTTGGCTTATTATACTTCAAACAAAATTAAATAGTTTTTTTTAAAAGTGGATCTTTAAAAAAAGCACTATGCTGGAAGACTGAACATAATCTGTACATACAATATAACATTTATTTTCAGGTATGCTTTCAGTGCTGCTCAACAGTGAATACAAGGACAGCACAGTTTATTAAATAAGTTGGCCTCCTAACAAGCCATTCTATATACACGCAGGTCCCACTATCTGCCCACTTGTTACCCGCAAATTCACTTATCTGAACACAAGGAATTATGCCCAAATCTTGTTATATACACAGCTGACTCAGAAATCCCAACAGCCAGAGTTTGCTCATTTACTTATTTGCTTGTGCTTTGCTCAGCAGCAGCAGCCATTTGGGGGCAGAAATCATGGACAGAGGGAGGGGAGAGTGAGATCAGACAAATCAGAGAGCAGGAGAAGTTGGACAAATCAGTTTTTCCTTTGTAATTCTTTTGCTGGTTGGTTGCAGCCATTTTAGGAAGAAACCATGGTGGGACGGGGCAGAAAAAGATCATGGATTGTAAATGTTCTCATAGGGAAAAAATGGAAATCATTAGCTCATTGTGTGAATGCTCACCCAACAAATGATTCCCTGGGAACTGTAAGTGGGATCTGCATGTACAAACCTCTTGCCAAATTCTTGCCGTACAATATAACATGAAAATGTTCATCAATGGCAAAACTATTACTGAAAAGTCTCATTTTTATCTAACATTAGGAATTATGGCTGTATTTTTAAAGCCATGTAGAAACATGCCAGTAGCAACTCATATTAACAAAGCTGCTGCTTGGTTTAAAATCAGTTTGCCTCCAGCTGCTGTGATTGAAGTTTCAAGGAAAGAACAGGTTACAAGAATCATGTCCAGCTTTCTGTAAAGCTTTTTCAGACCATTTTTTTTAATCTTTACATGGCTTCCACCAGTGTCCAGAAGAACAGTCTGCAAGTTAATCCAATGTACAAAGGCAAATCCAGCCAAGAAAAAGTAAGGGGAGTGTGTGTGTGTGTGTGTGTGTGTGTGTGTGTGTGCGCGCGCATGCATGTTTAACTGTCATCTGTAATACTATCTCCCTCCCCATCAGGATTTAGTTTAAAGCTGTCCTGATCAGGTTCACAAGACTCTTAGCAAACATATTCTTGCCAACTGCTATGAGGTGCAGCAAATGCCCATTTACAAGTTCACATCATAACCACATTCAAACATAATATCATACAATCATATTATTAAATCAATCAGCCATCTCATTCAATCATAGAATCATTCATAATTATAATAGCATTGCAATACAATTATAATATCACAATTACATAATCATAAACACACAACACCATACAACCACACAATCAGATCAATATCATATAATCATAATATTTTCCAATCACAATATCATAACAATGCCATCACCAAATATCATAGCCCTCACCTCCCCAGCCCACACACCCCACCCCGGCTGGCCAATGCAAAACGAATTTCAAGGAGAGGGAAATTAAGCCTCTCCCATATTACACTGGTCATCAGCAACATGCGTTGGAGGAGCTGGATATACCGTAGGTTAATATCCTTCATTAATGATCATATGATATGATTTGATGATTGTACAATATGATAGTGTGATATTGTGATGGTATGATATTGTTATATTGATTGTATAGTTGTGTGACCATATGATATTATGACTGTATGATTTTGCTATTATGATAGTACAATATCATGATTATATACTATTATATGATATGATTGTTTGATATTATGATTGCAGGGTATTATATTATGATTGTATAATTTGTTTTAGCTCCTTGTGCCCCTTTAGAACAATACATTTCACAACTTAATGTTGTCTTCTACAAAGATTCATTGACTTTGTTAACAATGCCACACCAAAAGCTGAGTAAGCTTGACCAAATAACATGTTTTCTCATTTTTTTTTGCTGTGGCTATGTGAAATACTGCCAAAATTCACTCATAAATGCCTACTTTGCTTTTTTGTCCCTTATAATAAAGCTGAAGAGAATTTAAAGTGTGCTTGCTAACAAGCAATTTTCAACTATATTTTAGCATTTTTCTTTCTATTAAAATTGCAGCCTGCAAAATAATGCAATATTCCCCTCCATGACAGAAAGAACATTCTGTTCTAAATTCCAGTTCCCCTATGACTGCAGAAGCAAGGCAAAGGGACATTCCAGACCTATCCAAAGAACAAGACCCACCAACTGCTATTCAAGAAAGAATGCCAGCAAGTGAAGATCAACCAGGCCCAAACTGGATGTAAAGACATGCTTAGAGACCGGTACTTTGTTCAACTGACCAGAGGTACTGATCTTTCACCTCCCCTTGTTCCTTTTCTCCTAAAGCCATTCTCTTCCTTTTTTTCCCCTCTTATTTTCTTTTTAACTGAGGGTTCAATGACAGGTGGGATTGCCAAAGTATTTCTTCCTGAAACCCTGCTCCCTTTTCAATTTTTTTAGTCCCTCCCACAAGTGTGTAAAGCTGAATCTGCGTAAATAGTACTTCTATAGACATATACAACATTTAAATCCAAGGTGCATTTCTGCACTTATACAACATTCCATCTACATGAGAGAAGTGTACTAGGTCTTCTTCCTGCTTGTCTTTGATGACCTTTTATATACTTTGGAGATACTAGAAGCAAATATTCTGTGTCTGCTATCATTCTGACATAATCCTTCATCTCTCTCATCAAACAACTGTGACACACAGATCCTTATACAAAACTAAGACATTAATACTTTTGAGGCTACAATCCTTTGTGTGCTTACTAGGGGGAAAACACCACTAAACAGAGTCTTACTTCTGAGTACACATGCAGTGGATTATTCTGTAAATTTCAGCAAGATGTCAGAAGGTATCCACCAATGAGTTCTTAAATAACTAAATGGTCAAACGGCTGAGCTTCTATTTGAAATATTTCCACCTGATTTATAAATTTCACCTAAACTCTACAGTTACTATGTTTAACTGCTTGGGGTTTTTGTTATTTTTACTTTATGTGTCTTTTTTTATTAAACCACTGTGAAGAAAAGTGTCTAATACATTTATAAGCTGAATAAATATATATGAGGGCAATCTCAATAGCAAATGAGCTACAACAAATAGAAACCATGCCTGACAAACTGGGCCATCAAACTGGAACATAATATCTGCTTCCATCATAATTTTGGACCAAGAAATGGATCTAACAGCTGACATCCTCTGCAGAAAAGCAGAAGTAGATTAAAAGAATCATGAGGATATTAAATTATACTTTGGGGTTCTAACCCACTCAAAAAAATGCAGACAAGAACTGCTTCCACTTCACTGTTGAAAATCCTTTCAACTAGGATCCAAGGGCACTATTGCAAAAATAGAAGGCATTTCCTTTGGGCAGCTGAGGTCTCAATTTCAGAGACCCCTCTTCTTGATGCAGCCTCCGAGCTCAAATCCCATTCTGTTTCAGTGACTCCTTACAATAATCAGATTATTTCGCAGAAGCAAGGCATTAGTGGTGAAAAATTATATTCAATTCAGAAGCTAAGCCAATAGATTAAAACATATTGTTGCGGAATAAGTGCTTTGGCCCTATATACCCGAATGACCATCTCCACCCCCATCATCCAGCCTGAACAATGAGGTACCACTCAGAGGGCCTTCTAGCAGTTCCCACATTGTGAGAAGGGAACCAGGTAGATTACCTTCTCGGTAGTTGCACCTGCCCTCCCATCAGGTGTTAAAGAGGGGGAATCTACACACATAAAAACACTGTGAAAATGTTTTTTTAAAAAAATGTTTTGAAAAAGGCATTGAATTTTGCATAGCTCACTATTACTATCTAGTGTCACATTTGTATATTGCACTTTACAACACATTTAAAACGTTTTATTTGCAGCTGTGTAGCCGAGTCCAGAGCTAAACAATTATATAACTTTCCGTAGACATCTGAAGGCAGCCCTGTATTGGGAAGCTTGTAATGTTTGATGTTTTGTTGTGTTCTTTTATATTCTTGGGCAGGGTACAAGAATGAATGAATGAATGAATGAATGAATGAATGAATGAAATTCTTCTTCATCTTCTTCTTTTTCCCTGATTTAATTAAAAATCTCCAAGAAGTGCTTAACAGTCAACAGGATGGTGCATGAGAATATGTGAGCTTGCTGGCTAGGACTAGTGGCTAGGACACTGGAGGGAGTCACAACAGCTTACAACCTGGCTAGAAGAAAGTCATTTCTGGTTATATGCACAAGATCCTGGCATACAATAACCTCTAATACTCTAAGTCTAAAATGATTGAAAATGCACAAGAAAAAATGCACATAATAGCTGTGAAAAACTCAATGCAGTATCTCCTGCTACAACTTTTCAAGATACTTATATAAATATTTTTAAAAGGTTATGTTGGTAAGTTCCACCTACCTGTTAACTTGATATGTCCTGCTTCATCAAGCAAAATGCTGAAAATTAAAATCCACATTCACCAATACACATAACAGGAGAATTTATAATACATTTAATTTAGCAAATGAAATAATAAATAAACCAATATTATTTATATACAGGCATTCCCCCCCAAACCTTATGTGGAGGTTATGTTCCCAGACTCCGCACATATATGTGAAAAATGGGGGGCGCTATTGAGAGAGGCTGGGAAACAGCTCTCTCTCAGCAGATCCCATCCATCCCATCAGTCTTCCCCAGGCAGCTATGTACCCTTGGACATGCATGCCCTGCCTGCCTTCAGTGACCAGAAAGTTGAGCTGTGGGTTGGTAGCTGGGTGGCTCCAGGTGCCCAACACTGCTGCTGGACTTCTCGGCACTCTCTCTAGTAGTCTTGGAAGTTGCTGGAGACCGTTTATTTTTTATCTAATTTCTCCCCCACTCCTCGAGAAATAATGTTGCTGCCTATTTGTTGGGCAGCAAGGGAGAGGGCGATCAGAGGGCAGAGGGACTCTCAGATCCTGTCCAATAAACAAAACTGACACAAGCGAGTGAGCGAGGGATGGGCAGGTGGGCAGAGGCATGGAGCACCCCCACCCCACAATGGCTCTGCTGCCGAGGAAGAAGAAAGACAAGGAGGGTGCGTTAGTGGAGGCGGCAAGACAATCAGAGCGGCCGTGCAAGCTGTTTTCCCCCACTCTCCAGGTCTCTCTTTCTCTTTTCGCAGTGCTTTGGCACAATTTCCTGGTTTAAATCATTTATTTATTTCACGGTGATGCGTCTAAACATGGTCGCACGTGAATGGAATGCGCGTAAGTGGGGGGGTGCCTGTATTATATTAACAAATATGCAATACTCTATTTTCAATATATATTAGAATAAAATATCTAAACTTTCATGTGATTCTATATTTTGATTACAAAAAAGGCAAATAAATCTTCGAACAAGAGTACTGTAGTAACGGATAAAATACATTTTACTTTACTTTTCTGGCTTCAGGTCCCTGTACACAATTCCCAAGCTGTGCAGATGATCCAAAGCAAGGGCCAGTTCTGCGAGGTAGAATTTCACATCTTCCTCTGTAAACATAACCTAATAAGAACTATATAGATTTACATTCTGATCTTGTTAAATTTCTGCATATCTAAGATGACTATAAACTCCCGTAAGATCTAAAAAGCTGTGATGCATGTATCCCCCATAATCCAGGATGATGGGAGCTCAGGCTGTATATAGGCCATCAGAAAAGACAAGCTAGAGAGGGCTAGCATAAATCCTGCTAGCTCCCAACGGAACAGATATTCAGATCATTCCTCCTTCTTCCCCTCACCCCTGCTAAAAGATGACTGGGATGGACAGAAGGGAAGTAGAATGATGCTAAACTCCCTAACAGATCATCATGTGCTCTTCTTGCACACCCACTCCCTCCACATGAAATAAAGATCTGAATGCAGTCCAGATACTCCTTGGTATAAAAATGCTGATAACTGATTTCAGAAAACAGCCATTTTATAAAAATATTCTGCAACTTGGAATGAAGTAGGTAGAAATGTAAATGCCAAAGTAGTATATATGAAGTATAAAAATATTTATAGAAGAATATTTATAACAGGTGGAAGAGATTCAAAGCAGAGTCAAGATTTTCATTTTCTCTTGTTCCAAGGAAAAGTAAATACTTAAACACACATTCCCGTTTTAGGAATGAGCAGTTGTAAATGGGAGGCATATTTCTCAGTCCATACTGTATACTGAACGAATTACAGGACAATCCTATGTATACAGGCGTCCCCCCACTTACGCGGGGGTTACATTCTGGGGGCCCCGCACACGTAAGTGAAATTGCGTAAAATGAGGAGCGCCCCACTTTATCAGGGAGGGTGTGTGGGGAGGAGAGAGAGAGACTAACCCCAGAATTTGCCCAGGGCTGCTGCCAAGCCTGTCTCAAGTCCATCTGTGTGCCCGAGGGGAACCAGTGTAAACAGTGCTGGCAGCTGGCCACGGAGAGCAAGGGCCAATAAGAGCACCCAGCAGAACTATCACAAGAATGGGGACGCGGACACGCAGCCGAGTGGCAGGGAGAAGGCATCTCCCGACCCCACATCAATTGAAGGCTGCCTTCCCTTATTCAGTAGAAGCCCAGAGCGACTTCAGGGCAGAAACCTCGAGCAAGGGAAGGTCTGTCTGTCTATTTGTTTGTTTGTTTGTTGGCTATCCACATAAATGTGGTCGTACATTAATGGGATGCACATAAATGGTGGGGTGCCTCTACTTCTCAGAAACATCCCACAGATTGAGTGTGCATAGGATTACAGCCTTCAGCTCATAAAAACCAAAGGAAGTTATTTAGGTCTAGAAGGAAAAAATCTTTTATTGGCACAAATCAAGATGTCACAGAGATGTGGCACGGTTCTGAGTTCTCCAGAATTCAAGATCATGGAACAGAATCCAGAAACTGACCTCATGGTTACTACATCAGCCTTATTTTTGTACTCTTTTGTTTTTCTTCACTCTTGTCACTCCCTACCTTGTGCAACATCTTGCTTGGTGAACAGTCCTGGATAACTCAAAAGCTTGCCACACTTCTGTGACATTTTGTTTGGTCCTGGTGAATGTTCTTCCCAATCACGGGTTCAGGAGCCTTACCCAAAACACACCCATTACTGGAAACTCTGCTCATTTAATTAAATAGGCCCAGCTACTTACAGTTTCCTAAGTTGGTATGTCTTTATGATATATGTACTAATGTATATTCAATATATATCATGCAATGCACAAATGTGGAAGGACAGGGTAAAAATGTAAAATTACAAGATAGTCCATTTTGCCTAATGTAAATATTAATTTTATTTTCAAAATTATAGAAATACGTACCTCTTTGGATAATCTTGTGAACACATCTCCTCCCCTGAGAAAATCCAATATTAAATATAGCTTCCCTTCAGTCTGAAAAGCTGATTTGAATAATCATAAGAATACTTCATCAAAATACTAAATTAATACCCGCATGCTTATCTAGAACTCTAAATATTTTAATACTATTTACAAATTAAAAGTACTCAAGACTTTTTCTACAGCAAAGATCTAATTTTGTATCCAATTTTACAATTAAACCTTTAAAGAAAGCAGACAAAAGCCATGAAAGTTAAATTCATCACATGCTTGCATTCTTATTTGCATAAGTAGAAACCTCAATCTAAATTCAAGTGAACTTTATTGAGACAAATAGGCTTCATGAGGGAGTAGAATTAGCACTACAAGTTGGTCGTGTTGAGGCAGAAATTCCATATTTAGCAATGTGGTCACAGGCTACCAAGATGTCATACATTATCAGTGGTGTGAAGGGTCCTTTTAAAAATAGCTTCTTCTAAAACTACGGCTATTTCCAGATTGTCCAAGAACAATTTTAAGACAGACCAAATAGTGCATTGAAGAGCTCATTCAGTCCAGGGATTGATCAATGTTAGTTTCATGCATGTTCACTATCCGTTTATCATGCGTTCATTCATAATTAAGTTCTATTTTGCTTTCCCATCAGTCAGCAAATTTCCCCAAAAAATCTGTAAGAAAATGCTTATTAGAATTTTCATTTAAATATGAATTTCAATGGACACAAAAATACTCACCATAGTGCAGTTTGACAATAAACGGATGATTTACTTCTACTAATATATCTCTCTCCATCTTTGTACGAACTCTATCTCGAACTGCAAACAGAAATGGCTGTTATCTATATTAAGCAAGCTACCTGAATTAAATCAGCCGCAGAAAACTTTATAAACAATCACAGTTTTGTTAAATGGCTATTTTGACTAAGAATTTGAGGGATAATATATACAACAGGCAGAATTCACCAAGGAGTTTCTGTACACAAACCACTAATGTTTATTCTACAAAATGACTCTCCTTCACTGGAGAAGGTTGGATGGCCATCTGTCAGGGATTCTTTAACTGTGATTCCTGCATTTCAGAGAATTGGACTAGATAACCCTTGGGGTCCGTTCCAACTCTACAATTTATGATTGCACTGGGTCACCAACCAGATTCACACACACTGCAACAAAAAAGTCAAGAGAAATTCACTGCAGTAGTATGATTTACAGGTATAACACGATATATATGGAGAGGCCATATTTTAAAATCCATAAATCACTGCCATATCTGTTTAAACCTTTATTAAGACAAGCCCTAAAAATATGTCATTTAAAGCTAGGGAATAAAGACATGCTTTTGAAGAGAGTGTAGTCTTCAACCTTGTTTTCAGTGTTCAGGATAAATACTGGAACAAATGCCCCTCAACATGTGCAGAGTCCTTTTCACTTAACAGGGATATTCTGTCACTATATTTTACATCAAAATGAGCAACTGCCAGGCAGGATAAGCCCAGGCACTTTTTAGTCAGGATATCAAGCACTAATTTAAGATGAAGGAAACAACTGGTTTAAACAGAAGTCTGCCATCATTAAGCCACACACTTTGAAATAATCAATAAGCAAAACCCATTGAACTATTTCAGATGTATGCCCTTGAGGACTGCAGCCAAACACTTCAGTCCTACAACATATTTACTTAGGATATAAGTACCTTCAATTGAACTTGTAATTAACTTTAGTATAGGAATGATTATTAAACTATAAAACAAGGCATGGTTATAGAAAAATGTATTCACATGGCCCCTAAAGATAAGTAATGAAGGAGTCAGGAAAGCCTCCCTACAGAGAGCATTCCACAAACGGGAGCCACAGCAGATAAGGCACGTTCTCCTGTTGCCACCCTCTGGGCCTCTGGTGTAAGGGGCACATGAAAAAGGGGCTTTAGCCAATGTAGTGTATTTTTTAAAAAAATAAATGCAAGCAAACCTTTTAAAGAAGCTTTCTTCAGAACTTTCATTGCATACAGCTGTCCAGCATCAGGACCAAAAATTTTCCTCACGAGGAAAACCTAACCAGAGAACAGAGATTAAATATTTTACAAATGCTTACGAATTATGCACAATGATTGCTTTTGAAAAGCTAATGTGAACTTGTAATCCCTTAGTGCAGATGTTTTCAAATTTTTTGGGTCCATGGCTCTCTTGTCAAACTACATTATTTCTGCAGCACCGCTGTGGGGCTCAAAAGCCCAGTTATGTCACCCCTTGCCTACAGAGCCAGCAGCCCCTCATCCCTCCATTGTGGAGGGTTCTCTCAGCCTCCTTCTCCTCTCCTTGGCAGTCCTCTGGGCAGCTACAGCTGCCCCCCCCCCACGGTCTCTGAGTTGCCCCCCTGCCCCAAAGTGAGGTGCCTCCTCACACTGCACCAGAGGGGCCTAGGAAGCACCCCCTGGCCAGCCCCAGAGGCACCATTCACCTGAAGAGCTTGTAGTCAGGACTGCTGCAACAGCTGTGCAAGCCTTTGGGAGGCAGAGTTGCAAGAGGGCATCAGAGGAGGGAGGGAAGGAAAGTGGGACAGAGGCCAGTGTTGCCCGCGGCACCCCTGACCATCATTCAAGGCACCTCGGGGTGCCACAGCACATTGGTTGAAAACCACTGCTTTAGGGAAAGGTCTTGTTTCCCAAATCTATAAAGTACTAAACTGAAATGTTGCCACCTCTCACAATTATAAAGGCATGATAGGGAAAAGATTTGGGTGATCTATTAGATTATACCTTATGGAACAGAATCCAGGTAAAAGCCCCTTTTAAATCTGCTCCAGTAAGAACCAGGAAAATGCACTTAAAGGTATGCACTAGTTGTATAATTTTATTATTGAGTAAAATTACTAAAAAAGCATTAGCTATGTATTGGAGAAATTGTAATGTCACACGGTCATTTATCCACCTGCAGTGGCAATACCCCCAAGTCTTTTTGCTTTGGAAAAAAGTAGGCCTTACCACAAAACAAGATACCCACTTTGATCCTAAAACAGCACTTCTATCATACTACTCACAAACTGATCAACAGCTTTCCCAGAAGGATCTTATTACTCACCTGATCAATGCAGCATGGCTTACAATTGCAAGGTATTAGAAGACTGTAAATGCAGACCTATTTTGAGACCTCACACCCCCGGGACTTAACATTAATGGACAAAGTGACAAACCATGTCTAAGAGAGTTGAATAGACAAGAAAACCACTGCTTTTCAATCAACCTGGCACAGTTTTATTACATATGCAACATTGATAGAACATGGTTATAGACATCCTAGGACAAATGACAACTTGCGGAATTATACCTGTTTAAAAACTTAAATGTTATTACATATACATTTGGTGCTTCAGGAGGTGTTTAAGAAGTAAAAATGATAAAATATTTTTAGGGGAGTGATTACTGAAGTACGCACATGGTACATGCTCCAGTGTTGAAGTCAAAATACAAACTTGCTTTCAGGCAAGCAGTAAGTCTGCAGATAAGGAGAATCCCAGGACCACCAAGTGGCCAATATGATAATATGTCAGATTAGAATAATCCTTCCCTTACCTAGCTGACCTGGTTTTTTCTAGTCCCAATTCTACAAACTGAATGCTATAGAAATAAAAACTTAATGCAGGCAACCCCAATTTATGCACGGGTTACGTTCCAAGGCACCACGCATTTAAGTGAAACTGCATATATTTGGTATGAGCTTTCGTGTGCATGCACACTTCTTCAGATACTGAAGAATGCATGCACACGAAAGCTCATACCAAGAACTAACTTAGTTGGTCTTTAAGGTGCTACTGGAAGGAATTTTTTTTGTTTTGACTATGGCAGACCAACACGGCTACCTATCTGTAACCGCATATATTTGAAGCAACATTGAAAAAGCCTGAAAACTTTGTTTTGTCCCCACCCCATTCTGCCCATTTGTGACATTTTCAGGGCACTTCCGGATTCAGCACAATGTGCATGGGCACAATCGTGCACATACTGAACCGCACAAATGGGGGGGTTGCTTTTATATCCACAGCATGAACTAATTAAGAGGCTGTGTACTCATGTAAAATAGAGGCTAACTTGTACCTACTCTTCCATGTGACCTATAAATATTAAACACAAAGGTGAACTATTGTGTTTCTGGGGGAAGAGGAAGGGAACTGACAGAGAACCACATAAAAATACTTGCTTTGAAATATTACTTAGACTTTAAATTATTTGCAAACCTGTAAAATTTGCCAGTTTGACTTCTTCCCAGGTGCTCTAGAATATATGAAAGCTCCCACTCTTAATTCATTTACTCTGATACTGGTGCAGAGGCTAACTATGTCAAGTCACACCATGCTTAAAAAAGATTATGAACTACCCTTAGCCCCCTTCCCCCAACTTTACTTTCATTTTTATAACCTAGGCATGCTATTTCAGTCCAAGTGTTTTAGCTGAAACTAGTTAGCAAACCAACTTTCAATAATAGCTGTAAACTGTCATTTGGATCTAACAGCTGGTAACAAAACTGCTGATTCAGATGTAACACTTAACCATAGTTAACAATGAAACATAGCGGGAAGGAAAGTATAAAATAGCAGTGGATAACCTTTGACCCATAAGGCACTGATGAACTTCCAAGTCCCATCAGCCCTAGCAGGCATGGCCAATGACAAGGGATAATAGGAATTGTAGTTCAGCAAAATCTGCTGAGTCCCTATGCCTGATATAAAAGAAGATGATATAAGCGGGAAGGGAACACTCCTGATCCTCTAACCATTGATTGGTTAACTTCTGCATTAGGCCTATAAATAATATAATCAATTTTCAAATTGTTATAAAATGTTAATATCATATAAAAATATTTCCACACCACCCAATTTTGAATTTTCAGTGTAAAACTTATCTATAAGTGAAACTGCTAATGAAAAATAAAAATGCATTATTTAAGTTGTGTTGAATCTAACAACTCATTCCACAAACACGCACATTTTAGTGTTTTAATAGTAGTGGAGATGAATACACATCCGTTTAAGGGTCACTTTCATAGCTTTCCAATTATTAGTTATATGCCACCCATCTGACTGGGCTGGCCCAGCCACTCTGGGCGTCTTCCAACAAATTATAAAACCACAGTAAACATCAATTGTGTTGGCTAATCATTTACGCTCAGTAAATCAAATATGCCTTTTCCATCTTCCACCAAAAGCAATATGTACTGTTTCATCATAAAAATGACTAAAATACTTTCGAAAAGTAAAACGTCTTGTGAAAGCAGTGGAGAAGGTATTAGTGTATGTCCTTTGTAAATTTATTATAATAACTCTCCAACATAGATAGCTCACTATACAGTCATTAAATACAAATCAGGTATGTCTTTAGATGAATGAACAGGACTAGAAATCAAATATGACATGAAATTGCATTATTTAGAATAAACAGTTCTAGTTTTGTCTTACCTTTCCAAATGATCCTTGACCAAGGACTTTAAGTAATTCAAATTGTGCAGGATCTGCTTTTTCACATCCTTCTTTCACATGATGAGTAATAGGTATCTCTTTCACAACTCCTTCATCCTATTCAAATAAAAATGAATAATAACGACCACTGAAATAATAATCTTTACTGCCCCCATCTGTCTACTTTACTGTTTGTGAAGGGGAAATTATTTATAATTTATTATTCATACAATCTACAGCTAGTGCTATAAAAATAAGCTGCTCTGCCCATAGATGTATAATCATAAACAATATACCACTGCCACCTATCAGAAGCCCTACTACAAATTATCCAAAAAGTGAGGATGGGTGATGGGTTGAATGTTAGCCAACAAACTGAAGCTGAATCCTGAAAAGACAGGAGTGTTATATGTTCAAATTTCTGATGTCGAGAAGGAGAGAAAACAGCCTGTTCTGGATGAGGTTGCACTCCCCTGGAAGGAGCATGTTCGTAGCCTAGGACTATTCCTAGATCCAGCATTGTCACTTGAGGCCCTTGGTGGCTGGGTTTGCCTATTTTCAGCTACAACTGATTTGCCAGCTACAGCCTCTTTTGGACAGAGATTATTTGGTCACTGTACTCCATGCTCTGGGAAATTCCAGTGTGCTCTACATGAGGCTGCTGAAGTAAACTTCAACTAGTCCAAAATGCATTGCCCAAAGTATTGGCTGGGGTTGCTTTTAGAGCACATATGATCTATATAACCCCTTGTTTTAAAATAGCTGCCTGGGCCACCAGTTCATTACCAGGCTCAAGGTGCTCATTTTAGTATTTAAGCCCAAAAAAACATGGGCTCCAAATATCTGAAAGACCGCTTCCTTCCTTACAAACCCGCTTGGTTGTTAAGATCAGCGGGGGGGGGGGGGGGGGCCTTGGTAGTTACACTTCCTGCAAAAGTTTGGTTGCCAATGGCCTAGGAGAGGGCATTCATTCCCTGTGGCATCCACTTAGTGGTAGAATTCCCTCCCCATGGAGGTATGTCTGGCCTCTTCACTATACAACTGTTCAGGAATACTGATGACACACCTCTTTACCCCATGGCCTTTGGCACCTGAGATTCATGTTTACAGAAACCCACCTATTCTGGTGAATGTAGAATGTTTTAATTGTTTTTAATTCCGAATTTCAAAGTGTTGTAACACACCCTGAGACCTGCTGGTGAAGAGCAGTGATAAATAATATTTAAATAATAATAATAATGGGAAGGACAATTCAGGCCTCTATGATCCTTTCATAGTAGACTGTTCCTTTTTCTGTTGAAAAGCTCCTGTTTTTAGGAAACCACTGAGTGGGGAGGATACTGCAGGCAATAGTTACAACATTGTCCAAGTCCTCTCAGAGACATAGTCTCTAGCAGATCCTTATACTGGTTGTGAGGAAGCAACAAGATTATCAGACCTTGAGAGTAATTCATTGTCTACAAACAGAAAATAAATGCTTAGGATATGAAGCATGTTGCATGTTTTATCAACATAAAATTACAAATCACTGTGCAAGGTAGTGTAAGTTTGGGACTATGGGTAAAATGTTGCTTAAATGGGTAAAATGTTTGACAAAGTGTTTACAGTTTAAGTAGGCTAAGTGGTTAGAAGTTAGGTGTGAAACGAGGTGAATAAAACAGAGATGACAGTCTCATAGTCATGGGGGAAGGAGAAGGCTAGGAATGCCTTTCACCACTTTCCTCTGGTTTGCCAACTACAGCTGTTCCTGGACAAGGATAGCTTAACCACTGTCGTCCACACATTGGCAGCTTCACGGCTAGATTACTTTAATAGGTTCTATATGGGGCTGCCCTTGGGTCTGATTCAGCAGCTCCAGCTGGTGCAGAATGCTAGTATTTAGTTTATTTGGTCTGCCATCTTGATTCAACATGGCACTTGGTGTCTAAACATAGGAAGTCTGCCTCTTCCACCTTGGGAATCCTCATGCCAAGTTCAGTGAAAATATTTTCAGAGGCATCCAAAACTGCATAGGTTGCAACTGTCCTGCCAAATTTGGCAATGCTATCTTCAGAGCCATCCAAATTAGTACTGGTTGGAACTATTGGTTCAAATTTGGCAAAGTCATGGTAAACTGGGTAACAATATCTTCAGAGGCATACAAATGGATGCTTAATGCCAAATTGGGCAAAATCACACCAGTCATGTTTCTGTCCAGCATCTTGATTCAGAATGACAGCCAGAAGCTCCACGTTAACAAAAATTGCTGTCCCAACCTCAGGAACCTTCATGCCAAGTTTGAATCAGTGCAGTTTGTACCAGTCATACGAAAAATCAGACAAAGTCGTGCCCAAGTCACGTTTTGGACTATCATCCTAATTTGAAAGTGCATCTAGTGTTCCAAGGTTGATAAAAAAAATAGCTGCTCCCACGTCAGGAACAATTGTGCCAAGAATGAAATTGGTGCAGTTTGCACCCACTGCACTGAAAATCCAGTGAAGTTACACCAAAATCATGTTTCAAGCTGTCATCTTGATTCAAAATGGCATCCAGTGTTCCAACATCAACAAAAACCACCACCCTCACCTCAGAAGCCTTCATGGTTTAGCAATAATAGCTCAAGAGGCATCTGCATGGAGAATAAACAAACCACTTTCCAAAATATATAGTAGATAATGAATATATACAATGTTCTCAGACATTTACTGCTTGAATTTCAAAAGATGGTATTAATCAACAAAGCAAGTTATTACCTCAATATGCATAAAACACCTTAGACACCTCAGTATCTGAATAACTGTTCCAGTTCCTCACAGTGATGAGAAATATAGAAAATAAAAGGCTTACATTTTCAAAACTGAATATTTAAGATGTGTAACAACAAATCTGCTTTGTTTTTAAAGAACTCAGTTTCTTCCAACAATGCACTGAAGATATAAACACCACTAAGAACTTCAATTGTATATAAATGCTGACATCAGAGCCTCCATCTTTCCCTCACATAAGATTAGAAGGCATCTAAGTACTGTCCTGACACATATTAAAAATTCATCCCTCCTTTTCTTAAGGAAAAAACTGTTAAAATGCTAGCATTCATGTTGCCTAGTGACAGAAAAAACAGAAGTCATATCAATAAGCTCTAATAAAATCTTTAATAGCTACTAGTCACGTTTTGGACTATCATCCTAATTTGAAAGTGCATCTAGTGTTCCAAGGTTGATAAAAAAAA
Source organism: Podarcis muralis (assembly GCF_964188315.1). NCBI lineage: Eukaryota > Metazoa > Chordata > Lepidosauria > Squamata > Lacertidae > Podarcis > Podarcis muralis. Next base: position 29,595,832 of record NC_135673.1, read on the forward strand.
TAGCTGCTCCCACGTCAGGAACAATTGTGCCAAGAATGAAATTGGTGCAGTTTGCACCCACTGCACTGAAAATCCAGTGAAGTTACACCAAAGTCATGTTTCAGCTGTCATCTTGATTCAAAATGGCATCCAGTGTTCCAACATCAACAAAAACCACCACCCTCACCTCACAAGACATTCAACAATGCTGTTTTCATATTTCAATAAACTGGAACATTTGCATGAAAAACCATTTTAGTCATTCATCTGTTTCTATTTTCTTCTTCCACCTTAAGTTACTATCCTATGACATCACAATTTGTTTCTGTGGAACTTGGCAACAGTCATTAAATAAGAATTCAACAGGAAAAAGCAATCATACAATTGTCCATGGAATAGTCTCCTGTAATATAAATCCAAGGTCCTGGCTGAGTAATTTTAGATCCCATGTGCTATTCAGTTATATTCATTAATTTGAAAAAACTACATTCAGTGTATCCTAAGAATTGAGTAGCAACCACGTAATGTAACAAAAGAAAAGAACTTGGTCACTCAACAGCTGTTCAGTGTGGGCAGCAGCAAAAGAAGCAGAGCATAAGTATCAGGGAGAGAAACCAGGTTTTATCAACAGTATAGTGCTCTCAATCACTTTACTTCTGTTTCAGATTTAGCCTTCTGCACATTTTGTTCCTTGGACTACAGCTCTTTAAACCTCTGTTGTCTTCTACTTTCTTCCTGTTATTGTAGTCCTATCTTCATCTACCTACAAGTTTGATCTGCTAAAGCCAACTTCCTTTAGTTTCTCTACTCCAGCCCCTTAATTAAGATGTCACAATCCAAAACATCTGCAACATAAATGAAGGTCCAGGGGGGTAGTCCAGAATATTGTACCAATTCTGCTGCAGGTTGTCAAGCTGGTCCCACAGTACTATTACTTCTTCTTCTTCCTCCACCCTGACTTTAAAGCCAAAAAAATCAGATCACACAACCACCATCACAGCCAAAGTTGAGCAACCAAGCTATGAACAAGTCATCCATCCTTTTCAGGTCCTGATTTGAAGAACTTGCTCTGTCTGCCCTATGATCTATAAACACCAACCTCACTCACTGTTTCCTTGAATACTCATTGTTATGTAATTTAGAACTGCATGTGGTATTTTATTGCTTGTAAAATAAAGTATCAGGTATGAATATTATGGTGCGTGTGTTTTTAATGCAGATACTCTCCTTGCCTAAACTAAGACTTCTTCCGTTTTAAAATGAAGCACACTACTAATAAGCAGGAGTCCGCAGCTTAATAAAGGCAGCAACAATTTTGCACTGAGGTTCCATTCCTGGCCCCCACACGTATCAGCAGAACATGGATAAGCACCTCCTGCCCCTATTCAGCCCTCATTTTGCCTTCTTCCAGGTCCAAAAGGACCTGTGCATTGGCAGTCACACATCAATTGGACACACCTAAAATGGTTGCTGCCTCTATCACACTGCTTCAGTAACAAAAGAAGCCACAACTAGCAGAAGCCACCTTCTAACAAAGGTGAGACAATAGTTCCGTCAGATCTAGAGTCCACAATCCTAGGACTACTTGGCACCTGGCCCTGTCCTCCAAAGCTCTTATTTTCCCACTTCTTTCCTGTTCATGCAGCCTTTTATATTACCCAGGCTTTACATCAGCTCCTATACAGCCCGCTGCCAAGTGGACTCCACTTCCTTTAGTTACTCTATTCTTGACTCCAGTTCCTCTCCATCCCCAGCATAGAACTATTCCTCAATTCTAGACTTCTTCAGAGTTGCCTTTCACCTAAATTTAGCTATCTCTTTTACACTTTGTAACAAAGCACTCTTGGCTACAACAGCAAGCTGCTTATCAAAAAGCAGGACTGAATCAAAAATAACTCCCAGGTTCCAAAGCAGTTCCAGTGGGGAGATTACAGCCCCATAAATTATAGGAAGATCTATCATCACTTCTTACTTGTCTGAATTCAACTTCAATCTGTTACCCCTCTTCCACTTGACCATAGCTTCTGGACACTGATTTAGGACAAAGACAACAGCATTTGGAAACTTAGTAACTTAAATTTAGAGCTGGATGTCATCAGCATATTTGATTAAGACTGTTGTAAAACCACTAATGAAGAAACTCTCTTCAAACCTTGAAGATTTTAACCAATCATCAGCTGGTCAAAAATACCCACAAATCACCTTCTTAGGCAAGCTACTTGAGCAAGAGGATGAAACTGATTGTCTCGTTTCATTTCAGTCTAGTTCTAGGCTTGTTCTTGGCACAGAAACTGCCCTAGCCAACCTAATGGATAACATATGCCAGGATAAGGGAAGTGCTTCCAGAGGAAACAAAGTACTGACAGTTATTTATAAAGCACTTCACAACACTAGGCACCTACTGGAATGGCCCCTCACCCACCAAATACCCTGTTGGAATGATTCCAGAGATAGGGGAAGGCAGGCAAAGACCAGCTCCAGGGCTGGGCTGCTCTTATTTTAAGCTTGTGTGGCTTTTAACGTATTAATTACATTTTATTAATATTGAAAACTGGACTGGGGACATGTCTCAAATATTCTCTATCTCCAGTCAGACACAGAAATCTTTTTCTGCCTTTGTCCATGTTTCAATGCCTTCCAAACTAACAACTTCCCTTCCCTTCACAAAATATGCACTGTAAGGATTCTGTGTTGCCTCAGCAATCATAATGTTTGTAAATGATATTTCATGCCATCACATCATCTGAGCCAATCTGTGTATTGCCACCAAGTGCAAATAAGGTATACTGCCAGACATTAGAGGAATGGGGAATATGAAACATCCCCTACAACAGTCTTCCCTAACCTGGTCCCCTTCAGATGTTGCTGGACTATAACTACCATCATCCCTGACCATTGAAAAAGCTAGCCAGGCTGATGGAAAGACACCAGGTTGAGGAATCCTGCTCTTAATGTATGCAATACTCAGAATCATGTGTGCCTAATATCCAAGATAGCACTCATTGCCTAATATCCAAGATAACACCCAGGCTGTGCATTCCACAGATTGCTTATGTAGTCACTATATATAGCACTAATATATAAACCAAAGAAGAAGCCAACTAATAAAAAAGAATTAGACCCAATAGCACATCACTCAGATGCCAGTACTGATGTTAGAGACCTAGAAGTTTTGCTTACAGGTCAAGCATTAGAAAACAAAAAACTGGATCCCCTGAGAAAGAATTTGGAAATTATTTAAGGCATCAGAACTTTACTATATGATTATCAGTCAAATGAAAATCAGAGCAAAGTAACACCACACAGAAAGTCTAAGGAAATTAAATACAATCCAGAACACTGTTTGTATACCTTTACTGGACAGAATGCCTATAAAATTAACATATTTGCCATAAACACACTTGAATCTATTTCAGGCTGGCTGGTACTGCTCAAAAGTAATTTAAACATCAGAAAAAGTGGTGGTGATGATGATGATGGTGATTCATTTATTTATACCTCACCTTTTTCCCTGGCGGGACTCAAGGCAGCTTACAGATAAAAACAAAGGCCACTAAAAACATAGTGTCTTATGATAAAACATTTTAAGAACTATTTTTTTCTTTCAACCAGGCTTGTAACTAGCACCATCTAAATTGCCTATGGCAAATAAGCATGGTTCCATTCCAAGTGATCAGGAAGAGCTTTGCATAACAGGCCCTCTCCATTTGTTAAGGCTATAAATGACTAACCAGCACATGTAAGCAGGCAGGCAAAAAATAGTTCTGTGAACTATTAAGTATTAAGCATTTATTTTCAAGACTGCTTTCAGTAACAATAAAAATAGATTCTAAAAATTATAATAATTTGTAGTTACTTCTTCCTTCTGAAACAAAATGTCATTCAGGCTGCCTGCTGCCAGTATACGGCTTTCCTCACCCAAACAAGCATCAGATATGTATCCAACACATATGGAACAAAAATTCATTAAAAATACTACTTGATTTGCATCAATACTGCAAATCTTGAAAGTCAAACTATTTCAAGCAAGGTTACATATCATCTATGTGCATCACCTATGTCATACACTCGGGCACGTAGGAAAAAAATCCTGAACTTTTCTACTGAAGAAGCAGGGTAAATTTCTATTACTTCTCTTTTACCTCTCATTTTGTCCTCCAAGTTTTCTCCTAGTTTGGTTCCTAAATAAAGCATCCAAAAGAAAATATGAAACTCAAAATATTTTGATGGCAGTTCCCACCCTTAAGAACTTATGCATGAACTTACTTCATAGGAATATGGTTCTCCTTCCTCCATAGGTTCATCCACCACTCTAATGCCATTCAGCTGCAGAAATAAATGAAAAATGAGGTTTAAACAGAAAACTTGAATAGAATTGCAGAATATATCCAATACAAGTGTACTGGTCATCACATAATCCCTAATTAAATATCTTATTTAATAACCTTTCCAGAACACTGCTCAGAAGGGCAGAAATCTTAACTTCCCCCATTAATTTCAATAATGTACAATTGCCTAACACTCCTCTTAAAAAATGCATGTTTTCTGCAGAGAAAAAGACATAAAGCTGAACAACCAGAAGTTTCAGATTATTTATACCTCTGGGTAGTATAAATACTTTAGATAATGTCAAATGGGTATTTTTAAAATTAAAACACCAATTAGTACGGATTCCTGTTCTGGAATTATAGTTGGAACCTGATTTATTTTTTGTTTTGTTTTTCTTTTTAATCAATTACTTAAATTGCCTTGATTTAAAAGTCAAATCACCCAATTGACAGTTTTCAAATAGGTAAAGGTCATAAAAAGGGGAAATAACTGTCCGTCCATACGGCTTCTATGGTTCAAACTAGAAGAAGGAAATTTATTAAGAAGCATTAGAAAAATTATTAAAAGTTCAACAGCTAAGGAAGAATATGGCTTTCAATGAGTAATCATGTATGCATGTTTTGTAACAGAACTGCCTGTTTGAAAGCAAGATAATTAGCAAGATGGCTCAGAGGGGTCTGCCTCTACGAAGGAAACTGCCCTATACAGAGTTAGATCATTGGTTTATCTAGTTCAGTATTGTCCACACTGACTAGCAGAGGATTTCCAAAGCTTTTGATTGAGTTTCTCCCAGCCTCACCTGGAGACACAAGGAGCTGAACCAGGGATCTTCTGCACGCAAAGCAGATCTACAGCAGTTCTCTACTAAATCTAATTTTATTACAATTGCCTCCATTTAATAAGAGCCGTAACTGTGCTAAGTTACGAGTTGCTAAATTTGATTAAACAGTTGAATCATACAAACAAGGATATGCACTTGCTCCGACATGTAGAATAGTAATAATTAAAAACTGGAAAAACCTGCTAAAGACAATTATTCATTTTGCTATATTAATTACCAAACAAGTCACCCTCCTGTGGTGTGCATACATATATATCATTACAACAAAACTACAAAACTTCCTGAGAAGTTCTTCCCCATTTTATCCTCATAACAACCCTGAGAGGCAGCATAGGATAACAGATAGCAATTTGCCTATGGGACTGAATGGCTATTTGAACTCTTTTGTCAAATGTTTTTCCAATGGAAAATTATAGAATTTAATACACTTACAAAAGAGAAGATATATATTACTTGGAAAATTATTTCCACTGCAAGAAAAAAAGGGAGACTCTTCTCATTCAGCCAATCTGGATTCAGTCCCAGCATCAGCAGTCAACACAGAGGGCACCTGCTGAAGCCCACTGCTGAGTCAGTCAGCTACTGCTCTCTGTGGAAGCTGTGGCCAGGCTGAATTCCCAGTTGAGCAGCAATAATACACAGACAATTTCCCACTACAAGGCATTCCTGGCGCCTGTGCTCAGACCATATCTGAAGCTCTGTGTGGCTTCCTGTACTAAGATATTGAGTTTGAGTGTTGCTGGGAACAGGAGATTGCAATCTGTTGCACAAATCCTCAGCGGGATTTGTAAGGATCTTGCCTGCCTCCTTCTCAAAAAACGGTGTAAGTCTATTTAGACTCTAAGTTTACTTCATTGAATCCTTCTCACACTTTCAGTTTAGTAAAGTGTAGAATGTGTTATGCTATAGCAAAGATAACTTTGTTCAGTTCACACATAGAGCATTGTCTCCCAGGTAGCACTGTTAATCTTAGATCTAGTTTTAAAAGTGCCCAAAGGCAAACTTGGAAAATACATGGCCATGCCACACTTTCAATAAGGTAAAAGCAAATACAGGAATCATATAGACTTCCCAAAGTATACTGGTGAGTAAGAAGGGCACTTAGTTTCTCCTGCACCTGCAAAGTCTTCCTTGCAAATGCATTCCAGCATTAAAACAGAAAGACTGTGTTGAGAACCAAACGTTTTTCTTGTAACATCTAGTTGGCCCTAAACTTTGACTTCATTTAAAGAAGGGGAGAATACTTCAAACAGTGCTTTTGAGAAACACGTTAAGGCAACTCCTGCAGTCCCACTTCAGATGAAACAGGAGTATAGAGACTGCCTTAAAACACTTCTCAAAAGTGCAGTTTGTGCACTTCTCTGGCAAGACCATACATGGACAGCAGCACAGTTACCACTGCTGCTCAGCCAACTGCTGGAGAAGTGTAGGAACTGCTTCAAACAGTGCTTTTGAAAAGCATTTTAATCCCCACCCTTCAGCAGATAAGTGGAGAGTAAATCCTTCTGCCTTGCCCATGCAAGCTTGTTCCCTGCTGGGAGCAGGGCATGCAGCCAAAGCAAAATTAAACCCTGACCTCCCACCCATCAGCTAACATCATCAGTCACATCAGTGGATGGGCATGGTTAAGGGAAATGGTCTTTCAGGTCAAGATTGGTTCATAGACCAGAGGTTCCTCACCCTTGCCTTAGGAGGTCTGCTCAGCAAGTATGCTTTGTCTTGCAGCCACCACCAACTGATCTGAACAGCTTCAAAAGCATCAGCAGTTAATTTCTACTGAAAGAAGTTAAATACATTCACTGCATTCTAATATCTGGATTTGGTTGCTCGAATATTACTTTTCAATCTCAAACAACTAACTTCATTATCAACACAGACATAACAAAGTTATCATGTAAACCAAGTCCACTATTTGATTATTATTTTCAACAAAAGCTTAATATTCAAAGCACCATTCAATCACCACAAAGAACAAATTAAATGCTTGCTATCAATAAAACAGCAAGTCTCAAAAGCCTCTTGTGTTTACGTTCACACGTAAAGCAATTAAGCATTTACCTAAAATAAAATACCTTTCTGCAGATGCCAGCCCAATCTACCCTGTAAGTAGTAGCAGCTTATATAAATTTTGATTATTCTTACTAAATATGTTTTAAATAATCTATTTTATATACATTAAATTTCTTCTTGCACAACAAAAAATCATTTCTTGTTTTGAAACCCTAAATCCATTGATACATTAGCTCCCCAATAAAGACACATTTCCAGCAAACTGAAAAGTTAGGGCAATTGTTTTTCAATGCAGAGACAAACAAGGGGCTAGTGAAAACAAATACTCATATGGAAGAGAGAGTTCTGCAACATTAATTGAACATCCCCCCTCCTCATATTGGGGTCCATAAACTGAGTTTGAATTCTGGAAAGACGGAGGCATGGTGAGTGGCTCCTCGATCTGAGAAATAGTCAGTTGTCTGTATTGAATTGGTTCAACTCCCTCTGGTGGAGCAGGTGCACAGTCTGGGGGTACTCTCTCACTTCTAGGCCTCTAAAATATGTATCATGTATGTGGGGGGTGGGGACGTACTGTACTATGAAACTAATGAAGCTTAAGCTTCAGGGCCCCTAATCTCAGAAGGGCCCCTGAAACAACTTTAGTCCACATTGCTTTAAAAAAATGGCCTAGTAGACCCAATTTTTGCTGCACGACTCAAATTGAATTTTTTTTTTATGTATATATTTCAACAATCTCAAGGTTTGAGAGTCAACAGCACAGATGTTTTGAAGGAGTTGTGATCTATCATAGAACAACCCCATTGAAGAAGATAATAGATTTTTAAAAGTTTAAGTGAGGTATGGAGAACCTTTGACCCTCCAGATGTTGCTGAACTACAACTCCCAACAGCCCCAGCAAGCATGGTCAATGGACTAGGATGATGGGAGCTGTAGTTCAGCAACTAAGTTTCCCCACACCTGTTCTAGGTACACAATGTCAACAGGATGACCTATATCTATATGCCTGCGGACACTCTGTATACTTTCTTTTACAAATCCTGCACTGGACAGGATTGTGTTGTTGCTAACACAAACTGGGAATCAATGGGGTAAGTAACAACAGGTCAGATTTAGACAAGACCCAAAACTCAGAACTACACTGCCTGAAAATAGGTATAACACATGGACTTCAGATTTAGACAAGACCCAAAACTCAGAACTACATTGCCTGAAAATAGGTATAACACATGGACTTCAGTGTGAGCTTGAGTGTCACTATGGCTTCATCAAAGTTTTTTTCAAAAGCTTGAGAAAACCTTTCTTCAAAAGCTTTAGAAAACTATGGTTGTTGCACTTTTTAACCTAGCTCCACAAAATTCCCACCACTCTAGAATTTTATTGGAAGGGGCAAAGCATAACCACCAAATATTGTCCACCAATATTTTGGACCGGGGGAGAAGAGAATAAGTAATGCAAGTATTGTACCCCTTCCCTGGTTGAATCATTAAGGCTTTCAAAGGTGCTTCCCCTTGGCTTTAATCAACCAATACCTGGGATAGCACTGTGGCTCCCAGCCAGAGGGAATAAGTGAGGTAGTTTGCCTCTTGCTGCTTGTATAGGGGCAACTAATGCTTGCTCTAATATTCACCTATGATGCTGCAGCAACTTTTTCCCAATCTAGTCTAACTTTAGTCAAATTAATTTTTTCAGCATTTAATGAATTTAAAAGTTGGCAATAGAAGAAGTGGCTGCCCTTTTCCCCCTTCTTCTTCTGGAATTTATTGTAAATATAAATGTCATAATATTTTGGAAAACTATCTGTAAATAACAAATTACAAATCTAGTAAATAAGATATATAGAAGGTTGAACTGTGAAATGATAGGTTTCAAAGATCAAATACTACCTTTCAAATCCCTTTAAACACTATGCTTTTCAGTGGATTTATTTCACACATTCAGCTGCAAGTCCTCATCTTGAGCTATCAAGTAAATTTTCGTGCACATGTGAGACATCGGCCTATAACCATAATAGAAGTTAAAAAAATTTTCCTTCCAGTAGCACCTTAAAGACCAACTAAGTTAGTTCTTGGTATGAGCTTTCGTGTGCATGCACACTTCTTCAGATACACACATCTGATGTGTATCTGATGTGTATCTGAAGAAGTGTGCATGCACACGAAAGCTCATACCAAGAACTAACTTAGTTGGTCTTTAAGGTGCTACTGGAAGGGGGGGGGAAATTGTTTTGACTATGGCAGACCAACACGGCTACCTATCTGTAGCCATAATAGAAGTGTAAAAGATGCACAGGACCTTACCAGTGTCCTTACTGTCACTGTTTAAAAGCAGAAGGTAAATAAATATGTAAAAAGATTTATTTCCCTTTAAAAATATTTCCTCATTTATCCAGAATTCTTTAATTCAGCCCTCATTTTTAATTCAGCCCTTAATTTCAAAAGAGGGCAAATGAACTCTAAAATTACAGCACCTAAGTAAATTTCCAAATATAGAGTTATTACTATTAGACATTTGACACTACCTATGATTGTAAGAGATATAAATTCCTAAAAGTTCTCCTGCGCACACAGAGTACTCTTTGGAAAGTACAACTTTGCCAGGGATGTTCACCATAACTGTGTTCTGTTTTGGTGAACTGTGAACCAAGATAAATGAGAACACTTTCATAAAATTAATCTAAGCAAAGACCATTGTAAAAAGGCTACTAGAAGAATTTATTTCTATCACATAATGAATATAGGGACAAAGTTGATAATCCAAAGATGCACTCTTCTTTCTCACCAATTCAACAATAAGAACACACACAAAAGAGGCATTGAGCTGGCAAAGCAACAGAAAATGCAAGGTTCAATTCATATTCATGACAATATTTGCTGTCTCCAAATCCAACAGCATTGTCCTAAGTAAACATCCTTTTTGTTATGGCTGAATAATTTCATTTCAGGCTACAATGTTAATCTGGCATATGACTTCCTCATAAACTTCAAAGAGTGAAGAATGCATTTCCCACGTACAATTCTAATTTTTAGAAAGTATAAAATAAAAGAAACCAAAATATTAAGTCTTGCCTTAATAATCTACTAAACCAAACTAAACCAAAAAGCGCTCCCTCTCTCTCATGCACACACATCAATTTTACATTTTAAATGCATAATTCTGTCTAACCCCCCCCCCACACACACACACACATACACCTCCAGAATATTACAGGAGGAGCAGTTCCTGTAACAGCACCCACATACCAAATGTGCAACTACTTGTAAAGCTCCATTAATTGTCCAACAGTGATGTCTGAGAATGGACACTGAAAATGTTGCATGTGTACCAAGTTTACAAATATACCATAACTATCTACAGTGATGCTACCTGCAAAACTCCATTACTTTTATGATAGCATCTGAGAATGGACACTGAAAATGTTACAAGTGAATCTTAATCTGTGCTCTGTTAACAAATATACTGTAACTGATTCCAGACATTTCACAATTTTAGCACAGATTCAAAAGAGATGTCATCTGTTTCTTTCTGTATCATACATGTATCTGTTCAACATAAAATTAAGAATCACGACTAATAAATTATTTATAGATTGACTACTTTTAAACCAATGTTAATTTCAAAACATTTCTGGTTGTTTTGATAGTATGCAGAACCTGTACGACAATAGCTGAAGATCCATAAGATTAATTTGACTTACATTTAAATCCTTGATTTTAAAGCAACTAACAATTTGTGGAATATTGACAAGTATTTTTTAACATTTAATCTAAAACTCCCAGATTTGTACATAGTAGTAGCCCCATACTCCTAGTACTTCACTGAAAAATGATCCATTATAAGCGATCTTCTAGCAGGTACCAGTTGGTACCTTTCAAATAGTAAGCAGGATAGTGAAGTTGGAGTGGGGGGGAACAGGAGGTACTGCGGAAACAGCACCTGTTTATGCATGAACATTCTACTAAATTTCTGGGTAGGGGAATACAGTGGTACCTCGGTTTACAAACTTGATCCATTCCGGAAGTCCGTTCTTAAACCGAAACCATTCTTAAACCAAGGCACACTTTCCCTAATGAGGCCTCCTGCTGCGGGACCCTTCCACTGTTCAGATTCCGATCTTAGCCAGAGGTAAAGTTCTCAAAATGGGACGCTATTTCTGGTTTTGCGGAGTTTGTAAACTGAATCATTCTTAAATCGGACTGTTCTTAAACCGTGGTACCTCTGTAAATTAAAACTATGGTTTTCCAAAGACAGATTTCACCAGTAAGACACAGTATTTAAGACATGCTTAGGATAGAGGCAAGCTTGACCTGCTTTTCCTACTGCAAAGTTTTGTCATCAGCTATACCCCCACTGTTCCAGCTTTCAGAGTAGATCATAGTGTACCAGAAAAAAATATTGGGGGGGGGGGCAAGAGCTAGAAGGGCACAACCCTTGCCCACAGAAGTTTCATGCTTTTGCTTCTAGGCGTTGTTGCCACTGCTTAGAAGCCCTGCTTGGCAACTGGATCCTTTGCACATTAGTGTAATGTGTAATTTGGCCCTACACCTGACAAAGTTCAGTGGAGTTTACTTCCACATATGCGTAGGATTGCAGTGTTAGAAGACAGTAATGACTACCGGAGGTGTGACATGCATATTAGTTTTTTGTTCAAATAAGTAACTTAATGAGTTACTTTAGAAGAAGAGGAGTTTGGATTTGATATCCCACTTCATCACTACCTTAAGGAGTCTCAAAGCGGCTAACAATCTCCTTTTCCTTCCACCCCCACAACAAACACTCTGCGAGGTGAGTGAGGCTGAGAGACTTCAGAGAAGTGCAACTAGCCCAATGTCACCCAGCAGCTGCATGTGGAGGAGCGGGGATGCAAACCCAGTTCACCAGATTACAAGTCTACTGCTCTTAACCACTACACCACACTGGCACCTAACAATATGCTACTTTGCACACAGGTTCTTTAAAAGAAGGCTAAAGTTGTTGTTTTTAAACAAATGCTGCTATGTTGTATTTTAACAATTTTGAGTATAAACACCAATCTTGTTTTTATTTAGATACTCAATAATGAATTTTATTATAGTATTTTCCTAAATTACTAGGGCACATACACCATGAGGGGAGTGGGTGGCGCTGTGATCTAAAGCACTGAGCCTCTTGGGCTTGCTGATCAGAAGGTCGGTGGTTTGAATCCGCATGATGGGGTGATCTCCTGTTGCTTTGTCATAGCTTCTGCTAACCTAGCAGTTCGAAAGCACACCAGTGCAAGCAGATAAATAGGTATCATTGAGGCGGGAAGGTATACGGTGTTTCCGCATGCACTGGCACTCGTCATGGTGTACTGTTGTGCGAGAAGCAGTTTAGTTATGCTGGCCACATGACTCGGAAAGCTGTCTGTGGACAAATGCTGGCTCCCTCAGCCTAAAAAGTGAGAAGAGCGCCCACAACCCCATAGTTGCCTTTGGCTAGACTTGACCATCCTGGGGTCCTTGATCTTTACCTTTTTTTACAGACCATGATTAAGGATTCAATCACAGAAATATTTCAAAGTGTATACTGCTATAATAGAGAATTGCACAGCAATTACAGTGCTCAGGCACAGCACTATGGACACATAAACAGCGAAGGTATAAAACACCAAGGATACAATCCTGCACAGTCATGCTGCTTAACTCCCACTGATTTCAATCCTATGCACACTTACTTTAGAGTTCAGCCCCATAATCTGTATGACTTACTTCCATGTATAGAATCTGGTGTTATTTAAATCTTCCTACCTCACAGAGTAATAAACTTTCAATTTATAGTCTCATACATTTACAACATAAAAAAATATCATCTTGAGCAATGAAGGAGTTCTTCTAATAGAAGTGGACCAATAAAAACACTTGAAGAGCAACCAGAGACTAGTCTGACCAGTTTTGAAACAGTATTTAGATAAGAATGTTCATTAACATAGCATATAAATTTGCATTTGCCTATTTTTTTTATTTATTAAATTTATATACTGCTCTGCATCCGATCTCAGGGCTGTTCACAAGATAAAAATACAGGATAAAAGAACAAAATAAATAGTTAAAACAAAAACCCTCCCTACAAACACATATATTCAACTCTCTTCTGCCAATCTCAGGAACATGGGGTCTAGCACAAAGTTTCTATATTCAATGGTATTCTGTACTAGAATATTATTACTTGCACAATGTGATTTTTTTTTTAACTCACACTATGCACTCAATTTCCAGCAATAGCTACATTAGGACTAAGGAGATTCCAAAAGCTGCTGCTTATTTTTTTTACCATGAAACTGCTGAGTATCTTTTTTTTTTCAAAAAAGTGTTCCGACATTGTTGAAACTATCAATTTTAATGCATCTAGAATGTTTGTTTAATGACACTTCTGATGGTGCCTGGGACAAAGGGAAAAGTCAGTCAGACTGCTAAAATTAAGCCACTGAAAGCCAAACAAAAGCCATTCTGACAAAAGCTGTTACAACTGGTAGAATGTAAAAGATCCTGACATCAAACAGTATTTGATAACATCCTGGCAATGTTAGTATACGATATAGAAGTTGGGCATACCACTTTACAGAGAACATTTTATTCATCTGAACAATACTTTGAAGACTCTAACCTTGTACAGTGGTACCACGGGTTAAGAACTTAATTCATTCTGCAGGTCCGTTCTTAACCTGAAACTGTTCTTGAAACCTGAAGCACTTTAACTAATGGGGCCTCCCGCTGCCACCGCACCACAATTTCTGTTCTCATCCTGAAGCAAAGTTCTTAACCTGCGGTACTATTTCTGGGTTAGCAGACTCTGTAACCTGAAGCTTCTGTAACCTGAAGCGTCTGTAACCCGAGGTACCACTGTACAAGCTGTTTTCCATAATAAATGAGCCCTTGAGAGAATAAAAGGTTTACCAGCTTCTCCTTGGCTTAGAAACAGTTACTACATAGGTTCTTAGATCCTCTAAGGACAAATAAGGCTCAAAGTGTAGGTGGTTTATAAGGATAAAGAAGAAGCTGAAAGATGGGACAACTGAATGACTTTTAAGCTGAACCAGTCTTAAAGAGATGTTTAAGGAGTGGGGGCTTGTTTTGAGTGAAGCTTGGGGTGGGGGGTCAAGACTATGTTTAAGAACACATGATGCAGAACGCTTGCTGAAGCTATGCAGGTCTAAGTCTAATGCACTGCCTCATTGCGAGGCCATCTGGGACCCCCAGAGCTCTATTAACACAGTAATAAATATAGTGAATTGTATTTGAGGTGCTTGAAAGTAGTAAAGCAAAATCAGCTAAGCCAAAAACAGCATGACATCTTCCAAAGCAGATACATCCAGAAAGGGTCATTAGTAATTCCTTATTTTTATTGCTAAGTTTTGCAGAACATTCCTTATGTCTGTTCCCAATTTATGTAGTTGACAGATGTCACCACACCTCTTGTTTTTAAAATGGAATGTTAGCATCACTCCGGTAGGACTGATACAGGAAATATGGCAGGAATCTATAGGTCATTAGGGCTACTTAGAGGAGACACCTCAAGGGCAAAGAGCAGCAGGCTCTTTTGAGAAGTTCAAACAAAATTTGTGGAATGGAAAGGACAATTTGGAGCCTTTCAGAATTAGGATATTAGATGCAAACCATAGCAAGATATTTCAGCAACAAATTCAAAATAGTTCATCTTCTTAAGTCAACAAACACTGAAGCAAAGAGGAGTAACTCACTACTGCACCATGGTAGTAAAAGAGGTAATTTTTGTGAGAGTAAAGTATTAGTTAAGTAAGAACGAACTCAAGAGTCAGTGCCTTGTTGTGAAGGGGAGACAGCTAGCAGGGTAGAGGAATGATGTCTTGATGTCTGGGATTAACTACCAGGAGAACTAGGGTGAACAAAGTAGGAAGTGGTTGTTAATAAAAATAGATGGAGATGGATATAGAAGTGTAGAGTGGAGGCATCTGGCAACTGTTTAGAACCGAGCATCTTTAGGACGCAGAGGTTAATTTGTCAAGGTAAGGATGAAAGACAAACAGATGTGGACAGGATCTGCCTTGGAGAGGAATCTATCTGGTAAAAGTATTTCAGTGAAAAAAAAGTGAAACCTGAGGCAGCAATGGGTAGATGGACAAGAAGAAAATGATAAGGCAATACTTTTTTGAAAACCAAGTGGTTGTAGAAAGGGGGGGGACAGTTTTCAGAGACTTTTGGGTGTCACTGGATCCTGTGCAGTAAAAGAACAGAGACCTGGAATTCGGAGCTAGAGAAAATCGAAAAGAGAAACAAAAGGGAGCAGCTTTCCGTTTCAGGATTCCCTTGCATTCAACTGCATAAAGTGAGTTAGCTCTAAAATTCCCGTTCTCTGATGGGGCTGCTAAATCGACTTTTGAATAAGTCGAGGTTCTCAGTCCTCTCAGGGGGGCAAGGGCAATTAGCAAGGCCGGAGTTAGTGAAAGGGAAAGAGAAGGTGCCAGCCAAGACGGCAGGAAAACGGGCGAGCGGAGGATGCGCGCAAAGAAGAGATAAGAGAATGACAGCGCAAGTTCAGCTGTTGATGGATGGAGGAATCTATAGAGGATTGACAGGAAGGCATGATGGAGAGGGACAGGTCAGAATAACGAAGGTATTGAAAATAAATAAGGGGGCGGCAGGTAAGCAAGCAAAAGGCAAGTTGAAGGACCAGGTGGAGTCAAGGAAGATGGGGGGGGGGGTGGCATGAAAGATACCGTAGGGAACGCATGAAAACGGGGTGGGGGTGTCGATTTGGTGTCACGAAACTCCTCTCACGACCCCGGCCGGCCCCCCCCCCCGCCGGCCCCTTCTCCCTCAGACCCCTCCGGAACCGGTTCCCGCATCCCTGCGGGGAGAGGAGGAGACGAAGCACCGAGGGATGGGAGAACAGCGGCAAGCCGGTACTTTCCCCTCCGCCTCCCTCACTGCCCACCACCGGCAGCGCCACGCACGCCCCCTCCTCTTAAGCCGGCGCTGCCTCTGCCTGCCGCCCGCCCGATCCCCCCTCAGAACCTTTTACCTCAAGTTCCCTCAGAAAACCCAGCCCGGGACTCCCTCACCTCTCCGCCTGGGCTGCTGCTGCTGCCGCCGCCTCCTCCTCCTCCGCCGGAGATCTCCATGAGGCCGGCGGCGGCGGCGGCAGGAGGCGGGGGCGGAGGAGGGCAGGAGGAGGGCTCCGCTTCGGGCTCAGGCTGAGGCTCCTCCGCGCCCTCCGGCGGCGCGAAGGGCACCATGACTGTGTGGCGGCGGCGGCGGCTGTCGTCGTCGTCGTCCTGGTGGCGGCCGCCGCGCTCCTCCTCCACCTCCGCCTCCTCCGCCTCTCCTCCTCGTTCTCGCCCAAGCGGCGCCGCGGCGGGCAGGGACGGGGCAGCCGTTCATGCTCTTCCCCTCCCCTCGTGCTGAGGGGACGGGAAGGAGGAGGAGGAGGGGGAGGGAGAAAGGAGGGAGCTTCGCCCTCCCTCGCTCGCTCGCCTTTCCCCTAGTCAGCCGAAGCCTCCAAGGCTGCTGCGGTTTCGCTCATCGCTCCCAGCCTTTCCATGCAGTGGCCCGTCGAGGAGGAGGAGCTGCTGCTGCTGCTACCCGGGCAGGCGGGGGCGGCTCCGTGTTACGCCGACCTCCCCTCCTCCTCCTCCTCCTCCTAACATGGCGGGAGGAGAAGGCCGTCGCTAAACCGGCGTCTCTGCTTTGGTGGGCTGTTGGGTGAGGGAGGAGTGATGTCAGGCCCGGGTAGAGGAGAATTCCCCCTGCGGGAGGGGGGAGTTGCGAGCATCACGCGTAGGGTGGTGGGAGGGGGTGAGAAGGTAGAGTTGGGGAGGGAGGGGGAGGTGTGGCGTCAGCGATTGCGTGGGCTCGGGGAAAGGTGACGTCGGTGGCGATGACGTCGGCACCCGCCGCTTTTCCACCGCCACCCATCTCGTCTTCCTCTCTCCCCCCCCCCCCCCACCGCACCACCACCGAAATGTGCAACGCTGCTCGGATCAGAGGAGGGAGAGAGATTTGGCTGTTTTAAATAATAAAGGCTATTTTATACTCGAGATGAGTTTTGGGTTGGGTGAAAGGGGTAGCGGGGGGGGGGGGCGACAGAAAAGTAGTGGAAGAACCAATTTCCCTTTTAAAAAAAAAATAAAAAAAATCCAGATGCTATTGAGACAGTCGTGCTGCTGTTGCAACTGAACCACCCTGAAAGGCTGCTGCCGCACAGTAAACCGGTTAGGGCTGCAGCTCCAAACGTTTGCTTCCACCCCCCCTTCAATGTTCCATTTAGTTATTTCGTGGAATTTGCATACCTCTTGACTAAGAAGAAGAAACCTCAAAAAGAATAAAACAATAACATCAATAAAACAGCTGTGACATAATAAAAGAGTGATTAAAAAATAGCTATAAGCTAAGGACCAACCAAGTTAAAACACACCAACGTGCTACATATTTGGGCAGGCTTGCCTAAACAAGAATGTTGGGTTTTGTGTTGTTGTTTTTTAAAAAAACGCAGGCTTCAAAAAGAGTACAGTGAAGGCACCTGTCTGACGTCAATAAGTGCTGCCACACGTAAGGTGGATTTCTTACAAGTGCAGAATGGGTATTATGTGGCACCTGTAGCAGTGCCAGTTCCACAGATCAAAGCAAGTCAGGTATATGGCGTAAGGCAATCTCACACTTAAGCTGCTCCCAAGTTGTTAAAGGTTTTACATACTTGAACTTGGCCCAGTAGCAAGTCAACAACCAGTATAGGTCTCTGAGCACAGGCATTATATGCTGACAAGGTCTCACTCCTGCCAGCAGTTGTGCCACAGCCTTCTGGATCAAGTGCAAAGGAAGCCCCATATGGAGCACATTGTTGTAATCCAATCTTGGATGTAAGCAATGCATGAACTACTGTGGCCAAGCTTTCCCAGTCCAAGGTGCTTCTAGCCTCTGAGGCTGCCTTGGTCTCCAGTGACAAAACTCGATCCAGGCAAACCCCCAGACTGTCAACCTGCTCCTTCAAGGGAAGTGCAACCCTATCCAGAAAAGGCAATTGACCAATTTCTCAGACATGGGAACCACTCACCCACAGTGTCTCTGTCTTGCCAGGATTCAAGTTCAGCTTGTTTTTCCTCATCCATCTCATCACTGTCTCCAAGCACTGGTCTAGGTACTGCATGGCTTCTCCCTGTTCAGATGCTCACTATGCTCCAAAAAGTGGCCTAAATTATATTGAATGAATGCACTTACTAGAGAATGTGCTTACCAAGTCCCAATGAACACAGGAAGCAGATCCTGTAAAATTAAGTTGCAACAAGAATCTTTGACGATTTTGTAGTCTTAAGACAACTACCTCTCTGAAGTAAAAAGTGATGGGTGAAAAGATATATGCAAACTGGGACCTTTCTTCCACACCAGGTTTCAAGGACCTGCTTCTAAGAATGTTCAGAGTGCCTTTCTCCAACACTAAGGCCTGTGTACTTTACTGCTGATTGCAAGGTGGGTAACCAGTAAGACACTGGGCTTAGCGCCACATGCAAAGTTCAGTTTTTGCCACACCATATTATCCCTATCTCCATAAGCTCTTGAAGGGAAATGTGATGTATCACAAGACAAATTTTGTATGCACTGGTTGAAGATATGCACTGGTTGGCTGAAAGTTGGCGGAATAATATTTATATAATACTTACCCCCAAATGCTCAAAGAGTGTCACATGAATTCTGATAGTTATTGTTAGAACATCCCTGCAATATGAGTTACTATTATTATCTTCACCATATTGGGGGTGGGAAAGGTTTAGTGACAGCAGGCATACAACTAACTCATTCTTCTTTCGTAAAGTAGATTCAAAGCTATTTAGAACTTAAAAGTTAAGAACCAGTACCTTGAATTGTGCCTGAAACTGAATAAGCGTACAATGTAATTCTTTATGAATTGATCTAGTAATATGCATCCTGCTATCCACACCAGGCAGAATTCAGCTTCAAGAATTCTGAAGTTTCTAAGTCATCTTCAAGGGCAGCCCCACATATAATTTACCACAGCAGTACAAATGGAAGACTAACAGGGCTGGAGGACTCACCATAGCTAGGCTATCCCTAACCAGGAATGGCTACAACTGGGCAAATTAACCTAAGCTGGTAAAAGGGACTTAGAACCACTTGAGGTTTCATTAACAGAGCTGGATCAAGGAGTATTCCCAGACTGTGCACCTGCTCTTTCAGAGGGAGTGCCAAAACATTCAGAACAGGAAAAACAGCAAGCTCCCAGACCTGAGAACCACCTACCCACAGCACCTTAATCTTGTCAGGATTCAGCATCAGTTTCTTGGCCCTTATCCAGCCCATTACCTAATCCAGACAACAGTTCTGAAATCCTTTGAGATGTTTGTAGGCTGTCAACTTCCCACACACCTCTCCCTGGCATTTCCCCCTTTTCTTTTCTTCAGCCTTCCAACCTTTTGCCATCGCGTTCATCCTGCTCGTCTCCACCTCTTGCTTATAATATATTTGCTTTTGGGTGAAAGGCAGTGGTTGCGGCAGAGCAACTGCAAATGTTCTTGGGCAGTACTAATTATCTGGGTTTAGCGCACGTTTTGGGACTGAACCAGCCTTGATCTCCCTGATAGATTTCCTTTATGAAAAGCAACCCTGTGTTACTCAATCTTTAAGTGGTGTTTGATACCATTGACCATTGTATCCTGGACCAGTTGTTCAGGATTGCTATCAGAATCACTGTATTACTTCAATTCCTGCCTGTGCTGCTGAGTCCAAAGAGCACTGGCAGAATGCTCCTTGGTGGCTGTCATTGTGCTATGGGGTTCTGCAGGGCACTATTTTGTCCCCAGTGCTATTTAGCATCTAAATAATTGAGTCAGGAGCAGTCATTCAGAGTTTTGGAGCACAGTGTCATCAGTACTCTGATGACACACAGCTCTGTTTCTCCATAACATCTTAATCAGGACTGGCTGTGCAAGCTCTGGACCAATGCCTGAATGCAGTGAAGGACTGGACAAGAGCCAATAAATTAAAATGAGAATCATAGAATTGTAGAGTTTGAAGGGCCCACACGGATCATCTAGTCCAACCCTCTGCAATGCAGAAATCTTTTACTCAACATGGGGCTCAAACCTACGACCTTGAGATTAAGAGTCTCATGTTCTACTGAATTTATGTTTTGCACCACATTGATAATTTATATGCAGGGGCTATCTATAAATATTTTAAATAATTAATAAATAACTATTTAGCTAAAATTACTCAATGCCTACATCATTTCCCATGTTAGATACTAGAGTATTGGTCCAACAAGTAGAGTATTGGTCCAACAAGTAGATTAGGACCCACACATGGTCTGATTTATGGTGGGTCTCATCTGTTGTGCTAGATTTCTGTTGGTTTTTTTTAAGAGCAGCAGGAAGGGAGAGTGCTCTTGTGCTTGAATCCTGCATGTGGGTTTTCCACAGGCATCTGATCAGCCACTGTGAAAACAGATGGGCCATTGGCCTGATCCTGCAGGCTCTTCTTATGTTCTTATCAACATTAAGATGAAATCTTTAAAAGGTTGGTGTTTACTACTCTGGATGCTTTATAATAAGCCTTATAAAGCCTATTCTCAATCCTTTGTAATGACTCTTCCTGAGCTGAGATGCCCTGTAATCAAGGCCAAGTTTGCCTTTGGATGAGTGAAAATGCAAGCAATGTAGAGAGGTGTATGTTTTCCAGAGATGTGCATTCTGCAGATTTTCACACTTCTGACTGTGCATTCCCTTTCTCTGAATATTGTGGTCTCTTGTTAGGCTTCCCACATTTGCATTTGTAGGTATCTGTAGATGTGTGCAGCCAACCATGACTTCACAAAGTAATATGATAAGGGCCCAAAGATGCAAATCCTTAGTTTTCAATTGAGGCATGGCTAGGCTTCAGCAAAAATTTTAGCACCATTCCTATGATTAATTCTCTCTCCCACCATTTCCTGTGACATAACAGAGGAAACAGGCACTGCAGCCACTTGTTTGGGCATCTGGCTTGGCTTCTTTGCAGGAGCTAAAAGGTGTAGGAGAAACAATATTTATTCCTCCTGCCCATGCCATTTCCTTGAAACAATCTGTGCCCAGTGACCTTAAAAACTCATGCTTGGGTGACTAACTGGAAATACCTAATGCAAGGCAGGGACTGTTTTGGGCAGATTTGCACAAATACTATGTTTGTACCACATTTGTGATGGTACACACTATACAAACAGGGCTCCTCCAGTCCAGATGACCATTCATTCTGATTCACTTACACAGTGATTAGACTATGTCCAGTCTTTACTGAGCATTCATTCTGATTTTGTAGGTGGTAGTTACACGACAATGAATATTCATCCTGGTTTGCTTGCAGGTGTTTACACATGTTCCCATTGATTATTTGTTTCCCCCACACTTTTCAGTATTTGCACATAGCAAAAGTCATTAAAAGTCATCATCTGAGGCCCTCCTTCATGTGCCTCCTCTGAGAGAGATCTAGAGGATGGCAATAAGAGAATGGGCATTTTCTGCAGTGGCACCCTGTTTGTGGAATGCTCTCCCCAGGGGGGGTTCACCTTTAGGCACCATGCAAAAACATTCCTCTCCTCCCAGGTCTTTGGCTAATTAAACAATCTATGACCTTTTACACTATGGGGGACGCTATTTTTGTTTGTTATTATGGTATGTATTTTGTGTGTTTTTTATTGTAACAAATCTTTGGATGAAAGGCAGCATAGAAAATTAATAAATAATAATAAGAATATTAAGAAATGGATTTGTTTCATTAGGAATGCAGAGCATTGAATCCAGTTTAATTGTACAAGCTTAAATTTCCAGTATGCACTTGAATCTAATAATAATAATGAGAGTCATATGTAAAACATTTATTTCTGCTCTCCACTGTTTCCCAGCTACAAACAGGGACACACTTCTGTGCTTTACCCAACACATAATATTTTCCCCTATCCCCCTTCAGCCCCATCAAGGCACTCTATTTTTAGGGCTACAGTGCTTAGTATATTACTGTAATTTGTTAGACTAAAAGCATCTTTCCTCAATTAATCAAGTAGAAATTGCCCTGATTCATTGCGCGCGTGTATGTGTGTGTTATGAAAACCTAAAAAACTACCACAGAAATTCCAGAGGATTGCCAACAATCCAGAATTAAATACATTATGAATCAAGGTTTTCAAATCATCTCACACACACACACACACACACACACACACAGAGAGAGAGAGAGAGAGAGAGAGAGAGAGAGAGAGAGAGAGAGAGAGAGTTTTAGCCAACTAAATGTTACTCAAAGTAGTTCCACTGAAATTAGTGGAACTAAATTACTTGTGTTCATTAATTTCAATGGGTAAATTCTGAGGAGGACTAACATTGGATATAAGCTAGCTAGCTAGGAAAACGGAAGATAATAAGCATCCTTTTCTCTTTTGTCTTATATAGGAAGGAATGTGCCTTTTGAGATTATGCCTGCTATAACTCACACATGCATCATTTTAAAACAAAGAATGCATGTTTTTGGATACATATATTTGTTTCCTTATGCAAGTTTAATTGACTACAGCTCATACAATCAAATGATTAAATGTCTTTAATGTTCTCTACCTGTTGTATTTACCGTATATTTTGCTGGTCATTGTGCTGTCCTTACCTGTGTACTCCGCTTTCAGCGGAGAGGCATCACCAGCTTCTGGGGGATCTCATTCTACCTAGCTGCTGCCAGGAGGGTCACTGCTGCTGAGTTGGAAAGGGAACTGGAGGTGCAAATGAGTGCTGGAGGACAAAAGGGGCGGCGACACACAGGTGATCCTGGGAGGTTTTCCAAGCAAAAAACAAGAAACTTAGTTGATTTCAACAAGAGAGGAGGGGTTTGAAGGTGAGTAGCTTTCCTTGGATTTTCAGTTGCGTGTGGTTTTTTGGAAGCCAATCAAAAGATGTTCTGTAAGACTCTCTCTCTCTTTCTCTCTCTCTCTCTATATATATAATAGAAATAGGTGAAGGCAAGACATTTGCACATTCCAGAGGTCCCAGGTTTCTGAACAGCAGGTGTGGTGAGCCACTCCCTTGTTCATGACAATGAAGAGATTGTGGTGGGTAATGTTCTCCCACTGGATTTTGTCCTCTGAAGTCAAGTTGCTGCATAAATGCTGTGCTTGTTCACAAGCAAAACAAAATAGCAAAACAAGCAAAACAAAACTGTGTGAGCCAAGGTAGCAGGGCAATACCTGGCAACACCTGCTTACAGACAGACCTCAAAATTTCGTGGAAATGTTGCCCTTTAAGATTGGCTCTACCAACGCACATTCAAGGGTGTCTTGATAGTTTTGCTTTCATATGGCATCACTTGTGACTTTAGAGCATCACAGAAAAAGCTAGAAAGTGAAGAAAAAACAAAGCACTTGGGTCTGTCATTCCCCCCTCCCTATTTTTTTGTAACATTGGCAAGAATGATGGAACAATCTGGTCCACCACATGGTTCAGGAGAAGATTCTCTCTCTCTTGTTCAAAGGCAGTGTTCACATTTGTAAATCTGGGTACAGGCTCCAGGCTGTTGTAGCGTTGTTTATCTGAAAATGTTGGGAAGAACTACATGTTTTATTCAACTAACCATAATAATACACTGTAACACAGCTATGTGATTCTAAAAGAGAATTGCAGTTCATGGGTGCTGATATATCTGCCTTCATGTAGTCATTTCACAAATGGCAATATGAGTTGATTTAACAAAATATATATGGTGACTTCTTCTGAAGTTTAGAAATTAGGACTGAATGTTGTTTGTTTGTTTTTAAAGGGCATTTGCAGCAGAATTTGGCAGGTTGCAAGAAAACTCAACCTAGAACTCAAAACAATCATGGGTGTAGGTCATTGGACTTTGGGACACAAGTATCACAGGTGGAGATAACCAGCAAGCCAAGTAAACCATGACCAGTAACCCAAAAATAAACCTTGGTTTCTGCTCATTGTTTGGTGAGAAACAAACCATAAGCACTGGTTCAGATATAATGGTAAGCAAGCCTATGAGTTGCTTGCTTGCTTGCTTGCTTGCTTGCTTGCTTGCTTGCTTGCTTGTTTGTTTATTACATTCATGTCCTACCTTTTTCTCCAAGGAGCTCAGGGGGGCATACATGGTTCTCCTTCTCCTCATTTAAGCTTCACAACAACCCTGTTAGGCTGAGAGGCAGTGACTGGCACAAGGTCACCCAATGAGCTTTATGGCTGAGTAGGGATTTTAACCCTGGTCTCCCAAGTCATAGTCTAACATTCTAACCACTACACCACACTAGCTTTCATTGTGTCATAATCTGGGGAGAAGCATAGGAGCCAGCTCCTGGAGGCCGTGGGGACGTCGGCCCCCACAATAAAATATTTGAGGCTGGGCCCCCACACAGTTGATGGGCATTCCCATTCAAATAGTGTGTGTGCACTGTGCCATGTGATCAATTTCGCAGGGCGGGGCTTATCTGGGCCCCCACAATATTTTATTCAAGTTGGCACCCCTGGGAGGAAGTGAACCTGGCACTAGTCATAAGCGGCGCACACCCACCCACCCCACTGCTCATTCTCTAAATATTTCCCAGCCTTATGCTACAGGGAAGACCTCAAAAGCAGTTAATTCTAAAGCAACAACATTTCCCATATTTTCCATGATGAATTACTGTCCATTGGCACATATATTGGCCTGTATTCAAGTAACTAATCTCTCTTGTGGCCAAATAAAGCACTTTCCCACTAATATTTTTACCACTGTTAATTCATCTACAATCACATTAAAGGTTAAATTGTTGTCCATTTGGATGTTGTCCTTTATAGGACTCTCCTGCCTTGTGCTGCTGGCAAATTTCAATATGTCCAGATCATGGGTATCCTTAAATCTACTAGCAGTTCTGCAAAAGGTCCTTTCTTCCTCTCCTTCCCACTCTTGACATAGATTGGAAGGAGCTAACTCCTTCTATCATACAAATTGCTAATCAAAGGTCTCCAGAGATATGATCAAGAGGGTCAATCCTTTCAGACTGTCTGCCAGTAATTCCCTTTCCACCTCTTCCCGGCCCAACCCAGTCACAGAACAGCTGTTGTATGAAACAAATAAAATCAAACAATGAAACATATCCTCCAAGTGTCCCTATTTTCCAGGGACAGTCCTAGATTTACAAAAGCCGTCTTGGTTTCTGATTTGATCCCGGAATGTCCTGCTTTTTTAAGGATGTCCCTATTTTCATTGGAGAAATGTTGGAGGCTATGGAGTCATGTGCCCCCCCCCCCCCGAGCAAAGGAAATAAGTAACTATACAACCTTTAGAAGACATATGAAGACAGCCCTGTGAAGAGAAGGTTTTAATGTTTAATGTTCTATTATGCTGTGGGTTAAACCACAGAGCCTAGGACTTGCCGATCAGGTTGGTGGTTCGAATCCCCGCGACGGGGAGAGTTCCCGTTGCTCGGTCCCTGCTCCTGCCAATCTAGCAGTTCAAAAGCACGTCAAAGTGCAAGTAGATAAATACTTCCAGCGGGAAGGTAAACGGCGTTTCCGTGCGCTGCTCTGGTTCGCCAGAAGCGGCTTAGTCATGCTGGCCACATGACCCGGAAGCTGTACACCGGCTCCCTCGGCCAATAAAGCGAGATGAGCGCCACAACCCCAGAGTCAGTCATGACTGGACCTAATAGTCAGGGGTCCCTTTACCTTTTACTATATGTTTGAAGCTGCCCAGAGTGGCTGGGGCAATCCGGTCAGATGGGCTGGGTATATATAAATAAATAAGTATTATTCCATTATGGAATAGGACACCCCTATTTTCATTGGATAAATGTTGGAGGGTATGATGAAGCATCTACAAATAATATAGGGATCAGCCCCTACCTTAGATTTATTTATCCATTTAACAAAATTTATATACTGCTTGACTGCAACAAAACCACTAAGTGGTTTGGAGGATATATTGAAACTATAAATAAAAACAGTAAAATCAAGTAATTAAAAATATTTTTAAAATAATTAAAATCAGCAGTAAACTACAAAGGGAAGAGAAGTAGGATAGCGTATGGAAGGGACTTTGCTATGCAGTTATGCATCCTGGTTTTCCTTTGCTTGTTCCAAATCTGGGCTGTACGTAGACAGGGACTGGAGTGCATGAACAGCAGCCAATTTGCTTTGAGATGTGCCGTTTTTCGTTCCATTTTTAAATTATCCATTATGAGACAAGCCTTCAGTGCTATTTGCCCTCGCACTTGATGCTACATTATGAGGTGAAATAATTGTAAGTGCACTTTTGCTATATCACCTTCATTATAACAGCTAATCCATACTACTCCCCAGCTCAAATGTTATTGTTCTGTTAACTGGTTTCCTATCAGAGAAAGTGGAGAGAAAAATCATTTTAGAGAGACCACTCATTTTAGACTGATTGCTTTGTTTCTCAACAACCTTGGTTTATTAGCAGTGTGCTTGTTGAGTTTTAAATGAGAACCACTCTCTCTCAAAACAACATGGTAGAAAATGTTCTCTTTGCAATGTCATGATATTGCTATGAATTGTTAGACTTGTTGCTGACTTTCTTTGTGTAACTTAACAATGAGTTCTGATTGCATGCTATTACTGGTGGCTGGCAGGAGGGCATGGAAAGCTAAATGATAGGAGACTGGGATGAGAAACAAAATTCAACAGTCCTTACTGATAATAGGCACCACAGAGTTAATAATTTGTCACTGCACTCTGCCTCTGGTGCCACTTTTAAGAGCAAGGGCCAACCTTAAAATTTTCTGAATAGACTGAGACCTAGAGAAGACAGGGTCCTAGTAGGAAGTGAAAAGATTAGGCAGCTGGCTAATTAGGGACCAGAGAGAAGATCAGCAGGGGAAAGCCATGCCACAGGTTGCTATTTTATCTCTATGGGAATTAAACATTTAAATGAAGCTGTTGGGAGGGGTCATTAGAAGGTCTGGGGCAGGGGTCTGCAACCTTTAAGACAAAAAGAGCCACTTGGACCCGTTTCCGAAGAAGAAGAAAAACCTGGGAGCCGCAAAACTCGTCATTATAAAAATAACGTTTTTGTCACTTTTTTATTATTTCTTTGACCCCTCAGAATTACTCCTCCTCATAGAAATAAACGTTAAATTAACAAATTACCTTTTTGTGTGTGTGTGTTCTTCACTCACCTTCAAAACAGTGACCAGCGTAAAAAGGTAAAGGTAAAGGTACCCCTGCCCGTACGGGCCAGTCTTGACAGACTCTGGGGTTGTGCGCCCATCTCACTCAAGAGGCCGGGAGCCAGCGCTGTCCGGAGACACTTCCGGGTCACGTGGCCAGCGTGACAAAGCTGCATCTGGCGAACCAGAGCCGCACACGGAAACGCCGTTTACCTTCCCGCCAGTAAGCGGTCCCTATTTATCTACTTGCACCCGAGGGTGCTTTCGAACTGCTAGGTTGGCAGGCGCTGGGACCGAGCAACAGGAGCGCACCCCGCCGCGGGGATTCGAACCGCCGAACTTTTGATCGGCAAGCCCTAGGCGCTGAGGCTTTTACCCACAGCGCCACCCGCGTCCCCTAGTGACCAGCGTACATGCCCCCTTTCAACGCACTGACCAGCGTACATGCCCCTTACAATGTAGCGGGCGGGCGGGAAGGTGACGTCGGGACGGTGCGTGACTAACGCACGCACTGCCCACATGCGACGTCACAGCTAGTACAGCGCCCGCCACAGTGGGGAGTGTTGGGGCGCACAATGCGCCTCCTCCCCTTGCTAGTATCCGCCCCGGAGCCGCGGCAAAGGTGTAAAAGAGCCACATGCGGCTCCGGAGCCGCGGGTTGCAGACCCCTGGTCTGGGGTAAGGTGCCATCATTATGCTGATGATACTCAGCTCTGTTCCTCCCCAACAACTAAATCAGAAGAGGCTGTGCAGTGCCTGGATGCAGTGTTGTGAATGAAGAAAAATAAACTGGAGGTAATGAAATGCAGTCTACTGATGTTTCAAATAAATAAACAAATGGGAGTAATGGAAAGGATCAACCAAAGAAAGGGGTGAACGCACACACATGTGTGTGTGGACTCTGAAAGGTTAGGGGGTCTAAAATGGGAAATTGGCAGCCAGGTGGCCCAATGTATAAATGAAAATTAGTGGGGTGGGAATTGTTTTGAATTAACTAGAAGAAGCTTTCATTGCAGGTGCCTAGAAAATATACAGGTTTTACAAAGGGTGTTCTCCTTCATGGAGAGCACGTGTTGCAGTGGGGGCCGACAGGACACTCCAAAGTTGTGGGGCGAGCTAATTGATCGTTGGCCACTGTTGTGATTGGGCTTCCCTTGTTGTTGGGACAAAGTTAATGTTGCCATTTGTTGATTGACAGCCAGAAATGCTAAAACTCCCTGCAGGAGGCGTAGAGCTTCCTCTTTACGCTCCGTGCATCAGATTGCCCGTCCCCCCGCCCTATATTTAGGGTTGTTCACATTGACCTTGCTATGCCTGTCATGGGGTCGTCTGCTCTTGGGGCAGGGGCCTGGTAGGAATTTTGTCCATCTGGCTGATTGGCTGGGGCCATTTGGTTTTTGCCTACTGCGTATCAAATCGTCACAACTTGTAAGGTTTGCGGTTAGGCATTGGTTTATGGTTTGGTTGGTTGAGGGGCATGGATTGGCTGTGCCTGCCCCTCTAATGCTGCTGCTGCAAGGGATTCCGTTAAAGGAATACAGGGGCTCACTATTGCTTTTGTCCAACCCTGTCAAGGGGATAGGGCCACGCAAGAGCCCCTGGTTGCATTTGGGGAGGGCTGAGGGCAGGTTCCCTGCTCCGTCGCTACCCTCAAGTGTATTCCCCTTTTCTGACTTTCGCAGGCATGCGCAATGTCAGTCTGTCCCTCCTGGGGGGCAGATAGTCGCAACCAATGCCTAAGCAACCACTCACATTTTTGTATTTTAATAAAGTTGTGGCCAAAAATTATGCCAAAAACCTTAAACAAAATTTCTGTGTGATGTGTGAGTTATTTGGGGTGGCCCTGGGGACCTCAACACGCAAGCTGCTGTTATGACATAAAGTTCCATACATCTGCATAATTTACCGAAATTGCTTTCTCTCTTTTTTCATAATGAAGGCTTTAATCACACTCCCTTGCCTTCAGATTCATCAGTGGGTTATATCTTCATTGTTATTCTTTGGCCCACATTGCTTAACTGCATCAACTTTACTCTCAGTGATGTCACCCACTAATGGACATTTAATCTTTCCTTCACATTCCAGCTCCTAGTCTTGATTTACTGTCATAGTACCCAGTACCCAGAATTCTCATTAACGCTCCATTTCAGGAATGCATTCTTTTCCAAGAAAGCATTTAGGACACTTTTATGTCTGTGGTTATACATGATACGAAACGGAATGCATCTTAAAGATACATATAAGGCTAAATATGTTCATAAGAGTTTTCCTAGATCCTAGTCATCATTTAAAATTATTGCGAGGAAAATCTCAAGGTTCTCTTGCATACAAAACAGAT
Source organism: Podarcis muralis (assembly GCF_964188315.1). Taxonomy (NCBI): domain Eukaryota; kingdom Metazoa; phylum Chordata; class Lepidosauria; order Squamata; family Lacertidae; genus Podarcis; species Podarcis muralis. Next base: position 29,625,456 of record NC_135673.1, read on the forward strand.
TCTAATGGGAGAGAGATAACAGACATGTATTACATTGATTTTCTCCCCTTCCGTCAAAGGGATTGGGGTTGCATCCATAGGGTCACTCTGTTTGTCCCCATAATGACCCCCTCAGGTAGAAAAAACAAAGAGTAGCACCTTAAACACTAACACATTTATTGTAACAGGGGCTCCATGGGCTCAGGCTCACTTCATCAGCTGAATGCAGTGAAATCTTAGTTAGCAGGTATATAAAGGTGAAAATAGTAAGGTGGGGGATGAATGGCAATTACAGTGAGTTACTTACATGTATGTTAAATAGGCAAACATTTACTTTTTTACAGCAGCAGATTTGTGCATGGATTATAGTTACAAGAGATTCCAATTAAACATCAGGAAGAACTTTCTGACAGTAAGAGATGTTCAACTGTGGAACAGACTTCCACAAGAGGTGGTGGAGTGTATTTCCTTTGATGTTTTTAAGCAAAAGTTGGATGTCCATCTGTCATGGATTTTTTAATTGAGATTCCTGCATTGCAGGGGGTTGGGCTCGATGCCCTTTGGGTTTCCTTCCAACTATACAGTTCTGTGATTCTACTTTGCATTGCTGAGATGGTTGTGTTACCACCTATAGTGCAGCTGGAAGCAAACAAAACCCCAAAAAGCAAAACAAAAAACAGCAGATACCCTGGCACTAGGTAAGTTAATTAACACCTGTAGCATGACCAAATAAATAAATAAATAAATAAATCTTATGAGTCAATTTAATGCACAAGTGATGTCATGGAACTTTTTAATGAACCTCTGAGGTATGTTAGGCACTAGGAAAAAGAGAGAGTTATTTATTTATTATACTCTACGTGCTGATTTTCATCATCAACAAGAAGTTCTTAAAGCAGTTTACATAGTACAAGTAATTTCGTTGTCCCCGAGAGGGGGCAATGACAATAAAGATATATTATTATTATTATTATTATTATTATTATTATTATTATTATTATTATTATTATTATTTAGGAGAGGTTTTGAGAGCAGTGGATTTTTACACATGGATCTCCTCCTGCTGCTGAAAAGACAACAGTCAGCACCAGTCTAGTATACAGTACTTGCAGAGAGCATTCCACATCAAGGATGCCATCACTGAAAAGACATCTGCTACACCTCACAAGTTCTCAGTGAATATGACATGAAGATATATCAGAATGTATAGCACTTGTCTTCTATGTAACACACACACAACCTGTAAAGGAAATGACACCCCACACACTTTGGAAAAACTGACCCAGAAACATAGATCATTGTATTTTAATATTCTGCTGGAAGCTGCCCAGAGTGGCTGGGGAAACCCAGCCAGATGGGTGGGTAATAATAATAATAATAATAATAATAATAATAATAATAATAATAATTAGTGTTGCCTTATATCGTCCTGATTCACACATTAAGCTGGATGAATAGCTCAGCTGGTAGAGCATGGGACACTTAATCTCAGTGATGTGTGTTCAAGTCCCACACTGGGCAAAAGATTCCTGCATTGCAGGGAGTTGGACTAGATTACTCTTGTGGTCCCTTCCAACTCTACACTTCTATGATCAGCTATGTGTGTTCTATGATCCATGATCACTTTATACCAGGGGGTCAGCAAACTTTTTCAGCAGGGGGCTGGTCCACTGTCCCTCAGACCTTGTGGGGAGCCGGACTATGTTTTGGAAGAAAAAAAAATGAATGAATTTCTATGCCCCACAAATAACCCAGAGATGCATTTTAAATAAAAGGACACATTCTACTCATGCAAAAGCACGCTGATTCCTGGACTGTGGGTCAGATTGAGAAGGTGATTGGGCCGGATCAGGCCCCTGGGCCTTAATTTGCCTACCCATGCTTTATACTGTAAAAAACAACAACCTGGTTCAATGTGACTACTACTGCAGGCTGCTACATGCTGCTGAAATCACATGTGCTTTGCTTTTCTGTTGCTGCTGCTGCACTTCTAGGAAACAAGCCACAATGTGCTTAGCATTATGTTTAAACCTGGACTCATGCTTTGTTTCTAAACAAACCAGGATCCTGCATTCATATGCAATGCAGGCCAGAACGTGGTTTATTTCCTGGCAGTGCAGGCTCGGGGCAGAAATGAAGCATCAGCATGATGTGTATTCACAATAAAATGAAAGGGCCTCTGAGCCTTTGGTCCATCTAGCTCAGTATTGTCACAGACTAGCGGCAGCTCTTCTGGGTTTCAAGGCCAAGCTACATGAGACGATAAATGCCATATTTGCATCTAATGTGCAAGGTTTCTAAAGTAGAAATTGAATTAGCTGGAGGAATTGATAATCCACACTATCACAGCAGGCATGGAGAAGGAATTTAATCCTTTCTTCCCCTACTGTGAACCTGAGGAAAATCCTCTGAATAACTTGAACTTGAGTGGGTTTGTTTCCTTATCCCTCCCATCCTTTTCCCTTTTGTGTTCTGAGGGCAGTGACTGTAATTTGTAAGCCACTCTAGGATCATTTTTTGGCTGAAGAGCAGTGTGTGTGTGTGTGTGTGTGTGTGTGTGTGTGTGTGTGTGTACAGGGGTACCTCGGGTTACATACGCTTCAGGTTACAGACACTTCAGGTTACAGACTCCGCTAACCCAGAAATAGCACCTTGGGTTAAGAATTTTGCTTCAAGATGAGAACAGAAATCGTGCTTCGGAGGTGCAGTGGCAGCAGCAGGCCCCATTAGCTAAAGTGGTGCTTCAGGTTAAGAACAGTTTCAGCTTAAGAATGGACCTCCGGAACAAATTAAGTTCTTAACCCGAGGTACCTCTGGATGCGAAAAGGATACGTTCCAGAGCCCCGTTCGCATCCTCAAGTGAACACAACCCGCGTCTGCGCTTTTGCACATGCGCGGGTCATGATTCACCACTTCCACACATGCGCGTGACATCATTTTGAGCATCTGCGCATGCGTGAGCAGCAAAACCTGGAAGTAACACGCTCTGTTACTTCTGGGTCACCACAAGCACAACTCAAAAATATTCATCCCAAAGCATATTTAACCCGAGGTATGACTGTATATATTTGTGTGTGTGTGTAAAGGGACCCCTGACAATTAGGTCCAGTCGTGACCGACTCTGGGGTTGCGACGCTCATCTCACTTTATTGGCTGAGGGAGCCAGCGTACAGCTTCTGGGTCATGTGGCCAGCATGACTAAGCCGCTTCTGGTGAACCAGAGCAGCACACGGAAACGCCGTTTACCTTCCCGCCGGAGCGGTACCTATTTATCTACTTGCACTTTGACGTGCTTTTGAACTGCTAGGTTGGCAGCAGCTGGAACTGAGCAACGGGTGCTCACCCCGTTGCGGGGATTCGAACCACCAACCTTCTGATCAGCAAGTCCTAGGCTCTGTGGTTTAACCCACAGCGCCACCCGCGTCCCATATATATATGCAAGCAAGCAAACAAATGCAGGCTTGTGCATCAACAGGAAGGCAAGAGATTAACTACTGGTATCTGCTACAGTGGAGGAAATATCCCATGACAATTCCTGATTGGTGCAATGTTGCAATGATCCTATAAGAATCTTTGCACTTCTTGTGGCCCTGAAGTCTGCATGTGTTCATTATATTGCCAAACACACATCTCAACCTTTAAAAGAAATGGCGTTCATCATGTGGTGCATAGGGCATGGATTTTGAAGCATGCTCTAACAAGTGAATGGGAAACAGTGCCTGGAAAGTTCACTTTTAAAAAGAAACTAGTTCAAGTTCATCCTGTCCAAAAAGGAATAAGTTCCAGATTGTCCTTTTGCAAAATGAACTAGTTCAGTTCTAGCTAATCCAAATGAACTTTTTAGTTTAGTCTTGGCAAAAGAAATTCAGCATTCAGTATGTTGCACAAGCTGATATGCAGAAGTATAGGATCCAAAAGTAAATCAGGAGCCACACACAAGCAATAAAATGTCAGACAAAATGCCAACAGGCTAGGCTTTCCCCATAATATCTTTTTCAAACTAAAAATGGTTTCTCCTGCTTAATATGTGCCAGATACAGTGGTACCACGGGTTACAGACATTTCAGGTTACAGACGCTTCAGGTTACAGACTCCTCTAACCCAGAAATAGCACCTCAGGTTAAGAACTTGGCTTCAGGATGAGAACAGAAATTGCACAGTGGCAGCAGGAGTCCCCATTAGCTAAAGTGGTCTTCAGGCTAAGAACAGTTTCAGGTTAAGAACGGACCTCCGGAATGAGTTAAGTTCTTAACCCAAGGTACCACTGTACACAGATGTTAAAAGCACAAGGCACCATTTGCTGCTGCTGTTGAAAGAGCATGATTTTTTTCAGCAGGGAAGAGATAGGAAATGCCTCACATCCCTTTCTTCCTTCTGATTGCTCAGCGATAGTGATTACGTGACTAAGTGATCTTAGGAACAGCACTGCCTCCGTAGTTGCATAATAAGCCTTAGAGCTTTGCCTCCATGTTTTCATGGACATCCAGTTGACACAATTGTTTTTATTTATTTAAGAGTCTGGGCCTCCTGCTGCATGATGCGGGTGTGAAGAGAATGAACATGAATACACACTAGAAATCGTTAACAGTTTTACTGCAAAATGAATTTAATTCATCTTTAGTTCATCTGGCAATTATGAAAACTAGGACTCAGCTATAAAGCTACAAATAAAACATTTTAAGTGTGTTTTAAGTGCAATATACAATATGCATTAGATGGCAATGGTGAGCCTTATGGAAAATTCAACATATTTTTTAAAAAGCATTTTCAGAACTTTTTTTTTTATATTTGTGTATAGATTCCACTCTACTTTCAGGTGTAGTTCAGAATTTTTTTACTCGAAGCACTGTGGGAAAGTAATGCAGATGTTTGTTATCACCGTGTGACTAAGACAAAAAGGGTGGTAGATACCAGCAAACTATTGTTCCTGAAATAGAAATCTTGCAATCAGAATCAAAAGAAAAGAAAAATCCAGTTTATCTAAAATCTTGATAGCAGATACTTTTTTACTGCTATTCTTGCTGTAAAACGGGGGGGGGGGGGGCTGTTGTTAACAAATTCCAGTCGGGCAGACGCATTTGAAGAGGAAGATAAGGTGCAGGGCCAGTGAGGGGTGTGATCTGGGGGGAATCCCAAGGCCTGAACAGAGGGGTCTGGAGGACCTCATTACTGAAATTCTCCGTTCGTGCTGTAAAAGATCAAGTTAACAAAGCATAGAAAAGATCCTGACTATTAGCAAGGATGACCAATGAACTTATCTTCAGGCCTGTTGTTTATCTAAGCTAGGGGTGAAGAACTCTTTTCATCGTGAGGGCTGCAGCCCCTTCAGAGGTAGGCAGGGCCAGAGGCAAAAGGCAGTGGAGCAATTAATGTAAATTTTACCTTTGTATAGTAGGCTAGTTTCTGCACACACTCACAGTCCCCTCTCCATCCTCCAGCCAGTCAAGCAAGTGGCATATTAGAGTTCAAAGGCATGTTCCACCTGGCAAAAATACTTGAAGACAGTGCAAAGCAGTCTGGGTAAAGAGGGTGTGACCAGGGAGAGGGTCTGACCTGGGAAGAGTCCCAAGGGCCAGACAGAGAGGCCTGGAGAGTCACATATGGTCCCACCCCTGACCCAAACTATGGCTTTCCAGCTAGGGGGACCCTAGTGTTTTTAAGTGTCAAGATATGAAAATGGAGGACAAGCTTCCTGAAAATACAGTTTGCCTACTAAACTTTCCCTATAGTGTGCAGCCAAAGGAGGCTGCATTGGGTCTGTTCTAGACAAAGTTTCCATCCATTTGGAGATGTGGATGAGGCCCAGCAGGCTTGGACAATGACCTGTGTAAAGAGTTCGCACACCAACAACCCCCAAATCTTCTGCAACACAGAGAAGTTCCCTGGCAGTTGTTCAGAAACAGTCAATGTAGAAAAGTTTTCCCAATGGCAGATCATAGAATCATAGGATTGCAGAGTTGGAGGGGACTCCAGGGGTCATCTTGTTCAATTCCCTGAAATGCAGGAATCTCAACTAATGCATCATGTCCTAAACTAACCTGCAATCTTAATGAGAATACAGAATCAGCAGGATGCCTTGCTCTGTTAAGCACCTCACCTTGAGTATTAAGTATCATTCACTGTTGGAGATACAGTATCTCCTGGTATGTCCCGCAGAGGACCCTAAGGTCCATGAATAATAATAGCTTAAAGATCCTGGGCCCTAAGGAAGTCAGACTATCCTCCGCCAGGGCCAGGGCTTTTTCAGTGTCTGCTACGACCTGGTGGAATGCTCTGCCCCATGAGACTAGGGCCCTGCAGGACTTGATCTCCTTCTGCAGGGCCTGTAAGACAGAGCTATTCTGCCTGGTCTTCAATTTGAATTAGCCTGATCCTCTATTCCCTTTCCCCTTTCCTCATCTTTGAAGAAACACTTTCTGGGACCCCACATTTAAATTCTTATTCACACACCTCCTTGCTGGCTCTAGTAGGACCAACTTGGCCAGTTGGCCCTGGTGATCATTCAATGTCTACTGACTGGGGTTTCCCCCCCAAAAAATGACCCCTGATTTTTTGAATTTTATTGATATTGATGCTGCATTTTATGTTGTATTCTGTGCTGTTTTATGCTGTTTTTAAGTTGCATTTTAATCAATGTTTCATATTTGCTGTTAGCCACCCTGAGCCTGGTTTTTAAACCAGGAAGGGCGGGGTATAAATAATTTTTTTATATTATTTATATTTATATTTATATTTATATTTATATTTTGGGCTATATACAAGTCCCTGATACATATTTGTATGGCTGTTGTGATATGAACACTGCTCACTCCTAACCAGTGGTTGCCAGAACAAGCAACCGTTGTCAAGATTATAGTTAAACTTTATCTGACTGACTTTTCTTTTTCTTTTTCTTTTTTGCTTGCAAGATTTCTATTTCAGGAACAATAGCCTGGCAATTTCTATCAATCTTTGCATCTTAGTCACACCTTGATAACAAGCTAACCTCAGCTCCTTTCCATTCTTTTCTTCCTCTTCCTGAAAAGTGCTTTTAATATCAAAAATAACTAGATGCCATGAGAACAATTTTTTCAGGAAAAGATATGTATATGGTATTGAACATACTTTTCAAATATTGTTCTCAGCAAGGTTAGGGTGACATGTATGTTCTCACATTCACAGCAGTGCTTTGAGACTCTCTATTGCTGCGTATGTATAGCTTGCTTAAGGACCAAGTCCTTGAATGCAGCTATTTTAATGCTGTTCCTAAGAGCCTTTAGGAAGAGTGTATGTAGAGTTCCAATCACAATTTGTCGAAAGGTGTGAGTTCACAGTTAGGGGTACTCATTATACATCTTTGTCACTTGGGACTCAAGGGACTTCAATACCTAGGAGTGCCTTTTACCAGTTTCAGCTATTCCTGGGCAGTGATAATCAGATGACAGTGGTCCATGGATTTATAAAAGATTACTGCAATGTACCAAAAGGAAAGGGACGCGGGTGGCGCTGTGGGTTAAACCACAGAGCCTAGGACTTGCTGATCAGAAGGCTGGCGGTTCGAATGCTCATGATGGGGTGAGCTCCCGTTGCTCAGTCCCTGCTCCTGCCAACCTAGCAGTTCAAAAGCACATCAAAGTGCAAGTAGATAAATAGGTACCGCTCCAGCGGGAAGGTAAACGGTGATTCCGTGCGCTGCTCTGGTTTGCCAGAAGTGGCTTAGTCATGCTGGCCACATGACCCGGAAGCTGTACGCTGGCTCTCTCGGCCAATAAAGCGAGATGAGCGCCGCAACCCCAGAGTCGGTCACAACTGGACCTAATGGTCAAGGGTACCTTTACCTTTACCAAAAGGCAGTGGTTCTCCAGAGTGGAATCTTCCCCCAGCTCTACCTGGAGATGCCAGCGATTGATCCTGGGATGTTTTCCATAAAAGGCAGGTGCTGTATCACTAAGCCAGTGTTTCTCAACCGGTGTTCCGCGGCACACTACTGTGCCGCGAGACGTTGCCTGGTGTGCCGTGGGAGGGAGGCGGGCGAGTCGCACGGCGCCTCGGCGTCGGGCGGCAGCAAGCCCAGGAAGCGGCCCAGCCGGCCGGGGTCGCCCGCCTGCAGCAGCGCCTCGCACGCGCACGAGACCTGCTCCGCCGAGAAGCGCTTGGAGAGGACGCAGCAGCCGTCGCCAAACCCGATCCTCCTCCTCCTGCTCCGCCGCCGTCCTCTGGCTCTCGGCCGGGAGGAGCCTGCGGCGACGGGGCGGGCGCCGAAGTTGGCAGAAGTTGGCGCGCCTCCTCGGCAGCGCCTTCGTCCTCCTCCTCCTGCCTCTGCTCTCCTCCGGCGGCGGGGGTGCGCCGCCCTCCCCGGCCGGGGGGCTCGGCGGGGCCCGCGGGGAAGGAGGCCATGTTCGCGGCGCGCGGGATCGCGGCCCCCCTCGCCCGCCTCCGGCCTGCTCCCCTCCCCCTGCGCGCTGCCCTAGCGCTGGGGGGGGGGGCAAAAGTCTTTGCTCCCCCCTGCCTGCCTTCAAAAGCCCTCCCTTTGCTCCCCCCTGCCTGCCTTCAAAAGCGCTGCGTTTCTCCGCTCTCCCGGGAAGGCAGGCAGGGGGGAGCAAAGACTTTTGCCCCCTGCTGGCCTTCAGAAGAGGTCCAGGACCTCTTCTGAAGGCTGGCGGGGGGCGAAAGTCTTTGCTCCCCCCCGCCTTCAAAAGCTGTCCGCCCAGGCTTCGCGGACCTCTCCGCAAGCAGCAGCAGCACTGCCACTGCTTGCGGAGAGATGCCGGCATGCCGAAGCCTGGGCGCGCTGAGATCAGCGCGCCCAGGCTTCGCGGCCCCGCCGCCCGGCATCGGGGCATGGTCCCGATGGCGGGCGGCGGGGGGAGGCGTTCCCGCCCGCCCCCGGCATCGGGTCATGGTCCCGATGGCGGGCGGCGGGGGGAGGCGTTCCCGCCCCACCGCCCAGCATTGGGGCATGGTCCCGATGGCGGGCGGCGGGGGGAGGCGTTCCCGCCCTACCGCCCGGCATCGTGGCATGATCCCGATGGCGGGCGGCGGGGGAGGCGTTCCCGCCCGCCGCCGGGCATCGGGACATGGTCCGGGGCTTTTAAATTGCCCCGGAACAGCGGAGAAGTCCCCCGCTGTCCCGGGGCTTTTTAAAATGCTGGCGGGCGACAGCGGAGGCTTCGCTCCCGCCCGCCAGCATTTTAAGATCGCCCCGGACAGCGGAGAAGTCCCCCGCTGTCCCGGGGCTTTTTAAAATGCTGGCGGGCGACAGCGGAGGCTTCGCTCCCGCCCGCCAGCATTTTAAGATCGCCCCGGACAGCGAAGAAGTCCCCCGCTGTCCCGGGGCTTTTTAAAATGCTGGCGGGCGACAGCGGAGGCTTCGCTCCCGCCCGCCAGCATTTTAAGATCGCCCCGGACAGCGGAGAAGTCCCCCGCTGTCCCGGGGCTTTTTAAAATGCTGGCGGGTGACAGCGGAGGCGCTTCCCCGCTGTCCCGGAGATTTCCCTATGGGCTTTCGTCTTGCGAAGCAAGCCCATAGGGAACTTTGTCTTGCGAAGCGCCTCCAAAACGGAGAACCCTTTCGTCTAGCGGGTTTTCCGTCTTGCGAGGCGTTCGTCTTGCGGGGTACCACTGTATTAACTTTCCTTTCCCCTCCCTTCGTCCTTCCTACTTTTACTCCTGGGCTCCTCCCCCCTTTGCGCAGCCACAAATCAATCTCTCTCTCTTTTTTCCCCTCTCTCTCTTCTTTGCTCAGACGCAAAAAAGCGCCGCTTTTTGGAAATCCAGACTGCTGTCCCCGCTGAAACGATACTTTAAAAAAGGAAGAACCCACTGGCTCTTATTTCTGTTTAAAGCAGTAGATCCCGAACTCTTTTGGCCCACTGCCCCCTTGGTTCCACATCCCCCAGTGTCCCCTATGCTTACTCTATAGAAAGCATTACAGGGGTTAACGCGGCTCGCTAAGGAAGATATTAATAGAATTCTGCATTTGGGGGGAGACCCTAACAGTCATCTACCATTACCTTCTATGCTGTTACTATTTTTTTATTTTTTTTTACATAAGTAAAAAGTGACCTTTCCCCATCTGGCATGGTGGTGTGCCTCGAGATTTTTTTCATGAAACAAGTGTGCCTTTGCCCAAAAAAGGTTGGGAAACACTGCACTAAGCTACAACCCTTCCCTGGGCTGCCCTTGCGGATGATCTAGCAACTGCAGTTAGAACAAAATGCTGCTGCTGCAATGTTGCTCTCCATAGCAAACCATCCTCAGCACATGACATCTTCATTGAATCAGCTGCATTGGCTACCTATATGCTGCCAGGATAGGTTTACAGTATTGCTACTTGTTTACAAATCCCTAAGCAACCTGGGACCAGGCTTCTTGAGAAACTGCCTCTCTCAATACACCCCAATCTATCCATTACATTCCATGGTAGAAGACCTCCTATTACTATGGACAGCTCCTACTCTTTGCCTTGTGTCCACCTAAAGTTGGGCTTTCTGTGTGGTGGCCCCTTTAGTGTGGAATTCATAAACACTTAAGATAAGGCATGCTTCAAAATCTATTCTATGCTTAAAACATTTTTTTCTTCACCCAAATAATTTACCCAATTTTTAAAATAATTTGTCTGAATTCTTCTTCTTCTTCTTTTTTAAAAAAGTCACCTGATCATCTTCTTGTGTTTTGCTATTATTTTAACTGCCTTATTTTTTTCATGAATATTTTATGATACTTTTTGGTTTTCTGTGCACTGCTCTGAACTTTTAAAATGTGAGTGGTCTATAAACCTTCTTAAAAATAATAATAAATATTAATCAAGAGGGAAATATAGAAGAATGTTATCCAACTACAGGCTGGCTTATCATTGTCCATATTTCAGAAAGCAACTCTAAATAGCAAGAGGTCAGCTGACAGTGAGGCTTGGAGAACGCCACTCCAAGCTACAGATCAGTCCAAGTGAAAATAAGCCAGAAACAAGAAGTCCCATGTTCAGTCCTAAGTAGACGGTAGTGACTGACACCGACACAGAATCCAAACTACTCCATCACTAACTCAGCAGCTACTCAAGCTCCCTCATTTAGAGGTAGGGCCATAGTTCTGCAATAGAGCAGATCCTTTGCATATAGAAAGTCCCAGGTTCAATCCCAGACAATGGACTTGTCCTGATTTTCTTGCACAATGCTTACGTGGAGGTCAGACAGTGCCTGGTCTCCATTGCACATTCATTCTGATTTGTTTGCAAGGAGGTTACAGTATATAACAACAATCGTTCATCCTGATTTGTTTGTGCAGCAGTTATATGTCTTCTCATAAATCAGTCATTCATCCCATCTTTTCTTCCTGCGCTTCTCTGCCACTTTCCTAAAGTCAAAAGGTCCAAGTTCCCCCCTGCACAAACCTAAATCTCCAGTATGTGACTGAAGTCCTGTCACAAATAGTGATGCTTCAGGCCACCTTAGAATTAAGTAGGAGCTAGCTTCAGAGCCAGTGCCATGGTTTCATCCCTAGGAAACACGAACCAGTCATGAAGAAGGGTGACTTATCCTGTGCAGACCACCTTTCTTATAACTTGGGATAGGTGAACTTGCAACTCTTGGCTTCCCTCAGTTTCTCATTTTTCTTATCTTAAGTTCAGTTTTCCACATCTCTTTGCATTTATTTTCTTAAAAAATTATTCATCAGCATTTTAGTTCGAGTTTCTCACGACATGCACATTTTTGTATGCAATTTTGCTTAATATCACATTTTGGAAAGCAATTTTCCCCAGTACAATGCATTTGTGTATGGTTTTTGTTTTGTTTTTTTCCAATACAGTGGTACCTCTGGTTACGTACTTAATTTGTTCTGGAGGTCCGTTCTTAACCTGAAACTGTTCTTAACCTGAAGCACCACTTTAGCTAATGGGGGCCTCTCGCTGCTGCCACGCCACCGCCGTGCGATTTCTGTTCTCATCCTGAAGCAAAGTTCTTAACCCGAGGTACTATTTCTGGGTTAGCGGAGTCTGTAACCTGAAGCATATGTAACCCAAGATACCACTGTATATGCATTTATATGTACACTTTAACACCAGTGTATGCATCTTCGTACACATTAGTTGGCTGAAGAACTGCATTGCAAAATTCAGAGAAGTGTGAATTTTGAAAGATGAGCATGTTTTGGTTCACATATTGTTTTATAAATTATGAAATAGGTAAAGTCACCTTTAAATGAAAACCGAATTGAGTTTCTCCCTCACCCCAACCCATAACCACAGTCACTTTTATACACATATTGGATTACCAATTGGACTTTGCAGCTTCAAAACAGACTGACGCTCGAGGACCTCTCCTTTTTGAAATTAACTGTGGGGACTGACTGTTCTAAATAGTTTCGTCTTGTATTGAAGCACTGTCCATGAAAGCTGTGCCATTCATTTTCCTCTTGTTTTGCTTTTAAAGGACACATCCGAAATAGCAATTACTTTTGCTGTGTATTTTTAAATTACAGCTTTGATACAGAGAAGGATGGTAATGTGAATCACAGCTCATGTAATTGTCTTCCTCCCACTGGTGACTTCTTCTTTTTAAAAACCAGGAAAGGAAGAAAGAATAATAATCTAGGGAAGTCAAAGGGCTAACAGGCAATCCCTAGTTATTTGCAACAGTTTACTTAAAAAAAGAGAAAGAAATCATGATCGGCACAGAACATGAAAATGTATCTTTGGCAGTTCAGGGTCTCCCTTCCTAATTAATAGGAAGTGCTAGACAACCGTCCTGCAGGCTGCTACATGTCCCTGACTTTTCTTGAATATCCAGTTTCAGCTGTATGTGAAGTGACCTTGGAGGTGCTATTTTTGCTTTGTTATTTGTTTTGTTTTGCATTATTGAGGCCAGCTACCTGGGAAAGAATGGGGGGTGGGGAGGGTTCCACTCCCACACAGGATATTCTGTCACTTTTTGAATTATTTTATTTTATACAAAGATTCATGACCTGCTCTTCTGGTGCTCACGCAACACTCATGGTAGCTAATACATTTTTTAAAAGCAAAAAACAATAAAATGCAACCATATTCCAAAAAAACAAAACAAAAACACAATATAATAAAAAAGCAGCGATTTTCATGGCACTGAAAGAGCGGCAAGTGGGAATGAGTTTTCATCCCTCTCATAGAACTCACAGCCATCCAGTAAAGGTGAATGTTTGAATGTTTGGGACAGAGAAAAAGGAAGTGCTTCTTCACACAGTGCATAGTTAGCTATGAAATTTTTCCCCACAATATCTGGTGATTGCCACCAACTTGGATGGCTTTAAAATAGGAGTTATTGTCAGGACTTCTTTTCCGCCGGAACTTGATGGAAGTCACTTCTGGCACCTCTCTTGTGGGTGCCATTGCTATTATAACAGAACAAGGGAGGCATTCATGGCGAGTTCTAGGGGAAAAAATAGCACTGGTTATTGTTATTACAGTGGTACTCGGGTTACATACGCTTCAGGTTACATACGCTTCAGGTTACAGACTCCGCTAACCCAGAAATAGTGCTTCAGGTTAAGAACTTTGCTTCAGGATGAGAACAGAAATCGTGCTCCGGCAGCGCAGCAGCAGCAGCAGGCCCCATTAGCTAAAATGGTGCTTCAGGTTAAGAACAGTTTCAGGTTAAGTACGGACCTCGGGAACGAATTAAGTACTTAACCCGAGGTACCACTGTATTGGTATATTTGAAACAGATTTTATATATGTATATAGTTTTCATTCTATCACTGTTTAATTGTATCTTAATGGTTGGTTTTTCTATGTTTTTAGCAGTTCTTGTTTATATCTGTGAGCTGCCTTGAGTTCCGTCAGGGGAAAAGGTGGGGTATAAATAGTAATAGTGGTAATAATAATAATAATAATAATAATAATAATAATAATAATAATACAGATTCATGGAGGATAAGGCTTATAGCATGACTGCTAGCCATGATGGCTTTGTATGACCTTCATTGCCAGAGGGAGTATTCCTCTGAATAACAGTTTCTAGGAATCACAATCTGGGACAGTGATGTTGCACAAAGTCCTGGTTGTGGGCTTCCTTCCCATAGGCATCTTGTTGGCCATGATGAAGACAGAATACAGAACTGAATAGGTCTTTGCTCTGACCCAGCAGCACTCTTCTTAAATCCAGTCCTATGGACCAATTTAAAGAAGTAAACAGTGCAAGAAGTAGTGATAGTGTCTGAATGACTGACTGATAGATTATAGTCACACTTCATCTGAAGCTCTCAAAAGAACTTATAAAAAATAAAGGGAGTAAACAATAAAAATCACCAAAAGAAAAACAGTTAAATAACTAGCAAATTCTGAACAAAAAAAATTCATTCCAGTAGCACCTTAAAGACCAACTAAGTTAGTTCTTGGTATGAGCTTAAGTGTGCATGCACACGAAAGCTCATACCAAGAACTAACTTAGTTGGTCTTTAAGGTGCTACTGGAAGGAATTTTTTTTTGTTTTGACTATGGCAGACCAACACGGCTACCTATCTGTAACTAGCATACTCTGAGAGGCTTGTGCAAACAGAATGCTTTTCTAAACCTGGTCCTCAAAACTGAGAGGAAGATCCAAGCGTAGATGCCACCACAGATAAGGCCCTGTCAGCACCCGATATACGATATACAATATACAATATCTTTATTGTCATTGTCCCATGCAGAACAATGAAATTGAAAAACTACATAAAACTACATAAAACATTCAAAACCCCCTAAAAACTTTGAAACCCCATTTTAAAATACACTATACTATATGCTGTGTTTAGAACCAAAATTGCATTTGCGTAGAAACTGTTTCTCAGGCGGCCAGTCCTGGCCTTTATAACCTTATACCTTCTTCCAGAAGGCAGAAGCTGAAAGAGATCATTTCCGGGGTGCGTACTATCCTGCGCTATCTCTGCCGCTTTCTTATGGTACCTGGCAGCATAGATTTGATCTAAGGTGGGAAGAGTGCACCCAATTATTCTCTCTGCAGTCTTTACAACCCTGGATAGCATTGTTTTTTCCCTGGCCATGCAGCTCCCAAACCACACACACAGACCATAAGTTAATACGCTCTCCACAGTGCAATGGTAAAATGCCATCAACAGGTCCTTTGAGAGATTGTTTTACCGGAGGATTCTCAGAAAATATAACCTCTGCTGTGCTCTCTTCACCAGGTCTTTGCTGTTTTCTTCCCAGGTTAGGTTGTCTCTCAACTCCATTCCCAGAAATCGAAACACTGAGACCTGTTCCACGCACTTCCCCTCAGTAATAAGTGGCTGAATATTCAATTTACATTTCCTAAAGTCCACAATGATCTCTTTTGTTTTCTTTAAGTTAAGGAGTAAGTTGTTTTTCCTGCACCACTCCCCCAACTGCTCAACTTCCTCCCTATAGGCCTCCTCCCAACTCACTTCTGGACATGGAGGGGCCTAGAAGGAATCCATCCCTATATGTCAGGCAAAGCCCTTCTCAGAAACCCCCTATCCCCCTAGCCATAGCTCCGTGGCAGTAAAGCACACATATTGCATGAGAAATGTCCCAGGTTCAATCCCTGGCAGCTCCAGGTATAAAGATCAGGTGGTGGGTTATGGCAAAGACCTCTGCCAGATACCTTGGAAAGCAGCTGCTGGTCAGAGTTGATGCTAGTGAGCTAGTGAAGATCAGTGAGCTGAGACCAGCACAGATTTATGCCAACTTTCCAAGAGATGAAAATTTAACACGACTCAGAAGCTGATGCTGCTCTCTCGCCCCCACGTCAAGGGACTGCACAATATTCTTGTGCAAGGGAGACAAGACTGACATAGAAGCAGAGAAATGGAGTAGGGTGACCTGCTCCATATATATATATATATATATATATATATGCAGGTTTTGGTGTCCTCGGGTATCTTCCCGTGTAAAAGTTGGGGTGTCTAGGCGACGTTTCGACGAGGTCTCACTCGTCATCTTGAAGATGACGAGTGAGACCTCGTCGAAACGTCGCCTAGACACCCCAACTTTTACACGGGAAGATACCCGAGGACACCAAAACCTGCATTCCTGTACCCGTGAAAATCTACGAAAGCAAATATATATATATATATATATATATAATTTCAAGCTAGTGGCTATCACAACATCCTGTGGCATAATCATGTTTTTTGGGTGAGAGAGAGAAAGAAAAAGACAAAATAATTTCTGCTTCTCCATTTCCCCACCCCACACAGTTTACAATTTATAAATGTCTATACACGTCACACTTTTGATCCCCGCCCCCCCCCCCTTCAAATTAAAAGCTCCAACTTTGTAGGTCATCTCAATTGTCTTGACTAGCCTAAGATTCCTATCTCCTATTGTCTGTTCTGCTCAAAAGCCTGGAAACACAATAAGATCGCATTTTAAATTACTACTAATAAAGACCTTTTGTGGAATGGCTGTTTGCTGACCTTTCTGTTTCTATGGTCTTGTGGGACATTTGATATAATGGAGAACTAAATCTTACAATTAAATCCAACTATCTTTCCCATGTTCCTAAAATGCAGAAGAAACACCCCCACTCCCAAAAAAAGGCTTTTTCGGTGAGCTGTTATCTGCTGACTTTTCTGCTGGCAGAACACATTGTATTTTATCTACAACCACACTGCTCCTTTGGTCTTTTGTGCAACTGAAGCTTTAGGATTAACCCTGACCCTGTATGCGTAAGTCAATCCCATTGAGTTTAATGAAGCTTAAAAAGGTCCAGTCATGACCAACTCTGGGGTTGTGGCGCTCATCTCGCTTTACTGGCTGAGGGAGCCAGCATACAGCTTCCAGGTCATGTGGCCAGCATGACTAAGCCGCTTCTGGCGAACCAGAGCAGTGCACGGAAACGCCATTTACCTTCCCGCCGGAGCAGTACCTATTTATCTACTTGCACATTGACGTGCTTTCGAACTGCTAGGTTGGCAGGAGCAGGGACTGAGCAACAGGAGCTCACCCCGTTGCAGGGATTCGAACCGCCGACCTTCTGATCGGCAAGTCCTAGGCTCTGTGATTTAACCCACAGTGCCACCCGCGTCCCTTTAATGAGGCTTACTCCTATGTAAATGGGCACAGGACTGCATGTTATTAGGGAAAGAAACAATTTCGCAAATATGTGTTACCGTTAAAACTTCATGTGTGAATAAGAACCCCATAAAAGAAAATAACTGCCAAGCCTCTACTAGATTACGTCCCTTATTACCTGATTTCTTCTATGCTAATTTGTCACAAACTTGAAAGACTCATTATTACCTCATTCACTTGCCAAAGCAAGGACAGTCTGTCAGTTACCCTCTGGCAGATGTCATTGCCTTTGTACTGAAAATGTCCCAGAGCTTTATTCCTCTGAAGTGGTTTAGCAATTTAACCCTTTGCAAAATGTATATGTTTTGAACCTAAACATTTGAACTAATTTCTTGTTTCATATACTAAATCTCTTAGATTTTCTTCTTTTTTAAAGATGATATTCTCACGATGTTGAATGCTTTGTAAGGTATGATGGATAGGCCTGATAAAATCTGCAGTGTGGTGATGAATGTGTAGAATGCATATAGTGCTGACTGAAAGAGCCAGTTCTACAGGTTCTTTAGCAAAGCAGAAATGAGACTTGGATGGCCCAAAAGAAACGCCTTTCTGAGGTACATGAGTGAAGTTGAATCTTAGCCCCAAATTGTTTGTGTTCAGGCAGCGGCGTAGCGTGGGTTGTCAGCACCCGGGGCAAGGCAAGTAATTTGCGCCCCCTAACCCGTGGATTTGCCCTAACCCCAGATGTTGCGCCCGGTGCGGCCGGCCCCCCCTGCACCCCCCACGCTACGCCACTGTGTTCAGGTTGTTCAGATCCAACCTGGTATTTTATTGGAAATTGGCACTATTTTGATGTCAGGATAGTGTGCTGACCTGTTGCCAGCCATTGATTCAGATGTGAGTCAGACTTAAAAGCTACTCACTGAATCACTAACAGCATAGCTATTTTATGTGCCATGCATATTGCAGTACCTTTCGTTGCCACACATTCATCTTATGCACAAACAATCTTCCTCTGTGTGTGTGTGTGTGTGTGTGTGTGTTTGTGTGTGTGATGTAAAGGCATGAATATATGGAATATCTTGACAAGGGTTACTGTTTTTTGAATGATTTGACTTATGCAGCAGCTTGAAAACCAATGCCAGGCTTGTCGTTTCAAGATGTATAGATCAGTGCCACATTGAGTCAACAAATTGCTTCAGCGTGGGAGAAGTGAACAGTCAGATGATGTCACCATGCACTCTGTCATGAGGCCTTGAAGGAGCCAGCAACAATCAGGCTGAGAAAGAGGGGTACTGTCACTTCCAGCACTGTCATCAGGCACCTAATCCCAGAGCATTCCAAGAGATGCTGAGACAAAAGCTCACCGAAGCATCCAATAAGCAGCTAATTTTTTTTTCTGGCACCAGTGAAGCTTGTTCTGAGCTATGTGAGATTTCAAAGGCTGAATATAAAAAGGTTAACGTGAGCATATAATAAGACTTGCATTGAATTTTTCATTGGGGATAAACAGCCAAGGTTCAAGATCTATCTCTGCAGCATGCTTACAGGGCAAGATAACGTACAAAAAAACACCTCCCTTGCCGCGATCAACTTCGCAATCAACCTCACAAACAGAAGGCATTCAGAAATTGTTATCAGAGGACCTTGAAAATTCTGCCGCAACCAAGGCAAGGCTTTACTGTTCATGTTTTATATTATCAATCCTAGACATTTTTAAAATCTCGCCTTTGTGAAAGCAAGGAGATAAAATAATGAAATCAGAACAGCAAACTAAAACCAGCCAATTCTGGGAGAGCAGAAGAAACAGCTACTGGATTAAAACGATTTGTTTAAAACCTGCAAAAATAAAAAAAAGGTTTTTATTTGGTGTTGAAATGGCACCAAAAGCAGGGACCATGCAAGCCTTCCTGAGGGGAAGTGGGGCTCGTCTTGGATGTTAAAGATTTTAATGTATGGACAGCCATAGGATGTTGGATGGCATGCAAATGCACTACACTATGACGTGAGGTTAAGTGCTATATAAATGGTTGAAATAAATAAAGTAAATAATTTAATTTCACGTGTCATGACTTGGGAAAGAGTGTTGCACAAGGTCTGGCTTCTTCCCATATTTGTTCACCCTTCCATTTTTATTCCACACTTAAACCAGAAATGGTTTCCAAAGTGGCTACCATCATTTCAGACAGACACATGTATAATTTCATTTATGAATCGCTTCTCATAAGAAATCACAAAATGATTTACAATATGCTAACATATATTAAACAGTTACACACACACACACACACACACACACACACATATTTACAGAAACCACAACAATGTCTTTTAAAAAAGAAAGAAATGTATGAGGGAAGATTAGCCCCATATTATTCATGTTCAGTTTCTGCTTGTAATTCTAATGTAAACCAGCACTTGATCAGTATCATGTCACTGTGACTTTTTTCATTTCTTTTTAAAATACATTTAAGTAATAGTATAAAATATTCTATAATGTACAATTAAACTGACACTACAATGGAGGCCAGAGGACAGAAATAATCCAATAATAAATAAGGTTGCACGCCACCCCAATCTTTGAGTGGTGAGAGATTCCAGAGGTTCCAGGCACTTAGCCAGGGTTCATGCTTCCTTTTGGAAATGAGGCACAACAAAGACTGTGATGTCTTTAGGATATATGATTTATTTACACATATATACAACCCGAGCCTACAGTGGAGGGGTTTGCAGCATTAACACCCCAAGAGGGCCTTGCTTCCCCCATCGCCACAGCCTTGAATTCAAATAGAAATCAAACATTGCTCTGTCTCTCTAGTTCCCCAGCCTGCAGCCTTGCTTCTAGTTTCTCTACACGCACACACACACTCCCAACTCTGGTCTTCGTCTTTCTAAGAACCAGAATTTGAAGGAGGGGGCCCACCCTTTTGTTATCTGGCATGGAGCTGCTTCCTTTGTTACCTTAATGGCCATTTCAACCATTTGAATCTTTGCTTAGATTTCAACACTTGCTAGATCCAGGGATTAGAAGGGTCTTAGATATGCAGCCTAACCCCCCCCCCCAAAAAAAAAACCTATGGCAATAATTTGAAGACCAGCAGCGATAACTATTCATAATATTTATTCTTTTTAAAGCCTTTTTAAAAAATGGAAGATCATTTCCATTCTCACGAGGGTCTTGAGCAGGCCAGCCTAACCAGCCACAGAAGGGGACAACATGGAAAAAGCCCTAGATGAAGTCCACCATCCATCAAATTTCAGATGATGTGTGCACCTGCAATTGCTCAATGCACTGTGTAGAACCTATAGGAGGATGTACACTTTGTGGTATAGATAACCTTAAGTATTCAGCAAAAAATTGTTCTGGCTTGCTTGCAGAGGTGGTTGGTCTATTAAGGTGAATGGGTCTATGTCACTGGGGTGGGTGACACTTAATTTTTGCACATTTCTTCAGTGAGAGATCTTAAAAATATGTTTTTGGCTGTGAGGAATTCAAACCAGCTATTATATTTGTGATTGGAGAACATTTATCTTTGTACATCTATGTTTGGTTAAAAAGCATAAAACAGAGAAACATTACCTTGTAATCATAAAGCAACATAAGAAAGTAATCAGAAAGTTTATAAGAAATTTAAACAAGTTTCATCAGGTCTTACTTTGCTTTGTTCTTGGACATCAGCTGCCAACTTGCTTCTTGGCCTCTGATGTAGCCGTGCTGCCTCTGTGACTTGTTGCACACACCTCTCCATAGACTGAGCATGACAGGGCCACAGTGGAACTTGAATGAGTTCGGCAATGAACTTCTTTACTTCTGCTGTGGTAAGCTGATATTCCAAAGGAGGTTCATGTACCCTGTCAGACCAGTTTATCAGCTCCAACAGGAACGGAAACACTGGGACTGGTGAAAGGTGTCTTCCTCAAATGTACAAAAAGATCTACCAGTGTGTCATCACCACTGCCCCTTAGATCAACAATCTTTTGGATACCAGCTCTTCTCTGTCACAGACATCTGAGCACAAGGGTGACTGAATTATCATTTCACTGAATGCAAAGCATGCTGAGCACTGGATGGTTGGCAAAATGGCATCCTCTACAGCCTTCTTTTGCAGCAAAACTCGCCGCAGCTCAAACAAGATGTGGCGTGGGCCTACCACCCAAGAATGTCATGCATGCAAATGACAGTATTCCACTGTCAGTCTCTAGTTGTTGAGGGTTTTGCCTTTAGGGCAAAAAACAAAACAAAAAAACAGCTGGGGGAAAAGCCCCGTGGAGAATTTTCCTGGGGAAAATGGCAGGACAAATTAAAAACTGCTCAGACCCAGTATGGGAGAAGCAGAAAAACTCTCAGACCTGCACTTTCTAGGCACAAGGCAAGCAGAGGTGTGTTCAGGGAAGTTTTTAATATGTAACGCTGTACTGTTTTTAACACTGATTGGGAGCCGCCCAGAGTGGCTGGGGAAACTCAGCCAGATGGGCGGGATATAAATAATAAATTATTATTATTATTATTATTATTATGGATGAGCCCCTAGTCTCAGTGCTACCCTTGTTAAACTCAGCAGAGCAGAGGAGGATGGAGACAACACTAGAGTTAGTTCTGGCTCCACATATCATAGGCTCTGGCTCCACCAACTCTTGGCCTCCCCACTTTCTGCCCCACCAGTCCCAATGGGGACCAACCATCACTGCTTGCTTAAACAGGTTGAAGTGTAGGTGGGTTCCCACGAAGTGAGACACAGTGATAACAGCAAGAACCTTTACTGAACTAACAGAACTGGACAACAGGGGCAAAGCAACTGCTTATATACATTTCTGAAAGCCTGGGCCACTCCCACTCTCAGCAAGATTGGCTGTCTAAACTCCCAATGGCAGTAGCCCAAATCCTGAAATGGTCTGTGGTGATTGGATATCATTGGATATCGAATCAGATCACAGGGGCTCAGAATCCTAAGACTCAAGCTCAGGCAGAGTCACCTAGCACTACACCAGGCTTCCTCAACCTCGGCCCTCCAGATGTTTTTGGCCTACAACTCCTACGATCCCTAGCTAGCAGGACCAGTGGTCAGGGATGATGGGAATTGTAGTCTCAAAACATATTGAGGGCCGAGGTTGAGGAAGCCTGCACTACACATTTATTCCATGGGTGTCTCTCTGCAGCAGATTTGCTTTTCTGCCTAGGGCAGAAAAGGTTGAAGTGGGTGGAGGTGTTGATGTGAGGCTGTCCCTGCCTCAGAGCAAAGAGACTGAGCTTTTGGTTTCAGTATGTAATGCACACTCTTGCCTTAAACTGAGAAGTATAATGGATTCACACCATGCTTGAATATGCAGAAGCTGGGGTGGGGGGGTGGGAGAGAGAAGAGATGGTTGTTCTTGGTAACGAATAGTGTGCTTTGATGGCAAAGCAGTTAATAGCAACAGTTGGTGAAGCATAGCATAATGCGCACTAAGGTTAGTAGGCAAACTCAAGCAGCAGCCAGGAAAGAAGAGCTTGGGGTGAGGTTTCAGGCCAACAAGGGAGGCTAGTGACATATAGAGGGCAGAGGATGGGGACTCAAGAGTCTGGAAAATAAGGCTGGAACAGCAGTACTATTTGGAGCGGAAAAGGTCACGAGCACAGGTTGAGCTGGTGCTCACACAAGAAGCTAAGGGGGACTTGGAAGCATCTGTAATCAAAAGAGTCCTAAAAGAACCACAGGGAGCTGGCAATGGCCTCATGCCAGGGCAAACAGCCTTCTGCTGCCAGACTATCTCCTGATAACCAGTGCAGTATCATAACTATATCAGATGCAGACATAATGTATACCCTGCTCCAAGGGCCACAAACTTGACATGAGCCAACAGTGTGACGCGGCAGCTAAATAAGCCAATGCAATTCTGGGCTGCATCAATAGGAGTATAGCATCTAGATCAAGGGAAGTAATAGTGCCACTGTATTCTGCTCTGGTCAGACCTCACCTGGAGTACTGTGTCCAGTTCTGGGCACCACAGTTCAAGAAGGATGCTGACAAACTGGAACGTGTCCAGAGGAGAGCAACCAAAATGGTCAAAGGCCTGGAAACGATGCCTTATGAGGAACGGCTAAGGGAGCTGGGCATGTTTAGCCTGGAGAAGAGGAGGTTAAGGGGTGATATGATAGCAATGTTCAAATATATAAAAGGATGTCATATAGAGGAGGGAGAAAGGTTGTTTTCTGCTGCTCCAGAGAAGCGGACACGGAGCAATGGATCCAAACTACAAGAAAGAAGATTCCACCTAAACATTAGGAAGAACTTCCTGACAGTAAGAGCTGTTCGACAGTGGAATTTGCTGCCAAGGAGTGTGGTGGAGTCTCCTTCTTTGGAGGTCTTTAAGCAGAGGCTTGACAACCATATGTCAGGAGTGCTCTGATGGTGTTTTCTGCTTGGCAGGGGGTTGGACTCGATGGCCCTTGTGGTCTATTCCAACTCTATGATTCTATGATTCTAAGGGCAGGCCATTTCTGGTGAATCATCATGTATCTGCTGGTTGCTGGGATTTTTAACAAAGAATGTTCAGTCAGTGCAAGATGGACTTGCCCTGCAAGGTACCAAGCAAAAGTTTGCACTTAAAGCAGTAAAGACGGTGTAGTTATGCCTTGCAATATATAAAATGTGCATAGAATCACAGAATCATAAAATTGTAGAGATTGAAGGGACCGTGTGGCTCATCTAGTCCAACCCTGCTATGAATGCAGGAATCTCAACAAAAGCACCTGTAACAGATGGCCACCCAATCTCTGCTTTAATCCAAGGAAGGAGAGTCTACCACCTTCTGAGGGAGTCCATTCCACAGTCAAACAGCTCTTGCTGCCAGAAAGCTCTTCCTGATGTTTAGTCAGAATCTCCTTCCTTGAAACTTGAATCCATTGGTTCAGGTCCTACCCGCCAGAGCAAGAGAAAACAAGCTTACCCCATCTTCCATGTCACAGTTCTTTAGATATTTGAATATGGCTATCCTATCTCCTCTCAATCTCTTCTTTCCCAGGCTAAACAAACCCAGCTCCTTCAACCGCTCCTCATCAGGCTTGGTTTCCAGACCGTTGAACATCTTGGTCTGCCATCTCTGCACATGTTCCAACCTGACATTATCCTTCTTAAATTGTGGCACCTAGAAATGGTCACAGTACTCCAGGTGTGGTCTGACCAAGGCAGAACAGAAAGACTTCCCTTCATGACATCTGTTGATGCAGCTTAGAATTGCATTAGCGTATATATCTTTTGCTGCTACGTCACATTGTTAATTTATGTTAAGCTAGCTTGCTTTTAAAATGCATATGCATCAGGAAACCATGGGATCTCTATTTTTTTAAAAAAATAAAGTAAATAAATAAATAAATAGACCATGCAAGACTGAAATTAGCCCAAGCCTGAGCTGGTGTGTTAGATTTGTATGTGTGAAACCTCTGTTCAAATCCTATTGAAGATCACTGGATCAACTTTGACTTCTCTATCTCTCTCTCTCTCCCTCTCCCTAACCTACCTTGCAGCATGATTCTACATACGGTAAATAAATAGGAAGCAGCTTTAGTAACCGCTAGGGGAAGGTCAACCCTTTCCTCAGAAACACGTATTGTTTCCACAGTTCTGTCCTATAATCTTTGCCCATTGACTTCCAAGGGATTTTTTTTTAATTGTCCCAGAATACTTAACACAACCTACCTTACAGGGTTGTTTGTGTGTGCAGGAGAAGGGGACGAGATACTCCCAAATGCAGAACACTGGGGCCCATGATCCATGAAGGAACAATATTACAGATTGATCAAATGGGGTGGAACAAATTAAGGTCACAGAGATATGTAGGTTGTGGAAAGAGGGAGATGATGACTTGCTGAATCAAACTTGGCAGAATTAGAACAACGGGGAGAGGGAAGTGTGCAGAGGAAGGAAGATTCAATTCAATAAGAAATATTTGGCAGAATTATCCCAACATGTTTATAGTACAGATGGGAATGTGCGTATGATTCACTCACTGAGCAGAGCTCTTGCTCCTTTTTAGAACAACAACCCCCAAAAAAGTCCATTGTCAATTCTGCACGGTGGAAAGGACTTCAAAGGCAGCTTTTGAATATAGCAGTTGCCTAATATATGCTTAAATGATTATATTACAATCATAGGCCATCTTTGCTCTGAAAGCCCTACAACTTAATGCCCCAAATGAGCAGGAAGTCATCTTAAAATAGGGAATACACAGATGGGTGGCTTTGGGTAAATCACTATTTTTCAGCCTAGCCTGCTACACAGGTTTATTATCCCAGTAGGTACACTAGCCTGAGCTCCCTGGGGGAATACTAAGTGATCAAATTTTAGTTACTAAATCACATTTTAGTTACTGTTTGAAAAATGCATATCTATAATTATAATGGGGGATAAATGCACTTAAGTTCACATTTAAAAGTGAGCTTACTTAATCACACTTTTTGAAACAATTTGTTGTTGTTGTTGTTTAGTCATTTAGTCGTGTCCGACTCTTCGTGACCCCATGGACCAGAGCATGCCAGGCACTTCTGTCTTCCACTGCCTCCCGCAGTTTGGTCAAACTCATGCTGGTAGCTTCGAGAACACTGCCCACCCATCTCATCCTCTGTCATCTCCTTCTCCTTGTGCCCTCCATCTTTCCCAACATCAGGGTCTTTTCCAGGGAGTCTTCTCTTCTCATGAGGTGGCCAAAGTGTTGGAGCCTCAGTTTCAGGATCTGTCCTTCTAGTGAGCACTCAGCGCTGATTTCCTTAAGAATGGATAGGTTTGATCTTCTGGCAGTCCATGGGACTCTCAAGAGTCTCCTCCAGCACCATAATTCAAAAGCATCAATTCTTTGGCAATCAGCCTTCTTTATGGTCCAGCTCTCACTTCCATACATCACTACTGG
Organism: Podarcis muralis; assembly: GCF_964188315.1. Taxonomy (NCBI): domain Eukaryota; kingdom Metazoa; phylum Chordata; class Lepidosauria; order Squamata; family Lacertidae; genus Podarcis; species Podarcis muralis. The sequence continues at coordinate 29,651,305 of NC_135673.1, forward strand.
GAAAACCATGGCTTTAACTATACGGACCTTTGTTGGCAAGGTGATGTCTCTGCTTTTTAAGATGCTGTCTAGGTTTGTCATTGCTTTTCTCCCAAGAAGCAGGCATCTTTTAATTTCATTGCTGCTGTCACCATCTGCAGTGATCACATACATACATACATATTACAGTAAAATGGCCTTATAACTGCATATGTTATTGAACCTACAATTTAAAAATGCATTATTTTAGGGGAAACCGCTTTGCAAAAGTGTGCATATTTGGCAAAATTCCATAGCAAAGTGTATACATTGGGAAATTTGTACACTAAATTGCTGATTAATTTTTATGAGAACTTAAAAAAAGAAAGATTCAAACTCATATGGAAATGATGAGAACTAAAGAGTGGAAGAATGAGAAACTGAGAGAAACCAAAACTGAGAGATTCACTCATCTCTATCCCTCATACGGTCTACTATCCTAACATTTCACTTGGAACTAATTGCTATATATAAGTAATTGTCACGAACATTCCAACAATCTAATCAACACTAACAATGAAAACAGAGGAACCGTGAGTTAGAAAAATGACCTGGAAGTAGTTGTACCATAATTCATTACACAGTTTCTCAGAGCTTGTTTCTTCTTATTGTTATCATAAGCCAGAAAATCTCAAGAGATTGCAGGAGGTGTGCCCTCTACAGGAAGATCATACCACAAATGAGGAGCCACTGCAGATAAGACAGTGTCATACATAATCACCAAACTCAGTTCAGACAGAGGCACAGTAAACTATGTTTGCTATTGAGCACTTCCAGGCTGTCACTGTTTAATCACACACCAACAAATTCAGCTTGTGCAATTGAGTTGAATTTGGCCCTCTTGTGCATCAAAAACTCTTCTGAAAACCATCAGACTTTTGGCAGTAAAAAAAAAAAAAAAAATTGATGGGAGCATGTACAGGAAAGTGTGAGATAACAATTGCTTGAGGTGACATTGTATAACAGGCACCCCCAAACTCGGCCCTCCAGATGTTTTGGGACTACAATTTCCATCATCCCTGACCACTGGTCCTGTTCGCCGACCTTCAGATTGGCACGTCCTGTACCACCCACGTCCCATAGTATAGTATAGTATATATTTTGTTGCAGGGCAATTTCCCCTGCTACAGTGAGTGCACTTTCATAGAACTATTTTCTGTTACATATGTTATTTATTTAACTTATATGCCACCCTTCATCGGAGGATCACAGGGCAGTATACAGTATAACAACAAATAACATAATAAAAAACAATCACCAGTAACAACAAGGTTTTAGGTTGTTTAATTAGCCAAAGGCCTGGGGAGAAGAGGAATGTTTGAGATCGGCTGATGAGGCATTGTTGGAAGCATCATTCTTTGTGTGTGGCGACAGAGGGCCACAACACAGTAGCACAGCATATGCCTTTACAAATCCTGGGGTGGGTCATATAGGGCAAGATGTCTCTGAGATGGTCAATACCCAGGCTATTGATTTATTTAACTTGTTCATTACATTTATATCCCACCTTTCCCCCAAGAAGCTAAAGATGGTGTTCCCTCCAAGTGCCCCAGTTTTCCAAGGACAGTCCTGGAATCACGAATGCCATCCCAGCTTCTGATTTGGTCCTGGAATGTCCCAGTTTCCCCCACCTGCACCGCTGCTGAGCTCAGGGAGGAGGATGATTTGTCCCAAGGGATGCTTGTCCCAAGCAATGATAACGGTGGCGGTGTGCATCCCTTTGCCTCTTCGTGGCTTCTCCATGGCCACTGCTGCAGGCCTCCTCCTCTGCTGGGCTGCTCGTAGCAGCTGTTGGGAAAGTGGGTGAGGAGGAGGGGCTGCCACCACCAAGGCCCTGCACCATGTGATGTGTTGGCTCTGAAGGGAAGGCAGGACTACCCTGGGTGGGAATCAAAGCAGGAGCCCAAGGTGTCTTTTTTCTTTTAATGCCTTGTACCTCCATGTCTATCCTTTCCCATTTCTAAAATTTATTTATTTAAATCTACCAAGCAATAAGATAAAATAAAATTGGGTTAAGGGTTTTTCTCAGGGTGGTGGAGGGTATGTCTGCTGTGTCCCATTGGTGTCGCTTGTGTTTCTTCCATCTGTAAAGGTAAAGGTAAAGGGACCCCTGACCATTAGGTCCAGTCGTGACCGACTCTGGGGTTGCGGCACTCATCTTGCTTTACTGGCTGAGGGAGCTGGTATACAGCTTCTGGGTCATGTGGCCAGCATGACTAAGCTGCTTCTGGCGAACCAAAGCAGCGCACGGAAACGCCGTTTACCTTCCTGCCACAGTGGTACCTGTTTATCTACTTGCACTTTGATGTGCTTTTGAACTGCTAGGTTGGCAGGAGCAGGGACTGAGCAACGGGAGCTCACCCCATCACAGGGATTCGAACCACTGACCTTCTGATCAGCAAGCCCTAGGCTCTGTGGTTTAACCCACAGCACCACCTGAATCTTCAATACTGGGTTAGTGCCAGCTAGTCTCCTCCTGGTTTTATTCTCCTCTTTGTTTTTTGTTTCTTTAATTTTGACTCCCACACTTTCCATTCAAGCAGCTCAAGGTGGCAATATATCCTCCTCCTTTGCATTTTCCTCAAACAACCCAGTGTTAAGGTATCTTGCAGAGCAAACAACTAATCCAAAACTAGGGTGAAATCTGACCACCGCTGCACAGTAAAATGGGACATTTTCAACAAAGCATTTCAGTTCAGCTGATTCTTTACACAACTTCACCACCGGGTGTCAGTACAGTAGCGCATATTACACAGAGAATGAATCCACAGTTTGTGTCCCCTTCAAGTCAAGAGCTGTTGGAACATATTAAGCTACAATTCCTTCCTTAGCCCCATTTGTTTCCCCAATAATTGTCACCTCAGTGGCAGAGCAGCGTCTGTTTTGCACCCAGGTCCAACCCCCAGCGTTTCCAGATAGGAGTGAGAGAGACCTCCAGGTCAATGTTCTGGATAAGAACCTGTAAAGCAGCGACAGCTAACATAGTGACCTCCAAATGCAGCCAGAACCCCTCATCATCCCTGACTATTGGCCATGGTAGCCAGAGCTGATGAAGCTGACCAACATCTAGAGAACATTGCACTGGCTATCTCTGCCGTAAAGGCAGGCAGAATTGGACAAATCTCAATTTCATTCCTGGACAAACAAAACCAGAGCGAACAGATTTGTTTGCTGCACTAAAATTATTATTATTATTATTATTATTATTATTATTATTATTATTATTATTATTATTATTATTAAAGGTAAAGGTAAAGGGACCCCTGACCATTAGGTCCAGTTGTGGTCGACTCTGGGGTTGCAGCTCATCTCACTTTCTTGGCCAAGGGAGCCAGCGTACAGCTTCCGGGTCATGTGGCCAGCATGACTAAGCCACTTCTGGCGAATCAGAGCAGCGCACGGAAACGCCATTTACCTTCCCGCCAGAGCGGTACCTATTTATCTACTTGCACTTTGACGTGCTTTCGAACTGCTAGGTTGGCAGGAGATTATTATTAGGGTTTGAGAAAACAATTTTCACAAAGAAATGTTGCATCTCACATTCATAGCAGAGATAGCCTGCAAAATGCACACAGAGAATTTGTGTAACAGATGCTGCAGAGTTGGGATACTGTGCCCTTGTGCTCCTTCATGGTCGCTCATGTTTCACACCTGCCCCAAATTTCCCCCACGTTCTTCCATCACACTCAGCCCATCAACCCCCCCAGAATTCAAAGTTCTGCAGAGAATGACACATAACTGCAAAAAAAAAAAAAAAAGGGGGGGGGATTGTAAGTAAACCAAGCAAAGGAAAGTGTACCTGCATCATAGGCTCAGCTGCTCAGCTTCAGGGATTCACATGGCCCCTCCAGGCACCCTATTTTCTGTGCTCTCACTCACGATGATTTGCACTCATGATGGTATTGGGGTAGCTATATGCAACCCATCGGTTTGCACCTGCTAAAGTTATGGGGCAGGCTTACAGCTTTGTTTCGAAGCAGTGCCTGCCTCATAACTACTTGCTGAAATCCTGATGGCTTTTATACCGCAAACGTTCTGATTTAATTTTGTGTCCTGCTTTTGTTGTGGTATGGTGCAAGAGTGCCCCTCCATATGGCAATAATGCAACAACACTGGGGAAGCATCTCAAAACTAACAAAGCTGAATGATGTGTGGACGGCCAATATAAATCCACCACTAATTCCACTGCCATTATTGCATCAATAACATGTTGCAGAAAACCCCAGTCTGGAGAGGCTCACAGGGCTTGGAAGACCAAATATGATGGCAGGAATTCTACTTGAATAAGCCAGCTTGGCACCATATAGACATCATGCTGTTTCTGTTCCTAACATAACTATTTGTGGGGACTGCATTGTGAGAATGGATTGATTTATTAAATTTACATGCCCGCCTATCAATAACTACAACCACCAACATCAAAAGGAAAGTAGATGAACAACAGCCAGACCACATCTTTTCATTACAAGAAAGACAGCATCAAACAGCCTGGGTTTGATCTTTTGTAAGCCACTCTTGAGAGCCTCAAGGGCTGTAAAGTGGGATATAAGTATTCTAGGGTTGCATATACATTATACATTTAGAATACATTTAATAATTGTACTGCTCTATTCTGCCTTGGTCAGACTACACCTGGAGTACCACATCCAGTTCTGGGAGCCACGTTTTAAGAAGGATATTGACAAGCTGGAATGTGTTCAGAGGAGAGCGACCAAAATGATCAAGGGTCTGGAAACCAAACTTTAGTAAGAGTGCTTGAAGGAGCTGGGTATGTTTAGCCTGGTAAAGAGGAGTCTGAGATAGCCATCTTCAAATATCTAAAGGGCTTCCACATGGAAGATGGAACAAGCCTGTTTTCTGCTGCTTCAGAGGGCAGGACCTGAACCAATGAAATCATGTTATAAGAAAGGAGATTCCGATTAAACATCAGGAAGAACTTTCTGACAGTAAGAGCTGTTTGACAGTGGAATAGACTCTCCTTCCTTGGAGGTTCCTAAGCAGAAGTTGTCCTGGATGCTTTCGTTGAGATCTCTGTATTGCAACTGGCTGGACTGGATGGCCCTTGGGGTCCCTTCCAACTCTACTCTTTTATGATTCTGTGAAATCCTGGAAAGAGCTGTAGCACTGTGAGAGGTAGGCTACAGTTCCAAGGATTATTGAGGGAAAGTGATGTGGTTTAAATGGATGGGCCTTAACAGTGTATGCAGCGTAAACAAACAAATATTAACTTATCTGAACATGCAATTTTACTTATTTGATGTTGAATTCAAGGTGATTCTTTAAAAAAAAAAGTTATTTTTAAAACCTTCATCCTTAATGCACAGCAGAGCACGTTTAAAATACACTGGTACCTCGGGTTACATATGCTTCAGGTTACATACGCTTCAGGTTACAGACTCCGCTAACCCAGAAATAGTGCTTCAGGTTAAGAACTTTGCTTCAGGATGAGAACAGAAATCGTGCTCCGGCAGCATGGCAGCAGCGGGAGGCCCCATTAACTAAAGTGGTGCTTCAGGTTAAGAACAGTTTCAGGTTAAGTACGGACCTCCGGAACAAATTAAGTACTTAACCCGAGGTACCACTGTACATAGAGGTATTCAACAATGCAGCTCCATCAGTGCAAGAAATTACAGTATGTTTCTGCAATTGGACTTACCTTCTCCTCTCCTCACCCACTGTTTGCCATGCACCCTCCCAAAATCTGCTCTGAGGGTTGTGTGGGAAACCCAGAGTTAGGGAACATGCAAGGAGGGAAGATGGAATGGAAGTCCCATTGCACATCCAGAAGTCCTTGAGGTGATGAAACTACTTTGCTGGATACCACCCTCAGTCTTTTATCTCCAGGTTTAATTATAACATTCATGGACAAACTGCCCTTGGAAGGTGTAGAGATTACATTATGTATGGCTCTGTTCAGCATGGGTTAAAAGGGGCGACCCGTCCACATTAAATCGCCTAAGTGATGCACCCAGGATTAACAGGATACCTCTCCAAGTATTAACAGACCACCCCATTTACTGCTGGATGGATGCTGCATAAATCCCACAGCAGGAGAGACTGGGAACTCAGCTAGACTGGTAAGAAAAAGAGATTTATATGTGTTGTATATGTGGTATAACATTCTGCCACCAGATGGCGACGTGGAATCCCGTTTTTCTCTACCTGTTTTCCCTGTAAGATTGCCGGAATAAGTATCAACAACCTCAGATATGCAGATGACACAACCTTGATGGCAGAAAGTGAGGAGGAATTAAAGAATCTTTTAATGAGGGTGAAAGAGAAGAGTGCAAAATATGGTCTGAAGCTCAACATCAAAAAGCCAAGATCATGGCCACTGGTCCCATCACCTCCTGTCAAATAGAAGGGGAAGAGATGGAGGCAGTGAGAGATTTTACTTTCTTGGGTTCCATGATCACTGCAGATGGTGACAACAGTCACGAAATTAAAAGATGCCTGCTTCTTGGGAGAAAAGCAATGACAAACCTAGACAGCATCTTAAAAAGCAGAGACATCACCATGCCAACAAAGGTCTGTATAGTTAAAACTATGGTTTTCCCCGTAGTAATGTATGGAAATGAGAGCTGGACCATAAAGAAGGCTGATCGCCAAAGAATTGATGCTTTTGAATTATGGCAATGGAGGAGACTCTTGAGAATCCCATTGACTGCAAGAAGATCAAACCTATCCATTCTGAAGGAAATCAGAAGGAAATCAGAAGGGGACAACAGAGGACAAGATGGTTGGACAGTGTTCTCGAAGCTACCAGCATGAGTCTGACCAAACTGCGGGAGGCAGTGGAAGACAGGAGTGCCTGGCGTGCTCTGGTCCATGGGGTCACAAAGAGTTGGACACGACTAAACAACTAAACAACAAAAACTGAAATGCTTATTTGATGCATCTAGGTCCAGCCAAGCAGTGGTTCACTGTTCACCTAGCATTGTCCTATACCTGCCCCCCATCCCTCCACCCTCCTCATTTCCAATGTCCCCATGGACCTGAAAGATGCTGCCATGGCTCGATTCCCTACCCCACCCCCTGTCTCTTATAGAAAACATCTGGTTTGCTCCCTCCAGACAAAGCTGCTCATTTCAGTTTTTGTATTCATGTGCTTTTGCGGGTTGCTAATAGCTCCATCAATATTGCAAACCTCACACTTCATTAATGATTTCAATCCAGCCTTTTCTGATTCGCCCCACTGTTGATGCTGCTAATTAACAGCTTGTAGAGGGGGAGAGTGGCAGGGGATGCTACAAAGGAAGCAGCCCCATGCAGGACTTTCATCTTCATCTGGCATAAACAGCAATGCCTGGCAGAGACCCAGAGATGGCTAAAAGGAACATTCTTCCTTGTTCTGGTGAGACAATGAGGGGAAAGAGTTTTCAAAGGGAAGCAGAACCTTATTCATGTTTTAAGTCAAAGCAGAAATAAAGATAAAACAGTGATTGGCTGTAGCCTATTTTGGTCTGTGCACTCGAAACCATAACACGCATAGCCTGTACCCTGCCAAGCTAGTCATAACCCACCAGTTACATTGGGCCAGCACAAGATTGCAAGGCTGCCTGGCTTTGCTGCCAGTCTGGGACTGCAAAAATGGGAGGGTGTGTTCCTACAACTGTCCTTATTTAGCTAGTCATCCTTCTGCAGGATTCAGCCCCCTTCCCTTCCCCAAATCTCTAGAAGTGAATTATCCAAGTGAGAGGTGCATGCATTTGCTTAGAATGGGTTTGTGTTTGCATTTATTTATTACACCCAAACCAGTAGTGGGCAGCAGTGCAAGGAACTTTACCTCCTCCCATCTTGACTAATGTGTCCTGATCCACAGGCCCAAAGGAGGACTTGTGGGAGTGGTTGGGTGCAGGGATACCAAAGAAGGATGTCAAAAACATCAGAGGGATCAGTTCAAGTGCTTTATTAAAGAAAGGTGTGGACTTACAGCAAAGCAGCCTGCCAGGTCTGCCTTATTTTACAAATGTGGGATGGACACCGCAGCAAGGAGAGAGCTTGTCCACACCCAAGCAGATGTTTATACATTCATTATACACAAAGCATGATATATCACTTTGCCCGGGACTTCCCATCATGACACTTGACTAGATGAAGGCATAGGTGGCACATACCCAAATCTTACAGATTGTACTCCCCCCATCCCAGTAAGCCACAGGAATGCAAGGAAATGCTGCCCTGCCAACCTCTACTGACCACACCCTTCCTCTCAAGAGGGGAGCTAAGGGAAATGTCCAGCCATGCAACTCAAAGTGCAGCAGAGAAGTCAGCATTGAATCACACAAGGACCAATAAAAGTAATGTCCATCTTATTATACTCCAAAGTATAATCAAATGGGTGTTGAGTAGCCTGGAAGCATATAAATGTAGATAACCGTGATTTCCACAGGGAGGGAGTTCAATAACCAAGGCACCACCACCAAGAAGGACCTGTCTCATGTGCCCCCAGATTATGTTCACCAAGTGTACCACAAGCCAGATCTCATCTGCAGATCTCAAAACATGGGTTGGTTGGGACTGGATAATGTGCCCAATTTTTAAGTACTTGTTTCCTAAGCCATTTCTAGTTTTGTGTGCTATTTCTGACAACTTGGGCACTGGTAGCCAGTGCAACTCATTCAGGATAAGTGTATTTGATCCCATTGTATTACCCCACAACAGCATCGGGGCCGCGGCATTCTGCAGTAACTGGCAAACTGCAGTAACTGCAGTAACAGGCAAACCAGCCACAGCTGGACATAGGCACTCTTAGCCAGAGAGGCTACATAAGCCTCCTTAGACTCTAGGAGCATCCTCAGACTAACCACCTGTTATTTAAGGGGCAGTGGTGCCCCAACCAGAACAGGCCATCTACCTAAATCCCATACATGGGAACTGTCTACCCACAAAGCCACCATCTCACCAGTATTCAGCTTCAGTTTGTTGGTTCTTATCATAGCCTCCAGGTATGCAGACAGGCACTACAGTGCCATGTGCCCAGTGGTGGCTGGTGCCTATTGGAACTGGTAGGGTGGAAGACAGAGAAGTCAACTGCCTGTGACAGGCAGAGATGACTAATTCTAGTCTGTCCGTCCCCATCATCCTCCCTGAGGTCCACAAGCAGAGGTGGATTTCAGGGAGGGTGACTGACTCACTCGCAGTGGGCGCAGAGCCCTAGGAGCACCAAATTTTAGCGTCACATAGGATAGGGCACAGCTGAAATTTGAAACCCCAAGGTCCTCCACTGCTACAAGGGTAAAACTAAGGAGGAGGAAGCAGACAGTGCGTTCCCTGTCTGGTTGTCAATAAGAAGGCAGGCAAGCAGCTGAGGGCAGGCTGAAGTTGGTGAGGCAGTTCTTCATTTCCCCAAATGAGTCAATCTCCATCGCATGTATCACAATCTGCTGCTCATGCATGGCATCAAACAGAGCAATCTCAGGCAGCTTCCAGAACCCAGTGCCCTGGCACAGCTCATTACTGATACCTGTCCTGTTCTCAACTATGTTATCCCTCCCCCAGGGATTTGGATCAATGCTGGGCAGTTTTCCTAGCATCTCAGTTCCTGCAGAACATTCTTTGCTTCTCCGAAGGGCTTTATGGATCACCCCCTTCCTTCAAAGAGAAGTAAACAACTAGAGCTCGGAAGATGTGTAAGTGGCAGGAGGGCATAATTAGCTAACAATTCTATTCTGGCTATGCAAAATTTACAGCGAGTTTCCGGCCACGGTTGAAAATTGATGTTCCTCATCATTGCGTCTTACATGTTTATGCACATCTAGGAAAAAGTATGTATGTTTGATAGAAAATATTCTTCCCTTTGAAGCTGTCTTTGACTCAAAGCTATGGGGGGGATAATTAAAAATGGTACAAGCTCCAGTTTTTGAAGAAAGTACACAGTGCCCACAGGAAGGTGAGTCATACCTGATGGAGTTCATTTTTTAAAAAAAAAAAACTAATGAAAACATTTTATCTGAAAAACTTAAATGCATCAGGAAATAAATACGAGTTTTTACATTAGGGTTCAATACTAATTGTTGGTGGTTTGTACACAAGACTTATTGTCCTTGAGTTTAAATGCTCAAAACACACTGGGCAATAAACTACACATAAGAACACTGAATAACTCAGTTGATTAGAGCGTGCTGTTTATAATGCCAAGGTCACAGGTTTGATTCCTGTATGGGACAGCTGCATATTCCTGCATTGCAGCAAGTTGGACTAGATCAGGCATAGGCAAACTCTGACCCTCCAGATGTTTGGAACTACAATTCCCATCATCCCTGACCACTGGTCCTGTTAGCTAGGGATGATGGGAATTGTAGTCCCAAACATCTGGAAGGCTGGAGTTTGCCTATGCCTGGACTAGATGATCCCTTCCAACTCTACAATTCTATAATTCTAGAAACAAAGGAACCTGCCTTATACTGAGTCAGGACACTGTTCCATCCAGCTCGTTATTGTCTACACTGATTAGCAGTGGCTGTTTAGGATTTCACACAGAGGACACTCCAAGCCCTTCCTGGAGATGCAAGGGATTGACCCTGGGGCATAGCAGATGCTCTGCCAATGAGCTACAGCCCTTTCCCAATGTGCACAACTGTGTCCATTGAAATTCTCAACACTATTTCTGAGCAGAAAAATCGGGAGCCAGGCTATTTCACTAAATTTATCCACGGGGGGGCAGAGAAACCTGTTAGCAGTTTATTGGGGGTCTTCTCCCTATCAGCAGTGGCTGTAGTACAGATTCTCACTTTCCCTCTAAGGTTCCACCCCCCAGTCCCCTTGCCACTGCAAGCGATTGTAACAGCAACAGTATTGGCAGCTTGGATGTCATTTTTGCTTCCTCCGTTGTGCCACTGCCTAGGTGTCATTCCAAGATGCAGGGATGATGTGGGGAGTGGAGAAGGCAGCCACTATGAATTTTATTTTTTTAAATACTGGAGAATTGGGGCAGGGGGAGAAAAAGAAAGAGGCAGAAATTGTCCCATAAAAGTGTCTTCTAAGGCACTTCATCTACGATCTAACAATTTGTCTGCTCTGCACCTTCGTGGTAACCTCCCCTTTCCTTTTTGCTATATTGGTGCCTTCCTTTCTTCACTGTAGAGGCCAAGCAAGTCACACATTGTAACTACAACTGAGCCAGAAGATCTTAACAGAAATTGTTTTGCTTGAAAGTGGGACAAAAGTTTCACAAAACTGCCTCCCCTACACTCACGTTTTTCAATACCACCAGTGCTTTTTTCCCCTGGAGGGATGAAGGGGTATACATACCCCTAAGCATTTTGTGAATCTTTGTACTTTTGTCCATTTACAGTATTTATTTTTCCAGATTTGAACTATAAAATTGTGATTTTGCTCTGAAACATTTTTTTTTAAAGAAAAAAAGCACTGAATACCACTACCAGTTTTGTGGTCCAGGAGAAAATGAGTGCACTCTCTGTTGTTGTTGTTGTTGGCTATTGCCCGCCCCCCCCCCCCCTTCCATCAAGACTTCCTGCTTCTGGAAGCTTATAATGTTTGATGTGTTGTTGTTTTTTCCTCTTTATTTTGTTGGAAGCCGCCCAGAGTGGCTGGGGCAACCCAGTCAGATAGGTGATGTATAATTAATTAATTAATTAATAATTAATAATAATAATAATAATAATAATAATAATAATAATAATGCAAAAACCACTGCTCTCACTTGGATTTGGCTTCATGATGACTTGTGGCTTCATAATGAAGCATCAGAAACTGCTTCCTGACCTCACTCTAGAGCCTTGTGGGAGACAATCATTGTGCCACAAGGCCCATTGTGCCATCATGTCACCGACCAGGTATGCAATGCCTACTGTTAATAAGTTTACCCCATACTTTACCTCTGTTCACACCTTTGAAGGTGACCCAGAAACTGCAACTAATCCAGAATGCAGCAGCTAGACTGGTGACTGGGGGCGGCCGCCGAGACCATATAACACCAGTCTTGAAAGACCTACATTGGCTCCCAGTACGTTTCTGAGCACAATTCAAAGTGTTGGTGCTGACCTTTAAAGCCCTAAACGGCCTCGGTCCAGTATATCTGAAGGAGCATCTCCACCCACATCGTTTAGCCCGCACACTGAGATCCAGCGCTGAGGGCCTTCTGGCGGTTCCCTCATTGCGAGAAGTGAGGTTACAGGGAACCAGACAGAGGGCCTTCTCAGTAGTGGCGCCCACCCTGTGGAACACCCTCCCTTCAGATGTGAAGGAAATAAGCAGCTATCTTCTCTTTAAAAGACATCTGAGGGCAGCCCTGTTTAGGGAAGTTTTTAATATTTAATACTGTACTGTTTTTAACACTTGATTGGGAGCCGCCCAGAGTGGCTGGGGAAACTCAGCCAGATGGGCAGGGTATAAATAATAAAGTATAATTATTATTTTTATTCTTATTCTTATTATCCCCTCAACATCACTGAACCTGTCCCCCTCCCCCCAAAGAAAACCTTTTGTGCACCCAACAAACAGGATGACAAAGTTTGGGGTACATTTTGACTCAGCCCCCAACTGTAAAAGCGCTGCACTAAAAATATGCTCCAAAATGCAGAAAATAGGCCCTTTTCTCTCTCTTGTGACCACAGGACAGCCCTTTTGAGGGATGGGGGAAACGAGTTAGGCAATGTTTCTGTTATTTATACATGGCAGGCGCCCCTCACCTCATCAAAAGATGGCTACATTTTTGTAATCTCTTTTTCTGTCAATAAATATAACTCATTAAATCTGTGGGCTAGGCAGCTTGTTACTCAGAATGCCTCATTATCTGAAATTGGGTTACGTCCCATGACAAGCCACATTTGTATCCAAGACCCTTATTTAACCACATAGATGCTGCTGTCATCTGTATAATAATCACCATTCTGATAGCCAGCATTGAGAAGAGAAGCCATTGGCCATGTCCATTTTAATGAACCAACAAAAACGCTCTTATCAAGACTGAGAGACATCTAAGATGACCTTTCATGTGTGTATGAAGAACACCTCAAAAATTGTTGTTTTGAAGCATTCCACCAGAGTTTGTAGACAAGAAATGTAGTGACAAGAACTAGTGTCAGACACAAAGCAGTGAAGCAGAGATGAATTGATAGCACCAGTGGTTAATAATAATAATAATAGTGACCTCCACTTGTAGAGACAGTAGATTGCTAGCATCTAGGAATGCACAACCAGGGGTGGACGTTGCAGTCATGCCTCCCCAGTGAAGGCTGATCACTAGAGAAGATGGGGCACTACCCTACCTTCCTTAGAGCTAGACCAGGAGGTGGTACTGCCTTTCAGCTTGCTCTTCCTTAGTCTCATTGCTACCCTTGCCGATTCCAGTATCCATACAGACAAGACCAGACCTGGAGGCAGGGATAGTCCTCAAATAACGACTAAACCTGCCTCCTCGGTAATGACATGGTCTGGTCTTAGCGTAACTCCTCCTCCTACCCGTGATCATTGAGATCAGTTGTCCCATATATAAACATTTGAAAGTAAACCGCTTTAACCAGGATTTTTGTACCAGCTTACAGAGCAAAGAGAAGCAATTTCACATTTAGTGTTTTGCTGTAAAGTGCAGCTCCTGGCCTGGCTACCTTTCATTACCTGCAGCTGTGGGGTGGATAATGGATGGATAATAGTAATAGCACACTGTATACTGGGGAAGCGTTCAATAAATAAATGGGCAATGATAATAAAGCATAATGTTCAACAGGTGGGGAAATAAGCCTCTTATCGTTGAATCCTATATAGCAATTGCCGTGCAGATGAACCTAATGAGTGGGTGTTTGTGGCTTTTTGCCGCTACAGTCTTTTAAATGACAACTCGGCATGGACGTGGGAGATTTGCATTCAAATCCTCAACACAGTGTGGAATTTAATGGTACATTCAGGAGAGTTTGTGGTGAGGAAGGGGAAGTAAGAACTGCGCTACACTGTAATGAAAACCATTACAAAAATTATTCATCCAATAAGTTGTTTTGGGCCGGCCAAAGACATTTTATAGGTATCACTACAATGCCCGTTAAGTAGAGACCTTACAAAATTGCACTCAGTGTCTTGCAAAATATCACAGGGCCAAACTATATGTGATGTTACTCTTAAGCTTTAAATGAATGTGCCTAACCTAGCTGGTTTTATATTGGAGAGAAATCAGCTGCCGGGCCTCAAGGCGGGATATGCTACCATCCCGGAGTGGATTCATTAGCCAGGTTTTTTCTCACTGTCTGTGTGTGCTGGTAATTCCCTCTTGCCTGCCTCCAGACATGCTGTTTATAGAAAACAGTGCTTTGGGAGCAAGACGCAGACTTAGAAAGATTTCCAGTGGAAAGCCGGCACAAGGCCCTGATCCATATTGGAAGCATGCTCTGGATCAGGAACCTATAGCTGCTTCTGCTACAAAATAAAATCAGCCAGCATAAGAACACACATTTATACACATGAGAAAATCACAAATAACTTGTCTCTGTGACAAAGAAACTCTGCATGCTAAAGGCAGATTTGTGGTGGGTATATGTGGACTAAGAATTCAAGGATCCAAAGAAGGTAAGTGCAGACAAATGTTTCTAATTCCACAAAGTGCAAGGTACATGTCAGAGCCAGCTGTGAGAACCAGTCAGCAAGATCTATTAAAATGTAATCCTTGGAATCTGATGTGGCAAGACCTACTTCTTCCTCACCTAGACTCCCTCCACTGAATGACCTGGAAATGAATCATCTGTGTAAAGAGGTAAAGGGCAAAGAGGTAAAGTATTCAGATCGTCCTTCATCCCTATTTACTCTTCTTGAGATGCGGCACTCTCATGGCCTGTCTTTGGTACAGATCTAGTCTCTCTTTAGTGAATAATTAATCTTCTTGGGGACAAGGCCGCATATACTTCAGGGTAGGCAGAAATCAAGAGGAAGGCTGCTTTTCACAGTTTCTGGGAACTTTGGATGGTCTCACCTGTACTGTGTTGTCTCCTTCCAAGAAAAGTAACATCATCCCTTCCATCTTCCAGTAACATCATCCCCTCCATCTTCCAGAGGAAGGTCTATTTATGCTTACAGTTGGGCTTCTTGGACTGAATGAGACATATGACTTTTAATAAACATCCTCCTATTAATTCTGAGCAGCCAGGTGCTACAGAATGAGGAACTCCTAGTTAGATCGAGAGGATAGATCCTGTGCGTGAGAATCTGTTATGACCAGAACCTGCTGTGCGGTACAGTTGGAAACAGGATCCAACATGAACAGTAGTCGTGGAATTGAGACTCACAAGAACATGTGGATCAACACCTAGATCAGGCTTCCTCAACCTCGGCTCTCCAGATGTTTTTGGCCTACAACTCCCATGATCCCTAGCTAGCAGGACCAGTGGTCAAGGATGATGGGAATTGTAGTCTCAAAACATCTGGAGGGCCAAGGTTGAGGAAGGCTGACCTAGATCCCCACTTGGGAAGAAAACCTGCTGGGCTTGTGAACATGGATAGCAGACTTTTCAACCTTTTTGAGTCCATGGCTCCCTTGACCAATGACATTCTTTCTGCGGCACTCCTGTAGGGCTCAGGAGCCCAGTAATGTCACCCCTTGTCTGCAGAGCTAGCAGCCTCTCACCCTTTTTCGAACACACTCCCTTATGGAGTGTTTCCTCAGTCTCCTCTCCTTGGGAGTCCTCCGGGCAGCTGCCACCCCTAGTCTCTGAGCTGCACCCCCATCCCACCTCTAAAAGAGGTGCCTTCAAGTGGTACCATTAACCAGCAGAGCTTATAGCCAGGGCTGCTGCAACAAACAGCTGTGCAAGCCTTTGGGAGGCAGAGACATGAGAGAGCATCAGAGGAGGAAGGGAAGAGGGACAGAGGCCAGTGTCTGGCACCCCATTCAAGGCACCCCAGGTGCCATGGCACTGGTTGAAAACCACTGATGTATAGTATTTCCCATCAATTCATACTAGGATTGGAGCCTGTCCCCCAGCACTATACATGTACCCCTGAACTGGGGGTGATACAGGCAATACTCTATGCCAGTGGCATGTGCCATGCTCAATTTGTAGTGGCGGGGTGTGCTGCAGGGGGTGGCAGCAGCAGCAACAACTGGTGTACTAGACAGCTGCAAAGCATAGGGCATGGGTGATTCTTCCTCTTTCTGTCATCTCAAGGCTTTATCCCGTATTTTAAGCCTCCAGGGTGGGTTTTATTTATTTATTTGGGCAATTTATATACCGCTTTTATGTTAACAGATCTCTAAGCAGTTTACACCATAGGCTATTAAATAAAAGGCCAATAGTAATCTGGAAAACCTCTTGTGTACTAAAATAATCATTACACATAAAAACAAAAAACAAACATTATCTCAGAGAATCCTTGTCCTTGAGTGAGGATAGGTGGAGGCATTACCCTGGATGGCCTATGACTTTCCTGGCCTATTGAGGTGCAGTGCCTATGAAAATGGATAGCAGATCTACAGCCATGGTGCTTCCTGCTTAATTGCACCACTCCAGTAAGAACACTGTCCAGTAAGGCTTCTGACTTCAGTGGTATCTTCCTACAATCTTGTCTAGCCAGTCTAAATTGGCATGGTGCAGGAACAGGGAAAGGAAACATCTGCAAGCTGCTCCTATAAGGTAATAATGAAGCTGAGAAAAGCATTACCAAAGAGCTTCCAGGAGCTCAAGAACCTTCAGTGGGGCTTCACATTTGACTTTTCTTGACTCACAGGAGAGCAGCAGGATCTGTGTCCTCCTGCAACCATCTGGGAAGGCAGGAGACATGGCCATGAAGCAGGAACAGCAACAGAGCTGCAGAGAGCAATAGAGGATCAGTGGCCCGAGATTGCGTGTCTCAGCTTGCTGAAAGCAAAATAGAGGGAAGGCCGGAGTGAGAAGGTGGTTTGAACAGAAGGAAAGGAGCTCATCTCTTATTAAATATTTATTTAGACGTCTTTTGTCCTCATTATATCCCACTTCTCCGCAAGTCTGTTTAATGCAACTTTCTCTTCTGGGCTGATATGTACCACTGGAAAATGAATAGGTAGAAGGGGGAAAGAAGTATTTTTGGGGAACTTTCAATCTTTGACTTGGGTCAGAATGCTAAAAACAAAAAAACCCACCCAACACCTTCCTCCTAGTAACTACATTGGGGAATATCTGATTTAAAGAAGTGGTTAGTTTGTTTCCAACATCAGCCCCAGCACAAACTCCTCCATCCCCCACAAAATAAAGCAAAACCAACCTCAACCTCAACCTCACTAAGATTGGGGTGAGCACCCTGGAATATATGGTCAAGAATGAACATTAACATAAGAGGTGAAAACCCTGCACCACTACTTCAACACATAAGTTCACTACTTGGTGGGTAGTACTTTATATAAATATCACCATCTTCACAATTTATCACTATTCCTCCTACTCCTATGATGACAGAGTTCAAAAATGTGAGATTCAGATTTTACTTCGTGATGAACTCATACAAGGCCAATGATTGAGAATATAGAAACTGAAAACTTCATGTAGGAAAACGAATCACTTAGCCTTTATTGAATTTCTTCAGTCTTTCATACTTGGTAGATATAGAAAAATATCCTTAAGTGTAATAGACAAAAGGTAGCAAAGACAGTTAGCCCTTTATGCTAACCAATTTGACTTAATAGATACAAGTTTGTAACAAACAAATTCAATTTATTAATTAAAGTTTTGTGAAACTATATCCAGAAAACTTAGGAAACAAAAAAACAGTGACCATTTCTGGAATTATTAAAAAGCGTGCATTTCAGTGTGGATGCATTAACTTTAAAAAGGAAAAACATAGTAAGAAAAGGGGGGGGGGAGATGCAGTTATACAGAATGGATACATTAGAAAAACAATATTTAACCAAAATAGGTGACTTAAAAACTATTCAGTAACTGAAATACAATATTCATATTTAATTTTAAAGTGTGGACCAAATCAAACTTGGTAAACTATCTGTTGATAAGTTAAAAATTCTATGGCACAAATTTTCACAAAAAAGTTAAGGCAGCAACCAACAGTTTATATAAAAATAGCTGAGTAGGTTTCTAATGAATGAAATAACCTTTGTTGTGTGATGGATTTTGTTAATACAAGATTATAAATATCCTTACATATATATACACACAAAAACAAGATCAATACAAATGGATGGAATCCATCTTTCAATAAACCAAGATCTTATGTCCTGGGTTACAGTGGAGGTACTCAAGTTAAATATCTGTCATAATTCTTCTTGCTACACATACCATTTACATGTCATAAAATTGCAATACAAATACTGAGTTTCATAAGAGAAAATCAGTTTTGAAATCACACTAAATTTACAAAACTTACCCAAACTGGCCCAACGGACATTATGTTAAAGATATATTCACTTCAACTTCGTTGGCACATTTTAATAGTATACTAGTATGTGTGTACATATATATATATATATATATATATATATATATATATATATATATATATATTTGCACAACACAAAATGCAGAAAAACCATCAGAAGCTTTCAAAATAAATTGAAGTCAAGTGTTATTACAGCAAACAAAAGAAAAAGAAATTGGGAACTTTACAAGGGTAGCTTACGTACTGAGAATGCATTGACCATTTTGTGCTGGGACCACCTCCACAGCTGCTAGCAGCTTAACAATGAACAGAGTGAAGATTGTTCGCACTAAACAGTTATACAGTATGCTCATTTTTGTATTAAAAAAATCCCAAATTTGTTTTGCATATAGCTAGATACGGAGTGATCCAGTTAATAACAGACAGCGGGGTAGGGAAAGGACGTGAGAGCTTTTGCATTTGAATATTCACCAACTCTTATAAAAATGACATTATCTTTCTTTCAGCTGCAGTCTCCTGCTTTCCATGTACTGTACGCATAAGCAGGAGATAGTCCTCTGGCGGCAAGATTACAACAACACAAGGAGCTGAAAGGGCAAGGAGCTAATACTTGAATCTCTTTCCCTTGATCTCCTTACCCCAGGAAAAAAAGCATTTTCAACAGCTGGGAAGCACAGCAAATTGCTGACTCCCGCTCCTTTAGTTACTCAAAGCTTTGCTGCCTGCCTTCCATGCTGGGGGCAGCGGTGAGGAGGGCAGAGCAGACTTTCATTTCTGCACAGATGTGTCTCTTCCAAGCAAATGTTCAGTCAGCAGATTCCACGCACTCTCTGCCAGTGCCACAGTGACACATTTGCCAACACATGTTATTAGGTTACAGGATGTTAGATATAGGTGTATCTGAATTGTGCTCCTTTAAAACCAACCTCAAACCTTGGCATTAGTTCAATGTTCTCTTCTATAGTTAAAAGACAACCTTTGCAATGTCCGAGTCCCAATGAAATCAACTTAAGACCAAAGTCTTAAGGACCTCACCGTGGCATGTCTCGTTGATTTCAACAAGCCCGAAGCACACCACCTTTTTCTCAATTGTCTTGGTGACTCTGACATACTGGGATCATAGTTGATCGCAAGCACTTCATTTTCAAGCGCAGCCAGATAAAAGGCCAAAACCATAATACAGTCCAGCAAATGGAGGGCACATCATGCACCCTCTCTTGCTTAGAAAATATCATTAATTCATTCAACTGGTCAGTTCTTTTTAAACACCTGATCTAACTCCTCCAAATGTTCTAGGTGGGGAGGAGAACTAAATGCACTATTTTAGGAGGCTGCTCTATGAATACCTATGAATTTTATGCAGAGGAAAAGTGGATGAGAGTCATTTAAAAAATTGCAAACCCTTTTTTTTTTCTTTTTTAACTAGTCACTTTTATATCACATATACTACCTTTGACAACAAATTAAGCTCCAACCTACACATTGACATGGGTGGGCAGAGGCTTTCTGTGTTCTTCATAAAGCGTCAGTGAGTTTTGGTAGAACTACACTGGATTTTAAACTATTCTGTGCCCTCTTGGCTTTTTTTTAAAAAAGCTACAGGAATGTTGGGTGAGGCACAGCCAGTGCTGAGGGTGGGCTAGTTTGGGCCCAAGAGGTAGGTGGAGCCTATTGTACAGGCTAGAAAAAGGGAGCATTTAACAAGAGGAAAGACTCTTCAACTGAAGAAAACTCCTCTACATGGCAAGGGAGGCGACTAGGGAGGAAGAAGTTGCTTTTTACCTGTTTCCAAACTAACTGGCATCTCCAGCTAAGAGATTTCTATGGGGAAAGTAGCAGGAAGAGCTGGATAATTACAAAAGGTAGAGTTCGGTCTCATCGATAGTGTGGAATTAACTCCAGCCACCTGCAACAAACACTGGAACAGCTACTCCAAGAGAAAGATGGAGGTTTGAGAAATACCTGCAGCTACCAGCTTATTTAGCATATCTGTTGCAGCTTTGAGGCACAATGCTGTGGGGAGCTTGTACAATTCTGTTCACCTCAATGGAAACATTCCCAGCAGTGCTTTGCCTTAACAATACAGTAATATTTCACGGTGGTTAAAAACACACACACACACACACACATACACCTGCCTATCAAATCAGCCATCAATTACCGTCATAGTGCTAACCATATTAGCAGAAGAAAAAATAGTTCAAATCTGTAACAGCAGTTATCTGGCCAGTTGGCCAACCTGTGGCCCTCCAAATGTTGCTGGATTCCACCTCCCATCACCCCTAATCCTTGAACATGCTGGCTGAGGATGGAGGGAGTTGGGAGTCTCAGGTCAGCCACCCCAGATATAGGCAATGTTCAAAAAAAAGGCTGGTGTGTGTAAGGAAGTGACCATTGGCTGCAAGTCACTTATTGCCACAGGGTGGGGAATGTCACATTATAGTCTGGCATGGCCTCTAAGCGATGTCATCTTGCAGAGGTAGCATGTAAAAAATGGCATGTGGTTTGCTTAAGTACTAGGTTGTTGTTGTTTTAATGCATTAAACTGTTCCACATTCCAGGTTCAGCTAGGAGGCATTAAACTAGCATGTGCTGATTTGTCCAAGCTATTCTTGCTATAGTCATCCGAATAAATCAGGATTTAAATTTATACCCCATCCATCCATAGTTAACATTAATTCATGAGCAGGGGAAGATTTTCCCAATGGTTCTCCAATGAAAATCAAACATTAATACCTTCTCTGTGAAAGCAAATAATACAATGCCAAATATCAAAGACTATTCCAGTAGTTGTAATAGTTACGCAACTCAACCCTCATATAAATACCATCTGTATGAAATACGTTGGTTCGTGTGGTAAAGTCATTGGGTTCTTGCACATGGGGGACATCACCAAGGTAGAAAAGGTACCATACTCCGAAGTTAGTTCCCCAACTTACTCCCAGGTTAAGTGGGTACAGAATAGCATTTCTTTGTGGATTAGTCTTCACATAATGCAAGGATCTAAAAAGTGGGCCAAACTCAGATAGAAATAGGATGCAGGTGGCACAGCCAGAATGTTACCATTCTGGGTTTTTTAAAGAGAGAGAGATTGAGAGAGAGGGATTGAGAGTGTGCCAGCCACCCCTGCAGCTGTACAGAAAAGAAAATTACAGCAGCTGCAAGTGCCCTTATCCCCTACACAAGCCGATTCCACCAAAATTCCATTTTATAGAATTGTTAAAAGGGAGTCCTGACTTCCCTTGTGTCTGATCACCTGGGTTCATGTTAAAGGTTCGAGTAAAAAGACAAGTCCCGAATAGAACCTGATGGGTGTGGTGCAGGGAACGTACAACCCTCCAAGAGTTAGCTGGACTACAACTCCCATCCTGCCCCTGGACCATTGGAAGCGGCAAGGTGGGGTGGATGAGAGCTGGAGTCTAGCAGCATCTAGAGGGCCACAGGCTCTCCCCATAATGCCTGCTCTACTGAATATACAGGCTAACAAATTCGAACAGGCTTATGATCTGCTGCAAACTAACCTGAGTGTAGAAGGCTGGCACAGACAGTTAAATAAATAAAATAAATAGAAATAAATAAAAATGCATATTTGCATCACTTGAAGATTGCAAGACTCTTATCAAACAGCTATTGCGGCTCAGTCACATCCATATAAAATACATTTTTGGGCTAAGTCAGGTCATACATTTCAGCTGCTGAAATTCCTGCATTGCAGGGGGTTGGACCCGATGACCCTTGGGTACCTTCCAACTCTAAGATTCCATGACATCAAGAAGTGCACAAGAATATGCAAACAAGGCCCCCAAGATGTTAAAATTAAAGTCTTGCAGAGTTATATTCACATCCCACCCAAGCCCTTAAACACACTGGCTGTGTTGTGCGTGTAAAACTGGAACAAATGCCTTACTGTCAAGGGTTCTTGAGGGAAGGAAGAGAGTTCCCTAGCACAAGGGAAGTGCATCAATAAATGATTGATAAAACAATAAAAATTGATGCAGGACTTTCCAGGACAATCACAAGGGACGTGCCTAAGCAGTATTCAAGTTCTCACATTTTACTTCTAGCCAAGTAAAATGTGAGTCCGCTTGGGGAAACCTGGGCACCTAAGTGGGAGGTAGTCAAAAGTACAGAAAACTAAATTTTTCATTGAAAGATTAGCAAATTATGGGTTCTTCAGATATGCTTTGCCTTTCTACTCACACCCATTCACTTGCATTCTACGATGACCATTAGAAAGCTAGGGCAGAAAAAAGCAATTAATTGCCAACACTCAACAGGTTGTAAACCAATGTTATCCATACTCAGAGCAGACCCATTGAAACAAATAGCTTTTGAGGGCCATTAATGGCAATGGCTCCGTTCCAAGTATGACATAGTCAGATACAACTCAATAGCTATAGTAAGCAGTGCATTTGTGCTAAACTGAAGTAAGTGGAAGAAAAAGGCTTCCAGCATCAAGGTACTGTGCAGGTCCATTAGGTCTTGTATAGATCCTTTCCACACTATCTAATGGCACACAATCAAAACCTGTGCTCTCTGAAAGGACTTTGACTTGCATGACACAAAATAACTGCAGGGTTCGGCAATATGTGCCTGCTGTACTGCTTCTCCCATTTCCTTTCCCCCATTATTGTCCAAACATCCTCCTTTCTCTAACTGCCTCCCTCTTCCACATTGCTACCCACTACACTTCTGCCTCTTCCCTCATTCCCACTCTCTTCATTTCTTTTTTAATTGAAAGTAGTTTTCTGGTGGATTTTACTGCTCACAGCAGAAGTCATGCCTGTGACATGATTACAGGAGAGTGCAAGGGGGGGGGGGATATACAACATGGCCTTGGGAAGAGATTTAAAAGCTTCCTGAGAATCTCAACTTTCATTTTTAAGCAGCAGGTTTCTAGCCCTTATTGCTACAAACAAAGCTGAGCTAAAAACACTCTGTGGGTAATGCCTCCTCAAATCACAGAACCCAGAGGGATGGCTGAATGAGGTTTCCAATGGGCATGGGGAAGTGGGGGTAGGTGCTTCAATGTCCTGAATACTTCCCTGCCCCTCCTCAGAATGAAGCAAATCAGAGTAATACAGAAAAATAGCAAAAATAGCAGAACTGTGTCAAATAAGAGAAATCAGGATATTCCGTACAGGTCCAAGGAATAAATCCTTTTTTGGCACGGAATTTTGAATTCTTGGTGCAGAACAGTATCCTATATATTTTTAGTGCGCAGTAAAAACATCTGTGATCATAGCTAAGTCAATTAGAACTATCATACAGAGAGGCAGTTAGTCATTTGCCTCCTCACTTTCGGACACAGAGCAATTGCCCTTGGATAAAAAGTCAAGTTGTAACACCTCTTCTCTCTTTGCCACTAAAATTGTCTTCTTGAGATGGGGGGGGGGGGGAGTTGTTTTTCTATTGAAGCTGTTTCCCTTTGCCATTTCAAGCAAGGACCAAAGCAGTTGAAAGGGAGGGAGGGTGGGAGGAGAGCTGCACGTTGAGGCTGTGATGGACAGAGTGAAGGAGGCTAGCAATGATGTGCAAGGTTACTTTGGGAGTAGGATAACAGCTCTTTCACACCAAGTTTTGTTACTGAATCAGAGAAATAATAAAACGCATCTTTTTAAAAGAGAAATAGCATCCCAAAGAGCAAACCATACATCTTTCTTTGCAATGGGGGTGGGGAGAGTATCTAACACTTTCAACATCCAATTAAAGATCTAACATATGCAACTGTAGATAAAAATTATTGAAGTGGTTAAACAGACTCAGTCCTAAGAGCTGGGGGAAATAGTGACGTGTGTGTGTGTTGGGTATCTCAAAACTCATTATTTTGAACACTTGATGCACATCAAGATTTCGACCCACGCAACAGATACGGGTGACTAAAATGCATTTGTCACCAAGCTCAGTTCTGCATGCGCTCATATTTGCCTAACAAATTGAAATAAATGACTTCCAAGTCAGGAACATATTTAAAGTGTTTTTAAGTTACTGGTCTGTATGCCACAGCCAATTCACAAGTGAGTGTTGTTGTTGTTGTTGTTGTTGGTATGGGGGGGGGGGAATCTAGGCTAATTCATATTTGAATTGAGCAGCTGTTCCAAATAGCAATGCCAGGGAGTACTTCCATTGGGAACATCATTTATCAACAGTTCTCTCAGTCCTCAGGTTCCCAAGCTCTGTCTGTTGATTCTCAGTCTCAGCCAAGGAGAAGGCTCCCCTGTGAACTACAAAAGCATCTTCTGGGCAGCCTTCAGCTGAGGCTTGGTCATATAAATAAGCTACAGAAGTCAAATGCAAATTTTGGATCTGTGTACATGCTGTTCCTTTGTGACTTCTCCAGTGTTATTGCCACACACTCTCACTATGTACAATGGAAGAGAGACTTGGGGCTACTGGAAATTGTTGCTTTTC
Organism: Podarcis muralis; assembly: GCF_964188315.1. Classification (NCBI taxonomy): domain Eukaryota; kingdom Metazoa; phylum Chordata; class Lepidosauria; order Squamata; family Lacertidae; genus Podarcis; species Podarcis muralis. The sequence goes on from NC_135673.1 coordinate 29,676,043, forward strand.
CTAGCATTTGGGCATTCCTTAAAAAAAAAAAAGCCAACTATTTTTGTTCAGGATTTCCATCTGCCACTATGCACAATATAATTTACTGAAATCAATTAAGATAGCTAGCTTTACTCTTCCAATAATTTTTCAGGCATTGGAGAAAGGTGGAGAAGAGAGAAGAAGCAATGATTTGCTGTTAGGTACAATTGCAAGCTTCTTTAGCTTGATCCCTTGTTTGGAATCACCATCATCATTTTAGTGAGGGCCCAACTTTTATTCACTGATCTCCTGAAGGCCTTAATTTCCAGTGACCTGCTAACCTACCTGAGGAGGGGCAAGGGAGCGAAGGCATTGAACAGAACTAGTGGGCTAGATTAGGAAAGTATGGTTGAACTGTTAGCATAATTCACAACTTTTTCTCCATTTTACTTATTGCCCTGCTCAGAGGAGGGCTTTGTTACCGAAGCAGGTCAGTAATGAATAAAAAGGTACAATAACCAAGGAATAGATGCTAGAACCATAGTGTATTTTTCTCAAGTAGCTTTCACATTCACCAAAATAAAAAAAACAAAAACAAAATTCTGAATTGGCTACCACCTACCTCCCCCAGTTAACAAGGCTGCTAGTCTCCCCACCTCCACCCCTACCCCCCACCTTCATATTCAAGGGTACTGGCCAACAAAATGCAATTTGTTCAAAACATACAGATTAGGCAAGTACATTGCATTGCATCAAAGATCACAAACTGTCCGAGGTGTTTTTCTCCGATGAAGACGACAAGCTGAACGAGGTATCATCAGGTTCCGGAAATGAATGATTGAAATCCATCTCTTCTAAATCTGGAGGCAAGTCTGCCAGAAGTGCCTGAATTAGAATACAAAATATAAATAAATGAGAAGCTGCAACAGCTTCTGGTGGAGTAGCAGTCCTGGTTACTTTCCTGCACCATAGTTCGTATTTGACCCAACTCCTTGGAGGGGAAAGAAGGAAAGCAACACTCCTTGGCAGAGAGAAAGGAGATCTCAGCAACTGCTGGATGAAACCCTAAACAAGAGAACTGCACACTGCTAAGTTTTCTTGCAGGGCCTCATTAGTTGTTTTCAATGGCTAATGTAAGCTGCCCAAATACTGTGGTATAAATTTATTAAATAAGCCTCTTAACAATTAGGTACTTTAATTGTGTTAGAAATATAATTCAATTAGATCATGCAGGCTTTACTATCTAAAAATGTTTTCAGAGGGGTAGCTGTACTAATCTCCTGCAGCCATTTTTCTATTTCTATTTTTCTAGAAATGAGGTGCCAAACAGCTCCCTTGTTCTCTTAGAATGGCAATGGCTCTCACCAGAGAGGTGCTGGAACTGAGTTCTGGTGAGTTCTGGCAAGTCCTGTTTGCAGCAAAGGCGACAAAGAGCCTTGCCTTAAACACGCTCATGGCATGCTTATTTGAAAATAATTTAGTTCTGTTGGTGGAGCTTATTTCTAAATAACCGTATACAGTCGTACCTTGGAAGTTGAACAGTCCGTTCGACTTCCAAAACATTAGGAAACAAAAACATGGCTTCTGATTGGCTGCAGGAGATTCTGATTGGCTGTGGAAGCCCTGTCGGATGTTTGGCTTCCTAAAATAGTTGGCAAACCGGAACAGTCACTTCCAGGTTTGCGGCATCTGGAAGCAAAAATGTTCGAGAACTAAGCTTTTCTAAAACCAAGGTATGACTGTACAGAGGAGCAGACTGCATAGGTACCATAGTTCCTTTGAAATGAACCCTTATCAGAATGCTTAGGTTTAGCCTGCCTGACTATAAAATATTTTTCATAACAAACAATTAAAAATTATTGCTCTCTCTCTCTTTTCTTCCCTGAGAGTATTCAACTAGGGAGGAGCAGTGAGAAAGAGAGTTACATTTATAGCTTTTTATAACAATTTCTATTTCCTACCCCAACCAATAAAGTTTGCCCATGTGGGAGAACCACTGCACCTATCTTTCTGATATTTGGCAGGCTTCATTTACTCAGCAGGGGTGATCATGCCTGAAACTTGTACCCAATTCTGGCAGGAAAGAAAAAAGAAAGTGAGTTCAACAATTCCTTGCATAAAAAGCCTGGGATGGATCTGTCTGAAATTTTGCAAGCATAATTCACTCTGGGTGTGCTCTCTTGTCTGCAAATTTCATCCATCTTTATGAAAAGGAAAAAACAGTATAGAGGTTTGTAGGTTCTCAATTAGTCAATGGGAACAAAAATGAGCTTCATATTTACGGATCAGATTCAGACTCAAACAAAAAATTAAATCAGAATGGCACAGAGTGGTTCTGAAGCAGACTGGACTGCTTCCAAGCGCTAGAGATACAAGGCAAAATTTGTGGTCGCTGCACACTTCTATAAAATAAGATCTTCTCAGCTGTTTACACTTTCGTCTTACCTGCTGCTGTTCTTTATCATCCATTTTGACAGCAAGTATCAAACGCCGAGTGAAAGCCTGTAGCTCAACATATTTCTTTTTTTCATGCTCCAGGTCTTCTTCAACGAACCTTACTTCCTGGGTCTAAGCGGAGAGGGGGGAAAATTACATATATATGCACAACTCCAAAGATCATCTTCGGAGTACAATGAACCAAATTGTTCCCTTTGTTAATCATATGCAGAGCAGACTCACTGAAATTAAAGGACTAACTCAGGCTATTCAGTTCCAAGTCAGATTGATATGAATAAAACCCCTAGCTTTTTTTAAAAAAAGAGATTATGTTGCAAATACATGGTAATAACTGAATGAAGTTCTACTTGAAAATTTGAAAGTATGCTTGGAACAGTATCAACAATGGGCAAAATCTAGAGAGAGAATGCTTAACAGATATTCTCTACCTGAGGCTACCAAAGTGTCTAGTCTAATCAGGTCTGCTTGTGTTCAGGTTCCAAAACCCTGTTCAGGTAAGTTGGGAACAGGTTACCACCCATGAGTGGAGAGGAGAAAGATCCCTCGGGATTGGTACCAAGTATCTTCTGCCTAGTGAACAGAGCTGTACTTCCAGCCTGCTTCAACCAAGGCTCCAAGTCAAACTACAGCCCCAGTTGTTTATTGCAGAGCCCTAATTTGGAGCAATGACCAGCATCACTGGGCACCTACCAAGGCACCACTGCCAATTGGTGGAGCTTTCTGGCTTTGCTGCTCCTTCTTGTGATTGCTGCTTGTCCACCTGCCCTCTCTGAATGCATAAGCAAAGACAGAGAAGCAGCCCATCTCTGTCTCTATGGATAGATGGCACCAATCAGGCCCTGGAGGAGAGGCAAGAGCAGCAAGACTGGCAAGGAGCAGATACAGCCCACTCAAGGAGAAGACTAGTGATTGAGGGACAGCAGCGTTCAGAGCCTCAAGCCAGCAAGAACCAACAAGAATGGACTGTGGGGATAAAGTCACCACCAGGTCAGACACTGCTCTGCACTCCATGATAACTGAAACTTTTACAACTAGAAGTGTGAATGGCCTCACACTAGGGAATGGTGATGGGAGCTCCAACAAGTCCAGAGGAGTGAGGAGAAGCTAAGTTGATGGCCCTTTTTGCTCCCTGCAAATTTCCACTTCCCCTCTTCATTAGCCTGCAAACAGATTAGCCTGCAGTGCTTCCACCACCTCCCCACCTCTGGTTCTCTTATCACAGGGGAGTGATACAAGGAGGACATTCCACAAGGCTCATTCAACAAACACTGCTGTGAGTACAACACTAGAAATATTGCACAGGTATCCACTGCGATTCCTCTTAAGAGGGCTTGATCAGGGCTCTCCCCTCCCCCCCTTTAAAGGATGTAAGCTTTCCTAAATAAAAGGTGTGAAGAAAGACAGCAGGCAGAAAAACATTTCAGCAAGCATGAATGATTTCCCCTTTCCTCATTTGTGAGGATGACTTGCAAATTAGAACTCCACAGTGTACTTTCTGAGCAAATATATTTTGAGGGCAGAGCAGTCGTGTGACAGGGGGAAGTTCAGCACTGGGCTATGAAAGGATTGATTGTTACGTTCCTCATTTAATACAACAACAGGGGGGAAATATAAAAAGAGAACATTTTAAAACAAAGAACAGATCAAATCTGGACAAGTAAAGTATGTCAAGAGCATACATTTGTCTTGTTTACACATACAGCCAAGTAGTTGCAGGACATCTGATTAATACCCTTAAGAACATTCTCACCAAAGTTTTCCACAGTGGCTAGTAAGATGCCCATAATCAGGACCTGAAACACACACACACACCAAGCAGATGGCATTCAGTGGTATTATGCCAAAAAATGTCTCCTGGACTTTTTTGACAATTCTCTATCAACTAATGATGGATGAAATTGCATTTGAATATTATTAAAGGGGAAAGAAAATGTCAGTGAATTTTTTTAATGTGTCAGGTGGAGGGTTTTTGTTGTCTTTACTTTACTTTTATGGTGTCCAAGTGGTGGTCTGAGTTCCCTTCTTCCCATCTATGGGTCATCTCTTTGATGATCAGTATGCATTCTTCAACCTTCCTGGGTGACTGCATTTTATGAAAGTCCCATAATGTTCTCAGTTTGCTTTCCTGTAAGTACATGAATCTGGGGAGGCTGCCTACTGTCTACCTGACAGCTGTTCATTGTTCTGTTTTTAAATGAAGTCTTTTTACTTTTTAAATAAATCAGTGTGGAGTTAGTTTTTAATACCAAAAGGAAGATCTTCCCTTAAAAATGAAAGCAGTGGATGCCTTCTTGGCGTCCTATGCTGCAATGTAAATATGTCATGAGGTTAACTTCTCCCACAGGGCTTTTTCAGGCAACTGGAGAGGCTGCAGAAATATTTAATGAAAGGGAAAAATATACATATACTATCCACGACCAATAAAGTAAGTTCAATGCTGTAGATATTGAAATTATAAAGAAATCCTAAATTTCCCAAGAGGCAGAAAAATAGGAGTCCCTTTCACAGGGGATGAAAACTTTCGTCAAGCTGGAGGACAGGTTTCTGTACAGCATTCTGATTCAGTGGCAGACATCTCATGAATATGGGAGTTCCATACAGACATCAGGCGATATATCGACAGGGAGGGATCTTCCCACATCCCTCCAGCTTCCCACTCTTTGCTATGGCTGGAGTATTTAAATACCATACGATATTCAGTGAAGAAAGACTGTAATTTGGTAGATTGGTTTGCTGTTGTTATTTTATTCCACAATTATGCATAGCTTTGTCTTTGATAAAAAATTTAATAAAACTTTTTTTAAGACATCAGAACAAATACCTGATGACAGACCTATGAATTTGTCTACTCTCCTTTTAAAGCCTACATGAGTGGCCTACATGAGTGGCCATCAATGTAGCGGTGGATTTCATGTATTAATTTTGCATTGTGTTAAGAATATTCTGAAGGCTACAAGCCTGATGCTTGTTATCCTTATGTTTGAAAGGCAATGACTTTTTCAAGTTCAAATAAAGGATGGTGTGAACTACCCTTATAGCCCAGTCCTACAGATGCCTGCAAACGGCTGTTACCTCAGCCACCTTTTAACTAGTGGTGCCAAGCAAGTCAGCATCCTTAATTGGCATACTGTGGTTTGCTCTGGGTTGAGGACTTCAGAACCACAGAGCTGTAGCGTTGGAAAGGACCACAAGGGTCATCTGTATCCTGACCCCCTGCAATGCAGGAATCTTTTGCCCAATGTGGGGCTCGAACCCCCAAACCCTGAGATGAAGAGGCTCATGCTCTACCAACTAAGCTATCCCTTATGAACTTAGCACTTTCATTTCTGATTAACTACTAGCACACAATGCAGCAACACTGAACTTGTGCAAAAAACAGTTGGTGGTTGTTCACAGTCCTAAATGAAACAGATAGAAATGTCTTAAGTCCTTCATTGTAGCCATTACCTTTTCAACAACAAATAAAAACACCTATTCCAGGGCACATCTGAATCATGCAGAGCGTAACCATAGTATTACTTCTAACATCACAGAAATGCAAGGCTGCAACACCAGGTCCCATTCGGTAGTTGCCTTGCAGGGCAGACAACAGGAATGGGCAAAACAAATTCTGAAAAATGCTTAAGTTTTACTTGATATGCTGAGTTCATTCCAGTGGGGAAACCACTGGAAACATATTGCTCTGAATTGAAAGAGCTATTTCAGCTCGTGGCCTTTAACTATTAGAGGTTTGCCAATTACCCCTAAGCACTGTAAGGCACCTTTGGAGGCTTGAGGGATGCTGCAGTCCATAGCTTTTATTACAATAAATGTTATTTTACTGTAATAAAATATTTATTTATACTTATTTCAAGAATCAAAACTGTCAAACAACTTTTTAAAAAAACATTATCTGCTGTAGGGGTTCCAATGAATTCTTTTTGAAGTCCTAACTGGAAATAAAGTTAATCATCAATTTCAAAGTGACTCCAGATTAGAAACTTTAAAATATTGGCATTGAATTTTAAAAAGCTAATAGGGCTCATTAGACCTGGTATGCTAACTGAAATTTCTCTCTGGGCTATGAGGAAGCCCAGAGGCGGCAGGGGGGCGGGGGACAAAGACAAATCAGAAAGCAAAAAAATGCCCTAATGAAATACTGAGCTCATCCTAAATAATAGGAGGGGGTCCAGTGTACCCCAATAGTATTAGCACATTTTAAAAACAAAAACAGCAAATAATGAATCAGTGTTGCAGTTTTACCCCCTACAGAGCTTTATAGGGAATATGCTGATTTTTATTTATTTTTTTATTTTACAAAACCAGAAAACCCTACTCCAGAGTTCTTGAAATGGTATAACCACAAAAAAATTGGGGGAAAGGCAAATTGTTTTCCTTACCCTAGTTTACAAAGCTGCTGGAGATCAGACTCCAGTTAGCATAGGTGCTTGCTAGTTTTCATTTAGCAGTAAAGCAAAAAGCAATATCTTCACAAGTTAAATATATTTTGTTTTTTGTTTTTGTTAAAAAAAGAGAAGGGTGGGCTGGCGGCAGTGATAAACCACCACTGGACAACTGGCCCCTTAACTGAGGAAAACAGGCAGTACAAAGTGGCTTTCAAAACAGCTGTCTTTGGGGTCCACAGAAAGCTTGGGGGGTGTTAAAAAGCTTATCCAATTTCTTACTGGCTAAAAAAGCTTGTTGGAAACCTATGAAAGCAAACATGCATATTTATGCAAATGGACTATGTGACCAAGAAGCCCACATGTCAAAACATAATTCAAAAAATCAACAAACAGGGTTTTGTAGGACATACTGTCACAACAAGACATTCAGTATTGTGACAAGTGACATTAAGAAAAGGTCATTTCCACATACACACACATTCATTCAGAACTGCTCTTATCCTGAAGGCAGAGTCCAGAAATTAATGCATGGACATCAATTATGCACACGTTGTGTGTGCTTTAAAGACATTACTCATTTCAGTGTAGGTAAAGTTCTAGTAAAAAATACATATTTTATTCTAACACCAACTGAAATTTGTTTGAGGGCGTCTGAATTGAAAGTAAGCCACCCCCAATTCTTATGTACACATGTAACCTTTCGCAATTTTGGCAAAAAACAGTTGTCACGGTTTCCAACTGCTTTTGCTCATATAGCATCAAAAGCAAATGTTCAGCTGTAATCTGCAAGCTGCTGAAATTGGAACAGCCGTCTGTCTTCAAAGCAATCAGCAGCTTCTTCCTAAACATTGGGTCTTGCGCCATCTGCCTGCGAGCATGCAATAATATCCCCACAAACTTCAATGCATCCTCATGACATTGAACTGTTTTAGTTGGCAATATTCCCCTTCCTCATCACTCACCCACCCTCAAGTTCCTGCACACTGTACGTTTTAGGATAGAGACATTAAGCAGAAATGGGTTGCCTCAAAAGGTTAATGGGTCACACAGTTTGGCAATAACGGAACAGCAGAATTGTTGTATTGTGTGACTGAAATAAATTCCTTATCTCTCTCCCTTCCGTTACCAGCTCACCAGTGTTAAGGCAAAAATGAAAACAGATTAGTTTTCATTTTGCAGAATGCCCCATGTATAATGGGTTGTGTCCTACTCAGAGTCTGTCCATTAATTCCAATGGGTCTACTCTGACATTGGATACATTAAAAATAGGTTGTTCCATATAGTGCCTAAGTTTATGATATATTATAAACTTATTTTAAACTTTATATAAGTTTATAATCAACTGTAATTTAGTTGGCTCATCAATTCCTATGTTAGTTTTTTCAGTTACCCCAAAGAAAGCTGCCTTCAACTGAAGAATGTTGGGCTTTCAATATTTTGAAAAAAAAAAAACCTGTTATCATTTAAGAGTTTGATTTTTTAAGTGAACATTTGATGTCTTGTGTCTTTCTTTGCTTCTTTTGAATTTCTTCCAAACTAATTCTGTCCTTTCAGGCTCCTATTTCGATTCCTCGAACAAAGCCTGCACTTTGGGTTTAAGCTGATTAATCACCTTTCTATTTGTATACAAATGTTAGCTGTTTTCTACAGGAGTTACTTACTTTGAATTCCAGAAGACAATTCAATTGTTCTATTTCACTTATCATACCATCTTCTTCATCGTCTATGATTTGTATTGTCTGAAAAGGCAAATGGTGCTTTTCATTTTGAAATCAAAAAGGTACTGACATACGATTAGAACATCAGATGCCCCTGCATCTTTTTGGTTGTTTGTAACCAATTGAGAGGTTTTCAGGATGTGTGACTGTGCACATCATAGTTTCTGCATTTGCATAAAAGAGCCTTGAATATAGAACCTAACAGAAAAACAATGGAAAAAACTGTGGCCCTTCATACATCAGCCCATCCAAGTAACTGGATTTAATCAAACTATTAAGTTTTAGGAAACATCCGTACCCCATTAGTGTCAGTTAGAGTAGCCTGGTCTTCTCTTCCGTGGCCAGTGTCTTCATTCTGAAGAACTTCACTTTGTTCTTCTACAGAAATGAAACAAAATATGTGTTTCTAAAAAAAAAATGCTGCCCATTTCACACACACCATACTTTTTCCCAGCACTGAATTCAACCTCGAAGCTTATAGTAATGATCCGTTCTCCAAATACAACCTCTGCTGCCTATTAATTTACACAATCAGAAGAAATAACCTTTAGTTAACATAGAGGTTCTGGTCTATTAAGTGGTCATATTCTGAAGCTAACATTGTTAGAAACTGTAATAATTTTACAATCTATAGTCCAGCTATAAGGATCACTATGCCATCACCATGGGATGGTAAACAAATTTCTTTTTAAGGATTATCTGCATCAAAGCACATTACTCAATCCAAAACAGTAGCCAAGTTCCACCAAAATTCAAGTACACAAGACAGCTAAAACAGTGAATACTGAATGGCAGATCCATTGTATGTCCTAGAGTCCCATTGGTGTCTCTTTAAGTTTGGGGTGGGGAATCTTTTTCAACTCAAGGGCTATATTCTGCCATGGACAACCTTCCAGGGCTGTGTGCCAGGTATGGATGGGGTCAGAGGTAAAAGGGGCAGGGTAATGGACATATTTACAGTGGGCTACACTCCAGTCACACAAAGATTTCTATACATACACATATTTCAGGCATATTAAAGGACACGTTAAGGCAAGGTAAGAATTTGTGCAGGGATGGCAAGGTTGTGGCCTAGAGAGAGCTCCAAGGGCCTGACAGTAAGGCCTGGAGGTCCACATTTGGCCCATGGGCCAGCGGTTCTCCTCTGATTGAACAAGTTTTGAGGTGTGTGTGGGTGGGTGTGGATAATAACCAAGCCTCTTTTTATTCTGCTCCTAAGAAATTCTGTATTTATCCTGCAGCTGTGTGGGGTATTGATTACAATCATCTTCTTCCTGCCGCTCCCTGGCAGTTCCATCTCATAAGTGTCAGAGTGCCAGACCCAATTAATATTAAGGCAGCTTTTCACTTGAATTGCAGTGTGTTCTGACTATTTCTCTACTGTCCTGTTGGAGGAGTTGATTCCTTCGCCCCAAGGCAGAGAAGATCTGCAGACTTTGTTAACTTACTTGGCTTTCAGTCATCTTCAACCAATTCTATGTTATCTTATTCTTTTTATAATTGAAATTCTGACAAACCCATCACAAGTTTGCTCCCAACAGTTCTCGGGTTCTTCAGCCACTTTCTCAGCAAGTTGTTCAAACAAAATGGTAAGATCAAGCCTGGCATACAAATCTGCAAATGTGTCTATTTTATTTTATTTTTATTTATTTATTTTGAAGTTCAGAAGCCAAAGTCTTTGTTGGTTTGCTCTAGTCAGAAACACCAGGAGCAATTAGCTGAACTTGTAAAGCTCGTGAAATGTGCAACTTAAAGTTCACTCCTAACTAAATAAGTTGTTGGTTCTTCCGTTTTGTAACACTGCATCAAAATCAATGCTGTTGTGGCTCTACCACCTGCTATGTAGTCAAGTTTGAATTACAGTTGCCATTTCACTTGGGCAGGGAACTGGCTTTTTGTTAAGGGGTCACTGTCATACCCCTTTCCTCCTGAAAGGCCAGCCACCCTGTTACACAGCTGGACCTGCCTGTTGCTCAACTGATTAATGGGAGATGTTCAAAAATACTGATACTGATCACCACCCTGACTGGGACTGGTTTCCACACTAGGGATGGGGCTTGAAGAGGCAGACATTTTCTAGACATCTTCCCATGTGGCAGGCACTTTGATGCCTCTTCCTTGAGTAGAACTAATATCTTGAGGTGGGATGGGGGAAAGCCACCTATACAAACCACGCTGCAGTTACCAGTGCTTTTCTTTTAGAAACAAAAGGTTCCAGTACTGTGTACCCTTGAGTAACCCCAGAAAAAAAGCACTGGCAGTTACCATTCTTAATCACACCCTCAAAAATCTGGAACAAACTACTGAGGATGTACAGAAGCTACCAAGCAGCTAGCTTTATCCTACATCCTCATGGCAACAACAATGTATTCAATCCAGAGAGGTGCCTGAACAATCCTCTCTGACCCTGAGGGACAAACCACATTCACTGTGACTCAAAGATCCAGCTCTCACTCCTTGACATGTGGTTTTTGTAAATGTGTACAATGGCACTTCTACATGCAATAGGAGCCTCATTTCAACTGAGCACATGCTTTCTTCTAGCAAATCCTGCTTTCTCCACTTCTAACTTTCAGCTGTGTTTTCAGTTGGCAAAGTGTTATAGCTCAGTGGTATGCCCAGTAGCAGTCAGAGGTATAAGCAAAGGCGAGGAGCCATTTTGCACTTGGCTTCCGAATGGCAAGCATCACTGAGGCAGGAGCACGGCAAGGGGAGCTGAATGCAGCACATGCAAGCAGTGAAGTCACTCCAACACTTCTGCCATCATCCCCACCGAACAACAGGCTCTCTACGCCTCATCCATCCCCCATACAGCAAGCAGAAGCAGTGCTTGCTAACTGCAAGTCAGGTGCGCAACACCACCCTGCCTTCACTGCCCAACTGACTACTACAAGGTATGCCGTTTGCTTTGTGTACAAAAGGTCCCAAGTTCAATCCCGGGCATCTCCAGGTGGGACTGGGAAAGACCCTATCTGAAACTCTGGAGAGCTGCTGCCAGTAAACATAGCCAATGAGGTAGGTGGGGGGCCAATGGTCTGACATTTTATAAGGCTGCTTCCTTATCTTTTGAGGATTTCCCAGGGCTAAAGGAAAACTTTGTAATCCTGAACATATTTAGATTTAGCCCCAAGTAAATGCATTTAGGATCCAAATGCTAGTTACTTCCTGGGAGTAGCTTTGGAATAAAGGGAGGCAACATTCAGGCAACATTCAGACTATTAGGTTAAGATTGAACAGAAATAACAATATAATACTAGTGACAAGTTTGAATACCTTGTGAGCTTCCTTCTGATAAACATATTGAAACTTCATCATTCCTGTCATTATCATCTCCAACATCTGTCGAAGCATCATCTTCTGGAATGGTTATTGATCTACTGCTGGAATCAGATTGATTGGGGAAAAGAGCAGGGCCACCTAGAGGAGGGAGGACTTCAATTCCCATTAGACGATATTTTCGTCTTCGATTCCCAATCCAAGTCTTGTAATGAGAAGCAGACATGGAGAACATCAGAAGTTGTAACTAATTCTGTATAATAGTATAACTTTGTGTTAATGGAAATGTTACTTCTGTATGCATGCTACTGTATTTCTTTGCAGCTTTTTTAAATTAAAAAAATCAATAAAAATTATACTAAAAGAAGTTATAATTGATTCAGAAGTTGGAATGTAAAGGAGGAAAGCCCTGAGATCTCCAAGTCTAGGAGACCACAATTTCCCTGCATAAAGCAACTGGAAACAGTCTGCCTACTGTTTTCCTGGCGCTAAAGAACAGGCAGAGGTTCCCCAAAGATACAAGCAGCAGCAAGAGTCCGAATTGGAGCATATGACCCTAGTGTGGTGTCAACTCTACTGGCTCCCCATTTACTTCTGGGCCCAATTCGAAGTGCAGATATTGACCTTTAAAGCCCTAAGCAGCCTGGAAATAAGATATTTTAACAGGAATAGAGAACTGATAGCCTTCCAGTTGGTGGGATACAATTTCCATCATCCCTGACCATTGGCTATGCTGCCTGGGACTGATGGCATTTCAAGCCAACATAATCTAGAAGGCCTCAAATTCCACATTCGTCTTAAGGACTGCCGCCTTCCACAGGAGCCTACATGCTCTGATAGATCTTCAGCTGAGGTCCTGGATCTATGCCCCTGTTGTCTGATATGCTCAAAAATGATAATGCAGAGATGGAAAAAGTTCAGAAAAGGGCAACCAAAATAATCAAAGAAATGGAGCAACTCCCCTATGAGGAAAGGCTGCAGAGTTTGGGACCTTCTGGAGAAAAGGCAAGTAAGAGAGGCAAGTGATAGAAGTTTATAAAATAATGCCTAGCATGGAGAGAGAGGACAGAGAAAAGCTTTTTCTCCATCACTTGTAACATTCAAACTTATGGACATCCAATGAAGCTAAATGTTGGAAGATTTGTGAAAGATAAAAGAAAGTACTTCTTCACAAGATACATATAAAGTATGGAACTCACTCCCACAGTGACCTATACGGCTTTAGAAAATAATTTGACAAATTCATGGCAATCAATGGCTACTAGCTATGATGGCTATTATCTTTCTCCACAGTTGGAGGTAGTAATGCTTCTGAATATCAGTTGCTGGAAACCATGGTAGGAGAAAGTAATCTTGTGCTCAGGTCCTGCTTGAGGACTGGGTTGGTCCATAGGCATCAGGTGGCCACTGTGAGAAGATGATGCTGGACTATATTGGTCATTAGCTTGATACAATAGGCTCTTCTTATGTTCTTTTAAAGTAAGGCTGGTGAATATGTGGGATAAGGTCTTTCTGAACACCACATCTAGGCTTTGGATCTCTCTTTCCCTGGGTGCTTGCTTGGTCCTTCACCCCATCTCTTATAAAGACCCCTCTTGGGGGGCTTTTGGGGAGTATATAGCATCACATTACTACTGTGTCCTTGTTGGTTGCTTGCCAGCCACTTAGATGGTCACTGATATAGACCTCATCAAAATGTTTCCATGAGATGGCCAATCCTCTGCATGGTTACAGCCAATCAACATACACAGCTGCATCTCATGGTACAGAACAAGGGCAGTGCAAGTGGGGGAGTTGTATGTCTAAAAGTTCTTCCTCTCACAATCTCCTTGCTCTTTTCTTGCATGACAGAATGGCACTAATAAAAATATATAGCACCTGCTCTCTTTTAAATATTTAACCTCAGTAGACCAACTTAAAAGCTATGCTTTATTTAGTGGTGTTTCCATTTTTAGAAATGGTGGACTATAGTGAGGCATTACTGCACCCTCAACAGATCAGTGAAATACTAAGTCAAAAACACAAGGGCTCATGAATTGCTCCTTTAGCTGGAAAGTCAACAGCTTCAACAAATCAAAGTTGTTTTGTATGTTTATGAAACAAAACCGAACAAAACCCAATACGCTTGAATTAATTGTTGATTACGTTAAACTGAACTGGCCAGAGACCTACTTAGTCTTTTTGAAAAGATAGTATTTCCATTATGGCAATGTTTAACTGAGCTCCTGCAGAATGAAAAGGAAGTGGTGGGGGTGGTGAACTACAAATAAAACATTGCTAAAGAAGCACCTTAGTCCTGGGGAGGAAAGTATGTAGAATTTAGGTATCAAGAGGCAGAAAAAAAGAACTGACATCGTGTCTCTTTTCTCACAAATTCACTATGGCTGAAACAGTTGGTTAGAAATTCTCTGTCCAGAAAAATCTTGCCTCCTTCCTAGATAGCTGTGCAGCAAAGGGCTTCAGAATGGGAGCCTAGTAACTGCACTGCTATTTCCACCCTAGCCTAACAATGCCTAACTCTGGAGCTCTTGTTGGGGCCAAATGGCTCATTAACTACTGTCTCTTTTCTACCCTACCATCCTCATCACCCTGCCTAGACCCTAGATCTATCCATGTGATGCTTCTGCAAGTCAGCTGAGAATCTGGCCAGATCACACAAGGCTCCTGTATGTTGGCTACCACATTCCTACATCATAGTTGCTTTTCAGGTCACCGTCCTCAACTCGCTAAAGCACATTAGTTATTATAGCATAGTTTCCATGAAGCTGAAGTAACCTTCCAGGTCTGCAAGGGGTATTTTGGAAGATGAATCACATTTCTTTTTTTGATAGTTACAAGCTTCGTGGATCATGGGAATTCTGTGGACATAGTGTATCTGGATTTCAGTAAGGCTTTTGACAAAGTCCCCCATGATATTTTTGAAGAAAAGATGGTAAAATATGGACTGGACAACATAACACATAGATTTGTAGTTGGCTGACTAACCAAACCCAAAGAGTGCTCACTAACGGTTCCTTGTGATCCTGGAAAAAAGTGACAAGAGGGGTGCCATGGGGTTCTGTTCTGGGTCCGTTGTTCGACATCTTTATAAAAGACTTGGATGAAGAGATTGAGGGAATGCTCATCAAATGTGCAAATGACACTAAACTGGGAGAGGTAGCCTATGCGGTGGAAGATAGAATTGAGATTCCAGATGACCTCAACATATTGGAATAATGGCTAAAAACTTAAAAAACGAGAGAGAGAGAGAGAGAGAGAGAGAATTTCAATGGAGGAAATTTCAGGTTCTACACTTAGGCAGGAAGAACCAGCTACAGAAATATAAGATGAGAACCACCTGGATTGCCAGTAGTACATGTGAAAATGATATAGGGTAGACCACATGCTTAATGAGTCAAAAGATGTAGCAGCTAAAAAGAAGGCTGCATTAAAAAAAAGTATAGTGTCCAGATCACATCTGGAGTCCTGTGTCTAGTCTCGAGCACCACAATTTAAGGAGGATATTGACAAGAGGGAATGTGTGCAGAGGAGGGCAACCAAGATGATCAAGGGTCAGGAAACTAAACATTATGAGGAATGATTGAGAGGACTGCATGTATTTAGCCTGGTAAAGAGGAGACCAAGAGGAGACATGATAGCCATCTTATAATATCTCAAGGACTCCTGCATGGAGGATGGAGCCAGCTTGTTTTCTTCTGCTCTGGAGGGTAAGACCTTAACCAGTAGCTTCAAGTTATGAAAGAGGAGATCCCAACTAAACATCAGGAAGAACTTTCTGGCAGTAAGAGCTGTTAAGACACTAGAACAGACTTCCACAAGAAGTGGTGGGCTGTATTTCTTTTGATGTGTTTAAGCAAAAGTTGGATGTCCATCTGTCATGTATGATCTAGTTGAGATTCCTGCACTGCAGGGGCTTGGACTAGATGGCCTTCAGGATCCATTCCAAATCTACAATCCTATGATTCTATGTTAGCTGCTGAGGTGCCAGTCCCTGGCAGACCCTACCACTGATGCATGCTCTTTCTACCCTTTCCTGAAAAATAGTGGGTGCTTTACAGTGAAGGTCTGAAGTTTAGCATAATGTCACTTTGAAATACTGCGGGGAATTAACAGCAGCAGCTCCCAGATATCAGCAGGAGCCACCCAGCATTCCCTGGTATGCTGCTGCCAGGCACTAGCAGCTAAGTCTGCCAGCCAGACACTTTGCCAAGGACCCCCTACACCTTGCCCTGTAAGGACACCAGTTAAAGTGGTCAGCAGACAACATCTTTTGACAACTGCTGCTCTGGCAACATAATCAACTTTGTAGAAGAACAGCAATTTATTTTTCCCTGAAAAGTTTCTTAATGGTTAAATGGGCCAGATCCTTATGTCTCCCACACCACCCCAAGCCAACGTATCTTTATTTGCCCCACACCCACATGGTAGGCAGGTGAACCTTAGCTGAAATGGCCTCGTAAGCTAGAAGGTGAGTCTAACTAGGTTCACAGGCCAGGAGCTACCACCTTTGCCTTTGCAAATTTTCTGCCCTCAATTTCTGTTAACCACTATTCCCAGCTAGGCACCATCTTCTTGCTAATCATTAGCACATTGGTTAGTACCTAGAATCTGCAGCATTTTCCAAAGTGCTGATTCGACAACTTCCAACTCACTGTAGAGACTGCAAGTGTTACAAGACCCCAAATCACTTTTGCAGTGTTTGACCTGCGTCAGTTGTTTCACACATGCAAACCGCTAGCTGAAACATAATCACTGATTAAGGGGTGTGCGGGTCTTTGCTATCATTTTTGGAGGTTCGGAAGACAGTCAAATTTGGGGTTAATAGTTCTGCATAAGGAATGACTAACCAAAGAGAAACTAAGTTTCCCAGTGGTCAGGAGATCGAATTTCAACACTATCTACCACTCCTTTTTTTCCACATCTAGCCACCTGTAGACCAATTACATTGAAGTTACACAGTTTAAAGTATCCTAAGAACCAGCTTCGCCCACAGGTGCCTCTCCTAAACTCGGTTCAACATCTGAGGTCCTACTTCACGTCTCTCCTCCAACTGAGGTTCATCAGTTGAGAAAGAGGAGCAACACATTTTCAGTTGTGGCACTGCCTGCCCTATGGAGGCTGTCACTCCATGCCTTCCGGCACCTGGTGAAAACCTGGCTCTTTACAGGCCTTTTGAGAGAAGCTTTATCATGCTGCTTGATATTGCATGGATTACATGTACAGGCGTTCTGGGTTCTGGGTCATTGTGCACTTGCATGAAATCGTGTGCAATTGAAACACCCCATTCCATCCCGCTCTCACCTCATTCAGCCCACAACCTGCCCCTACCCCACTCCCGTTCTGCCCTTTTAGTGACGTCTTTATGTTTCCAGGTCACTTCCAGGTTCGGCACTGCGCGTGTGTGCGCAATTGCGCACATATCTGTTGCGCCTAAAACGTTGCTTGCCTGTATCTCCATCCTCTTGTGTGCTCTGAGTTCCCCTAGTGGAAGGAAAGAAGGGCAGAAATTTCTAAAATAAACACTGACATTTAAGTCCCACTGAGTGCAGTGGGCTATGTAGGCCTGGATATCAGTTATCTCTACTTCACTGAGTTAGACCAGGCTGTTACCTAATACAGTGGTACCTTGGGTGAAGTACTTAATTCGTTCCGGAGGTCCGTTCTCAATCTGAAGCTGTTCTTAACCTGAAGCACCACTTTAGCTAATGGGGTCTCCTGCTGTTGCCGCGCAGCCGGAGCACGATTTCTGTTCTCATCCTGCAGCAAAGTAACCCGAGGAACTATTTCTGGGTTAGCGGAGTCTGTAACCTGAAGCGTATGTAACCTGAAGCGTATGTAACTTGAGGTACCACTGTATGCTGCTCCCCACACACCTTTAGGATATGCTAATATTTCCCAAAGTATTTTCCCTCTTTTGAAATTTCAACAACGCAGAATGAAACACTGCAAAACACGTTTACCTGCTCTGAATACTTAATTTTGGGAACAAAATCTGGGGTTTCCTGCTTTAGTATTGGGGGAAGAGGAGGCGAGCAGAGAAAGAACACAGAATACATAAATTCCTGAATATTAATGTTGTTTGGAAATATATTTACAAACATATATATTTCAGGGGAAATGCTTCTATCTGCTTTAGGTAATTTTCACCAATTTGTTATTTTAAAGATAATGGTGAGTATCATCATCATCATCACTGTGAGACAACAAGTTAAAGTGGTTAGGGTGTTGAAGTAGAAATGGGGAAGATTTGGATTCTGATTTCTACTCAGCCATTAAGCTCACTGTTGGACCAGTCAGGGTACCAAGCAGAGGTCTTTCACAACTCCCAAGGTGAGTGACAATGAACATAGGACCAGAAACATGCAAAGGATTACTCCCAACACAGAACTGTGTTGCTCCCTTAGCAAAATAACATAATATAACATAACATACTCAGCTCCCAACACAGAACTGTACTGCTCCCTTGCAAAAAAATAAAAATAAAACTCAGCTCCCTTCTCCTTCACAAGGAGCTTTTATATTTTGACTAACTGCACAAGTTATTCATTTTCAGTTCTGCAGAAAGCCTTTGCTTGTTTTAAAATCCCAGTCCAACTGGACTGTCAAACATGCAGCTCGTGCTGCCAATTGATAAAAGTCTCACCTGAGGGATTTTAACTATAAATAGACAGGAAACAGAGCAAGAGAGCACTTCCTAACGTGGCCATTCATTATGTAACACGTGCAGTCTATTTCAGTCTACCTCATGTAATTTTTTAAAAAAGCTTTCATCTAGGCTATTTTCTGCAACCAGAAACGGGAGGACTGGAGGTTCTTACCCGTACTATTTCACAGTCAACATTTAACTCCGCAGCGACTGCTTCAATTTTCTCTCTGCAAATTGCACCAAGGCTCGTCATGCCCCTGTCCCAGTATCTCTTAAGGGTAGCTAAATCCCGGTCACTGAATTGTGTACGGTCTTGTAGCTGTAAATCAAGCACACACTTTATTGTTTTAAGTACTAGAAAGGAGACAACAGTTGAAAATGAAGGTGTTCCACATGGTGTTGCAAAGTCAAAAATTAAAGCCCAGTTCCTAACTCCTAACCTTTGAATGAAATAAGAAGTTACCATGTAGATTAGGCTGGTGATAAAGCACATGCCTGGTCACTTGCAGGGGATAAATATGGCTGCATTTATCTGGAAAAGCATGGTTCTCCTCCTCACCATGCAAGTTGAGGGGGAACCATAATAACTCCATTGGTTATTGGCTGCAAAGCCAACTTCCACAATATAAAACAGGGGTGAGGAGCCTGTGGGCCCTCCATATGTTGCTGGACTTCAACTCCCATCATCCCTAACTACTGGACATGTCAGCTGGGGTTGATTGGAATTGGAGTCTACCTAAAGGGTTACAGGTTCCCCAATCTGGATATAAAATGTACTATTAAAAAATGAACTTTGCGGGGGCAGC
The DNA here is from genome assembly GCF_964188315.1 of Podarcis muralis. Classification (NCBI taxonomy): domain Eukaryota; kingdom Metazoa; phylum Chordata; class Lepidosauria; order Squamata; family Lacertidae; genus Podarcis; species Podarcis muralis. The sequence goes on from NC_135673.1 coordinate 29,695,292, forward strand.
GGCGTTAATCTCTGGTCACTAAACACCAGTCCCAAATAAGAAGCCACCCAAGTGGCTCAGGGCTGGACTTTGGCAAACTTGAGAAGGAAGAAGACTCCAAAATTGGAGGACAGCCAGCAGGGCACCTCACTAAGCAAAGGGATTTTTAAAGTGACATGGTGATTGTCACTAACCAAGAATTAGGAAGCAGGTGGTTAAAAAAAGAAATCCATGTAAACAAGCTCTTTGACTGAAGATTTCACTTTGCCCTTTAAAGCACCACTGTCTGCTAAATCATTCACATCTTGCCTGGCCTTAAATTCATCAGTCATGTTATACAGATGCTGAAGGACAGGTTGTCAGACGGTTTTCTGGCAAAGAACTTCAATTAATACACTATAAAAAGCAGCCCTTGTGGCTAAGTAGAGGCTGCCTCTCTGTCATGCTCAAGATTACATATGGTTTCTCATGTGTGAAGGTCAATATTTGTTTCTTCTCAATATTGGGTAAGGGATGGCCTGCAAACAGCACTGACTCTTTTGAAGGGCTTCCTTTCCCTGTCCCCATACCCTGAATACTAAGCAGCATATAAATATCTGAAATAAATAATAAATACCGCTTCTAACCACCATGCAAAAATATCTCTTATTCCACAGCATGGGCAATGTTGTGCTGAAGGTAACGCTCACAATTCTTTAACCAAAGCTAAAGATTCTTTGGGACGCGGGTGGCACTGTGGGTTAAACCACAGAGCCGAGGACTTGCCAATCAGAAGGTCGGCGGTTCAAATCCCCGCGATGGGGTTGCTTGGTCCCTGCTCCTGCCAACCTAGCAGTTCGAAAGCACGTCAAAGTGCAAGTAGATAAATAGGTACCGCTCCGGCGGGAAGGTAAACGGCGTTTCCGTGTGCTGCTCTGGTTCGCCAGAAGCGGCTTAGTCATGCTGGCCACATTACCCGGAAGCTGTACGCTGGCTCCCTTGGCCAATAAAGCGAGATGAGCGCCGCAACCCCAGTCGGTCACGACTAGACCTAATGGTCAGGGGTCCCTTTAAAGATTCTTTAACCTAAATTCACTTGCATCGCAACTAGGAGAAAACAGAGGTATAGGATAAAGAGGTGTTTATCAATGCCTTGAGATGCCTATTTGCCTTAAAATTATCCTTTCTTTTAACTATCTGGCATTATATTCTTCAGCTAATTAAGACCATGTTCACTTGAACAGCTAAAATCCCAAAACTGCTTTCATGCCTGTGGCATTCCACCAAGAAAGAAGTTAAGGTGAAGATTCCTGAGCAGTTTTTCCAGAGTAGGCAACCTCACACCTCTCTGGGGTTCCTGCCTCAATTATACAAAGACTGAAACCCCTGGGACAGCATCTAGCACAACTGCAAATACTTAAATACTGTGCCTGACTATATATAAGAAAAGCTTCAATTTTTAGATTCTCTGATCTATAGTAAGGCACCATATCAAAAGCAGGGGTTGGGAACCACTAACCCACAAAGCTTCTCCATCCAGGAACTATTATTGTGCACTTACTCAATTTATTAATCCCTATACACTAGCAGTTTACAAAATTTGAAGAGCATGAAGTATAAATTTTAAAAATGCATTAAAACAAAAGTACAGTGGTACCTCGGGTTACATACACTTCAGGTTACAGACACTTCAGGTTACAGACTCTGCTAACCCAGAAATAGTACCTCGGGTTAAGAACTTTGCTTCAGGATGAGAACAGAAATTGTGCTCTGGCGGCATGGCGGCAGCAGGAGGCCTTATTAGCTAAAGTGGTGCTTCAGTTAAGAACAGTTTCAGTTTCAGGTTAAGCACGGACCTCCGGAACGAATTAAGTACTTAACCTGAGGTACAACTGCAATAATAACCTATCAAACAAACCAAATACAGTGGAACCTCGGGTTAAGAACTTAATTGTTTCTGGAGGTCCGTTCTTAACCTGCAACTGTTCTTAACCTGAGGTACCACTTTAACTAATGGAGCCTCCCGCTGCCACAGCGCCGCCACCGTGCGATTTCTGTTCTCATCCTGAAGCAAAGTTCTTAACCCAAGGTATTATTTCTGGGTTAGTGGAGTCTGTAACCTGAAGCATCTGTAACCCGAAGTACCACTGTATGAGTGGCACATACAAGGGTGCTTCCATGGGATTAGAATTTATTTTTCAGGGCTAGCATACTACACATTCTCCTTCCAAGATTACATTAAGAAGTGGACTGAATCCTCTTGGTAATAGTTGTCTTTAGAGGGGACAGTAAGTGTCTGTGTATGCTCCACCAGTATGTGGGGGTTTTGCTGAAATTTATTGATTTAACGAAATTAATATACTGTGTATTCAAACTAACAAACTTTGAGAGATTTACATAGATGATTTCAAATGAGAGTCAGGAAAGCAGTAACTTATGGATAAGGCCCTAGATAATAAAATGTAACTCTTTAGAAGCAATAAATTCCAGGATACTAAATACTTGGGTGTTATATCCTGGGGGAAACAAGAGAAGGTTTTCCAGATCTCCTGCAAACTTCCCAAAATCATTTAGCTGGTCTTTGTTAGAAACAAGATGCTGGAATAGACGAGCTCTTCATCTGATTCAGGAGGATTCTTATGTTCTGAAAAATAGGATTGCACTGCCCCACTCCCACAAAGAGTCAATGGGAAATGGAAAAGCAGCTCAGCTGAAAGAAACATTTTGACAGCACAGATGAGAACAAGATGGATCAGTACATGCTCCAACACATTCAACACACACATAATTTAGCTGTACTAGAGGTAGTTGCCCCTTTCCTAGCTGTCATTGATATTTGGGGGAATGTGAAGCTGAAAGTATCAAGAAGATGAATCTCTATACAGCATTGAAACAAAATTTAAAAAATCCTTCCAGTAGCACCTTAGAGACCAACTAAGTTTGTTATTGGTATGAGCTTTCGTGTGCATGCACACTTCTTCGGCTTTGGGTCAAAATTTATCTGCAGCTCATTTAAGAATGGCATTCAAGATTGCCCTAGGTCACAAAACCAATGGAGCTATTTTGTTGTCCTAGCACAACTGGAGACACTTATAACATACTTTACCCTTTTAGCAAATCTCATTTGAATACAATTTCCTTGTGCAAATAGAGAGATTATATGAAAGTCTAGAAATTGTGTCATTTGTTAAGACTACAGCATCTACAAACAGGTTTAAAATTGCTTTAAAAGCATATTCAATTGCAGAGATTGAGGCTATTCAATGCCACCACAAATTAATAGTTAGATAGTTAACCAACAACACTAAAAGCAGAGTCTGTGCACTGTTGTTTTTCCATGGTAGATTTAGAGTTATTGCTGAACTGAAAGATTTATAGTTCTCTGTCATTGCATTTTCCTTTCGCTATGTGCCAGACAGCCTGGGTTTCATTCTCTCTAAATTAATTAAATGAGACAGAAAAGGAGAAGGCAAAACTATTTAGAGGCACACAGAATGTAAAAGGAGAGCTTTCAATAGTTAGTTGAAATGGACTATAAATTCTAAATATGAAGGTTTTATTTTGAGAGCCATCCATTAGAGATGTCTTTGTTACTCTTGCCATTAGCAATGCTCATCTCCTTTTAAGTCTTATTCTGCATTTCCAAAGGGCTATGCCATGCTATTTTTCACTCCACTGAGTTTCCCAGTTGATTTTAGTGACACCAATCCATCACTAGAATTATTTGACAACTGGAAATACATTGCAGTCCATCTTACAAAAGGAGGATTCCTAACAGCAGGTTTAATTTTGAAGTTTTATTGCTTTTGTCATTATTTAAGCCAACAGTGAGAAATCCGTGTTGATACTGCTAGCTATTAATAAAATATAGGAAACATTACTGTCAATGGGGAGACTTTTAGGATCTCCATGAATGCAGATGATAATCTTCACCCTTTCTCATTCACTACTGTCAGTGTTGACAGAGATGCTTCGAGCATTTTACAAGGTTGAAAGTTAAGTGTAACATAAATCAGAATTACTATCAATGGCAAAGGCAATGTGAATATGCAAAGTTACTTGGAAAAACAGTGCATACCTCTGACTGTGGGTTACACATATCTAACAATGTCATCTCTGCACTTTAACAGGAGATGCTGAGGAAGTAGGAAGGGGGCTGTGGGTGGGGAGGAAAGATTTCGTTTCAAGACAAACTTTATTTAAAACCCTACTCGTATTAGTTAAAAAGTTCTAAGCTTAAAATACCTAATCTACGTCTGCACTTTGTTCACTTACTGCTTCAGTGAGAAGTACTTACAGCTCTTTTTCGTGAACTTCCCATAGTCCAAGGTGCAGGAAGATTTCCTGAAATCTGAGGAAAGAAAAATAATATTCTTCAAAATGGGTTTGGAAAGATACACAATTGTTGTCACAGACCAGGGAAACTGTACCTGGTCAGTGGACTGCATCTGGAACTGGTCCACCCCACCCCCCACAGGCCAGTCACCTGAAGTCAAGTGATTAAACTTTAAAGGGTGAATCATCATCTTCCTTTCTAGTCATAGATTTGCATTTGGTGCCAAATTTAAAAGGCGCCAAATACAAGCCCCGCATGCAGAGGAACAACTGGGAGCACATTCTAAAGCTGTGGCTCTACCCACTCTCCCCCAGACATTATAAGATGTCAAGTGTGGGAGCAGGTGGGCCTCAGGAGTCAGAGATTTTTCCATCTCCGATACTGAGCTTGGCTCTTGTGTTGTCTTGACTATCTTATGTTGCCAGCAGTGTCTTGAAGTCCATCCTGGTGATATTAAGCCCAAACAAACCAACTACTCTCACATTAATCTGGGTGCCATCGTCCTTAAGTCCATGTTCCCCTACAATGAGTCCAAATGTCATCTGTAGTCTGAATCACCCAGCTAGGCACCTGAATGAGAATCTCTGTTTCAGGTGACCTGTAGAAGGCTATCCAATAAAATCTTCACACTTAGACTGGAAACAAGATCCTCAGATGGAGGTTGTTCATAATATGTAACCTTGGTTGTTTCTCAAACAGATAAAAGTCCACTTCACATGTGTAGTTCTTCCAGAACTCTGTTCCCAGACCTGGTGTACAGTGATAATTTATGCCATCGTCTTTTGTCCATTCACATTCCACTCCTTTGAAAACATTCCTTCCGTTGTTCAAGGCCTTACAGAGCTATAAATAACGCCCCGACAAGATGCCTGCTCCGCCATTAAAACACTGGGGATTATTTTCCTCAGCCCGCCAGTTAAAGAATAAAGTCACATATATAAAGTCCTGTCAGATGTAATTACCAGTCCTTTGTCTTGCCAAATTACTCTCTCATCCACTCCTGGTTCAGTCCAAAGATAATTTAAATAGGGTCCATTACCTTGGTCAGGAACATGGGACATGGGTGGCACTGTGGGTTAAACCACAGAGCCTAGGATTTGCCGATCAGAAGGTTAGCAGATCGAATCCCTGTGATGGGGTGAGCTCCCGTTGTTCGGTCCCTGCTCCTGCCAACCTAGCAGTTCGAAAGCACGTCAATGTGCAAGTAGATAAATAGGTACCGCTCCGGTGGGAAGGCAAACGGCATTTCCGTGTGCTGCTCTGGTTCGCCAGAAGCAGCTTAGTCATGCTGGCCACATGACCTGGAACCTGTACGCCAGCTCCCTCGGCCAATAAAGCAAGATGAGCGCCACAACCCCAGAGTCGGACACGACTGGACCTAATGGTCAGGGGTCCCTTTACCTTTACCTTGGTCAGGAGGGGAGGGTATAGAAAAACATTGTAAAAACCCTTTGTTGAGCCCCCTTTCTTTTCCTCAGTATCAGACAAAATAACCTCATAACAACTACAAACGATTCTTTCCTTTTGCAGGGGAGTGCCCCTTAAGTAAAGCCAATATTCCAAATTCTTGAGGAACTGATCACAGATCATGCCAAAGGCGGAGGTTCGTCCATGGCAGGGACACACTTCCCAGGCCGCACCCATTCTGCCTTTCAAGCTGGCAGATACAGGCTTAAGCGACACTGCAGGATACCGTGCACTCCCCAGAATCCCCTGAGGAGCTTTGCCAGGAATTTTTCCTCATAAATTATTGCTTTCCCCTGCTTGGACAGCTCCACTGCCCTGGAGGGCAGAAGAGCTCGACCACCATGACCATGACATCAGGCCGGAAACCCCTGGCTGTTTTACTGTTGATCTGATCTGGCAGGATCTGTCTTATCAACCTAAGCAGCTGTGAAGTTAACTACTTATCAAAAGTGAACAATTATTCCTTTTTAGGAAGCTGGACACATAATTTGCCAGGCCTACTATTAAAGACATACTATTAAAGACACTCTGCAACAGACAGATGTGGACACGTGTCTGGTAAAGTTCTTTTATAGCCTAGTAGCTTGTACGCGGTTGGGCACAAGCCTCAGTCCAGTATACCTGAAGGAACATCTTCACCCACATCATTCAGCCCAGACAAAGAGGTCCAGTTCCGAGGGCCTTCTGGCGGTTCCATTCCTGTGAGAAGCGAAGTTACAGGGAACCAGGTAGAGGGCCTTCTCGGTAGTGGCACCCACCCTGTGGAATGCCTTTCCATCAGATGTCAAAGAAATAAACAACTATCTGACTTTTAGAAGACATCTGAAGGCAGCCCTGTTTAGGAAAGTTTTTAATGACTGATGTTTTAATGTATTTTTAATCTTTTGTTGGAAGCCGCCCAGAGTGGCTGGGGAAACCCAGCCAGATGGGCAGGGTATAAATAATTTATTATCATCACCATCATCATTATCACCGAGAGAGCTCTGCTGTGGCTTGTCCCATTCCTAGCACAGCAAACAGTTTGGAAGCTTCCAAGCCAAGGCTACTTTGACGTGACACGGCTGTAGCCCTGCACACTACCAGTGTTTTCTATGCATGCCACGCTATAGGAGCAAGGTTTGCTTCTGAAAGTGAATGACTATTTTTCAAGTGTACTCTATTAAAAAATACTAATAGAATTTATATTAAGAACACACTATTTTAAAGTATTTTAAAATATCAAAAGTACTACATCAAGACAAACATTTCATCCCAAAGGAAAAGTACATTTCAATATCTAGAAGTATCACATTGCTGAACATAATGCAATACTATTTCTGCTGGCAAAAATTTGCATGCAGTGAAAGCCATTAGCAATTTGTTCCTCTATAATCAGATTTTGTTACATTGAAATTGCCAAGATAAAATGCGCTCTGTCCCCAGTCAATGGCTTTTCATAATCAAGCAAAAGATCACAATTGTTCTGGTTTTCAAACTGGAAAAATAACCCGTAATTAGCCTATCAACCTTTTCCATGAAACATACCCCACAGGTTTTTATTCTTTTATTACCCAAAGAAATCTAAACTCTACTGTGAAATGCAAATTAACAAGCAGGATTTGGAATGGCAGGAGATAACCACAACACTCACCTGTATCATCTAAATAGAAAGCATTTTTGCTTAGTGTTTTTTTTAAAACAAACAAAATAAAACCAAAAACATTAAGACAGTTGTTTCTGTAACTGATAAATGCTAGTCCAAAAGCCCACAATCTATGTTCTTCAAATATGAGATCTAAGTTGGGGGTGGGGCTGCTTCCCCACATTTTGTGATCTCACAGAAAACCCACCCAAAGGTGGTTTTTAGCCTCATAAGAAAGCTTCCACTGATTTCCCAATGCAAGCTTTGTAAGGAATGGAAATTTGATACAAACTCAGTGCACAAGGAAAGAATCCATTCACCATGGTCCTGGATCCAGATTTGGGGGCCCTTCCCAAACAGAAACATTGCACATTAAAGGCTTGCAAATACTGAACACAATCTCCAAGTTAAAAAATCAGAAACTAGCTTTTTTCATAGTACAAACACTATGGATAAATCACCCTCGAAAACGTGTTTACTAGAATAGAGTTTTGGTCACTCAATGGATGGGGAAAGTGTTCTGATGAGGGGAGGGGGAGAATACTATGCCACTAAAATTTGACTGGTTTGAAGGACAAGCCACCTAGAACATAAATAGGCCTATTTTACTACTGACTGAGGGACACTGCTGACCAGAGAGAGGGAGACAGAGGGAGAGAGACAAAGAAGAGGAAGACAGAAGCTGAGGGAGAAGGCTGGAGTAGGCAGCTGAAGGAGAAGCAGAAGCAGAAGATGGGCAAGAGGCTACTGAGCCTAAAGGAAAGCTTAGTACACAGCCTGCCCCCCAAAAAACTGAATCACTGGATTAAGCCAAATATTGGCAGTGAGGCCATGTAAAGGCATTAAAGCAGTGAGGAGAATCCCTTCAGGAGCTTCTGAGTTGGACCAAAGTGAGAACTACCTGCAAGCCTCACTCAAAGAAAACCAGCTGAAGTCTACAGCACCTGGTGGTGCAACTGACTATGGGAAAGGGACTAAGTGTTATTGGCTATCAAGTTAAATAAGGTTAGGAATAAAGTTTTATCAGCCAGGCTTATGTAAGCGTCTGTAACTGTCATTGAAAGATACCCTATGACAGCAAATATAAGTAGGTCTTAAAGACACAGTAGCAAATTGGAAGAACTGTATAGTATTTATTTCATATTTATACTTTATAATAAATAATTACTTTTATTTAATTCTAAAAGAGTCTCTAGCTAGTTTTGTACCATACCTAAATTACCGCCATTACCAGAATATACCATATTTTTCGCTCTATAGGACGCACTGGACAATAAGACGCAACTAGTCGGGGGGGGGGGGAGGAAACAAGAAGAAAAAATTTCTGAACCCCAGAAGCCACAACAGCAAGAGGGATCTGGCTTCTGGGATAGCCTCTTGCTGTTCTGGCTTCGGGGACAGCCTTTGAAGCCTCCGCAGAGCAGCGGGGTGCTTTCATCCCGCTGCCCTGCGGAAGCTTTACGCAGCTAAGCCAGAAGCTAGAACAGCGAGACGGAGCGCTGCGGAGCGCTCCGTCTCCCTGTTCTGGCTTTGGGCTTAGCCGCACAGCCTGCATTCGCTCCATAAGATGCACACACATTTTTCCTTACTTTTTAGAAGGGAAACGGTGCGTCTTATAGAGCGAAAAATACGGTAGTTAAAAGCGTTGGTAACTATGTAGTATAGATATCTGGCAGCAGAATTTAAAAGGTGAATCAGTAGCAGAATAAAAAGTGACTATCCGCCCATAATATGAGGTGAGTATCTCCACATCCACTCCAAATATAGTGCAATAGGGTGAGAAATGTATGTTTTAAAAGCCAACTTTTTCAGAGCCAAATCCATGTACAATTTCCTCTCCACATTAATAAAGAAATTCAGAAACAATATTTTTTGAACTGCTAATCTAGCCATAGAATTTCACTCTTTCACTATAAAAGGGTCATTTTACCATTCACTACTAAATAAAATAATAAATAATAATAATTTATTTATACCCTGCCCATCTGGCTGCGTTTCCCCAGCCACTCTGGCTCCCAACATAATATTAAAAACATGATAAAACATCAAACATAAAAAGCTTCCCTAAACAGGGCTGCCTTCAGATGTCTTCTAACAGTCTGATACAGTAGTTGTTTATTTCTCTGATATATGATGGGAGGGCATTTCACAGGGTGGGCACCACTACCGAGAAGGCCCTGTGCCTGGTTTCCTGTGGCCTCACTTCTCACAGTGAGGGAACCACCAGAAGGCCCTTGGAGCTGGACCTCAGTGTCTGGGCTGAACAATGGGGTTGGGGACGCTCCTTCAGGTATACTGGGTCGAGGCCATTGAGGGCTTTAAATCACTAACACTTTGAATTTGGCTCGGAAATGCACTGGGAGCCAATGTAGGTCTTTCAGGACCCGAGTTATATGGTCTCGGCAGCCACTCCCAGTCACCAGTCTAGCTGCCTCTTGTCCCCCCAAAACAGTACTTCTGTCTTGTCAGCCTCAATCTGTTAGCCGCCATCCATCCTCCAACCGCCTCCAGGTACTCACACAGGACCTTCACCGCCTTCACTGGTTCTGATTTGAAAGAGGTAGAGCTGGGTATCACCTGCATACTGATGAACACCCAGCCCAAACCCCCTGATGATCTCTCACAGCGGCTTCATATAGATGTTAAAAAGCATGAGCGAGAGGACAGAATCCTGAAGCACCCCACAAGTGAGAGCCCAGGGGTCTGAACACTCATCCCCCAACACCACTTTCTGGACACGGCCCAGGAAGAAGGAGCAGAACCACTGTGTAACAGTGCCCCCAGCTGCCACTAGACGTTCAGAAAGATGTCGTGATTGATGGTATCAAAAGCCGCTGAGAGATCTAGCAGAACCAGGAAACAGCTTTCACCTTTGTCCCTAGCCTACCGGAGATCATCAACCAGTGCGACCAAGGCAGTTTCAGTTTCATGAGGTGGCCTGAATCCTGGCTGGAAAGGATCCAAATGGTCCGCATCCTCCAGGCATGCCTGGAGCTGTTCAGCAACCACCCGCTCAATCACTTTGCTGAAGAATAGAAGATTTGAGACTGGGTGATAGTTGGCCATATTGGCTGGGTCCAAAGATGTTTTAATAACCAATTCTTTCAGCAGGTCTGGGAAGGCTCCCTCACAGAGGGAAGAATTCACCACCCCACAGAGACCATTGCCCAGCCCTTCCCAGCTTGCTTTTATGAGCCAGGGTGGGCAAGGATCAAGGAGACAGGTGGTCGGTTTCACTTGTCCAAGCAGCCTGTCCACATCCTCAGAGGTAACAGATTGGAATTGATCCCATGCAACTTGACTAGACAGGACTCTAGCACTCTCCTGCCCTGGCCCTGCTCCCAAGGTGGATTCTACCTCTTTCCGAATCTGAGCGACTTTATCTGCAAAAAAAAATTTGCAGATCTTACCAGGCCCCGATAGCAAAGGTGGTTCTGTTGAATTGTGAACCACCTGAAAAGAGTCTCTGCTGCTGTTTTCTGCAGATGCAATAGAGGCGATGAAGAAGATCCTCTGTGCTGTCGCTATTACCACTTGGTAGGCTCAACACTGAGCTCTAACCTGTGTCCGGTCCGATTCAGAATGAGTTTTCTGCCACCGGCTCCCTAGCTGTTTCAGCAATTATTTCATCGCCCTCTGCTCTGGGGAAAACCACGGGGCTGTCTGAGCTCAATGCAATCGGTGAGGGCACTTCAGAGCCAGAAAGTCAATAGCCCTGGTTAACTCCACATTGCAGCAGACCACCAGGGCATCAGCTGAAAGGCCTTCAACAGTATTCCTGAAGGAGCATCTCTACCCCCATCGCTGACCTGGGTTGCCCGGTGGACAAGCAGTGGCAAGGACAGGCCCATCTGCTTCATCCAACCAAGTCTCTGTTACACATGCCAGATCAAGTCCTCCATCCACGATCAAGTCATGGATGACAGCCGTCTTGTGAATCATTGACTTGGCATTGCAAGCAGCACCTTAAGGTCATGTGGGTCTCCCTTGTCAATTTCAGTATCCTTCTGGTCAAGACCAGACCCGGGGGCAGGGATAGTCTTCAACCAACTACCAAACCTGCCTCCTCAGTAATGACATGGTCTGGTCCTGCATAACTCCTCCTCCTCCTGAGATCGGTCACTGAGATCAGTTGTCCCAGTACACCCCCCCATGGAACCCCAGCCATTCTGTTAACTGGGGCTCACTCCCAAACAGCCCTAACCCTCTGCCGTTCTAAACAAAATACAAACTATACAATCAAACAGTAGAAACCAATACTACATTTATACTAAAATTAAACTAATCCCCAACCCCAACTAAACGTTTATCCCACCCCAACAGAGCAAAAACCACACAAAACCCAACATTTAAAACGCCACAGATTAAAAACTATTTTAAAACTATTTTAAAACATTTAAAAGCATTTTCAGCAGCAGCTGAAATCTGATTAAGCAACATTCACAGTAAAAAGCACAAAGTTTCACAATCTTTGGTTTAGTATTTGTAGTAAAACTACACACTAGAGCATGGGTAGACAAATTAAGGCCTGGGGGCCGGATTCGGCCCAATCGCTTTCTAGATCTGGCCCGTGGACGGTCCAGGAATCAGCATGTTTTTACATGAGTAGAATGCGTCCTTTTATTTAAAATGCATCTCTGGGTTATTTGTGAGGCATAGGAACTCGTTCATTTCCCTCCAAACAAAATACAGTCCAGCCCCCCACAAGGTCTGAGGGATAGTGGACTGGCCCCCTGCTGAAAGTTTGCTGACCCCTGCACTAGCGCAAAAACATCATCAGTCAAACCTTTCATACACTGAAAAAATCTTCCATGAATTTAGCAGCCACTCTCAGGTTAAAAAAAGCTGTCACTCTCAGGATGGCAGATAATTTGGATAGCAATTTAGCCATCAGGTTAACGTAACTGGTCACAAATCCTGGGCAGGTCTAACCAGAACCTCTCTAGGCCTGGTACCAGCATCCTTGTGGCTTAGGCAACTGCAGCAAGTGCCAACGCAGGAAAACTAAGACTGTCATGTTTCACTGCCTCTGTAAATATGAGCAGTGTTAGAAATTGAGATATGAAAGCCTAGGTTATGGGTGCAACAACAGAATGTCTAGGCAATCTTTTTAATAACAAGAATACAAAGCTGAAAATGAATAAACTGCAGCTAAAACATTATGTTCATTTTTCACATGGTCTAGTCCTTTCCCTACCCACCCCCCTAATATTCTTCAGAGAGTAGCTGGAAGTGGGGAGGCAGAAAAAGCTCCTCCTTTTGTTCCACTCTGAAGTCTGAAATCTTCAGCACAGTACTGCACCCAGAGCTCAGAAACTGCTTGTGCTAATGAAATTCACAAAATGCACATAGAACAATGGGAGTTTTGAACACTGAATGAGTGAAAAGTCCAGGCATGATACCTCTTTCAAGGCAAATGAAGAGAGCAGGAATGGTGAGACAGACTCAGCAAAGGCACACTGGAGTTACCTTTACCATTCATGGATAGAGGCTTTAGGCCAAAGTAGCAATGAAAAGAAAACAAAAGGCAGATGTGATTCGCACATGCAGGAGAACCTTATGGCCGTCACACCTATGGCTCCACTATACAGCAAGACTCTGCAGCTTCATGTATTGGTGCAGAGGATAAGGTGTCCAAAATCATGGAATAGAATGCATAATGATTCAAGGTGTTTTCTTGGCAAGAAATGCATAAAGCAGCTGCAATTCACTGCACAGAAGTTAACTTGCTGGAACTCCTGGTTTACAAAAACATCAACAAAACAGAAGACGATGTCAAAGCACAAGCATTAAAACGTAGGAGGAACTCCAATTACCTGGTAATTATTTTGGTTTTGAGACAGCCTTCGTTGATTGGAAGCTGCAGAATGAGAAGACAGATTACCTCTTGATGGATAAGAACTGCTATATAGTGTGCTGGACATAGTATGCAAGGAGGTACGTGGAGGCAAGTGGTAGTCTCTGTTATGATACGGGGTACTGTTGTGCAAGTCCCTGGAATTAACCAAGTGTGAACTGCAGCCAACACTTCTGCCTGACCCTGCTGGGCCTGTGCCTGGGTTCTCCACCATGAGGGATGTGCCCCTTAGTCGGGGGTTATTCTGTATCTGGGCACCCATTGATGCCAATTCTTCCTCTCTAGCATACTCATCATCGACATCCCCCGTTTCCATGGCAATGGACAAATAACTGCCATCTGCAGAAGAAGAGGACGGTGGCTTCTGAGTATTTCCTCCCAGGATTCTCTGAGGTTGATCAGTAACAGCCAAGGAAAAAACCTCTCGAATTTCCACATTGTGTGTGCTGCAGGAAGGATCTCTAATGCTGGCCCTTTGCCCAGATGGCACATGTGAGGCTAGGATCGGATGCTCCGGTTTCGGTAACCTTTGACATCCCATCTGTTCCACTTTGCTTGGTCTGTGGCACAACATGGGCTTCTGAGGTAAAACCAACTCTGCAGTCTGAACCGAAGAACCACCATAGCTTTTCTTAGCATGGTCATAAATAGAATTTGCTGAATTTAACACACTTGTTTGCCTTGACAGGATAATAGTCTTTTCTCCCAGGAACAGAGAAGCATTTTTACAGTGGGGGGCTTGCTGTGCCACTGCAATCTGCTGCCGCTGAAACTCAGGTTCACTTTTTGTTTGTGGCCTTGGAAGAGAATTTTTATGCAGATCACTCACCGATGCACTGGACTGCTTAGTGGACACCAGCCTGTGAGAAGATCTGGCTGGGGTGTATACACCGGTTACCATGACATCGTTGTTGGAGGACGTCCAAGATGCCTGTTGGGTTTGGGGGGAAGCAAGGTTGGCTATGCTTCGGACATTCGTTACTGTAGGTATGTTCAACGTGCTGGCAACAGTCCCTGATGGGGTGCCTCCAGAATCCACAACATTCTTGCTGCTCATCTTCCTTCTTTTGTTGCCAACCCAGGTCTGCAAACACAAAAGGGTTCATCAGCAAAGGATCCAACTCAAATTCATTTCATTCAGTCCAGAGTATCACAGTACAAAGACTAAAAAAGTGAATGAATGAGACACATGAGTGACTTCTACCTTTACTATTAACTACCACTTGCAATTTTCCAGCTGTTGCTTATATACCACATGCCCTTGCCCATAAACAAGCCACCAGAGTGCAAGATTCACCTCCCCCCCCCCCAGGCCCTTTCCACCATAACTTTCTGTCTCTTTATCTTTTCCTTCTCCAAGGAGGAGGAAGGATCAATACTGAACTCTAATATTTCTGGACACTGAGCAGTAAACCTTTGAACTGTCCTATGTGACTGTACCTTTAATAGCAGCTTGATGCGCACACATCACCACCTCCTAATGTTTACAACCATGCTGCAAAGATCTCCATCTACCCATTTCTGAAGATCGAACTTTTGCTATTGAACAGTTGGGGCGTGAAGAACATGCTGGTCCTGCTATCAAAGTATATTCTATCATTTCTTCAGCATAATAGATACATAATAGTTCCAAGCAAGGCCCCTGAACAACGCACTGCAATGTACATGGCTGAAAAAAATATTCCAAGGCAGCTAGTACTTTCCTGGTACTGTCCTCACCTAGAACTACAAGGACTTAGCATTTACCCCACCACTCATAAGAACAAGTGAGGTCAACTCAAAAGAAATTCTTAAAGAAGATTATCACAAATTGTAAGAGCAACAACGCATATACCAGGAATCTTCCTAATATCCAAATCAGATCAAGAATTTCATAAAATGGCTAAAATGTCCCCAGCGTCTTCCTCATCAGTTGAGAAAGGGGGGGGGGGTGTCTTGCCATAGAATGAACTTAATTGCCCACCCACTCCTGTTTTAGCAGAAACGAAATTAAACTACAACATTTTACTAATGTAGTGCAAACTAATGCAATTAAACTACTGTTTCAGATTCATTTCACACTGTTTGAGAGCCTTTATTTCTTTTATTTACTGCATTTATATACCATCTTTCTACCAAGGCACCCATTAGGAGGAGGCAAAGCCACCAAGCTTACACTCAACAGGGAACTGTAGCCAATAATGAACTCCTGACAAGCATAGCTGTATGATACAGGTGCTTACAAAGGCATATTTGTTACACTTAATTTGTAGGCATAAATCTACAAAGCATCAATGTAACTGCACCCCAATGTAATGTGTGAAGTGTCCCTTACATACTTCACACAATCTTGTTTGAAATAATAATCAAACATCCAAGTTAAAAAGATGAAAGAAATTTTTCAAACATCTACAAAAGCTAGAATTTCAACAAAAGCCCTAACTTCAGATGCTAAAGAGACTTAAGTTGTTTGGACAAGATGAAAGCACTTCATAGCACTATCTCAAACAACAGGCAAGACTATAACGAGCTGTCATGGGGGGGATGGGACAAAGCACAAGTTATATTGGGGAAAGGAGCTTTTTGGTTTCTTAATAGCTCCATGTCCCCTGCAGATAAAGAAGCAAAACAAGTGCATTTGATAAACTGTTATGCAAATTTTAGCATGGAAGACCTGAGTACTTACCCTGACTACACTGAAGTCCAGCTTAGTTTCTTGTGCACACTGTAATATGAGCTGAAAGCAATTTTTACTCTGATTTGTCATTCCATTTTCATAATAACGCTGCAATATCCTTTGTTGTTCTGCAGTAAATACAGAACGCAGATTCATCTAAAAATAAAAGAAGATACTATGAAAATTGGAATAATTTAAGACTTGCAGATTATTATTATTTTTTAAAGCAGGTGCTCACTTATCCAAGCAAATAGAAAACTACAGTGGACTGAGCTCTGTTATATTCTGGTTTATCTGCTATCAGTTTTCTTAATCATACAAAAATATTAATACATACAAGAATCAGAGAACTGCCACATTTTCTAAATAACTAGGAGGGTTGTTGATAGAATCATGTTTGTAGGCATTCAGGAATGGATTCTGTCTCTCAGCCACATTCAAGAATGTCCAAGAAGTGGGACACTTGGTTCTTAATAGCTTCCACTGAGTTCTATTGGAAAAAAGAAATTGCTTGCAATCTGGGGCATACTTGATTGCACAGACTGGGAACAGGGGGGAGATTTGTTCCATCTTGCAGACATTGAAGCAAGGGATCTCTGTAATATACTTCAATGAAAGAGCCACAGCTTATCTGATATGATATAGCCGGCTTGCTATCCCTGAACTTGTAAGTATATGAGAATGTACAAAGCCACATTATGCTACACCAGGAACAACTCTGGACAGCGGTGGCCCTAGGGTGCTTTTCTAGATCTACCTGGAGATGCCAGGGATTGAACCTGGGACATTTTGCATGAAGAGCAGGTGCTTTATCACTGAGCTACAGTCCTTCTATACACATCTATGTATGTGGAAGGGCAAAAAGTGTTGCCCTCAGAGCCCAGGACCAGAAGCATAAGGACCCTTCTCAAATGTTTCAGCCTTCTCTTCAGTCACATGGACTTGCCTAGTTATAAAGTAGCACTGTGGAGGTATCTTGATTTCCCTTTCCAACACCTGAAAGTGACTAAAAACTTGCCATTTCTAAAGCCGAGCAGTTCTGGTTCTGCACAGTATCTGGATGAGTGACTGTTTGGGAATCCCTCATAAATCTAACAAAGTGCAGGAAAAACTACAAGAGGTTCCCCAGAAACTATTATTTTTGTGCAAATTTAAGCAAACATAGAAAAAGCTAAACCCAAAGTTTCTACTAAAGTGGTGCATATATTACAAAGCCTGTACAGTCATACCTCATGTTACGTCCACTTCATGTTACTTTCTTTCAGATTACATCCCGCAGCAACCTGGAAGTACCAGAAAAGGTTACTTCCGGGTTTCGCCACTCACGCATGCACAGAAGCGCAAAATGACGTCATGAGCATGTGCAGAAGTGGCGAATCGCAACCAGTGCGTGCGCAGACGCGCCACTGCGGGTTGCACTCTTTTCGTGTTGCAAACGGGCCTCCGGAACGGATCCCATTCACAACCAGAGGTACCACTGTATAACAACTTACAGCACAAGTAGAACTGATATACAGATCACATTTTATGGTCATATAAATGCAAGAATGAGTTACCCAAACAGTAAAAATAATGGCTCTGAAAAAGCATGGATCATATTAAGGTTGTTGAAATTAATGTATATCATCCAGCTCAAGAAAAGCAGATTAAGTCATGTGAAGTTCCTGCAGGAAGAGTCTGTTCTGGGCCCTGTATAGAGTGTCTAAAATGGATACTCAAATGGAAAGAGTATCTTGTATAAAAGATGTATACCTGAGTTTCTAACTGCTTCTTGCTGTACTTCTACACCTCTAATTTTAGAGAAAATATGCTAATTAAAAAATTATCTATACTGTAAAGTAACAGTATGTTAAAGGTAAGTAAAAAATTACCAGTTTTAGACTCCTAATTAAGAGCAGTTGCCAGGACATTGCTCCGTTCACCTCTACATAGTTCCATTCCCATTTCAGACAATGTGATATATAAGAATATTTAGCTAAAAACGAAATATTGCCCAAACCTTCTGCTCCATGGATGGAACATTTACTTTAACAACCACATGTGCTCTACTAGTGCTAATCTATTCAAACATAGAAGAGTATATGAAGGCTACTATGTGTTAGGAAATAAGATTGCTAGGTGAATTATTGGACTTCCTGTTTGGCTGCCATGGTGAATGGCTGTGCCCATAACAGTGCAGCCCTGTCGTGCAGACAACAAGGATAATATGGGAGTAATTGTCCTCCCGAAGGCCCCCCCCCACCAGGGCTGGGGGGAGCAGGCCACCCCCAGATCATCTGATATCTGTTGCCCATCCTGAAGGAATCCAGGGGGCGCTGGGTGCAATGCACTGCACATCTTGGCATCTCCTCAAAGCTGGCGCCATGAGCAGAGGACACCAGTTTCTTAAGATAAAAATTCAGACTTATTTAACAGGCATGCTGTGAACTAGCAGAGATAAAATAATTTGCTAATTTAACCAGCCACTGAGAAGGATTTGATGTGGAGAAAGACTTTCGTCGTAACTAAAGGACAACTGTTTGAAATATATGAGTGGGCGCTAAGCTACATGCAAAATAAACTTTGTGAAATTTTGACTATGATTCTGGCAATGACCATTAAGGGAAAGATGAAAGGAATTCCTGATTGGAGTTACTGAGTTAGCGGGGAGGCACCATCTCGTTAGCAGAAGACCAAAGAGGAGAATTCTAGATATCTGCCCAGGATTAATGGTGGACTGTGACACAGTTAAAATTATCCCTGTGAGCAGAAAACGAAAGTAGCGTCGATGAGGAGCAAGAATAACATCACAAAGGACTAACCTGCTTGTTGAATTAACTGGTGGATTAATTGTATAGCCCCAGGGGGACTATACAATTTGTACTTGTAGTTTTACCTGGTAAACCTCCCCCGAAGGGCAACTGTTTGAAATACGCAAGCGAGCCTGAAAGAGCATTTTGCTGCCGTTGTGGTTTAAATATACAGTGGTACCTCGGGTTACAGATGCTTCAGGTTATATGATTTCGGGTTCCGAACCCAGAAGTACCAGAATGGTGCATGCGCAGAAGCGCCAAATCGTGATCCACGTGTGCGCAGACGCGGTGCTGCGGGTTGCAAATGTGCCTCCCACACAGATCACTTTCGCAACCCGAGGTTCCACTGTAATACTGACTGGGTGAAGATTCTGGCAGCTACCCTCAGTGGAAGATGGAAAGAATTCTGGACTGGAGTTAATGTGTTTCTGCAGAGGTACCAGCATGTTGGGAGATGGAGCGAGATTACAGAGGGGAATTTCAGATTTCTGCCCAGGGTTTGGGATGTGGAATATTATGGCTCCTGTGAGCAGAAACTGAAACTGAAATTGCTGGAGTGTGGATAACAACAGGGGAAATATTTCATCCAGAATTAAGAAGGCAAAAGTTGAACAGACCAGTGGTTGCAAAAATAAATGAAAATTAAATGAAGGATTAACATCGGAATGGTTTATTGACTAACTAAGAAATGCTATGTGATATTTGGATGATCAGCATTTCGTGAAATTCAGAGCATGGGAAGACACCCAAAGATACATAATTTGGCATTTACATTTGGCTTTTTTATTGTATTGTAATTTGGAATGTTTTAATGTGTTTTTATTGGATTATTAAAATGGAAAACTTAACAAATATTATTTTTAAAAAAATGATTGCTAGGTGAATTATTTCTCACAAACCATTTATATGTGGCTCAAATGCAAAAAATTAAAAAAATTAAATACCAAAGAGGAAACACTGCCACATATTTAACCATAAACTGTATCCTCACACATACTATAACAGCTCCTAGCCCGCAGTAAGCATAGATCTAAAACTAAAGTGTTCTTAACAGGTCTACTCACTTTCCTAAACAGAAATATAGGAAGCAGGATTCTATCATCCCTAGCATTGTGTACTCTGTCTGGCAGCAACTCTCCAAAGTTTTGGGCAGAGATGTTTCTTACCACCTCCTACTTCAGGTCTGGGGAACCTCTGTCCTTTCAGATGCTACTGAACAACTCCCATCATCTCTGGTGATTGGTCAGATGGGTGGAGTCGTTCAGCAACATGTGTAGGACCAAATGTTCCCCACACCTGTCCAACCTGGTCCTTTTAAATGCAGGTCGCCAGGGATTGAACCTTGGACCTTTTGCAGGTGAATCCTGTGCTCTACCACTGAACTAAAGGCCTTCAACAAGGTTGATTTCCAAATAAATGGACACAGCATTCTAACTTGAGACAATACTTCATTATGTGTTAGATTTAACAACATATACAACAGCTTAGATTTAACCTGATAGCAAGAGTAATGTTGGCTATAGAAATGAGTTAAAAGCAATTGTGCTACACGTTTCATACCAAGGTTAGACATAGCTCCAAAACAGTTGACTTGGAAAAGGCAGAGGGACCAGCAAACAAAGTCTAATCAAATATGCACCAGAGTAAATCTCATTTGTTTCAATGGTATTTAGGCCTACAGCACACGTAACTTTGAACAGTGGTTGCTGCCATCTTCGTAGCTACCTCCATGGTAACGTGTACATTTTCTAACAATTAATGGGTTAGCAAAACCTATACAGTACTTGTAAGCCCAAAAGAATGGCAAGTTCCTTTTTAGAAGCCTTTACCAATCCATTGGTACCATCAACCTGGACATTGGAAGTACTTGTTGGCTCCATTTTTCCCCCATAGAGAAATGTACTACTTTTGAATGAAAAGTCAATAACTGCATATGAAGTGGACACTCATTAAAGAGACTTCCAAGTATAGCCAGAGAACAAAGTAATGCAGGGAAAAATCAATAGCAAAAAAATGCCACCTTGCTGATAAAGACCCCAGAAGAATGCTGGTTGGCTTATCTCTCTAATATGGGATGCAATATATAATTCATCAGTGGATGCAAGTCCACAAATTATTCTGAGGCTCAAAGAAGGATATCAGCAATAGCTATTTGTATAGCTACTATTGCTGAAAAAGGACCATTGTCATTTGCAAAGATGTGCATGTTGCAGATCCTCAGATTAGTGTGTGCTTTTCTTTTTTAGAAAAGCTGGTTGCTTACATCACCTAAATACACAACACACATTTAAAGTGCATGACCAAATAATCCTGGGAACTGTAGTTTACCACTCACAACTAGAACACCTAGCACCATTCAAACACTATAGTCCCCAGGATTCTTTAGAGACCATCATTTTCTTTAAATGCACACAGCTTAGAATCAAGGGGTGACTAACCTATGGACCTCAAGATGTTATTGGACTCAACAGTTCTCATCAGCACCAGTCAGAATGGCTAAGCCAGAGGCATGGTTAACCCAGAGGCTGGATTACTGCATTGAGTTCTATGTGGGGCTACCCTTGGGTTTGGTCCAAAAGCTCTAGCTGGTACAGAATGTGGCAGCTGGAATGTTGATGAAGGTAGATAGCTGACAATAGATGACATCATGAAAACATCTGCACTGCTTGCCACCTGCTACCAGGTTTGTGGCTTTTATATTAATTGCAACTTGACCACTGAAATCATCTGCCAAGAGTGTCTATGGTTGCACTGCAAGTAGGTAAGACTCATCTGATGTCAACACAAGCTTTCAGTGTCATCAGCCCAGTCCAGTCTTGTGGAATGCAGTAGACACCATCAGTTTACTGATTTTTTTTCTATATCACTAGGCTTATGTAGACAATAAAAGAGAAAGGGAGGGGAACTCTTATGGTTAGTGATCTGTGATTTGGTTTCTAGAATTTATATATTTGTTGTGCAACATATTTGCATTTTTAATGAAATTGCTACATGTAGCTATTTTTACTAATAAATATTGGGAGTTGAAATTCAGTGTCTGGAGGTTAGTCACCTATGATCGAAATGATATATGGATATGAATGTCAGATACTACTTACTGCACCTGACAAGATTAAATCTGGTGCACAAAACTTAATGCCATTATAAATGGGTAAAGACAAGGAGGACAGAGGATGAGATGGTTGGACGGTGTTCTCGAAGCTACCAACATGAGTTTGACCAAACTGTGGGAGGCAGTGGAAGACAGGAGTGCCTGGCATGCTCTGGTCCATGGGGTCACAAAGAGTCAGACACGACTAAACAACAACAACAAAGACTGTATGATGTTACAGCAGATATATGTGTTTGATCAAACTCTGGTACTTCTTATCCAGCACTGAGAATAGGAATACCAAACGCATGATCACACAAAATACCTGACCTTGCATGAACAGTGCTGAGGGATTTTCTTAACCTTCACACCTTAACACCAGGTATGGCCATACTGAAGTCCTTCCATATCTGAAGTTGTGGTTTAACTGGGAAATTGAATATCCATTTGCAATTTCCATGGGACAAAAACAGAGTCTGGTGGTAAAATGTTGGACTAGGGAGACCAGGATTGAAATCCCCACTCAGTAATAAAGCTCACTGGATGACCTTGGGACAGTCATCCTAACCCAGCTACTTCGCAGGGTTGTTGTGAGGATGAAAGGAGTGGTGAGCAATATTCAAAATTAGCCAGGGGCATTTTGCTCCTGGCTTTCGACCCCTTGCAACCAAGTGAAAATGCCTAGACATCTAACATCTCCACCATCTGGAGATCACTGGATTTGGACTGTTGTCACACAATAATGCCGCGTCCTGTAGAATTCTATCAGTTATATTTTATATGCACTATCTGAATGAATTTCTGGAACCAAATTGCTTTTTCTCCTGGAAAAAAAGAGGTAAGCTATAAATACAATAAATAAATAATTTAAAAAACTGGGTGCTTTCTATTACTGCTATGCTGATGCCACTGAAGACCAAAAGCCAACACAGATGGTGAATGCAATGTAGATACTCGTAACATACCACACCACCATGCACATTTTGTTTTTTCCTGACAAGCAACAATATGCTCCCTTAGACACTGCATGAAGAAGATTCCTAGGCATTTATCTCATCAGCCCTAAGATGCATCTGTCTCAATATCACAACTGATAACCTTTTTTGCAAAAATACCACCTCACCACCACAAAGATCACTATACAGCGGTACCTCTGGTTATGTACTTAATTCGTTCTGGAGGTCCGTAGTCTGTAACCTGAAGCGTATGTAGCTAGAGGTACCACTGTATACCACATTATGAAGCAAATACAGTGGTACCTCAGGTTAAAGCCACTTCAGGTTACAGCCACTTCAGGTTACAGACTCCGCTAACCCAGAAATAGTACCTCGGGTTAAGAACTTTGCTTCAGGATGAGAACAGAAATCGTGCAGCAGTGGCGCGGTGGCAGCAGGAGGCCCCATTTGCTAAAGTGGTGCTTTAGGTTAAGAACAGTTTCAGGTTAAGAACGGACCCAAATTCAGTTCTTAACCCAAGGTGCCACTGTACATTACATTTGCCTTCATGAACATTTACTTCGGGAAAAGCCGAAGACACACATGACATAAGAACACTTGACTGTGTTCACAGACAAACCATTAGCAACTCCCCATTTTCTTTTCTTCGTTGCCAACACCTGCCAAATGCAACTATTGTCCTGCACTCTCCCCCATAAGTTGCAATTTTCAAAACACATATACATATGAATGAAGATGAAAACTCGCATTCTTACCAACAAAAAAGTTAGACTAGCGTTACAGGAGGCACACCACCACCAATTATACACCACCACCAAGTTCGACTTTTTACACGGCAGACGCACAGGCAAGCCAAGCAGGCACAAACGCCTATTCCTTTTCCCTACAACTTGCACAAATTTTGCTTCTCTGCCTACTCCTTGTGCAACTTCTGTAACTCGTAGTTTTAGCAACTAAACCTGCCACTACGCATGCGTACATTTTCAAATATTGGAGGATAGGGGCTGTAGGGATGGGTAAAAACGTCGGGCGATATGGATTCTATAATCCGAGATATTTTCGAGGAGCGACGCCGGCTCCCTTTTTTGGATTGAGAAATCCGAGACATTCTCGAGGTGCGCCGCAAACCCCAACAGCAAGCAGCGTGCTAAAAGCTGAGCAGTGCTGCCCTTTGGTGGCTGCAACAGCACTGCCCAAGACGCTGCTTTCCCAAACCCTGGGCTACCGCTGGCACGACTTCGTCTTCTCAGTCCCGCCTCGCTCTCCGCCCAAGGGCATGCGCACAAACGCCTCGTTTTATACTCGCGCACAGCGCGTAAGCGCCTCCAAGTTCGCGCAAGGGGGCTGATCACGCTGGCGTCTCCTGCCGCAGATCAACCGAATGCTCAGGTGCGCATGCGCCCCCGAGTTATGGTCCGCGAGCTCCAGGTTGAAGCCGAGGCTCGGGAGTTTTTTTGTGTCCCCCCCCCTTCCTTTCCTTCCCTCCCTCGATCTCGATTCCCCGGCTCCTCCCCCCTCACCTCAAAGCCTTCAGCCAAGAAGTGATAGCGCGGGGGAGGGGGCAGCGTCTTCCTCGATCTCAGCCCCCACAGGCCATCGAAGAGGCCGCCCGTCAAGTCCTCACACCGCCGCCCTTCTCCCCCTCCCACGATCTTCCTCACTCGGCCCCCCCTCAGGGTCCGCGCGCCGATCGCGCCCCTCCCCCCTCCCTGCGCCCGATCCCCTGCCGCCGAACCCACCGTGCTCTGTGGGGCAGGCGGGGCTGGTCCGGGGGGGCCCAGGGCTCCGAATTCAGCCGGTTTCGGCTGGGTCGGTCCCGGCGTCACACAATGAAATCAGCGCCTCCGATCATTAATTCTCATCATGATCGTGACGTCAGCGTAGACAGCGGCCAATCGGAGCTCGAGATCAGCGCTGGCCGGGACAGTCTCTGTGCCCCCGCCTCTCAATCTCCCCCCCGGGGGGGTAGAGCCTGATCTAAGGAACAGCCCCCGCTTGGAAGGCGGGAGAGTGGAGGGCGGCCGTGTATGGGGGATAACGGAGAGGAGGAGCGTCCGTGGCGATTCTCTTGATGAACCAGCTTGGCCAAGGGACGGAGGGAGGGCTGGCCGGTTCCGGGAACGGCGGCGTTTGGGATTGAAGAGATATTCACCGGGATTCTGTCTGACGGGAGAAAGACATGGAAAACGAGAGCGGGCGGGAGCTGAGGTAGTAGGCGGCGCTGCCCGCGTGTCAAGCGTTCAGACAAACACAACACCTGAGGGGACAAAACGCAGAGGATAGTGATTCCTGCTTCCCTGGTCAAGATTTGAAGTCACCACAAGCATAGAACACCAAACACCGGCCTGTTAGGTTTTGCTTGCTAAAAAGACCTCACTTTTTCATTATACACACATAACTGAAATGAACTACAAAATTCTGAATTGCCATTACATCTCAAGACGATCTAAAATGTGACAAAAGTTGCTGTAACATAGTTTGCAATAGTTGTGAGGCAGTTTTCAACCATGGCTTTAAAAGCTGTTCTTTGGTGAATAAATAAATCAGATTTAAAGACAGGCGCTGGTGCTCTCAAGAGTAGCAGATCTGGAACACAGCTGCTGTTGACAAGTTGTGGTAACTTCTCTACACTTCATAATGGCTAATTAACAGCACAGCCTCCAGGTCCAGACTAAGAAATTTTGATGCCTGAGGTGAACCACAGAATGGCTCCCTTCCAAGGAAGAAGGGGTGAGTTTAGATCTACACCAGGAACAAGGGGGAATAGAGATCCACCCTGGGATCTGTTGCCTCTGTGGATCCTGCCTCCTGAGGCAGTTGCCTCACTTTGCCTCATAGATGGGCCAGCTCTGATAGTTCTATCAATGTCTACTCAGAAGTAACCACACTATCACATTTCTCAGATTTGTATCCCACACCTTCACCAAATGCTATTCCCAAAGCAGCTAATAAGATTAAGACTGCCATCCTAGGCAAAATTTGAAATATTTTCTCATGGTACTGTGTCTACAGCAGCAAACTTAAGCCATATCTACTCTGAGTAAATCCTGTTGAATTCAATGGAACTTACCTTCATATAAATCCTGGGCTCTTCATTCAGTGCAGGTGCTGAAGTCACTGCTATTCAGCATGGGAGATGTTTGAAATGCTAAAATATTGTTGCAGTTCCAGGCACTCACCATGGGTTTGATTTCCTTGGAATGAGGGACAGCAGAGACTATGTTGTCTTTAAGATATATGGTTTACTTACACATATGTACAACCTGAGCCTATGATGGAGGGGCTCACATCATCCACCCCCTGGAAGGACTTGCTTCTCCCAAAGTCACAGCTTTGGGTTCCAGAAGCAATCAAGCATTGCTCACATTCTCTAGCTTCTGCTTGCTTCCAGCCTAGCTCAAACACACTCTAGCTTTTGTCTTTCTTACTACTAGCCAGGTGAGGAAGGGGGTCCACCTATTTGCACTGTGTTACAGAGCAATGTCCTTTGTTATGCTTTTCCCAATAAAGTTTATTAAGGTTAGAAAGAAAATATACAAAGGTTAATATCAGATATCCAATATTTTTTCATCAAAGGAAAAAAAAAAGAATCTAAATAAAAACATAAACCAGAAGGAGGAAAAGAAGTGTAACTTGCCTAGCTAATTCAACAATGGAATCCTCCCATCCTAGCAAGCATGGGCAATGGCTGCAGATGATGAGTTACATTTTTATATTTCATTAATTTTGTATACCACACTTCATCTGTAGATCTCAGGGCAGTTCACAGCATAAAAATAGAATAAAAAAACAGAAAATGCATGATTAAAACAATCATTTTCCTTTTTTCCTTTTTGGACAGTTTTATCCTAAAGCATTTCCTACTATGTTTCGTTAACTGTGTTGTGTTCTGATCCATGTATACGATGCACTTTTTCTATGCCAATAAAGGAGATTGATTGATTGAGTGAATTTTATCTAATCTTAACACAAACTGCATTTATTTTAATAAAAGTCATAGTTTAATTATAAAATAATATGTAAAAAAAATGAGCTCTTGAGACCCTTAACACATTCTGAAAATTAATTAAGTACAAATGCTAGAGGAGGAAAAGGATTAGTTTGTAAATTGTACACTAAATTGCTTAACGTAACATAGGGATGTATGGAACCCCTTAAAAAAAGGTATGGGAACTAGATGTTGGCACACAAATTCTTTCCAAGGATTGAAATCAGGTTTGGGAATCACAACCCTTAAAATCTTTTTCCAGTTTTCTTAGGGAAAACCCCTGAAATGTATTACACAGGTGGTATCACGCTCCTTTGCAAATGTCAAAAATGTTTTCTTCTATATCTCCTAATCATGGGAAGGATTGCTATGAACTTGGTACATTTATGGTGGGAATGTCAGTTGGTGCAAGATTTTTGGAATTTAATTTGGAGAGAAATGATAAATATTACTAAAGAAACTTCTGTCTGCAGTCCAAAATTACTGTTGCTGAATATTTTTTATAATTTAATGTAAATATATTACCAAAAGACTTGGTTTTATATACAGTATGATCTTGGCCGCATGAATAGTAATTGCAACTCAATGGGAAATGGCTCACAATCTTACACTGTATACTTGGTACCACTCAGTCTGGAATTGCCATATGTTTCCGTGTATAAGATGCCCCCATGTATAAGACTCCCCCTACTTTTGAGGACTCTAAGTTTAGAAAATGGCCATATACACTATCCATTTATAAGACGCCCCAATATTTTTAACCTTATTTTAAAGTAAAAAAAAACCCTAGTCTTATATATGGAAAAGTACTGTAATAATGGAGAAAATCACACACAATTTGAGATTTTGACAAGGTCTAGAACCTCCAGACGCTTTTTATTTAAGTTGGCAATTTTTAATGACATAAACAGTGGAACCATCATTTTTATGACAACCCCGATTACAAGCCTGGCAAATCTGAAACTATCTATGACAATCTGATAGCATTTATAGTATTTAATTGGACTTTGC
The DNA here is from genome assembly GCF_964188315.1 of Podarcis muralis. Taxonomy (NCBI): domain Eukaryota; kingdom Metazoa; phylum Chordata; class Lepidosauria; order Squamata; family Lacertidae; genus Podarcis; species Podarcis muralis. The sequence goes on from NC_135673.1 coordinate 29,723,025, forward strand.
TTTTTTAACTCATGTGCACATACTCATTCTTTGTGCCTATTTTATAGTTTTGTTTTTATCTTTTCATTTTTATCTGCTAATAATTGTTCTCTCTGTTTTACATACATTATAAAATGAAATAATAATACTAAACCTCAGTGCTTTTTTTGAGGGGGATACGAACCTCATTTTTGCCCAAGGCTTCCCTGCTCTGCTTGCCTCCCTCCGCAGTACCACAGTCCCTTCCTCTCCCACTGAGGGAGGGCAGGGCTCTCCAACCCTCTCCAACCAGAGCATCATTGCCTCCTGCCTGCCCTGCTTTGGGGAGGAGCCCTGCTGCCTCCTTCCATGAGCATGTGCAGAGTGCTTCTCCCTTTTGTCCATTTGGCTGTCCCTTCTCTGACCATTTTTGGACAGTGAGTCCTGACACCTTTGTTTCTAGAAAAAAAAAGCACTGCTAAACTTTGCACACACAGAGACAAATAAATGCTGCCACAATTCCTATGTTTCGGTGTCATGGGTGGGCTGTCATCTTTTACTAGAGATTTCTAGGTGGGCCAATATTTGCCCTGTATCCAAGAAATGTGGCACCACGTGGGTACTCCCACATAGGTAGATGGGTCAAACACTAGATCCAAGCAGGTCCCCCAATATCCACACCATTAGATCCAAATATATTATTTATTCCAATATGTTAATATACAGCCACAAAAGACCCTTTTGTCCAATAGCATAATAAAGCTACATAAGAAAAGAGTAGCTCCCCTTTGTGGGCCCTATCCTAGGAGAGTGCAGGCACAACAAGAAAAATAGACAAACTTAGGAAGGCTGCCCCTCATCCTTTCCTCTTTTATGCCTGGACCCCCCTTTAAGGAACGTCAGCGAAGTCCACAGCCTCCAGATCAGGCAAATATGCAGAGATGTCAAGTGGTTTTTTTAGCAGGGGTTTAATAAATGCTTAATTTAACAAATGCTTTTCTAGCCATTACGTATATGCACAAATGCACTAATTATTGAGGAAAAATCTTGATGCCATTCACTTTTAACATTGAGCGAATGGCAAAATATGCATCTGTTACCAAAAAACATACTGTCTTTTACCAAATCACATCTCTTGCTCGCTTGAATCTGCAGCTCCAAGCTGTTAGAGTATTTCATAGTTTGATGCCATGTGCTTAAAAAGAAATATATAGCCAGGATTTTTGGGGGGGGGGGCAGGATTTGTTAGGGGAGTGGAACTGATGTGATTGGTCAGTTAGTTAAGAATTTCTATTGTTTTATTTAATTTAGGGGGGCAGCTGCATTGGCTACACCCATGCATTTGAGCTTAAATGGCCCTCCTCACCCCCCCCCCTTCTGATTGATCCTGGGCATCATGTTGGGCAAACCCAGTCCAGAGTCTTAGGCTGCAAACACACCATACATTTAAAGCACGTGTCTTCCCTTAAAAGAATCCTGGAAACTATAGTTTGTTAAACATGCTGGGAATTGTAGCTCTGTGATAGGTAAGCTACAGTCCCTGTGATTTAATTGTATTTGGGGGTGGGGTGTAACCATGTTAGTGGAGCAACTACAGAGCTGGTAAGTTCGGACCTGAGGGAACAGTGAGTGAAAGAAGCATATAATTGAAGAAAGGAATCAATGTATGGCTGGTGAAAAACTAGGGACAAGAGGTGTGGCAGGTGAGGACAGGCAAGGGGTATGTGTGGGTCTGGGTACCAAAAAAGCAAAATAAATAAATAAATAGAAAAGCTGGATTTGAGATATTGATTTGAACAAACTAGCCAAATTCATGCTTTCTTCCTAAACGCTACACTCACCAGTTACAAACTGCATAAATCAATCCCTCTCTTTAAAAGGGAAAACTCAAAGCTCGAAGGGTCAGCATGTCTACATTATTTAGCAGATACTGACTATAATGGTGCCTTCAATTGAATAAATGCTTCTCCACTAGATACAGCCCTACAATCCAAAGTTAACTCCTAGTCTGCATGAGTTTATCAGAATAATTGAGAAGGGGGTCATTTTTGAACAGCACAAGTGGGAATTTATAGAGGCTACATGGTGCTTTTTACTGCAGAGCCTAAATGATAGTTATTTTCAAGTATATAATTACATACCTTTAGCTGGCAATGAGCTTATTATTTTAATAAAATTTCAAAGAGCTGTAATAGTCCATAATCAGTACTCAACATTCTAGATGGCCTGAGCTGAGCACATGATAATAATTCCCTAAAACATAAAGAGCTTTGCTTAGGGGAGACACTTCCACAATTACAGGGAATTGTGATCCAGAAATAGCAGTGCTATGTTTTATTTATTGTAAATTGCTGCAATGCTTGTTCTGTTACCATCTATTTATTGCGTGTTGCTTTAACAGTTTAATTCACCCACCACAGTAAAACTACTAAGCTTAAGTGCAAGATATTTTAAGAAATCAAGCATGGCAATGGTATAGGAGCCACAAACATTTAGGAGTCCAGGGGCACACTTGAAAAGCATTTTTAATCTTTTTTAAAAAAAGTCATCAGCACCACAAAATAGCCATATCACAGAAGAAAACTAATCAGTGCTCATATTCCGCCCCCCATCCAAAACAGGCAAAATGCTTACACGCCGAGACAAAGGAAACATAGACCCAAACAGCCCCACCAAAAGGCAATACCTCCCAATTGCAGTAATTACAAACAGTTGGCATTTGCAACTAATATATGCCTTTTGCTCCTATCAGCCTTCTCTGGAGTAAGGATATAGGAACCAGTTGTATGTAATCTCCTCCTCCATTCTGAACTGTATTTAAACCAGGCTCCTTAGAGACCCGTACCAGAAACTCTGTTGTTGGTTAGCTCTTGTTTTAGTTTGTATTTATCTACAAAAATCTAGATTAGTTGGGGTGGGGTGGGGTGGGGTGGGGGGGTAATACTGAATTTATTCTGTGTTTGCCAAATTGTTGGCTTTTGTCATTTTTAAATTTACTGACATGTTCTGTATTTTATATGTTTGCATTTCTAATGCTTTGCATTTCGATGTTTTGAATGTTTGCTGTAAGCTGCTTAGGGCACAGCTTATTGTGGAAAAGCAGCATATAAATAAACTCAATGAATTTGGGTATATTAACATTAGACCAGCTGATAAACATAAATTTTATACATATTCCATCTTAAGAGACAAATACAGATTACCTACAAATGCTCAATGGCAGTATCTCCAGATCAGTGGCGTAGCGTGGGGGGTGCAGGGGGGGCCGGCCGCACCGGGCGCAACATCTGGGGTTAGGGCAAATCCACAGGTTAGGGGGCGCAAATCCACGGGTTAGGGGGCGCAAATCCACGGGTTAGGGGGCGCAAATTACTTGCCTTGCCCCGGGTGCTGACAACCCACGCTACGCCACTGCTCCAGATAAAACACTTGCTAACCACCATCTACAGACCCACAGCTTTTACAGTCTCAGATACCCCAGAGATATTGAAGCAGTTGATTAATTCTTACGCAACAAAAAAACTGGCCATCAACATATATAAATCTTTATTACTAGCAAATCAATTTGATAAACAGGTATTGAGGGAAGAATGGAATAAAGAATTAGAGATCTCAATTTCGACCATAAAGTGAGAAACTGTTTTAAGTGCTATAACAAGGGTGTTTCTGGACTTTAGATTGAGGGTCTCAAGAGTCTCCTCCAGCACCATAATTCAAAAGCATCAATTCTTCGGCGATCAGCCTTCTTTATGGTCCAGCTCTCACTTCCATACATCACTACTGGGAAAACTATAGCTTTTACTATACAGACCTTTGTTGGCAAGGTGATGTCTCTGCTTTTTAAGATGCTGTCTAGGTTTGTCATTGCTTTTCTCCCAAGGAGCAGGCGTCTTTTAATTCTGCGGCTGCTGTCACCATCTGCAGTGATCATGGAGCCCAAGATAGTAAAATCTCTCACTGCCTCCATTTCTTCCACTTCTATTTGCCAGGAGGTGATGGGACCAGTGGCCATGATCTTCGTTTTTTTGATGTTAAGCTTCAGACCATATTTTGCGCTCTCCTCTTTCACCCTCATTAAAAGGTTCTTTAATTCCAACCTCCATCAAGATTGTGTCATCTGCATATCTGAGGTTGTTGATATTTCTTCTGGCAATCTTAATTCCAGTTTGGGATTCATCCAGTCCAGCATTTCACATGATGAATTCTGCATATAAGTTAAATAAGCAGGGAGGCAATATACAGCCTTGTTGTACTCCTTTCCCAATTTTGAACCAATCCGTTCCATATCCAGTTCTAACTGTAGCTTCTTGTCCCACATAGAGATTTCTCAGGAGACAGATGAGATGATCAGGCACTCCCACTTCTGTCAGAACTTGCCATAGTTTGCTGTGGTCAACACATTCAAATGCTTTTGCATAGTCAAAGAAGCAGAAGTAGATGTCTTTCTGGAACTCTCTAGCTTTCTCTATAATCCAGCGCATGTTTGCAATTTGGTCTCTGGTTCCTCTGCCCCTTCAAAATCCAGCTTGCACTTCTGGGAGTTCTCGGTCCACATGCTGCTTAAGCCTGCCTTGTAGAATTTTAAGCATAACCTTGCTAGCGTGTGAAATGAGTGCAATTGTGCGGTAGTTGGAGCATTCTTTGGCACTGCCCTTCTTTGGGATTGGGAAGTACACTGATCCAATCCTCTGGCCACTGCTGAGTTTTCCAAACTTGCTGGCATATTGAGTGTAGCACCTTAACAGCACCATCTTTTAAAAGGCATCTGTGAATTCCTCTAGTTCTGCTCCATTAATATTCTCACTTATATTGCATTTTGTGGTTTCAATTGCTATTAGCAAACAGCGCAAAAACCTTTGTTATTGGGTGGTATATAAATATTTAAAGTGAAAAAGTGAAATATCCTTTGGGTTCCACATCCTTTGGGTTTTAGAGTATTGCTGAATGATATGGTTTGCCACCATTTTAAAATTATTTTTATTTCAGGGTCTGTTATACTGGGTCTGTCCTATTGTGTAGTTTTTATTGTAACATACTGTTACTTTTTCCGATTTTATGTTTTATGTTTTCTAGAGACTTTATGTAGCAAACAAACAATACATTATAATATAATAATAATAATAATAATAATAATAATAATAATAATAGTACACATGTACCATCACACTGTAAATCAAGAGAAGATCTACATCAGGAACAAGGGAGAAGAAAGAGTGACACTGGGATCTGGTGTCTCAGTGAATTCTGCATCTTGTGGCAGTCCCCTCACCTTGCCTCATGGGTGAGTCAGCCCTGGAACCTCCAGTTCTGGACCATTGCATTAATGGAAAAGTTAACAAAATATACTTTGAAATAGAACACATATCCGGTTAAAGCTCACAATGGGAAGAGAAGGAAGATTCAGGAATTTAGAGACTGGTCTGTCTGACTTTTATACCAGGGAACACACTGAAACCGATCATTATAAAGGAGTCACTTTGTAAGCATTTTTATAACAATGCAGTAATTAGTAGAAACCAGCATGGGTTTGTAAAGAATAAATCCTGCCAAAATGTTTGTTTTAATTGGATTTCTAGTGGTGTGTCTGAGAAACCATTCTCAAAGAAAACTCACTAACTGCTTCCCATCAAACTGTAGAGAGGCTTTGTGTGGGGTGTCGCAGGTCTCTGTTCTGGACATGGTGCACGTCAACAGTTTTATCAATTATCTACTTCTGTTGACAGGAACCTCTGGCTCTGCAGATATTTGGCCATCAGCCATGGCAGCAATGGCCATTGTAAATAGCCAATGTAGTTCAGCAACATCTGGAGGGACAAAGCTTTGCCCAATCGGATTAGATGAAGGAGTGATGGGGCTCTGTATCAAAATTGCAGATGACAAAAAAATAAAATTGGGAGGGAATGCTAACGGAAGACAGGGATAATATTCAAAATGTCCTTGGTAGAACAGAAATTTGGTATACTAAATACTAAATATCCCATCAAAATAAAATTCAAAAACCATAAATGCAAAGTTATTCGTTTGGGTAAATTAAAAAATGCACAGACATCAGATGGGGATATTTAGTATGACAATAGTAAACATTAAAAGTATATCAGGATTGGTGTTGATCAAAACATTAATGGGGGTCAGCAGTGTGATGCTGCTGCAAAAGAGGTGAATGCAAATTTAGGTTCCATTAATCAAACCATAGCTTCCAAGTCACAAGACATAATAGTTCCTCTAGTTAGACTCCATTTGGAATATGGTGTCCAGTTCTGTCCTGGGCACCATATTTTAAGAAGGATGTAGACAAATTGGAAGAGATTCCAAGGAAGGGGGAAAGGCAGTCTGTGGTATAGAACGAGTGAATTAAGCATGTTTAGCCTGGAGAAGCAAAGGCAAGAGGGGGCATAGTAGCCTTTTCAAACATTTGAAGGGCTATCATGTAGAAGAAGACAAATACTTGTTCTCTGCTGTCTCAGAGGGAGGAATAAGATCTAATAGGCTTAAGTTACCGGGGAATAGATCTCGATTGAATATTATCTTTAGCTGACAGTTTCTGGGCCCTCATCCTCTTTAGTTGACAGCTCTTAGTCCCTCAACATAGTGCATACACCTCTTTGCCAAAATATCACCCTTTATCAAAACCTGCTACTATTGCTGGAAGCTCATTGTAGTAAAACATTTCTGCTCATGAACGTAAGTTTCTGATATTACATTAATACCTTTGCAACAGCTATAAAGTTGAGGTATTCATGATGTCTTATCCCATTATTTTCCTAATGCAATAACCATGTCACCTTTCTAAAAATATATATAGCAGAATCCATGCAAGCCTGGATGTTTTATCTTCCACAAAAGGGAACTGTTATTGCTATTCTTCTCCAGTTTCATATCTAATCTACAGCATTGTGGAGAAGTGTGTCACATATTCATAACTGTTAGTTCCAATCCAATATTAATCCCTTTGCAGGGCAGGAACCAACTATTTGAGCACACATGGCAAACAACATGAAATGCGCCCCAAAGCCGAACCCATATTTTATGATGTAAAATATTGACAGCAGTTGCAATAAAATGCTATTCAACCATAATGTTTCCAGGTTTGGATCAGACTCTGCTAGTGAATATTCATGACTAGCTTTCAAAATTCTTACTTCTCCAAATCTTGTGATGCAGTTCTCCAGCCAACAATGTTTATAAAGATTCATATATTAGACTGGAAAAATGAGAAACTGAAATTAACAGGTGAATCCATTCCTACTTTGAACATCAGTAAAATATTCTCCATTTCACTGGCCACACAATTCCTACCATGCATTTGTTAAATACCGAGTCCAAGCTTTAAAAAGATGTAGATGCATAAGAATGCCATTTCAAATAGTAATAGTTCTATTCTGCATGGCAAACTGGGGTAGTAAACAGACCACAGGTCTCATGAAGAGAACCCTCCTTGTTAGGGTCTGGTAATTGGATCCTGCAGGGACGCGGGTGGCGCTGTGGATAAAAGCCTCAGCGCCTAGGGCTTGCCGATCGAAAGGTCGGCGGTTCGAATCCCCGCGGCGGTGTGCGCTCCCGTTGCTCGGTCCCAGCGCCTGCCAACCTAGCAGTTCGAAAGCACCCCCGGGTGCAAGTAGATAAATAGGGACCGCTTACTGGCGGGAAGGTAAACGGCGTTTCCGTGTGCGGCTCTGGCTCGCCAGAGCAGCGATGTCACGCTGGCCATGGTACCCGGAAGTGTCTCCGGACAGCGCTGGCCCCCGGCCTATTGAATGAGATGGGCGCACAACCCTAGAGTCTGTCAAGACTGGCCCGTACGGGCAGGGGTACCTTTACCTTTAATTGGATCCTGCATTGAACTCCCATAAGCAGGGACACTGCTTAGGGGCATATGTTGGGGGCCTCTGTCATCATGAAGTCCTGCATTTCAGATGTTACTGCTGCAGACCCTCCAAGTGTCCCTATTTTCCAGGGACATCCATGATTTAGAGAAGCTGTCCCAATTTCTGGTTTGGTCCCGGAATGTCCCACTTTTCCTTAGGATGTCCCTATTTTCGTTGGAGAAATGTTGGGTGGTGTGAAGCTATCTGACCCCCCAAGCCGTCTGAAGGCAATCTTGTATAGAGAAGTTTTCTTTAAAAAATGTTTAATGTTTTATTATGTTTTTATATATGTTGGAAGCTTCCCAGAGTGGCTGGGGCAGCCTAGTAAGATGTGTGGGGTAAAAATAATAAAATAATCTTCATAAAGGTGTAGGAAGTAGCATGTAGGAGAAATGCTGTTTTAGGAGTTAAGGGTAAACTTCACTATAATTATTTATTTCCATGTTAGAAACACACTACTATGTGTTCAGTTTATTGTTTATTGTATTCCTTCCTCACGTATCTGTTTGTAACTATCCTATCAACTTGCTTCACCCATTTTTGCAAATCAGCATTGTTAACATCAATTTATTTTTATTTCTCCCCTATGTTAACTGGAATTGAAAAAGGTCTAGAGACCTTTTAAAAGCCACCTAGCGTGTCCCTTTCACAAAGGTATGGCAGCTGGTGGGAGGTGTGGGGGTGGCAGATCGAGCCGGCCTGACCGGGTTGGGGGGGTAGCATACATGTGATGTCATGCACGTGTGATGCCCCCTCCCCCAATTTGGGGGCAACTCTGCACGTCTGTAACCAGTAGCACAGGGAGGGGCAGGAACCATTTTCAGCCACTTTCCTTGAGGACCACTTTCCCTTCTGAACAACCTTCTGATACCCATATGCCAGCACTGGGAAGAGTAATTTGTGTTTATTTCAAAAAATAAAAGCATTTTTTCAAAATGGTACTACACACACTCACACCCCCCTCTTTGCATTCCATCCAGGAAAGCAAGAGGCATCATCAGAGTTCAAGAACACATTCTAGCCAAGTGAAAACACGCTGTGGGCTGTTGACGGATGTGGTTGTGGAGAGCCTTGAGGAGCAGCTGGAGATGCCTGGAAGGATGTATTTGGCCTCACCTCTGCAGAGTTGACTTCAGTGGTACAGACTCCCATATTTTGCCCCACCTAACCTCATTTAATGCTTAACCTAAACCCATCTTCTGCTTCTATTTTGAAGATCCTCATCTGTCCAGTTCTAGTGGTCTAGTTGGCTGAGGGTAAATTTTGGTTTCGATGCTCAAAGGGTGAGAAGCATTTTCACCTACATAACAACCGGTGAGCAGATCAGCTATTAATATAGTTGTGAGACAGTTTTTGTCCTAGAATGTTCTCACCTTGTTTCCAGTTTGTGTCAGGCAGGCAAGAATCATTTGCAAAAAGCGGGCAAGTTTTAATCTGAAATTAGGACCCTGAATTACGTTTGGGCACCGTAAGTCCCATTGAGTAAATGAGTGGGCATGATTAGGATTGCAGCAATATGAAGTGCCAGCTAGTTAAAAGTGTCAGAGATAGGGTGAAAAAGCTGGCCAGTGGGACCCAGGTTGAGGTGAGGAAGCGCTGCAGCTCAATGGCAAAGCATCTGCTCTGCATGCAGAAAGTCTTAGGCTTTGTCTGAAATGCTGGACAGCCTCTGTCAGTCAGTATGTACCACGATGAAAACCAATGATCTGGTGCAGAGCTAAGGCATGTTACTAAAGAGGTAAGGGAAGTCCAAAACAGTCTCTTTCTCTAAATGCCCAAAGCATGGCAACAGACAAGGTTCCCAGTAAAGTATCCTGGTTGATGGATTTGCCTTCCAGCTGCTGGCATGAGTATAATTGTCTGAGATCCACGATTAATGAAGACTGCTGGTACATATTGATTTAAGCCCTTTCAATCCCTCCACCCCTGAGCTGCTTCTGCCATCGGCTCTGACTTTTTCAACCCCAAATTCTCGAAACAAAGGTGCCCAGGAAAGCACAAGTGAGAGCTATTATGCCAACACACTGTCAACTGTAATTCCAGAAGCTTTTCTATTTAGAGGCATTTGGAAATGGAGACTTAAAAAACAGCAAAATGCTGCACGTTTTTTCTTTTAAAAAAATATATATTCAGGCAAGGTAAACACACCTTCTACTTTTGACAGTATTACATCTCTTTATTATTTGGTAGATACCTTTGGTGTTGCTTTAGAAATCCCTCAAAAGGGGGCAGATGCAATATTTACGCCCGGGGCAGTCAACGTGCACTCTTCAGATGAGGCTGGAGAACAGTTCCCATCTTCTGTGACCATGGGTCATGATGGCTGGAGCTGAGTTGGAGGATAGCCATGTTGGCTTTCCCTGGTTTATACAGAACAGCTTCCTAAAGTGCATCCCAGTAATTTTCTGAAGTTCTTATCCCTACATCACTAGACTGTTTGAAACCAGCATATGATTTTATCATACTTCCCTTCTCCTGCCCTTTGAGTAAGATAAACTCAGCAGTAAAGCAACCTGATTGCCACACCCAAACTCCTAACGTAAATAAATGGATGTCATGGCCTGCCATTCTGGAACATGGAATGTGACAGTCAGAAGCAGCTGAAGAAGAGAGAGGCCTGGGGAAGACAATGTGTGGTGCCCTCAAAATACTGGGTGGCTGGTGGTCAGGGCTTATGGAAATTGTAGTCCAGCAACTGTCTGGAGGGCAACATGCTGGCTTTACAGGTAATAACAAAAAATAACAGAGTCCTATAGCCGATGAAGATATATACTGATGCATTGCTGCATGCATGTCCAAATGGATGGGAAAGGAGAACCAAAATGGTACCCCAAAATTCTCCACCTTCACAGCAGGGGGTTTCGGGGGGGGGGGTTAACATTTCACAAAATACACTTGTGGTTGAGGTGGCAGCATACTCTGACAATTTGAAAATGAAAATTTATTGGGTAATTGTCTCCAGTGAAATTTTGACTCATTTAATACTGAATGAAACCATATTGTTAATTCTCGCTAATACATGAAAGGGCAGAGGTCTGAAAGGAGTTAGGGGTGCAGTCCAGCACTCCCTTCAACAGTATTGATACACAGTATTAACAGTACAGTGGTACCTTGGGTTACATACGCTTCAGGTTACATACGCTTCAGGTTACAGACTCCGCTAACCCAGAAATAGTACCTTGGGTTAAGAACTTTGCTTCAGGATGAGAACAGAAATCGCGTGGCAGCAGCGGGAGGCCCTATTAGCTAAAGTGGTGCTTCAGTTTAAGAACAGTTTCAGGTTAAGAACGGACCTCCGGAACGAATTAAGTACTTAACCCGAGGTACCACTGTACTGATAAAAGTGGTTTTGGCGCTCATCTTGCTCTATAGGCCGAGGGAGCTAGCATTTGTCCTCAGACAGCTTCCGGGTCATGTGGCCAGCATTACAAAGCTGCTTTGGGAGAACCAGAGCAGCGCACAGAAACACTGTTTACCTTCCCGCCAGAGTGGTACCTATTTATCTATTTGCACTTGACGTGCTTTTGAACTGCTAGGTTGGCAGGAGCAGGGACCAAGCACAGGAGCTCACCCCGTCGCGGGGATTCGAATTGCCAACCTTCGACCCTCTAACCTTCTTAAAACTGAGCCCTCAGCTGTGCATGAAATTTTCCACCTCATTCACAGGTGGGTTAATTGGAGTGTAGAAGGAATGGATTTTGCTGAATATTATTCGGGTAGGATTGAAACTCTCAAATGGATTGGATGGGGGAGCCTGAGGGGAAAAGTCATATGATGACTCCAAAATTTCTTAGACATTTCAGCCTCACTTACATGGCATAGTGCCCATGGGGGATGTATGGTCTTAAGCACATCTTTACCTTCATTGTGCTAACTATGTTTTTGTGTGTATGGCGTCTGATGCTATATGACGCTCCTATTTCAGGATGTGGGTATCCAGCTAGGGTTTTTCCATGCAGGGAAAAACTATTGTATGCACTAATCCTGATCTCGCAAAAGGTTCCAGAAGTGGGATATTGTAAAGATTTGTGGGACCACATTCAAGTGTATCTAGTGTACAAAGCTGGAAACCGAGAATGGTTTTCTGGTTCTATAGCTTGGGCCTATATGGATTTCAGAGTTTGTGGGTTTATCAAACAAGTGTAAATTCTAGTTTATTACTGTGGTTGCCTGTCAGTCCCACATGCCTCACCCAGCCATCATATAAATAAGTGTCTGGGATTTCATGGTTTGTCTACAAACATTTAAACTGCAAAGTTATGTATTTGCTCAAATGCACCAGGAAAGTCTCTAACTGCGTGCTTCAAATCTGCAAGAGAATTCCCTTTTTTATTGTTTTATATGGCTTATCATAATTATAGAAAAAATACTGAGTACTTCCAGCCAATGTCAGTGGAAGGTTTAGAATGTGAAATATAAGAGATGGCCAGTATTCTAAGGGTCAGTGAGTCAAGTTATAATAATCAGATGGACTGCAACTCCTGTTTCCCACTGACTGACCATATAATATTGTACTGACCAAGTATGGGGACCATCCGTTCCTCCAGATTCTGCTGTACTGCAAGTCAGCCCTAATAAGCGTGGCTGATGGCCAGGAATGATGGGAACTGTAGTTCAATAGAAGGTTCCCCATGCCTGGTATATACTTTTCTCAACTTCTTCTCTCAGTCACTTCTATTACCTGCTGTACAATTTCAATTTTTAAAATAACCCATTTGTGCAAAAGTAGTAAAGGTGCACACTTTTAACCTGATAATGTATTGTAGATGATGGTGATAATGCATTTGGTGATATAACTTATGCAAAAAAGAGACAGAGAATATATTTCTATCTATATCCATATCTATACATGCAGAGGACATATGCCCCTGTTGGTAGGCATGATCCATTGCAGTCTATATAAAAAAGCTGTTGGAAAACTAAAGATGACCCAGACTAAAATGTGACACATTTTGCTGGGCTGCATCAACAGTCACAATCTACGTCTCCTGGGAAGAGTGCCTTTTATTGGAAGAGAGAACACACCTGCATGTATTTGCTGCATTGTGGACACTGAGGACTCAGCCATTTTTATATTTAGGTTGTTCTGCAATGTTCCCTTGGGCTTCCAACAAGAAATCAGGAACATTTGTTTCTAATGGAGCAATCCCATACATCAAATTTGCTGGGGGGGGGGGGAGGAGAGAGAGATGCCACTGCTTTGCCGGCAGAAAAGCCACCAGATCATGTACCTGCTCAGCCCACAAGAGAAGGCGGAAGCAGAACATACAGCCAGAAAATACTATTACATGCACCCCAGCCTTGGAGCAGTGAGAGTTTTCAGGGGTCCCTGGATCACTAGAGTGTCTACTGTGATGTAAGGTTTATATACAGGTTTGTTTGGTTGTGTATTTATTTCATGTGCAGGCTGAACATGAGATGGGAGCACTCACTCCAAACAGATCCTGCTCCACCATTCGGCAAGCACCAAAGCCACAGTTTGGGATTCTACACTTTAAGCAAGCCTATGGGTCTATTTCCAATTCTAATCTGAAGATCGGTTTATCTCTTTTCTTCCCTTTCACACACTTCTGTTGAAAGATTCAGGACAGTCAAAGTAAAATACTTCATACGGTGCCTAGTTAAACTGGAATTCGCTCCCACAAGTAGTGATAGCCACCAACTCAGATGGCTTTAAAAAGAGGATTGGGCAAATTCACGGAGGAAGAGGCTACAAACAGCTGCACGCCACAGTGGCTGTGTTTTACATTCAGCATGCTTGTGAATGCCAGTTTCTGGAAAGCACAGATGGGGGAAATGTTGCTGTGCTCAGGTCCTGCTTGTGGGGTTTCCATGTGCATCTGCTTGGCCACTGCGAGAACAGGCTGCTGGATGAGATGGGTCACTATCCTGATCCAGCAGGCTCTTCCTACATTTGGAAAGGTAATGGCTGTACAGTGGTACCTCGGAATGCGAACGGGATCCGTTCTGGAGCCCCATTCACATCCCGAACAGAACGTAAGATGTGACAGCACGTCTGCGCATGTGCAGGTCATGTTTCACCGCTTCTGCGCATGTACATGACGTCATTTTGACCGTCTGCGCATGCGCGAGCAGCGAAACCCAGAAGTAATGCGCTCCATTACTTCTGGGTCGCCGCAGAGCGCAACCCAAAAGCGCTCAACTTGAAGTGTATTTATCCTGAGATATCACTGTACTAACACCACAGGATTGAACAGGATTTGAAATAAACACACACCATTTAGTGTAACCCCAATATCATTTACAGATAGGTAGCCGTGTTGGTCTGCCATAGTCAAAACAAAACAAAATCCTTCTAGTAGCACCTTAAAGACCAACTAAGTTAGTTCTTGGTATGAGCTTTCGTGTGCATGCACATGAAAGCTCATACCAAGAACTAACTTAGTTGGTCTTTAAGGTGCTACTAGAAGGAATCCCAATATCATTATAATACAAAATGGCAAAAGAAAAGCATATGCACTTGTAGCATGCCAGTTTTGTCCCTGCTGAGAACTAAACTGCACACCATCTTCATGGATGACTCCAAGCTATAGACACTTATCTTGGCTTATATTTCTTGTCATCACTTGAGTGTGATGGAATATTTGGCTTTTAGAAGTGTGACAAACACAGAATGTTAGGAACTGGCTGTTTAAATAAAGACATGAACGTTCGTTTGTTCATTCATTCATGTTTATATTCCACCCTTTTTTCCAACGGGAACACAGGATGGTTTCAATGGGAGCACATAGTAGGATCGGCCTGTATGTACTCCCCCCTTCCCCTCTGCTTGAGCATCTGAGATTTGGTTGTATACTTCAGCAACTGTGGCAAAAGGGTAGACAGCTGCATTACTGGAGCAAGTGAAGCCAAGCCTGTTCATCTGCTCTCAGGAATAGAGTCATGAAGGTCTAGGAGCTCTTGGCAGGTTCTGCAATGACCACTACTGCTGGCAGCTCTGCCCTAGAGTTTTCCAAGCACTGTTCCTTGGCCTATTGAGAGTTTGAACCAGTTTGGGCAGGTGCCCATTGTTCAGCTGAATGCTGGCAGATGAGAAGAGGACACAGGTCTCTTTTCACCTGGGTTGCACAGCAGCAGGCAGAGAGTAAGTTGCACAGTTAAGGGCAAAGGACCATCTGGTGGCAGCAGATAGGCATGGTCACTTGGCAGGATGGAAATGACACCTGCAATCCATTGGAAATGGCGCGGGGAGAAATGAAGCCACAGATGAGCATGGAAATGAGTGTCGATGACACAGGCACTGAGACTGTCAGTATTCTAAATTGAGCATTTAGGAGTAAAGAGCTTGTAACTAAAATGAAACAAACCAATGTGAGTCTCTTTCTTTTGCAAAACAGGGAGCATTATATGCTCTGGGTTAGAATAGTTGATGCAACCCTTGGAAGCAGCAGACAAGCCTTTGAGATGCAAGGTCAGAAGCGTTATCCCTATGGAGAATCACACCTCTGCTTTCCCTTGGCTCTCACTCTAAGCTTGCCATGGAATGGGAACTCCAACCCAGATATTGTGATAGCAGCATGCAAGTCTTCAGTTGATTATATGTTTCAGGATGAAAGTAGATGGAAACACCATCCACCCAAACATACCTTGTGAGATGGCTTATGCTCTGGGGATGGCAAAGGGGAGAAATGGTTCTGCCATTTTGAAGCAAAAGGGGCCTGTGGTTCATGCTAATTGGCTGTCTTGCACCCATGATGTCACCAGGATGCCATATCTTTTCAGGCCCTGGAGCCATTTTATATTCACAACAACCCTGTGAAGCAGGTTAGTCTGAGAGATAGGATGCCCACTTATGCGTCACCAGAAAAAGAGGGCATAGATTTGCATATGTATAACTTCCAATTTAATTACTATAGAAACAGAAATACAATGCAACTTACCAAAGTGGAGCCTGCTCAGTGTGCTGTCTGGATGCAGATAGTCAAAGACAACTTCAGGATCCCTGCTGTCCCTTCTTTAAACTGGACTTGAACAACCCTTCAAATAGCACTACACTTTGTCTTCCAACTGAGAGATAGAGTGACTAACCCAAAATCATCCAGGGAGCTTCATTGGGGATTTGAACCTGCTATTTCCTACTGATTTTCTAATCTGGGGTGGGAACACTTTTTCTGCCTGAGGGCCAAATTCCCTCATGAGTAACCTTCCAGGGGCTGCCTACCAGTGCTGGGAAGGAGCAAAGACAAAAGTGAGTGGAACAATTGATGCAGCTCTTACTTTTCTACATTCCACCAGTGCAATAGCCAGAACTTTCTGCATGCAAATGTCTCTCTCCATCGTGTATCTAAACAAGCCAGGTGCAGTGTATTGGGACAACAGGAAAAGGGACAACATTGGCTTACTTACAGGTAGGCCATATCCTGGGAATGGTAGTTTTCCATTACGAACGTGCAATTCCCATTATTCTTTTGGGAAACTTATGTCCTTTAGATGTGCTTTGAATGTATGGTGTGGGTGTGATCCTATGTGGCATTTAAAAAGGCACCTTGCCATTTCTTTAAGCATGTCTGCTTGACCATCATTCTTGATGAAACAGGTTCTCTACACCACGCTCCTTCCATGAGCCACTCTTGGCAAACAAACCTGCATCACTTTCTTCCAAACTCTCATGGTGACAGCAGAGTGTCACCCACTTACTGTATGTGTTGCTCACTTGTAAGTTATTTAAACAAGGCAGAGCTGCATCTAGTGGCTTACTCACTGCGATGCCATGAGAACGTGAGCCAGGGAAGAGACATGTGCTGGCAGGAAAGTGCTGGTGGTGAGTAAGGCTTGGTTTAAATGTGTCTGCAGTTCTGATATTTTTAGAGCAAGTGAGTACCACTTAAACCATGATACACTCTATTTTTGAAACCCGTTTTTTCTCCCTTTATGACAAATCCCGAAAGTAACATTTAGCAGCCAGTCCTTGAGCAATTGTGCACATGGCATTCCTCAAGAACACATACTGAAGCGCATATGTGGCATTTAGGGCATTTAGTAATCTTTCCATACAACATCCAATTCCCCCCCTTTTTTGGTCCCCTTTCCACATCTGTTGCTCTTCCGTTGATGTGATTGTGCTTTCCACAGACATCTTGTTGACCACTGTGAGAACAGAATGCTGGACTAGATGACATGATCCAGAAGGACTCTTCCTGTGTACTGTTTGTCCCAATTACATTCAAGTGGCAATGAGGAGGAATACGATGGGCAAAAGAGACTTGAAAAGTAGAGAGAATGGCATGTGGGAGGGGGATGGAGGGGAAAGAAAGGTAAAGACGCATTGCAGTTCATCCGATCTGCATTCAAATGGTACCAGCTTCAGTCTCCAGCACCTCCAGGCAGGGGTGTAGCGTGGGTTGCCGGTGCCCAGGGCAGAGCAAGTATTGCAATCCCCTAGTGGACTAGGCAGCACTCAGTCCCTTTGCCAGTCAGCATCTAATCAAGGGAGTCTCTCCTTGCAAACCAGCCACAACCTGGGAGCAGAGAAAAGGTAGAGAAGCACGAAGCCAGGAGCACCACTGTGTCGTCTCACCCTCCTGCCCTTGCAGGGTGGTGCTCCAGACAACACATGTGACTCCAGCAGTGCTTTCCTGCTTTCCTCTTCCTCCATCCCTCTCGGCCAGCCCAAGGGTAGGATGTGCACAGGCGTTCCTTCACCAGACACAAGGAGAAGGAGGCATCTCTGCTGTCCCAGCCCCAAGGCCTAACCCGGGCACAGCTTTCCTCCCCATGGCTCCAGCCTCAATGAGGGAGCCTATTGTGGGGGCAGCTGGTTGCAACCCCTCTCAAATTTGTGTCTGGGGCCATGGGCTCCCCATGCTATGCCACTGCCTCCAGGTAGGGTTGGGGAAAAACCCTCTCTGAAACCTTGGAGACCTGCTGCCAGTCAGTGTAGACAGTACTGAGCTAGATAGATCAATGGTTGAGTATAAGGCAATTCCATATGTTCCTAGTGCACACTACAACTGCTGAAACAATAGCTCAAGGAAACTTCCCTGCCTCAAATCTGCTTGCAAAAATTGCATTGTATTCTCACAGTCATGTTTGTGTTTTCAGTCTTGCCTTTTAGGGATGCAGTTGGATTTTGAGGTTGCTAGGGGAGGGGAGTTATAAAATAATGGATCTGTTATTCAACTCTGCTCCCTTAAATTTTATCAGCAAGTGCCATGCTTTTCAAATGGCCCTTATTTTTGCCAACTTGAACTCTTATGAAATTTTGTTTTGGCTCTAAAGTGGTGTTTTTCAAACTCTCCCCACCCCACCCGACCCAACACAGCCCAGTGGAAATGGCTGTACAGCCTCTGTTACACCCCCCCCCCCCATGAAGCAAGATGCTAGTGACAGCATGTCTTATGCTCAATGTTCTCTGATGCAGAGGTTTCACTAAAGCCATGTTCCTTTCTTCAGATGGATGTGGTTTCTCACAACTGCCTCACAGTGGACTGAAGAGGCTGAACATCAGCAGATTAGCTGAAAAGCATAGCGCTCCTACATTTGGGTACATAAAGAAGCCAATGGGAAAGGTGGAGAGAGGAGAAAGATAAAAAGCCACATAAAACGTAAACTATGGACTATCATAATATGTCCAGGTGGGAGGAGGGAAACAAGCAACTTGACCCTTCTATATCAGCTATTCACCATACAGGGAATGTTGACACACTTCCAGTCCTGGTTTGACAAAACATGTTGTGCTTTCGTCTTTGTTCTGGCTGCTTCTCCTGTTACTCTTAACACAATGCCAAGGTCTCTGTGAGCCTTTGTCAAAAGCAGCAAATAGGTGTGCAAAGCTCTAAGCAGGTTCTACATGAGAGACAAAGACACGGCACAGTGTCATCCATTTTCTTCCTTAACGACTGCTATACTGGGTCCCGAACATACGCCATAAATGCTGGGTGCAATGGTTATGTAGGCCTAACACAGACCAGATTAACAGCTTCTGAAGTTCCTTCAAAAGATGGTATTGGGCAAGGATTGGCCAAAGGTAGATCGAGATCTACTGCCAGATCCCCAAGTAAACTGCAACAAATTATGAGGGGTTTCCAATTCCCAACAGCTGGGCAATAGAAACAATTAAAAGTCACTCTTGCTTCTGAAATGCATAAAATGGTATGGTTATTTTTTTAGGTGGGGGACACAGCAGGGGTGGATTTTCGTGTGAAAATCAGTGGTGGCTAGTGTCTATTGGGACTAACAAGGTAGAAGGCAGGGAGCCCAACAGTAGCTAGAGCCAGAACCAATGACAGGTGGTACCAAGTAATCGTAGTTTTGTTCCCATCCTCCTCCTTGCAGAGGCAGTCCTGAGACTAAGTAGAAGGAAGTTGACTGCTGGCGTCATACTCTGGACTGTTTGCTGTAAGCAAGGAGAAAAGCAGGTGGGGATTGGCTGAATGCAGACTGAGGTTGGTGGGGGAAAACTGTCACTATGATTCCCGCCCCCCCCCCCGTGATTGTTTTTATTGTTTTTTATTATTACAGTAGTACCTCCGGTTACGTAACCCTCTGGTTATGTAAGCTTCAGGATGTGAAAGTGGCAAACCCAGAAGTATTTGACCAGGTTTCGCTGTGCGCGCATGCGCAGAAGCGGTCCCCAGGTTGTGGAGACCTTGGGATCCAACCGGACCTCTGGAACGGATCCCATCTGCAACTGGAGGTACCACTGTATGCTGTTTAAATTATGTTTTTAATGTTGTTCACTGCCTTGGGATCTTTGGATAAAGGGCGGTATATAAATTATTATTATTATTATTATTATTATTACTATTATTATTATTATATTTCATGGTATCATGATTGTGTGATATCACAATTTCATCCCTTCTTATTCCTTGTGGGGTAGATCGCTTGCCAGCACCCTGTGATCCACTGGCATCCCTCAACCCAATTTTTGGAATTTACAAGGTTTTGAGAAGCCAAGTCCTCCATATTTCACAGCACAACCATTCTCTGTATCTGCCCAGGATTGCCAAAAAGAAGAAGAAACCATTAGCCTGAAACTGTGATTCATATTATCATCCCATCTTGAAATGCCAAGAAGCACTTGGCTGAAAGGTCCTCTAAGGGCAAAGCGACACTAATAAGACAAATTAGAAGCCAGGCAGGTGAAACTGATGGGAGCATTGTGTGTAAATGTGCTTTTTCAAGTTTTAAAACACTAGAGCTAATAACAGAGTATGAGACAATTGGTGGGGATGGAAATGAAATTAAGTTTATTTTGTGCTTAAAGGTGGATCTACCTAATTTGCCTTTCCCAGAACAATATAAAGAACTTAAACAGCTGTCCTTCAGAATTTGTACTTCCCCGAATATTGCAATATAGTTCTCCAGCTGAGTAATGTGCATGAAAAAAGGTATATTGGGGCAAAGCGTGCATAGAAATGCATATATTGGTGGAAATAATATTCAGAAATGCATTATATTGTGCTCTGCAAAACTGCGTAAGTTCAACAGAATCACTTACCAAAAAATGTGCATTGTTGTGACTTTCGGCAGGGTTAGGCTCTATGATGCCTGAGTCCCATCTGATTCCTGGAATCCTGGATCCAGCAAGGGTTAAAATTCATTTGTTGAACAGGAGGCAACTTTCTTGGTGAGTTAATGGCCTAAGTATGGTCTTTAGTATAACAAAGGAAGTGGATTTGTGCAAGAGGGCACATGGGTGGGGCCCTCTCCCTCACCTGGTTGGTGGTAAGAAAGAAATTTGCAGCAGTGTGTGTGTGCGCGCGCATGCATGCACATGCACACTAGAAGCAGACAGAAGCCAAAAAGTGAGAGTCATGCTTGATTTCTGTTTTGATTGCAAGGCTGTGACTTCTGGGGTGTTCATGCTCTAAGCCCCAACATCATAGGCTTACGTTTATATATGTATAAAGAAACCATGTATCATAAAGACACCACAGTCTCTGCTCTGCCTCGTTCCAAGAAAGCCAAACTGTGCCTGGAACCCCTGAAATCTCACACTGCTTAGAGATTGGGTTGGCAGTATATTAGGAGATTTTCACATTAAAGTGCTGGTGAATTTTCATGAGAACTTAAAAAATAATAATCCTGCAGACTGATACGGAAATGTGGAGTACAGTTGTACCTTGGATCCTGAACACCTTGGAACTCAGACGTTTTGACTCCTGAACGCTGCAAGTGACTGTTCCGGTTTGCGAACATTCTTTTGGAACTTGAACGTCCGACGGGGTTTCCATGGCTTCCATTTGGCTGCAGGAGCTTCTTGCAGAAGCCGCACTTTGGTTTCCAAACATTTTGGAAGTCGAACTGACTTCCAGAACGGATTTCTGTCTGAAAGTAGACTCTTTTCCAGGTCCAACTGTCCTCTCTTCCTCCTCCCTGCACTGTCTATTTTCTTACATTTCTTTAAGGGATGTAAGTAGCTTGATCTTAGGACATTATAACCACAAAGAGAATACACAACACCAATTTGCTAAAAGCTGTGCAGGGTCTTCCAGTAAACGTCTGGCTGCTGTTGCAAGATGAAAGGGTTAACCTCCAACATTTCCCTTCCCCATACACACACTTAATGGGAGTGCTGTCGCCTCTTGTTAATCTTGGGCTTCACTGACCCAATTCCCTCTTTCCCATAAAATACTTCACAGGCCACTACTTTTCAAATACAGCACATTCCATCTCAAGGCTTGCTTTATTCTTCACGTACGTTCTTCAAATGGCTGAACAATGCAGTAATCTTTTTGCTCAGAAAGTAGCAAGAGCCAAAAACTAATCTATCTGCTCAGGACTGCTCAAGAAGCAATGGGCTGAACTTGAAGAAATGGAGTTTGAGGCCAAATATTAGGGAAATAGTTCCTAATTGTCATGCAAAAGCTAAGCAACTGGGAGCTCCTTCTGTCCTGAAACAACTTCAGATTTGGCCTTCAGGACAACACCCAAACTCAAAGGCCAGGTGTGGGACACCTTTTGCCCTCTGGATGTTCCTGAACAATAGTTGCCATGATTCCTAGCTACTGGCCAATGAAAGCTGTAGTTCAGCAACATTCTGAGGTCAAAGGTTCCCCACACCTGCCAACAACAATTGATGCTGGCCCATTGGCTCTTCCTTTATTCAAATTATGACCCCTGTTACATTGGTTGCTGACCAAGGCTGTTTCTCAGTTCAAGAGATTCTGAAATCTCTTTCACTGGGATGTTTGGAAAGATAATCTGTGAGGCTCACATGTGCTGCCATACATTACGGATGGGATGAAATGATCAGTAAATTCCTGTGCAATACTGATTCAGTGGCTACCTTCCCATGTACCTTTGAGGTATGGTATATAACCTTAATTAATGGTTTGGTTCACACATGCATGTGGATACCTTGAAGTAGCATCAAGGGGTAGCCTACATGTGTGATTGAGCCTGCTCTGCTATGGGCAGAAATGCCTTTGGCCAACCCTGCAGCGTTAATGTGCATTTACTACCACAGCGACAAGACGTTGGGCAAAACTGGACTCCCAACAACTCAGCATCAGTAGCTTTGTACAGTGCAGGCTAGTGATGGATGAATCTGTCAGTTGCAGTTTCTCTCATTTTCTTGGTTTTTTTTAATTCTTAAGTATAGTTATTCACATTTATGCTGCTGATTCCATTTAAAAAAAACAATCCTGATACAGTTACAGATAGGTCTGCCATAGTCAAAACAAAACAAATTCCTTCCAGTAGCACCTTAAAGACCAACTAAGTTAGTTCTTGGTATGAGCTTTCGTGTGCATGCACACTTCTTCAGATACACTGAAACAGAAGTTGCCAGATCCTTCTATATAGTGAGAAGGCGGGGAGGGGTATTACTCAGAAGGGTGGTGGAAATGGGTGATTGGCAGATAGCTGTGATGAGCCTGTTGACGACTCTTAACGACTGCAATAGGTCTTACAGGAAAAAGCAAGGGGTGAGAAGGTGAAAAATGGCTTTGTCATGTATAATGAGATAAGAATCCAATGTCTTTGTTCAGACCAGGTCTCTTCATGGTTTTAAGTTTGGTAATGAGTTGCAATTCAGCAGCTTCTCTTTCCAGTCTATTTCTGAAATTCCTTTGTAGTAAAACAGCTACTTTGAGATCTTGTATAGAATGTCCTGGGAGATTGAAGTGTTCTCCTACTGGTTTCTCTGTCTTGTGATCCTGATACAATTATTCAGCATTTTTGTGCAAATTTCTCCTGGTATACACATTTTTGTATGCAATTTCTCCCTTTGTCCATAGTTTTGCAAACAATTTTGCCTGATGTAACTAATGCATTTCTGAATGTTATTGTCACTTTTAAATGTCCACTTTTCCCTAACAGGTGCATTTTTGTACACTTTATTTGGTCTGAGAGCTGCATTGCAAAATTAAGGAAGCTGCACATTTTTTAAGGGATAACATTGTTTCAGTTCACATATTGTTTAAGGAACTGCAAATTAGGAAATTTTGCACTAAACCAAATTTCTCCCCTAACCTTGTTACAAAAAGCTAATGGGATACTTGGAATTGCATCTGTTCATTCTTCACTACAAGCAACACAGTCTCCACTCTACTGCAGTCCGCTTTCTACCAAAACCTACAATATACATCTCACTGTCTACTGTGGAAAAAATATGTAGCTTACTTAATTTACACAATTAATCGCATAATTATGTTGACGTTTGGTTATTCCACCACATCTATTTCAATGCAAAGGAAGCACAAAGCAACCAAGTGGTGTTTGTGTGTATAAAAAATGTAATCAATTGTGTATCATTTGCAGATGAAAAGCAACAACAGCAGTGAATGCCGGTCGTATTTGCTGGATTGATTTCCTTTCAAGACAGAGCATGAATAAATAGACATAGGCAACTTCTACTCCTGTTTCCAGCTGAATTCTCTGACCTCCCTGCATCTAAATCTGTAGATGCTGAAAGAGGAGAGTATAGATGAATCTATCTGGGTCCAAGCATTGCCCACTGCAGTTGAGATGGCATGATATTTGGAGGGTGCCATGAGGAGTAGAAAGTCGTTCTGCTTCCTTTCCATCACACCTTTTTTTAAGGAAGTAAGCAGCATGCTTGCTTTAATTTTTAACCTATTTATATCTTCTAACTATTATGGATATTATTATGCTAATGGGATGTGTATATCCCACTAGGGAGGTGCATCAAAGGATGCAGCAGAAGTTGATTTATACAGTAATTTGCATTATATTAGCATATTTCAAAATTCATCAGATCTCTACCACCTTTCTCGGGCTTAGAATAACTTTGGTTGGTTTGAGGATCAAAACTGTGCTGGTTAGCCATTCATAATTAATGTGGGCATCCCCCTTTCTCCTTATCTTGAATCTGATTTTTCCAAGATAACAAAACCAAACCTAATATTTAAAAAACTAACAAGAATCTATCATCTGTCTGGTTTTATTTTATTTCAAATGACCTTATACTATGATATCTCAAGTGGTGAATAGCAGCAAATCTGGAAACTTGTTCATTTTAAACATATTTAAAGAAGGCAGAGAGGGAGAAGACATATGGAATTAAAAGAAAAACATTATCCCCCCCGCCGCCCCCCAACTGTAGTGTAATTTGAAACAGGAAGATAACAAACCCTGAAATTGTGGTTTGATTTACAAATGCTTTAGCAGTTTTAATTAGGGGCATAAATTAGAGGAAAGCTGGAGCTTCATCAGAAAGAACAAGAAAGCATTATGCATCACAGTAGCATTTTATGGTTCTCTATGAAGGTATAATGCTTGTCCATGCCTCTAAAATGCAATGAGAATGCAGTTAGCACTAACAATGGGGCTTGGGACAAAAAAATGCAGCTTGCTCCACACACCCATTGAAAGAAAGAAAGAAAGAAAGAAAGAAAGAAAGAAAGAAAGAAAGAAAGAAAAATTTCAAAAGCAGCAGTAGTACAGTATATTTTATTATGACCAACTGAAAGGTGACAAAGTGGTGAGGTTCTCACCACTCTGTCCATATTCACAAAGACCATCTGAAAGAGCCACAGACCAGTGAAATCAAGGACTTAAATTTGTGCCATTTGAGCAAAACACCTTGATTGGGCCCACTTCTTCAGTCACTGCCACCGATGCCCATTTGATGTCCTCGCACTTTGGTCCCAATCCACACCACAGCCCAGAGACAAAGATGAGTGGCTACTCCTGCTCCTTTTCTCTCCCATTGCTGTATTGGGGCTCCTCCAGCCAACCTATTTATTGAGCATTCTTCCCAATTTGCTCACACAAAGCTTACACAGAGGTCAAACTATGCCTGGTCTTTATTGAACATTCACATTGATTTAGCTATGTTGTTTCCGTCTTACCAAGTTTGGAGATCAAGGCAAGGAACCATCAGAAAAGCAAAATCCAATCTATTTGGCTAGGGGGCCAGCATAAAGAATGACCTGCTGGTTTTGTGAATGAGCCTTGTGGCAAAGAAGACCACATCCTGCCACAGTCTGACTTCTCCAAGCCATTCAAGCAAGGACTAACATAAAATAGTTGTGGATCCCTACAGCTAGGAGCAGTGGTGGCTGGTATCCATATGGACTGGTAGGGTGGAAGAGCTAGGCTACCAATAGGTGAAGCCAACGACAGGCTATGCCAACTGATTCTAGCTTTGTTCCTATAGTACTCATTGCTGAGTTCTACAAGAGTAACACTGAGGCTATGGAGGAGGAAGCTGGCAGAAGCAGAAACACTCCCAGCACTGGTTGCAAGTAAGAAAGGCAGGCAGGGGCTGGCTGAGAGCAGATTGAGGTTGCCTATTTGCTCCCAATAGACCAGTCTCCATTGACTGAGAGGGAGATAGGGACATTTTAAAGAAATAAATCATGGGAAGCATTTGCAGCAGGGACAGCGCATCCTGTTTTGCCGTTTGAGGCAAAACGGAAAGTATTGTCCCACTCTGCCCCTCCACTTTGCACCACCATGCCCCTTCCACCCACCTCTGCCACACTGTATGCATCAGTGCCTGATTTTTGCAGCTTTTTTAAGGCATGCCCCCCTTCTATTGTGCATCATGCAAATAAAATGCTCCCCCGTATCCCCTTTCCAGTGCACCACTGCTTCCAGCTCCCTTTGCTGCCTCCCTTTCAGGGGGGCTGTTCCAAAGGCTGCACTGGAAACCTTGTGCTTGAAGCCTTCTGTAAGGTGGTGGGACAGAACAGTCCTTCTGGCACCAGTGCCAATGCTGCTTACAGTGGTAAAGTCAGGCTCATTCAGACACACTGGCAGAAGCACCAGATGGTGGCAGCAGTGGTCCTACTGGTGTAACCTCGACCTGGCAGCTGCCCCATTCCTATCCAGGTAAGCAACAGTGAAGCAAATGTTAGAAGGGCTGATGTGCACCTCCACCTCCCCCCCCAGCTGCTGCCTGTGAACATGTGCCCTAGAAAGAAGACAATGATGGCAGACAGTCTTAGATGTGTGTCTGCAGTACACAGAGTGTGTGCACCTGTGAAGCTGCCCTCAAACATTTACGTATCTATAAGGTCTGAAAGCACTTTGGATGCTTAATTGTGCATTGGAAGTTGCCAGGGGTTGTGCGGAGTGATAGCTGGAAGCAAAAGCTCCTGTAACCTTTTAGAAAATTCCAGGCTATTCACAGTGGAACTAGCAAGGCTATTATAGTATCATTGGTTTCTGAAGCCAGCTGTTCAGTCGTCTTAGCGGGAACAAGCAATGGAAAGATCACTTAACAGCACATCAGTGTATCACACCTTTGACACACTGCACCTTGTCACAGTGGTAAGTGTGTGATGGTGGGAAGGTTCTCTCTCTCTCTCTCTCTCTCTCTCTCTCTCTCTCTCTCTCTCTCTCTGTGTGTGTGTGTGTGTGTGTGTGTTTAGGTAGCCAAAAGTGACTTCTGTTGCAGCATCAAACTGAGGAATATGCCAGAAGGATGCCTGAGGAGTCTCAAGAGATTTAGCTTTTTAAATTATTATTCTAAGATCTGAAGCTGTTAAGAAGAGCCTTTTCAGAACAGGAGCAGATCAGGAGCAGAAAGGATCAGGAAGGGAATCTGGGAAAAGGTTATAGCCTTCCAGAGGAATGGGCTGCAGCATGTTGTAGCAGGGGATGGGGGATCTCTGCTCCTCTTTTTGGTTTTTTTAGGTCAATTGTCCTGGTGCTTGTAGTTCCTACAGAGCATGTCTGATTTATGCATCTGCTGTAGTTAGATAGAAGGTCCCTGGGGAAGTAGAGGCTGAAAATAAAATGTAGGTCTGTTGTTTGGTCTGAAGGAGACTTGTGGGAGAGGAGCAACAAAGCTTTCCATAGGAAACCAGGAATCAGGACAAATGTGAAAGCTACTGCTTGATTTGGGTCATTGCAAAATGTCTGGGAAACAAGGTTCACATGTACCTTGGACTACATAAGGTGAAGCATGCACAGGGTGGTAGTGAACGTCACAAACCTGCACCCTGCCACATTTGAGCATAAGAACATAGCAGTATTTTTCTGAGCCCTTCTGGACCAGCCCAATGGCCCATCTATTCCATCATCCTGTTTTCATAGTGGTCATGCCCTTACAGGATGCCCATAAGCAAGACCTGAGTGCAACAGCACTCTCGCTTCCTGTGATTTCCAGCAACTGGTATTCAAATAGAAGCTATGTGTTTATTAGGGTTAATAGCCATTGATAGCCTTATCTTCCATGAATCTGTCTAATCCTCTTTTAAAGCCACCCAAACTGGTATGTATGTATGTATGTATTTATTTATTTATTTATTTATTTATTTATTTATTTATTTATTTATTTATTTATACATACATACATACACACATACATGCATGCATGCATGCATGCATGCATACCCCACCCATCTGGCTGGGTTTCCCAGTCACTCTGGGCAGCTTCTAACAAAATATTAAAATACAATAGTCCGTAACTTCCCTAAATGGTATCCATCATTGCCCCTCTCCTGTGGGAGCAAATGCCATACTTTAATTGTGCATTGTGTACAATACTACTTTCTTTTGTCTATCCTAAACCCTGCAACATTCAGTTTTATTTGATGTCCATGAGTGTTATGAGTGTAGGAGATTTTAGCAGTCAAACCTAGCAATGCATGTTTTCTAATTAGTATATGAAGGTGTTAAGAACCACAGAGTTCTAATTGCTAGAGTAGGCACAGCGGCGTAGCGTGGGTTGTCAGCACCCGGGGCAAAGCAAGTAATTTGCGCCCCCTAACCCGTGGATTTGCGCCCCCTAACCTGTGGATTTGCCCTAACCCCAGATGTTGCGCCCGGTGCGGCCGGCCCCCCCTGCACCCCCCACGCTACGCCACTGAGTAGGCATAGGTCGTATAATCACAGATTTGTAGAGTAGGAAAGGAGCCCAAAGGGCCATCTAGTCATGTCCCCTATTCTCCTGAAAGGGAGGAGTAAAGCCTGTTTCCTGATCCTCTCTCTCTCTTTCTCTCTTCATTGCAAGCCATGAAGGTGGATGTGATTCAACGTAGCTGCCAACCTCAGACACACGTCTGAGGCAGCTTTGCTGTGTTTCTACATAAGATTTCTGCATTATTTTATTGCTGCTGCAAAAGGAAAATGCTTGTCTGAGGCCTAGACACGGTAAGTAAAACATTCTAAACTTACTTTGTAGTCAGTGCTCTGTTTATTGAAAACAGTTTGTGGTCTATTTATTGAAAAGGGGGTAAAAAAAGGATCCACTGCTTCATGCAGCTGAATTGAGTAAATAAGGTTTGAAAGCCTATATTCTCACACTTCATGAAACTGCTTAACAATGGGAATTAAATTCTGCTAGGGACCTTCTCCTGCCAGAGGGATTGCAAAGCCCCACATTTTAAAAACAGGTACCAACAGTTTTTCTTTGCGTTCAGCCACACACATGGATCTCTAGAGGATTAAATATTGTAATAGAACTAGAGTACCAGAACTAGAGTACCATTCTACCAGTGAATGGTAGAAATTAGATAATATTTGGGTTGTGAAGGGAAATACAAGCTGAACAACTGTGCCAGTCAGGAAATTCCTGGGTTAGCTTGTGCAACCCAGCCTGGCTGGACTAGCCAAATACTAAGCCATTAAGGGCCATATGCAATGCACAAGAACTGTCCTCCTTGGTTCTGACAAGTGAACAGAGACAGGAGAATTGACAGGTTGCCAAGGTGATGGGGTGTGTCACAGAAAAATCTGTAATGTTTTAAATCTAAAGTTGTTCTGGGAACAAGAAATAGGAAGTAAGGAGAACCATTTTGGTGCTACTGCCTGAAAGAGGCTGCACCAAGAGACTAGGAGCCATGACTGGCTGCTGCTTTGGACCCAGGCTTGCTGAATCTAAAAAGGGACAATGAGAGATACTCTTAAAGACACTAGCCTCTGCTGTGTCTCGGTTTCCCTAATGGAAACACAACCCTGAGTGAGTGCATAGAACCCTCCCAGAATCTTACTATTGCTTGGCAGAGATCGGGAGTGGCATGCAACCTTCATATATCCTCTTACCAATTCCCGTCAACGAAAGGGAGAAAAAAAAGTTTTTTCTTTCCACTTCCTCCTTAGTAGACATGCATAGGGTTGTGCTGATAAAAACGCCAGCTCCTATTAAGATGAAGCAGCTGTTTGAATATTGGTTGGCATTAGAAGGTGGCACCCGGCATCTGCCGAGGCCCATACCTCAGCAGTGTCCTGCTGCTGACCACGCCCCACTCCACACCCTCCTGGCTTTCCACTTCCCACACTGTTGTTGCTGTCTGTGCACCTCCCCTCAGGTTAAGTACTTAATTCGTTCTGGAGGTCCGTACTTAACCTGAAACTGTTCTTAACCCGAAGCACCACTTTAGTTAATAGGGTCTCCGGCTGCCGCCGCGCTGCCAGAGCCCGATTTCTGCTCTTATCCTGAAGCAAAGTTCTGAACCTGAAGCACTATTTCTGGGTTAGTGGAGTCTGTAACCTGAAGTGTATGTAACCCGAGGTACCACTGTATGCAGACAGAAACAAAAACAAGGAGAAGGAGCACTAACCTTTATTTCCCTTGCCCTCTCCTTCTGGGCACTGGTGCAGATTGGGGCAAGAGGGAGAGGGCGGGTGGGGATGGGCAGAAAACCCCAGGTTCAGTCCCCAGCATCTCCAGGTAGTCTCTGGTTGGAAATCCCAAAATGACACTGCCAGCTAGTGTGGTGCATGGGTGGGGAACTGCAGGCCATATTGCCTTCTGGAAAGCATCCCAGGGGGCCACTGGGTGGAGCCATGATTTAAATTTTATCTCTGTGCAGTGTTCTCATTTCCACACTCCTGTCTATCCTCTTTCTAAGCAACACAAAAGGCGTCATCAGAGTTCAAGAGTACATTCCAGCCAGGCAAAACACATGGGTTGCACAGCATGGCCAGTGAGGGGTGTGTTGCCTGCAGAGAGTTTCAAGGGCCATATAGAAGCACTTGGAGGGCCACATTTGGCCCTTGATCCTGAGTCCCCCCACCACTGATGCAAACAATGCTGAGCTTCCTATCTTCTTAACACATAGTGATGAACAGTGATAGGAAGCCCCACCTGTCCAACTAGGGTGTTTTGCCCAAGGTCCTCCCAAAAACCCAGAGATGATATATTGGTGTGAATTTACCCTCTGGTGGCTCATAAGTCAGCTCAACTAGGTTTTGCACGCTGTGCTTTCTAATTTGAGGGCATGTTTCCAGGCTCTGGCCACAGAGCAGCAAATAGAGCAAGGCTGAATCAGAAGCAGATTTTTTTTTTAAGAACTAGGACAGGGCAAGCCAACAGCTCAGCTATATTCTAAAGCTTAAAAAAAAAAAAAACAATTGCCAAAAAAAGGGGGGGAGAGATAAAACCAGCTGTGTAAGACCAAACAGATGCTCTAGTCATATACATCACATGACACGGAAGCATTAATAGTCAATGCTGTCACGTTGTTGCAGAGGTTGCTTTCTGCTGTCTTTGTAACTATAGGTTAATATATTGTTATGACACGGCCTATTCCATTTTGCTTAAGAGTCCATTTTCAATATAACCCAAGCAGGATAGTTTTTCAATATTCAGTCAACTAGGGTACTCCTTAGTGCTAAACAATCCTAGGTCACAGTCTAGGGCAGAGGTGGGGAAACTGTGGCACTCCAGATGTTGTTGGACTCCCAACTCCCATCAGCCCAAGCCAGCATCACCAATGGGCAGAGAAGCTATAATCCAACAACATCTGGAGGATAACAAGTTGCCCACCCTGGTTCAGAGCAGCGTTTGTGAGGTGAAGCAGTTCTGTTGCTGTAACAGCAGCAGCATTATAAATGGGTAGGAATCACATTTGTGAGCATATTCACTCATCAATTATTTCATACCTTCCAAGTGTCCCGATTTTCCAGGGTCGGTCACAGAATTACAAATGTCATCTCAGCTTCTGATTCAGTCCTGGAAAGTCCCTATTTCCCCCACCAGTGCAACTGCTGCTGAGCTTTGGAAGGAAGATGCTGCAAGGTAGCATCCCATGGACTCTCCATAGCTACTGCTGCTGGCCTATTCCCTTGGGCAGCCCATAGCGGCTGTTGGAGAGCAGGCAATGAGGAGAAGCTGCGACTGTGGCTGCCAAGGTACCACCCTACATGACACACTCACTCTGAGGGACAGGCATTGGGCAGGGTCACCCTGGGCAGGAAGAAAGGCAGTGAGAAATGGAGTTCAAGGAGTCTTGATTTTAAAAAAGAAACACTTTGTGTGTCCATGTCTGTCAGAGATGGGGTACCTGTAACCCCACAACTGTTACTAGTCTGTAGTTCGCAATTATTCCTGACCATCAGCCATGCTGGCTGGAGCTGGTGGGAGTTTTAGTTGTCCAACAACTTCTCTTCTTCTCTTCTTTGGCGATGACTCGTAGCTGAGTAAGTTTGTCTTCCATAAACATGGTTTTAACAGTGAGTCCGTAAGTGACTGATGAGGCCAATTCAGGATCCACACGTCCTTCCACAGTGGGGACATTGGTTTCTGGGCAGGAGTTGATTATGGTGTGGATTTGCCAAAGCTCATGACACCTTTGGTAAAGGCTGTTCTCCAATTGGAGCGCTCACAGGCTGGTGTTTCCCAGTTGTCAGTGTTTATACTACATTTTTTTAGATTTGCCTTGAGACAGTCATTAAACCTCTTTTGTTGACCACCAGCATTAGGCTTTCCAAGTTCGGAATAGAGTAGTTGCTTTGGAAGATGATCAGCAGGCATCTGCACAACATGACCAGTCCAACAAAGTTGATGTTGAAGAATCATTGCTTCAACACTGCACTAGAGGGTCACAGGTCACCCATCCCTGCAGGAACCAATAACAGTACTTAAGGGAGTGGAGTTATCTGTGAAGTTTCATTGGAAATTACCGTCTCTTGCCAACTATAGATTTCCCCTGAGTAGGACAGCATGAAGGAATCCCTCTATATGCACCCAGATCCCTATGTTCAAGGTTTACCTATGCAGGTGTGTTTTCCCCTGTGACATTTCTCTGTATTCCTAGAAATGTGCAGCATCCCTGAGCATTCTCTTGCTATGTCTTATCGAAGTTCTTTTAGCTTCTTCTCAGAAGTATTCAAAAAATGTGTTTGCCTGTGCTGAACCTCCATTTTTCATCTCAAATGTGCAAACCTTCTAGAATAGAGATAGGGGAACCTCTGCCTTCACAAATGTTGTTAAACCACAACTCCCATCAGTCCTGACCAACAGCAATGTTAGTTAGGGCAGCTGGGACTCGGCGTCTTGTAAAATTCAGAGGGCCACAGGGTTTCCCATAACTGTTGCAGAAGCTGATTTAATGCTCCTCAGAAGTCCTACATACTGTATGTGCTGCTCCAGCAGGCAACATTTGGAGGAGACCCTGTATGCTTCCAATATTATGCTATGTTGCCTGACTATGGAAGAAGGAAGTTGTTGCCTTGACATGCCCAGGGCTGGGGGCTGGAGTGGCGAGAAACCAT
The DNA here is from genome assembly GCF_964188315.1 of Podarcis muralis. NCBI lineage: Eukaryota > Metazoa > Chordata > Lepidosauria > Squamata > Lacertidae > Podarcis > Podarcis muralis. The sequence goes on from NC_135673.1 coordinate 29,755,727, forward strand.
GCAGAATTCTAAGCAAGAGGCTGCTGTTCCAGAGGCAGGAAGGATGTTGCTGTGGTCCATTACTTCTCTTCCCTCTCCCCCTCCTGCTTCCATGAAAGTGAGCATCTTGTGACCAACCCACCTTGGACAGTGGAAGACAGATCATCACAGAGTGTGCAGTCGCTTAACCCTCTGACAGAGGACATATGTTCTGTGAAATACGAAGTTCTCCATAGAGCTTCAGAAGCACACCTACTTGAGCAATGAATCCAGTGCAAACCCTTCTTCTCATGTTATAATAACCCCTCTTCCAAGCAGCAGAAGTTTATCTTCTGCAGGGTGTGTGTGTGTGTGTGTGTGTGTGTGTGTGTGTGTGTGTGTAAAATCTCCAGTGAATTTCAGAAGGAATTAAATGCTGGAGACTTAAAAAATAAATAAACCATGCACTACCTTGGACTTCTTATATTGCAGCCCGTGGCCAATGACAGTGTAGAAGAGGATTCATGAGGTGATGCTGTTCTTTTGCCATAAACGAGGCACAGAAATGAGAAAAGGGCACTGGGGTCTCCGAACACTGAGAGGGGCTAATCTGAGATGGACAAGGGCTACCTTGGTACGGCTCTCAGTCCCGCTCCTGCATGTGACGCTCTGAATTACATGATTATAGATGCCGGTGGTGACATCCTGCATTTGTGTGTATATGAAGATGCTCAGCATTTATTTTTTTATTTTTTTGCTGGCAGCTGCCAAACGCTATCATGCTTTCTTTTAATTCTTCAGTGACAGTCAGCATCTTTTGCCGCTGAACAGAGACAATCCGCTATCAAGTTCCAGCTAGCAATATCGTTATCTTTGCATTCGTCTTCTCCCACCCTCCCACCCCTTGTCTTCTCTCCCTCCCTCCCTCCCTCTCCTCTCTCATCCGTGATCCCCAGAGCCAGTCAAAAATCCAGCTCTAGAGGCTGGAATAGCAGGGGGAAAGAGGGGAGGCTGGAACAGCTGAAGTGTGCACTGTAATTTCATATTTGTGCCAGCCTAAATAAGTAGATCATTGGGTGTAGAGACTGCCTCTTTCTTTTTTCCCCCCTTTTTCGTAAGTAAGTAGAGACACACTGCACCATTTCCTGATTCAGTGAGCTCTAGAGGGCTGCTGGCTGTGTGCGGCAGGGGAGGTGCTAGAGCTGATCAAGCAGCGTAATTTTATACATTACTGAATCAGTGCAGGAAAAAGCTGGAGGGACAAAGCGTCAGCTCATCTTTGGACTGCATCGTGAAATCCTCCCGCTTTCTCCTCTAGCCATGCTCTGAGAGATCCGTTTCATTTCCCTCACACCCACCCACCCCTCTCTCTTTTTTCCTTTCCTGCTTCCCATTCCTCTTTTTCTCAACATTTTCCCTCCTCCTCCTCGTGTGAACGATAAAGTGGTCTGATGATGGCCCTCGTTATGGAACCTATTAGCAAGTGGATGCCCAAACAAGTAGTGGATTGGATGAAAGGTAAGAGTATTTCTATATTGCAATCTGCCTCTCTCTCTCTCTCTCTCTCTCTCTCTCTCTCTCCCCGCTGGCCTTTCATAACCTGCGCTTTAGGCATGATGCATTGTGGTGATCCCAGCCCCTGCTCCTTTCCAATGTGCAGAGTTCTCTCAGTTTTGAAGATCGGTATGCTGTCTCATGCAAGCGAGTTGACTGAGAAAGAGGCACGACTGAATGGAGACAGGCTGTTTTTGGTGTGTGTGTGTGTGTGTGTGTGTGTGTGCGTGTGTGCGTGTGTGTGTTTAATTTGACACTCCAATGCTAAAGTGCCGCTGGAACCTCTTGGCTGAGAGCTGATTGCATGTGTGAGCCCAAACCCTGGCGGGACTGTAGAATGTGCCCGTGCTCTAAGAAGCAGAAGACACCTACCTCTCCCCATTTAGCCATTGCACAGTGTAATGATCTTATGCCTGGCTGTCTTTAAAAAATGCCCTGATTATCTCTGATGTGTTCGGAACAGGTGATTTGATGCAGTAGGTTGCAGCACTAGTATGCATGTGTGTGTGTCTGTGTGTGTGTGTGTGTGTGTGTGTGTGTGTATTCAAGCATAGAGCTAGTGATGGGAGGATGACACCCTTGATTCCTGAGCCATGTACAGGTTGCTTAGAGTCTGGGCTCCCCAGCTTTGCTTGTAGCTTCTCTGTATTTTGTGTCATGCATTCTCCGTGACAATCTCCCCACAACCCGCCCCAGCACTGTGGACAGTGCAGCCCCTGCCATATATGGAGAGTACAACGAGGGAGCAGCAAGGGACACCTGAGAACAACCTTGCAGGAGAAACTCTTCAGGATAAGTTGGCAGGAATTACGGATTCCACACACACGCACCCACACCATGCATTGTGTAGTCACTACCACCATACCAAACCCATGTTTTCTATCTGGAAACTCAGCCTATGGTATCAGTAGGCATTAATTTGGACAGGAGGCACTGAAGTACTTTTCTGAACACAATGAATCTTGTTTCTTTTTTCCTGAGTAAGGAGGGGGGGTGCAAGCAATTGTATGTATCTGTGGAGACCTACATTGCGAGAAAGGGCTGGCCTTAAGGAGCAAGCTAAGTACTCACAGTTTCTGCTTTGCAAAATGAACTCTGGTGGAACATTTTCTTTGTGATGTAGGGACACACGGTAACAAGCAATATACTTCTATTTATATATGTATATGCAATACACAGGCCTTCATTATATTGCTCTGTGTGTGTGTGTGTGCATATCTGCATGTAGTATTATACTGAAGGGCCATCACCTTTTCCTTTTAAAATTCCTTTACTATTAAACCAGACATTGGTTTTAATTTGTATGCAATTAATATAGCCCTGATCTCCAAAAGGTGCATCGTATGTACAAAATAAGATACACAATATAATTCAGTTCAATATATGGCCCAAGTTGGAGTCCAAAACTGTTTGTATTTCATGGCATAATTCTACATGGTTATGCATAGGGATAATTTTTGAGTTGGGTGGAATGTACTCCCTGCTTCTACTCTGCAAAACTGCCACTATTCATACACACAACAGTTTTGTGCAACTCTTCTTGCCAGCAGGGTAGTATGTGTTGTGCTGTTACACACCTGTACCCTCAACATAAGCCCTCGTATGGGTGGGTAACATCTGAAGAATCCAAAAACTTGGCTTCTCAAGAATCCATTTCTTGACCCTCATGGAGGGGGTCATTATTCCAATATGGCTAAGCCAGGAAAAGTCTTGAAATTAACAAGATCTTGGGACACCACTGAAATAGAGCACTGGTGTCTAAGAGGGAAGAATCCTACTGTTTAGATAGCTTTGTTACTGTATTCAAAGGGTTTGTGGGTGTAGTGAAAATTTTACATTTCCAAAACGCAGGTGATATGATGGGTCGCAACACTACTGGAGGCATGGTTTTCTAAATAAATAAATAAATAAAAATTAATAATAGTACTTGTTGCTGGATTCCAGATAGATCTTGGTTTTATATTTACAACATAGCTGAGAAAGAAAATCCACCACCAGTGGAATGAGCACTTTTCTCATCCTCTATGTGTGCAAACAGTTTTTTTTTGGAATGACAAATAAGGACGCCAACTCTTACTTATCCCAAACACTTAGGATTTAATCAGACAAAGTATGATTAAAATGATGATTAAAAGTATGATAGCAGAGTCCCCGTGTTTGGATGCAGATTGTGCCAAATTTATGTGATGCAAGAGGAATTTGGGGGTGAAAAATGCTGTGCAGGAAGATCCTGCCTGTCAACTCTTTTCCTTCCAGCTCCAAACCTGCTCCCCCTATTCTCCAAGTCAAAGTTGCAGCAGGAGAAAAATGTGTAGGGGGAATTCTCTCTCTCTCTCTCTCTCTCTCTCTTTCTGTGTGTATGTGTGTTTGTGTAAGTAAGGATTAAATAGCCCCCTTCCCCACCACTTCATAAAAATTTAGCAGTTTACCAGTTTTAACACATGCGTCTGCCACCATTGCATCAAGTTTGACCCTAAGTTGCTTGCTAAAACATGCTATGGTGCGCTTATAGATCTTCTGTGTCTTTATCTCTTTGCACATTGTGATATAACAAATGCAAGGGGATTCCTTTCAGCATTATGGGCTATTATTTCAAAATGAAATTTTGCATGATGAAACTGGAGCGTGTGTAGCAGCAGACAGGACTTTCCTTCAGTAGGGGGCTTTCTGAGTGCACACAGACATGTAGGCTTCATTTACACACACCAAAGCCCCCTATTGCTCTTGCTACCAACAAAGGATTAGATTTTTCCTTTAGCATTTGCTCCATACCAATGAACAGATATAATAGCATGAGCTATGCAGCCAAACAGGAGAAAAAGGTTCATTAAATATTATCTTGCAGCTAAAATGTTAAGTGTGGCCACTTGAGGACTTGCCCAAATTAGGGCAGAGCTGAAGCTGCTTATCATATTTTGCATGAGGCTCAAAAATCGCCCTCAGTAGCATTGTCTTGTAGCCAAAACTGATTGGTTGTGCTGACCCGCCTGACTTTATTTAGAGGTGTCTGGCAATGCCACCACTATGTTAAGACACAGCATCACAATAACTTCCCATTTACTATGCGATTCCAGATTGGGGGCATCACCCATATGACTCAGGAAGGAAGGAAGAGGAAGCAGCAGCAGCAGCCAAATAGTACTCAGAAAAGTGTAAATATTTGCAGAATCTGAGCCTTGTTTGCAGGCGGGGCGGGGGGGTGCTACTCTGCCAAAATTGCTAGTTTTCTGAAAATCAAAACTGGTGAATATTCTATGGAGCTCAGTACAGATGCCCACACTTGTTTTTCTCAATTGCAATCTTACTCCAAGGAAGCAAATGAGTCTGACAGTATTTAGGATTCAGATTTGACATGGCACTCCTCTGTGGGAGTTTCTTTGATGCAGCACCCAGGATGTCCTTGTTCTGGGAAACCTTTTTAGCTTCTTCTTTATAGGCTTCCCACGTGTATCTGTAGACTCTTCTGTTTCAGGAGGCTTTCAACCAGATCCCACTACCCCACACCCCCTTTGCTCCTTTCAGGCAGTGGCGTAGCGTGGGGGGTGCAGGGGGGGCCGGCCGCACCGGGCGCAACATCTGGGGTTAGGGCAAATCCACAGGTTAGGGGGCGCAAATCCACGGGTTAGGGGGCGCAAATCCACGGGTTAGGGGGCGCTAATTACTTGCCTTGGCCCGGGTGCTGACAACCCACGCTACGCCACTGCTTTCAGGATAGCTTAGTTGCAGAGCACCTCCTTTGCCTGGCAGAATGGAGGGATAGGGGAGAAATCTGATTCTGTTCTCATTTCAGTATGAACTTACCTAGTTTGCTCTTTTAAAAAATAAAAATCAAATCCCAAACTGAAACATCCATCATTAGAAATTTGCACTTTTCTGAGTTTTGCACTCCATTTCTTCCACCAAGCAATGTGTAGAACAATCCGTATACTCAGGTAAAGTGTGCAACAAAAGGTACATATTGGAGGAACTAGCATTTAAAATCCATTATACATTTGCAAAAGTGTGCATATTAGGTAAAACTGCACACAAAAATGCACATCTTAGAAGAAATTTGCCCTAAAATGCTGGTTTATTTTCGTAACACACACACACTGATGTCGAATTTTAGAGAACTGAGCTAAATGCAGGAAAAATGAGGAACTGAGCATCTATTCAGCATATCCAGTTTAAAAAAAGGAGTCAGTAGCAGGGGATGGAAATGTGGCACTTTTCTGTCTGAGATCCTGGAGCGCTGTTATTAGAGTAGATGAGGGTACTTCAAACTTGCATCTCCAGGTGTTGCTGAACTACAACTCCCATCATTCCTAGCCAGTTTAGCCAATAGTAAGGGATGATGGAAGTTGCACTCCAACAGCATCTGGGGACCCAACGTAGAAGAGCATTGCAGTAGACAACACTGGGCTAGAGAGACAAGTGGTCTGTCCTGGTATTAAGGCAGCTTACAATGTTGCTCCTCAGTGTAAGTTTGTTTGCTTTTTTTAATTTACTGCTGTATCTTTCATTGTGTTTTTTAAAACTGCTGTATTGTATATATTGCTTTTAAATTTATGGTGTTAGCTGCCCTGAACATTTTGCTCTGGAGTGGAAAGGTAGGATAATAGATAATTGCCAACATAAATAAAATGCCTGTGTATATGGCTGCTGTTAAAAAGCATGGAAAACAGGGCTAGGGGAAGAGAGAAAGGAAAGTTGTCAATCCATGTCCACTAGTATTGCGTGCACCTCTGAGGGTCCATGGCTTATAGAGCAAAGTGGTGGTGGTGGTAAGGTAAAAAAGGTAAAGGTGCAGGACCCCTGACAGTTGCACCCCCCCCCAACTAATTCAGCTTCTACATTCAGATAGTCAAATGATGAGGCTTCCTCGTTTCTCTCTGTTGAGACTTCATTCGGGTTAGAATTAACTAGTGTGAACTCATTCAGCTTTCCAAAATGTATGTCTCCTTGAAGTGCATTCTACTTACAGTAGAGACCCATCTTTGAATTCTCCTTGTCTCTTTGAATCCTAGTCCAGTGAGCAGTTCAAGCTTTGTTCAGCTTGTAAGTCTAATCCATGGGTAGGCAACCTAAGACCCGGGGCCCGGATCCAGCCCAATAGCCTTCTAAATCCGGCCCACGGACGGTCCAGGAATCAGCGTGTTTTTACATGAGTAGAATGTGTGCTTTTATTTAAAATGCATCTCTGGGTTATTTGTGGGGCGTGGGATTTCGTTCATTTATTTATTTTTCAAAATATAGTCTGGCCCCACACAAGGTCTGAGGTACAGTGGATCGGCCCCCTGCTGAAAAAGTTTGCTAACCCCTGGTCCAACTCTAATCTGTCATTCAAAGTCTTGAAAAGTTAAGACTCTGAATCTGGAGCAGCTTGATGGGACCATGTGTCACCAGTCTAGAAAGCTTTGCATCGGCTGCCAGTCGCCTGCTGGGTCCAATTCAAGGTGTAAGTACTAACAAAGCCCTTGGGGTCCAAGTACCCCCAAAAAGCATGTTTTCCAATATCAACCATCTCAGACCCTGTGATCAGCAGCAAGGCCTTGTTGGTGGTGGTGTCACAAAGTGCTGCCCAGTTAGCCCTGACCTGCAAAAAGCATTTTAAAGTGGTAGTTCCCCATTTGTGGGATGTCCTCCCTTGTGAAGTGCATCTTCCCACCCCCCTTTCAGGAAGAATTTTAAACCAGTGTTGTTTTCCCGGGCATTCGATGATTGAACATTTCTGTTCCTAGCACCTTGAAAGTAATATCTGTGCAAGTATGTGATTGTGTTTGGTCAGTTTTGGATAAGTTGTTTCATTATTATTTTGTTATTTTATTGCTGGTCTGTTTTCCGCTGCCCTGGGCATCTTTGGGAGGCAAGGTGGGATATAAATGCAATAAATGGATAAACAAGCAAACAAACTGAGATGAAATGTGACATAAACAAGGGATTTCACCAGTCACAGGACAGAGGTGGGTGTGGATTCCATGTTAAGGTGGCTGCAGATTCACCATGCTGTATTAAAAAATAAGGGATGTTAGCATCATCATCATCAATTTATTAATTACCATTCACACAATTGCTTCAAGGTGATACACAATTAAAAATGGCAAAACAACAACAGTTAAAAAAAACCACACACACACACCCAAAAACAGCTGATACATTTAAAACAAAGCTAAAGCAATGCAAAATAGACTAAATAGCAAAGACTTGATCTCCGGCTGCGAAAACCTGTTGGGTGGGGGAAATTGTCTTCAGTTGTTTCGGGAAAGCGCAGACAGTGTGCACCTGCTGTAACCCAGCAAGAAAGCTATTCCAAAGAACAGAGGTAGCCACCCTAAAAGGCCTGCTCCAAATTTCTTCAAAGTGGGCTTCTGAGATCTTTGGAACTTGCTGGAGATAATTAATCTTCACATATAAGCCTATTCCGGTGCAGGAACTGGCAAGAGTTGGCAGCTAAATGTATTGCATATTCATTTTACACACACACACACACACACACACACACACACACACCTTCTCAAAGCTTCAGACCTCCCATAGAGCAACAGAAGCATTGAAGAAGACAATAGCAATGAGCAGGAGCATGGTGGGTGGTCTGGCTCCTCAGAGGCACAAAGGGCAGCCTAGATTGCCCATCTTTGCATCATACCCCTGCCCACAATTTATTTATTTTTTAAAAAATGCATTGCACGAACACACACATGAGAGGACACATATCTGCATAACATCTGCATGTACTAATTAATATGTATACACACCAATGGGCAGTAGATAAATTGAACTGAACTGATTTGAATTAAAATGGACAGATGCCAAGTTAGAAATGGTTACCATAATTTAGACCTGAGCTTGACTTCCTGGACACCCACTGCTAGAAAGAGTAGATCAGGTTGGCCAAGGGTTTGACAGTAAAAGGCAACTTAATATGTTCTCATAACCAGTGTGTCATACATAAGACTCCTGGTTTGAGCCCCATGGCCACTCAATAGAGTATTCTTTCTATTTTCCTTTTGATTCCCTGGGCATCTGAGAATCAACAAATAGGGCACATGCACCCCCCTTATATATGTCTTACAAACACCCTCTGATTTCCACATTGCAGATGCCCTGCAAAGCTTGCGAGATACAGTGGTACCTCAAGTTACAGACACTTCAGGTTACAGACGCTTCAGGTTACAGACTCCGCTAACCCAGAAATAGTGTTTCAGGTTAAGAACTTTGCTTCAGGATGAGAACAGAAATCGTGCAGCGGTGGCACAGTGGCAGCAGGAGGCCCCATTAGCTAACGTGGTACCTCAGGTTAAGAACAGTTTCAGGTTAAGAACGGACCTCTGTACTTTGAGAAATTGTGTTTTTTTTAAAGGCTCCTTCTATACAACTTGTTTCTGAGATTCAAAATAGCTTTGTACTACTGTATGTGCCTTTGTATGCACAGAGCAAGCAAAATGACGGGGAAGTTTCAGCAGGTGCACTTGCAGGAGTGGTTGTGACTTGCACAGGAGGTAGGTACAGGGGACCCTGGAGTTAGAAGAAGTACAAAACTGATCCCTAAAAAGTGGAGAGGGCAAGAACCCCAAAGCAGCAATGACGACTTGAGCATGTTCAGCTTCCAAGGGATGCTGATTAAGACCCCATCTGCACTGTACATTTAAAGCAGTGTTCTACTTTAAATAGTCATGGCTTTCCCCCAAAGAATCCTGGGAACTGTAGTTTGTTATGGGTGGCAAGAGTTGTTAGGAGGAGACTGCTAGTCCCCTCACAGAACAATCCCTGGGGAAGGGTCGTTAGTTAAACCACACTGGTTTTGATTATGTAAGGGGAACAGGTGTATTGTAACAACTCACAACACCCTTAGCAAACTACAATTACTATGATTATTTGGGGGAAGCCATGACTGTAACAGTGATAAGATGCAGTGGTACCTTGGTTCTCGAACTTAATCCATTCCGGGAGTCCGTTCAACTCCCGAAACCATTCGGAAACCAAGGCACGGCTTCCGATTGGTTGCAGGAGCTTCCTACACTCAAGCAGAAGCCGCACTGAAGAAGAAGAAGAAGAAGAGTTTGGATTTGATATCCCGCTTTATCACTACCCGAAGGAGTCTCAAAGCGGCTAACATTCTCCTTTCCCTTCCTCCCCCACAACAAACACTCTGTGAGGTGAGTGGGGCTGAGAGACCTCAGAGAAGTGTGACTGGCCCAAGCTCACCCAGCAGCTGCATGTGGAGGAGCGGAGACGCGAACCCGGTCCCCCAGATTACGAGTCCACCACTCTTAACCACTACACCACACTGGCTCTCTCTGTATGTTCGGCTTCTGAAAAATGTTCACAAACTGGAACAGTCACTTCCGGTTTGCAGCGTTCGGGAGCCGATTTGTTCAGGAGTCAAGCCGTTCGATAACCAAGCTACCATTGTACTGGTTTAAACATATGGGGCAGATGGGGCCTGATTCATACCTCCCACAACAGCATGCAAATTGAAATTCAGCGAACTGTCTTTTGCTAAGGGTGCTGTTGTGATCGGGTTCTGCTTTGGGGCTCCCCAGAGGCCTCTGGTTGCCCATGGTGAGAATAGAATTCTGAACTAGATGGGCCAGCACAGCGTTTCCTAGGTTCTTAAGATATATTCTGTAGCTGTTCTATTGCATTTGCTGATCATGTGAGATGGCAAAGTGCACTTTGATGTTCCGTCTGCCCCCGAGGGGGTCGAGGAGTTATAGTCTAACAATCTGCAATTTCCCAATTCCCACTGTGCAGCTTGAGGGAGTATGCTGGCATTTTAGCTTAGAGAGAAATCCCTGTTTGCCGTGCAACCTCGTGAAGAACATAGCATAAGAACTTGAGCCTGCTGGGTCAGGCCAATGGCCCATCTAGTCCAGCATCCTCTTCCCAAAGAGGCCAACCAGGTGCCTGTGGGAAGCCCTAAAGCTGTTCTGTTCCCACCTGACGTTTCCAGTAACTGGTATCCAGAAGCATTACTGTCTCTATGGAGGCAGCACATAGGCATCATGGCTAATAGCCACCAATAGTCCTCTCCTCCATGAATCTGCTGAAACCATGTGACCATCACTGCCCCCTGTGGGAGTGAGCTCCCTAGTTTAGCTAGGTGCTGCAGATAGTAACTGTTCCACAAGGTTTTGCACCTCTATTCAGCAAAACCATAAATTTTCTCGGAAGGGCCGTAGCACAGTGGCAGAGTCTCTGCTTTTCATGGAGAAAGTCACAGGGTCAGTGACTGGCATCTCCAGGTAAGCCCCCTGCCACAAACCCAAGAGAGCTGCCGCCAGCCTGTGCAGGCAGCAAAGAGCTAGATGGACCAAGAGTCTGGCTCGGTATAAGGCAGCTTCCTATGCTTATCGCATTTTTATATCTATATAAATACATGCACACAGATGGTAACTGCACCCCCCAAAAAAATGTTCTTTGCCATCAAGTAGCACTTGAAGTGAAATACTGCAGAATAAAATGACAGCTAACTATTAAACAATGTTTTAAACTGAAACCACCGGAAAATCAGGGCCAAATCAGGCACAGAGTTATATGCATCGTTGTATCTCAGATGCAGATTTTTTCAAAATGCAAATAGCTTCAGCTGGCATGGTGGTCGAGGGGTCTGATAATCAGCTATATCAGAGCAATCACAGAAGGGAAATTCTTGCAGCCATTGCAGCAGTTCTGAGGACAGCCCTTCTTCTGAAACCATTATTTGTTGCAGGGAGGGGTTGGGAATCCCCCACAACAGACCTCTGGAATTCCAGCCCCTACCCAGATTGTGGCAGCATCCTGTCTGCTTCCAGTAATACATGCTTATTGTTAAATGAAAGGTATAAGTGTTGTTGCTGCATTTATTTTAGAATCACAGTTGCAAAATTTCATTGAGAATTGTGAGCAGCCAATTTTTGTTTTCCTTCCGATGTGTTTCTTTTGCAGTCAAGAGAGCACCATATGTGTATAAATGAATGGTTCTGTGTGTGACATCACAGTGTTTCAAGTTAAACAGCAACAAAATCAGTTGTGGTTCTCGGCAGCCTGCAAGGTGATTAAACAGCTGTGTGTGCACGTAAATATATAAGATCAGCTCCTTCTTAAATGCACCTTTTAAAGTAATAGCCTCATATGGAGTCATTTATTCCAAGTCCTGCTGATTGATAGCAGTGTTTTGCCTGCCAAAAGCTCTGGAGGTTCCAGTGATAATGAATGCTCAGCTATAAATGCCCCATTTCACAAATGCAAAACCCAGTTTCTCACCCTCATTCCTAATTCTACCTCCCCTCCTTTCTCAGCCAGGCTGCAGCCACGAAGAAGAAAAAATACAAGCAAATTCAGTTGGTAAATTGATTAACCATGTTGCATTGATCCTTGCCCAGAATAATTACATGTTCTCAGCAGAAGGGTTTTCCTTAGTACGTAATTCCCTGGTTCCAATAGGGTTCATAAAAAGGGGGGGGGGGTAGAAGGATGGGAGCAGGGAGCAAAGATGCTGATGACGTGAATGGGCTTGTTAACATTCACCTCATGCAGCTTCTGGCAATCCCTTCTTCAGTCTCTCTCCTTTGCCTCTCATTAAGTCACTACCTGCTTTGTAGCAATGTGTCATGGAAAGGGAGTCTCCGAGATTTGCAGAACGCAGTGCATAAAAATGGTAATGCACCACGGAATGCCAGACTAGGAATGGGGCAGAAATTCAGTCCACTTCACATTTTAAAGGGGAACCTACCTGCTTCACTCTTCCCAAATCAATAAGCAAACTGAAACATAGCCACCCTCCAAAATCTGCACTTTTCTGAATTTTCAAATGCAGTTCTCTAGCCCAGTGATGTGTGCAAAAATGGCGAAGCTGGGGTAGAGTTTGCATTGAAAAGCACATACTAGTGAAAATAATGAACACAAATGCTCTGCAAAATAGTGAATATTAGGAGAAAGTGCATACCTAGGACCACAGGAAGCTGCCTTATACTGAGTCAGATTGCTGGTTTGTCTAGTCTAGCTCAGTATTGTCTACACTGACTGCCAATGGCTCACCATGATTTCAGACAGAAGTCGTTAACTGGAGATGCTGGGGATTGAACCTGGGATCGTCTGAATGCAAGGCAGTTGCTCTGTCATTGAGCTACGGCCCTTCCCCAGGCATATGTTAGGAGAAATGCTGGTGAGTTTTCATGACATCTATCTATCTATCTATCTATCTATCTATCTATCTATCTATCTATCATCTTGCAAACCACTGTGGAGTACTGAACTGATAATTGGAAAAAATGAGATTCTGGGAGAAACCAAAATTGACATATTTGCCCCTTCCTGCACCAGAGCACATTATACCATATTCTCGCCAAGCGGCTTTGTACCTGTTATTAGTTCCTTCCACATTTAATCCTCTCATATGCACTGTGCCATTTCTGTTTACTGAGAGCATATTCACATGAGAGACCTAAAACAGCTTAATTGTCATTCCCGTTTTCCAGGGAATCCTGGGAATTGTATGCTTTTGGGGGGAGAAGATGGGTAGGGATATCTTAACAGCAAGCATCTCACTGGACTACAATACCCAAGGTTCTCTGGAGGTAATCCCATGACCTATAAAAGTGGTATATTGGTTTTAGACCAGTTGGAGATTATTATCTAAGACCTTAGCTGCACTGCCCAACATATATTGATGCTGGTAGTGTAGCTAGGAGTGAGATAAGCAGTTCCTAATTGGAGATGGTTATCATGATCGGTTCTCCTGAGATAATTATTCTTTAAATGTGCACTAAAGAAAATTGAATGCACAGTTGACTGGTTAAGATAGGAGCAGGGAGTGACACCTCTGTATAATGAGAACCTGAGAGCTGAACCATACTGGCAGCTTATCAGGTGCCATCTTCTTTTACCTGTGGTTTGTTGGTCTGTTTGAATGTAATGCCCAGCTTCCAAATGGTTAGGCCTGGACATTTTCGAGCCTGAAACAGAAAATCCAAATAGCAACTCCATCTCTAAAATATAACAATAAATAAGGCCCCTGGGAGCTCCTGGTGACAGCACGCAAAGCTATGAACTGTCTATCCCCCTCCCCCATAATTTCCCATAATGCACCGGCATAGCACTGCTCTAGTCTAGAACAAGAGTGGGTGCCAAATTCCCTTCTAGACAAGCTTCCAGGGGCCACATGCCACATGGGTGGGGCCAGAGGCAAAAGTGGGTAGAGCAACAAATGCAAATTTTGCCTTTGTACAGCATGCTCGTTTTCACATACTCTTGCACGGACCTCTCTCAGTTCTCCATCAAGGAAAGCTAGAGTCATTATCAGAGTTCATGGACACCTTTCAGCCAGGCACAAACACTCAAGAAAAGTGTGAAGCAAGTCTGGTGCAGGGTGTAGCTGGGGAGGATCTATGCAAGTCTAGCTTAAACATTGGGAACCATAAGAAGGGAGAGAAGAGACCTTGAAGTTGTCCATCAGCTATGAGAGCCTGGACAGCAGACCACGTAGGTACACAGATGATCTAGCTGCATCCCATCATGGTGAGATGTACTGAATTTCTGTGTACATTACAGTAATTATTTTGAATCAGGCATCTATACATATAAGATAGTGTATTCAAATTCCATGCAAATCTGCACCACCTTTTTATCTCTTATTCGGTGATGTGAACGAGGGCAATTACGGTAAAATAAGTATTGCAGTAGCACACCTCAAGACCTTGTAAGAAGACATATCTGAAAGTTAAACAAGTCAATTCATGCCTGTGAAAGGGGACAGGGGCTGTAGCTCATTGGTGGAGAATGTATGCTTCATGCAGGTCCTCCCTGTTTCAGTTCCTGGCATCTCCAACTAAAGAAGAGATGGGAACCCAAAGGCCCTCCATATATTGCTAGACTACAACTCATCATCCCTGACCATTGGCTGCACTGGCTGGGGCTGATGGAAATTGGACTCCAACAACATCTGGAATGCCACAAATCCCGTGTCCCTGATTTAGAGAATCACGTAATAAGTGATGGGAAAGACATCTAGCTGATAACTGCCAGAGTTGGCAGTGATGAACTAAATGAAACAATGTAGAAAGCTGCAAATGACTATGGAAGAGAAGGCTGCAGACCCTCCAAGTGTCCCTGGGACAGCCTCAGATTTACAGAAGCTGTCCTGGTTTTATGATTTGATCCCGAAATGTCCTGCTTTTCCTTAAGACGTCCCTAATTTTCATCAGAGAAATGCCGGGGGATATGGGGTTATGTGACTCCGACGCCAATGATACAACCTTTAGAAGTCATCTGAAGGCAGCCCTGTATAGGGAAGTTGTTTTAATGTTTCATGTTTTTATATATGTTGGAAGCCTCCCAGAGTGGCTGGGGCAACCCAGTCAGATGGGTGGGGTATAAATAATAAAATTATTACTGTTATTGAATAGGACATCCCTGTTTTCATTGGAGAAATGTTGGAGGGTATGAGGCTCTCAATGGCTATTAGCCATAGTAGCTATGCTCTGCCACTACAGCTGGAGGCAGTAACACTTCTGAATACCAGTTCCTGGAAACCTTAGGAGGAAGGAGTGCTTTTTTGCTCAAATCCTTGAGGTTTCCCACGAACATCTGGTTGGTTACTCTGAGAATAGGATGCTGGACTAGATGGGCCATTGGCCTGATCCAGCAGGCTCTTCTTATGTTCTTACGTTCAGTGTTCCAGCAGGGCAGACCAACCCCACAGCTTTTTCTGTGCAAACATTATAACCTGGACCCTTAATCAACATTGTCTTGTGAGATCATCTGTGAGCAGAGGTGAATTAACCTCCCGTGCTGCAGACAGAGCAAAGAAAATCTTGCACAGGCAGTACTTTGCTTGGCTTTTCTGTCGACAAGGCTGCTTCTACCCCACCTCCCACTGCTTTCCCCCCAAACCTGTGTCTGAATCATAACCAGTACCGTACCTTACAGTAGCACATCTACCTGGTGGGAGAATGTTTTGGCAGGATTATGACAGGCATAGACGGAGGAGCATTCAGCATCTTCAAGCAATACCCGAGCTATTTTTAGGCCTCGTTATTTCCGTGGCAGGGTTTTTAGGAGAGTCTGAGTCTCGGAGGAGGAGCCGGAACCTTAAGTTGAGCAGTCACTGCTGGGCTTGTTAACTGTCTCGAAAAAACATATTCCTCCAAAGCATCATTTAATGCTTGATGCTATCAGTGACAGTGCTTGTGGAAGGATGCAGCCACCCTCCTGCTACCTGCACACCTGCTGCTTCCCTAGACAGGGCAGGGGCAGAGGAGGCTGGGGCTGCAGTGGTGGAGCAATGGGAGCACTAGATTGGCAGTTCTCACACTAAAATCACATAGCCCTAAACTCTCCCCAGGACCATCCAGGTAAGTAGCACGACAGCTCTGCCCCCATGGGATGTGCCACTCCTGGCAGCTGTTTTCACTCTGGGTGGAGCAAAAATCAGGTCTTGGTGTATGTGGTAGCATCACATGAAACAGCACCTGCACAAAGAAGTTCTTTAGAATGTTAAGAAGCTAACTTCTTAACAGGCTCATTGCTTTCCTATTCTGACTAGCAGCAATGCTGCAAGGCATGCTTTTCCCAACCTGGTGCTTTTCAGATGTTGTTGGCCTTCGGATTCCTATGAACTGCAGCCAGCATGGCCAATGGCAGGGCTCATGGGAGGCTCAGTCCAACATATCTGCAGGCTACCAGCTTAGGAGAAGTTGCTCTAAGGTCTCAACAGAGGTCTATCCCAGCCTTAATAACTGAGATCCTTTAATTAAGAAGACAGGGATCGAATCTGGGACAGTCTACATCCAAAGCATAGGCTGCATCACTGAACTATAAACACCGAACAGTGTAGAGTTGCAATCTGTGCCCCACATCAGGTGCATCTTACCTAAATATAAATGCACAACACAGGATCATAGGAAGGTGTCTTGATACTGAATCAGACTATTACTATCATTATTACTTACAGTATTAAATGTGTATACTGCCTTTATCTGTAGATCTCAGGGCGGTTCACAACATAAACTTACAATATAAAAAATACAGAATACATAATAAAAACAAAAACAAACCAATAATCTCCCCACCCTCCCACAACACATTTAAAGGGGAATCGGATGTCAATCAGCCAAAAGCCTAGTTGAAGAGGTATAATGAAGGCTCCAGCCAAACCTCCCTGGAAGAGCATTCCACAAATGGGGAGCCATTGCAGAAAAGGCCTGTTGTCATGTTGACACACTCTGGATGTCTTGTGAAGAAGGCACACGAAGAAGGGCCTCAGAGAATGATCTCAGGGTCTGGGTGGGTTCATATGGGAAGAGGTGGTCCTTGAGGTATTGCAGTCCTGAGCCGTTTAAGGCTTTATAGGCCAAAATCAGAACTTTGAATTGGGCCAGGGAATCAATTGGCAGCCACTGAAAAATGATGATAGCCTGACCCAAAGTCATCCAAAGAGCTTCAGCGGAGATTTAAACCTGGGTCCCCCCCATTCTTAGATGCTCCTCAGTTCTCAGACAACCCTTCAAAGAGAGGCCTATCATCTGTCATGTAGGATGCATGGCCACCCTCTTCCTAGGCAAAAAAAAAAAAAAGAGAGAGAGAGAATTAGGAGGGAATTTGAGGCTGTGATGTGCTTAAAGAGAAGTTCAGTGGTTGACTGATTAAACTTTAATGGCACGGCTGGGACTATGTTCTGTCTCCCCCAAATCTCAGAGTCTTCTCCATGCTCAAAAAGAAACAAGGATCAGCAGTTACACCCTTTGTTTAATCCCTCCGGATTAGCAAAGGCAGGGACCTATCATTGCTAGGAGCCTAGTAATCTTCCCTTGCTTGGTCAACAAAGCAGAGCATTTTCCCTGTTACCTAGACCTAACAATTCTGCATTTCCAATACCAGAAAGATGAGGTTCAACCAAAACACGCAGGCCTCTGTGAGTTTACTTGTTCCACTGTGTCCAGCAAGTCTTACAACTAAGGAAATCCACAGAGAATTAAAGGCTTACTGTGCAATCTATTTATCCTAAAGTACATATTTTATAAACAGTTTTTCCTAGTATTTTTGCAAGCCATTTGACCCTGAGAGAATGCATTTTATATGTTATTTTCACTGATATGCTCCATTTTGTACACATTATTTGGTTGGAGAACTGCACTGCAAAATTTGGAAAAGTATAAATTTCAAAGGTGCTTCTGACTGATTATTAGCTTGGAAAGCGTGAATTTGGGAAGGTTGCATTGAAATGTGATCTAAACAAACTTCTCCCCATCCTCACTCTGGTGCAAGTCCTATTGAACTCAGTGGGGCTTACTCCCAGGTAACTGAGGTTAGGAAAGCAGCCTTCGGACTCATCCAAACTTGCGCTCATCCCATGTTTTATTCCACTCGCCTCGCCACTTTCATCCAGGGAAACACACAGTTTACCACTGAATCGGAACAAACACCAATTGAGTTTTCTGTGGATTTATGTTTGTTACGATTCAGCGGTAAACAGCAGGTTTTCGTGGGGAGAGCGGTGGAGCAAATGAAAATCCTCTCAGACCCATGCCTAGGAAGCATGGGGTAAGCAAAAGTGTCTTAGTTCTCTTACCAAAACCGAGCATCATCGTTCCAAAAGAAGCCCGCATCTCTGGTAAAGTGGCATGCATACCATTTTGCTTGCTTGAGAGAACCACACAGCTGCAGGGAGAACAAGCAGAAAGCAGCTCTTTTGCTCTCGTGTTTAATGACGCTGTGTTAAAATGGAGTTCCTGCTGTAGTCATCACTAAGTCCTGGAATAATAGATAACAGAAAATAGGCCTTGTGTGCCCAGAATATGTTCGCTGGGCTTTAGGGCAGTCATAACAGCTTCATTAGGAAGGCAACCTACAAGCCCAGAACCTTTGGAAGGTATGTTATTAGGTGCCAAAAACTCTTCCATGGCATAGCGCAGGGCCACCAATTCTTTTAACCCAGCAATCTGAGCTTGTTCACTTCAACAGGCAATGAAGTCTGTGGCATGTTTATCAGTAACCAGCTTTGACTCTGCATAAATTGCCCCTGAGAACATGTGTCATTGAAAGAGCCAGCAAAATGCTGACAAGGATTCTCAGGCTAACAGCTAGAGACGCAGAAGTGACAGTTGCATCATACTGCTCCTTCTGACACGTGGAGCTATTTTTCGTTTGCCTGCTTTGTTTAGGGGTTTCTGCTTTCTTCAGCAGTTAGAGAAAATTACTGGTGCGCATCTGTTTGCAGGGGTGGGGGAGAGTCCATCCCACAGACAGAAATGAGATTTAATTTTGGATTCAAATGGGGAAGTTTATGGCGGGATGCATGAGGCTGATAATGGCAATAAGACCAGGATTTTAGGTTCCTGACAAGAATCGTTCTGGGAACTTCAAACTAAGGTTTGTTCAGCCTGCATTTTTAAGCCTAGTTTACACCCCTGCAGTTCCAAATGCCCTTTGGCTTTTGCCCTTCTCTGAATTTTGTTCTCGGCTCAAAAAGTCTACCAACATACATTTTAAATGTGGGCTTTAGAATAAAATGTGTTTAGAAAAGTGTACATTAAAAAAAGACACATATCCCTGCATACTGAAACCAGGCAGATGTGCCTTCACTGTATTCTTTTTGGCACCTGCTAAAAAGACTTTTGTTCAGGCAAGCCTACCCAGATATGTAGAATGTTGATGTGTGTTTTAATCTGTTTCTAGTTTATCATTGACTTTAAATTTTTATTAATGTTTTAAATAGTTGCTTTAACTGTTTTTCCTGATAATTTTATTTTTATTCTTTTTGTAAACTGCTTTGAGGTGTTTTTTTTACAATCAAACCTTGTATGAATTTTGTAAATAAATAACATACATATTTTGTTGATAAAATAGCATTTAAATACTAATATGTGTATTTATCAATTTTAGCCACACATTAATGTAGAACTGGAATGGAATTGTGAATGAATTAAAAATGAAGTGAATCAGAAACAGACTGGCATGTCCAACCCTTATTCCAAACAGGCAAGGGAAAAAAAACGTTTGGGTCAGGAGCATAAATTTTAAAACAGAGATTTTAAAACGTTAAACTGCGGCCCTTCAGATGTTGCTGGACTCCCAGCTCCCCTCAGCCATGAGGCAACACACACAGTGGTTAGGGATGATGGGTGTTGTAGTCTGTTTCTGTTTTATCTCCCATGGCTCAGTGGCAGAGGGCCTTCTGGGTAGTGGCCCCCACCCCGTGGAACACCCTCCCATCAGATGTCAAGGAAATAAACAACTGTCTGACTTTTAGAAGACATCTGAAGGCAGCCCTGTTTAGGGAAGCTTTTAATGTTTGAAGTTTTATTGTGTTTTTAATATTCTATTGGGAGCCTCCCAGAGTGGCTGGGGAAACCCAGCCAGATGGGCAGGAGGGTATAAATAATACATTAGTAGTAGTAGTAGTAGTAGTAGTAGTAGTAGTAGTAGTAGTGGCAGTATTTTAAGGTTGGACTTGGCCCATTTTTATGAGAAATCATTCTGACCAGGATTAAGCAACAACTTAAGTGGGTATATGACAGCCATCTCCAGGTGACAGAAGAGCTGTCACATGGAAGGTGGAGCAAGCTTGATTTCTGCTGCTCAGTCATTTTCCCTGCTGTTTCCATCTTCTGTTTTCATTTGCACCACGACCAGAGATGGGAATCTGAAAACTAGTCAACAGAGGATACTCTTGTTTACCTACATGAATTCCCATTATAGCAATACAGCTAGGAAGAAGTGAAGTGTTTCTTCAATCAAATCTTTGCCTATGTGCACCATCACCTGGCATCGCCTCTGTGATTAGACTGCAGTAATGAAGGGAATACATGCTAACAAGATTCAGGGGCAACAAGGCAGGAGGCGGTCGGGAAAGCGGGAGAAGAGTTGAGGCAGTGCAGCTTAAAACATTTTTCTTTCTCTAATGTACAGTGTTTCCATTGCAAGATATCGTAAAAATGTAGTTCTGGGGCAAGGAACATTTAAACCCAAACATTTACCTTCCAGGAGGCACATGCTAGAGGAACAGCAACTGTGAATTTTACCTTTTGTACAGTAGGACAGCTTTTGCAAGCACTTCCACACCCTTCTCCATTCCTGCCAGCGAGAGGCTTTGTCACATTCCAGCCAGGCAAAAATATTAAGGAAGGCTGTGAAGCAGGGCTGGCAGGGTGTGTGACGTGGGTAGAAAGGGAGTACCTGGAGCAGAGAGTCATGGCCTGGAGACAGTCCCATGTGGCCAGATAGAGAGGGGAGAGCCTTGGGTTCCCCACTGTGGCACATGATAATTTTTGCTCTTGGGTTATCCAGATAAGAAATGCACCTGATAATCATCTAAATTATTATTTGAAAAGCTGCTTTGCCCTGCTCCCTCTTTTGCTCCACTTTTCACATGCAAATATCTCAACAACAAAACTTTTAAAAAGATAAAAGGAGGCATGTCCTTGTTAAGCCTTAAGAGGCAGCAAAAACTCCTTCATGTTGCGATGGCATTATCGTCAAGCTTTGATCCAGTACTTGAAGAACTATTGATGTTCCATAATTGACAAGTGGCAGAGAACAGTTGGGTGTACTTTTTATTTTAAGGACTGCCATTTTATCAGAATGAAAAATCCTTGGAAGTAGACAAAACCATGCTACCCCAAGCAAACACAAAGGCACTCTTCATTTTGCATTCGGTGCTGATAGGATCCATTCCTGCAGATTTTACTATAGTTTCTGGTGATGCTGTGGTCAACGGTAAAGGATGGTGTAGTCTAAAGGATGGTGTAGTCTAAGCAACATATGGAGAGTCAGAGTCCTCATCCCTGTAGCAGACAAGTTTTTCCCTAAGCATTGAAGAAACAATTTCACCAGGTATACTGCAGGAGCAATAGAAATGTTGGAACAGCAAGAATAGCCATGGTGGTAGCTCTAAGTAACTTTAAGGGCAGTGAAGCCTGCGTGGATTTCAATATCATCTTTAGAAGTCCTACTTTTTTGGCCCATCATTACAATCTGGTAACCCAAGGGAGTTATGACTGGATAGCTCAGTTGGTTAGACTGTCGCGCTGATAATGCCAAGGTTGCAGGTTC
Source organism: Podarcis muralis (assembly GCF_964188315.1). Taxonomy (NCBI): domain Eukaryota; kingdom Metazoa; phylum Chordata; class Lepidosauria; order Squamata; family Lacertidae; genus Podarcis; species Podarcis muralis. The sequence goes on from NC_135673.1 coordinate 29,777,249, forward strand.
AATCCCTGCATGGGGCTGCTGCATTGCAGGGGGCTGGACTAGAAGATTGTCAGGGTCCCTTACAACTCTACAGTTCTATGATTCTATGAATGCCTTCTCTCCGTATTGGCCTTTAAGAAGTCCTTGACTGTTTTTAAAATGTCAGTTTGCCTTTGGTCAATGCAGTGCTTTCAAGTTAATTTTTGTTAACCAGGGTGTATGTGTGTGAGAGAGATCATTGGGCAAATTTTTTAATGTGATTTTATGAAAATTGTGTGAACCACATTGAGCGTGCTATGCCTTAAAGGCAGCTTTAAAATGGTGTCAAACAGAACCTCCACATATATATGCAGTATACCTCTGAGTATCATACTTTGGGGAGGTTGTACTTCCACAGACAATTAAGTCAATTAAGTTTAATTAAGTCAATTAGGTCAATTAAGTTTTTAGTTGACAGTTTCCAAGCATTTTGGTTAGATATGGTTATCCTTCGGAACTTTTAGACCTGATGTCAGCATATGATTTATACCCTTTCCTTTGATTCTCCCCCCTCCAATATTTTCCTCCTAAAAACCCTGCGATGTCAGTTAGGCTGACAGCTAATGATGAGCCCAAGGTCACCCAGTCCAATACTTTAACCACTACACCACATTGGTTTCCAGAATCAAAATGATGAAATAAAACACAGTCAAAGAAGACACCATCCCATCTTATGTTATTATGGTATATTCCTATTCCCCTAGTCTCTGAAGTGCAGAGGAAAGGACCCCTTATGGCTTTTGATCAAGACTGATCCCCCCCCCTTACTCCAGCGTGAATGTCAACCTCATCATTAATAGCTCACCACCAAGCAGTGGATGCTCTAACGAGCTACTAAATGGCTCAAATGATGATGTGTTCAGAAGACATTTGTTATAAATGTTTGCTATTTTTAAATTGTTCACTAATGGCTGCAATGAATTATCTTTCCTCTTTCAGAACCATGACCTGTCCAGAGATAGATTTACAAAATCAAGGCATGCAGTGTACTTTGGGTCCTTATACTACACTGACCTAGAAGTTCCTCTGGATTTTTAGATTTAAAAACAGGAGCACTTACATACTCCAGCAGATACCTAAGTTCCAGTTTCATAGTATTTCGTATTTATCATGCATGCTATATTTCATATTCTTAGGGATCCCATGCACATAAAGCTGTGCTTGGAATAAACTTGTTTGTTTTAACCAAGTTCGCTGAATTTGTTCAAAAATCTCTGAACTCTCTGATTGAAAGTATCTCCCATAATTGTTGGGTGAGCTGAATATGAATTAAGCTCATTTTATGGGAGAACTTTGAATTATTTCTAGATGATCTTCACATTCATTCTCTGACATGTTTTCAATGTTTAAGACTCATCCATGCACCTTTAAACTTAAAGATAATAATTGTTGGAAGTAAATTAACATTACGCTGTGTGTGTTAATCTTTTCTTACTTAAGAATATTTTAGATATTTGTAACATTCTGGATGCTGATTTTTGCTGTTGTTGCCTAGGGTCGTTTGGATGAATTTGAATTGAACTGTGAACCAAACTAGAACATTTTGTAAAGGGCTGAATGTGAATTGGAGTTAGTTTCTTTTTGGACATGTTGAACTTGGTGTAGCTTTGGAGAATCTGTTAGGATGTTTACCCTTCATCAAAGAGAGACAGAGGCTCATGCAGTCGGAAGGTGCAGATTTTGGGGGGAGATAGAAAACTGGAGTTGAATGCAGGATGTTCTTTAAAACCTCCCTGGCTATTAGCAGTAAGAGGACTAGGGTTTTTCGTTTGTTTGTTTTAAATGCCTTCCCTTCTCCCTATAGATATTGACTAAGCTGCTGAGGTTTTGTGGGGTGTTTATTTAAAAACAAAAACAAAAAACTCTGCACACGTAGTAGTCTTCTGGACAGATGTTGGTGGAAAGGGGATTGGAGATGGGAGGCAGTTTATCCTGAGCTGCTGGATCTGTCTGCAGCACCCCGTGTGGTAAACCACCAAACTGCAATGGCAGCATCTTGGCGAACTACATTCAACTTGACCTCACATACCCAGCTTGGCCACTGGAACCTCCTGGAACAGGAAGGAGTATAAAGGGCTTCCTGTTGCTTGAGCAGCACTGTCCTCTTGCGCTGTAGTCTGTTGCTATATCCATGGTTATTCTGTGGCCCTTACTTATTAAATTTAATTAATTAAATTTTGTTCTTTACCTCTGCCTCCTAGTTTGTCTTTTGGTCCCATCATGGCTTGTTACATGGCTTCTGATTTGCAGCTCCTGCTTCATCTGATATTGCTGCTCCCCGTGGCCAAGCCCTGTTGGACTGAGTGAGCAAACAGTGTTGTGTGAATTGGGAAAGGACATGGAGAAGGTACTAAACAATAGACACAGGATTATATATGATTCAGACTTTTATTGCTGCAAGGTTTTGAATATATTGCTCTCTATCTTAATGAAATCTAAATGCTGGCCAATGGCATCAGACTAATGCATTATACAAACAAACAAAGCCTCTCTCTCTGTTTATTCTGAGATGTGATGGCTGATTTCAGTTCTAATTGCATGAGTTAGAGCTGCATCCTCTAACTGGCTAGGATAGGTATTGACACTAGTTTTTGTGGATGCAGGCAACAATGCTGAATCTATCAATTTGTTGTTCTCCCACCCCCTCCCTTTTGCTTAAAAGGTAAAGGGACCCCTGACCATTAGGTCCAATCGCGGATGACTCAGGTTGCAGCGTTCATCTCGCTTTATTGGCCGAGGGAGCTGGTGTACAGCTTCCGGGTCGTGTAGCCAGCATGACTAAGCCACTTCTGGCGAGCCAGAGCAGTGCACAGAAATGCCGTTTACCTTCCCGCCAGAGCGGTACCTATTTATCTACTTGCACTTTGACATGCTTTCAAACTGCTAGGTTGGCAGGAGCAGGGACCGAGCAACGGGAGCTCACCCCGTCACGGGGATTCGAACTGCCAACCTTCTGATCGGCAAGTCCTAGGCTCTGTGGTTTAACCCACAGCGCCACCCGTGTCCCTCCCTTTTGCTTAAGCTTAAGTTAAATGAGCAATAGGGATTGCAAGATAAGAGCAGACTTCTGTTTTTGTGACTCTTCTGGTGTGTGAACTTCAACAGGCCCAAAAGTCTGTTGTTCCTTCTAGCAATGAGTGGAAGATTTATTTAAGGCTGAGATCCAGTGGTTCCTGGGAGGGTGCTTCAGGGGCTCATAGGACTGTGGAGAGGGTGGCCCAATCATGGGAGTCCTCCCTGCACCAGTAGTAGAAAGACGTGTGGCTGTTTGACCTCTGTTGGCAGTGCTCAGACAGTGTGGAGGTCAAAAGGGGGATGAATTGAGGGAGGCCTTTGATCTGCTGGATCCAAAGCTCCCCTACCTCCTAGAGTACCCTGGGAACAGGGAGAAAAAAACCCTTGGGCTGCCCCAGCTGACTGGGGAACAGCTGAGAATGGCAAAAGAGAGCTGGACTGGGGGGTGGGGTTGAGCCGTATCTGGAGTCCCCCTCTGATTGACTGATCAGTGGAAGGTTATGTTGCAAACCCTGTAAGATTAGGCAGTGGGCCAGAAACAGCCCAGGGAGTGCCAAATGGGGGGAGGCATGTTTCTTGGAGACTATGCATACTGACCAGAGAATGTGCATATCACTCAGAGAATGCAACAAAACAAAACAAAAACAAAACAGCTGAGATACACACATTCTTCAAAGTCTTTTGGGGTGTATGCATAATAACCGGAGAATGTACAAAACTCAGTCAGTTGAAGTATATTGACCAGGAAATGTGTACAGTGTTCCCTCTTTATGGAAAGATTATGAGACTGGTGAATGTGCACAATAGCAGGCTGTTACACACACTAAACCTTAACATATATATTGGGAGCAATGGGATTGGGAATCATTTTTTAAGTCCCCAAAGAGAGAGCGGAAAGGACAACACATACATACATACACAGCGGACTTCCAGACTCTCACTATATTCAAGTTGGATTCAATCATGCATTGGCAAATTCCAGTTGCACAGGTGTGGTTATTTGGCAACAAACCTCCTCCTGCAAAATATCGGATTGTTGATGTTGTTTTGCTTTAAGTGATGGGGAAATTCACTGGATAACGGTGTGGGATAACACTTGTTTTGATGCAACATCATCTACCTTCCCTGCGAACAAATAAGAGTGAATGCTCAATAAATTGGTCATCTGGACACTCCCACTTTCTGACAAGCCTGGTAGGGCTTTCAGCCTGGTGATTTGACTACTGGTATGCTTGCCCTGCCCAGTCAGATTACACCCAGTGCATTTTTGCTGGGGGTCCTCAAGGGTATGCAACACCTTGTTTATCTAGAAGAAAAGCACTGATTACACCCCCATTAAATTTGTAAAACCTTCCACTATCTCAGAAAAAAATATATTTTGGATTGCACTTCCTTTAATTCCAGAAAAACACCTCTGTTGGAGAATTTGGCAATAATATAAATTTAGTTTGGTATTTTTTTCTTGGTCCATAACAATGAGAAACCTGGATAAACTATCTTGGGAATTTTTACAGTTTGCTTTTTTCCTCTCATATGCTTTGAAAATATCATTAACACAAAGGGTCTTTTTAAAATAATAATAATAATAATAATAATAATAATAATAATAATAATAATAATAATAATTAATGATAAATTGTATAGCTTTTTTCCCCAAGGAAAAAAAATGCCCAGGCAAATCTGTCAAATGATCTAATCTTGTGCATTATCTGTGAACAATTGACCTTCATGTATTTCAACCTCAGTGCAAAGATCAGGACATTGTTCAAGAGTAGGGCCATTACAAAGCAGTGCTGTACAACTGAGCATACAGAAGGTTTCAAGTGCCTAACCCTGACATCTCCAGTTAGAAGAATTAGATAAGTGGTGATGGGAAAGGCTCCTGTCTGCTAGACACCCCAGAGAGCTGTTGCTCAATGATCAAATAGTCTGACTCAGCTCATTTAGAAGTAGATACACTGAAAGGTGTACAATGAAAAAGCCAGATGCACCTCCATCAGGAGGGAATTCCACCACTTAGCAGATGCCACAGACAATGTCATTTCCTGGGCCACCACCACCAACCCAACTTCTGAGGGAGTTGGAACTACTAAGAGGGCCTCCTGTGCTGATCTTAGCACCCGAGAGGTTCTGTAGGGAATGAGGTGATTTTTCAGATATTTGGGGACGGAGTTGTTCAGGGCTTTAAAGACTAATGTGAGCACTTGAATTGGGCCTGTAAATGAACTGGCAACCACTGCAACTGTTTTAAAACATATGGGATCTAAATGGAACTGCAGCTAGTGATTTGGCTGTTGCATTTTGGACCAATTGAAGTTTCCAAGTCATTGTCAGGGACAGGCCCAAGTAGAGCACATTGCAGTAACTCATTCTGGAAATTACCAGAGCATGGAGTCCAATGGTCAAGTAACCCCTGTCCAAAATGGGTTATGGTTGGAGAACCAGCCAGAGTTGAAATAAGGATCTCATAGCCACCTAAGCCCCAATGACTGTTGAATTTAAGAGCATCCCCCCAAGCTGCGAATGTGCTCCTTCTAGAAGACTATATCCCCCTTCTCATTAAATAAAGGTTAAATTTTCTATATCCCAGGCATGGGGAGGGGGGAAAGCTCTGAACTTCCAGATATTGATGGATCGCAACTCATGATGGCTGGGGACAATAGGAGCTGGAATCCAACAACATCTGGAGAGTCACAAGCTCTCCATTGCTGCTGAACACTAAGAAACCTACCAGGTTCTGCCTCTGGTCTTCTGCCATTTGCATTGGCTCTGCTGCTACTTCTGGATTTGGTAGGCATCTTGGGAATGCTGCTAACAGTGAGAAGCTTTCATATCCAGAATTTTTTTGTCTGTGTCCAAGGTAGAGTAACGAAGGACCTTGTTTATACAGTAAAACAATGTTTTTTCATTATTGCAAAATGCCTTTGATCTCAGCTGGTCCCTTGGTACAAGGAAGCACTCTACACAATGTACAAGGATAGCTTTATATCAAAATGAAATGCAGCCAGCTCTGTGTTGATAGGTGATGAGTTTAGTGGAGCATAGCTAAATACGACCCAGACAATGAAGTGCACAGTGCAAAATGTCTACAGTACTTGGAGGTGGTGAGAGAATGAAAGAAAAGGGTCTGAGCTGAAATTTGGGGAAGAATGTTAACACTCTGATCCAGTTTTTATTTTTTTAGAAGGGACTCCTCTTTCTACTGGAAATTCAGGTAGTGCAGCTTTCTCAAGCATGGAAATGCAATGTATTAGGAGAGACTTGTCCAAAATACTGTCAAAATTTCGTAAGTTCTTTTTAGTTTAAATTGCAAATAGCTGCAGAAATTTAGAGATTGCAAAAAATGAGAAAAGGAGAGAACCAAATTTGACAGATTGGGAAATTCCTACTCTGATCCTGGCCCAAACCACAGGGTCAGTATCATCGTCATCATCATTTGTTAATTAAAAATTGCCACCCCACCTAATTACCTCCACTACTATGTGCTTCCAGCTATCATTCCAGACCGCATAAACATGTGGGTCAAAAAGAAAAAAGGAAACCAGCAGCAAAAGATGGCAATTCAGTCAGGAGAGAAGCTGAACTGATGAAAAGGGGAAGGAAGCAGTTAAGGGTTTTGCTGCTGCAAGGAGGGAGTGTGGCTGGATGGGATGTAGTTCAGACAGAGAAAGAAATATGAAGAGACAGAACTGGGCTTCAGTCCTGATCAAGGTCCTCTTGGGTGCCACTGTGCTATAAATGTTTAATGCTAATAACAGAAAGAGGGAATAGAGAGGAGGAATTGGAAGGCAGAGAAATGGCAGCTAGCAACCCACATGGCTGCTCATGTGTTTAATATCATAGGGGGAAATCTCAAAACGCTCACTCTTGGCGCATCACCTCCCATAGATGCTCTGTTCCTATTGCAGAGCATAATGAGAAACGCGTTCCAAAACGAGCTTCCTGTTTTGCGCCTAGATGCATATTCTAGAGTAAATGGCACAATGGCTGGCACCGGTGCCTATGGTGGAACTCAGGGGCATGTTTGGGAACCCATTGAGGATATTAGCTCATCTTAGCTGCAGGGATTTGGAACTGGTGGCTCTCCAGATGGTGTGGGGCTCAGTTTCCCCCAATCCCTGACCTTTGGCCTTGCCTCTGAGGCTGATGCGAATTGGAGTTCAACAACAACTGCAGGGCCACAGTTCCTCACCCCTGTCTTACGGGAGTTGGGGGTTTTTCTTCCTTTGAAATTCTATGGACACTTATTCCCCATCAGAAACCCCTAGGTCTGCCATGACTTTTTTTTGGTGGCTAGTGGCTCTGTCAATTGTGGTTTTGTTTGCTGTCAAGCACTCAAAAATGGCTCCTCTAGGGAGGAAAAATGTGTCTGATTGAGGAAGGCTCAGAGACAGCTGGCACAGCCATATGGGTTTGGGGATCATTAGCTAATAGCTATGAAAATATCACAAAACTATCACTTTATGAGAGCTTTACAAATAGTAAAAAAATAATAATCAAAAATCACCTCAGCGACCTTTGCTTTCTTTGATAGTTTAAGGTGCTCACCTCTTACAACACACAATCCAGGAAAAAGATATTCCAATCTTGATATTAATGCTGAGAGAAAAGATAAGTGTCCCTTATGACAGGTGGTGTGTGTTTGCAAAGCAGTTTTGTGTATTTGCAAGGACCAGGAGGGTGCAATATGTCTCTGTGTGCTCTGTGCATAATTAGATACACCCTGGCACCTCATGCAGGGATTCCCATCACAAAGGAACAGACCACCCAATTCCAAGGATGAGTTAAGCTCCAGGGGATGCTCTGGAGCTTCTAGGGTCCAGGAGGTAAAAGTATTTTTTAGCAAAGCAGCCACCCAAGAAGGCAGGGTTCAAGGTGCAGCATAGTCTCAACAAGCCTAGGCCAAGCACAGAGAATCAAACTAGGCCAAAAAAGTGACCCAGAAGTTAGGATAGAGAGCAGCCCACAGTCAATAGTACTCAAGCAATGTACAATACAGCAAGGAGCCAGATATCTATGTTGCATTCTGCAACTAGAAAGCTCAGAGAGGGAGACCGTGGCTTCTTAGACCATACCCTAATGATGATGATGATGATGTATAAACACAGACAACTGAGAAACACTGGCCTGCAAGCGCTCCAATTGGAGAACAGCCTTTACCAAAGGTGTCATGGGCTTTGAAATAAAACAAAAAATTGTCCAGTAGCACCTTAGAGACCAACTAAGTTTGTTCTGGGTATAAGCTTTTGTGTGCATGCACACTTCTTCAGATACACTGAAACAGAAGTCACCAGACCCTAATATATAGTGGGAGGATGGGCTTTGAAGACACTCAAACTCAAGACAAAAGGGAGAAATGTGCTAAGAGGAAGGCACGTTTGGCAAACCCTCGCCATGATAAACTTCCACCCGGAAAGCTATGTCCCCACTGTGGAGGGACGGGTGAATCCAGAATTGGCCTCCACTGTCACTTATGGACTCACTGTTAAGACTGTGTCATGGAAGACAATCTTACTCGACTACGAGTGACGCTGAAGAAGAAGAAGAAGAAGAAGAAGAAGAAGAAGAAGAAGACCCCAACCTCAAGCCCAGTAGGAGTTGCAAGGATTACTTACTCACATGCATAGGTCCCTTACTTGCAAGCCACTAGGGAGATAGGAGAAATCTGGTTCAGTTTAAATTTAAAGGCAAACCTACCCAATCTGCATTATCCAAAACAATGTTAGAATCAAAACATAGGCGTTCTTCAAAATTAACAGTCCACTTCTCCAGCCAAATAATGTGCACAGAAATTCACATGCAATGTGCATTAAAAATGCATAAATTATGAACCATTATGAAAATATCCAAAAATCTTTTTTTAGGTAACATTGAGTCAAAAAAATGTGTATATTACACAAAACTGCATATAAAAATGTGTACATTAGAAGAAATTTGCACTGAAATGCTGATGAATTTTTATGAATTTTATTTTAAATTATAAAAGAGACCCCAGAAACTGATGTGGAAATGTAGAGAACTAAAGTTAAGTTTGGAAAAATGAGAAACAGAGAAACTGAAATTTACAGATTTCCTCATCCCTAACTCTCACACAGGTACATAAGAGAGTGAGAAAGAGAAAGGTTTGAATGCTTTTACATCACGAAATGGGTTTGGTTGTTGTAAAACTCCACAGTTTTGGAAAGTTCACGCATATATACAATTTAACTGGGAGATGGGGTAAACTCGACTTCTTATGTTCTGTTCTGCTGTAATTTAGCAGAATGGAGAGAGTGTTTGGGTACATGCTGTCAGGGGTTCAGGAGCAGAGGGACAGGAGAGGGAGGAAGTAGAGACCGAGGGAGAGGAATCTGAGGGAGAAGTCAGCGAGGGTAGCCATCCGAGGTCTCTAAGTCTCTCCAGTGAATCAGAGGATTCACAGAAAGGGGCCCCAGTGGTCAGAGCCAGGGGGTTGCCAGAGGGAACACCCCAGGAAGGAGGGGCCAGAGGGGACTCAGAGAGCAGCAGCTGGAAATCGGGACCAACTTTCCCACCGGAGAGCAGTAAGGGGGAGGAGTCCCAAACATCGGCAGCAGGCAGCCTTCCGTCAGCGGAAGGACATGAGTCAGGGTTAGCCACGCCTGCATCAGAGAGCGAGGTAACGGTCAAAAGGAAGGTCAGGGGCAGCGCGCGCGCGCCAAGTTCAAATGTACAGGAGGGGGGCGCAATGGGCAGTCCGGAGAGAGAGCCGGGTCCCAAAGCCCGCCGGAGAGAAGGGGAGGAGTCCGAAGGGTCCGCTTCCGAGGCATCCCGGAAAGAAGGCACCCAGGGGGGTAGTAGGACCCAGAGGAGGAAGGAGAAACGTAGAAGGTGGAGTAAGGCTAGAGTCTTAAGCTGGTGTACAGGGGGCGGAGACTCAGACGAGGCTTCGCTGGTCTAGGGTTTAGACGTAGAGACGCACGCTAGTGTTTGGAAATGGAAACTAAATGCCAATAAAGACTTCTGTACAGTTCTAATGGCTAGCGTTGGTCTTCTGTGAGCTGAGACCGGGAGGCAGTCTCTGACAGTAAGCCTCGTCTCAGTTTATCATCGGTTTTCTTCGCCTCAAGCATCGCTAAGGAAGCGAGGCAGGGAGGGTGGAAGACTGGTGCCTTGCGAGCTCACAAGAGTCAGGCAAGATGACTACAGAACAGAAAATAGCTTCCCTGCAAGAAGCGGTGACGCTACTCAACGCTGAAATAATCGCATCCAGGAAGAGAGAGGAAGAAGCGGCAGCTGCATGCAGAGATCTTCAAGCCAGGTTGGAAGGGCTTGTAAAGCAGGGGATCCCAGCACCCAGGTCCGAGGGGATCGGTTTGGGGAAGAGAGGAGGCAGCATTGTATCTCATTTTGATGGGAATTTGCAGCAGTACCCCAACTTCCGAGCAGATGTGCTGTTTGCGCTGCAGCTGCTGGAAAGAGACTTTAGAGATGAGCGGGAAAAAGTGGGGTTTATTTTGTCTCATTTGCATGGGGACGCGAAATCATGGCTGCGCAACCTGTGGAGAGATAAGGATCCAGCGCTCCAAAGCGCAGATGCGTTCATTAAGGCGATGGACTCCTGTTTCTTATCCAAAATAGACCTGGACATTGCCCGGAGGGACATATTTGGGCTAAGACAAGGGAAAGCCAGCGTAAGGCAGTATCATTCCCGGTTTTTTGCATTGGTCAACGAGCTGAATTGGGATAAGGATTCTCCGCCGGTTAGAGACCTTTTTTGGGAGGGTCTGAATGCACAGATCAAGGATGAGATGGCAAGGGGAGAGAGACCCACCACCACTCAGCAAGTGGTTGAAAGAGCGTTGTCTATTGGGGTGAGGCAGGAAGAACGTCCGTGGAGCAAAGAAGAAGGGCGTTGGGGACGTTCACCAGCGAGAGTGCCCTCCCTCTTGCCCAGAGAGGCAGCGCGTGCGCAGTCCACGCCTCCACAGGGAGGGGGCGAGGAGCAGATGGAGATTGGCGGTGCTAGGGCTCACTCAGCTACCAGAGCCTTAACGCCGGGAGCAGTAAAATCGAAGCTGCCTAGAAGGAACAGGAAGTGTTATATATGTGAGAGTGCAGAGCACATGGCGAAAGAGTGTCCCCAGAGGAGTTTCAAGCACACTGCAGCTTCAGTGACAGTATTGGAAACAACTCAGCAGAGAGCACCACAGCAGGGAAACGACCAGGTCTGGCTGGAAGAGGAGGCACTGGGGCCCAGCCAGACGAGTCAGTGAGGAAGTCCCCAGAGATTTTGCAGCCCACAGACCCCCTCCCGCCCAAGCCAGTGGTGCAGCTAACCGCATCGCTTCAGCTGCCCAATGGACTCACCTTAGAAGTGCCTATTACAATTGACTCTGGCAGTAACGCAGACTTTATAGGATTGGAGTTCATTCAACAACACAACGTAGCATTACTGCCAGCCACACTGCCCCTGAAGGTTGTCACGGTGGATGGCAGGGAACTGCTAGGGGGGCAGGTGGTGCAGCAGACGCCGCCTATGGTGATGCAAATTGGGAATCACCGGGAAGTCATCAGTTTCAATGTCACCCAGCTGTCCGACACGCCTATAGTATTAGGCATGAGTTGGCTGCACAGGCACAGCCCAGCATTGGCGTGGTACCAGCGCCACCTGACTTTTGGCTCCTCCTACTGTGCAGAACACTGCATTATACCCAGCCCGGAAGGGGAAGAGGAGGACCCGCAGTTGCAGTTGGGCACGCTGCAAGCAGTACCCCACAAGTATGCGGAGTTTTTGGAGGTATTCTGCGAGAAGGAGGCGGACAAGCTACCCCCTCACAGACCCTATGATTGCAAGATTGACCTCCTGCCGGGGGCGACGCTGCCAACTGGGAAACTGTACTCCATGTCTGAGGATGAACTGCAAGAACTCAGGGAGTTCATAGATCACAATTTGAAGCGTGGGTTCATCCGGGAGTCGAAAGCGGTGGGAGGCAGTCCCGTATTCTTTGTGAAGAAGCGGGATACGCCCCAAAAAAGACTGGTGGTGGACTTCAGAATCTTGAATTCGAAAACCAAGCCCTCAGCTTTCCCCATGCCCAAGATAGACGACCTGCTCGCGACAGTGCGGAAAGGACGCGTTTTCACCAAGCTGGATCTACGTGGCGCGTACAACCTGATTCGCATGCGCGACGGAGACGAGTGGAAGACGGCCATGTTCACGCCACTGGGCACCTACGAATACAGAGTTATGCCCTTCGGATTACAAAATGGCTCTCACACTTTCCAAGCCTTTATGCATCACGTGCTGGCGGGGCTCCTTTACAAGAAGTGCGTATGCTTCCTGGACGACATCCTGATTTTTTCAGAATCGCGAGAGGCGCACGAGAGGGATGTCAGGGAAGTTCTGCAGAGACTGAAGGAGCACAGGCTGTACGCCAAACTGGAGAAGTGCCAGTTCGACGTGACGGAGGTGGATTTCCTGGGCTACAAGTTGTCGGACAAGGGGCTCGCCATGGACAGCGCCAAGGTTCGCGCAGTTTTGGACTGGAAGAGCCCACGCAATCGGAAGGAAGTCCAGCGGTTTGTCGGCTTTGCCAACTTTTACCGCAAGTTCATCAAGGGATTTGCCATGCAGACAGCGGCCATCACCGACACGCTCAGCTCCAAGAAGAAGAAATTCATCTGGACGGAGCAAGCGGAGCAGTCCTTTCAGAAACTCAAGCGTCTCTTCGCGTCCGAAGAGCAGCTGCTGCATGTGAATCCCAGCAGACCCATGAGGGTGGAGACGGACGCCTCAGACAGAGCCGTGGGAGCTGTCCTGTTGCAACAAGACCAGCAGGGGGACTGGAGGCCGTGCGCCTTCTACTCGAGGAAGCTCAGCAAGTCGGAGCAGAATTACACTATCTGGGACAGGGAGTTGCTAGCCATACATGCAGCATTCAAGGCATGGAGGCACTTCCTCATCGGAGCCAGACATACAGTGCAGGTCCACACGGACCACAAGAATCTGGAGTACTGGCGCACGGCTAGGTTCCTCAACCAGAGACACATTAGATGGGCAGAGTTCTTCGCGGACTTCGACTTCAAGATAGAGTACATCCCAGGCGACAACAACGTGATGGCGGATGCATTGTCCAGAAAGCCGCAATACCTGGAGGAGGCGGCACCGTCGGCGGCCAAGCACATTTTCGCACCGGAAGCGTGGGCATGCGCGTCGGCAACCGTGGACCTGGACGCCGTACGTCGCGCGCTGCGGGAAGACCCCTTCGCACGGGCCAAGATGGAGGAGGTGCACAGGGGCACAGCGAGGGCCGACGAGTTCCAGATTCGCGATGGGTTGCTCCTCCACAAGGGAGCACTCTACGTGCCGGGAGATGACCTCCGCGCAAGGGTCCTGCAGCAGCTACACGACGCTCCCACCGCAGGGCACTTTGGCAAAGAAAAGACTGTCGAACTCGTAGCCAGAGACTTTTGGTGGCCCAAGATGCGGGGGGAAGTAGCGGATTACGTCTCGAGATGTGACACCTGCCAAAGGGCCAAGTCAGTTCACAGACCGCCGGCGGGATTGCTGGAACCGCTGCAGACACCGTCTGAGCCGTGGGAGAGGGTGGCCCTGGACTTCGTCACGGATCTGCCCAGCTCGAGGGGAAAGACAGCAGTGCTAGTGGTGGTGGACATGTTTACTAAGATGGCACACTTCATTCCGTGTGCGAAGGTAGCCACGGCAGAGCAGACCGCCAAACTGTTCATAGACCACGTGTTCAAGGTCCACGGTCTGCCACGGTCTATTCTTTCCGACCGGGGGCGACAGTTCATCTCGAACTTCTGGCAGAAGCTGATGGGCATTCTGAACGTCAAAGTCAATTTGGCGTCGGCGAGACACCCGCAGACCAACGGACAAGCGGAGAGGGTCAACGCCGTCATGCAGCAGTACCTAAGATGCTACGCCAACCAGCAGCCCACGACATGGGTGGACTACCTGCCGCTCGCCGAGTTCGCTTACAACAATACGAAGCACGTGTCGACGGGGGTGACGCCGTTCTTCGCCAACAACGGGAGGCATCCCAGAACCTTCCCGGGTTTAGAGAGAGTGGGGGAGGGGGAGCCACAGGCAGCGGAAGCCTTAGCGTCAGAGTTGCAGGAAGTCCACGAACAGCTCAGGAGGCAGTTAGAACTAGCAAAGCACGCATACAAGGTGCAGGCCGACAGACACAGAAGAGTTGGGGAAGACATACAGGTGGGTGACTGGGTCTGGCTAGCAGCGCACGCAGTGCCGACCAGATTAGCTAAGAAGAAGCTAGGACATAAGCAGCTAGGACCTTACCAAGTCCAGGCGCAGGTCAATCCAGTGGCCTTCCGGTTGGCTCTTCCGGAGGGTTCCAGAATGCATCCGGTGTTCCATAGATCGGTGCTCACGCCCTACAAAGCACCTCATAGGTTTCAGGAGCCAGACACCGCACCAGACCAGAGCAGTGAAGGGCCCAGAGTGAGGGGGCCGCCTAGGAAGGGACACATCAATGAGGTCACAGAGATTTTGGACTCCAGATGGGGGGAAGAGGGAGTAGAATATTTCCTAGCCAGAGAGGGTACCCCGGCCAGTGCCAACAGCTGGGTACCGGACTATGCCTTGGAGGAACCGCTGCTCAAAGAGGAGTTTCATGCCCTCTTCCCGCACAGGCCCATGCCAGCAGAGTATTTCGATGACTGGCTTTTCACACCCACTCTTTCAGCCAGCACATTCCTGGGGTTCGACTCGGACGAGGAACAGGCACCAGTCCCCAGCTCTCAGGTGGGTTCGCCACCGGGGTCTGCCTCAGACCACTCGTATTGGTGGGACGATCAACCAGAGGAGCAGTGGCGCAGGAAGTGGCTGAGGGGTCCTTGGATGGGACCACCCGAAGAGGGGGAGAGGGGCGAGACGGACATGGACGTGTTGGGGGACAACGTGGGGTTCGAGCATGAAGACAGAGAGATGGAAGCAGAGGAGAGCGACGTTGACGAGTACATGGGGGATGAACTGTATCCGGCAAGCACCCCCGCGACGACGGAGCACCCAGTACCCGCACCGGAAGGAGGGGAGGGGGGAAGGGGGGGCTTCGAGGGGGGGATGGATGTCAGGGGTTCAGGAGCAGAGGGACAGGAGAGGGAGGAAGTAGAGACCGAGGGAGAGGAATCTGAGGGAGAAGTCAGCGAGGGTAGCCATCCGAGGTCTCTAAGTCTCTCCAGTGAATCAGAGGATTCACAGAAAGGGGCCCCAGTGGTCAGAGCCAGGGGGTTGCCAGAGGGAACACCCCAGGAAGGAGGGGCCAGAGGGGACTCAGAGAGCAGCAGCTGGAAATCGGGACCAACTTTCCCACCGGAGAGCAGTAAGGGGGAGGAGTCCCAAACATCGGCAGCAGGCAGCCTTCCGTCAGCGGAAGGACATGAGTCAGGGTTAGCCACGCCTGCATCAGAGAGCGAGGTAACGGTCAAAAGGAAGGTCAGGGGCAGCGCGCGCGCGCCAAGTTCAAATGTACAGGAGGGGGGCGCAATGGGCAGTCCGGAGAGAGAGCCGGGTCCCAAAGCCCGCCGGAGAGAAGGGGAGGAGTCCGAAGGGTCCGCTTCCGAGGCATCCCGGAAAGAAGGCACCCAGGGGGGTAGTAGGACCCAGAGGAGGAAGGAGAAACGTAGAAGGTGGAGTAAGGCTAGAGTCTTAAGCTGGTGTACAGGGGGCGGAGACTCAGACGAGGCTTCGCTGGTCTAGGGTTTAGACGTAGAGACGCACGCTAGTGTTTGGAAATGGAAACTAAATGCCAATAAAGACTTCTGTACAGTTCTAATGGCTAGCGTTGGTCTTCTGTGAGCTGAGACCGGGAGGCAGTCTCTGACACATGCATTTATCACCTCTGATGAAGCCAGAGACACAGGGAATGGCAACTTATGTATCTGATGGTTTTGTTTATGGAATATACTGATTAATCTAAGCAGGCCATTCAGGAAGAAATCCGAAATTGCTAGCTCTGAGTTAGACTCCAGTGCCCATTGACTCAGCCGCTAATGACAGGCTGAAGAGGTATGTGGGATGGGAAGAATGTGCTAGTATAAATCCTGTCAATATTTAATAGAGTAATTATATTAGAGATGAAATTAAAGCACGGTGGTATAAATGTCAAGAGCTTGTATCCCAGAAAGGACATGCTGAAGAGCATGGTGGAAAGTAAGGACGTATAATTCAGAGAACCACAGCAGGCAGTGAAGGCTGGGTCACTGAGCAAATTAGGCACTTCTGCATTAACACTAGCCTGCCCTCAGTGAACCCCATCTGCCGGCCTTCTTACCTACATCCAGACCAGCAGGTGGCGCTATCTGTCATCCTCCTCCTCCTCCTCTACCTCCTTATTCTCCTTATGTTGCCCTTCAAGAACTTAGTAGGGAGAGTGATGTAGTCAAAAGAAGCATTGGTATCCTCTGTCATTTGCTCTGCCTCCACCGACTGTTGGGCTCTCTGACACCTGCCTTACTACAGTCCCAATGCAAGCAGGTGCTTTGAGTGTTTTGTTTTTAATAGGAATTAAGCAGTAGCATTGTAGAATAAATAAATACAAGGATGTTTACTTTGGCTACATCTACATTCTGGTCTGAGCATTGACAAACTCCAGCTATTCCCTCCTCTCCCCCAAACCCTGAGTTGGAGAAGTGTCAAGTACCTTGAATAGAGGCAGGTGCACGCGTGCACACACACGCACACAGAGAGAGGCACAGCAAGAATACCCAACAACCTCCTTCAGCAATGTGTTGCCCATACTGAGGAAGTGATGTAGATCTTACATGCAGTGGCATAGGATTTGCTGTCTAAGGTCACCTGATTCTCAAAAAGGATTTCAGTCAGTGGAGTTATTATCCCAGTTCAAACTGCATCTTCACTAGCAATCCCACTGGTGCAAGGAAGGGATGTATGACCTGCAGATATCTAATTGGAGTGCGGTAGAGCTTGGTAATTCTTTTTTTACTGGTTTTTATTCTCTCTGGGTCTTGACCCTGTAGGCCAGAGGTGGGGAACCCTTGGGCCCTCCAGAAGTTGCTGGACTACAGCTCTCATCATCTTTGACCACTGGCCATGCTGACTGAGGCTAATGGAACTTGGAGTCCAACAACCCTTACAAATGTCAGAACCCACTCCAGAATGTAAGAGGATGGTCTAGGATGGTCTAGCTGCACCATAATAGGAAAGCTTGGAAGCTCGTTCCTACTGATTAGAAATCCAGAAAATCAGGATTCCAGCAAGTGGATGACACAGAAGATGGCTTTTTCCACTCCTGAATTCAGCTCAGGCGTCCTCAGGCACCTACTAAACAAATTATGGAAACTGGTACTTCTACTCTCAAACTCCCAATGTGTGTCTCTTCTCAGAAGTTGACTCAGCATGCCTCCTGAATCCATTCCTGGATTATTGTTTTTCTGGAGGGCTTCTTATGGTGGCCTTGCTCCCACTTACATGATGCTTTCTGGTAGCGAGAGCTTGCTAGTTTGCAAGCCTGGGTTGAGCGTCAAGAAGGTGTGTGCAAGACAAAATGGTAAGGATGGGGAACTTTTTAAAGCCCAAGGGCCACACTGCCTTAGAGGCAACCTTCTGGGGGCCAAATGCTACTGGTGAATAAGGACCAGAGGAAAAAGTGGGCAGAACAATGGATGTGATTCTTACTTTTCTACAGTAGCTACATTCTATAGCCAGCCACAGAGTGCCAGAAGCTTTGGGGAAATGCTAATTATGTCCATTCTACTACTAATCTGCCTCCATTTTAAAAATAAATACTTGGGCTAAAATTTATTTTCCTCTTTTTGTCCTTGTAATACATCTCAAATTAGGCCAAACAATAGTTCACATATTTTACCGAGCTTTTCACAGAGAACGTTGCAGACGTGGTGAAGGGTAGCACTGTTTGTAAGCCTTGTGAGATTGTTCCATTCTTGACTGGGCAGTTCATTTGAGTTCCTGTTTTTATCAACCCGTAAAAAGGCTCTTAATAGAACACTGTGCTTCTAAAATTGTACAAAACCAATTTGTAACAATCAATGCAGATTGAGTTCAGCTGAAGTAAACAGATTTATTTTTAGAGCCTCCTCACTGTAAGAACTAATAGTTCTGTAAGAATATCAGTGCAATTATGCATACTCTGTGTAAATAAAGTAAGACGGTTACAGAAATAGGTCCAAGAAGATAACACTTTGTTTATATGTAATCCAGCAATATCTGGGTAATAGAGGAGCACTTTATTTTGATATGTTTAAGTAGCTCTTTCTTCTGGGTGAAGCTATTGTACAGACCAGAATTGCTTCAACACGCATCCACTTTCCCCAGGGAATCTTGAAAATCAGCAGTAGCTCTTCCGTTAAAACAAGAATGGAGGAACTTTGGCTCTCCAGATGTTGCTCAACTGCAAGTCCCATCATCCTCTGGCCATTTGTCATGCTGGCTGGGACTGCTGGGCATCATAACTCAATGACATCTGGAGGGCCAAATGTTTCTTATTCTTACATTTATAGGGTGAAAGATGGGGGACGCCTCCCTTACCACCCTGCTAATCAAAGGTGGTGGTAGGGAACAATGAAAGACATCTCAAGTTAGCAGTTAGGCAGGGCAGAAGACGGCATATAGTGCAGTCTGGTACCTCCCTCAGTCCGGTACCATCCAGATATTTTGGGCTTCAATATAATCTCTGGCCATGCTGGCTGGAGCTGTTGGGAGTTGTTGTAAAGCAGCAACAAAAAACATCTGGAGGGAAGTGGGTTGGAGAAGTCTGCTACAGTGTAAGTCATGTGACAACCCTGGCTGCCTTATGCCTGCTTAGAGCAAGCAAGTCCCTGCCACCAACCCCTACTAATTGTTGGTATCTCCCACCCAGTCTTGCTAAGGTCATCACAGGAAACTACCTCCAGTGGTTGAGGCCTCTCTAAGGGCCCATCCACTGCTCTTTCATGTGGAGCTGTGTGGGAGGTACTTGTTTGCGTGGACAGGCGGAGTCCCCAGATCCCGAGTGGTTCCCCCCCCCGTCATGTGGAATAACGACTCTAGACAACGTGCTATGGGATTAAATTGGCCACAACTTTATTAAATTTCAAATGTGGGTAGACCTTGGCTCAGGCATTGGGTGTTCTCCCTCCCCAGTCCCCAGCTGGGGACCTAGGGAGCTTCAGGGTTATCAGTGGGGGGGGGGATGGGCCGGCTCTGGAGAACATATGTTCAAGCAGAGATAGCCGCCCCTGTAACGCCGCCGCCGCAGGGGAGAGCAATGACGACCTTTCGGCGTACGGTCAAAGCCTCCCTTCAGAAAACCCCTTTAACGGGGAACCCTGGTATCGCTGCCACAAAGAGGAAGATGGACAAAAGGATTCCGCCCAAGGCCTGATACCGCCAAAGTTGTGACGTTTTGCTACGGGAAAGGCGAAACCTGCCAATGCAGGGAAATTCCTTTCCGGCCCTTTAACAGCGACCTTAACATAGCAGCGCTCGCATACCTGTGAAGATAAGTTAACCTGCAAAACCTGTGAAGAAAAGTTAACCTGCAAAAGAAGACATTAACTGAGGGTGGGTAGGGTGGGAGAAGCTCTGGAGCCAAGTGAGGATTCCCAGGTAAGATCCTCCCTCTATTGTGTGGGCAGGTAATCCCTCCCCCTACCTGGTCTGGTTTCCCTGGCAACGCTTCCCCCAGGTGGGATTGGACAACTCACTGAGGTAGGCGGTGACCTCCAGGTATCCCACCTGAGGGAAGGCAAAGCCTATGCTGATGGGGCCACTCCAGATCCAGGGCTGCACGCGTCCACGCAAAGGGCGCCCCCCGTTTTAAGCAGGGAGCGGTCATTCCTGCTGGCAAAGGGCAATGAGGCAACCTGAAGCTTGGACAGCATTATAGGCTTTTATCTCAACCTGTTGGAGTTCTTGGACCCTGCTTCCCTTCCCTGCATTGCATTGCATATCAAAGCAGGGAGATGCACCTCAACTCCTTGTTCTCTGAAGGAAATTTCCTGAGACAATTTTTCTCACTAGGAGTATTCCTATGTTTCTGTTCGTTTGCCTTTGTTGTGCATTTGCTAAGTTCTACTTTCATGTGTGATGGTGGAACTAAACCCTTGCTTGCAGCTCCACAATGGTGGCAACAATCAAATGCCTCAACTCTGCTGCTTTCTTTATGGTCCCTGGCTTTTAACTGAGTCAGTCCTACCCTCAAAACTGGAGGTGGCTCACTGAAGTTAATGGACCTGTTAGTCATGCTCATTCATTTCAGTGGGTCTACTCTGAGTAAGACTAGTACTGGATACAACCTCATGAAGGCCTCATGAGGAGAGCTACTTTGCCCATGGCCTGAGGTTACTGCTTCAGATTTCAAGGGCCAAGCACTCATGGGCCTTGGTCCAGATTAAAACTTGTCTATGTGACTAAGATATTCCATTCTTTCTCCTTTTAGGGAAAGGAGTGGTTTGATTTTTTATTTTTTAAAAAATTCTTTCCCCTCCCAATTTCAACATCCAAATGGGCAATGAGAAGCCAAGTTTCCCTGGCATTTCAAAAAACATTGATTCATTTATTTGGAACTTTTTTTTGGCAATGGGTGCATATTTATTTCCACTTTTGAATTTACTTCCTATGGTATCAAAATAAAGGTTTGGTTTAATTAGATATTTGAAATAATGTATGACTGTGTCTACAAATATATCTTCAATAACATTATTAAAGAGATTTGTCTGGCTTCCCTCCAATATGTCTATGTGTTTTATTCATTTATTTCTTTAATTCCATTTATGAGTCACTTCATATGACACACCCCAAAGAGCACATACGCACACATACACAATGGGTTGTATTCAGTGCTATTTTTCTAGAAAAAGAGGTGCCAGAACTCTCCACGAGCACCTCCCTTGTTCTCTTATTGTGGCAATGGCAGCCAACTGAGAGGTGCTGGAACTCAGTTCCAACTGAAAAATAGCAGCGGATGTATTCAACATAGGTCTTAAGTCTAAAGCTGCATTAGCACATTAATTTCACCTTGTGCAGCAGAATACACTCCCCCTTTTCACCCCATAAATTTATTCTGGGGTTCTCCAACCCAGAAGTAGTATCCTTCAGAATATCAGTTGCTGGAGTGGGTAAAGCTGTTGTGCATAGGTTCTGTTTTGGGGCTTCATGTAAACATCTGCTTAAAAACCTCCAAGGAAGGAGAGCCCACTATCTTCAAAGGGAGTCCGATTCACTGGCAAACCAGCTCATCATCAGAAAGTTTTATTCACCAGGCTGGGCATTGCTTTCTTTTTTGGTGAAAACAGAGGCAAAGTAGGTGTTGAACAGTTCCTCCTTCTCTCTGTCACCCAATAGCACTTCTCCATCTTCTCCACACAAAGCACTTACCACTTGCTTGTCTTTCTCTTGCTTCAAACATAGCCGAATAAACCTTTTAAAAAAAAATTTAACCTCACTTATAAGCCTGAGTTTTTTCTGAGCTTTGGCCCACCTGACCTTCTCCCTGCAACTTTTGGCTACTTGTATATACTCTTCCTTCATGATTCTCCATTTCTTCCAATTCTTATACATGCCGTTCTTACATCTCAGCTCATCTGTAAGCTCCTTACGCAGCCATACTGGCTTCCTTTAGATGCCTTCCACTTTTCTTTCTTGTTGGAATTGTCTGACTTGGTGCATTTCATAATTCATCTTTAAGAAACTCCCATCCATCTTGGATTCCCTTCTCATTGAGGTATTTCTAGCCATGGGCTCTCATTCAGTAGTTCCTTAAGCATGCCCTTAGTTACCCTTCTGGAAGCACAAATAGGGATTAGGATAATTTATGGTGGAATGCTAAGAGAAGGGTGTGAACTTTTGATTTAGATTATTATAGGGGAATCTCTTTTGCATGTGTGTGTTCATATATACAGTATTGCCTGAATGGCTCACTTAGGACATATCCTACATTCAAGGATTTGCCCGCTAAATAGCTTCCTGCAAGAAAGCTTGACAAGGCAGCCTGGCTAATTATATTCTGACATATTCTCCGTTTTTTCCTTTATGAAAGATATGCATTTAGTTTATTGGGGCTTAGGTGGCACTTGAAAACCAGGAGGATTTTATAGCTGCAGCCTCTGCACTGAGGGTTAATCTCTTTCCGCAATCTAGACAGTGTCATTGTTAAGCCAATTTACATGTTAAAAGGGACCTTGTCAGGTTGGAATAAATCACAAGGTAGTGGAGCCCCCTTCTTCACTCCTCTGCAACACTCCCAGATTAGAAATAGTAAATTGGTTTCTATAGTCAAGCACCACTATGAATGCTGGGGACTTAGTTGTTGACATTTCTTTCTTGCCTTGGTGAATTAACCTTGTGAATGACCCGCCTTTAAAGCTTCACTGTGGGGCAGTTTAGTACACTTTTTGCTGCCTATCTTTGCTCTGGCATGGCCTTTGAGGCTGTGCCTTATGATGATTACTGTTTCTTTTTTATAGTTTCTTTTGGGTTTTTTTAGGTTTACAAACAATCACAAAGAGAACAAATTTAAAAAATCCATAAATCCCCTTTGACTTCTCTCCTTCCCATTTGTGGTTCCTTATGTTAACTTTTTCTCCTGCATCTTCTCTGTCATTCCAATCCTACTAATAATTTCAGTTGTTATTTGTTTTTGTTTCTTGTGCTCCACAATTTGCCCCTCCAAACTCCAAAGCAAGAACTGATATCAGTGTACAGGGGGAAAGAAGCATATGAGGGAGGGCTGTACCATTTTGGGGTTCAGAAGGGTGGTCCCATAATTGTCTCCTGCATAAAAGGCTTCCTAGCTTCTCCTCTCATGTATTAGCTTAATCTTCAGTGCAGGGAAGCATCCAGACATTGCCACACTTCTGAATTCTAAAATGGTACAGTAGGTCCCAGTAGGAATGCACCATATGCTTTTTCTGAAACAGTGTTTCAGCTGTGTGTTTCCTCTAGGGAATTTAATCCCTGGAACAATCTGGTTCTGGTTTGAGTGGTGTGAGAAGGAAACAATTTAAAATCTGAAACCTCCAAGGCCCATATGCAGGAACAACCAACCGCCTTGGTGCACATAAATATTAAGAAAACATATTTCTATAATTGTTAGCTGAAGGCCTCTGATTTAATTTTTAATGTGGATTTTATAGTGCAGTATATAGGAGGGGTGGGACGCGGGTAGCGCTGTGGGTTAAAGCCTCAGCGCCTAGGATTTGCCGATCGAAAGGTCGGCGGTTCGAATCCCCGCGGCGGGGTGCGCTCCCGTCGCTCGGTCCCAGCGCCTGCCAACCTAGCAGTTCGAAAGCACCTTCGGGTGCAAGTAGATAAATAGGGACCGCTTACCAGCGGGAAGGTAAACGGCGTTCCGTGTGCTGCGCTGGCTCGCCAGATGCAGCTTGTCACGCTGGCCACGTGACCCGGAAGTGTCTGCGGACAGCGCTGGCTCCCGGCCTATAGAGTGAGATGAGCGCACAACCCTAGAGTCTGTCAAGACTGGCCCGTACGGGCAGGGGTACCTTTACCTTTACCTTATATAGGAGGGGAGCTGACTTGGGGTCCAGGTTATGGGTGCTTGTGACATCATGATGGAACCTGACTTCCAGAGCTCCCTACAGTTGGTGCCCCTGCTATATAGGAATTCTGGTTGTAAGCCACACACAGAGACAAATATTAATAAATAAAAATATATCACCGGTCTCATCTGCACTATGCACTTAAAGTATTAGAGTGGTATCACTTTAAACAGTTATGGCTTCCCCCAAAGAATCATGGAAAGTATAGTTCTAAACAAACTATAATTCCCAGGATTCTTTGAGAGAAGCCAAAACTGAGAGTTGTTAGGAGACACCCTCACAGAGCTGCAGTCCCCAGACTTCCCTGAGAAGGAGAATTAACTGATAAACCACTCTACAGCTGAAGAACCCTTAATTACAGTTCCCAGGAATCTCTGGAGGAAGCCATAACTGTTTAGAATGGTATGATACTGCCTTTGACTCACAGCTGAATGTGTGTATTGGCTCCATTGCAAAGCGTTATGTCTGAGATATAATGTGAGTTGGCATAGAATTTATATCTGTAATGCTGGCATAGCCAATTCTTTTCAGCCTGAGGGCTTTATTCAATGTTGGCCAAACTTCCACAGTGCCAGAAGTACAAGGGCCAAAATGGAAGGTTGTGTGGTCACCCCACACCCACTCTCGTGCGCATGTGCACATACACAGAGAGAACAAATGCACATCTCCCCCACAGACCCCCACATACATTTGCAGATTCATGCAGAAACAGGATGAGCTAAACTTAAGGTTGGAAAATTGAGAAACCGAAACTTGACATATTCATCAAACCCTGCCACAAGAAGGCAGCATTTTCCATTCTGCAATGTATTTGATGCACGCAGCATCACTTCTTTTTTCCTGCAGCTCATCTTCCACCAAAAAACCCTACATCATTCATCTCACCGTCTGCTGTGGCAGAATTATATAATCTATATAATTAAAAACATTGTCATTATGGTTTTCCACCTCATTAATTTCAATGCAAAGGAAATGCAATTCAAATTGGTGGGGGATATAATCAGTTACATATCATTTGTGCACAAAAACAACAGAAGCAACAATGAATACTGATCATATTTACAGGATTGATTTCCATTCTAGATGTGAGATAAATAACCAAGCGCCAGAAATTTCTACTCCTGTTTCTGTTTCCACCACAGTTCCCAGACTTTCTTGTCCACCACTGGAACAATGCATAATGTGCTTCTCTAGTGAGAACTTTAAGCACAGCCTCAGTCATATAATCAGGGAACAAGGGCCTGTGTTATCTAGAGAGTGTGCATCATTTTTCTGCAATCCCCAAAGGGTACTACTATGAGAGAGAAAGAGACAGACTCATGCATCCTCTCTCATTTCACCAGGAGATACAGACATGACAAAAATAAAACCTAATTCAGTTGGTAAACTGATTAACTGTGCCGCATTGATTCTGTTTAGAATAATTATAGGTTTAGTGGAAGGGTTTTCCTTAGCATGTAATTCCACTGACTTCTAGCTGGCTTCCAAGGGGGGGGGGGGGACAGGACTGCAGGGATGCTGATGACGTGAGTAGGCTATTTACTATTCAACACACACAGTGCTCTGGCAAACCCCTTAAAAAAATCTTCTTCCCTCATTGCCTTTTATTAAATTGCTGTACCTGCTTTGAAGCACATTGGCTCAGCCAGTGAAACTCCCACATTTACATAATGTGCAGCTTGCATCTGCCTGTTAAATATCTTTGTTTGAGTGCTATCCTCTTTTAATCATATTTGCCTGTTATCTATGGGTGTGGGGTGAGCATACAAAGCATATAGGCATGTAAGTTTTTAGGCTCTAAAGCAGCGTTCCCCAGCCTGGTGCCTGCCCTCCAGATGTTGCTGGATTCCAGCTTCCCATCAGCCCCAGAGAGCACAGCCAATGGTCAAGGATGATGGGAGTTGTAGTCCGGCAACTGCTGGAGGGCCACAGGTTCTCCATCTCTGCTTTACAGCCTTCTTTCCCTTTGCACAGGCTATGTTTACCCCCAGAGTGCCTGTAATGGGCCTTTCTTATTGTACTTTGTCATCAAGGCACTTCCAGTTAGAATCATAGAATCATAGAGTTGGAAGAGACCACAAGGGCCATAGAGTCCAACCCCCTGCCAAGCAGGAAACACCATCAGAGCACTCATGACATATGGTTGTCAAGCCTCTGCTTAAAGACCTCCAAAGAAGGAGACTCCACCACACTCCTTGGCAGCAAATTCCACTGTCAAACAGCTCTTACTGTCAGGAAGTTCTTCCTAATGTTTAGGTGGAATCTTCTTTCTTGTAGTTTGGATCCATTGCTTCGTGTCCGGTTCTCTGGAGCAGCAGAAAACAACCTTTCTCCCTCCTCTATATGACATCCTTTTATATATTTGAACATGGCTATCATATCACCCCTTAACCTCCTCTTCTCCAGGCTAAACATGCCCAGCTCCCTTAGCCGTTCCTCATAAGGCATCGTTTCCAGGCCTTTGACCATTTTGGTTGCCCTCCTCTGGACACGTTCCAGTTTGTCAGTGTCCTTCTTGAACTGTGGTGCCCAGAACTGGACACAGTACTCCAGGTGAGGTCTGACCAGAGCAGAATACAGTGGCACTATTACTTCCCTTGATCTAGATGCTATACTCCTATTGATGCAGCCCAGAATTGCATTGGCTTTTTTAGCTGCCGCGTCGCACTGTTGGCTCATGTCAAGTTTGTGGTCAACCAAGACTCCTAGATCCTTTTCACGTGTACTGCTCTCAAGCCAGGTGTCACCCATCTTGTATTTGTGCCTCTCATTTTTTTTTGCCCAAGTGCAATACTTTACATTTCTCCATGTTAAAGTTCATCTTGTTTGTTTTGGCCCAGTTCTCTAATCTGTCAAGGTCGTTTTGAAGTGTGATCCTGTCCTCTGGGGTGTTAGCCACCCCTCCCAGTTTGGTGTCATCTGCAAATTTGATCAGGATGCCCTTGAGTCCATCATCCAAGTCGTTGATAAAGATGTTGAATAAGACCGGGCCCAAGAGAGAACCCTGTGGCATCCCACTAGTCACTCTTCTCCAGGATGAAGAGGAACCATTGATGAGCAGCCTTTGGGTTCGGTCAGTCAGCCAGTTACAAATCCACTGAGTGGTAGCATAGTCAAGACCGCATTTTACCAGCTTCTTTACAAGAATATCATGGGGCACCTTGTTGAATGCCTTGCTGAAATCAAGGTAGGCTACATCCACTGTGTTCCCTTCATCTACCAGGCTTGTAATTCTGTCAAAAAATGAGATCAGGTTAGTCTGACATGACTTATTTTTCAGAAATCCATGCTGACTATTGGTGATCACAGCATTCCTTTCTAGGTGCTCACAGACTGTTTGCTTAATGATCTGCTCCAGAATCTTCCCTGGTATTGATGTCAGACTGACTGGGCGGTAATTATTTGGGTCCTCTCTTTTCCCCTTTTTGAGTTGGAGCTGCAATGATTTTCCTGAGACCTTTTGCACATGCTGGTGCAAACAGAGATAGCATTTAAAGAGGAGTGTGATTTCTGTCTCCTCTCACCACTCCAAGCCAAAACCATATTGCAATGTTTCAAGTAGGTCATTCAACAATAGTCCGTGTGGAATAGGGAGATGAAGAAAATGTAAGCACATTATCATCATTATTATTATTCCCCAACTCTCAGTGGGTTGCAATATTATAATACAACATTAAAAACAGCTTAAAACAACCTACACTCGCAATAGTAAGGGGTCTTCTAACAACTCTCAGCTCCCACATTTCTTTTGGGGAAACCACAACAATTTAAAGTGGTATCATGGTGCTTTAAATGCATGGTGTGGATGTGACCTGATATGTAATTGGAGTGGCATTTTATGTACAGTCGTACCTTGGAAGTTGAACGGAATCCGTTCTGGAAGTCCATCCAACTTCCAAAACATTCGGAAGCCAAAGCGTGGCTTCTGATTTGCTGCAGGAAGCTCCTGCAGCCAATCAGAAGCCTCAGAAGCCCCGTCGGACGTTTGGGTTCCAAAAGAACGTTTTGCAAACCGGAACACTCACTTCCGGGTTTTGATCGTTCGGGAGCCGATTTGTTCGGGAGCCAAGGCATTTGAGATCCAAGGTACGAATGTATTTGGCTTAATTAGCATTTAGTCTGGGCAGGGGAGAAAATTTAAAACCTGGATGGTTGAAAACCTAAGGCATTTTGGGGTTATTGGCAGTCCTGAGCCACCTTCCACTGCCTTTGGCTTGGAGGATCCTTAGGCTGCCCTTTAGGTTTGGCATTCACACCCCAATGTGAATACTGGACATTGGGGCCACAGTGTGAGCAACATGTTCACATGCCAATAGTTCATGTAGCAGTAGGGGAGAGTTTCCTTCCAATCCTTTGCTGTGTGCATGCTGTGACCATGCTCAGGAGATGCGAGAGATCAGATCTCTCCTTATTGGATAACTCTTCTGCCCAGACTACTTTGATCTGGCTAATTGATTTTTTTGCATAGCCTCTAAATTTCTAATGTTTTAATAAATGTAACATGTTTTCACTTTACTTGTTGCATTTCAATGCTTCTTCTTGGGTGTGGTGGCAAATGCATCTCCCTCTTTCTTCCTGGCAATTAGAGTAAACAATGCACTGGATGGACAAATAACCCTAATTCTCTTTTTATTGAAGTGTATTGTTTATTTGTTTATACCTCTCTTCCTCTACAGCTTGAGGTGGCTTGCTAAGCTAATAAGAACCAATATAACACCAATTAGAAACATAAATGCAAGAAGAAAACAAACAGCGGCAAGTTAAAATAGCTACATAAAAAATATACAGCAAATCAGCACCATGTCCCCAACGGCAGTCTCCAAAATGAAGTTTGAAGGTTGAAGTACAAACTTAAAAGAGGTGATATTCACCAGCTCCCTTGCTCAGGGAAATTTGTTGCATAGATTCTGGAGCTGCAAAAGAAAGGGTTATCATTAACTAAGTTTTAGTCAGAGTAGACTTATTGACCATAATGGACCAAAGTTACCCTGTCCAGAAATTTCAGCAGGACACACATTGTTCAGACCCATAAAAATATTATTCAAAGTTTTACTTGCAGAACTCTTCAAAAGAAAAGAGAAATATCAAATGATACATACAAAAATAGCCATACAATATCTTGTGCTGTGCTCCAATCTTAATGTGTATCCTGGTATCTTTATTATACATTAGAACAAGATGTAGCTGCACCACAACTCCCATCATCCTTCTCCCTTGCCATACTGGCTGAGGCTGATGGGAGTTGAACAATATTGGGAGGGCCACAGGTTGTCCAAATCTGCCTTAGAGAAACAGCTACCTAAATATATGTTGTTCACTGTGATAAAAATAACATCTCTCCCTCCTACAGGCTTCTTTTGGATGTATGTCTTACAAAAGAGCTGCAGAATATAGCATGCTTATATTGTATAAATTGTTCACCAGAAATGCCACTTAGATTTTGTCTCAGGATTTTGAACTAGAAACTCTTTAGTCTGTTTGCTTGCTACTGTCAAAGTCCAGAATGCACATGCAGTATTGATTTATTTTTATCCATGTACAGTAAGCATATTTGGGAAGACATTAAGCAAAGATCAGAGCATCCTAGTTATGTCACATGACTGCTTCACTGATTCATCCAACGTTTCTTGGGGCAATCCTCTCCTATACTACTCCCTTTTCTTATGAGACCTTTAACAACATCACTGATTTAATAGGAATTCCCTTTTATATGCTTCCTCTCCCTACCTGTCTTCCCTCAGCTCTAAGCTTATGTTTCTTTTGGATCATGCAATTTGATAAGGTGTCCTTACAATGTAGGTTTGGGACAGAAAGCCAAAGAATTGGGTATCTTTCTGTTATGAAACGCTGGGGTTTGTTTGCTTTTTTGCTCTTGACCAGATAACTTGAACCCCCTGCATTATCTATGCAGCATATGATTTTTTAAATTATTTTTTACCAAAGTGGTACAAAGTGGTGTTTAGCAGGCCCGTCTTACCTATAGAAGCTAGTGGTGTGGGGTGCCAGGGTGCCAAGTTCTGGAGGGCGCCAGGCGAGAGTCCGGGGAACACCGAACAAGTGCGCTGAGTGAGCGAGGGTGCGTGCGCTGCTCCTGCCAAGCGTTGGCTCGGTTTTTTCTCTTTTAACCTGCAGGCGCTGAATTCTGTGGAGCGCCAGAAGGCTAAAAGGGAAAAAACAAAGCCGACGCTTGGGGGAATGGCGCATGCACCCTCGCTTGCTCGGCACAGGCCCACTCGCTCAGTGTGCTGCCTGCCGTGGCCACCGCGGCACGAAGCGGCCAGCTGAGCCAGGAGGCGTGGCATCCAGCCTCTGCCTCTTCCCCGCCAGAAGAGCTGCTACCCTCCAGCTGCTGCCCGCCTCCTCCAGTCCTAAAAAAAGGTTGACAACTCTGGGAAAGGGGCGCGCGCGGAGGGATCTTTGCACCATGGCGCCGGATATGCTTAAGACGGCCCTGGTGTTTAGCATATGGTGCCTTTGGGTTCCAGGGAATCTCTCAGCATTGGCTCCCATCTACACAAGTCTGCATTGAGCTAATTGTGTATTGATCCACTCCCCATTTGTGGTAGTGCATTAAAAGATGTGTCAGAAGATAATGCATCTGAGAATACATCCCATTGAACTCATTGGAGCCTGCTTGGGCAAAGTACTGAATAGGCCACGTTTCTGTCTGCTACCTTGATTCAAAATGGCGGCCGGCATCCAAACACTGAGGAAGATGTTAGTTGGATTCAACCCTTAGGAAGCTGCCTTATCCCAAATGCAGATGGTTGCTTCATCTAGCTCATTATTGACTACACTGACTGGCAGTGGCACTCTCACGTTTCAGACTGGAGTCTCTCCTGGACCTACCTGAAGCTGCCTCTGATTGAACCAAGAACCTTCCGCATGCAAAGTAGATGCTTTACCACTTCTCATGATTCTTCTCATGAATCCTGAATTAAGGGCACTTATTTTCTTTGGAATATCTCCTTAAGAAAGAGAGGTGGGAAAAGTAAAAAATGAAAGATGTAAGCAGATATTTAATTACAAATACTGCAAATCTTAAATTTCTAGCTTTAAAGGGACGTCTCTTTTTAGGGCAATCTGTTCTCAGAATCTCCCTTTGACCATTATAAACCAGCTAATTCCTTTTCACAATTTGTAGAGTCGTTCTCAGTTTATCCCCACAGGTACTTTGGTCTGTGGCAGAAGCAATTATATTTGCCTGTTTCTTGACCTCCGGTTTCTACATTTTGTGAGAAAACCTATGGAGCTAGAAATCATCGGGATAAAATGTTTGTGCCCCTCAGAGGACTGCCTGAAACAACAACTTGTTGGGCCGAACAATCAGTGAGTTTAAAAACCTCTGACAACTATGACCACTTAAAATCAAACAGAAAGAAACAGAAGTTATAGTTCATTTCATTTCATCAAACTTAATGTTTTCACTCTAACAGATGCATAGAGGGTGCTGGGATGTTTATTTTCTATTCTTTGACTCCAAATACTTTTCTGTTTATTTATGTGGCTTTGATTTTATTCCACTGCACTTGAACGGGTAGCAAATATTTGAAAGCAAATCCTGTGCATAATATATAAGATAGCAGCATCTTTCAACAGCTCTGGTGATTGGCTAAGGCTGCAATTCTTTGAATACTTTCTTGGGAGTGAGTTCTATCACACTGAGTGGAAATTAATTCCAAATAAACATGCACAGATCAGGCTGTTTCCTTGCACTGCATTGCAATTGTCCACCATACTTCTGTTTAATGCAGGATCATGCCTTCCAATTGCACCTATTTGTGCAAAAGCACAGTTCATCTTGCTTATAAACTGGGCTTCAAAGTTTCACTGCTCTGCACCAAATATTGGTAATTGGGAATATTTAAGCTCCTGGTAGGGAAGGAAGGCCCTCTTAATTTTTCTTCTCTCTTTCCAATCTTAAAACCAGTTCTCTATATTTCTGCAGCAGTCTGATTTATATAAAATCCTCATGAAAATTTCTCAGCATTTTAGTACATTTTTTTTCTAATAATCACATTTTTGTATGCAGTTTTGACAAATGTAGACACTTGCAGTTTCCTCATATATAATATCATGCATTTTTGTGGCAAATATATTCATTTTTCTGTATATGTGCTATTTGTGAACATTGTCCAGTTGGAGAACTGCATCACAAAATTTGGATAGGGGCAATTTCAAAGGATGACTGTTTCACTTCTCGTATTGTTTTCGAAAGTACCCGATTCTCCTTTAAATGTTAATGGAATCAAATTTCTCCCCCATCCTTAGCTCTTGGGGGCAAAAAGATCATCTATATACTGTGCTGTTGATGTGCACGACACTTTCTAGCATTCACAAAACATCTGCTCCTACCCCAATGAATTTACAGTCTGTCTGGAGTCAGCCTGGAATCGTAGGACAAGTCAGTCATCAGCAATGAATAGCAAGCCAAGATAAGGAGGTCAAAACAAGAAGCAGGGTTGGAATCCCAGCCCAGATGGGAAGAACCATTCCAGGACCCAAAGGAGCTTGAGTGCTTCATGGCCACCTCCAGTTCAGTGGTCCACCACTCAGGACAGCCACACACATGGATCCAGCAATTTGGAGAGGGCAGAGTAGATGGGGTGGATGTGTAGGAAAGCAAAATGGACCTTCTGACTATCAAGCAATGGAGGAGCATTGTTGCCTTCACAGGCCCTGGGGCAACTGGTTGGCTACTGTCAGAACAGGATTGTTGACCTTTTGATTTGTCAGGGCTCCTCTTCTGTTCTTTTGGTTTCTCAAAGATGGGGGACCTCAGCCTTGGGGCCTTGATGTAGCCCTCCTGGTCTCTCTATCTGGCCCTTGGACTTCTCTCCAGCCACACACACACTCCTAAGACCACTCCCCTCACTGGCATTGCTTGTAGTGTTTTGGCCTGGCTGGAGTGTGGCCCTGATAATGCCAGCTTTTCCTGAATGAACAGGTGTGTGGGTGTGGGTGTAAACTAGCCTATACAGTTAGATTTTACTTTAGTCGCTCCACGCATTTCTGCCTCTGATTCTGACTACTATTAGCATATAGCACCCAGAAGAATTCTGAGAAGGAAGCAGAGGCCTCAGGCTGAAAAAATGGTTCATGGTTCTCCACTTCTGTTCTCCACTTCATAGCATTCTTTCCCCATGGACAACAGAGCAAATGAGTACACAGTATTCCAGTTCTATTTACCATACCATAGTGGCCCTTCTTAATACTTAATACTTCCATGGAACCTGCTGTTTATTTGGGTGGCTCTTGCAGGTAATTTAAATTCTATCCAGAGGGTGACATGCTGCAACAGCTTGCAAAAGTCCGCTTGCCTCATCGTGGTTCAGCAGTTGGTCTCAGAGCACCAGTAAAGACTAACAATCAGCCATCATAGACGGATGCTCTAATTGTGATGTGTATTTTACAAATGACATTACCAAATGCCAAGTGTCCTCTTATCGATTGTTAATGACATGTCAAGTAAGCAGATAATTGAGATCAACTTCTTATATTAAATGTGTGTGTCCAAGTCATCCAATCTTCAAGCAGTGTGGTACCATAGAGACATCTCATGCTTAAGTGTGATGGAATGAATGGGCAAATTTGCACCCAGCAACTCCCCTCCACCCTGGTTTTAGTTGCCTAATAAATCTAGTTCCAACATTTAAAACACAGGTCAAATTTAAGGTGAAATGGAAACCTCATTTGCTTGTTCTTGTTTGGAGATGCTGTGATATGACTGAGAGTATTTCAGTGATGGTAATATACATGAAGATCTGGCCATAACAATGAGCGGTGGTCGCATGGGTGGGTAATATGGCTGGTCTTTTGTTTCACTCTGGGAGTTTGTTTGAACTTGGAAGAGGGCATTTTAGCTGAAACCCTGAAGCAAAAATATTTGTGGGGAGTAAGGAGAAAGAAGTCTATTTGGTTCTGGAAAATGAATATTGACTAATGTATGGACTGTTTGCCAGAAAAAGGTAAATATTCTATATCTACTTTGAGTGGCACTGTACTGGAAGATTTTGTATGATGCTAGTAGCTATTGGCCTTACAAGCCTCTTAATAGAGAATAATGAAATCTAGTTTTGTGTGCAGGTGTACCAAAGAGGCATGCCCAGCTAAACACACATCACAACTTTTGTAGTTAATGCATGTATGGAAAAAAAAGTTATTTTGCCAGCTGCCTTAAAATGGCATTTTGTTCCTTTAAATAAGTGAGACTTTTATATCACTAAATATTGAAATGTAACTATTAAGAAACTTCTAAAACCTTGTTTCTAAAACCTTGGGAATAAAAATTGGGCATATTCTCTCTCCATCTCCCTCTCATACAAACACACACACAAGCTGGATTTTGCACTTTGTTTTAGAAGTAACATGTTCTGCTAGAAAATAAATGGACAACCAGTTTCATTGCATGGGATTTGTGCAACCTGATGCAGTCAAAGGGCAAGTGAACACATGAACAGACTTTCAAGGCTCTGTACTTATCTGGATGCATGGAAAGTGGGGGGGGGGCTCATGCATACTTCCTAATCCAGCTGTTGGGGCAGCATGTAGATGCCCTCCCCTACATGGTATCATAAGCCCCCAAATATTGACTGGTGCAGGGTTTGGGAGGCCATTGCTTTCCGATGGGTCTGAGGAGAAGGTATACAGAAGATGTTGTTGGGGGGTGAAGTGGCCCTTAAAGGCCAAGGTAGAGGGGGGGAGTCCTGCTGGAGCAGAGGATTTCCATAGCAGCAGGGGGGGAGCCAGGACTGTTGGTTTCTGCTTTCCTTCACTGTGCAGCGAAAGGGCTTGTCACGAGACAGGTGTTTACATTCCACAGTCTGTACTGTTGGAGTTTCTCACGGGAAAGGGAGACTGGATGTGACGTACACTGGTTTCCTGTTTTTCACGGTGTGATTCTCTCCAAGCTGTTGAGGAGAGAGGATGCATTTTCTGCTCCGGCAGAGGCAAGATGTCTTTCTGTAATATATCAGCTTTGAACTGTAAATAAAGCAATATAGAGTATGTAGTACGTACTCCTCATCCTTCCGCTGGGCACGGAACTCTGCTTTACACCAACACGTGGTTATGGGCTCCAGAAGTCGAATCGGAGTGCCGGCAAAGCATCGGAATGCAGAGGGACGGATCGGATCGGAATCTGCTCTGCGCGTAAACATGATTGATGAGGTATGTGCTACTGCTCCGGGCAGCCTGCCAGCTTCTAGTTAATGGCTTTATGGCTGGACTTTGAACTTTTAAAGCCGTTTTGCCGGGAATACGCAAAAGGCTCCCAGGCACAAGTTACTATGCTGGGGAAATCGAAAGTAACTTTTAAGTGCGCTTTTGGAATAAAGCAGCTGCAGCAGTGACGCAGCAAGATTTAAAGCAGAATATATGACGCTGAAGGCTAATGCCAGAGTCATGATGGCCCTTCAGGATGCTTGTGGGATTCCTAAGCTCAACAAGAATAATTATGCGGACTGGGTTCTGTATGCAGAGGCAATTCTGCGGAAAGAGGGTTTGTTTGAGGTGATTACAGAAACCCCCCCAGCTCCAGTTACAGATGCATGGAAAGCTAAGGATTCCAAAGCACGGGGAACACTTACATTGATAGTATCCCCAGAAGAGCTCTGTCTATTGCGTGATAAGACCTCAGCCAGAGAAATTTGGGACTCTTTGAGAGAGGCTCACTTAAGGACAGAAGCTGGATCTACTATGTTTTACTTTAACAAGCTGCATAATATGGCTCTTGCTGAAGGTGGAGATGTGCGTTTACATCTGATGGAGATGCAAAATCTGAGACATGAGCTGCAACAGAGAGGACTCAACTTTCCAGAGGCTGTGTATTCTTTCATGATACTACAATCTTTGGGTTCAGGTTGGGAGTCTGTTGCAACCCAGATTGCTGTGCAGCCAACCGCTCAGCTGACAGTGGACTTTGTTACTGCCGTGGTGTTAAATGAAGCAGATCGCCGGGGTGCTAGCTGCATGGGCAAGGGGGAGTCTTCACAGACGTCATCCCATAGTGCAGTGGAACCACCAGATGGCGCCAAAGCTTTGAAGGCAGTGAAATGCTACTCGTGTGGACGTCTAGGCCATATGAAGAGGGAATGCAGATATCCCAAGGCCAAGACAGAGCAGCGCAGCGAAAGCTCATCGCGCGGAAAAGGCCGAGGCAAAGGCAAAGGTCCGGTGTCTAGGACAACACAGCACAAGGCTATGGTTTCACGCTTCACTCCAAAGGTTGCAGAGGTCCAGAAGACGTCTAGATCTTTCTTCGTTGTTGATTCAGCGGCGACCCACCACATGTGCAATGATAAAAGACTGTTTGTGTCTTTTACACCGCAGGAAGGTGCGATTCACCAGGCGGATGACCACACTATTCCCAGTAAAGGCTACGGAACTGTTGTTCTTCACAGTTTGGACTTATCGATACAGAATGTCCTTTACGTGCCAGATTCCAAACATAATTTGCTCAGCGTTGGACAGCTGAATGAGCGGAACATTGACGTGTCCTTCAAGAACAAGAAGTGCATCATCACAAAGAAAAATGACTATGTGTTGCATGCTGAATATGTTGATCGTTTGTTTGTTTTGTATTATGATGATGTTGTGCAGGATGACACTTGTTGCATTGCAGGTTCTAACAAAAGTTTGCATGCAGAATGTATTCATGATTTTCATAGAAAATTTGGACATTTGCATTTTGAGGCAGTATCTAAAATGCCTGCCTTGGTTGAAGGTATGACTATTAAACCCTGCAAGTACCACATGAAGTGCAAAGCATGCGCAGCAAACAAGGTGAAAATGGCTGCGAAAGGTAAGGTGTCTAGTAGGCAAGCTACGGAACCATACCAGGTTGTTCATGCAGATTTGGTTGGACCACTAGCGCCCTCTTTGGGTGGAAATAGGTACTTCATGGTTCTCATTGACGCATTTTCGAGGTATATTTTTGTGTACAATCTCAAGCAGAAATCAGAGGCTTTTCCTAGGTTCAAGGAATTCTGTGCTTGGTTGGAAAATGTGCATGGTAAGAAGATAAAGACTCTTTTCAGTGATCGCGGGGGAGAATTCACTTCTCAGCAGTTTGAAGCTTTTCTGACTGAGAAAGGAATTCAACACGATTTGTCTAGTCCTCGCTCACCATGGCAGAATGGACTTGCGGAACGGGCAAATCAGACATTGCTTCAAGGGTTAAAAACCTTGCTGCATGATGCCAATCTTCCAGAGAGTTATTGGGCCGAATCTCTCTCGTGTTTTGTTTACAGTTACAATCGCAGGTTATCTTCAGCGATTGGTTGTACCCCCTATGAGAAGATGTTTGGCAAGAAGCCATACATCAAACACATGAAAATTTTTGGTTCTGACATGTGGATTCATTCACCACAAAACTCCAAGTTAGACAAGCGTGGATTGCATGGTATCTTTCTAGGTTATCAGAAAGGGTCTTACAGAATAATGATGACTGACTCTAAGACAATTAAGCTCACGAGAAGTGTTGAGTACAATGCAAAGTGGGGGGAGAATGTGGGAATTTTCCAATGTTATCCTGATGACGGTGATGAGACTGAGAATAGTCAAAAGCAACCACAACAACTCACCCACAGTGAGGTATGAAAGCATTAGGCTTATGCTCAAGCTAGCTGCAGAGGAAAATCTACACATTAGTCACCATGATATTAATACAGCTTTTCTGTACGGATCTCTGGATGAATCACTTTATATGCTTCCACCTGATGGCGTACAGGTAAAACAGGGATTTGTTTGTGCTCTGAAGAAATCCCTTTATGGTCTCAAACAAAGTGCACGGTGTTGGCACACAAAACTCACTGAAGTATTGTTTTCTCTAGGTTTTCAGCAAGGGAAAGCTGATCCATGTGTATTTGTCAAAGAGGAGGGGCAAAAGAAACTGTACTGTTTGTTTTATGTTGATGATTTATTATTCTTTTGGAAAGATGTCGCAATGTACAATAACGCCCTAGCTCAACTGAAAGAGCACTTTGACATGAAAGATCTTGGTGAGGTAAACAACTACCTATCTCTAGAAATAGAGAGAGATCAAGATGGTAACATTCTAGTACACCAGTCACGGAAAATTGCTGATGTGTTAAACAAACTAAACCTGATGGATGCTAACCCTGTAGACACACCGATGACAACAGGTTATCAGGTAGATGACACTGAAGAAGCATTTTCTGACACTACACTGTACAGAAGTGTGCTAGGCAAGCTAAACTTCATTGCCAGATGTTCAAGACCAGACATTGCTGTTAGCTGTAATTTGCTAAGCAGACAAGTCAACAATCCTAGTGTCAAGGATTGGAAAGCTCTGAAACGCATAGCGCGGTATTTGAAAGGCACTATGCATTACAGACTGAGATTTAACAATCAGAAGTCTGGTGGTCTTGAGATATTTGCAGATGCAAGTTTTGGAAGTGACACTACAGACAGGAAAAGTACGTCTGGAGTTTGCTACATGTACAATCAGGGTCTGTTTGATTGGTCATGCAAGAAGCAAACAACAGTTAGCTTAAGTACTTGTGAAGCTGAACTGAATGCACTGTCTTATTCACTTAAGGATTGTGAATGGTTGATACAATTGTGCAAAGATATGAAAATTCCTGTCAAATGTCCAATCCAGGTTTACCAGGACAACAAAGCATGTTTGGCTTTGCTGAAGTCTGAAGGTTGTAAGCAAAGCACGAAGCACTTGCAATTAAAGTTGCAGCATGCTAGGGAATGTATTCAGAAGGGACTCGTAACGGTGTCCTATATGCCAGGTAATGAAATTCCTGCTGATGTATTGTCCAAGGTTGTATCAAAGGATCAACACTGTACCTATGTGCAGAAGTTGGGTTTGTACTGATATTGTACGAACACGCTGCCCAGTGATGTTCACAGAAAGGGGGAGGATGTTGGTTTCTGCTTTCCTTCACTGTGCAGCGAAAGGGCTTGTCACGAGACAGGTGTTTACATTCCACAGTCTGTACTGTTGGAGTGTAAACACCTGTCTCGTGACAAGCCCTTTCGCTGCACAGTGAAGGAAAGCAGAAACCAACATCTTCCCCCTTTCTGTGAACATCACTGGTTTCCTGTTTTTCACGGTGTGATTCTCTCCAAGCTGTTGAGGAGAGAGGATGCATTTTCTGCTCCGGCAGAGGCAAGATGTCTTTCTGTAATATATCAGCTTTGAACTGTAAATAAAGCAATATAGAGTATGTAGTACGTACTCCTCATCCTTCCGCTGGGCACGGAACTCTGCTTTACACCAACAAGGACATGTATAGAAAATCAGCAACTATACAATTCAGCTGCTGTGGAGAAAGAGGCTCCTGGAAAGCTCACAAGCAGAACATACAACATCCTTCCCTGTTGCCCTGTCCTTAATATTTGGTGCAACATACAGAGGTTCTACTACAAGAATGTAAGAGGAAGAACTGTGCCCTGTTCCAGTCCCAAGAAAGAGCCCACTGGGTGAGGCAAGTCAGTTTTCAGAGCACCAATCAGAGTACTTAGTGAGAATATAAGAGCCTCAAGCCAATGGCCTACTTAGTCCAGCATCCTGTTCTCACAGTGGCCAACCAGATGCCTCTGGGAGGCTGAAAAGTAGGGCCTAAGTGCAACAGCTAGGGGGATGCGGGTGGCGCTGTGGGTAAAACCTCAGTGCCT
Source organism: Podarcis muralis (assembly GCF_964188315.1). Classification (NCBI taxonomy): domain Eukaryota; kingdom Metazoa; phylum Chordata; class Lepidosauria; order Squamata; family Lacertidae; genus Podarcis; species Podarcis muralis. The sequence goes on from NC_135673.1 coordinate 29,816,453, forward strand.
AGGACTTGCCGATCATATGGTCGGCGGTTCGAATCCCTGCGGCGGGGTGCGCTCCCATCGTTCAGTCCCAGCTCCTGCCCACCTAGCAGTTCGAAAGCACCCCTAAGTGCAACTAGATAAATAGGTACCGCTTTATAGCGGGAAAGTAAACGGCGTTTCCGTGTGCTGCGCTGGTGCTGGCTCGCCAGACCAGCTTCGTCACGCTGGCCACGTGACCCGGAAGTGTCTTCGGACAGCGCTGGCTCCCGGCCTCTTAAGCGAGATGAGCACGCAACCCCAGAGTTGGTCACGACTGGCTCATACGGGCAGGGGTACCTTTACCTTTACCTTAAGTGCAACAGCACTCTACTAACTTGCATTTCCCAGAAACTTGCTCTGCTACCAGCCAGAAACCTTTTTTGTCTTGACACTCAGAACCACCATCGCCTTGATCCTGTGTCCAGGCCGCTGCCTGGTTCTGGGGTCATGTCACCCTGGTGATTTGGACAATGGTTTCTCCTAGTCCAGCATTTTGTTGCCAGCAGTGATCTCCTAGAACAGGGGTCAGCAACTTTTTTCAGCCAGAGGGACGTTCCACCGTCCCTCAGACCATGGTGGGCCGGACTATATTTTGAAAAAAAATATGAACGAATTCCTATGCCCCACAAATAACCCAGAGATGCATTTTAAATAAAAGCACACCTTCTACTCATGTAAAAACACACTGATTCCCAGACCGTCTGCGGGCCGGATTGAGAAGGTGATTGGGCCAGATCCGGCCCCAGGCCTTAGTTTGCCAACCCCTGGACTAGAAGCTCCAGAGAAACAAATGGGGCATGAAGGCAAAAGTCCTTCCCTGTTCTTTGGCCCCGTCCACCTGATATTAAAAGGTATATTGCTTTGGAACCCAAAGGTTCCATTTAGCTATGCTGTACAATTTTGGCTAATCCTTTTTAAACAGAACAAAGAAAAGATCTAAGTCACTGAAAGATTCTGCGAATTAATTACCCATTGTGTGAAGAAGTCAATGCTGGCTGTAATTGCTAAACAAAATAAAACATCTATATTTCTGTAAATCAGTGCTGTTGTTTCACTGCTGGGAATCTACATAAATGAAGGGGATTTATACATAGGGTGGAAATCTATATTTATCTATATCGAGGAAGAAATTATCTGAACGCAGTTGATTGCTGGACAGAAGCATTAATCTCATTTGCTTGACAATTTGAAATTTATGACTAAATGAAAACAACCCACCTGAAGAATATTCTGACAAGACATATTTGATCCAGGTTACAAAAGCCTTGTTGAACAGGGGGGAGATCATAATTGAATGAGAAATTGCTATCTTAATTCTCTTTTGTTTGTCAGACAATGAAGTCCTGTGCTTGTTTGTAGCTAACTTGGAAGTGGTGGCTTATGAAGTAGATTGGCACATTGCCTTTGATGGGTGCTATGCACAGATATTGCAATTAGCTTGAGTTAATTGCATAATTGTGTTGATCACTTGCAGAAAATGAAGAGAAACTTCATCTGTTTTTTTAATGGTGTCTGTGGAAGTGGAGGATAAAAGATATTGTGCACTGGGGTTGGGGGGAGGGGAGAGACCATTTTAGGACTTTTAGTTGAGGTTTGCTCAGATGATTCATTTTGGCTTTGCTCATTTGATCAAGCTCTCTTGAACTGTTGGTTTTGAAAGCATCTTTCCTTGGTGTACCTTGTTCACTTTTAGAACATAAAAGTCCTACTGGATCAGTTCAAAGGTCCTTCTGGTATGGCATCCTTTCCCCCAACAGTGACTAAATAGGTGCTTCCAAGAAGCGACAAACAAGGCATGATAATAATAATAATAATAATAATAATAATAATAATAATAATAATAATAATAACATAATAATAATAATAATAATAATAATAATAATAATAATAATATATTATTTGTGCCCCGCCCATCTGGCTGGGTTTCCCCAGCCACTCTGGGCGGCTTCCAACAAAGATGAAAAATACACAAAAATGTCACATATTAAAAACTTCCCTGAACAGGGCTGCCTTCAGATGTCTTCTGAATGTCAGGTAGATGTTTATCGCTTTGACATCTGATGGGAGGGCGTTCCATAGGGCGGGCGCCACTACCGAGAAGGCCCTCTGCCTGGTTCCCTGTAACTTGGCCTCTCGCAGTGAGGGAACCACCAGAAGGCCCTCGGAACTGGACCTCAGTGTCCGGGCAGAATGATGGGGGAAGAGATGCTCCTTCAGATATATTGGACCAAGGCCATTTAGGGCTTTAAAGGTCAGCACCAACACTTTGAATTGTGCTCGGAAACGTACTGGGAGCCAATGTAGGTCTTTCAAGACCGGTGTTATATGGTCTCGGCGGCCACTCCCAGTCACCAGTCTAGCTGCCGCATTCTGGATTAGTTGTAGTTTCCGGGTCACCTTCAAAGGTAGCCCCACGTAGAGCGCATTGCAGTAGTCCAAGCCGGAGATAACCAGAGCATGCACCACTCTGGCGAGACAATCACTCTCCTTTGCTTTTGCTCCGTAGCAACTTGAACCTCTGAAATTAGAGAGATGTGTTTCAGAGGGATCATTAAATAAAACAGTACACAAAAGGAATCTTGATTCAAACTTATGACCAAAAAAATACTGCCTTGGGGGGAGGCTGTATTTCATCTATGTGCACGCCTGTTTTGGTAGTGTAGTGTAGAAGAAGATGTAGATGAATGCAAGTATCTGAAAGACGTTTGAACCTGTGCAAGTTCCAATTCCTGAGCTCATTTTAAAATGTTAGTTTAAGCAATATTCATCAGAAGAGAAAAACAAGACTAAGTGAGCAGGGGGGATGTGAACAAAGTGAGGGGGGAATGAAATGGATCTTCTTGGCCCTAGTAGAAATTTATTTGATCATATTCATGACATGAACCAGGTACAAAAAATGTTTCTCATGCATGACACAGATCACTTTTATACTTAAAAGTATTCTAAGTCATCAGGTTGCTGTCACATGGAGCAATGAATAATTCAGAGAATTGCTCAAAATTTTGCACTTGTGCAAACATTTGAGAAAACATAACAGCTTCTTTATTTTTTACATCTCTGGGCAATTACAGTAGAGCTTTCTCTTATGCTGCTATAAAACACCACTGTTTTTAGTTTTATGTAATTAAAGATATGACAAAGTTCCTTTAAACATTTTGAGAAGCTGCTTAATTACATGATTATTCTTAAGAAGTCGTAGTGGCTTGTGCAGTGAATTGGTAATTAGCAACTTCTTCAAATGTAGCTTTCATGCGTGTTTGGCAAGCTATTTAGTAAATGTTGGGGAAGAGCTTCGAAGATTTACTGCTTCCTATAAGAACCAATTATTATAATGTTTAATATTCTAAGCGTGCAAAACAATAGGCTATAAAACAGCCATGTAATTGTTGGATTAGTGGTACAATCTACTCCCAATTTTTAAAAGTTTCTTCGTTGGAGTCTTGCAAGTCTTACTTAACTTGCTTATACATAACTGTTGCTGAGCCAAAATGACTTACAGATTCTTTGTGTGTGTCAAAGGTTGCAAACAATTTTCAGTGATTTCCACCAACGCACACACACAAGAATACACCTTGTGAAATTGTTTCCTTCTGTTGATTTTGCAATCTCTCTCTTTTGCACTAAGTGATGTTGCCACAACTGTCTAACCTGACGGGCTGTGCACCACACAACACATTTCACTACAAAATGCCTGATTGAGTTGGATCATCTATTTGACTAATACAAGCAGTCAGAGTAAACCATATTGCTGAACAAAACTGAAAGCAAGGGAATAATCACATAATCTAAGCAATGTTAGTGCTAGGGAGATTTCTATGCCACAGAAGAAGTGATGCTGTTCAGTAAGACACTGAACCATCTACTCTACAATCTGTAGAGGTGGCACAAATCGCAGTGTTTTCTGGGATTGTTAAACTGCTCTGGGAGTTGTAGCTCTGAGGGGGGTGGGGTATAGGAGTCTCCTAACAACTCACAGTACCTTTAACCCTTAAATGTAAAGTGTATAAGGGCCAGTGGTGTCCAGGTCATTGGGGGAGGGGACCTTGCTTTTGCTGCTATGACCATCAGAGGTAGCAACAAAGAGGAAGAAGAAATAGAAGGCTGATTGCTTCTGCAAACAGTGAGCCACTCACTAAATTTTTCTGCCCTCCTGCCCTGCTTTGCTTCCCCTTTGCAAAATAAATTGCCACATTTTAAATTTTGCCAGTTTCTATCGCTTACCCTAACCTATCGCTTACCCTAACCTGCCTGGCACGCTCTGGTCCATGGGGTCATGAAGAGTCGGACACGACTAAACAACCAGACAACAACAACCCTAACCTATCACAGATAACACCTGCAAATCACCTTCGATCTTGCTAAGCTCAACTGTGCTTTATCATGGAGTCAAATTTTCACACATTCCGTTGACAGGCTTCCAGTGTACAAGAATCAAAATGTAAAGAAATCAAGCCTTAAATGTGCACATGTGAAACCAGAAATCAAGCCTTATATGTGCACATATTCCTTTCTTTCAAGAACAAAAACTGGCTGCTGGAGCAAGTAGGACAGAAAGCTGAAGCTCATGCATGCACCATAACTTTCATTTTCCGACATCCCCCTCTAACTACAGCAGGCACCAGACAAGAAGTTCTCTATGTCTCTCTTTTTGAAATGTGAAGGGATAGCTTTGCAGCCACGATGTGCCTTAAAGCCAGAACATTTATTCATGGATCAATGGGTGGCATTGCTTGAGAGAAGCAAACAGCCTTGCAAGTCTTAGTGCTGTCAGTCGGTTTTGAAGTTAGACTGGAAGAGGCTTGTCTAATCCTTGCAAGGAGTCTCGAAACGGGGGAAAGTGAAAGGCAAGATCAAACAAAGGACCCAATTACAGAGACTAAATAGGAAGAGTTCCTTCTTCTCCTCTCTTTCTCTTTCTTTCCCCAGCATACATACATTGCAAATTGTTTAGTATTTAGGTCAGCACAATAAAGATAAAATGATTCACGAAGAGTTAATTAAAAATAAATAGTTTCACAGCCCAATGCTAAGCATGTTTACCCTCAAGTAAGCCCCTTTGATCAAGAAAGAGTGCATAAAATTGCAGCAACTGAAATCATTGTTCCCTTTCCCTTTCTGCATCCTACAGCCCCTGAAACCTCACATCCACTGTGGTGAAACTGAACTGAGATAATTAAATCATAAGAGCAGACTTTGCTGGATCAGACCAAAAGTCCATCTCATGCAGTTATGGATGAGTAAATATGTCCATTTTGTTTTTTTTCACTTTCTCATCCCCCCCCCCCCAATCTCACATTGAATTTTCCACATCAGTTTGTAATTTATTTTTTAAGTCCTTATAAAAATTCAACATCAGTTTAGGGGGAATTTCTCCTGTTCATATGCCATTTTGCCTAACATACACAACTTTGCAAATTAATTTTCTCTGATGTAATGCATTTCGTATTTTGTATTTTAACTAATATATGCATTTTTATGTATGCTTTGCTCTAGTTACTTGCATTTTTGTACACATTACTTGGCTGGAGAACGGTGCTGCAAAATTCAGAAGACTATGTTTGGTGTGTTACCTATACACCAGGGGCAGGGAGTCTGTCATGCTGGTAGCATAGTCAACTGTCAGAAATGATTGAGAGATTGAAATCCAAAACATCTGAAGGTGCCAAACTGAGGATGGCTGGTGTAGCAAGTGAGAGTAGTTTAGTTCTCACTGCTAAATAAGGAATTCAATACATTTTTAAAATATGCATTTCAAAATGCACTTTGGTATGTTTTTAAAAAGCTGAGAACTGAATTGCAAAGTTCAGAGAAAAATGCAAAATCTAAAGGATAATTATTTTTCTTATGTGCATTAGTCCAGGAGATGAAGATCAGGTCAGCTGACATTGGAATCCATAGGAACTGAATTCCTCAATCATCGTACCATAAAATACTTCCAACCGCCACCCTGAATGCTAACCTTGATTTGTTTCAAGCATGATCAGCACAGCTCTTTCAGGGTCCTGATTTTACATACTGCTGCTGATCTCCTAGCTATTTACCCTAAGAACGAATTCAAACAGTTGTCTTTTGCAGACAGTTAATGGTAAGGATTCTGTCATGAAGACTGCAGATGCCGAATCTCATGGTCCATTACTGTTTAATCTGACAGAAAGACCAAAAAAATAAAAAAAATATTACTTGCAGAGCCAGCTAATGATGTTGCTTCTTGAGTTAGTGACCTAATTTCCCATTTGAAGTTGGCAGGATAGTATTTGTTTTCCAAAGGCTGTTTTCTACATTAATTTTGCAAGAGGCAGAATGCTAATGACTCTTACAAAACTGCCTCCACCCTTGCCGAGTAGAATCCGGGAATGGCTGACATGCCAAAATTCTGCTCCGGTAGATGGTTTGTCGTCATTACCAATGAAAGCCATATGCCAGCTTCGAACACCATCATGATTGCAAGACCCATACAAAGGGTCATTAAATCTCCTGCACTAATGACTCCCATCTTGTAGAAAATGCTGAATCCTGGCTCCGATTCATAATTCACCCTAGTGTCTCACCGACTTCTTTCTCTAGCTCAGTGCTTTTTTCAAAAGGTGGTCTGGAGTGCCTTGGGCTTCCTTGGAAGTTTACCAAGAGTCCTTCACTGAAGTCAGTGATAGTGGACAAAATTCTTGCCCTCCATGCTACAGAATTCTCTCCCCCCCCCCCAAGCATATGCTTGGAGCTTCCCTCTCCTCCTGTGCTTCCTCTTTTTTCTTTTTTAGACAAGCTAGAAAATAGATGAATGCTTTGTGAAATCTCAATCCCCAGACAGTGGATAGACAGGGCTGGTGTCAGACAGTGACAGCAATGGACCGAACACCCCTCTCTGAAAGAAAAACCAGGACATGGCCCGGTCCTTCTTTGGGTGGTTGCAGTGGCATATTCTTAAATTAGCCACATTATAAACTTACATAAAGGTGCATTTCCCATGTTTTCAAATACCCAGGCCAGGGCAATTTGCAGCAATAGTGCCTACATGCTTTTTCCAACATATAGCAGCCTTTCTTGCAAAGGAGGCACTCATTTACTGAGGCCAAATCCCCAATGAGGTACAAAACCTGATTCTGCAATGTGACGATCATTCTCCTCAATACAAATTTAAAAATCCACTCTGTAAAGAAAACAAAATGGCCTTTAAGATGTGATTGGTGTTTATTGTTTTTGTTTGTTGCTATGTTATGTATTCTTAAGTTTTTTATATTGCAATCTGCCCTGAGATCCTTGAATGAAGGGTGATATAGAAATATAACAAACAAACAAACAAACAAACAAACAAACAAACAGGAAATGGGATGTAAGAAGAAGAAGAGTTTGGATTTGATATCCCGACTTTCACTCCCTTTAAGGAGTCTCAAAGTGGCTAACATTCTCCTTTCCCTTCCTCCCCCACAACAAACACTCTGTGAGGTGAGTGGGGCTGAGAGACTTCAAAGAAGTATGACTGGCCCAAGGTCACCCAGCAGCTGCATGTGGAGGAGTGGAGACGCAAACCCGGTTCCCCAGATTGCAAGACTACTGCTCTTAACCACTACACCACACTTAAGAGCCCTGCTGGATCAAACCAAAGGCCCACATGGTCAAGTATTCTGTTTCCCACAGCAGCCCACCAGGTTCCTCTGGGAAGCCCATGATCAGAACTGGGAAAACAACCAGCTCTTTCCTGGTGCTGTTCATGGAAGGACTGTAGGTCAGTGGTAGAGGAACTGCATTACATTAAGAAGCTCCCAGGTTCAATCCCTGGCATCCCCAGTTAGGACTGGGAAAGACCTGAGCTTAAAACCTTGGAAAGCCACTGTCAAACAATGCAGTCAATACTTAGCTACATGGACCCTTGCTGTGACTCAGTATAAGGCAGCTTCTGATGCTCCTTAATGGTTAGCAAAGTCGTTGAAGATGGGACAACTGTGTACATGGACCACAGTGCCAATTAACGATTAAAAAAGTACACATAACTTTAAGACACTAAAGCACACTATGGAAACCCTTATGTTTTGTAGAGCTACAGAGGAAGAGATATAACTTGCTGACAAATTTCTCAGATTCATACCACTCTAAAAGATCTAAGATAGCAAATGATGTAAAAGACTTCTGCCCGGAATCTTGAACAGCCACTGCTCACATGGTTTAGCATTTCTCAATCTGCTACTCTCTAGATGTTTTGGACTACAAGTCCCTCATCCCTGACCACTGACTGGGTCTGATGGGAAGCTCCCTCACAGTATCACTAACGTGAAAGATTGCTTGCCCACAAAACCATAGCCCTGGACTGAGAACCTTCAGAGACTCCACTAACAGCAGTAGCAGCAGCAGCTCAAAGGAAGAGTTGTTTCTGCCTCCTGGCCTTCCAAACTCAGGGAACATCCTGGGAGGGAGCTAGCAACTATGGAACAAGCCCTTTACATTAGTCAGATACAGTGTTATGAAGTGTAACTTCAGATGGGGCATCTTGGCCAGTCTATAAAACTCTGGCAGTTGCTGCAGGCTGCTGCCCGAGCAAACTGTTTCTTGCTCGAGAGGTTCTAGCCATGGTCCTGAACTCATTCCAAGGCTTTCTGGCCCAAAATCTGCAGCACTGTCCATGGTGCTGAATCCGCCCTGCCTTACCTAATGTCTTCTTGCTTGAGACATTGCCTACTGGGGGTGACAAACTTTGCAGTGGACTTGGGCAGTCACATAGCTTCCTCTGCTCACAACATCCACATCTACCAGCAGAAAGCCTACACAAAGAGAAATCTCTATGTATGTAAGCTTCCTGTAGGACATGAAAACCTGTGCAATCAGAGTTCTGGATATTGGAGAAGCCTATGCGCATAGATCTCCCTCCTGTAGAAATCAACACCTTGTGCATGGATGTTGAGGGAAGCCGCATAACCTTGGGATATAACTAGTGGTGTGGCCCTACTGTATTTGACAACATGAGCACAAGTAATGCATGTCTGTGCCTAAAGGTCACTATGGCCTGGTCAAAATGCTCTCTGGGCAGTGCAACAAATGAAGCCCAAAGTTGTCGAAACAGTTCAATCAGCCACATGGCAGATTGCTATCATAGCTCTAGGCTCAGCAATATGTTCAATTAAAAAAACAGAGTGAGAGAGAATAAAGAAAAATAGGCTTTCATAGTGCATGTATATGACCAAGTAATTATAGTGAAGCATTCCTGAGAGCAGGCCTAAAGCCTGCAGACTCAAGCAGTTACCAAAAAACAAACAAAAAACCCTCCTTTTTACCTTTCTCATCCAATCACCTTTGCTCTTAGAACAATTGTTTTGTCAGGTGTTGAGATTTAGAATTATTTCCTAAACCAAGTGAAAACAAACAAACAAACAAACCCCAAACCACCAACAGGATCTAACATTGTGTGAACAAATCATTTATCCCACTATGTTGGAGGCTTACCATATTAACTAACTTCTCCAACTTTCCTGGTTCAATAGGCCCCACCTGCACTATGCATTTAAAACAGTATCATACCACACAGCCATGCCTTTCCCCAGAGAATCCTGGGAACTGTAGTCTGTTAAGATGGCTGAGAGTTGTTAAGAGGCCCTTATTCTCCTCTTAGAGTTTCTTGGAAGGAGAGATATGTTGTTAAAATACTCTGGGAACTGTAGCTCTGGGGAGGGGGATAGGGGTCTCCTAACAATTCTCAGCACTTTTAACAAACTACAGTCCCCAAGATTCTTTTGGGGAAGCCATGACTGTTTAAAGTAGTTTGGTGGTGCTTTAAATGTATGGTGCAGATGGAGACTTTCTGTTTTTTTGGGTGGGCACTCAAGCAGCAACTCCTTTTGATGTCATTCATATTTATGGTGAGCGAGAAGACACGGCACAATAAAACTGACTTACAGTAATAGCCAAGAACCACAGATTTAATCACTGTAGTAGTAAAATGACAGATTTTGAACTGAAATGATTGCTGGATTGGCTTTGTTTTGTTGACAGTGCAGGTGAAATGGCAGCATTCTCTTTCTCTTTTTTTGCTCTGGACACAGGACACCATCTCCTAAACCTAAGTGACCTCTTTCCTCTGCAGCCTATTCATCACCCACTGGGAAACTTTTATGCAACATGCATGCTTCTTGTACCTTTAATACATTCAGTTTGTGTGTGTGTGGCAGATCCTTTCAGCAAAATACAGACTTTAAACTGCTGAACAGAATCCCTCTGTTTTTGCAGATTAAAAGGTAATTCTTCCATCCTTCCTTCTTTTAACATTTTCTTCCTAGACTTTTTCCAAGGAATGTGTACATGGGATTCCCATCCCGTGTTATCCTCAAAATTAAGCTGAGAAAGACACCCCCCCCATTCAGATGCCCCTTCACATATTGAAATAATATGTGGGAAGTATCAGGAACATGTGACCTAGCCTTGCATCCTGCTGCCATTGTGTGTAGCTATTTCTGTGTGTTCAGCTGGCATGTGAAGAGGGTTTTACACACATATGAAAGTATGCCCATGTATCTTCTCCCTGTGAATGAAGACTTGATTGGTTGGCAAAATAGTGGTGACAAATCACACATATTTAGCACAGCACACCAAAGTTGCTATGGTAGACAGAAAAATCATTAAGTGGCCCATCAAGATCATCTGCAATTTGGTTGGGGGGGCAGCTCTGGGAACGACTGCTTTAGGCTTTGTTACAGCAGTGCATGAGAAGTAGGTTCTTGAGTCAAAGGCTCCATGAGACAGATTGACTTTGGGCCACACATCCTTTTTAGTGTACATTCATGAGTACAGTGGTACCTCAGTTTGAGAACGTAATCCATTCAGGAAGACTGTTCGTGTTCCAAAATGTTCGCAAACTGAAAACTCCATACAGAAGCCTCAATATGGAAAACACAATACGGAAGCTGCATGGCATGTTCGACTTCCAAGGCGAGTTTGAAAACAGAACCATTTACTTCTGGGTTTACAGCATTTGAAAACAGAGACGTTCGAAAACTGAGGTATCACTGTATTTGTGCTCATGATGTTATCAGGGCAGTCCCATCCAATCCTGCTTTCAATACTTTCTGTGCCTGCAAAGGTTTTCTGGTGGTCGCGCTGCTTTATTTCCAATCAGTGCACATCCTGTAACTTCCTGCTGAGACCCATCACTTCATATACCACAAATGATCTGGTTTATTTTTTGTCCCAGTGTTTCTTGTACAGCAACAATAATGGCTACATTCAGACCACTGCTTTTTTCTGGGGGGGGGGGGCACAGGGATATGCATACCCCTAAACATTTTGTGAATCTTTGTACTTTTGTCCATTTACTGTATTTATTTTCCCTGATTTGAACTATAAAATGGTGATTTTCTTGAGTCAAAATGAGAGTACCTCAAACATTTTTTTTAATAGAAAAAAAGTCCTGATTCAGAGATTCTGGCCCCAGATTCAATCCCCAGTTTCTCCCCAGTTAAAAGCACCACATAGCAGGGGGTTGGGAAAAGTGCTCATCTACCTGGTAACTTGGGAGCTGCCACTTCCAGTCAGAGTAGATGTTGCTGGGCTTGATGGAGAAATTGAGCTTGAATAAGACAGCTGGAAAGAAGTCCACAAGGCAACAGGTACTGGATGACCATTTAGACTGGTAGGACAAAAGGCAGGGAGGTCAACCGACAGACAATCGTAGCCAACATTTAGCACCTGGCCAGCAGACTGAGCAGGGACAGCAATTATCTGATCACATTATTCCCTATGACAATTGTGCTTCTATGTAAATTATAGCAATTATTTCTAAATGTGCCTTTATGCTTATGAATTAGCACATGAAAATTGGTGTCCCCTTTTGTCTTTTTGGTGTGACGCATTTTTCCGAAATGGCCACCCTACCCTGAAATGACTTCTTCTTTTGCATGTGCTTGCCAACCTTCAGCATATAATGTTCCCAGGGTGGTTCACAGATACACACAAATGCAATATAACAAGCAGATGAAAGCAATGTTATAATCATATCACAATGTTATTAAAAAAAATCAAAATGCAAATCAAAACCTTATTATATTACAAACACATCACAATGTTGTTTAATCATATTACCATGTTATAATCATATCACAATGATTCTGTGCTGACTACACCTGTCCACAGGTCCCTTCCCCTATCTAGCTGATAACTCCCAGATTAGGCAACTGACCTCAGGGTTCTTAGACTGGAGAAGCTACTCTTCACTTCCAGATGTAGATATGGAGGCCTGTGGCCCCAGCCTGGCCCTCCAACTGTCATGGACAAATGTGGCACCATTATTAACCTGTGTTTGCAAATATTTGTTCACTGCAGTTGTCAGAGCCAAAGTACCTTGGCTATGTCCTGTCACCATAGTCGGGGGCATCAGCCTTCTGAGAACTAGTTGCTGGAAGCCAAAGAAGGGGAGGGTGCTCCTATGCTTGGGTTTCCTGCTTGAGGACTTCCACAGGCATCAGGGAGAACAGGATGCTGGATAGATGAGCCATTGGACTGATCCATTAGGCTCTTCCAATGTTCTTATGTGTGTCTGGGGAATGGATGGAGTTTGGATCCAGCGGATCCCAAGTCTGACCTGTTCAGTCCAGGAAACACTGCATTTTCGTGTTCTCTGCCATCAGAGCACAGATACATGGCCCATGGTGGAAGTCCTCCTATGTCAGCTGGAAGAAGGCTTCTAAGGTTGTGCCTCATCTTCACTTATGGAGACAGAGACTCACCAGATCCTATGGCCCTGGCATACCCTCCCAGGCACCAATGGATTGTGCCCTAAAACTGAAAAATCGAATGCAGTGCAAATGCTTGTTAAAACAAACAGGGACAGTATCTGGTGCAGCTTTGTTCTTCTGTACCAGCTTTCTTTATTAACTGTCACGCAGAAGGGCAAACTTTTTAATAATGTAATGAACTAATAAAACGCTTTGGGTTGCTGCTGCTATAGTTTTGAGGCAATTATAATACCTCTACCTTTCTGCTGACATCCTCTGCTACCCGAACCTTATTAAAACTATATTTGGAAAGGTTTATTTGAGTCACTATAAATGAATGTCACTAGATGACTGGATGCAGAATGAATATCCTGAAAAATAACACTCTTAATGTGAGTCAACAAGTTTCATTAACTTGTCAAATGGAATAATTACATTTCCACTAAATATAAAAATATACAGGTCTTCAGCTACAAGCTGTCCTATTAGATAACCTTGTGGTGTTTAATTACTGAGTAAGGTGCATTGCAAAGTTAGCCAACACATATAGGGGCTGCATGGAATCCTCTGTATGCCAGGAAAAATACAAAATGCCCAGATGAAGCATGAGACAGTCGTTCTAGCAATCAAAAGTCCACCACTAACAGCAGTGCTTATTTTGCAACAGGTTGATAATAATGATGAAATTAATATATATACCATCTATATCCTAAGCGGTTCACAACTATAAAGTCAATAATTAAAATACACAATAACATTTTTTAAATCCTGAATTTAGAAAGACAATAAAACAATTAAAAGCATGGCGATTAAAACAGTTAATAAAATCACAATTTCTGTTCATTGGAATGCTTGCAGGAGCCAGTGGAATGCCAAAACTGGTGGGGCCTCTCATAAGGAGGGAGGTTATTTACAATTTCCTCTGATCTAGGGCAGGGGAGAGGAACCTGTGAGCCTCCCCAGCTCTCATCAGTACCAGCCACCAGTGCAAGGGTTGCCAACATGGTGCCCCTCAGATGTAGTTGGGCTCCAACTCCCATCAGCCCCTGGTCAGTCATTAAGGATGAATGAGAGCTGTAGCCCAAAAGCACCTAGAGAGTTCTGAGTACCACTGGCAACTCTTGGTCTAAAGTCAAGACAGAAAGTTGGGTTCTGCCCCCAAGGAGGAAACATTTGCCTGAATCAGATCAGTGGTGATTTTAACTAGGGGTGGCTTGAAGTGAGAAGCACAGTGTGTGTGTGGGGGGGGACTTTAGCAAACAGAGCCCTATTTTACATACAGCCCAGGGGTCTGAGAGAGAGCACACACAAGAGATAGAGCACAAAACTGCTAGCAATCTGAGGTTGTTGACATTACAAGTCATATTGCCATTTAGCCAATACTAATCTTGTTTGCCTTGGTATCTAAGGTCCAATTGAAACAGGCAGATTTGGTTAAAGCCAATATAGGCAACTTGCTCTAGGGACCAATGCTACCTAACTGAATTAGTTATACACATTAAGGATACTAGGAGAATCAAAGAGTACACTTTTATCTTTCTGGGTGATTTGGAAAAAAGGGATTATAAGATTTAACAATATTTGAGGGGGTTAATCAATAGCGGATTGTCCAGGAGATTGTCTACCCTGAGCCTGAGGCCAAGAGTAAATGGAACTGGGTCAAAGTTATACATCTGGCTCAGACAATCAAGGGTGGGTGGGGAGAGAGAGTCCTTTTGTTCTGTAAACATTGGCAAAAAGCTATCTTTCAAGCCTGCCGTCATCCATGGCCAAACATTGGATTTCCGACTCATAAGGTCAATATAACTTTGTGATTCAGAGCACCATAAATCCAACTGCAGCACAGGTTCATTTGTGTTACTCCCCCAACTGAACTGCATAATTGCAGTTCAACAAACTTGAGAAGTTTATATAAGCCACTGGTAAAAAAGAAGTCAGCACAGAGCTTCAGTGTAAGATGTGGTGCTGCAATGCAAGTACCTCTAGGCTTGTTCGCATGCTAAACTGAACACGGGTTTAAGTTGTCAACAACAACAATTACTTGTGCCCCACCCATCTGACTGGGTTGCCCCAGCCACTCTGAGTTGCTTCCAACAGAATATAACATATGCAAGTCTTGGTGTGAAAGAGTGTACACCTGTTAATTTGTGCAACTCAGGTCTTATGTGCACAAATTGTACACTTGTTGAATGTGGTGTGTTACTGTCACCTGAAATTGGGGGTTGGAGGCTGCAGCCTCTTTAATGGTCAATTAAGTGTTGATTGAGGGCATCTGTACAGTTTACATCAGCATCATTGTGAATGACTGCAGGGCTAACACTGAAAGGAAGGTGCACGTTGACCCGGAAGAAGGCAAAAGCAATTGGATGTCTCGGCTGGAAGAGGAGAGTGGGTGGGCCCAGTTAAAAGGGAAGACTTAATGGATGAAGTGGGTAGGGGAGAGACAAGGGAATATAGGCAGCTTCCTTATACCGAATCAGACCATTGGTCCACCCAGCTCAGTATTGTCCACACATACTGGCATCAGCTCTCCAGGATTTCAGGCACGGGTCTCTCCCAACCCTACCTGGAGATGCCAGGGGTTGAACCTAGGATTTTCTGCTTGCAAGGCAGATACTCTATATCTGAGCTATGGCCAGTCCACCTAGGGAACGAGGATGGAGAGAAAGGGTGGGGAGATGTCAATAAATGGTGCAGCTGCAAGGGAGAATAATGAGGCAAGAAATGGAGAGGAAGAGGAGAATGGAGGTGGGTGAAACTGAGGCAATTAAAATAATCAACAGCAGCAGCTGCCTCTCATGATCACTCTTTCGGCTACTTGTGAAGATGTCAGACAGTGGGGCTTCTGAGCCTGGGGCGAATGATTTGAGAATCTCCTTGCCAGTTCTATTTAAGCCTGTTGTAAAGTCGTCCCCATGGAAAAGGATGACAAGGTTGTCCCTTTGTGGGACAATTGACCCACGTATTTGATTAATGAACTTTTCATGACTCGTAACTGAATGTGTGAACTGGCCCAACTGACAACCAATTAAATCTAAGGCAATACAAAAATTTCATCTGTCGGGTTTGATGCTTATTTCACTTATTACCGCTTCATCCCAGCTATCGAAGGAAGGATGAATAGTCGCATTGAGCGACACTGCAGTGATGCCAACATCAGTTTGCAGCTTTTATGGCATTTGACAAGCTTCTTCTGAGTCAAAGAGAGCATCCAGTCTTATCAGTAAGATAGGCCCCTTTGCTTAATTGCTGGAATTAGGCAAATGTAGTAAACATTTACTTATAGCCCTACCTTTGGTCTGCTACAGAAATGCTTTCTATCTGGGTGCATCACAGCTGTTAACGAAACCATCCACCTTTTTAAGAGGGATCATTAATTATACAATGCTTCATATTTAAGGAATATGGGCGTGTGTGTTAGATATTAGTGCAATAGTTTTCCCTTTTATAAAGACCTTAAAAGAAAATGTTTTGTTTTAGAAAAAGAAAATGTGGCCATTTTCATCTTTCAAACACTAGAGGCCACATATCTACAAATCTCCCCCCCCCCCGCCCTCACACATAAATGCAAGTGTTCCAGCCAATCCAGCCCATCTGTGCTAAAAAGTTCAGAGACTTAAATATGCTGTCAATAGATTTGGTTGTAGGCATAATTTTGCCCTGGTTTACACTCGGCGCAGTGCTACTGCTGTGCTCTGCTGTGTGCTGTCTTAAGTTCCCGAATCCATACCAAGAGCAAATCATTTCCATGTGCTTTATTTTTTAATTTGGTTTCATCCTCTTAACAATCTGTTATTTTGCTTCCCCACTTCCCCAGAGAGATGTGAGGAAAAGAACACTTGAAGCAGCTACCATTAATAATACAACAGGAGTGAGCATTCAAATCTGCTGAGCCAATGTTTTTCAGATGAATTGCCGATGAAGGTTTTCTTTTCTTCTTTTTCTTCTTTTTTTCGGGGGTGGGGGCAGCTGCACGTGTGTTAAGTACTTGCGCCAGACCTTTCCTTGGTGCACATGGGGGCTCTTGCACCACTGTTGCTCCAAGAAAATGGCCTTGAGTTGGAATTCCAGAGAACTCCTTCAAGGAATGCTGCATTTAGTTTGGATTCTTGAAGCAGGAAGGAGCAGTCTTCATGTGTTTTGGACTCAGGGCTGGCTCACCCATTAATGGGCTGAAGCAGCTGCCTTGCACACTAGAATCTTGTGCGGTGGCGTGGTGACCCTCCTGGGCACCCCTCCTGCTCCTGTCACCAGGGTTGCAATGCAGTGATTTCTGGTGAGATTTCAAGAGATCTCATCGAGGTTTTGGCATCTTCCTGTTTCAGCTCAGGTGTTGAAATGAGATGACATTGAGGTCCAGCGCTGAGGGCTTTCTGGCGATTCCCTTGCTGTGAGAAGCCAAGTTACAGGGAACCAGGCTGAGGGCCTTCTCGGTAGTGGCACCCACCCTGTGGAACGCCCTCCCACCAGATGTCAAAGAGAAAAATAACTACCAAACTTTTAGAAGACATCTGAAGGCAGCCCTGTTTAGGGAAGTTTTTAATGTTTAATAGGTTATTGTGTTTTAGTGTTTTGTTGGAAGCCGCTAAGAGTGGCTGGGGAAACCCAGCCAGATGGGCGGGGTATAAATAAATTATTCTTATTCTTATTCTTATTCTTATTCTTATTCTTAATCTTATTATTTGCTGCCCCAGGTTTGGGTCAGCAGACTTAGGCGGAGCTGAAATGGGAGGCGGAGCTGAAATGGGAGGCGGTATGGTTTGTGGAAAACATTTGCTGCTATCTCAATGTTTCTTTCAGGGGTGGCTGCAAAAGAGAGTGAGAAGGTTTGCCATTCAGAGTAATTGTGGTCACTGTATGTATGTTCAGCATGGAAGTGCCAATTCATGTAGTAAGTGCCTCCACACAGGTGATCCCAGTGGTCCCAGCCTCTTATTCATGCTCTCATTTGGAGCCTGCTCAGCATGTGAACTGGGCCTTACAAAGCTAGCAATTGCAAAGGATGGACTGGTTAGCACGGAAAGGGACCAGTGGGTTGCACAATGTGTTCAGGGGAACAAGTGGGACCTGTAACAAAACACTGAAGTGAGGAAGGCTCCTATTCAAAGTTCCAGTCCTTTTCTAGCAAGCTCCATTCCACCCCCATCCCCCCAGTTTTCTCTTTTGTTTTCTACCCATCCAATACTCACATACTCAGACTATCCTGGGGATAGTTCAGTCAGCAGGGCATGAGACTCTTAATCTCAGGGTTGTGAGTTCAAGTCCCATGTTGGGCAAACAATTTCTGCATTGCAGGGAGTTCGACAAGATGGCACTTGTGGGCTATTCCAGTTGTATGATTCTATGAATATTAACATTCTGCAACCACAACTATGCTCACTCCTCAGTCACCTGTTTGGGGAGGTAAACCCTTTGGGATATTTTCTTTTTTTTGGGGGGGGGGGGATACTTCTGCAAACCATGTGGTCCTCCCAAGCCTGATAATATCTCCTTCTTCTGTGTAAATGGTGCCATTTTTGTTACATAAAGATCCACACAGGCAATAATTTCAAGATTCCACACATACAATCACTCTGTTATTAGGGTATACTAGGGCTCTGGTCAAACCCCATATATTTAACCAAATTGGACTGATTTGGGTTGACCCAGGATTTGGCTGCAGCAGCCCTGGGTCACCCCAGCTTAGATCAGGTCCACCCAGAGTGATCTGCAGCTGTCAAAGGGAGTAGTGGAGAGGAGGGTGAAGAAGACATGCAAGCAGCTCTGAGGGCATCCCCCCCCCCCCAATTGCATGTTTAATTCCGGTTTGGATGTATTTTGCCACTGTGGTCCTAGTGCAGAGCCCCAGGCAGTAGGTTGAAGTAAAATTGCAAGCCTCATTTATACCTAAGCTCTTAGAAAGAGCTTGCATTCAACCTGATCTCACGCAAAGGCCTTGCTGCTGCTTCCTGTGGGATTTTTAAGCATTTTGCTTGAGCTTGGTTATGTGTTCCCTTTTAGGAAAAGCATTATATCTGTATTTTAATATGTCATTAAGAGGTACAGAAGAAGACAATGGAGCATTTTATATACCTGTAATGCAGATAAAATTTAGTCTGGTAAGAGAACTTTATTACAAACTTTAAAGTTGCGGAAGCCTAGCTTCAGTGCACTTAATGGCCAAATGAATTTTGTTTTGTCGTCTTCTTCTTCTTCTTCTTCTTCTTCTTCTTCTTCTTTACTGTACTACAGACTACTGTGTCTGAGTGCCTTTTTGTTTTGTGGGGTTTTTTTTGCCCTGGTGCTTTTTGCCACGAAAACTTGCTCTTTACTGCTGAAAACAATTCCACAGAAAACCTGAATTGCTGTTTGTTCCAATTCCACATTAAAGGAGCGGGTTTTTGCAGGGAAAACGCTGGGATCAAAGCAAAAAGAAAAGGAGGGGGCCTTCTATCTGGCACTTTAATGTGAGGACCTCTGTCTAGAAAGCATGGGGCGAGCCCTCTGTGATTACTGTATTTATAAGCTGTGGAATAGGCTTCTTAATTCTTATTTGGATTATTGGAAATTTTAGAGTCAAAGCATAGAAATAACATGCATTTTCGCATCATACACAAACCAAACAGTTTAACAATGCCAACACAAAGCGGGCCTCCTTTTTCTGAATGACTCATTTACAAATCAGGTAAAATACTTTCTGTTTACTCAAGTGACACAAAACTCAGAAAGTTGGTCTTGCATTTCACATATCAAGTGTCACTCTAGATACATGTTTCTGTAATAAAATTACAGAGGCAGTGCTAATTTTAATCAAAGTTACACTCTTGCAGTGTGCTTTTAATTATGGTTTTAATTAATGAACTGTTGCTGTGTAATTGTATGTACATCATTTATGGTAAAGACTGAAGCATGCCTAAAACAATGAGGCGTTTATCCAGTGGTCTTTAAAAAGAAGAATAAAAAATCCTGTGGTACTATTTTTAATTAAATATGTCTGAAAGTAATTGCTAGGGGCTATAGGAACCAGTACATTTTGCTGCAATAGATTATGTCTGCTGATAGAAACACATCATAATTGCAATTAGTCATGGAGATGTGAGCCACCAGCAAACGTCACCGAAATCCAACAATGATGGATCTGTCCATCCTTATGGAAGCATGCTCTTCAAACAGCAAATACATGCACACTCAT
Organism: Podarcis muralis; assembly: GCF_964188315.1. Taxonomy (NCBI): domain Eukaryota; kingdom Metazoa; phylum Chordata; class Lepidosauria; order Squamata; family Lacertidae; genus Podarcis; species Podarcis muralis. The sequence goes on from NC_135673.1 coordinate 29,836,331, forward strand.
GTGCAGAGGTGTGGGGAGCAGGCATGCTTCTTCTTGTCCCAACACCCCACCAATCGCCATGTGTTGATCAGGGTATCTTGACCCCTGGATCCAGCAGAGATCCGATCATGGAGTCAGAGGCTTCCAGAGCACCAGAGCTGGGTTAAGTTTAGGACTCAACTCTACTATTGGTCTATGCCTATTCTTGGACTACCTCACCAAACTTGACCTCAGTTTCTCCTTAAGACTCAGCATATCCAAATTACTCAACTGCTTCTAGGCCAAGGGAAAATATCAGGAGACCAGGAAAAGCAGGTTTCCTGATCATACGGAGAACACAGCTGGGCATACAGAGGTTCATTTTAGACCTTTCCATGAACACCGTGGGGCATCTGCAATCCTGCTCCCCAAACCCCACCACCACCGCTCACCCACATATAGACTAGAAGATATCAACATGGCTCCAGCCAAAGCTGTTTGGATATGATGCCACTTTTAATTCTGTAGTTGTATTCCCATGTGTTTTAACAACCTTTCCATCACCCTAGACTACTCCCAAGAACCACACTTAGCACTCCAGCTAACTAAAGTTCTTCGCAAGAAGCCTTGGCACTTGGAAGAAGCTTAATACATCTATATACTAGATGGCTTTGGGGAAGAATTAAACAAATTCATGGATGATGAGACTCTCAGTGGCTACTAGCCTCAATGGCTGTGTTCCACCTGCACACAGAGGTAGTAAGCCTCTGAAACCAGTTGCTAGAAATCACAAATCAGGAGGGTGCTATTGCACTCAGGTCCTGCATGATTTGTTTTTGTTCTTCTTCTGCTTTATGATAAAATATGTATTTGTGTTTTTAACATGGTTGTAAGTAACTTGGAGACCTTTGGGGAACAAGCAACTAAAAAGTCACAATAAATAATAACAACAAAATAATGTTAGCCACAGTGAGCTGAGGATGCTGGACTAGACGGTCCTTTGGCCTCATCCACGAGCTCTTCTCATACTCTTATGTTATTTTTGCAGTTTGTGCATTTACAGTGAATGTCTGCTTGAAATGGACTTTGATGTGAAGATGAACAGCCACAACACTTTTGGCTTTTTGGAGGTTCTTTATGATTATGTTCTGATTATGACTTAATACATTTCCAGACTTTGTTAATAATGTGATCAAGGGGGAAATGCTAATGAACTTGTGCATCAAGAATGCTTGGACAGTAACTTTCTTGCTGATATCTCATTTATTTTACCAATGCGGTGAGATGATCTTTCTGCCAGTGAGCTGCTTACAAGTGTGTGAATTCTAAACATTTCAATCATAATACAATTTAGTACTCTGTTTTCTCACTAATTACCTGTTTCTTTAGCTTTCCACTCTTCTGTACAGAGCTATAAAAGCCAAGCTCCCATTTTGAAATGAGTAATTGTGTTTCATTCATGACAAATCAGGAGAGCTCTCAACATTGTTTGGGAGAATTTCCTACCAGGAAAGTTTTTACATAATTTCATTCTAACTATAACAGGAATCTTTTCTCTCTCTCTTTTTCTTTCGGGAAGTTAATTAGAATCTGTCCAGGGAATGATTTAGAATGAATTCTGTGGTTGACAGTGTGTGCACATTACACATATCACATCATACTAATGACTTTCAGTACACTTGCAGTGAAAACAATTGCTGTTTTGATATTTTAATTATAAGCTTTTATACTGCGCAAAGTGATATTACTAAAATGCTCTGCATTAATTTTCTTATTTTTAAAAAGAGCTTACAGGAAAGAATAGTTAACATATGTACCCTTTCTTATTAGATGCCAGGCAAAAACATTTCTCTTCTCCCAGGCCTTTGCTTAATTAAGCAATCTATGGCCTTTTAAACTGTGTTTGCGGGGGGGGGGGGGGCGTGGAGTTTTTTTTTTTTTTTTTAGTTACTATGCTATGCATTTGTGTGTTTTTATATTGTAAACCGCCCTGTGATCCTTGGATGAAGGGTGGAATAGAAATTTTAACAACAACAATCTATCTGCTCCCTTACACAAGGACTTTATGTGGGTTGAGCCTTGCTGCCACACAGCTGAGAGCTGGGTACCAGCACTGAAATCACAGGAAGTTCCCCCTTCTCTGTAGCAAAGAACAAGAGAACATAATAGAACACTGAGCCAGGGACTCCATTTCCCATCTGCCCCCTCTGCTGGGATCTTTCCCCTTTCCCAGCAGTTCTACCTCTGAGTAGGAAAGTTTGTTTGAGAAGCAAACTGAGTCTCAGGAGCCTGGATGGAAGAAAACTTTGGCTCAGGGAAAAGCTGGACTGAAAGCTGTTCGAAACTATGACCACAGGTAGGCTTACTACTTTTTGTAAAATACCAAGTTTTTGGAGGGCCAATTGGAGTGGGTAGGTAGGGTTGCCCCATCTTCAGGACTGACCTAGTGTCTCCAGGTTTGCCTGTCTTCCTGGTCCGGGTGGCAGGTGAAGGGCTTGAATCTACAGGTGGATGAGTGCCATTTATCAACAACAACAGTAATAACAACGGCTGCAGCCAACTGCAAATTATTATCTAGGCTCTTTGTGTAGGAATGGAGCTCATAGGAACATCCCTTTAGCTAAGGTTTGTGTCTTAATTTTCAGCTAGCGACATAGTTGCTCATTTTTAATACTTCTTGTTTTTGTTTGTTTTTTTGAATGATTTACTCTCAGCACAAAAAAAAATTCCTTCCAGTAGCACCTTAAAGACCAACTAAGTTAGTTCTTGGTATGAGCTTTCGTGTGCATGAAGAAGTGTGCATGCACACGAAAGCTCATACCAAGAACTAACTTAGTTGGTCTTTAAGGTGCTACTGGAAGGATTTTGTTTTGTTTTGACTATGGCAGACCAACACGGCTACCTATCTGTAACTTACTCTCAGCAGTTACTGTCATTGCTTAATGTGTCATGCTTAATGACATCACCAGGGGCCACCCCTAGGTTTCAGGTTTGGGCCCTGGAAACTCAAGAGTTTGGGATGCACTTGACCTGGTAATCCTGAGTGTGTTGGTTGCGACAGGAGAGGCTGGCCCCTCTACTAAACTGACAATATCAAGACAAATTAAAGGCTCATGTCAAGGAGTTTTTAAAAGCATTAATTTTTTACTTTCCTGCTTTGTATGGATCTTTCTCATTATTCTCCAAATAAATCACTTCTTTGCACTTTGAATCACTCTTGGCTACATTATTGTTCCAGGAGTATTGCAGTTTGTTGCACGGGGGAGGCAAAATTCATAGACAGGACCTCAGTTAAAATGTTCTGGCAAGGAAATGAAAGGCGTGGGCATATTTATTAGGCCATAACCATCCTGCCAGTATGTGTGCATGCTCAAGTCCTTGACCAACAGTGTAATGCTAACCATGTATATTCAGAAGTAAATCCTGTTTAATTCAATGAGACTTACTTCCAGGTAAGCAGGGTTAGGGATTGCAGCCTAAATGCATGTGAGCAAAGTTGATATGTGGTTTTTGGCTTCTTGGTTCACTTTTCTTGATGGATCTACTGTTCTATGTTTGTTTTGACTCAGTTTTCTGTCAGTGATTCAGTCACTGCCCATGGAACTAATTTTATTCTCACCAGTGTACTCTGTAAAATGGATGTGAACTCTTTCTCTGCAAGGCCTACAAGCAGTGGCAGATATTGGGGTCTCAAATTTCAGCATCACCCAGATTTGATGCCCCCCACCTTTCATTGTACATCATAGCTGTGGCACCTCCAAGGCTCCGAGCCCAGTGTGACTGAACAAGTCGCATCCCCCTAAATCCACCTGAGCCTACAAGTCCAAGAGATCTCCAGAACACCAGGATGTCTCTTATCTCCATATACCACCTGATGAACTCCACTGAGCTTGGGACCCTTGTCATCATGAAATGCCTTTTGTATTTATTCCAGCAACTTAACTGACCAGAAATGCTTCTGATTTCTGTAGTGTAGAGAGACCCTGCTGACCCCAACACTCCTTCCTCCCCCTCATTGATTCAACACTGGGGTGTTTCTCCCACCCCCCCCAACTTCCTCATGTTGCTCTTCTACTCTGCTGGGTACTGCTTCTTTGAGGCTAAGATTGTCAGCTGCCCTGTTTTTGGGTGCCTTTACTTTCAGCTTTCTGTTGCTTTCTCCTGCTTTCTCTCTACATTTTCCCTCCCTGGGACCAGCAGTTGGCATGCCACTAGCCCCACCTTTTATCTTCTGGCTGGTTGGGCATCTCTGCATTCTCTGTGACATTGCCCTGCCCAGATGCTTCTGGTTCATTTGGCTTGCATTCTGGGCAGAGATTTCACAGAAATGTCATGGTGTCATCCATCATGGAGTCATCCATCCATCAATCAATCAATCAATCAATCATGTCTTCTGTACTGTGTGCTTGAAGTTTACTTGCTAGTTCCTCAGGCCCAACAAGTTCCATATTTAACAACATGTGTGTTATATGTTTTGTGAGTTAATGTGTAACCTTGTGGATAATTTTGTGTGTGTTTGAGTTGTTGTATACACGTTTCTACCATACTTCTTGTGGTACATTGTACTAGTCTTAATTGTGATAGAAGGATAATAGATTCTCACACCTGAGTGGGCCAGTTCCCCTCAGTTTCTAATTTTCCATCTTCTACAGTAGTACCTCGGGTTAAGAACTTAATTCGTTCTGGAGGTCCGTTCTTAACCTGAAACTGTTCTTAACCTGAGGTACCACTTTAGGTAATGGGGCCTCCCGCTGCCGCCGTCGTGCAATTTCTGTTCTCATCCTGAATCAAAGTTCTTAACCCGAGGTACTATTTCTGGGTTAGTGGAGTCTGTAACCTGAAGCGTCTGTAACCTGAAGCATCTGTAACCTGAGGTACCACTGTATTTGCTTTTTTTCTTTTAAAAAGTCCTCATGAAATTGAGCATTTTATTGCAAGTTTGCCTAAAAGTTTTGCAAAGCAATTTTCTCTTAACACAATGTATTTTTGTAATGTATTTTACTGATGCACAGTTGGCTTGCAACTTGTGCAGGGATTACCTTTTTTGAGGAGGGGGGTTTCCACATAAAACTGAAATCCCATTTAGTCAGAACATCCCCAAAGCACCCCTGTCTGACCATCCCTACGTTTATGAAGCTGGTGTGCCAAGAGGACATTGCCCCTTACACAAACCTGAGAGCTTTAAAGCCCTGTGCCTTGCATGTGTTTGATTTGTGTATTTACAGCTGGTTGGCTGCCAAGTGCATAAAGCTGCGATTGCGCAAGTTCAATGCAAATATATTGTGAGTCAACTGTACGCATTTCTTATGGATATTTTACAATATGCATTTTTATATGCAATTTTGTACACAGCAAAATTCAGAGAAGTGTGAATTTTGAAAGATAGTTGTGTTTCAGTTCCCTTATTATTTTCAGAAACTGTCAGTTAGGTAGGCTTGCCTTTAAATGCAAATGGAATCAAATTTCTCCCCCAACCATAACCTGGCCCTACCTTCTTTCCGAATTAGAATTGTGTTGTGTTCCTCTTGAGGGGCCTCAGAGTCTTGGAAATAAGAATCTGGACTCAGACTATGCTTTAAAGATGAACGGTTTAATTTTTGAGTTCCTTCCTTGCTTAGAGCTACACGCAGAGTGATGTTCTTTCTTCCATAATTCCTCTTACTTCAGTCTGCTTGCTGTAAATCCTGTGGTGAACGAGTCTACTCATAGCTCAGAGCATTCCGATATCCTGGTCTGGATCAAGGAATGGGTCTGTCACAAACACTACAAATTCCATCCCTGATTCTGTTTCACTCCAAATATATGCTACAGGCCTGAAAAATCTATTTCTACAAATATGCATTACTCTAAAAATGATTAGTTGCATCCTGACATCAGTTGCATCTGGTGAGCATACCTTTTGTTAACTGGAACTGAGAAAGGATCACCTAAGTCGATCTAAAACGGGGCAAGAAATGTTAATGGTCTTATGCTCTCAGAAGAAAGTAAACTTGCTATCTAAATCTGTTTTGATCATTTAACTCATAAGTTCACAAAGAAAAAAACAGAGCAAGCAATAAGTCATTCAAGTAGGCTATACCTATTTAAATATCAAGTGATTCATAATTTTTCATAATGAATGACTTTTTGTTTGGGTTATGCAAACAGTTGATAATTTCTCTTCTTAATTTTGGTAGCTAATGCTTGCAGAAACTACAGTGATACATAATTTTGTTATGTCGTAAAGTAAATTTATCTGTCAGCTGAACTGACACTCATAGTTAGGAATGAATTCATAATAATTAAATACTACATCATGGGTAGGCAAACTAAGGCCTGGGGGCTGGATCCGGCCCAATCACCTTCTAAATCCAGCCCACAGATGGTCCGGGAATCAGTGTGTTTTTACATGAGTAGAATGTGTGCTTTTATTTAAAATGCATCTCTGGGTTATTTGTGGAGCATAGGAATTCGTTCATCCCCCCCCCCCCCAAAATATAGTCCAGCCCCCCACAAGGTCTGAAGGACAGTGGACTGACCCTCTGCTGAAAAAGTTTGCTGACCCCTGTACTACATGATAAACCAGGAGTAGCCCACATGGTGTCTTCCAGATGTTTTGGACTACAACTCCCATAATCTCTGGCTATTGACCATGCTGGCTGGGAGCAGTGGAAGTTGTAACCCACAACATTTGGGGGGGGGGGGTTGGTGCCAAGTTGTCAACACCTGTAATAAACTATATAACACATTTATATGTTGATGAATGTGCTTAAATACATTGTTCTTTCTACTGATTGCATATGGAGAAAGGGAGGCAGGACACCAGCACTGTGTTGCAGAAGGAACATTGCCTTGTGATAATCCCTTAGGCCAGACAGAAATGCCTGAGGGGCCACATGTCACCCTTGGGATTGAGGCTCTTACCCCTGATGTAGGTCAGCATGTAGTTACAGCCTTAAAGCATTAGTAAGAAGGAATGCCTATTTTGTTTGAAGGCTTGTGTTGAATGTGAATCAAAGCACACAGAAACAGTGGATGTAGATGTGAGTTTGCAAAAAATTCTGCTTCTGGGGTTTCCCCCCCCAACCCCTACCTCTTGCTTCCTTAGAAAACCAAGCAGATTTATCTCCTTGCTTGCTGGATAGCTTTGACTCATAAAAATTTGTCACTCAGAGTCTGCAAACAAAAAACCCGAGCATGCAATACTCAGAAGAGATCTTCACAGGGAGTTGAAATGGGGTTTTTTTTTGTGGGGGGCAATGGTCTTTATAAGAAACTTTGCCTCGTATTAATAATGATTTCTGTTGCTGCTAGACTCTCCCTGATGGCATCAAAAGCTTGATTATGCCATTAATATGTCTTCAGACTGTTTTCCTTCTCTGGTCCTATGGGGTTTCTTGTTGGGTGTTGCCACACACACACACACAGCCCGAATCTTTGCTTGCTATCAGATGTGATTCTAATAACGAGATATATATAGTCTTACGCAAATGCCTGATAAATGCTTAACCATTATCAAGGCAAACTCAAAGCCTTACTGAAATGGGGATCGCCTCTAATGTGTGCAGTGGGTGGAGCCAGAACCAATAATAGGTGGAGCCAACAAATTATACTCTTGTCCCTTTGCTCCCCTTGTTGAGTTCTACAGAGGCTGAGCTGGTAGGCCGAGCCAACTCTCAGAGCTGGTTGTAAACAAGGCCAGCAGGTAGGGGGCAGGCAGAAGGCAGATGAAGGTTTGTGGGGCAGTGTCCCATATGCCCAGATAGATCAGCCTTAACTGAACATGCATATCATTCAGATATTCTGTAGTCCAATAATTTTTATTCACCCATTGTTATTATTAGCAGGGCAATTATGATACATATTGAATACATTTATGTCTGGTCTTTCTTCCCAGGAGCTCAAGGCAGCATCTGTGGTTGGCTTGATTGTTTGATCACTTGTTTGCCACCCTGGGGCTCCTTTGGGAGGACGGTTGGGATATAAATTTGATACACAATAAAGAAATTTGGCCAAAAAAAAAAAAATTGCTATTGGGTTTTCTCTCTGAAATATTCTTAACCTCATAACAAAAAAAAGGTGTTGTTGCTGTTTTTGCAAAAAAAAGAAAGGAGTGCCTTTTGGGGGGCAAATAAATAGGGGTGCTTATTTGGCAATCCTAGAAGCCTCTGTGCCATGATGGGGGGAAATAATAAATATGGAAGGGAGGGGGACAGAAATCTGAGGGAATGGAAACAGTCGATGATAACTATCCAGGGATACTTGCGTTGTGAGGCCCGATGATCACCCTGTTCCTTGAGGATTAAATAATCAGACAGTACACCGTATGTTGGATTTATGTGATCAAATAAGGCCACAACTTTATTGGTTACAGATGGGTAGGTTTTGGCCATAGGTACTGTGTATCTTATGCCAGCCAGTCTGCTGGCACTGTCTCTAAAGGTATATTCAACTGACAGGGAAACACACTATGACCTACGTCAAATTGGGGCATTCCCCAAGTGGTTCCTGTTGGAGGAGTGGGCTGGCCGTAGTCCCCATCTGGGTGTTGGACAGGAGCCATTTCCCCCGGTTCCTTTTAGCAGGATACATTTACCTGTGGAGGGGCAGGCAGAAGCCACAACCTCTCCTCCATTCAAGTTCTAGGCTTACCCAGTGCCTATCCGCCTTACAAAGTTGTGACAATTGCTATGAGGTAGGTGAAAAACCAAATAGCCAGCGTAGTCCATAGCAAGGCTGTACCAACAGCAAAAAACCCCTGAACTGGGGGAGGGTGGGTGGGAGAACAGGCGAAGGAGGAAGAGGCCGAATGGCCTGGCAGGCTACCTTTGATCTTGGCCCTAGGCATGAGGACAAGTGCCACCACTGGGCAGTTCATCCCATGCCCAGGCAAATGCCCACAAGGCCCTGCCATCATTGGTCAGTTTGGAGGCAGGGTATGATCTGGCCAGTTCACGAGAGTGGCTCAGAGCCCACCTGCAAAGCCGCCCTCCAGAGAAGGGCAAATGGACATATTTTACAGCAGTGGTTCCCAATTGGTGGTCCATGGATCCCAGGGGGTCCATGACTCCATTCACACAACAAAAACTTCTATGAAGATATCAAAATTTTCAGAAGTAGGGGATCCATAGCCTGGCTTTTGAAAAAAGCAGGGGGTCCTCAGTACTTAGCTAATTTGGAACCGCTGCTCTACAGGGTAAAAGACAGAGAGGGACGTATAGCTGCGTATGAGATGTAATGGGATATAAACAGGAAATTAAAATAAAATGAAGAGGAGGAGCCTGCACCACATCAGTGGAGGGGTAGTAATTCTGCACCTTGTTAGTAGCTTAATACTGGGAACATCCTGAACTCTGAAGATGTTTATGCATGGTAGCAATGTGATGAAAACCAAAGCACGCATGCTGTTCATCGTGACAACATGTAAATGACGCAAATTCTGACAGAAACAACTACATAGCTGAACTGTAGTATGACAGGAATATTTGTAAAAATTCTCTTGTGTGTGTACATGATTAACAATTAAGTTTGTAACAGTGGAGCCTTAGGGAGGGACTGCTTCATCAGGTATTGATGTCTTTATCAGGCATCCACACAACTTAGCTGAAAGAGAGATACAGTCATACCTTGGGTTACAGATGCTTCAGGTTGCGGTTTTTTGGGGGGTTGTGGACCGCCGAAACCCGGAAGTACCAGAATGGGTTACTTCCGGGTTTTGGCAGTCGCGCATGTGCAGAAGCGCTAAATCGCGCTATGCGCAGAAGTGCTGAATCGCAACCTGCGCGTGCGCAGATGCGGGTTGCGAATGCTGTGGGTTGCGAACGTGCATCCCACATGGATCACGTTTGCAACCCGAGCATCCACTGTACTAAAATGCACGTAGAAAGACTAATCAATAATGGTCTCCTGCGATGGTGCCCCTGCAAATATTGGTCTATGGGAATTGGGAAACATGCCAAAGGGGCATCCTACAGTTTGATAGTTACTTTGAGATTGTCGTGTTTTTAAGCCACAATGAAGACAGAACAATTTCTTCTAACAGGTGCAGGGGATGAATTTGCTAGACAACATAAAGAAATAGTGTGTGTGTGTGTGTGTGTGTGTGTTAGCTTTTAGAATGTATGCATTTGTGTTTGTATATAATAAGGCTACTTTCAATCGGCAAGTTATGCTGCTGCTTAATAAGTTTAATGTTTCGGGTGGGGGGGGGCTGCTGCCCAAACACTACAGTTTTCCAACCTTGGGCATTTTGCCCACCACTTCTTTGCTATGAAAAACCAAGCTTTTAGCAACAGCAGATAATCAGGTGGTTTGTATAATCCCAAAACATTGCTATAAATATAATTTTAAAACCCATTATTTATTCAATACCCTGTTAAATTCTACCCAGAAATCTTTAGCTGCCCTGCAATTTCACATACTCTTGGCAGTCTTGCCAGTATTGGACAGACAGAGAAACATTTATTTATGCTATTCTAACAGCTATAAGCTACCTTATGAAGGATTTCTCCCAAGTGCACGCTAATTATGTTTCTCATCAGACAGACTGTGCACAGCACCACATTTAGGGCTCATCCAGACTTCCTTGGGTGTGATGTTTCTAGGCACAGGTCTGGGCTTTAAAGGTCCACATCCAAGTGGTGTTGTGGTGGAGGGTTTTTTTTGTCCTGGCGCTTTCCCCATGAAGATTGCCGAATCAGAGCAAATGGCAATCAGGTTTTCTGTGGATTGCCATTTGCTCCGAATCTGTAGTATATGCAGGTTTACCTGGTGAAAGTTCTGGGACCAAAACCCCCCACTTGGACACCTCTGCCTAAAAAAACAACAACACAAAAACTTTGGCTGAGCCCTTAGTCAGAACTGAAGTCAGGGCCATGTGACAAGCCAGGAGTTGAGGTCATAGAGCAAACAGGAAATCAAGATAAAAGAGGAAGTCAGGACAGAAGGATGAGTCAGATAGGCAGCAGGATCATAGAGCATGGCAGAAGTCCAGGCCTCAAAGCACAACCAAGGATATGGGGAAAGACCAGAGCTCAGGGAGCCGTTCAGGCAAAGCTCAGCTAGTGAAGGAAGCCCTTTGTCTACCCAGAGAAATCCAATGGTCAGCCTTGATGAGCTGAGTCCATCCAGAAGGTCCATCACCAAGAAGGCTGCTAGTTGCATTTCAGTAGGTCACCACATGGGGCAGCCATACATAGACTTTAGCAGCTTCCCTGACACAGGTTCAGCAGGTGAAAACACACTTTATTGTGGAAAATAACATGTGCATGGCAGAAAAATCTTCACCAAATGCCAGAAGGGAGCAGGGGGGGGGGGCAAATGAACATCATGGTGCAAGGTAGTCCACAAGCTGAGTGAAGCCACTAAGAGAGTTATCAGTCTAGCCAGTCATGCTTCCACCTTAGATGGGAAACAGAGAAGAGGCTCCGCACCAGATTTTAGACACTGGACAGGCTAATAAGGGAGGAGGAAATGAAATGACAGGCCTCTGTCTGAGACTCTTAATGGGTTACTTGCCAGTCAAAATAATTTATACTGGCTAAGACACCTGCAAGAAGATCAAACGTATCCGTTCCTAAGAAATCAGCCCTGAGTGCTCACTGGAAGGACAGATCCTGAAGCTGTGGCTCCAATACTTTGGCCACCTCATGAGAAGAGAAGACTCCCTGGAAAAGACCCTGATGTTGGGAAAGATGGAGAGCACAAGGAGAAGGGGACGACAGAGGACGAGATGGTTGGACACTGTTCTCGAAGCTACCAGCATGAGTCTGACCAAACTGCGGGAGGCAGTGGAAGACAGGAGTGCCTGGCATGCTCTGGTCCATGGAGTCATGAAGAGTCAGACATGACTAAAAGACTAAACAACAACAACAACAACAAAGACACCTGTTATAAGGCAGCTTCCTATGCCCTCAGTAGTGGTAACAAAGCAGAATAATTTCAGGCACTCCACTCCCCCTCCCAAGATAAACTAGTTTAGGGACTCATTGAAACTAGCTCTCAGCCTCAGAGCTTTTGTGGCTGTGACGGATACACTTGCAGTGTGGAATATTTGTCCACAAATAAGAAAATTAACATGTACAGAATGATTCAGCAGATGAATCCTGGAATAGCTCTGGAGAGGGTATAGGAGGTATGATTAAAAAGTGTACTGCTCAAACCAGGTCATCTTTGTAAAGACTGTATTAGGATTATAGCAACCCATGTATATGAGTTAAAACTGAGTTGGACCCATTTGTCCATTTAGTTCAATGGACAAATGGGTCCAATGGACTGACAGTTGGCTCTTCAGCTTCACCACTGAGTTGTGCCCCTTCCTCGCTTGCCTCAACTGCTGTGTAATAATAATAAAAGTTAAGTTTATTACCCAGCCTTCACCAGCAGGTCCCAGAGCAGGTTGCAGCAATCTAAAATTCACTATTAAAAACAATAAAAACAGATTGCAGTCAGAATTACAAAATAGGGTGTGTCTTGAAAACACACATCTCAGTTGTTAAAGGCCTGGGTAAAGGGGTACGTTTTCAGCATGTGGTTGAAACTGTAAAATAAAGGTGCCAGGTGTATCTGTATGGAGAGGGAATTCCATAACAGAATGGAATCATCTCACAGAATGTGAGTGGGCCATGGAGAATGGCCATGGGCCACTGCCACTCTCAAATGTCTGAGGGCCATGGAGCTAGAACTGGAAGGTGAAAGTATTTGTATTTATGGTGTTTGGGGGTGCTATGTGAGCAATATAAATTTGTGATGCAAGTGATGGAATCACTTGATGGTGCAGTCAGTAAGTGAAGGATGTGCAGTTTTAAGGGTACTGTGTTCAGGACCAGCTCCAGTTTTAGGGGCCTGTTGAAGAACACATTCTCTGCTGGCCTTCTCCTGTATCTGTGAGCCTCAGGGGGCTTATGGGTGAATGCAGTGCTGCATTCACTACCGGGCATGTTGGGGTTGCAATTTATATTTCCTGCAATGTACAGCATTGCACGAAGGCCTAATAGGAAATTGTGAGCAGAGAAGCTTGAGGAATCTGTTGCTGAACTTTATGCACGTCCAGACCATTGTGTGGATTAGAATTTCTGCATACAGATCAGTCTTGGAAACGGAGCCAAAACTTTGGGAGAGATGCAATGCCATGATGTTGCCTCTCTCTCAGGGACCTTTTATGGAAGAGAAGAACCATGAAATGGATGGGCAGGGATAGGGGAGAAATGCAAAACCGAAGTGGAACAGGAACAGATACAGATTAACCCATCTGTAACTGTAAGCCCCAGTGGACATTGCTGCCCTTTATATATCCCACAATGCTCCAGGGATACACTGTGCCAAGGGCATTGACATGGTAGCTGTCAGGGCAGGTGTCAGAGCCACAGTTAGTCCTGGAATCTGTGCAGCTGCCTTAGGAGTGCTGTGTGCTGCCAATGACCAAGCAAAGAATTAATCCAGTTAGTGTTCATGAAGATATGAATCAGCCCCAAGAAAAGCACTTATAAGTGCCAGAATGTCTGATTTTTACCTTTTATCATCTTGACTTAGAGTATTAGAAATGAGATGATGAGTTTAAAGTAAGTGTGTTTGAGAGAGTGTGGGAGTAAATAAGAGGCTGCTTGACTCGACAATGTTGATGACTCTTAAAAAAGAATTTCCAGTAGTCATGCTTTCTATTCTGCATCTCCTCTCAGATTTGAGTGGGCTTTTAAAAAAAAGGCTACAAAAATGCAATAGATAGCTTTTTATATATTTGAAAAAGAAAAGAAACCCTGCTTGCTTCCTACAATTTTTGTGTGTGACTGGAGTCTCTAGCCTGGCTTGCTGTTACTAATAGATTACTGGGATGTTTGCATGCTGCCAATGAATAATTTCTGGCAAGATTTCAAAAGGAAACAAGCAGACAAATACTGAAAGGCATATGTAATAAAAGAACAGCTTAAGACAACTGTGAACTGTTGACAGCACCAACCAATATAAAGGGTGCATCTGCCACAGGGTATTTAGCAAGCTGTGCAGCCTTGCCTTAGAAAGTGTGTGAAGCCCCCTTGCAAAGCTTGCCAAGGGCAAGGATATCTTGACTTCACAGTGCGGCATGACAGAATATAGGCCTAAGAACTCAAATTCCAAAGCTTTTCCTGAATCAGGGACCTAAGGCATGTCTGGTGGGTGTGGATATAAGGCTTTGTTTTCTATTCTGCCCTGTATTTGTCACATACAGAACTGTTTTCGTTCCACTGCAGTTTATGTTCCACCAAGGACCACATTACTCGTCTTCCTGTCCACTGTAGTAAAATTGCACAACATGTAATTTCTGTAATTAATTGCAGAAATGACATTGTCGTCACATTACAATGATCGTATTGAACATCAGCAATTTTTACTCTTCTCCGACTTCCTGGGAATTTGCCCCAAGCGTCTTCAGTTTGCTAAAACTGGGTGTGCAAGTGGAAGGAGATCAGCCATAGCATCTTATTTATTTATGTCAACTGTTTTCTAAGTGGTGCATATAATGATAATCAAAAGCATACTGTGGATGCAATTACTGCTAAAAACAGAAAACTTGCTTAAAATGCCTGCTGAAATAGAATCATACGATTGTTGAGTTGGAATGGACCCCAATGGTTGTCTAGTCCAGCCCCCTTCAATGCATGAATTTCAACACATGGTACTCCACCCAATCTGTAACCATACCAGACCCTGCTTAGCTTTGCAAAAATGCACTAGCAGTTTTATTGTTGTACCACTATATTGTTATCCAAAAGGCCTTCATCAAGTGTCTGACATTCAACAGAGAGTGGGCTGGCCTGATCTGAGCTGAAGAGCTTCCAAGGAGTTCGGCCCAGAATACTGAATGCAGAGTTTCTGGTGGGTAAAAGTTGTGTATCTGAGCCATGGGAGACTAACAGAGTCTCCCCACAAGATCTCAGAGATTGATCAAGGATGAGAAACATCAGGGGGGTCCTCAAGCTATCCTGGTGGTCCTCAAGCTGTCCTGGACCCAAGGGCCTTGTACCTGGCCCAGTTTCATTTGAGTAGCCAGTGCAAGCTTAAAAATACCAGAGCTATGAGGTGATGGTAGTCAGTTCCCATCAACAGTCCAGAAGCAGTATTTTTCACCAGCTGCAGCTTCTGGACCAGGTACAAAGGTAATCTCACTTATCACCAAAGGATATCTTTTAAAAGAGGCCAGTGAAGGTCACCTGTCTTCCCCTATCAGGTAAGTGAAGACCAGAATGAGTGCCAGATGGAGAGGCCTGGAGGGCTGCATTTGAAATGCTACATTCAATAATACTAGTAATATACAAAGACCAAAATATTCAAGTACAACTAGGGACGGGAACCTGTGAGTATTTCATGCCTTGGAAGTAGTGCAGCTCTGTGGTGCAGAACATAGCTCTTTGTTCAAAATGTACTGGGTTCAATCCCAGGCATCTCCAGGTTCAGCTGGGAAAATTCCTGTCTGAAACTCTGGGGAGCTCCTTCCAGTCAGTGTAGACAGTATTAAGCAAGAGAAAGGTTTCCCAAACTTGGGTCTCCACCTGTTGTTGGACTACAGCTCCCGCCATCCCTAGCTAACAGGACCAGTGGTCAAGGATGATGGGAACTGCAGTCCAAAAACAGCTGGAGACCCAAGTTTGGGAAACCCTGAGCTAGAGGAACCACCAATCTGAATTGCTTTAAGACAGGTTCCCATGTTAATCACCCTTTCTTTTCTGTTGAAATAGTTAGGGTTTAGATATTATGCTCATAGTCCACTTATGGCAAGCAATAGATGCTCAACATGGTGGTGCCATTAGCATCATGCCCAGTGTGACCTGGGTTTGAATCCATTCCCTTGGGCTAACATCCAAAGAGGGCTATTGTGAAGATACCATGGGACAAGGGGGGAGATCCTTGAGCTCCTTGGAGCAACATTGGAATATTGATAAAATTAATAATGATATGCTTTGTGTGAGGTCTTCTATGCCAAACAACTGAGCAAAGAAAGAAAAAAACATTTTATGCAGCTGAATTCTTCACGTTCCATTAAGTATTAATAATAAAAGGTTGCGGGATTTTATCCTCCTGAGTTGCAAAAAAACAACAACCCATTTACGTGCTAGGTTTTTCTTCATGTGGGTCAGTATGTCTACACTTGGTGTTTTGAGTGCTATTGACATTATTTTAGAACACTTTTTGTGTTTAATGTGCTAGGATAACTTGTTTGTTCTGAAGGCATCAATTTTGTACATCTTGAGCCGAGTGGGCTAAGGACAGAATCTTTGGAGGAGAGATGTCCTTTCACAGGCAGTTTCTCTTTCTTCCCAAGAGTAGTAAAGGTGTCATGATGTTTGCTATAAGGTGCCAGAAAAGATGAGGAGGTTGCGAAAGTGAGAGCTCTTGAGAGGTGCTTCTGATCAAGGTAAATTAGAATGTATTGAAAAGATCACGAATAAGTGTCACTCCCTGCTGCATTGCACATCACTACAGTATAAATAGGCATTCTTCTTCTTCTTCTTTTTTAAAAAACGAATTCTTTATTATTTTTATTAAACGCTATAAACAACAAACGTAACCACAGAGAGTTATTTCAGTTACAAGCTTGTACAAAGCAAAGCACAGTAAAGAAGGAATTTATCCACCAATGTAATATTGCGACCACTCGGTTCCCATGCATGTGAAGTATCATCTCATCCCAAGGGTCCTGTGCTTCTTGCATTACCCCTCTTTCAGTGAGCCCCCCCCAAAAAAGTGCCACAGTTACTGATTGTCCTATGAAGATGCTGGTGGGCACAATAAAGAAATCTTTACAAAACTGTCCATTTCTTTCCCCTTAAAATATGCAACATCTAAACCAGGAATGTGGAGCCTCAGCCAAGTGTGGCCCTCCATTTCTCTTTGCCTGGCCCCCAGGACTCTCCACAGGCCACACCCCTCGCTGGTCTTCTGTCACACCTGCCTTTTGTGGTATTGCCTGCCTGGAATGTGTCCTTCATCTCTGATTGACACTTCCTGCTTGTGTGGATGGGGGGGGGGGTAGAAAATAGCCTACTGTACAAAGCAATTTTTTTCATTCATTGCTGACCCTGCACACCTCTAGCATGTGTCCCTAAGGGGTCTGAACAGACAAACTACAGAACACTTTCCAAAGTATATAAGGTAAAGGTAAAGGGACCCCTGACCGTTAGGTCCAGTCGTGACCGACTCTGGGGTTGCAATGCTCATCTCGCTTTATTGGCCGAGGGAGCCGGTGGCCAGCATAACTAAGCCGCTTCTGGCGAACCAGAGCAGCGCATGGAAACACCGTTTACCTTCCCGCCAGAGCGGTACCTATTTATCTACTTGCACTTTGATGTGCTTTCGAACTGCTAGGTTGGCAGGAGCAGGGACCGAGCAACGGCAGCTCACCCCGTCATGGGGATTCGAACCACCAACCTTCTGATCGGCAAGTCCTAGGCTCTGTGGTTTAATCCAAAGTGCCAACCGCATCCCTCTACCAAAGTATATAGATAAGGAGAAATTTGCATCAAAGTGCAAATGAATTTTCATGAATATTTTTTTAAAAGGCAGTTAATAAACTGAGGTGGAAATTTGGGGACATGAACTTAAGATGGCGAAAATGAGCAGCTGAGAGAAACCAGAACTGACACATTCAGCCATCCCTATAATGGAGCCAAGTTCTTCCTAGTGAGAAGCAAGAGGGAAGCTCCCCGCAGCTGCTATTTCTCCAAATGGGGTCAGGCTCATCTTCCTCTCAGTTTGAGCAGCTCTAAAATCCTCTGTCCATGTGAGATGATTACATGTGTATCATTTTACATACATAATAATAATAAAAATAAACTTGTAAGGGTTTGGGTAATGATCGCGAGTAGGGCTCTGCCTTCTTCTTGTTAGCTGAGTTTAGTACGTATGGGTAGTTTCATGATCAGTCTTTTTGTGAGCATCAAAACCGTTTCATCTTAAATAGGCAGTCAAGAAAAAACGGAGTGTGTTTGGTGCAGATGCTGCCTTGGTTGGTATGCACCGCTTTCCCTGCATTCATGTGCCTACAGCTAAACATGCGTCACTTACAGTAGCAGATGTGCCCTCTCTTGGTTGTGCCCCAGTTTGAATGCTTTGCTGTTAGCATAAGATAGGAGCATTGTCTTTAAAATGAAAAGGAGGAGAAAAAGCTGTTTTTCTTCATATGCAAACATATAGATTTAATTAAAACTCTGATGATAGATCCACTAAGTTTTATTGAACTGAGTGGCTGTTGGGGAAATTAAAAAAAGGGGGGGCGGGTTCCTAGACTAGAGGTTACGCTCACAGAAACCCAAAAGAAAAGGATGTAGGCTCCAAGTGAAAAGATGGGCCTTCAGTTAAATAGAAATGAGCATAGGACGGCGTCAAAAATAAGGAGGCTGCAAGCAAGCACATCCAAAGCAATGTGTTTATACATGACCAGATTAAACATGTCGACAGTTCACCAGTCAAAGGATATCAGCAATCTTAATACAGTGTTATTAAGTTACAGACGCTTCAGGTTACAGACTCCGCTAACCCAGAAATAGTATACCTCAGGTTAAGAACCTTACCTCAGGATGAGAACAGAAATTGCATGCCAGCGGCCCGGCGGCAGCAGGAGGCCCCATTAGCAAAAGTGGTACCTCAGGTTAAGAACAGTTTCAGGTTAAGAACGGACCTCTGGAATGAATTAAGTTCTTAACCCAAGGTACCACTGTAGTTGCAACTCAATGTCATCATCCTGAACCAATCAACATCATTTGACTCTTCAGATCAGCCCTTATCATAATATTGCGTGATTACATATAAACATTTTTCAGTGTCTTTCTTTATTGAGACTTTGACTAATTTTCCTGTTCATTAAAAGTCTTCCATCAGTCTACAAAACAATTCAAGATTAATCGCAGTTGCCATGCCTAGCTGATTCTCTTTTCATGCATTCAATGGCCTCCATAGATTCTAACAGTTTATTCTTTTCAGTGTTTATTCACTATGTACAGGAGCTAAAAGCAGCTGGTTCTGTGCTGTAAAAGGCTTGTACAGGCCCCTTTAGTTTAGCTAGACAATAGACTCAAAAGAAAACAGAATAATCAAAAGACAGTTTTATAAAATTATTATTTTCTCCAAAATGGCAGCCTAAGTTATATCTGTAACTAACATAGTTGCAAAACAAAACACTTTTCTGAGGTGGGTGAGGGGAAAAGAGCTGTACATTACATTGGGAGTCTCACTTCGAAGCAGAGGGCTAGGCTTCTCAATCCAACACTGTGTTTAATATTGCAGCGTGTTCAGTAGTATCCCAAGTAAAAGTAGCCCTGTCGTGGTTAGTTTGCAAGGTACCTGATGTACAAACTGAGGACTTGGAAACCCTGGGGAAATTACATTTCCTTGGGTCCCTGCCATTGCAATGCTCAAGGTACCAAGTTTGTACTGGGGAAAATGGAGCTTGCTTTGTAGTGGAGTTGAATCAGATAATTATCAATTTCATCACTAGCCTCTATCAGACATAAGGCATGGTTTCTCTCCCCATGCAGATGGACCTCCTATTTGTTGTCTTACCTGAGGATATTAATGTTAACCTGCTAGAAAATGTAGCACTATTAAAACATCATTCCTCCCTCCCGCTCACACCAGCTGAAGAACATTGACGATTTTTAACATGGTGTGTTTAGGTTTTGCTGAATAAAATGTGCTTTAAGCAAGGGATTAATCTCCTCTTTTTTTCTAGTTTTGTTGTTATTCGGCCTGTGATTAATTTGTTTAATTCTCAGAACCATCAAGGGACACATGGCGGGTGGAATTGAAAGATTTAAAATAGCTATATTTCCTTCTCTCTCTCCACTCCCCACCAGCAACATTCAGCACATTCTGACACTTACCTAAGTGCCAAATTCAATAGAAAGCAATTAACTATGATCTGAAGCTTGACATAAAGAGGCTGAGTAATTCAGAAGCTTGAACAGGCAAATATTGTTATAAGTGGCTGCTATTGTGTGTCTGTGTTACAACATGCTACCTACCATTTAATGCTTGTTTGTCCATTGTTCACGTGGGTTAAAAAGCATGTTTCATCACAGTGACTGAAGGTGTCACAGGCAGTTTGAGTGGCCTACTTTAGAGAGAACCAGCTATCATCATCATCATCATCATCATCATCTATTCATCAGAGAATCACAAGAATACACAACACTATTAAAAAAGTCATAGATCCTTTAATCATCCAAAGGCCCGAGAGAAAAAGAATGTTTTTGCCCGGTGCCCAAAGATGTGTAATGAAGGTGCCAGCTGAGCCTCCCTGGGGAGAACATTTCACAAACACGGAGCTACCACAGAAAAGGCCCATTTTCATGTTGTCATCCTCTGGACCTCTTATGGAGGGGGTACATAAAGAAGTGTCTCAAATGATGATCTTGGGGTCCGGGTCAGTTCATGTACCTGATGAACTGGCAAAACTTGGCTTTATTTTTCCTGTGTCAAAGACCCAGTTTGACACCCCCCTCACACACAGGTTGGGAGCATCAGTGGCGCCCCTCTGGAGGCTTCACCCGGGGCAAAAAACCCATGTACCATTACAAAGTTAATCTTCTACTCCAGTCTCTATTTTTTATGGGGTCCTCAAAAGTTTGTAGGGTTATCTGTTCAAAGGCCAGTTAAACTCTTTGAATAAGAGGGAGAAAAAGAGCCTTGGAAGTTGCCTATCAAGTGTTCGTCCTTGATGCTAAACTGGGTAGACATATAGCTTACCTGGTCAAACTTTCTCCCATTGTGGCAAGAGGCATTATATGATGAAGCTATTTAAATTCTAGTATCCATTATGAGATTTGCGTGTCTACAGAGATTTGCATGTCTCATGTTATGCAAATTGTGTCCTCTGGACAGCAATAATGCAAGAATATTAAGGAAGCATCACAGAACAACTAATGAAGTTGTGTGGTGTGTCAAGGGTCTGGTATTAATCCAGCACTAATGAACTATTATTCCGTCAATGACATGGCACAGAATACACCCACCCACTAAAAATCCCACTACTCTGGGGGCTGATGGGATGAGTCCAGCAACAGTTGTAGAGGAACTGCATTGGCTGCCAATTACAAGAGAGCAAACATTTGAGCTTCCTGAGATACCCTCTTCTCCCATGCATGAAAAAGTAGGTTTAGCGTACTTGGTTGGTTAGATTTGCAGACATTAGCATATGAAGAAAAAACATTGGGTTGAATCCCAAGGAGAGGGCCTGATCCAAAGTTTCTGCTCATGTAAGGACTTTTTTTGTGAGTGGAATGGATAATTCACTGGTTTCAGCTCTTGTCTTTTGGATCCATCCGACGCATTCTGAAGCACTCATCCTTTTGTTTTTAAATGATCCATAGCAGCAGGCACCATCCTGGAGAGGCATTTTCTGGTGGGTAAAATAGAAGGGGAAATCATCTCATCTAAGATTGTGTCTGCCACCTACGGTTTCTATTAAAAAAACCACACAACCCAAATACTTAAATTAAAAACAATAATTAACACTGGTTGTTTGGTCACTCCAAAGAGTTTTTTATTATTATTCAAGTAATCTAGCCAATCAATCCATTGAATTTAGGATGGGGTACCTGCAGCTCTGCAGAAGATGCTTGTCTAGAACTCCCATTGTTACTGGCCATTGACCATGCTCTCTGGGGCTGATGGGAGTGTCAGACTAGGACCTCACTGGGTGATCTTGTGCCAGTCTCTCAAGCTAACCTACCTCACAAGGTTATTATGAGGGTGAAATTAGGGAGATGGAGAGATGCATGTACTCCACCTTGAGACCCTTGGAGGAAAGATGGGATAAAAATGTAGAAACAAACAAACAAATTACATCTGGAGAACTAGAGGTTCACCATCCCTGAATTAAATGTTGCGGCACTTTCTTAGATCACTGGGCCAAAGTGATTATACTCTCCTTGCACCATTTCCAGCATGGCATGATTAGGAGGAATGTTATACCGTAATTCTTCCTTCTTTTAACACCTACTTATCGGAGCAGCTGAGTATATAATTGTGCTATGGTCTGTGGAATTAAGTACTGCTAAGAGTGACATGTGTCGTTTTTTTCTTTTTTCTTTTTCGTTTTTGGTCTTTTGCTTCTGCTTTGAATTTGTCATGGGCTTGTGGCATAATTAATTACGCCAAGCAGCCCTGCTTATTTAGTCCTTTCCCAAACTCTGGAGTGTCCAGCGATATAAGAGAGCCATGTAAGCACATAATCCATTTCATGCTCATTTCGCTTCATCGGAAGATATGTCTATTCAAAGATTAGGAGCTGCTATAAGAGAGAAGTCTTTCATTGCCAGTGGGGGGGGTGCCCCTGCACACAACCCCAGGTGCTAGTCTTTTAAATGCCCAGAATGTGCTTCTCTGTTATTGGGTGGTTTCCCTCACCAGGGGTTGGTTTAGATATAATGCTAAAGCATAGTTTGGTGTTACAAATAATAAAAAATAGAAATGTCAGGGGGGAAAGGGAAATTCATCACACACACACATGCACCACCAGTTTGCATATACAAATTAAAACTATCTGGATAGCTCAGTTGGTTAGAGCATGGTGCTGATAATGTCAAGGTTGTGTGTTCAATCCCCATAAGGGACAGCTGCATATTCCTGCATTGCAGCGGGTTGGACTAGATGATCCTCCAGGTCCCTTCCAACTGCCATACGTACGGAAAATCCTGGGCAAGCGGAAAAGGCGGCTGGGAATTTCAATTCCCATGGTAAATGTCTGGGGAAACCCGAACGTATGGCAACCCATGTTAAAAGGTTTTTTTTTTTGCCGCTTTTTTAAAAGGGAAGCAGTTGGTGGCTTCCTGCGCCCCTCAGTTCCCAGCAAAGCAGGTCCCCTGGTCGTCCTGCTTTTTTGTGTGTCACATTCGTCCAGTGGTTCGTCTTCTGCATTGGACGATTCCCCACCCCCACTCCAAGGCACTCCACCTGCATCTGTGTTCCGGGACACTCTGCTCTGATCTAGAATTTCCTCATCTGGCTTGCCCGATAGCACAAAGTGTGGATAGCCAGCCTCAAGTTGCTGTACCTTTTCTTCCAGCAAGGCAACCAGCTTGCAATTGCTGCAGGTGTAGCTTTGCATATTCTCAGTCAGGAAGACAGAAATGGCACAGATGTTGCAGGTCACGGCAGCAGCTCCCTTGCCGTTCATGTCTCTTGGTCTTGTGTACTCTGTGAGCTCCTCTCCCTCGCAACACCTCTGTTTACAATTCATGACTGTGAGAGCTTAGCTGTTCCTGTTTTATCTGTAAGCCCCCTTGGGTCCCATATCTGTTGCTCACTTCTTCAGAAAACAATAAACCCTCCTGCTCCTTCCTTTCTGTACATGGGAGATGAAGAACCTTTTTGAGCTCAGAGGGCCAGGTCCTTTTCAAGATCCACATTGCAGGCTAGATTTGACTCAGTTGCTATTGTGCTTATGTCCTCCTTGTGGGTTTCTCATAGGCATTTGGTTGGCCATTGGGAAAACACAACTCTAGACAGAATGGGCCCTTGGTCTGATGTTCTCATGTTCTGTTCTCGTGTTCTTAACTAACTTAGTCTTAATTCCAACCCACTGCATTATTTATCCTCACTCACCCCAATAAAATCCTCATGAAAACTAAGGTTTGATTTTGCAACCTTTACGTGGATTTTTTCAAAAGGTTTCTTCCCCCTCCCCAGTTTTAATGTGTAGAAAATATTGGAACATATTTGGAACATTGCGGAAAGGGTTTTCTTGTGTTGGTCTGATTTTAATAATTAAATATGGATTATTCTACAGCTTTTTATTTTCATATGGAAAAGAATGCAAGACCTTAAAAATATATATATATCTACCCGAATCTGGGGAATGTGTGTGTGTGTGTGAGAGAGAGAGAGAGAGAGAGAGAGAGAGAGAGAGAGAGAGAGAGAGAATCTCTCTTGTATGCAAACATATCTGAAGAGGGCAGCAGATTTTTGAAACTAGGACTTTATGACCGCTTATAAAACATATTTTGCACACCTCATTCTATTTGAAAGTGAGCGTGCTGGTAATGGTTGTTTGAGAGCACTTTGCATCAACATCTTCCATTTTCATACACTCAGCCTTTTAAGCCATTCTCCTTAGGGGCTGGAATGTTATGTGCTTGGTCTTTTAGTTCATTTTGCACAAAATCCTGTTAGTTGTTAATGAATTTTAGAGACTGTGGAGAAAACATATCCTTCTTAGAAAAGAAAGTGTTTTCTCCTAATGCAAATATGGCAGAAGTTCAAATGCTGAAATTAAACTCTGCCTGAAATCTTTCTGGGCATTTTATTTCCCCTTTTCATTGAAAAAAGAGCCCTTTGCACTGTAAAACATTCAGAAACGAGTTAACATAGGAAGCAGCATTATATCTAGGTAGATTATTGGCCTGTCTAGCTCTGCATTTTTGTTTGCATGCAAAGCAAGAGCTCCACCATTGAAAACAAAGATAACTCTGCTGGATCAGGCCAGTGGCTCATCCATAGCTGTCAACTTACAGATTTGAAAATAAGGGACCAGCAGCCTCAAAAATAAGGGATCAGCAGCCAAAATAAGGGATTTTCCAACACAGGTATGTTCAGCTTCTGAGCCCCTCCAAGCCAAAGGCAGAAAGCCCAGCCAGCAGCCAAACAAAGCCTCATGTGGTGGTTCCCACAGCGCAGCAACCCAGCAAAGGGGATGCAGCAAGGAAAACCACCGTCACCTCTCCGCTGGGAAGCGCTGAGCAAAGGCGAGTCCCCAGGCAACACGGCCGATTTGATCGGCACAAGGCATGCAAGCTCCACCCCCCAGTCATTCTTAGACTCCTTATTGGGTGAGCAACGCAGCCAAGCAACACAGTTGGAGCCTCCCTTTCTTTGAAACCTGGGAATTTTAAGGGACATCATCAATAAGGGACAGCAGTGGGACACAGCGCTGGGATAAGGGACTTTCCCGCCAAATAAGGGACAGTTGACAGCTATGGGCCCATCTCAACCTGCATTCTCTTCTCTCGGTGGCCAACCAGATGCCTGTGGGACGTCTGAAAGCAGGACCATACAACAGCACACTTGTAATTCCATTCCTTTCCCATATGGTGAGGGGGATTCATTTGCCACACCCTCCTCCCCCACAAAGGAGGCAGCCACGTGGGGGCAATTTTCCCTTCCCTCTTCTGTCTACCCTTCCCTCTTCTGTCTACCCTATTTTCCAGTGTGGGCTCTGCTAGTTGCCTTCATTAAGTAGGATTTTTTTTGGGTGACACTAATTGACACGTATCACTTCTTTCTCGCCTTCTTCACACTGTTGGGTGTTGTCTGCTTGACTGGCATTTTGTTTGAATTCGGTTAATTGGCATTTGGCTCAGATGGTTGAGTGAATTTTGGAAAATATCAGACTAATATCAGAGCCAGAGTAGTTTTGGGCCAGTTGGGTGCATTGGGGTGAATGTTGGCCAATGGAGCCATGGTGCGCATGTCGGGTTCATATACTGAAGGAGCAGGCAGTGAGAGTCAGAGGAGTTCCCTCAGGCCTTCCTGCATGATCACAGCATGCGGCTGGCAGCTGGCTCAGGATTGATGGGAAATCGTCCTGTCAATGCATCTCAGCTCCCAGACCTCATTGGTTTTGGTTAATTTGGTTGAATTGACTGGCAGATTCTATGTTGTTGTTGTTTAGTTGTTTAGTTGTTTAGTCATGTCTGCCTCTTCGTGACCCCATGGACAAGAGCACGCCAGGCACTCCTGTTTTCCACTGCCTCCCGCAGTTTGGTCAAACTCATGTTAGTAGCTTCGAGAACACTGTCCAACCATCTCGTCCTCTGTCGTCTCCTTGTGCCCTCCATCTTTCCCAACATCAGGGTCTTTTCCAGGGAGTCTTCTTTTCTCATGAGGTGGCCAAAGTATTGGAGCCTCAGCTTCAGGATCTGTCCTTCCAGTGAGCACTCAGGGCTGATTTCCTTAAGAATGGATAGGTTTGATCTTCTTGCAGTCCATGGGACTCTCCAGAGTCTCCTCCAGCACCATAATTCAAAAGCATCAATTCTTCGGCGATCAGCCTTCTTTATGGTCCAGCTCTCACTTCCATACATCACTACTGGGAAAACAATAGCTTTAACTGTACAGACCTTTGTTGGCAAGGTGATGTCTCTGCTTTTTAAGATGCTGTCTAGGTTGGTCATTGCTTTTCCCCAATTCTATATTTGTTATGTTTTAATAAATATACCCATCTTTCTTGTCTTGTGTGTGTTGCTGGCAATCTGTGCTTTCCAACAACTGGTAATGCAGAAGCATTATTCCCTCCAACTGTGGAGGCACAGCACAGCCATCATAACTGGTAGCCATGGATCTCTTTCTCCCCTGTGAATTTTTCCAGTCCTCTTTGAAAGCAATCCAAGTGGATGGCCATCACTGCCTCTTGTGGGAGCAAATTCTGCAGTGTGTTGTGTGAAGAAGTACTTTATTTTGTGTTCTATGAATCTTCCAACATTTTACTTCATTGGGTGTCAAGAAGCTCAGTCATGCCCCCTCTTACTCAAAGCTGTAACCTTTTCTTGAAGAAGCGTTTCTCTGTCCTCTTGATCATTTTGTTGCTCTTTTCTGAACTTCTTCCAACTCGACAATATCCTTTTTGAGGTGAGGTTGCCAGAACTGTACACAGTACTCCAAGTGTGGTCACACCATAGATCTTTATAACGGCATTATGGTACTGTCAGCCCCCCCCCATTCCTTTCCTAATGATTCCTAATATGGAATTTGCCTTTTTCAAAGCTGCATCACAAAGGCTTGGCATCTTCTTATAGCTGTCCACTATGACCCCAAGGTCTCATACCTGGTCAGTCACTGGCAGCTCGGGTCCCATGAGAGAGAGAGAGAGAGAGAGAGAGAGAGAGAGAGAGAGAGAGAGAATATCTATCTATCTGTCTATCTATATGTATGAATGATGCTGAGCAGTTTAATATCATCAGCAAATGTGGCCACATCACTGTGCACCCCAGCTTTAGTTATTATATAAACAACTTAAAAGGGTTTGGTTGAATCTGTCCTTTTTCTTATATATTTATGGATGAACATTTTAGGTTCCTATTTTATTGCTGCTATTATATTTGGTTTTAATATTTCTTTTCTTACTTTGTTAAGTTGCTTTGAGACAGTATCATGTAAAAAGCAACAAGTAAGTGTAATAAACAGGATGAATAAGAACTGAAATACTTAAAATTAAATTTATTTAGGTCATGGCAAGTGTAAGAACATCACTATCTTGAACTGAGGTTTAAGTCACCATTTAGGAAAGGTTATGTCTTCCACTTGCGTTGATGTTGTATGAATTTTGCATGTTTTCAGATGATGTAAGATCAAATTTACAAATTTGTAAACTGTGAATGCAATAACTGGCTGGACAAAAGGGAGGCATTGTTTCATGAATGGTTGATGGTGAACTTAATTTAGAGTTTGCTTCGCATTCATAAACCAAACCTTTTTGAAGACACATTGCAACCTTAACTTGAATGTCAGCAGTTGCATCAGATGATAGTCCTTCCAAAACACTGGTGTGATAATGACAAACTCTGGATGTGTGGGGAGGTGCTTTTTTGGACCTCCCATGTCCTTTCAGAAGATAAATGTTGTGCATCCATATCCTTGATACTGCAGGAGGCTTTTCATGTTGTGTAGGAAATCTAAACAAAAAAGAGTGGGGAGAATAAGGCAAATGGCATTTTGGTTTCAGACAGATATAAAGCATCATGCTGCCATGATCACACACATTCCTGAATTCATTTCATCTGTGTGAAGGTCTGTTTTGAAGCAGGTGGTGAAGCTCAGAGAAGTTCTATATTATTTATTTCTGTTATGGATAGATTGGTGAAAATCCTAACACAGACTTGTGTACACATGCATTGCCTCCATGTGAAAAGTTTAGAATATACTCATCTTGAATTTTCTGCACTCTAATGCACATCTGCTCTGGTGTATATTATTGTTAGATTCAAAATAAGTCCACAAAGACACTCTTTCTCTAATACAGTGGTACCTCTGGTTACGTACTTAATTCGTTCCGGAGGTCCGTTCTTAACCTGAAACTGTTCTTAACCTGAAGCACTACTTTAGCTAATCGGGCCTCCCGCTGCTGCCGCCGTGCGATTTCTGTTCTCATCCTGAAGCAAAGTTCTTAACCCGAGGTACTATTTCTGGGTTAGTGGAGTCTGTAACCTGAAACGTATGTAACCCGAGGTACCACTGTACAGAGATTAACTGAGTTGTCTTTAATGCTTATTTACTTTATGGCAGCCTCATAACCTGAGTTGCTCAGGAATATCAGAAACCAAGATATCAGTGCAGTTTTGAAAGATTCAATCAGTCATCTTGATTCAAATTGGCATCCAATTGCATCCAGATATAGACTAAAACCTGTTCGTTGATCTCAGGAGCCATCATGCAAACTGTGGTTACAATATTATTATTTACAGCATTTCTCCATGGACCTCAAGGTGTCATACGTGGTTTCCCCCCTCCCATCTTCAGATATCATAAGAGGTATCCAAATGCTTAGCAAGGGAACAGACATCTTTCCAAAATATATAGAGAGATTAGTGGGCCCCTGGGACCTTTTTAATGTGGGGGGTGGGATATAAAACTTTTGGGGTAGGTTATAGGATCATGCGTTGTCACTTTGAAACACCATGTTGAGGAAAGGAACTTGTCTGCATTATTTATTTAAAAAATAAAAATTTCATCAGACCCAATATGATATAGCTCAGTTGGTGCAGCAGGAGACTCTGATTCTCACGGTCATGGGTTAGAGCCCCACATTGAGCGAATGATTCTTGCATTGCAGGAGGTTGGACTAGATGACTCTCGTGGTCCCTTCCAACTCAACCATTCTATGATTACGATTCTATATTGGTTTGTTTGGGGATTATGGGCTTAACTTTTGAAACCTGACTGGTCCATGGCTGAAATTGGAAGGAGATAGATTGATTGACGATCCTAAAACTTTAAAAAAATTGTTGGTTGCCAGTAATGTAGCCAACGGGGGATATATTAGATAACTGGAAAAGAAGATGAGCAGATTAAGACATGATCCTGGGAGACAAAGGAATTTACATCAGGCTAGAGGGCATAAGATTTGGCAGGTTGGACATGAGTCATCAGCATTAGCGCCTATATCTAGATAGGGATGGCTGTGAAGATTTAATTGTAAGGGTGAGCAAGCAGAGCAGAACACCCTGACCTTGCCAGATCTTATTTTCCTAATGATGCAGGACCCCAGGGAATCCGGGGAGCCATGATGATCCATATAGATTTTAAACACTCTTAGAACTTCATAATCTCTGGCAAGTGCTATGACCTGCCCTTTTTCTTTTCTTGTTCCCTAATTTGTTAAAGCCTCAGAGCTAATGACCAGCCCATTGCATTTATAGTAGGGATTGGAGAACCTGTCGCCCTGCAGCTCTCCTATCAGCCCTAACCAGCAGGGACAATGGTCAGAGTACAATCACATCTGGAGAGCGACAGGTTTCCCCATCCCTGGGTAGTGGGAATCTGCTTTCTCCAGTGGTTTCTTAAAGTGTTAAATGTGGATCCACTAAGCTGTCCTCACTGGGGATGCCATAGTCCATAATTTGTGCCTAGTTGATTGGCAGTTTATTAAGCTAACGTGGTTGGCTATCTTGAGCCATATGTTGGATTTTTTGAGCCAATTGATGGCATCTCCCTCCCATTGAGCACAAGCTATAGGAGTTTGAAACTGCAGTTAACTTTCATCCTCCTCTTTCCCCTACCTTCATCTATACAGTGGGTTCAGGACAAGAAAGCAATACATTTCACAGATAAAAATAGGGCCACTGTGTGCAAGTATAATCCCTGTCCTCATACCAGATAAGGATCACTTGGGGGCACAGATGTAGACAATGGGTATCGGTTATGGCATTAAAAAACCCAACTTTTATCTGCAGAAGAAAACAACAGGTCACACTAAGACTTCCTCTGCTCTGGTACCCCCATTGATTCACCTAGCTCAGTATTGTCTACACTTACTGATGGTTCTCCAGAGTTTCATACAGAGACCTCTCCCAGCCTACTCTGGAGATGCAAGGGATTGAAGCAGGATCTTCTGCATGCAAAGTGGCTGCTCTACCACTGAGCTATGGCACTTCCCAGGATGCAGAGAAGACAGGGCTGGCTGAAAAAGATGAATGCTGCCTGTCTCTATCTTCTTCCTCAAGATGAGCTGGACTACTACTGCTGGAGAGTAATTGGAGAAAAAAATTAGGGTGGTCTCCTGAGGAATAAGGAAGGTTGGTGATTCGAATCCCTGCGACGGGGTGAGCTCTCGTTGCTCGGTCCCTGCTCCTGCCAACCTAGCAGTTCAAAAGCACAAAGTGCAAGTAGATAAATAGGTACCGCTCCGGCGGGAAGGTAAACGGCGTTTCCGTGCGCTGCTCTGGTTCGCCAAAAGTGGCTTAGTCATGCTGGCCACATGACCTGGAAGCTGTACGCCGGCTCCCTCAGCCAATAAAGCAAGATGAGCACCGCAACCCCAGAGTCGGCCATGACTGGACCTAATGGTCAGGGGTCCCTTTACCTTTTTAGACAGACTTTGATGGAAATGCTTATGGTGGCAGTATTCCTATGAGTGTATTTGGGTTTATGCTGGAATTGGAATGGAACTCAGAGCTTTACAGCAAAATCATTTAAAAAAACAGCTAACCATGACATGAGTATAGATATCTGCTAGAGAAGAAGGGCATTGTGCTGAAAGCACCACAGAAAAGGATTAATTTTTATCTTCTTCCATTCCATCTCCTCAACTGGCAGTGGTCAAATTACTGGAAGACATGAAATTCATTGGTAATACGGGTCACGATGTTCACCATCACGCATACGCTTGTGTAGAAGCTGTTCAGCCGTGCTTTCTTTTGTATGCACTGTGTACTGTCACATTACAAGACAGCTGGGTTCTTCATCAGTGACTTTCTGTGTTCTTTGCATTGTCACCTGCCATACTGTTTGAACCATTAAGTAAATGTCTTCCAAAAAGGCTCATGCCCTGGGGATCTATGAAAGAGCAGCCTGAGTCATAAAAAATGCCAGTTTTGCTTTTTCATAATAGATGTACCTGGCATAAAGGCATATTTAGATCAACCAGCTACACATAATTTCCTTATCGGAGCACGACACACTTGTTTGGTTTATCCCAGAGCAAGACAAGAGCACAGAAGGGGACTTTGGGGGAAATCCTTCTGAATGCCCCCTCCCCCATTTTAACTGCTGCGTTGTTGTGTTGTTGCTTAAATATATTACCTTCTTTTCTCTTCCCTCATGTTGCCTTCACATTCAACTGTGTGCCTCTGAGTTTACAGGAACAGTACAGTGGTACCTCAGGTTTCATACGCTTCAGGTTACAGACTCCGCTAACCCAGAAATATTACCTCAGGTTAAGAACGGCTTAGTCATGCTGGCCACATGACCCGGAAGCTGTACGCCACCTCCCTCGGCCAATAAAGCGAGATGAGCACTGCAACCCCAGAGTCGGCCACGACTGGACCTAATAGTCAGGAGTCCCTTTACCTATCAGAAGGTCGGTGGTTCGAATCCCTGCAACGGGGTGAGCTCCCGTTGCTCTGTCCCAGCTCCTGCCAACCTAGCAGTTTGACAGCATGCCAAAAAGTGCAAGTAGATAAATAGGTACTACTCCAGCAGGAAGGTAAACTGTGTTTCCGTGTGCTTCTCTGGTTTTGCCAGAAGCGGCTTAGTCATGCTGGCCACATGACCCGAAAAAACTGTCTGCGGACAAATGCCAGCTCCCTCGGCCTGTAAAGCAAGAGGAGCACTGCAACCCAGAGTCGTCTGTGACTGGACTTAACTGTCAGGGGTCCTTTACCTTATCACAATAGTATTCGAATAGCTACAAAAATGGATATGTTGCTTCAGAAGGCAGGGCTAGAACTTGTGGGTGGAAATTGTAGGAAAGCAGATTTTGCTAAATATTCTTCTAACAAGCATATTTTTGTATGCAACTTTGAGAAATGTGCACATTTTTACAAAGCCATTTCTCCTAACACAATACATTTTTGTATTTTATTTTCTGCTAATATATTCCTTTTCATTTTTGTAAACTTGTTTTTGGGAAACATCACAAAATTTGGATAACTGCGAATTCCAAAGGATAACTATATTTCAGGTCACATATTGTTTTGGAAAGTGTGGATGCGTTTGGTTCACTTTTAAAATACATTTCCCCTCATCCATAACTCTAAGCAGAACTTAGTTGGATACAGCTCTAGCTTCATAGCAGCTCAGTGTTGTAGCCAATGCTAGGCCTATTCAAAGTGCGTGAAAAGCAAAAGTAGGTACGTAATAGAGGCAGCTATTTACAAGGAACAGGGACCAGAAAATAAAAATAGTTGGACTTTTTGCATTTTCAGTATCAGCCCTTGCCTTTGTGACATGGTTTGTGCGTTGAGGTCCCCCAGGCCACCCCAAATAACTTACACTTCACACATCAATTTTTGTTTAAGGTTTTTGGCATGAATTTGGCCACAACTTTATTTGGTTGCTTAGGCATTGGTTATGACTATCTGTCTTTGCCGCTGGGACAGAACTGACTTCCAGATTCCAGCGGAAGCCAGCAGGGGCGCCGACTTATAAAAAATATTGGGGGGGCCCATACCGACTTATAAAAAATATTGGGGGGCCCATACCGACTTATAAAAAATATTGGGGGGCCCCAAGACCTCCAAACCGCTGCTGCTGGGGGAACGAAAGGGGCGAGCCCCGGGCTGCCCCGACCTTAAGTGAACCTGCGATTGGCTGCCGCCGTGGGCGGTGAATATTAATGAGCTAGGGGGAATCCCCGCTTCTCGCGGGGCTGACGCCAGCCCCGCGAGATTGTTGATGGGTCGAGAGCCCGCAACCCCACCCCCTCTCTAGATCGGGAGTGGCTTTGTTTTAACTCATTACTGAATGTATTTTAAAAGGTAACTATCGTCAAACAAGGAAAATAAAAAATACCAACATAATTTTGTGATTTTACAAAGCATAATATAACTAATAATTTTCTTAAATTATTGGGGGGGGCGGAGCCCCCCAAACGAATTTTTGAGGGGGCTCGGGCCCCCTCAGGCCCCATGGAGTCGGCGCCTATGGAAGCCAGTGAGGGAAACAATTTTGGAGAGAAAATGAAGATGGGCCTCAGTCCCTCACTTCTCACCCGCATGCTCCTGGTGGCTTGCACGGCCCAAGTCCGATGCCAGGGACAAAGACGAAAAGAATGGCAAGCCCCTGGATTCCTTTAATGGAATTCCCTTTCTGCACCACCATTGGAGGGGTAGGCACTTACCCCTCCACCAACCAATTTGAACCAATGCCTAACCACCAACCTTACAAGTTGTGACGATTTGCTATGCAGTAGGCAAAAACCAAATGGCAACAGCCAATCAGCCAAATGGACAAAATTCCTACCAGGCCCCTGCCCCAACGGCAGATGACCCCATGACAGGCATAGCAAGGTCAGAGGACAACGAACTCCTCCCCTTTTCAGGGAGGGTGGGAGGGTGATGCGGTGCACACAGCCCAAGAGAAGGCCCCAGGCTGCGAGCCCTGTATTTAAGACCTCTGACCCCTCCCACACTTTAGCAACATAGCATTCTCCCCAGCAACACCCCTTGCCCAATCACAGCATGTGGCCAATTTGCCCAACAACAGTGGGGTGGCAACACGTGCTCTCTGTTATGGAGAACACGCTTTACAGAACATTGTTTAAATATATCCCGGAGAAACAGAAGAGAGGGGTGGAGGGGGAACCCAGCAGTAAACATTTTCCTCTGTTTCGTTTCACACCTCTGCTAATTTTCAGTAATGGTAGGAAATAGTAAGATGATTTCATTGTAATGGTACGCTAGATTTATTTCCCTCCATAAAGCCAGAAACGTGATGCTGAAATGGTAATTATAGAAATGATGCCTGATCTTGAAAGTGCATGGCTGGCCCGGCCTGGCCCGATCTCTTCACCGTTGCTTTGCCACGACACAGAGCACTATGCGAAGCGAACGGAGAATCTAAAATAGCAACAACGACGAAAGGCAAAACGTGTCCAAGGGACTGGGGTGGGGAAGCCACATTTAGAGGCTAGAAAAACAAGGGAAGACATGGTCTGGAAGACATTTGTGTCTGTTTAAATAGCTCTTTGAGAGAGGGGGGGGGGGAGAAAGAAAGAAAAAAAGAAAGATTAAATTCCAGGAGGCGTTGGAACAGAATTTTCATTTTATAATTTTAACTGATTTTTTAAATTTATTTTCAGTGTATTGAGGATTTTTGCACGCTGCTTGGAGAGGATAATAATTAAGTCAAGAAATTGTCAAAATAAATCATAATACAGTTAGTTAAATAGAAGGGTTGGAGTGTATGTATTCTTGAGTTTTATGCTATACTTGCTGCCTTCCATTTTGGAGCTGAGCATCAGCTCATGTCCAGGGCAGACCTGTGCATAGTGCATTGCAATGCTAGAATCTTGGGGCAAGTAGAAGAAGAGAAGAAGAAGAGTTTGGATTTGATACCCCGCCTTTCACTCCCTTTAAGGAGTCTCAAAGCGGCTCACATTCTCCTTTCCCTTCCTCCCCCACAACAAACACTCTGTGAGGTGAGTGGGGCTGAGAGACTTCAAAGAAGTGTGACTGGCCCAAGGTCACCCAGCAGCTGCATGTGGAGGAGCGGAGACGCGAACCTGGTTCCCCAGATTACGAGACTACCGCTCTTAACCACTATAAAAGTATATTTTATTTTATTTATGTTATCTGTTATACTTAACAGCCGCTTGTCATCAGAAGGCCTCTAAGCGACTTACAGCAAACACACGCACACACACACACGATACCATAAAGCAAGAGGGGAAGGGGGGTCATACCATACATCAATACATCATCTAACATAACATTTGTGGGGAAACCAACATGGCACATCCACCATATAAATGACAAGAACATTAACTATATACAGTGGTACCTTGGTTCTCAAACTTAATCTGTTCCGGAAGTCCGTTCCAAAACCAAAGCGTTCCAAAACCAAGGCACGCTTTCCTATAGAAAGTAATGCAAACTGGATTAATCCATTCCAGACTTTTAAAAACAACCCCTAAAACACTGATTTGACATGAATTTTACTATCTAATGAGACCACTGAGCCATAAAATGAAAGCAATAAACAATGTACTTCAGTCACACAATCAGTCAATCCGCAGCTGAACTGCGTTCCACACAGTCACAAAAACAAAACAAAAAAGAGGCACAAAAACGCAAAATAAATAGCAAAAACAGACAGACCCCATCGTAACACTCAAAACGGAAGTGTGGCACTCAAATCAGAAGCGTAACACTCAAAACGGAGCATGTTCGGCTTCTGAAAAAAGCTTGCAAACGGGAACACTTACTTCCGGGTTTGCAGTGTTTGGGTTCCAAGTTGTTTTAGTACCAAGGCTTTGAAAACCAAGGTACCACTGTAGTTAGTTCCTAGGCCAAGAGCAATGACTTGAAAAGGGAACTATTTCTCACAGAGGTGAGTGGGGGGGAGAAGTCAGTGTTGGCCTGTAGGCCTAGGAGTAAGTAAGGCTTCGTGTCTGCTGTAGTTTTAAATAATACTGTTTGTGTTTAGTTCACCTGAAGTCCCTGGAGTCTGCTTCTGAGAAAGGCGCAACACATGGGGTTACCAAATGCAGGAACCACAGAGACCTGGCAAGCCTTGATTGTGGCCCTATAAAAGGAAATCACTTAATCCCCAAGTCTTAATTGGGGCCTGCCTCAGATTGAGGTTCCCAACTCCTGGATTGGGAAATCGTATACGATTGTGCCTATAAAACAGATGTGTGAGTGTTGCCTTTGTGGGTATGGCGTACTCATGTAATGGGAAGCCAAAACTGGCTGCAGCTTCTCTGTTGTTTGTGTTGTTCGACTCATAGCCCTGTAGGACAAGTCAAGAGAACTGTTTCCCCATGTTCTTAGCCATGGGATATGGCACTTAATTTCACATTATATGCAATATAAAAGATGTGTACCAGTGCACAAGGTGTGAAATGATATCATTCCATTTTCTGTTCTTTCCTTAAAAGAACATAGGCTTTTATATTCCATCAAGATGAAAACAGTGAGCTGAAGCTGCAATGAGGCAGCAAAGTATGCTACCTCTTTTTTTTTTTATTCCTAATCAAGTGCTCCTGTTGCTGTTTGAACCTAGGCCTTGATGACTGCCTTCAACAATACATAAAGAACTTTGAGAGGGAAAAGATCAATGGAGAACAGCTGTTACACATTACTCATCAGGAACTTGAAGAGCTGGGAGTCACTCGAATCGGTCACCAAGAACTCATCCTGGAAGCAGTGGATCTGCTCTGTGCTTTGGTAAGTGGACCTATTTACTTGGAACGCTCTCCATGTTGATCTCTGTGTATCTTTCAAACCAAAGTAAGCAGATCAAGTCATAATGATGCTTCTGAAATTCTTACCATCTGAATTTTGGAGCTTCTATTGTGGTCCATGGGGTGCCTCAGGGGCCCAGATCTCAGTCCTTGGAGGAAATAATAAATAAATAAATAAATAAATAAATAAATAAATAAATAAATAAATAAATAAATAAATTAGCAAAACGCTTACCCAAGAGATCAAGGCTCAAGGTGCAGCATAATCTCATCAAACCAAGGTCAACCATGGGGAATCAGGTCCAGTCACATCCATAAATGACCCTAAAGTTAGATGAGGCAAGGGGTGTAGCATGGGGGGATGACAGGGCAGCTGTAGCTCCTGGCACACAATTTTTAGGGTTCATGAACCAGGCACCCCATGCAGGGATCCCCATTCTGTCCTGCCTGCCGCTAGGGGTCTCGGCCCCAGAGCCTGGCCTGACCTTGTCACCACGTCCCCCCTCCCCCCGCTGAATGGCTGCCAAGCCAGCATTGTGGGTATTCACCCACTAAGGGCCACATTGTCCCTGTTCATCCTCCTTGATCTCTCATCAGCTATACAAACCACTGACCATGGTATTGTTCTAGAGAGGGTGTCTGAGTTGGGTGTGGGTGGCACTGCTTGGTTTTTGTTCCAGTCCTGTTTGAATGGCCATCTTCACAGGCTGATGCTTGGGGCGTTTTCTTCAGCCCTGTGGAGCTTTCAGGGTGGTGTGACACAGGGTTCTATTTCGTCCCCCATGCTGTTTAATGTCTATATGGAACTGCTGAGTAGTGTCATCCAGAGTTTTGGAGTGACCTGCCAGCACCATGCTGATGTCACACAGCTGTTTTTTCCCTTTACATCAGTAGCTGTGGCAGTGGGGGCCTGGTCTTGGTGATGGATAGGAGGAGAGCTTAAAGCAGAAGAATGAGGTGCTCTTAGTGGGTCTCTCCCTAGCATGTTCTGGCATGTTCAATTAATCACCTCTTTTGTCCAGCTGGCTGCCCCTTCCTTCCTAGCTTTTCTCAACCCCGGCCACTTCATGGCCTCCATGGCTGGCATCAACACTGATTTCTGGCGAGATCTTGCCAGAAATCATCGCCAATGTCGGCACTGATGTGGGCGCAGTGATGGCAGGGTGTGGTTGCATTTTGCCTCGAGTGGCAAAATAGAACACTCCAGCCCTGATAGCAGGTTGGACAATTTGTGCACTTGGCTTTCTAAGCTGTATGGCAACAGCTCTTTAGGATCTCTAGCAGAGATTATGTTCCCCATCAACTGCTACCACCTTCTCTTTTCTTTTTAAGTGGAAATGCCAGGGACATGCTAGGGAACCACCCACTGCCAGCACCACTGTATTATCTGGATTAAGCTCTCATCCAGTTCTTTACCAAGGTCAGACGCCCACTGCCACAGCTGCAGATGTAATGGAGAAATAGAGCCGTGCTGCATTAGTATATTTCTGACAGCTGACTCCAAAATTCTGGACGGCACCACTCAGTGGTTTCATGCGGGTGTTCATAGAATCAGAGAAGTGCAAAGTGGTAGGGACCCGAGGGTTATCTAGTCCAACCCTCTGCAATGCTAAAGCATTGCAGCTAAAGCATACATGACAGGTGGCCATCCAACCTCTGCTTAAAAACAAACAAACTCCAAGGAAGAAGAGTCCACCACCTCTTGTGGGAGTCTGTTCCACTGTCAAACAGCTCTCCCAACTCAGACATACATTCCAGAAAAATGCTATGCTTGAAAGATCAAAGCTGCTGAAAGATCAAAGAGAATCAACAGGAGTTGTGTCTTCTGGGAAAAAATGCCATTTTTCTGGTCCCCAAAGTAAGAAATGCTGCCCACTGGTGCTTGGAGAGCAGATGTTATTTCTTGGGTCAGATTTGACCCAAGAACTCACAATTGCTGACCTCTTTGATGGACTTCCCCCTTTCTCTGCCCTGCACCATGTAATATATCATAAAGCTATGAAATACCATTGAAACTATGAAATGCCTTTGGAGTAGAACTTAAGATTCTGCTCATGAAAACTCCATAATCTTTCTCTCTGTGTATATTTATGAGCCAAAAGAGCAATTGGCAGCTCTTATCAAAGAGTTGCTCTTTCTAGATGACTTTGACCTTGTAGCTCACTCCAAGTAAAGGCTAGAGATAATGATATCTCATTTGCTTCTGTCTTTCCAAGCTCTGACTTGACAATTAGCATGGGGGGGGGGCAGTGCAGTGTAATGGCAAACATAAAACCTTATTATGAACTAGGTGCCAGTTTTACTAAATAGTAAAATGAAAAATACATTGACAAGACCTGGTGTTTTGTTTTTGTATTTTTGTTCTGCAACGCGCTGCATGCAGACATTCAATCCTTTAACACAATCTGTAATGCACTGTGTACATTTGCTTTTGTTATGATTATTGTCATTATTTCCCCATGAACTTGTGCTGGTGTAATAGGAAGCTGGGACATGGGTGGCGCTGTGGGTTAAACCACAGAGCCTAGGACTTGCCCATCAGAAGGTCGGCGGTTCGAATCCCCGCGACGGGGTGAGCTCCCGTTGCTCGGTCCCTGCTCCTGCCAACCTAGCAGTTCGAAAGCACGTCAAAGTGCAAGTAGATAAATAGGTACCGCTCCGGCAGGAAGGTAAATGGCGTTTCCATGCGCTGCTCTAGTTCACCAGAAGTGGCTTAGTCATGCTGGCCACATGACCCGGAAGCTGTATGTTGGCTCCCTTGGCCAATAAAGCGAGATGAGCGCCGCAACCCCAGAGTCGGTCACGACTGGACCTAATGGTCAGGGGTCCCTTTACCTTCAATAGGAAGCTAATACCATTTGACAAGGATTTGCAAAAAAGGACCATAACTCAGTGGTAGAAAATAAGAGCATAAGAAGGGCCTGCTGAATCAGACCAATGGTCCATCTAGTCTAGCATACTGTTCTCACAGTTGCCAACCAGATGCCTATGGGAAACCCACAAATGAGACTTGAGCACAATAGCAATCTGCCCACCTGCAAGCCCTTCAACTAGTATTCAGAGGTGCACTGTCTCTGGCTGTGGAGAAAGAATAGCTATTGTGGCTAGTAGCCACTGATACCCTTATCCTCAATGAATTTATCTAAAACACTTTTAAAGCATTCCAAGTTGATGATCATCACTGGCTCCTGTAGGACTGAATTCCATAGTTTCACTTTACATTGCATGAAGTATGATCTTGCTACAGGTAGGTAGCCGTGTTGGTCTGTTGTAGTCGAAACAAAATAAAAAAAATCCTTCCAGTAGCACCTTAAAGTAAAGGTAAAGGGGACCCCTTACCATTAGGTCCAGTCATGGCCGACTCTGGGGTTGCAGTGCTCATCTCGCTTTATTGGCCGAGGGAGCCGGCGTACAGCTTCCAGGTCATGTGGCCAGCATGACTAAGCCGCTTCTGGCGAACCAGAGCAGCGCATGGAAACGCCGTTTACCTTCCCGCTGGAGCGATACCTATTTATCTACTTGCACTTTGACAGTAGCACCTTAGAGACCAACTAAGTTTGTTATTGGTATGAGCTTTCGTGTGCATGCACACTTCTTCAGATAGGATTTTTTTTTTTTTTGTATTATTTTGCATTTGCTTTGACTCTTCTAGCCTTCAGTTTTATTTGGATGGCTTCTAAGTTCTGGTATTATCATGAGAGAGAGAGAGAGAGAGAGAGAGAGAGAGAGCGCGCATTTTGACTTCCATCTCTTCTCCAATTCATTTTTCCCTAATTCACCAGTGAAAAGGCAGCAGTGTCATTATACTTTGCCTCGCAAGTATATTTGGACTAGTCCACATTGAAGATAAAGCTTCTTCCTTCTCTTTCTGTCTTGTCTCCCTTTTACATCCCAATTTGTTCCTAAAAGCACTCCACATTTTCTGCAGACTGTTAAAAGATTTTATACTGCTAAACCTTTGTATGGCTGTGTGCAGTAAGGATCTCTTCATGCTAAAAGCATTGCTCTTGAAAGAGGTGACATTTTCTCCCATTTTGCTTGCGTAGTCTTTGATTTGCACATATTGCAGAATGTATTTTTTAATTTGATTGTAATCTGTAAGCACGTTTCACTCTGACATAAACACTCTGACATAAGTGTGGTGGAGTCTCCTTCTTTGGAGGTCTTTAAGCAGAGGCTTGACAACCATATGTCAGGAGTGCTCTGATGGTGTTTCCTGCTTGGCAGGGGGTTGGACTCGATGGCCCTTGTGGTCTCTTCCAACTCTATGATTCTATGATTC
This sequence comes from Podarcis muralis, assembly GCF_964188315.1. Taxonomy (NCBI): domain Eukaryota; kingdom Metazoa; phylum Chordata; class Lepidosauria; order Squamata; family Lacertidae; genus Podarcis; species Podarcis muralis. The sequence continues at coordinate 29,876,917 of NC_135673.1, forward strand.
TATAAACCACTTTGTACACACACCGAATTGTGCCATTGCTTTTCTCTTTTTGCTTCAGAGTCATGGGAAAAATAGAAACGCATACAACTTAGAATAATAATATTTTGGTTTTGGTGGTGGTAGTAGTAGGAATACACTGTTCTCTTTGCAGACACCTGGGTGTTCATTTTGTTTTAGGCCTCACTGCTAAGTTCTAAAGCGGCTAGAACTTTGGTGTGATTAAACCTAATGCAAGCTTTTGTACTTCATTACACTGCTGTTTATTGGCTGACATAAAGCTTGATTACTGTCCATTGGTGCATATCCAAATTAATTTACTGAGTCCACATTGCCAGATGTGCTCTGACTCATACACAGCCCAGCGTTTCAATATCACTGGATTAGTTATCCTTTATTCTTCCCTAGCCTGCCCTCATTGTCTGCTACGTGCAGTCTAAGGAGAAAGCCTCTAAAAGAGCAGCCTAGTTTTGGAGAGGGGGAGTTACAAAATAAAAATTAAAGCACATTTTAAATATTAGCAGCTTAATGCCTTGATTGGAGCAGCTTCAGATGCTTGCACATAAGGTGTGCAGACATGCTATATACCATGGTTTTTTTTACCATTACAAAAGGGCCACTGATGCTCCCTAGAAGTTGCCGTCAGATGCACCATTTCAACCACTAAGGTCTAGAACAATTTGCATTCTCTTTATATTAAATGGGAACATGCATTGGCTCTGATAAAACTCCCACTGAAATGAAGGGGGAGTGAGGTTCATGACTGGTGTCAGTGCCTGGTGAGTCAGTGCCAGAGATTGGCAGAGTCTGACAGATGTTGGGCCTCATTAAGCAAGCCACCCAGAGTGCCACTCTCTCAGTTCGTGCTTCACACATAAGTGTATGGAAGAAATTTGCTTTGTTTTGTGCCTCCACTCATTTTTATTATTAAAGACCTCATTCATTTTGTTCTTCATTCATTAAGATCACATTGGCTTTGTTATTCATTCATTCATTACATTCCCATTCATTATGTAATTCTCATATTCATTTCCCAAGACCCTCTTCTTTTATTTTTGTTTGGCTTCTTTCTAGCACATGTGGTGGCAGAAGCATTGATTTGGGTGTCCGCCCGCCTCTTGTTTCCTACAGTTTTATTTTCCCAAAATGCCCCAGACATTAAATCATTGTGAAACATTGTGGTTGGGGAAGTAGCTGCCATCACCCCCTTGAAATGACTCCTGTTAGTGTTTGACCTGTTTTTCATAGAATGTCCCAGAACAAGATCTTGTCATTCCGGGGATAAAATGTTGTCGGCTAGGAAGCATGGAAATCAGCTCTGCTGCAACCAGAAAAGGTTATATCTCTCACCCCGTTAGTGGCAAATGGTGTGGCATTTTTCTTTTTAATTAAAAAAAAAGTACCTGTTCAGTACTCATCCTGGTGTTCATTACTCATGAGAAATGAACATTGAACTGAATGGGTCCCAACAAACAATGCCTCCGTCTTATCTGGTTTAGCTTCCAGTGGTTATAGGGATGGGGTAGAAACTGATTTTGTTTGCATTTTAATGAGAAACTGCCCAATTTGCACTTTTCAGTGCGATCCAAAACACAGCTTCCCTTCAAATTCTGCACTTCTCCAAATTTGCAATGTGTTTCCAAACACTATGTTTAAAAATGTTTATATTAGGGTATTGTAATTCTGTTTAAATTATGCTAGTCATTTGTAAATGACAACAATGGAAACAAAAATAGTATAGACAGTTCATCTTCACTTTTAAAGTGAGCAGCAGTGACAAGCATGGTAGGCATTGCATTAATATTGTTGCTACTATTTGTTGAGAAAATGTTCAACATCAGTGCCCATTATAAGAAAACGCTGTATGTGAGTGATTTTAATCACATTTGCACACAGGGATCTGTCATTTTATATGACAGGAATAAGTCAGGCATGCAGATTCTGCATTTGAGTTGTGAGATGGGATACAATGCAATTAAAAATAAGGTAATCCAAAAGTTAACAAATAGAAAGGAGGCATCACCAAAGACTTTTCTTTCCTTGGACACCATTTGCTTTAGGATGTACATATCTTACTCATCTGTACAAAAAACTTGCACATTGATCCTCTTGCAAAAATCGTTTCCAGTAAAAAGCCCTATAGGGATTGTACCCCAGAGCACGTCTTGTTTCATGCTGGTGTTTAGGAAATGGAAGCATTTGTTCATCAATATGAAAGACCAATGCCAATCAAAAAATGCAAAATGATAACCTGGTACCAGCTCCCTCAAATTTGGATATAGGCACCTAGGAATTTGCCCAACCCAGGTCTTGGGGGAGCCATTCTAAATCTGAAAAAAAGATAAAAGCAAATATTCACCAGGTACAAGATTCTAAAGAGCCACAATAATTACAAGCCATTGAGCCCCACACCTGTGTCTAAGTTGTTCCTTTGACAGTGATGGTAGGAGTTTTCCAACAGACTTCTGCTCTCTCGAATGCAGTACTCTGAAGTGAGAGCCTTCAAACAGCTCCCAAACACTGAAAGGCACACAGCATGTTTCAATATTCTTCTGTTTAAAAATGTAAATTTTATTTTTATGTTGTTTTATTATAAACAAACACAGAGTGCTCATCCTTTCAAGCCTTTTCTTTCTCAGAACTACACAGTGTCAGGAAATGACAGATGGGAGCACTTCTTAGATTGCTTCTCAGCCGGTTTGCTTCTTTAGTTCATCAAAACCCGGCTAAGGAAAGAGTGTAATTTACTTCTCTTGAGTAGGAAATAATCTTGGAGCACAAATCTCACATTTATGTCTAGATCCCATTGAATTCATTTAAGCTTACTTCCAGGACAATAGAATCCTAAGGTTGCCATCCTATATGTTGAACTCAGTGGAACTTAATTCTGAAAAAAAAGCCTGGGATTTTGCTGTTGGCCACACTTACCTGGGAGGGAGTATATTTAATTGAATTCAATGGGATATATTTCTGAGTTAACATGTATAGGACTACAGCCTTCAATTGTTTATTTCTAGTTTCATTTATTATTGCATTTATATTGCACCTTTCTGTGAAGAGCTCAAGGTGACATACATGGTCCTTCCCCTGCCTCATTTTATCAGCACACAACCCTGTGATGTAGGTTAGGCTGAGAGTTGGTGATTGGCCCAATGTCACTCAGTGAGCTTCTTGGCTGAGTGAGGATTTGAACACTGGCCTCCAAGTCCTAGTCCAACATTCTAATCGCTACAGCTTACTAAATCCTGTTTCATTTTTTCCCCTTAAAGGAAATCCAGTGTTTATTTCAAATTATTGCTCTATTTGTCTTCACATATTCCTTGCTGTAACAACTTTCTTTTTATTTATTTTTTTAATATTGCTGGCTTCCCTAGGGGAATTAAAATAGCAGGATATTTGGTTTTGCTACCATTATTTCTCATTTGAATGGATGTGCCCAATTAAGTCATTTTTGCATCATTTAAGCCTGATAAATGTCACTTTATGATAAACAGGCTAATAAAGTATGTTCATGTTTCACTTACAATGGATAAGGATTACTGGTGTGCTCTGGTTTGTGGCTTCCCCTGCAGATATCTAGAAGTCTCATGAATTTGTCCAGAGGAAAGGGGGGGGGGGTGATGCCCAGTTTATGATCATAGATTTGAGGAAAAGGACAATCAAGCCTTCTGAACATAACATAACAACATAACATAACATAACATAACATAACATAACATAACAACATAACATAACATAACATAACATAACATAACATAACATAACATAACATAACATAACATAAAACATAACATAACATAACATAACATAACATAACATAACATAACATAACATAACATAACATAACATAACATCATAACATAACATAACATAACATCCCACCAAAGATATCCCCTTATTTGGGATAGTCCCTTTCTTCAGGAAAGTGGTTGACTATTTTTATTTTATGCTTCAAAGTAATTTCCATCCAATTTCAAAACATGAGCCACTATTAAGCTGAGGTGTGTACATTTGAGGCGGCTGTAGCATCTGTGCATGTGGCAGCTCATGGGCATATAACAGTTTCGTTGTATAGGAGTTTGGGGACTGCAAACACAGGGAAACAAATAATGTGTGTCATGTTAAGGCATCCCCACCGTCTCCCCAGTATGTGCAGCAACACAAATATGCAACTTGAAACATGGTGGTAGGGGGAGTGCAGGGCTGGCCCACCCATGAGGCAAGGTGAGGTGACCGCCTCAGGCAGCAGGATCCCCAGAAGCAGAAGATCCAGTCTCCAAGAAATGCATCGCCTGCTGCTGTCGCTGCAATGCCATCAGTACCTGTGGTGCACACCTTGGAGGCTGGATCTGTTGCCTCCTTGTCAGTCAGTGTTTGATTCCATCTGATAAGGTGGATTTGATTCTCCACTTTGTTCCCAATGTAGATCTTCACTTTCCCCTTATTTCCAGTGGTGGTACATTTCGTGGTCCACTTCAGGTTCCAAATCATCTTGGGCCAGCCCAGGGTGTGTGGACTGACTTTGTTAAGCCCATCATGTGTACATAGCCTCAGACTGAAATACAAAGGAGAACTCATGGAAATAGAGGACAGGGCCCTATCATCTTTGTATTCTTCACAGCCACTGCTGCCTTTAGGCTGTGCCAGCGTTCCATAATTTAGAGCAGCCCTGGGTTTTTTTTTGCTACCTTTACAGTTGTGCATGTTCAGCCTGCTAGGCTAATATTTGATGCAAAAGACATTTAAAGCTGCCTCTCTTGCATTCCCTACAAGCTTTGCATTACAGAAACTCAGCAGCTGCTCAGAATCTAATGCGGTGTCTTTGAAGTCAGCAGTATCTTTTATTAAAATGAATACCCCTTAATATAATCAATGCTGCCCCAGTGAATATTCTAATGTAGTAATAAGGAAGTACAAGAAAACCAGGGGGCTGCCCTTTGATCTGAGGGTATTCCTCGGGTATGCTATAGCGTGTTGGACTAGGAGCTTGGGTGTCCAGGGTTCAAATTCTCACTCAGCTATGAAATAATTTGACAACTTTGGGGCAGTTGCTGTCTCTCAGCCTAACATGTGTGTTTTTATTTAAGGCATTTATGTATTTCTTAACCATGAGCGTTTCTAAGCCATGCATGTAAAATACAGAGAATAAAACGTTTTTTTAAAAAAGTCATAAGACAGTACATGAACACTACACTACCTTACAATTCCTGTATGACTAAGAAAGTCTTTTTCATGTGTCTGAGGTTCAACAACAGAGTGTGCCAGTGTGATCTCAGTTGAGAGAGAGTTATGTCTCTTAGGCTGCATGCCTGAGCCATGGGTGGCCACCGACAGAGACTCCCCTAAAGATCTCAGTGATCAAGCAGGAATTTAAGGGATCAAGGAACCCAAGTTGTTAAGGTCCTTGTAAATTAATACAAGAGCATTGAACCTGCCCCTATAACATATGGGTGACCAGTGCATGTTTTCGAGCTGGCGTTAGTCTGTCACTGCCAGCAGTCCAACCACAGTATTTTGCACCAGCTGGACAAAGTGCAAGAGTAGCCCCACACAGAGCTCATTGCAATCATCAAGTATTGAACATGACTAATGCATGAATCACTTACCTCACCAGCTTTCCCTGATGTTAAAATGGTGAAGAGTGACATGCCCACCACCTTGAGTCGTATCTCCACTGGAAACTTGAGTTGAGGCACAGCAGATAATAATAATAATAATAATAATAATAATAATAATAATAATAATAATAATAATAATAATAATTTTATTTATATCCCGCCCTCCCCAGCCGAAGCCGGGCTCAGGGCGGCTAACAACACTAAAACAATGCAACATTATAAAAACATTATAAAAATTAATTAAAATACAAATTGATGGCAACCATAAACTAAAGTTTTGTAAAGATTGCCAAAGGAGGGAGTCAGGCTGCGCCCTGACCAAAGGCCTGGTGGAACAGCTCTGTCTTGCAGGCCCTGCGGAAAGATGTCAAGTCCTGCAGGGCCCTTGTCTCTTGCGACAGAGCATTCCAGATGGAAAATTTTACTCCTTGATAGTCCAAACAAAGTCCTTCCCCTGCAATTAGATTTTCAGTGTGCCCTTTAGGTGGATATGATTCATTGTCCTAATAAAGGACAGAACCACTAACATATATGTAATAGACCAGACCAGCCTTCCCCAATATTGTAGTATTGTGTTTTGGACACAAAGCCCCTGGGCAGCATGCCTGAAGGCTGGGGATGATATAGTCCCCAAACAGCTGGAGGGCACGAGGTTGGTGAAGGCTGAGAAAGGCAACAGTTTATGCCATTGCATTTGAAGTGTGCTGCAAAACCCCTGACATCACTCACTCAGTAGAAGCTCAACATAAACAGAGCTTTAGAAATCAGTACAATGAGAGCTGCCCTGTAGTAACTCTAGCAGTCAACATAATAGTAATTCCACTAGACACTCTCCCTGCAAAATTATAAGTTAAATTACATGGAAGTGGGTTTCTGTGATAAGACATTGTGAAAATTAGGTCATGTTGGGTTCAATTGCCTCTTACTCAGATATCTCACTCTCTTGCCCACGGAGTATGTGATTATCATCATTACCCAATTAAAAACACTGCTGTGGAGTGACAAGACTGGCAGGGCATGAATAACACCTGACATGGGGGATTCCTTGAGCAGACTTTTTCCTGCTTATTAGACTTCTCCCCTTACATCTCATTTAACACTGTGAAAGCTGGCATATTAACATTACCATCGTCATATATTTTGCAGAAAATCACTGCTTCCCATGCCTGGACATCTGTCTCCAAATCCTGGCTTTTAGAAAATGATCCATATAGCTCAGTATTTTTGACACTGACTGGCAGTGGCTCTTCAGAGTTCCAGTGAGGGATATTCCTAGCACTACTTTGAAATGCCAGAGGTTGAACACGAGACCTTCTGCATGCAAAGCAGATCTCCCACCACATTGCTACAGTCAGAAACAATTCTCCTCCCACAAACCATAGCTCTTTCGACAAAGGGAATGCATGACCATTATTAGAATATATCCTTGAATCTTGTATATTTTACGCGCTTAGTGGCCAGCCAGCTGAAATCGCACAAATTAAATGCACGCCGGGTGGAGAGCTTAAAAGCTCTTTCCACGCTAGATTTTCCTTGCTTACTAGGCTCTAGGAAGCTTCCATGAGAGCCTCTCAGAACTCAGTAAGCAAGGCAGAAAGCTCAGAAGCTCTCTGCTTTGCATGGAGGTCAAGTCCCTCTTTGTGTACCTGCTTCAGAAAGGTAGGGATGGTCGTTGCAGGGTGGTTCCAGGGTTGTTCTGACTGTATGCAATTTCAGCTTTACATGCAATTGCCTGGGAAGTAATCTCCATGCAAGCTGGGAATTGTAACTCTGTGATGGGTAAACTACAATTCCCAGGATTCTTTGGGTGGAAGCTACATGCTTTAAATGCATGGTGTGTATGCATGTATTGTTACAGTGTGGAGTGCTACTACCCATGATTCCATTCCCTTCTTCCAACAGTCTGTTAGCCTTGTGTGGCCACTGGGCAGCCTTAGTCTGCATGGCCCTATTTTGGGTCATCTCTCCCACCTCAAAAATAGTTTGTACTTCTGCAAATCTTGGGGTTACCCAAGCCTTCTAATGCCTCCCTCTTGTAAATTAATGATGTCATATTGGACACATATACAGTTGTACCTTGGTTTACAACCATAATCCGTTCCGGAGGTCTGTTCGTAAACCAAAACAGGTTGTAACCCAAGGTGCGCTTTTGCCAATGGGGCCTCCCAAAAAAATTTGTTCGTAATCCAAAAAAAAAAGGTTGTAATACAAAAAAAGTTCACAAACTGGGACACGCACTTCCGGGTTTGACGTTTTGGAATCCAAAACGTATGCAAACGAGACTGTTCACAAACCAAGGTACCACTGTACTATTTATTTATTTATTTATTTATTTATTTATGCATGCATGCATGCATGCATGCATTTATATCCCACCTTTTTTCTCCAAGGAGCCCATGATGGTGTTGACTGGCCCAAGGTCACCCATTGAGCATCATGGCTGAGTAGAGATGTAGAGCCTGGTCTCCCAGGTTCTCGTCCAGCTCTGTAGCCACTAAAGTGTCTCTCATCAGGAAGAAACTAAACAGTGTGCATTTGGGTGATTGTGATCAGAACCATGCATGCATACAAATCAGTCATTTCACATGATAGGGATAAAAGAGGTATGCAGGTTGTGCTTTGAATTCACGAAATGGTCTACAAATGATATAAAAATGGGAAGGCAATTCAAAAGTTGAACAAATAGGTGTGCTGGTCATTCTGTCTGTGGGTGGATGCCAAAGGTGTTCATTCTCTTGGGTCCCTAAAGAGACCCATAGACAAAGTGAATTCTGCAATATGCAAGTATGCTTATCTTTGCCTTGTGTTTTTCCTCTCTATTTCTGTGATGGGAGCATACAGTTCCCAAAGAATTATGGGAACTGTATTTTGTTAAGAGTGGTGGGAATTGTAGTTCTGAAAGGGGTGTGCTACAGTTCCCAGGATGCTTTTTTTTAGGAAGCCAGGCGCTTTGAATGTGCCTTTAATGTATGGGGCCTAAACATCCCTTATCCAGTTCCCCAAATGTCTCCATTCCAATCAACCTTAAAAAATAAAGCAATAAACAAAGTTATTTTGAACAGCAGAGTTTTTGTCCTGCTTTATGACAGCACCATTTAGACTATGGATGAGAGCCATTTGGAAATGTACATCTGATGTGCTTTTTTTTTATTAAAAAAGAAAGACAGAAAAGCCAAATTACATTGTAGGGTTTCTCAACACACAAAGAGGAAGTATGTTTGCAGGATGCAAAAGTCCTGGCTGGCTTCATTGTGTTATTTAAAACACTCACTTTAAATATCATGAACTTTATATAATGATGAGTGAAGATGTTGCATCGTCAGTCAGGAGTTTTGTTGTGTGCCTTTGTTTCAATTCATCAGTCAGCTCCAACTGCAGTGCCCTTTCCTTTCTCTGGCATTCATCTCTCAGCTGAATGAAAAAGAGTAACGTTCTTGAAATACCAGATTGCACAGAAGCCAAATGGTACTGAGGTGGAGTGTGTGTACGTGCATGTATGCAGATTCAGAGCTAGTTTTGCAAAAAATATTGAAGGTGCAACAGCAGTCCCATCTGCACTATGCATCATTCCACTTAAAACAGCCCAAAAATATTGGGAGCTATAGTTTGCTAAGGGGGCTGAGAGTTATTAGGGGACCCCTATTCCCCTTAGGGACGCGGGTGGCGCTGTGGGTTAAACAACAGAGCCTACGACTTGCCGATCAGAAGGTTGGTGGTTCGAATCCCAGTGACGGGATGAGCTCCCGTTGCTCGGTCCCTGCTCCTGCCAAAAGTAAACGGCGTTTCCGTGCGCTGCTCTGGTTCGCCAGAAGCGGCTTAGTCATGCTGGCCACATGACCCGGAAGCTGTACGCCGGCTCCCTCGGCCAATAAAGCGAGATGAGCACCGCAACCCCAGAGTCAGCCACGACTGGACCTAATGGTCAGGGGTCCCTTTACCTTTTATTCCCCTCGGAGAGCTATAGTTCCCAGAGCTGTTTAACAGCCAATCCCTCTTCCTAGGGAACACTGCAAATCTACCTTTGCAAAGTTGCGGGTGTGTGTTTTTTAATTTTGTAAAAATTATTCCTTTGTTTGAACAGAAAGGGAGCAGGAACAAGAAGGCTAGTCACAGCAGTGAGCCCCTCTTTGAGCTGATACCAAACTCAGATGAATTTCTTTCTGCCTCTCTATTTCATACACGATGTTTCTCTATGCTAGTTCATACTCAGTTCTTCAGTCTGTCCCTGAATTCCTGTTGCTGGGAATCACAGGGGATGAAAGTGCTGATACGGTTTGATCCTGCAGGTGAGCTTCCAAGGAGGCACCTGTTTGGGAACTGTCAGAACAGGATGCTAGACTAGAAGGGCCTTGGGCTTGACCTAGTAGGGCTCTACCTTTGTTCTTCCCTATGCCCAAGGATGTTTGGTGGTATTCACACAGCCAGAAAAACTGTACCCCAACACTTTCCAGATGCTGTGTGGAAACTGAACCCCCATTAAGATGCCATCACTGAAATTTGTTTTTATGTTCTTAGACAACAACCTACACACATGTAGAACATTTGGATAAGGATTTTCTTAACGTTTCTGCTGCTCAACTACTTCCTCAGTGCCTGTTCACTGACTGGCCTGAGATAAAATGGATCAGAGTAATTTCTTAAGTGTAATATTTGCTAATGAACAATACAAAATGTCTTTAAAGCATGTCTTTCTCCTGTTGCGTGTTTCTGTTTTCCTGAAAGCTTGCAAATTCTCTTTTAAAAACTCATCCCTGTATAATTAGCACTCGTTACAAGCTATTTTATTTAACAGTTTCTTGAAATCTCTGGGGCAAGCACTTATTTACCATTGGGTTAACACTTTAGGATACAGTCAGTCTTGGGAGTTAAATCATGACTACTGAAGCTGCATTAACATGTGATCTGAATTGGTAAAATGCAAATACCAGGATCTAGGTTTTTAAGAAATGTTCCTCTGTGGAGACCAAAGTCTGAGAAAGGGCCATAGCCCTGTGATAGAGCATATGCGCTTGCAGAAATTCCCAGCTTCCATCTCTGGCATCTCCAGATAAGGCTGGGACAGACCCCAGTCTGAAACCCTGGAGAGCTGCTGCCAACCAGGGTTGACAATACTGAGCTACATGAACCAGTGGTCCGACTCAGAAAGAGGCAATTTCCTGAGTTCTGCTGAATATTAAATAGGAAAGTGCTGTGTAAAGCAGTATGAACATTTGAAGCTGCCTTTTTTTGAGCCAGACCCCTGGTCCACCTAGCTCAGTATTGTCTACACTGACAGATATCCTTGTCTGAAATCCTGAAGAGCTGCTCTCTAACAGCCCTGCCTGGAGATGCTAGGGCCGTCTGCATGCAAAACAGGTGCCACTGTGCCACAGCCTTTTCACAGTAGCCATGTGATTACTCTTCATCCGTCTCCTCCTGCTATGTGCACCCGGTATGTGCCCCTTATGTAATAATCCCACCAAGCAGTGCCATTCATCAGGGATGATGGGAGATCTAGTCTGATACCAACTGGAAGGAAACAGGTTCTCCACGCAGGGGCGTAGCACAGTCCACAGGTGCCCGGGGCAGGTGTGGGTGTGCGCACTTCCCAGGTGAGGACAGAGCATGCTCATTCAGCCCTTGCTGCTGCAGCTGCTGCAGCTGCTGCAGCTGGGCATAGGCATGGCATGGAGGGTGAAGAGCACCCTTGGCGCTCACCAAGCCACTGCTGCCGCCAGTGGGAGCAGGGTGCAGAAGCTGAAGAGCACCCTCCACACCCTGTCTCCATTCGTGCGCGGGTCTGCCCGTCAACTGGTGGGCGGGAGCAGGGCGGGGCGCTGAGGGTAAAGAACACCCTCTGCACTCACCCAGGGGGCTCGCGTGCTAGAGGCATGTGGGGGGCACCTGGTTCATGGCCCCCACGCTTCTGCTCCCGGGGCCACAGCCCTCTAACCGCCCCCCATGCTACACTTTTGTCTCCATGCTGGGTCTGGTGGGCACAGTGCTGGCCTGGGACCAAGGGCATCTTGGGTTCAAATCCATGTTCAGTTATGTGATTCTAATTTACCTCAGGATTGGTATTGTGTGTGTGTGTGTGTGTGTGTGTGTGTGTGTGTGTGTGTGTAGCTTTGTAGTTTTCACCTCAGCTACTATCCTGGATGATTACCAAAGATTCCTAAAATTGTGTGAAAATTTATTACGCACTTCTGAAGAACATTTTGAATTTTTAAAAGATTTTGAGGTGTGTTCCTGCTTTCCTTTCCTCCTTTTTTCCTTTCCAGGTTCACTCATGGACAACATTTATGTTTATTTTTATTTCTGTAATCATTTATTCTCCACCACTAGGGCTTGGGAAGGGGCCCCAAAGGCAACTTACAGCTATAAAGATGTATACTAACAAATGGAATAAAACAGAGAACATTAAAACAGAGCCATCAACACACAGCCAAGCACCAAAGGGAATTCCAAACAAATCAAATGCTTGGTGGAACAAAATATTTTTGAAACCTGCCTAACAAAACAAAGAAACAAGCAACAATAACCCCACCACGGATCCTCTTCATAATGGGAGTTCTGTAGCCTGGATAGGGATTGGGGAGAAATTAGATTCAGTTCACATTTAAAGGTGAACTTTCCAAACCAATAATGGAGCCAAAATACAGCCAGCCTTCAAAATTTGCACATCCCTGAATATGTACTGAAGTTCTCCAGCCATGGAATGTGTGTGCATATAAATGCACAAATTACTGAAAATAGCATACAAAATGGACCATTTTAGGCTAAATTGGATTGAAAGGTGTGTATATGTATTAGGAGAAACTAAAATGCTGGTGAACTTTCATGAGGACCTTTTAAAATAATAAAAATCGCAAACTGATGTGGAAATGTGAAGAACCAAACTTAACATTAAATGCTAGGTGGAGACCTGGCCCATCTGGAGAAATGTCTGACTACAGACAAGGACTCATTGGGAATAAAGGTCTGAAGAGAAGGGAGCTGAGAAGGATTAGCTGAGGTTGGGCTGTGGTTCCAGCAGTTCCTGCTCAAAAAGTCCAGTGCTGGGGTGCAAGAGTTTCTAGAACAATATGTACCTACCATGGACATAGCCAGGATTTATGGGGGGGGGGGCAGAACCTCAGCTAGTTAAGTATTTTTATTGATGTGCTTGATTGGCATCTGCCCCCCCCCCACCTATGCCCATGGTACCTGTTTGTGCCCTACCTGCTACTGGACCTCCTGCCTAAGCTCAGACTTTAGCTCTTGCTCAATCCTTTGTTGTGGCTTCTATTTTCTTGGACTCTGACCTTGGGATGCCCTGGATGCCCCTTTAGTTGCTTCTCCATTGGTATTGCCAATGGCATTTGCCTTGTTTACTCAGAATCCCAGTGAAAACAGGACACTCCTAAGCCTGGATGGTGCGCATGAAAAGGCCCTATTCCATTCCCTAGGCAAATGCACTTCTGAAGGTAGTGGTTAATGGAACAATGACTCAGAGGGGGTGGTCTTTCAATTATCCTGGTCCCAACTTCTATGGGGCATTATAGGTAGATATCCAGTTTTGAATTGCACTTAGAAATGAACAGGAAGCCCCAGTTGGTTTGGGACAAAGACACAAGAAACGTAGGAAGCTTATTTACTTTGAGTCAGCCCTGGTACATCAAGTGCAATACTACCTACAGTAGCAGTAGCGAAGTCTTTTCAGGGGCTGCATTCCCTCAAAGTAAACCTTGTGAGGGCCACTTGCCAAAGGCAAAACTAGGTGGAACCATGGATATGACCGTTGTGCAGTAGGTTACATTAAAGGTAAAGGTACCCCTGCCTGTACGGGCCAGTCTTGACAGACTCTAGGGTTGTGCGCCCATCTCACTCAAGAGGCCGGGGGCCAGCGCTGTCCGGAGACACTTCCAGGTCACGTGGCCAGTGTGACATCGCTGCATCTGGCGAGCCAGCGCAGCACACGGAAATGCCATTTACCTTCCCGCCAGTAAGCGGTCCCTATTTATCTACTTGCACCCGAGGGTGCTTTCGAACTGCTAGGTTGGCAGGCGCTGGGACCGAACAACGGGAGCACACCCCGCCGCGGGGATTCGAACCGCCGACCTTTCGATCGGCAAGCCCTAGGAGCTGAGGCTTTTACCCACAGCGCCACCCGCATCCCAGGTTACATTACAGCTGTGTAAAAACCAGAGGTTTCTCATGCCCATGCCCACTTCTCCAGCCTCCATTCAGGCAAGCAAGAGACATCATCACACTTCAAGGATGCATTCTGACCAGGCAAAAGCACTTGTGGAGGGTGCAGTGGGGGTGTGGCCTGCAGAGTGTACATAGCCTAGGAGAGTTGCAAGGACCTAAGGTTTGACCCTGACCTTGAAGTTCCCCACCCGTGCCCTAAAAAGAGTGGCTTCGGCTCTCCATAGAGCCGTCATGGGGTGTCATACTATCCCCATTGGTGAAGAAACTGACAAAGCACAGACTCACTTCATCCAGTGCTTGGGGAATTGGCTGACTTATCTGAAATCCAGGAACTAGAAACTGTTAGTATTGTCTACCTCTGATAGCGATAATAGTCTCTCTTGGTAGGAAATTGGTATGCTCCCTGGGTAGCTGGAGAGGGATGAATTATGGGCAGGCACGGTGGCTTGTATTGTTAGCATGGGAGCTGCGAAAGCAGATTGCTGAAAAGCAAGCAAGAAGAACAGACGGAGATGCCAGCAATGGTTTGAGTGACTAGAGAATGCAGGTACTCCCTGCATAATGCTATCAGGTTGAATTCCTACTGCCCTTGTCTACTAAGCTAGCCACAAATGTATAAGTGGTCTGGATAGCTGGGAAGGTATATGGGGTGCATATGAGGTTGACTTAGTTGCTTGGTTTTGCAAAAGACGTATCCCAGGTGCAGGGCCAGATTTAGGTTTGATGAGGCCCTAAGCTACTGAAGGTAATGGGGCCCTTTATATGTCCAGCTGTCCTTTGTCAACAACAAATCGTCGCTGTTTTTTGTGTTGAATATATGCTATACCTGTATGGTAATTTATGGACCTAATAGGTACCTAAAGCCATTTGCACATAACAAAATATGTATTTTATCAAAGTAATTGTTGAACTGAAATACAATTAAGAAGAAGTATATTAAAAGTGAAATACATCATAGGAGCATACACAACACAAAACACTGTTGCTGTGTGTAGGTTTTATTTTGTTTTTTTATCTTATATTTTGGAAATGTACATCCAGGTTGTTTTCCCTTTAAAATTTTTGGTGGGCCCCAAGAGAGTGGGGGCCTAAGCTATAGCTTGTTTAGCTTATACGTAAATCCGGCACTGCCCAGGTGTACCCATCAGCCACATATGTTGCTGGGTCTTAGGTACCCTAGCTCAGAAATATGAGTCTTGAGGGTTTCTAATGCTTGGTGCAAATACAGTACAAGCATTATGCCTACATTTTTCAGCATGTCTCCAAGGGTCTGAGTGACAGGTCTTCTGGAGCT
The DNA here is from genome assembly GCF_964188315.1 of Podarcis muralis. Lineage (NCBI taxonomy): Eukaryota > Metazoa > Chordata > Lepidosauria > Squamata > Lacertidae > Podarcis > Podarcis muralis. The sequence goes on from NC_135673.1 coordinate 29,891,998, forward strand.
CTGGAATGGGCAAGATGAACGTGGAACCATGGGTAGCTGGTGTCCTTGACTTCAGAGTCCAGCAAGGACCAGAACACCAGTTGGTGAAGAGAAGTGAGCTGAGTCAGAGGTTACAATATCAATTGCTAAGGAGCCAGACCACGTTTCTGGCTGAGTCCCATCACTCGTGTGCTAGTAATCAGGAACCCAAGGCTGGTAGGCAAGGAGTCCGCTGAACAAGATGCCACAGCACTGTTAATTTTTATTAATTAAAACAAATACTGTAGCTTAATAAAGTAGGTGTTCTTTTTAAAAAAAAATTAAAATTGTTTCCTAATGGTCCTTACGGATTTTAAGTCCCATGTTATTTTATCTGTATGCTGAAACCTAATTTGAGGTGACAAAGGTGGCCCTGTAAACAGAATCAAGAAATAATCATAATAAATTTTCTCTTTGCTTTTGTAGTTCAAAAAGATGTCTGAAATCCCAAAAAAAGTTTAAATGTTTGCACACTGCTGTTTCATTGTGTGTGTTTTAAATGTACCAAATGTCTCATTTGCTTTCAGAATTATGGTCTGGAGACAGAAAACCTGCGAACTCTTTCCCACAAGCTGAATGCCTCCGCCAAAAACCTCCAGAACTTCATCACGGGTAGGAGGAGGAGTGGCCATTATGATGGCAGGGCCTCCAGAAGACTGCCAAATGATTTTCTTACCTCTGTGGTTGACCTCATTGGTGCTGCCAAGAACTTGCTTGCCTGGCTGGACAGGTAATTGAAGTGTTGTTGTTGTTTTTTAAGATATATTTGAAAGATACAAGACTGGCTTTGTATTTTCTGCCTTTGAACCTCTCCAGATGTTCTTGTGGAGTATGGTGGCTAATGGGTTAACCTCTGGAATGCCCTGTGCCTGGGAGGGACTTCTACGGGAAGTCACGGTAATTCCTTTGTCTGTGTGAGTTACTTTCACTTTTCTCCAAGAGTAGAGGAGAAAGCAAGGATGAGTTCTAGCTCTGATGGAGTTTGCTGTATTTGCTTGTAAATAAACGCTGTAGAATAGATAGAAGTACAGTGTTTTGGACTCTTTCCTTCTCCTTCCACACGAAGGCAACCGCTGCTACTCTGCTATTCTGCCTTAGGTGAAGTTTTCCCAGAAGACTGCTCGGAGGGGAAAGCAGTGTTTTCTGCGCAGGGAAAAGCACTGGACAGGCAGAAGTTCCAAAAGTTCTTTTCATTGTGCATGCACAGCGATTTGTGTTCATATAATGGTAGCAAGCCAGCACTGCTTTGTTTCCTATCAGTGCATGTCTCCCTAAAGTTTCCTGCTGAACTCCTGTAACTTGTTATGCAGCAAATGTTCTAGATTGTTGTTGCTTTTTTGCAAGTTTTGTTTTGTTTTGTTTAAAAACATTTTTCAACCATTTAGTATTTAGTAAATTTCTAACTGGTGGACACTATGTACGATATGAAAATAGTATCTGTGAAAACAAAGATACAGCCTAAATCTGGTAAAAACCCATCAAGACATATGAAAGCAAATAATACATAGATTTTGGGGGCTGATACACATCAATCATGGGCCAATGTTATGGATCAGGAAAAGCCTGGGCAAAAAGATAAGTCTTTACAAGAAGTCTGAAGCAACTAGTGGTTGCTGTTTCACCCGTGGTGGCAGAGCAAAATGCATTCCACAGAGGAGGAGCAGTAGCAGAAAATGCCAAAGTACGTGAGTGCTTCCCTGAATAGTAACAATGCCGGAACCTTGGGGAACCATTTCAGTGAAATGATGGGTACGGTAGATTGTCCAGTATAAATCCACCACTTAATGCACTATTATTTGAGTAACATGTTGCAGAATATACCAGCAAAGAAACACCAATCTGGAGGGTTCCCTTCCCTCTGCAACATTCAGTTTCCCCATTGTTCATTTGTCATGGCTTGAGGTGGAGTTTCAGGACCTGGCTGCAGAAATGGGAGTTGTTCTCCAATAAAAAATTAATTGAAATATCATGATCAGCTCCCAGAGTGATAGGATTCTCAGCAAAGACTTAGCTATGGGCAGGTCTGTGTCAGTTTCACGTGTGTTTGTTCATATGGGTCTTCCATCCCATTTTACATTTTCATATAATGTCATGAAAACCACTTAGAGGGACACTTCTTCTTCTTCTTCTTCTTCTTCTTCTTCTTCTTCTTCTTCTTCTTCTTCTTCTTCTTCTTCTTTTTCCATTAAATGGTATGTAGAAATCTTGTTAAGTCAGTTCAAATAATTAAATTAATCTGTGATTTTAAAAAAAATAAAAAATCCACATAGAAGGCAAATTTAAATAATTATATATCAATGCATTCATTTCTGAACATGTTTTATCCTTAATATGCATTTATAATGCATTTCGGTATGCTTTTTTGAGCTGGGAGATGTACTGCAAAATTCGGAGAAGTGTAAAATGGGAAGGATGGTGATTTTCTGGTGTGCATTCTTGTCTGTAAGGTACAGATGATGTTGATTTTCTTAAAACTGTGAACCAGACAAATTTCTCCTCCATCCTTAGGCAAAGCACTAACTTAAGTTGCAAACGCGGTTGCGAACATGATCCGTGCGGGATGCACGTTCGCAACCCAAGCGTCCACTGTATAAGATTTAAACAAGAACGCATGAAGTTTGCATGAAGGAATGGAACGACACCCAGCAGAAAACTCACATTACATTTAAGAGCTAAAAACCATCTCAATGCTTAAGTGAACCAACTGGTATCATTCAGGGGAGACCGAAAGTACACCAGTCTTTAAAGATGGTAGAGCAATCTTTAAAATATTAAGTGTGCCCAGGTGATATTAAAAGGATGTTTCAATACTGTTCAAAAGGCCTGGAACTTATTTACTTTTAAGTATTTGTACAGTGCTGAAATGACATTAATTTGTCCAGCTCATTGAAAAAGTCTCTGCTATAGATGTTCATTTGGTATTGTTTTTAAATCTGACTTCAATTATTTTTGTAGTTTTTAAAACTAGCTTTTTATTATATGTTTATAATAAATTGCCTTGACACACATGTAGAAGGCAATTCACAAATAATATGTTTTGTCCTTTTCATTGACAAAAGGAAAAGGCAGAACAGGGCACATGTTGGGCTCAACCCTGCTCAAGATGGTGAATTCTAGGTTTACCTGGAGTGAACAAATTCATATATCATTGGAAGGTGACTGAGCAACAGTCTTATCTGCTCTTCAGGAGATAAGCAGTTATTGAGCAGGGAAGGTGATCTGCCATTTGTCAAGCTGGAAAAGGCAACATTTTCAGGCTGGATTCAAATTCAGGCAATCTCCCACCACCCCACCACTCTGCACCTCCCAACAATTCTTGAATCTATCATTTGCAGCAAGGGTGGGGAACCCTTGGCTCTCCAGATGTTGCTGAACTACAACTCCCAGCAAGCATGGCCAATGGCATGGGATGGTGGGAGTTGTAGTTCAGCAGCATTAGAGGGCCTCAGGTTTCTCCACACCTGCTTTGCAAGCATAAACATAAGGATCAATCTAACCCTATATTGTGATTGGGTCTCCAAGGACTCTGACAAGAGACACCAACTTTTCAGTCTGAATTTCATCGTATGTGTGTACACCATCCCTCAGTTATTTATATGTTTGTTTATACTTACTGAAATTAGTATTCCACTTAACCGTAATTAAAACTTCTTTGCAGTTTGCAAAGAACTATAAACGGAGACTATACCCTGCTAACTTAGATTGTATTGGGGGACTGCTTATTTCAAACATTATCTCCCCACTCACTCACTCTCTGCCCTCCTTCCTGCGCATGTGTATTCAGAATAAATTCTTACTGAGTTCAATGGGATTTACTCCCAGGTACATATGTGTATATATTTGCATACTATCCTGTATGTGGATAGTAAACATTCCTGTTGCATTATATTTCCTCATACAGGGGAATTTTTTGAAGTGCAGGTGCTTTCAGTCTTTTCTTCTTTTTCTTAATAATAATAATAATAATAATAATAATAATAATAATAATAATAATAATTTATTTATATCCCGCCCTCCCCAGCCAAAGCCGGGCTCAGAGCGGCTCTCAAACACATGGAAGACTGTGTCATGTGCCCATTTGAATGTATGGACTGAATTTTTTTAGCGTAAATGCCAAAGAATAAACACAGGACCCTCTGCTGCTTTCACAGAGCTTTGTGAAAGTCTTGTGAAAGAATGTGCACAGTCCCATTTTTAATAATTACAGTGCAAGAAGCCAAGATCAATGTAGGCAGTTGACTAGGTCTTGTAGAACCTGCCCTTTCTTTGGCCTATTAATAGTTTGGCATATTTCCATTAATACAGTGCAAAATTGTACAAAATCAGTGTGTACATGGTCATTAGTCAGACTCTCCTTATAGGAAATATGAATAGTGCATAGCATTAGACTGATTACCGGAACTGTAAATGTGAAGACTCCTAACTTGCTTTCTCTTTAAATCCCCTATTCTTAATAGGTCTCCATTTGTCAGTGTGACAGAATACTCACTGCTGAAAAATAACATTGTTCAACTGTGCCTGGAACTAACAACCATAGTGCAGCAGGTAAGAGCTAGTTAATCTTCTACTAAATTACTCCTAAATTACTTCCATAGTGGAAGGACGCAGATATGTCTCCTTCCTCGGCTGCTGAGGCCTCTGCACAGCTTTTGTTGCGCTTAGGCAAAGCAAGAAACATCAAAGCAGTGGTTTCCAGCAAAAATGGGTTTCCTCAGCTTACAAAGCCTGACCCTTAAATGTTTCTATGGTTTAAACCACAGGAATTATAGAGTTCAAGAACATATTCCAACCAGGCAAAAATACTGAAGGAGAATGCAATAGAAGACCCATAGGAGAACATGGCCTTGGGAGAGGGTGTGTCACTCAGAAGGTGGTGTGGAGCAGGACTGTCTCAAGGGTAGACAGGATTGGAGGGCCACATTTGCCCCCCCCCCTTTAGCCTGAGGTTTCTCAAAAACAATACTCCACACAAAAGGCCACAAATTGTTTAATTAGCCAAAGGCCTCAGAGAAGAGGAATGTTTCTGTCTAGTTCCTAAAAACACCATTAAAGACATAATGAAGACACCAGGTGAGCCTCCACTTCCAACATTGTTGAAAACTTTCTACAACTAAAGCCACATTGCACAATTAGAATTAAATCATTTCACAATATGTAATAATGACGGAAATACAAAGTGCCACACCACCTAAAAAAACTCCTAATTCATGGAATAGCTTCATCATTTGTCCATTTGCTGACCCTTCCTTCCATAGAAATCACACTTCAAAACTCACCTTCGCAGCGAAGCTTTTGGATAAACTCAATGACCCCATATCCTACTGAAGCGATGAGGAACCCATGGTTCTCTAGATGTTGGTAGACCTCAACTCCCATCAACTTTGACCAGAGGCATAGTGTGGGGTGCCGTGAGTGTCATGGCCCCAGGCACAATTTTGAGAGGGGGCACACACAGGCGCCCCCACAGCAGGCGCCTTCATCGGAGCCTGGCTCTGCACCTGAAGAAGCTGCACCAGGCCAGACCCAGGGGAGGAGAGCAGGTGAGTGGGCAGCAGGACAGCTGCCCACCCTCCTTGGTTGCAGCACACCTTGCACCTGGTGGCAGCGGCTCTGCCACTGGGTCACTTCTGTCTCAGCAGTGGAAAGCAGCCCTCCTCGACCGCGGTGAGGCATGCCCAGCTGCAGTGTTAGGTCTGACCCGACAGTGGAGAGCAGGAGAGTCAGTGGCCCACCCTCCTTGGCTGGGAGGCACTGCTGAGTCATGTCTGACCCAGCAGTGGAGCACATTCTACCCTGATCCCAGTGAGGTGTGCCCAGCCGCAGCAGCTCCACCTCCACCATTGGGTCAGGCCTGACCTGGTGATGGAGAGCAGGGGGACAGTGAGCAGCAAAGCTGCCATCCGCTCTCCTTGGCCACAGCCTGGCTGTTGCAGCTCTGCTGATGGGTCAGGCCTGACCCAGCAGTGGAGAGCAGGAGGGGAGTGGGCAGCAGCTTCCCTGCCCCTCTTCTACCCTGAACTGCAGGGCTTGGGAGGGTGCCCTCTGTGCCCCACCCTGGGGGGGGGCGCCCTGCTCGCCCACCTCAGGCAGCGTGGGTGTACACTCTGTCGCTGTCTCTGACTGTTGGCCATAGTGTCTGGGACTGGGGGGAGAATGGAGCTGTCATCTCTGTCTTCCAACAACTTTTAGCCTGTCTCCTAGCAAATGCTGTCTGAGGCAGCCAACTCATTTTACCTAATGGTAGGGCTGTGCATGTTATATGTTGTTTGTCCCATATCTATGGCTAATGTAGTCTGAGTGCCTCTAAGCATAAGAGAGGAAGAAAATTATATATTTCTGTCCAGCCTCTTCACAGTTTTCGTCATTCTATAAACCTGTATCCCATGTCCTCTCCTGCCTATGTTTTTCCTCAACGTAACCCTTTGGCCTTAAGTAAATGATTCTATTGTTTAATTAACCATCTGACTACCTGAGTTTTGGCCCTTTTCTAAGCCGTTCACAGACTGCCTTTATACATTTGGGGAGAAAGCTCCGTCTAACCAATCTCTAATTTAAATGAGGTGGGTATAGAAAGCAAATAGATTTTTCTGTTGTGTGATATGAATCCCCAATCAATCTGGGCAAAGAACGCTTTGTGTTATCAAATAGAAAACCATCAGATTTCTCTGCCCAGGCCTGGTCTGTTCTTTGAAATTAATTCATTCCACTCTACAAAACAGGGGGAAAATTTTCAGATACACTCCACAACTGAAGGCCTTTATTCTCTGACCTGAAATAATTAGGTTTGCTGCAAAGGAAATTTGAGTTGCCTTTCTGATGCATAAATTAAAAGGAATGATGTTTGATTGGCATCGTTAGCTCAAAAGCCCAGCTGCGATTGATTTATCCTCTTGGTGTTTGAGAGTTAAATGGAAGCCACGTCTTCTAAAATGGATATTCCATTTGAAGTATTTTCAACTAGTACAGGCAGTGTGTGTGTGTGTGTGTGTGTGTGTGTAAAGGAGAGAGAATTGCCTTGGGGTCCAGACGGGCAAGCTGATTGAATGCCTTCCCTTGCTACAGAAATGAAAACTTCAAAGGCATACTTGACCATCAAGTGTATAGAGAGAGAGCCTTCCATATTTTTGTGCTCCTTGGATGATTGGACTGTGCCTCCGTAATTTCAGTTTTTGTAATCTTTCTGCATCAGAAGTGTGGGCGAGTTTCACGTTTTTGATAGCTGGGGAACCCAGAATCACCAACTGAAGTCCTTCCATCCCAACCACCATACCTTACTTATTTACTAGCTGGTTACTTTAATTACACACACACACACACACATACACACACACACACACACACACACACACACACACACACCATCTTTCTACATTTTAAAAATAAAATGTAATCTTTTCATAAATGGGTGGTACAGGTGGTGACCATTTCATGCAGAGGTTTCATTCCCAGCCCCTTTGTGTGTAGCCAGAGCACACATAAGTATGCCTCACCCCCGCCCCACACCCATTCTGCCCTCTTTCTGGTCCAAAAGGACCCATGCATTGGTGATTTTGTGTCAATTGGACACGCTTAAAATGGTTGTCCACACTTACCTTTTGTCCCATTCTTTCCAGGCACAGGTCCACCCTTTCCAAGTCTTGGTCTGAACACTCTTTTTTTTTTGCCCTGAAGTTTCCCCCGCGAAATCCCACTCTTTAAAGCTGAAGTGCAACTAACGGCAATGCGGGTTTTCCCTGGATTGCCATTTGCTCTAATTCAGCTTTAAAGAGCAGGTATTCACAGTGGAAGCTACAGAGCAAAAAGAAAAAAAGGGGGGAAAGGATGCTTGGACGTGGAGCTTTAAAGTGTGAGCTATAAGTGTAGATAGGCCCTAATTTCAGACCTATTGAAATTAATGGATGTAACTTAGTTATGTTCATTAATTTCAGTGGGTCCATTCTGAGCAACATTCCATTGACTGCCACTCATAATTTCCAAGGTGGTTCATAAAAATGAAAATGAGTTGCCAATACAAACCAATACAAAGTTTTTTTTTAAAAAAGCAGAAAAATAATGACAGCATAGATGGCACACCATATAGAAGAAGGAAAGGAAACCTAATTGCCAAGACCAAACTGTTGGTAGTCTAGGATGCTGGTTGCTTTGTGAAATCTGCGTTATGAAATCTGCATTGATTACATTTCCAGGTTCATTTCCAGGTTCTGGTTCTTAAATGGCTTGGGATGTGCTTATTTGAAGGACTTCCTCCCCTACCACCCCCAAACATTTGCATTCCTCCATGGACTGCCTGTTATCTTCAGGTCCTGCTCTGAAGTTGCTCCTTTGCCAGCTGAAGTTTTGCTCTCACACCCATGAAAAAAGGTTCAAGATGCAACATGCATGGCGAAGAGGTTTTAATTGGCTACATTTCTTTAAAACATAACCTATCTGCACAAACTGGTTAAGCAGATTAGCCAAATCACAGTAGTCTGGGCAGGAAAGAACCAAGAACATAAGCAGAGCCCTGCTGGATCAGACCAGTGACCCACCCTGTTCTCCACAAGCAGGACCTGAGCACAATCACCTTCTGCCTACCTGCAGCTCCCAGCAGCTAGTATTGAGAAGCATACAGTGGTGCCTCTGGTTACATACTTAATTCGTTTGGGAGGTCCATTCTTAACCGGAAACTGTTCTTAACCTAAGGTACCACTTTAGCTAATGGGGCCTCCCGCTGCTGCCGCCACACGATTTCTGTTCTCATCCTGAAGCAAAATTCTTAACCCAAGGTAATATTTCTGGATTAGTGGAGCCTGTAACCTAAAGCGTATGTAACCCGAGGTACCACTGTACTGCCTCCAACAGCAGTGATGCAACAAATCCACTAATGGCTATTAGCCATTGGTAGCCTCATTCTTCTTCGTGAATTTGTCTAATCCTCTTTTAAAGCCATCCAAGGTGGTGGCCATCACTGTGTCCTGTGGGAGCAAATTCGCACCATGTGCAAAGGTGTTTTCCTTTGTCTGCCTTGAATCTTCCAGCATTCAGGTTCATCAGATGACCTCTGGGTCTCAGATAATGAGAAGGGAGAGAATTACTCCCTATTCACTTTCTGCACAGCATGTATAATTTTATACACCTTTGTCATGTCCCCCATTAGTCCAACCAGGCAGGGCAGCAGTGCCTTGTGTCTCTGTTGGTTACTGAGAGGGTGAGGGGTGAGGCAGCAGAGAACTCAATGCAGAGTGAGTGCAGCAGCAGGAGTATCAGATTCAGCATTCAACATTCAGCTTTACTGGCTGAAATCCCCAAGTTCTAATGTTATTACGAGTGAGGAAGAAAAACTTGAAGTTATACACTTTTATCCTGCCACCTCTTACTTGCCTTTTCTGCAAACCAAAAAACTCCCTGTTGCCTTGATAAGTTTGATTGCTGTTTTACTTACAGGCAGCGGCCATTTTAGGTGAGTCCAATTGACTCATGATTGCCACCACATGTTTTCTTTTGGATCTGGAAGTGGAAAGAATGGGAGTGGGAAATAACAGCCTGGGGTGCTTATGTGTGCTCCACCGATGCATTTGGGTGCAGGAATGGAGCCCCTGCACGAAATAATTGCCGCCTGTGTTCCAAATTAATTATCCAATAAGTGGTGGCGGGGGGTGGGGAGAGATCTGATCCTTCCCCTCTCTTGGGCCACAATCAGGGCTCCCTTCCCACCAAATTCCAATTCAGCCCCCAAATAGGGTGAGTAGCAAAGCCTACACGGTGGAGGGAGGGAGGGAGGGCACTACCATAAAAGAAGGAAGAGGGTGGAGTGGGGCTAATTTAAGAAGCCTGGCAATGGCCCCTCCCTGGACTAAACAGTCTGCATGCCTAACCCTAGTCCTCCCCTGGGAGAAAGCATTGGAGACTTCTTTTCAGGAGAGGAGGGGTATAGCAAATTCTCTCCCACTTGAGAGTGGGAAAGGCATAGTTGAGAGCAGTCACTTTTTGGTGATGTACCGTATTTTTCGCCCTATAGGACGCACTTTTCCCCCTCCAAAAATGAAGGTGAAATGTGTGTACAGTGGTACCCCGCAAGACGAACGCCTCGCAAGATGGAAAACCCGCTAGACGAAAGGGTTTTCCATTTTGGAGGCGCTTCGCAAAACGAATTTCCCTATGGGCTTGCTTCGCAAGACGACAGCCCATAGGGAAATCTCCGGGACAGCGGGGAAGCGCGTCTTCCCCACTGTCCTCGGACCTCCTCCCGCCGCCAGGCTTCGGAAGGCTGTTCCGAAGCCTGGCAGGGGGGCGGAGAGGTTTTTAAAAAACCCCGGGACAGCGGGGGACTTCTCCGCTGTCCGGGGCGATTTTAAAACGCTGCCGTCCCGGGGGAGCAAAGTCTTTCGCCCCTCGCCCGCCTTCAGAAGAGGTCCTGGACCTCTTCTGAAGGCGGGCGGGGGGCGAAAGACTTTGCTCCCGCCTGCCTGCCTTCCCGGGAGAGCGGAGAACGCTCCGCTCTCCCCGACGGCTTTTGAAGGCAGGCAGGGGGGGAGCAAAGACTTTCGCCCCCCGCCCGCCTTCAGAAGAGGTCCTGGGCCTCTTCTGAAGGCGGGCGGGGGGCGAAAGACTTTGCTCCCGCCTGCCTGCCTTCCCGGGAGAGCGGAGAACGCTCCGCTCTCCCCAACGGCTTTTGAAGGCAGGCGGGGGGGGGGGAGCAAAGACTTTCGCCCCCCGCCCGCCTTCAGAAGAGGTCCTGGACCTCTTCTAAAGGCGGGCGGGGGGCGAAAGACTTTGCTCCCGCCTGCCTGCCTTCCCGGGAGAGCGGAGAACGCTCCGCTCTCCCCGACGGCTTTTGAAGGCAGGCGGGGGGGGAGCAAAGACTTTCGCCCCCCGCCCGCCTTCAGAAGAGGTCCTGGACCTCTTCTAAAGGCGGGCGGGGGGGCGAAAGACTTTGCTCCCGCCTGCCTGCCTTCCCGGGAGAGCGGAGAACGCTCCGCTCTCCCCGACGGCTTTTGAAGGCAGGCGGGGGGGGGAGCAAAGACTTTCGCCCCCCGCCCGCCTTCAGAAGAGGTCCTGGACCTCTTCTGAAGGCTGGCGGGGGGCAAAAGTCTTTGTCCCCCCTGCCTGCCTGCCTTTAAAAGCCCTCCCGGGAGAGCGGCTTTTAAAGGCTTTTAAGTGAGAAAAAAGCCCGGGAGAGGGCTTTTAAAGGCAGGCAGGCAGGCAGGGGGGGACAAAGATTTTCGCCCCCCGCCAGCCTTCAGAAGAGGTCCAGGACCTCTTCTGAAGGCGGGCGGGGGGCAAAAGTCTTTGTCCCCCCTGCCTTCCTTCCCAGGGGGGCGAAAGTCTTTGCTCCCCCGGACGGCAGCATTTTAAAATCGCCCCGGACAGCGGAGGACTTCTCCGCTGTCCGGGGTGATTTAAAAGCCCCTGGGAAGGCAGACAGGGGGGACAAAGACTTTTGCCCCCCGCCAGCCTTCAGAAGGACCTCTTCTGAAGGCTGGCGGGGGCAAAAGTCTTTGTCCCCCCTGCCTGCCTTCCCAGGGGCTTTTAAATCGCCCCGGACAGCGGAGAAGTCCTCCGCTGTCCGGGGCGATTTTAAAATGCTGCCGTGGGGGGGGGGGAGCAAAGACTTTCGCCCCCCCCCCAGCCTTCAGAAGAGGTCGGGGGACAGATTGTCCCCGGACCTGGTCTGAAGTCGGTTTCCATAGGAACGCATTAATTGATTGTCAATGCATTCCTATGGGAAACCGTGCATCGCAAGACGAAAAACTCGCAAGAAGAAAAAACTTGCGGAACGAATTAATTTCGTCTTGCGAGGCACCACTGTACGTCCTATGGGACGAATGCAGGCTTTCACTGAAGCCTGGAGAGTGAGAGGGGTCGGTGCGCACCGACCCCTCTCACTCTCCAGGCTTCAGGAAGCTCTCAGCAAGCCTTGGGAGCCCGCGGGAGTTCCCATCGGGCTCCCTAGGCTAGGGGATAGCAGCCTTCATCTCGAAGCCTGGGGCGTGCTGCACAGCGCGCCCCGGGCTTTGGTTCCCCGACCTGGTTTGGAGGCTGGCGGACACCCCCATCCCTCTGTCCCCCAACATGGTTTGAAGGCTTTGGTTTGAAGGCACGCTTCTCCCCGCCCCCAGCCCCGCAAGCTCAGGGGACAGCGGGGAGGCGCAGCGCCGCCATCCCGCTGTTCCCCGACCTGGTTTGGGCTTCAGGCAGATATCCGCAAGCAGTGGGAGCCTGGCGGGAAGTCACAACGGTCTCCCAAGGCTTGCGGAGAGCTGCCTGTTCTGTGGGCTGTGGTCGGGGGAAGCTCGGCCTTCCCTAGCCCTGCGCCTGGGGGGGAAATAAATTTTTTTTTCTTTATTTCCCCCCTCCAAAACTAGGTGCGTCCTATGGGCCGGTTTGTCCTATAGGGCGAAAAATACGGTAACTAACTCAGCAGAATGCCCTCCCAGCACAGGGTGGGGGCAGCTGCCTAGCTCCTTTTCTTTTTGTTTTGGAGCACCCAGTGAAAACTTGGCATTTCTGGAAGGCTTTTAGCACTGGCTGAGGCTCTTTCTGCTAACTGGAGGCTGATTTCCCCCCCCCCCCCGTTTTCAAGGGATAATTCATTCTCTCCAGAAGTCAGAGGATTATCTGATTATTTGGGGGGCAGAATAGGAGTCTCACAGATTTGTGTATGAGTGGAGGGTTTGGGTTATCTCATTTGTACATGGCGGACACCAGGCCAGCCATTGAGCTGCCTGGCTGAGTGGGCGATTTGAACCCTAGTCTCCCATGTCCTAGTCTGACACTTTAACCACAGGAGCACTCTGGCTCACACCGTATAAATGTTTCACCAATCGTTTTGACATCTGAAAGTCAGTGAAAATCCACACTTCTACTTGTCCTGTGCCTAGGAGTGGAAACTGCTTCCCCTGGAAAATCTGTTCTTAAGTGCTAAAACAAAACAAACAGCACTCTGCAAAAAACCTAAATGCCATTTGTTCCAACCCAGTGCTAAACCACGGGTTTTCCTGGGGAAAGTGGTGGGGTAAAGGGAATTGTGGATGAGCTCTTGCTCAAACTGCAGAAAAGTTAAAGCAAGGTGATATTTTAATAATAATAATAATGATGATGATAATAATAATAATATCTCTTGGGTTACACCATCTTGTATAGGTGCTGTTCCTTGCTTCCCTGCATGTTGGGATTGCACTGCTGAGTTATTTAATTTTACAAACGGCCTTTTGGCTTTACTCCAATAAAGCTGAATTACCAAAGGGAAATAGGAACCCCAGGAGAGGAGAGAAACAGACAAAAAACAGCCAGAACTGCAGTTTTGTATAGCTTAATAAAGCTTACCAAACTAAAGATGATTCCCCACAACCAAAATTAGACAATGCTCCCAAGATAAACATTTGTTACCCGTAGCATGTTGTTTGATTTAATGTTTGTAATTTCTAAACATACTGTAGACATTTCTTATCTTCCACCACCTTTTCTTCCTTTAAAAAAAAAAAAATCCTCATTTTACTAACAAAAAAACAAACAAAAAGCAACCATTCTTTCCATTACATTGCAGGTTGCATTCGCTGTTGAATTACATGCTCACACTTTCTTTTCTCCTTTTCATATTGTACAACAAATATTGTACAGAGCCCCGGTGGGGGGAGGTGTCTTCTAGTAAGTAAATGGGGATTCTCCATACTTCCAGATTAATAATAATAATGGAATTTATTGTATGTTGTTGTTGTTTTTATTTATTATCCCCTCCTCCTCTCACCCTAAGATATCAGGGAAGATGACAACACTTTAAAATGCAACATTAGAAAAAGCTGATAACAAATTACTGCCATGGACTGACAGGACATGGAGGAATAGTGGAGGGCACCAGCCGGGGAACTCACAAGGGAAGAAGACTCAGAGCCCAGGGGCTGGTGGTGGTCAGTTGGAGAAGACGAGGAAGAAGAGCTGTTGGATGTTGAAGGGCTAATTGGACTTAGTGAGCTGGGAGAGGCTGTGGCAGAGAGAGGCCCCCAAATCTGAAGCTGACGCAAGAGAAAGGTGGTCAAGAGGCAGGGATGAGTCAGGCTGGTGAAGAAGCCAGGGTTTCCCCCACTCCTGCTGTGATAAGCTCCCTTTCCCCCTAGTCTCCCAGGACCAGAATAGGTATGAAGAGGGAGGAGACGAGATGGGCATGTCAGTGGAGTCTCAGATTGCTTGGGAAGGACCTGGGAGAGATTTAGATAGCTGTGGAAAGGCAGGAAGCTTCAGTCTCCACAACTGCCTCATAGGGGCAAGGCCTACTGAGGAGAGTGATTATGCTCATTAGGCCAGGCTCCCCTGAGCAGCCTTTGCTTCTTCTTTATCTGTGCTGAATCTACAGGGCTTTGTTCTATTTTAGGTGAGAAGCCTTCAGGTACTTGTTTGAAAAGACATATTTGTTTGAGGAAATCATTGCTCCATGTTGAACATCCATGCCAATGTGGGATAGCAGGTAGTGTATTAGACTAGGACCTGTGAGATCAGGATCCAAATCCTCCCTTCACAAGATGGCTGTGAGAATAAAATGGAGAGGGGGAGAACTGTAGGGAACCTTGAACTCCTTGGAAGAAAAAAAAGGTGGAATATAAAAGTAATAATAATACAAAATGAAGTAATTTTTCAGCAACCTTAATGAAGTGTATTTGTAGAATAGACACAACCCTAATTATAATATTGTTCACCCAGTACAGTATCGTAAAGGAACACTGACTTGCATCCAGTGCAGGGCTAAGTAACTGTCCCATCAGCACAAAGACTTCTGCTTGCACAGCACTTTCCCCAGTCTCCTCTGCGGGGGACCCCTGGCCCCCACACCCTAGAAGGGTTAGGGGAAGCACAAGAGCAGGTTTAGGAGGCACACGGCCAGAAGAATGAGGAGAAAGTCCTCTTGTGCACACATAAATTCTTGTTCTGATGAGATACAAGCCTTGCTATCAACTCCTGACTGCTGCCAGCTAGGAGTTGGAAAAGATGTGGTTCTGGTTAATGAGAGTGTGAGAAGCAGGAGCAGAGGCTGAATGGGTCAATTGGAGATAACCAGGGGCACTAATGTGGATTTAGCAGATTGCCTAATGAGGAATAGTGCTCTGGATTTTTGAGCATGACAGTTGATCAGGCCCTACTTAACCGTAATTCCTCCATTATTAAAGTTAACCATCCTGTTAAGCTCTATATCAACAGAGTAATAACAAAAATCCCAAATATTTTCTATCACTCAGCATATAACTAAGTTTCAGGGCACAGTTCTAAGGCTGGATGAGAAGTAGGTCATATAAATAATATAATGATTACTCAAGTCAAAGCATTTTTTTACCCAGATGAATGTTAATTTCACAATTGCCGCTAGAGTTTTAAAACCATGCGGCTTGTATTAAAATTGCTGTTAGATTATTTTTATTTTTTTTAAAAAGACATTGTAGGTTTCCCTTATGATAATGATTTTCCTTTCTTTTTTAAAAAAAGAGGGGAGAATGAAACCCTTTGCAAGATAGCACACCCCCAAAAAGCCAAATTCAATGCCAGAGGCTGATTGCCTCCTCGTCACTGTGCAATTATATCAGATCTCTTTGGCTTGAAAGAAATCTTCTGACATTTCAGCTTAAAGAAGAGCAAAATCTAAAGAAGTCGCTGAAGGGGAGATCTTGTGGAATGCTAGACTTGAAGCAGATAACTTGGCAGGTAGAGAATTTTGGAATAATCCTTCGAGTGACAAGCCAGATTTTTCTCAGAGAAGCTGTTTTTATTTCCCACCAAAGCCTTTTGTAGGCAAGGCATGTCACATTTGGTTAATACAGGAGAGAGTCAACAGCATTGTACAATTTGCTTCTATTCTCATCCAATGAAGGCTGTGATTTATTTACTTCCTTAAGTATTTTTTTATCATTACATCGGTTCATGGGATACACCTTCAGTGAGTGAACGCCTGTTGTGGAGAGCTCCACACACATTCATGCCTTCATGTAGGTTATCTACATACAGCTGTTCCTGTCTGGGTTCTCTCGTTGTGGCTAAGAACCCAAAAGCAGCAGAATTAAACAAAAAAAGCAGGACTACAAATTCCACCCCACTAAAAGAGGCGACAATATCCTTTAACATGTGGTGCAGATGTGTTATATATTCTGCAGTATATATTCCAAGGTGCTGGAAGGTACGTGAACAAATGGTAACCTTTTTTTAAAAAAACTGAAAAACTAAATACAAGAGCATGTACAATAACATCTTCAGAAGTGCTCCTGTTCAGAGTTCCAGGCGTCAGCCTCTGTGCCTCCCCGTTTAGCTTTAGGCTGCTGGATTAGGCTTGTTTTAAGGACTTCTACAACTTTCACCATTGCTACCAGCCTTCCCAACTGTCTGGCCTCCCCCTCACTATTTCTCATCCTTGATTCTTGTTCAGAATTTACATATATGATTAGCAGCACTATAGGAGACCTTCAAATCCCCAAGTCTGCCTCTAGTTATTATACTGGGTGAATGTCTTGTTCCTTTCCTTAGGCAGTTCAGGACTTCTCATCATTTGTTTCCTCAAATTCTGCTACTCAAATTCTCTTTCCTCTGCTGCCTGCTTTATCCAGCATGGTTTGGGTGCCTCACACAGAGTCCTTGGTTGTATCTGCTTCTCTGTCATTGTGGCCATCTCTGTATTTCTTCTGTTTCCTATGACAATATGGTAAAGTGCTTTCTCTTGGTGCCGCCATTTCTCTTCCTTCAGCCGATCTTCCATTCTATATGCTAGCAGAGCCAGAGTTTTCCCAGCATCTCCCCCCGGCCATGCCACATCATTTCTGGCCTGACTGCGTTTACACCTGCCTGGAACAGACCTAACATGGGATGGAGGTTGTACACAACCACAACCACCTCCAGGCAGTTCAACCGACCACTCCAAAAGCCTCTGAAGATTTTTTTGATTTGTTGACTGGAATGGACAATTGCTCTTCAAATGATATGTCTGCAGATGGACACCCAGGGATCTCTACAGCAGGACAGGTGCACCCAGTGGTCAGGAATAGGAAGGCGTGTACTTGGCTTTCTCCCTACCACAGTTACAGAATCAGTATAATCTGGACCAGATCAATGCGGTGAAGCAGATTCAAGTTCAGATCCCACCCATCTTTCTCTTTGTGTGACCTTCAGCCAGTCACCACCTCTTGGCCCAGCTTACCCAACCTCATTATAGGACAAGCAGGATAAAAAGTGTAATCAGTAAAGAATAAATAAATGTTCAAACCGGGCTGCATAATTTTCCACGTGCAGCATGAAGGCCAAGAAACACACCTGGAGATTCAGTTTAAGTGAATACATATTAGAGGAAATTATGTGTGTTCCGATATGTAATTGCAAAGGTAATAGTGGCTACATCAAGTACATCTCTTTGGAGCTGAAATAAAAGCATTAATGCACCTGAGCCTTCCTAACCACTTATATTAATGCACATGAATGGTAAAGATAATTCTATGCGCAGTTCACTAAGAAGTGAAAGTGGTTGTTAGCAGCATTATTTCGACTCTCCCTGCCCAGCTTCGTTTAGCAGAATATGATTTGAAGTGGTATTTATATTTTCTTTCTGTTTGGCTTCCTTGCTAGATTTCCGGACAGAGTAAGAAGGTTTAAAGTGAGCAAACAAAATTAAGCAGAAATTGCAGAGATGTCCCTATGTGACTCTGGGCTGGTGTATCTATATGAATGTATGATTGTGTACGTGTATGTACGCACAATGAGAGGGGACTGAACCAATGTACAAGATAAATGAGAATATTTTGACCATAATGCCAACTATGTGCATATCAACATGACCTTATCATGAACAGAACACAATCTGGCAAGCTTTATTGTCCCATGGCTTCTGTTCATTTCAGTGACGTTAGAGTGGGTAGATTCATTGGTGAAATGAAAAGAAGATATGTAGCTCATTTCTACAGTTATGCATAGGTAGGCTCAGAAAGCCTAGCCCATTGACTAGCCCATTGTTTGATCCAGTCAGGCTTGCAGGCACTTGATGTGAGCATTTTCAAAAGCCTCCAAGATGCTAGCATTTAATAGTGACCTCCCACGCCTCTCCATTCCCCAATATCATATGTCAAGGACTTTGGGTCTGGCAAAGCAAGAAGTTTAGAAAGTGGTAGCAACTGCTCCTGGGACACTAGAGGAGCATCTTTCCCTACTGGGCTTGGGGTTGTCAGTCTCGGAATCCCCCGTAGGAAAATGATACTATTCACATTCCTGCTTGGCAGGGGGTTGGACTCGATGGCCCTTGTGGTCTCTTCCAACTCTATGATTCTATGATTCTACATCATTTCCACTAGTGTTATTTCCCCAGTCTAGTCCCATCTCTGACTGGGGTCTTTGCTGTGTTGGGTCTTTGGAATCAACCATGGCCAACTCCACCACTTTCCACTTTGCCAGCCACGGTCGTTCTTGACCTTTGGGAATGCGGAGGTAGGAAGAGGTAGAGGATGAATCTTACAAGATTGAGTCAAGCATTGCCTGGCACACCTTGCTCATGGAGCAGGGCTCTGCTTGACCCAATCTTGGCACAATAAAGCACAACCTTTATTTTTCAAGTACCTCTACATGAGTGATCGTGGTGTCTCTAATACAGCCTTCAGAGACAAAAGTGGCAGAGCAATGAGTGTGATTTTTACCTTTGTACAACAGGGTAGCTTCTACACATACTCCTGTAGCTCGTCTCTATGCTCCATCCATGCTAACAAGGAGCATTTTCAGAGTTCAAGGGCACATTCCACCAAGTCAAAACACTCAAGAGGGGCACAAAGTGAGGCCAGTGAGGGGTGTGGTCTGGGGGAAGCAGGTGTGCTTGGGAAGGGGATGTGGCCTTTTGAAAGCATACAAGGGCCAGATGGAGATGCGTGAAAGGTCGCTTTTGACTCCTGGGCTTGAGATTCCCCATCCCTGTTTTATATGAATTGCTAGGAAAGACCCTGTCTGAAACTCTGGAGCATCATATCAGTCAGTGATCTGACTGGGTTTGAAGCAGCCTCCTATGTTCATGAAGGGACTTGGGTGGCACTGTGGGTTAAACCACAGAGCCTAGGGCTTGCCGATCAGAAGGTCGGCGGTTCGAATCCCCACGACAGGTTGAGCTCCTGTTGCTCGGTCCCTGCTCCTGCCAACCTAGCAGTTCAAAAGCATGTCAAAGTGCAAGTAGATAAATAGGTACTGCTCTGGCGGGAAGATAAATGGCGTTTCTATGTGCTGCTCTGGTTCGCCAGAAGTGGCTTAGTCATGCTGGCCCCATGCTGTACGCCGGCTCCCTCGGCCAATAAAGTGAGATGAGCACCACAACCCCAGAGCCAGCCACGACTGGACCTAATGGTCAGGGGTCCCTTTACCTTTACCTATGTTCATATACTCACGAAATACTCAGGACTCACTATAAATCTGAATGGGATAATAGTAATTATTATCATATTTATTATTAGTTTCTTTTTTCACCAAAGTGACTCAGAACAACTTAGAGAAGCAAACATTGAAAACAAGAGCAATCTATATTATCTATTACATTTTGGAGCCAGTCCGATTCACAAGGAGAACCGCTGGCACAATTGCAAAGCTAATCAGGGTCCAGTATGGTTTCAAATTGGATGGGGGACTTCGTGTTGAAATTCCTGCATTGCAGAAGGTTGGACTAGATGACCCACTTTGGAATTCTATGATTCTGTGCCAAATTTATTCTGGCAACAATCCACAGATTCTCAACTAGGCTTTAATATTTCATTTAAAAGCCCCAACATTATCATGGGCAGACCCCAAAGAATATTGTAACTACAGAAAATTGGCATTTTGTTTAATTGCCAGCATGTATTAGATCCATAATAATACATTTTGCGCTATTTAGCTAAGGTATAACTGTTGACATAATATGACACACAGAAACACACACACATAAATTCATGTGTGTATACTTACAAATATAGGGGTTTTTTCCCCAAACTTCTGTGATTTTGTATCAGTCTATTTTCTCTTTCATATCTGAGTTTTTGAGTTCTGTAATTTCAACTGTAAAGTGACACTATCCTGAACACAAGCCTGGCCTGCAAGCAATACCTTGGAAGGAATGCTGCAAGAGTCCCTCTTACCTGGGAGTCAGCTCCACTGAACTTAATGAGACTTATATTTGAGTACACATATATGGGATTGCACTGTTAATCTCATTACTGCACTGTTAATCTCATTATTTTCAATGGAGTTTATTTCCGCATGAGGAGTTAGCGTCCCAGATGGTGCTTCAAAGGATAAAATTGACAATTTGGACAAAGGCATATATTTATGCAATTGATTGTGATTAAATGGCTTTCTCTGTGTAATGTGCAAACCACTGATCTGGATGTTTGATCTAGATGTTTGATTTTCTTATTTTGTCTTCGGAAGGATGAAAATCTCTGAAATATTTCAGCCGTTGCCAAGGTGTTTCAGAAAGTCTTCTATATCCGTAAAAGAAACCCCTCAGTACTAAGTTCCTGTATTGTAGCAAAATCATATTATCTTTTAGATTTTCATTACAGATGCATGTTATTGCAGGACAGGATCTTCAAATTAACAGGCCAGCAGATATTCACTAGATTTATCTGCTGTCAAAGCTTGCTAAAGAAAAAATAGGAGGAGGGGTCTTGCTTTTTTATTATTCAGTTGAGCATTAGCAAGGTAGACTTTTCAGGCTTTAGCTGCTCTCCAATAAAATACAGCAGTGGTGGTGCACCTTAGGCCTGGGGGCCAAATGCAGGCCTCCAGGCTTATCTGCGTGGCCCCCATGACTCTTCAGGCCACACCCATCCCCACTGACCCTTCTTCACACTTCTGGTGTTTTTGCCTGGCTGGGATGTGTCATTGAATTCTGATAAATGCCTTTTGCTTACCTGAATGAAAAGTAGAGAAGGGTGTGTGAAGAAGCTAGCTCTCTTCTTTATACAAAATTTACATTCCTTACTCCACCCACTTTTGCTGCTGGTCCCTTCCACAACTGACATCTAGCCTTGAAAAGAAACTGGGAGTTAAATGGCTGGACTGCCAAACAGATAGCATTTCCCTCCAGCTATCTCTCTTTCACCAGGAATAATTCCCTGCTTTCCGGCATCTTCCCCAAATAATTGTCACTATTTTCCTTTCCAGCTGATGTTGAGTCGGTACTATTTAAAAAGTGTCCAGCTGTCCCACTATGCCCTCCATCACGTCTCCATATAGTATAGGTTGCTAAAATGTTGCAGTGCACAAGTAGATCACTAGTGATCAAGGCCCCACTTATACATTAAAAGCATTATCATGGGTTTCCCCAAATAATCATGGGAACTGTAATTCATCAAAAGTGCTGAGAGCTGTTGAAAGATCCCTTTTCTCCTTAGAGAGCTACAAATCCCAGAGTGATTTAGCAACCAATCCCTTTTCCCAGGAAGCACTAGGAATTCTGTCTCTGTGTGCAGAATAAGGGGGCGGTGGCGGTTCTCCTAACAATTCTCAGCACCTTCAACAAGCTACAGTTCTCAAGATCCTTTGTGGAAAGCCATGAGGGATTAGATGAATTCATTAAGGCAGTTGATGATTACTTGCCATAATATAGATCACCTCTATTAGCAGAGGCAGTATGTCTCTGAATAGCAGGTGCTTGGAAACACTAGTAGGGAGAGTGCTGTTGTACTTATGTCCCACAGGTCATGTGACTCACATGGGAGTCCAGCCCCAGAAGATAGTGTCCTGGTTTGGGGGCACTTTGTATTGGAGGATATGTGATTGGTCACAGTGACAACAGAATGCTGGACCAGATGGGCCTTTGTCTTGGCTCAGCAGGGTTCTTACATTCTATTTCTAGGTCAGAGCAGAGAACCAGAACTTTGCTAGAACGTTGCTCATGTTTTCTGGTAGACACCATTCACACAACTTGTTGAGAGCTGAAATATGCAGTCTTTCAAGTGATCCGTGTGCATTGTGTATGGCAACCATTCCGACAAAAATGGGAGTGGATATTGTTGTTTTCGGTCCACAAACAATACCTAAGTGATGACTCCCCCACCTCCCACCCATCTGCATTGTGCTAGCTTTACATTGAAATTAATGGCGTCTGCCATTAATGTGAAGTGAATGGTGTGAATAATGTAATAATAAACAGCATATCTTTTGTTGGAAGCCAAGCTGCGGCAGAACAGAAATAGTACTCAAACATGGTGCGGAAGGGAGATCAGAGCCTTCTTATGCCCAAAATGTATCTATAGGCCAATGGCTGCAATTTACAAAATGTCATCTGTCTTTGGAAATGGGGAAGGGGCTGTGTTTTTCACACTGTTGCAACACCCCCCCCCCCATCCTGTAGTGTGAAATTGCATTTCAAACTAAATCAAACAAAGAAAATATACCCAGGCACAACTTCTGTTGCATGTGTCAGGAGCTCTGCTGGATCCCAGCCATTATAATTAAGCACCACAATATATTTTGTGATTCTTTGCAATCCTAACCAGTTTTGCAAGGGAACAAAGCTGACATTGGCACTCACGTCTATGCTGTGGAGCTGCCAAATACTTTAATTAGCCTGCATTTTGCTTATTCTGCAGGTAATTTTTTAAGGAGTGAATTAACAGAAATGTTTTTGTCAGTATTTGTGGTCAGTTGAAATCTGTTATTGATAATATTTAATTTGCATGTGGCCAGTTATTACGGTCAAACAGAGCTTTGTTCTAGCTAATCTGAAGTTACATAGGTGAATTAGTTCACTTAGTGCAGGCAAACTTGGCCCTCCAACTGTTTTGGGACTACAACTCCCATCATCCCTAGCTAACAGGACCAGTGGTCAGGGATGATGGGAGTTGTAGTCCCAAAACAGCTGGAGAGCCAAGTTTGGCCATGCCTGACTTAGTGTATTGAGCTGATGGTTGTCATATTCTAGGGAGCAAATGTTATTCGTTTGTGTTTTTAAAATGTTATCCCTTTATGTTTTTAAAATCTCAGGATTCAAAATACTGCATGAAATATATACAGTTAGACTGGCCAACCATTTGAAGGTTGGGGCATCAGCTACCGCATATTCCTTTCTGTTTATTTATTTATTTAATGCAACATTGATTTAATTTAATATTTGTATGTAACCTGGCTCTCTCACCCAAGACACACAGACAACGACACTTACTTGGAAGTAAGGACAATATATTTATTCAGGCAAGTAACAGTACAGGCTTGGCAGTAGACACAGGATCTAGGAGTCAAAATTCAGGAATTCAGAAGCAGGGCATGAAGTTCAGGACCAGGGAATGAAGTCCATGATCAGGCAGAAGCACTGAAGATGTCCCAACAAGATTACCTACCTTTCCTGCCAAGCATTTGTAGATGAGGTGTTGTGCTCTCACTTGTGGGACTCTTGCTTTATGTGAATATTGGGATTGCTAGCACAGGCTCCATCAGCTGGGTCCGCTCCCATCTGCAAAGGTGGATCCAGGTGACAAGGCTGCCCCCTCTTGTTCAGACTGTTGCTGTTCAGTTGCTGCTGCCTCGTGTTCATCCACTCCTCTTGGTTGATCAGAGCCCTTCCTGGTCCCCAGTGAGGCTTCCCATGCTGCGGGAAGGCTGGATGGTAGAAACAACATCCCTGCTCCCCCCTCAAATGTGGCTGAAGTCAGGGTAGAAAGGGGAGATCCCGTTCTTCCAAGGTCCTCCCCTTTCAGTCCTCCCTCTGTTTCCTGCTCTTCCAACAGATCCCACTGACCAAAACCCGATCCTGACAGCACTGCACAGCTCACAACAGTCTGCCTCTTTCCCAGCAAACCATCTGAGCTCAAAGCAGCTAACACTAATTCTTATTCAGAAACAAGACCTGTCTTTAATGAAAGATGCCATGCTGCAGTTGTAAAACCCTATCTTTCAAATGCAATAAACCTTAGGCAGAGAAAACCAGTGCTCCCAGTGGTGAAGTACACCCAGTGTCCCACTTCCCCTGTCCTTCCACTTTGGTCCAGGCGATGTGTGCCTGTAGAATGAACACAGCCCTGTTTATAACCCTGCTCGCTATGTGCAGCACTGAAAGACAACATCATGGTGACTGTCCTTGGGCAACACAACATGGCATCCACTCATAAGATGGGGCACTTAGGGGTGGTGGAGAATCATAGAGTTGGAAGTGACCACATGGGTCATCTAGTCCAACGCCCTGCAATGGAGGAATTGTTTGCCCAATGTGGGGCTGATGTTCTACTGACTGAGTGAAAATGAAAGTGCCCCTGAATGAAGATTTTAGTTCATTTAGCATGTATGTAGCTGTTTTCCTGCTATCATGTGCTTTGCATGGTTCTCCTTGGTAGGTCTATCCAAGCACTGATCAGATCCAAGCCTGCATAGCATCAAGTGGGTGGCTGCATCATTTGCTCTCCTTTAGCTTTTCCTCACATGGCAGGAAAAACCCTTGATATACACATAATTTTCCAATTAGGTATATTAAAATTATGCATGCTCTGGAGAAAGCAGGTAGCATTCTTACCCTCTCCCATAATGTTAAAACCTGAAATAATCTAATGAAGCTGAAGGGTGGAAATAGTTCAGACAAAAGGAAGTATTTCTTCATACAACACATGGATTTGCTACCACAAAATTTACTGACGGCTAGCAATCCCCCCCCCCCCAAAAAAAACCAGCAGTTGACCAGAGAGTCTGAATACTGCATCCACAAGTGGGAGCCAACACTCTATAGTCACGTTTCCTCAAGTTTAGAGGCAGTTGTTAGGGAACACAAATAGGAGAGTCCTGTTGTGTACATGTCCTGATTGGCCAATGTAGGAACAGAATGCAGGATTCTTCCAGCAAGACTCTTTATACATTCTTTTTCATTCATCTTGGTTGGTTTTTTCTCTTTGATGTGTATGATTAACCTCCTTTAATTGATAAAAGTTTGAACTGAAAGCATCTTTGTAAATTCAATGAACATTTAACCATATGAAAGAGAGTGGTTGTTGCTGTTTGCAACCCAGAAAGAGCAGGGAAAAGCTTCTGAGATTTTCTTATAAACCTTTCTTAAAAGCAATTTGAATCAGTCATGGCTAGAGTGGCACATTATTTTTCAACGAGTTGTTAACATAGCTGAGGCAAAGTGGATTTCTAAGGATATTAAATACTGCTTCTCTCTCCCTCCTGTTGTTACAGGATTGCACAGTGTATGAAACAGAAAATAAAATTCTTCATGTGGTAAGTACACATTTTGACTTTTTTTATGGTTGTGCTTTGCACATGTCTGTCCCATATCCATGTTATAATCTTGTACATAGGATCTTATTTTTGTATTTACACCCCACCTTTCCTCCTCGGAGCACAAGGGGGTGTACAGGGCTGTCCCTGTAACAATATTATCTTCACAGTTTAGTCTGAGAGACATTGTCACCCATTGTCATACATTGTCACCCAGTGAACTCTGGGGCGGCGTGGGCATTTGAACCTAGTTGCCCAAATTCTAACCCAACATACTAATTGCTGTCACACAACTCTGGGTTGTGTGTGTGGCTGAACCGAACAGAGTTTGTAATAGAGGTAAGTCTCCCCCTGCTTTATCCTGTCTGTTCCCTGGAATGGCCCTTCTTTCGAGATTTGCCCTGCCTGAGCTCGCAGAACCATAAAATAGAGAATATGGATAGCTGAAGGAGTATTGTTCAGTCAGGACATCGACATCTCACTCCAGGGGCCTTCTGGCAGATCTCTCACTGCGAGAAATGAAGTTACAGGGAACCAGGCAGGGGCACCTGCCCAGTGGAATGCCCTCCTGTCAGATGTCAACCTTCAGGAATATATCTGAAGGTAGCCTTGTATCTGGAAATTTCTAATGTTTGATTTTGTAGAATTATAGAGTTGGAAGGGACCACAAAGGTAATCTAGTCCAACTCCCTGCAATGCAGGAATCTTTTAGGGGCTTGGACACATGACCCTGAGATTAAGAATCTCATGCTCTACTGACTAAACTATCCCTTCAGTCATGTTTCACTATGGTTTTTTTATATTCTGTTGGAAGCTGCCCAGAGTGGCTGGGGCAACCCAGTCAGATGGGCAGGGTATAAATAATAACATGATTATTATTATTATTATTATTATTATTATTAATCTGGTGTTATATATGCTCATAAACTGAGCTGAGGTGAGGGGCTTCAGCCAGTACAGCGGTACCTCTTGTTACATACACTTCAGGTTACAGACACTTCAGGTTACAGACTCCGCTAACCCAGAAATAGTACCTCGGGTTAAGAACTTTGCTTCAGGATGAGAACAGAAATCGTGCCTCAGGTTAAGAACAGTTTCAGGTTAAGAATGGACCTCCGGAACGAATTAAGATCTTAACCTGAGGTACCACTGTATAGCCACTGTTGAGCCCATCTCAGCCTGAGATCCGCTCATCCCAGTAGACCTTTGTCTAAATCTTTGTCCTTGTAAGTTGAACCCACTGATTGAAGATCTTTGCTCTGGAGCAACAGATTTGTATATCATCTGAGTGACAGCCCTTCAAACATGGCTGTCATATGGTCAGTTCATCAAGCCTCTCACTATCTAGAAGTAAGGCCCATTGGACATGCTGGATGTTAATATGCACCAGAAGAGGCTTCAGAGCCCTTGTTTGATTTGAACCACTTTTAAAATCAATAAGAAGAATTGAGAATCTGGTGCAGTGATGACAAAAATTCAGCCTGGCAAATAAGTATACTAAATTCACCCAGTTGCCAATGTTAGTGATCTGCTGCATATCTGAGGGTCTGGAATAATAATAAATAAATCTGGTAATAATAAATCTTTCCTCCAATTAGCATTATTTAAAACACGATACAATACAATAAAGAAAGTTGATGTTTCTACCTAAATGTATGCAGTGTGAAAAAAGTCCTACCTTGTTCACTTTTCAGCTCTCTTAATGATGGATTTTTACCATAGTATTTAATGAAACAGATACTCAGACTTAAAAAAATAATGATACATTTTGATTGTTGTCTGGACAAAATTTCATATTTTTTTGTGTGCATGTGGAATAAGAGTAGGTTCTTCATTTTTTTGAATCTCGTTTAAAATTAGCAAACTGCTGCTTTGAAATAATCTTTAGGGCTACCTTTTGTCAAAAAAGAAAAAGAAAAGAAATTCATTTCTTTTAAGCAACGATGTATAATTAACTTTGTAGGCAGTCTACATTTCCACTAAGCTATAGTAAATGTCACTTTATTAAAAACTCAATATAGGTTTTAAATCAATATTGACTGCCAAGTGGCTTCAAAGGAGATGTTGTAACCATTTGGCTATTTATAGAATGGTTTTTAAAACGAAAAACAAAAACCCTAAACCCTATTGATGCATCATGTTAATTATTATAGTCTTGTGTGTCAATAACTCACAGTGGGATTGCAGTTCTTTATAGATTATGCTAAGGGTAGTTTTTTAGCAATTTGTCATGCCTAGAATTTCATCAGTCAATGACAACTGGAGTGTAGATTTTTCTAAAAACAGGCAAGCCCAGCAGTAATAGAGTTCTTGCTTCTTTCATACACTCGAGAAGAATTAACAAAAGCAGTTATTTAAAATAATTTTTTTTTAAATTAACCATTTGATGAGTAGGAATTATTATTATAATTTAATTTATACACCACTTAATTGCCAAGGTTGCTTCTAAGTGGCTTACAAGTGTGAAACCAAAGTAGACGTAATTAAAATACAAACTAAAACAATTTCATCAAAGCATTAACATAAACATCAAACATTAAAATGTATATAGCTCAAGCCCATCAAAACAGCACAATTAAAAACAGTTAAATGGCAATTAAAACAGAAATTCTCCCTCCCCACCCCTCACAAAGAAATAGTTGGTGGAATTTAACTGAAATTGTCAAGAGAGAAGGGAGATGGCACTTGTCCTACTTAACCTTATGTTAAGAAGGCCTCTGATTCTTGCTCTGTGAACACACTGTATATTTAAAGCACATCCGCCAAAGAATCCTGGAAATTGTAGCTAGTTTTTTTTAGGGTGCTGGGAACTGTTGTTCTGTGAACTATAGTTTCCAAGATTTGGGAGTGTTGGGGATCGGGGACCAGCCTGAAGATGCCACCACAACTTTCTGCTGGTCACACTTCTTAGTAAGAGCACACTGGTAAACAACAATCATCTCCTGAAAATGTAAAAAAAATAAATCCCAACCTGGCTGAAAGCAGCAGATAATCAGACACCATTTCTGCAGGCAGATAATTCTTCCAGGAAACGGGAAGGGCGGTTTTAGCCCTGCTTTAGAACTAATCAGGCTAGATGTGACAGAATCTAGCCTAACTGGTGTTTTGGTTGCAGTTAAATTAGCTAATGTTCCTTAGCAATGAGTGATCCATACTGCCTTTTTTTCAGGTATAGCAGGGGGCTGAAATCCAATTACTTCTGAATGCTGCTGTTTTGAATTGGGAGTATGAACTTCCACATTCTGGAACTTATAGGCCAATTATGAGTCAGTACAAAAATGCAGGTTTCGTTTGAAATTTGGCTGGCCCTGACTCTGGCCTTTGTACTGGCCCTTCCAACTCACATAGCAATGTTCTACTCCAGGAGAGGCTGGTCAGTTAGGGAAAACGGAGCATTTCCCCAACAACCTCAGCCTTGATTCCTTCCAAGCCCACCTGCCTGCCTCCCAACTTGCATAAACCAGAGCAGAAAGTGGTAGCACAGCCTGTCAACTTTCTCTTCCTCAGTCTCAGTGTTATCCTTGTACAACTTAGCAGGGAGAGGGGGGGCGGGAGCAGAACTATAATTTGTTAGTTCTTCCTCTCATTGGTAAAGGTAAAAAGGTAAAGGACCCCTGGATGGTTAAGTCCAGTCAAAGGCTACTATGGGGTTGTGGCGCTCATCTTGCTTTTCAGGCAGAGGGAGAAGGAGTTTATCCACAGACAGCTTTCCGGGTCATGTGACCAGCAGGACTAAACCACCTCTGGCACAACAGGGCACCGTGACGAGTGCCAGAGCGCACGGAAACACCGTTTACCTTCCCGCCGCAGCGGGACCAATTTATCTACTTGCACTGGTGTGCTTTCAAACTGCTAGGTTGGCAGGAGCTGGGGAGCTCACCCCATTGCACAGATTTGAACCGCCAACCTTCTGATCAGCAATCCCAAGAGGTGCAGTGGTTTAGACCATAGCATCACCCTCTCATTGACTCTGGCTTCACTTATTGCTGCCTGCCTGCCTTCCATCCCCAGCTGCTCTTCTCTACTATACTAAGCCTTATTGGTGGCAACAACATGGATATTTTCTAATTGGACAGTGGCAGTATTGTGAGTGCCTTCTCATGTTCCCAACTATGTCATTTGGATCACAGGTTCTGGGGGCTTGAATGAGTTCACATTTATGAACAGAGTCCAAATTTGCTCTTCTTTGGCAAGCCCCTTCCAAGCTTAGCTCTGGAAAATTCTCCTATTCTATGAATCTCCATGCCGCAATTTAGTACTCAGAAGTGTTGCTAGTCAAGTGCCAATCTTCCAGCAGAAACCCACCAGTATACTTCCAGTACAAATAATTTGAGCAAAATCACTGAACAAACCACTTAAAAGGCAATTCCAGAGAGAGCAGTTTTTCTGACTTCAGCTTTCAGTTTTCTCCTTTCATCAGCTCCATTGAAAGAAACCAGAGCATTATAAGTTCTTAGCTTATTGTGGATGAACAAGTATTTATGAAAATGTTATTTCTCTGGTTAGCATGCAGTTTCTCTGTGAACCCACTAAATACAGTTACTGGAAATGTCTACTACTGGGGTTTGTTCCCCCCCCCTTTCTTGAGCAGTAGCAGAGCATTAGAATGATGCTCAAAGTTCATAAAAGCTGAGATAATTTGTTCGGCTTAACTAATTCCGCCATGTGATACTGAAGCCCTCTTGTGATGCAAGCTGTACCACAGTTTTGCAAGACTCAATTCTGCACAGAACCATGTAGGCCTTTATTGAAATGTGTGGCAGGTGCATAAATAGTAATAGTAACACAAGGGAAAAAGCGTTTAAATGCTCACAAACTTGGCAAAGTCTTTGCATATGTTTATATTATGGATGTATGCTTTGTATTGTTTTATTAATATGATTGCTTAATGCAAGTTTCATCATGGCCTTTGGCTAGAACAATAAACTTAGGAAAATAAAAAGAAAGAATAAAAATCCCAAAAAAGGAAAATAAAACAGCATTTTTAAAGCCCAAGGCTAATCCCCAATTAAGATCAAGGGCAATTGAGGTTCTACCCCATGTGAAAGTTTTCACATGGACCAATGTAGATGCAAAGACTTCCAACCAGCAGACGCTGGGACACCGGGGAACTATAATGTTTGAATAGGACTAATGTATGCAATTATATAAAGTTTGTGAAATAAATAATAAATGTACTGTTTGATTCATGTACACTGGTATTACAAGTTGATGGAGCAGAGAGGGAGATAGGAATACAAAAGCTGAAGAAAGCTAATGCGCAAGCCCAGTGTTCTGGGAAAAACATATAAAGTGGAACAATGAACAATTTCTAACACATCAGTTCCATTAAGGAAGTAAGAAGCAGTAATTTGGAACTCTGAAATCAAGAGAGAACATTAGCTGAGGGTGGCAGAAGCATCTGTTTACCACTATTTCATTCATCTATTCCAAGAATATCTGACTCATCTATTAAGCAGGGTGTGCTTCCTGTCTTCAATGAGGTGGTCTCCAAAGAATTTTTAACACATAAAAAATACAACCATTACAATATCAACCATTAAGCCAAAGTCATCTCATTGGAACTACCGGCAACTAAAATTGTCACATACAACACGTGAGCCAAAGGCAGACTGAAAGTATAATTTGTAACAAGTCATTGAGTTTCCTTAAAAATCAGCCAGGATGAAGAGGCAAATGTGTTTCCCTGTTTCTTTTTCCACTAGACAATACACATTCTTTGTGTGACTTACAGAACACATTTGTTTATTTGTGTTATTTCTAGTATAGATACAGATATTTGATTTCGCTTCAATGACAGGATCAGGCCGGTGTATGTGTGTGCAGGGGTGGGGTGGGGTGGGGTGATAAAATAACATACATTTTGTTTCTATATTACTGGGTAAAAAGTATTTCAATATACATTTTTTAGAAAAACTCAAAGATTCTGAATGGTAATTTTTGATGTTTTTCCTTTCTGTATCCCCCTCCCCTCCACGAAATTGTCAAGGGCAATAGCTAGTTGATGAAGATAGTACAGTATTTATTTGCCGGGTAATAAGAGATGTGGGGCTCCCACTCAGAAGGCCCTCTCCCTCACACATCCAACTGCAACAACCCATACTGACATACTACACAGCTGTACCTCAGATCCCGATCTTAATAATTAGACAGGCTCATATGGCTGCAAGTGTACTTCAGATATCCTAGTGCCAAACAATTTACTTTTGCTATGTGTCAAAAAGAAGTTCTGCATCTAGAATTTCTATAGCTGCACTGAGAAACCTCCAGCTCACGGGCCTAATCAGGCCTAAATGGTAGGCCCTGGGATGGATGGATCTATCAGTTTTGGGTTTTTCGCATTTTTCCAATCTTAAATTGAGTTCACCACATTTTTGCATCAGTTGGTGATGTATTTTTTATTCATAATTTCCATGTGCATTTTTTATGCATATATTTCTTTTAATATATACATCTTGTACACATTTTGCTTCACATGCTCGTTTTTGTAACCAATTTTCCTGAATATAATGTAGGATGCTATTGTAATGTATGCTATTTTCACCAGTGTAAACATTGGTGTGCACACAGTCCCCTAATATACACTCTCTCTCTGTGTTATGTGTGCTTGCATGCATGCATTCTTTGGTTGCAGAACGCCATTTCAAAATGAAAAGATATCTGGATTCTGAAGAATATCAGAGTTTTTGTTCACGTTTTTGATTTAGGAAGTGTGAAAGAGGTGGGAGCAAACTCTCACATTCCTAGGTTGGCCAGTACAGAAAACAGGATGCAGATATTTGCTTGGATCCAGCAGGCCTGCTTTTATTTTCCAAGATACAAGCTTGAAAAAAACGTAGTTTTCCAAGATATAAGCTTGGAAAAATGTAGTTTGTGAGCCCACCATCAGTACAACACAGACCTCACAGTTGTTGTTTTTAGCAATTGTCACTCTGATCTTCCTCCTGCCGCTTTGATGGCTCCTTGTCTAAATGAGTCTGCAGCTGCTACAAAGATGTGTAAATTAGTATGCTAATGACACACTGCTTGTTATCTCTAGCACTTTTGACCCTGCCAGGACAGCGGAACAAACTATCCATTGTTTAGATAAGCTTGATGCTAGGGCAGGTGCCAGCTGGCTCAAACTCCATCCAGAGAACACTGTAACAAGAAGGAAAAACTTGTAGAACAACTACTGTTAGGCAGAATGATGCTGCCGTCTCAGGCATCTGACTTTGTGTGTCATGAAAGGGCACAGCAAATGGTTATTTCTTTGGGTGGAGTGATTTGTCAGTTACAGTTCTCTTAGCTTTTCATTCTTCCGCTCTTCAATTCTCCACATTTCTGAAGCAATTTGCATTATTATTATTATTATTATTATTATTATTATTATTATTATTATTATTAAAAAATCCTCATGAATATTCATCAACCTTTTGTAGAATTTCTCCGAATAAACACAATTTCCTATGTACTTAAGACTAATGTACACTAATGTATTGATTTTTACACACACTTTCCCCTAAAATATGCATTATTGTTCGGTTGGAGAACTTCATCACAAAATTCAGATCAGTGTGAATTTTGAAGGAATGTATGTTGGTTCTCACCTTTTTTTCAGGAAGCGATAATTTGATAGATTCATATTTAAGTAAGAGTTGAATTGAACTTCTCCCCCATCCCTAGTTATTTAATTTGATATTACGGATACTGCCAGAGAGGTGCTGATGGAATTTTCTGCCTCAGCTACCAAAATAACAAAAAAATGGGTCGCTTGCACTTTAACTGTGGGGAGCTAGGGTAGTGACATGTGACTTAACTTTGCAGAATACATACCTCTGTTTGAAGGACTGCCTGATCCAAGTCCAGTTTAGAATTAAAAGAACCTGAAGAAGGGAGAGCAGGCAGGGACTCTGAAATTGCCCACCAACACTGAACACCCAGACAAGAGACTGAGCAGGCACGCAGACTATCTGGTCACAGTCTACCCCACTGTAGGGTTATACTTAAACAAAGCGAAGGGGAATAATGAATGGAAAAGTGTACCATTTTAGTATTCTGACTGTTATTGCAAATGGGTTAGAATATCTTTTCCTTCCTGTTGTTAACTTGTGTTTTGAGAGTGGAGCTGCCCATAAAATAAAATGGAAGAGAGTTAATTCTTCTTCTATTCTTAAAGTTGCCCATTAGAAGAACTACTGCTTAACTTTAGGATCTGGGCCCTGAGTTTCCTTTTTTATTTCTTTCTCCTCTGTCGCTCCCCAACTTTGTGTGGTGTCTTTTAGTTTGTAAGCCTGAGAGCAGGAGCTGTCTTGTTTTTAATTGATTATACAGCCTTTGTGGGAGCTGTTTCAGCTGAGGCTATAAGAGTTTAAGATGAGATCTGCTGTGTCAGACCAGTGGCCTGTCTAGTCCAGCATCTTGTTCTCATAATGGCCAACCAGATGGCTTATTGGAAGCCCAACAGCAGGACATGAGCGCAGAAGTGCTCTCATGCTGCAAATGATCTAAATAAATAATCAAAATAAATAGAATACTGGTTCATTGTTGTGTTTTTAGTGCTCAAGTTCAGCCTATTTTAAATGATTGTTTTAGCTATTAGGATTCCATGTGGGCAGTTGAAAGATCAGTTATGTCATAAATGTGCAGATGGGACAGCCCCATGCAGCCAGCAGAATGCGCACTGGACTGACATGTCTTGAAGGGGAACTCTCTTGTAAAGGGAAGCTTCACAGGTTTGAGGATGTACTGTCTGAACAACTTCCCTGCTCAGTTTTTCACATTATACAAGGCAATTCTGTGTTGCCAGTTGACGACAGAAGTGATTATGCGTTCCCCTGGCAGCAGAGGATCACAGCATCTGAAGATGCTCTGAATTTGGTATTTTTGTGTAAAATGAAAACTAACTTGGAGGGGAAAGTTCTGCTGACATCAGAGCTGGAGGTGAGGATGAGAAGGACCCTTCTGTGAACAGGTGGCCATATAGGAGTTCAATGGAAAGTCTGCATGGAAGCTATGCATGCATAGTTCCCTCCTTGTGAGTGGGAATCCTCTGTTCTCAATTGGACAGAGACACTGCACTCAGTCTCCACTAACTTGTGATTGCCATCATGAAAGAAGGAGTGTGGGAATCAGCCTGTTGATCCTTCTACCTATGACATGCATGCAGCTTTCACCATTTCTAAAAGCCCCCTCCCCATGTTGGGGGGTTGAATACCTGCAAGGGTGGGGTGCCTGCTCTACTCTAGTGAGTTCCCTGCACAACAGAGAATCTTTATCTACAGAGTTCTTAATCTAACATGGAGCCTACTTGAACAAAGCCGACCCCTTCCAAAAATAGATGTTCAGTGCCCAATATGTGGGGATTGCTAGAATGGCAGCAGGGACATGTGTAAGAGGCCAGTGGGTTTTGTCTCTGATTTTTCCCTTGCACAAGATTTTGCTGAACTATAACTTCCAACAACCCCTGCAGGCATAACCAATGGTGAGGGATTTGGGGAGTCGTTGTCCAGCGACATCTGAGGGGCTGCCATTTAGCTACCCCTGCTGTAGGTTTCCTCGCACCCATGTATTCCGACACTAACTTTGGTTATGTCATTTGAACAGGGGCTTGCCTCTTATTATTTTGTGTAGCAAGCAGAGTCTTATGCCAGTTTTTGCAAAATACATGATACTGAATTGTTTCCTGTGAGTAATGTTTTAACGCTGAGTTGTTTAGTGCTTCTCTAAAAAAAATGGAAAAGCTTATGATGTTCTCTCTCTCTCTCTCTTCTCCCCAGTGTAAAACACTCTCTGGCATCTGTGATCACATCATTTCGCTCTCATCCGATTCTCTGGTGTCTCAATCAGCTCACCTTGAAGTTGTTCACCTTACCAGCATCATGCCCAGTGAAGGGCTGGTAAGTAATAGCAATCTAGGAAGGTGGTTTTCAGCAAGGCTGGGTAGGCATTTAATGCATGAAATGCTCACCTCATACTAAAGGGTGCTTGTGAAGTGGTGGGGACACCCAGGCTTTGAGGTTTAGTCCCACATCCCGCTACACATTTATTTTAGTGAACTTGCCAACCTGCCTGCCAGAGTTAGTAGCTTTGAACAATCTTGATTTCTTCAAATTTATTTTCAGTCTTATATTGGATTCTTCACCTTTCACATCAGGTTCCAATTTTTATTTTTATTTTTATTTTTTTTGAGGAAGTCCTGATGAAAATTCTTTGGGATTTTCCTCCTGATATATACCGTTTCTCATGCACTTTTTCCTAATGTACACATTCTTGCAAGCAGTTTTCCCTAATATGCATTTTTGTACATTATTTTCACTAACCTGTGCCTTTTTATGCATTCTTCATCCCAATATACACATTTTTTTGTATACATTACCTTGATGGAGAGCAACGTTGCAAAATTCAGAGAACTGTGAATTTCAAAGGATAGCTGTTTTGGTTCACATATTGTTTTGGGAAGTATAGAATTTGTCCTCCATCCCTTTAATCAGGTTTATTTTATTGAAATGAATGAAATTTAAATATGATAGGGATGGATTGGCCAGTGCTTGTTCATAAGGCAGTAAGTGCTTGCCTTATGATGCAGTCCTAACCATGTCTACTCAGAATAAAACTTTGTTGAATTCTGTGGCTCTTACTCTCAGGTTAGTAGGAAGAGGATTGTAGTAGCAGTCAAACTCTGAGTAGACCCATTGAAACCAATGGGCGTAAATGTCCCTTGATGACGTCCTTCAGGCTGCCTTGGGGCTGTTACAGGCTCTTCTAGTTTCTCAGTTTTGAGGGTTCTCTGGGGGTCTCAAAGGAGATCTCTGCAGGGCCTGATTCAGACAGGTTCCTAGCAACAACATTTTGCTTCTTCTGGCTTCTTCTCTGTGACCTCTCTGCTCCTGCAAATTCATAGGCACTCAAGTGCCTGAAACATGGGAAGTCCATTTCACTCTTATCCAATTTCCAGAAAATGCTGTTGTCAAAAATCTCCCTTCTCTCTGGCAAGAACTGCTGCAAGCAAATCCTTGATAGATGAAATTTCCCTGGTGACCAACAGAGATGTCTCTTTTTCAGAATGATATGCTATTCTTGCTTCACTTCACCTAGCATCTTGTCAATACAGGAGGCATTCAACCAAGTGTCGTTCCTATGCAAACTCCATTTACATTAATGGGATTTGTACAAGAACAGTGTTTGGTGGATGGAGCCCATAGATTACAGCAGAATGGATTACATTGTATGATTGTTAGACAGTGCAGAACTACGAGTTATTTCAATGAGGGGGGTTTTATAATTTGTTTCCCTCCAAGCACAAACATTGTATAGAATAATGCAATTTTATTTTTACTTCATTCAAGAGCTCTGCTTGTATGGTAAGGTTTTTGCAGCAATGCAAAAATAGGAGCATTTCCCAGGAGAAATTTGGGGAACCAAGCAGAGGGCTATTTAAGAATGCATTATTCGAATCAGGCTTCATTTCATAGTCCTTTGGTGTATGAAGTTAGAACTATAACTGTCAGAAGAAGGTCCTTTGCACTGATGGCCTAAAAGTTGTAGAATTATACTCTTTTGTTTGAGTATTTTGTTAGTATATTTTTCCCAGCTGAGCTTAATGTAGCTTGTTGTCAGGTGGCTCATCTTTGAATGCTATTTTTCATGTTTATTGTTTGCATTATTTTGTGACTTTTATGTCCCCCTCTTCCCCCCAGTATTGCCCAGCACTCTCTGATAGCTGCTGAAACAGTTTGTGTTTAAATGCAAGAAAGCTCATTGTCCAGTCTTCACTAGGGATGGGTGAATGTGCTGTTTTCTCATTTTCCCAATTTTAAATTCAGTTTTCCACAGCAGTTTGCATAGTTGTGGTTTTTTTAAGTATCATGTAAAATTTCCAGAATTTTAGTGCAAATTTCTCCTAATATGCACATGTTTGTATAATGCATTTTATTGTGTCACCTTTCCCCAAAATACACCTTTTTGTACACAAAATTTGGCCAAGGAACCACATTGCAAATTTCTCAGAAGTGCAGTTTTCTTTTTCTTTTTGTAATGTAATTTTTTATTACGTTTTTCAAACACTGCTGTGCAGTGTTGTCTAAAGAGAACTGTGTTTCAGTTCACACACACTGGTTTGTTAAGCATGAAATAAGTAATTTCTCATTAAAATGCAAACAGAACTAAATTTCTTCCCCATCCACAGTTCTTACCATGGGGCATGAAAGAATCCTGAAGGTGACTCACTCAGGCAGGTAGAGTCAGAGTCAAGTTCCAAGACCATGGTTAGTTCAAAGCACAAGGTCTGGAGGTTGCCTTGGACCCGACTACCCATCTTAGCCTCCGCCTTCTTCCTGAAAAGTAGAGGGGAATTTAGCACTTCATTGACTCTCACTTGGCTCCTGACCTGTACATTGTCTGCTCTGTGAGCAGGAAATGGTGAGCAATGGGCACTGGGTGTAAAAGTGCCCTTTCTCAACATTCTGTCATACTTTAGTACTACTGAGAACTAGAAGCTAGGATAGAGTGTGCAGATAGCTTTGGCAAAGGATCGTTTCATTAGCACTCTAGGATATAGGATCAGGAGCCCCTCCTTACAAAAGTTAAACATTAGAGGTGGGTAGCGAAAGAGCACAGATGTTAAAAATAAACCTTGATTAGTTTTATTCCTTCAGCTACATCCAGATAATAAAAGTGAAGCTAAGATCAGCCATTTCTTACAGACGTCTATTTCATGATATCATAAAATTGCACAATAACTTTTCAAATCACACACAGGTTTGCTTCATAAAACGTATAACAATCATCTTATGATCCATTTGTCAGTTCACAACCTCCACAGTTTTCCTGGGACCAGATGAAAAGGAACATAGGAATACAGGAAGCTGTCATTGGCCCCTACAGCTCAGGATTGTCTACACTGTTTAGCAGTGGCTTTCCAGGGTTCCAGACAGGGGTGTCCCCTAGCTTTATCCAGAGATGCCATGGATTGAATCTGGGGCTTTCTGCATACATATCAGATGTTCACTGAACTATGGATAGAGCTTTAAATTATCAGCATATTTAGTGCACAGGGTCCCAAATCTTTTGCCAAAGCTGTTAAACAGGATGGAGCAACAAGAGCAGACCTTGCAGAATCCCAAGAAACTGAAGGTCACAGGGATGAGCAGAAATCCTCACTACTACGGAATGTGAATTAGTTTGCATTTCAAGGCAAACCCACCTACCTAATCCACACTTTGCCAAACAATTGTGAAAGAAAGCACAGGTGTCCTTTAAAATACACATAGCTTTTGCGGTGTAGTTCTGCAGCCAAGTACTGTGTACACAAATATTCCCCATGTTGCCCCACATTGGGCAAAAGATTCCTGCACTGCAGAAGGTTGGACTAGATCACCCTTGGGCCCCTTCCAACTCTACAATTCCGTGATGCCATGAAAATGCATATATTAGTGAAAATAACATACAAAAAAAGCATTGTTTTAGAGGAAATTGCTCTGCAAAAATGTGCATATTAGGCAAAATTGCATGCAAACATGTATATTAGAAGTTTGCATCAAAATTGCAGACTGATGTGGAAATGTGAATTTAAGTTTGGAAAACTTAACAGAAACGGCCAGATTCACCCATCCCTACTAACCACCACTCTGAGGCCTACCCTCCAGGGGTGATCACACCACCACCATAAATCAGGTGGTCCAACATGGACATTGGTATCAAAACTGCAAAAGAGGTCTATCAGAACTGTCAACAGTGCTTGTCTTGTTTCCAGCACAGAGTTTAACAATGACACAGTTACTGCTGGCAGGGAAGCAAGTCTTAACTATCAAATAAGTGGTGAAGAGCAATAGTTCTGTGGTAGAGCATTTGCCTTTGCATGCAGATGATCCCAAGTCCAATCCTCTGGGTATAGCTGGGGGAAGCTGCTGCTTTGAACACCTGAAGAGCTGCTTCCAGTCTAAGAAGACAATACTGAGCCAAATGGCCCCGTGATCTAACTCGCTAAGATGTAGTGGCCTGGGTTCCTACACACTTGTCATCCATTCTTGTTGGAAAGAATGAAGAGTACACTAAGGGCTGTTGTTCCAGTGGTGGCAAAACCTGCCTCTCAGCCCTGGCAGTGAGAGGTCACATGCACATGCACCCCCCTCCCAATAAACATACATAAACATACACATACATGCACACAAACAGAGAGAACTACTTGTAACAGACCAGCCATGCACACCTGACTTTCTTTGCTGGTAATAACAATAAATTAGAAACTTCCTGGTGTGACCAAAGACAGCCTGCAGCAGCTTCTTCTTTTCCACCCCATAACTGATGGCAACTGAGGAAAAACCCTGTGCAGGTAATTTGTACAGCTTGAGCTGCCTGTTTGATTAAACATAATGCGGAATGGTCCCTGAAGCAGTGTCATCATGACATAGGCTGTCTTGCAGAAACAATACATTTCCTTTAGTGTCAGAATCTTCTTACCATGAAGGATAAACTGGCCCTTTGAGACTCTCCCTAACAGTGAGCACAAGAAAACGTTAAAGTAGATCTTTGTGGTTACAAGAGGGAAGAGCCGTAGCTCAATGGCAGAGCATTTGCCTTGCATGCAGAACATAGGTAAAGGTAAAGGGACCCCTGACCATTAGGTCCAGTCGTGACCGACTCTGGGGTTGCAGCGCTCATCTTGCTTTATTGGCCGAGGGAGCCGGTGTACAGCTTCCGGGTCATGTGGCCAGCATGACTAAACCGCTTTTGGCGAACCAGAGCAGCGCACGAAAATGCCGTTTACCTTCCCGCCAGAGCAGTACCTATTTATCTACTTGTACTTTGACGTGCTTTCGAACTGCTAGGTTGGCAGGAGCAGGGACCAAGCAATGGGAGCTCACCCCGTTGTGGAGATTCGAACCGCCGACCTTCTGATCGGCAAGTCCTAGGCTCTGTGGTTTAACCCATAGCACCACCCGCGCCCACATGCAGAACATACATAATTGTATTTGTATGCCACCTTTCCATAGTTCAAGCCACATTCAAGGCAGCTTACAACATGAAAAAGTACAAAAGTAGTCATAAGCAATAAATAAAACATCAAAAAATGCACCAACTGAATCAAACACTTTCCACATAAATCATAAGATCTAAAATGATGATATAAAAATGTAAAATATAAATATTGTTTGCCCTCATCTGGTTTAACCAGCCAGCCAAAGCCATTTTCCACTGTCGCTTGCTGACAGCTTCTAGGAGCCACAGGTGAGAGCTGAGTGCAGGTGGGAACCAAAGGTGGACAAACTGCCCCAGAAGGAGCACAACATGTCGCCCACTAGAGGTACCTCACCTCCCCTAACATCACATACACCCCTTAATAGGACTATTCCCAGGTAAATGTGTACAGGTTGCAGTCTTCATGCACATAGCTTTGGCTTAGCAACAGGCACCCAGACATGTTCTTTGGC
Organism: Podarcis muralis; assembly: GCF_964188315.1. Lineage (NCBI taxonomy): Eukaryota > Metazoa > Chordata > Lepidosauria > Squamata > Lacertidae > Podarcis > Podarcis muralis. The sequence goes on from NC_135673.1 coordinate 29,932,581, forward strand.
TATTTCCTATCCATTTCTTTGAAATCCCACTTAGCAAGGGGTACAAGCTACAACCTTGATCAACCTTTGGCCACCGATTGCCCTTTCCAGACCTTTTGGACAGCAATTCCCATTAGCCCCAGCCAGCATGGTCCTGTTGGCTGAGGCTAATGGGAAATGTAGCCCCAAATATCTCCAGAGGGCACCAGGTTGGCAAAGACTGCCCTTGCCTGTTGTTCATTTTCCATGCCAGTTTCAAAGCGCTGTAGCAGAACATCTGTCCTAAATAGAAAATGGAGCCAAAGCTATCTTGCTCTAGGTACAAAGCAATGCATCTAGACAAGCTGAATAAAAACAGCATATAATATTTCAACTTTTTATTTTTTTTAATGAGATGAAGCTCTGTACTTCAACGTAGAGAATATGACAGAAGTAGGTTCTCGTGATAAAAATACTCCTTAAAAAAAATCTTATTCACATTTCTGCTTCTCATTTTGATATACTGTTGTCCCCCCCAACCCCAGTCTCTGGATTTTCATGTGCAGTGATAATGCCTGGAAACAACAAAAGCAACCTCGTTAGCTTTTTCTATTTGAGGATCAAGGGAATGGGAAGTTTTTAGGACAGACTTTCATTTCAGCTCTCAGGTAGATTTCACACATTTTGCTCAGTTTGAGAAAAGAAACCTGTTTCCTTTTAAGTTAGAAATTTTTCCAGCAGTACAGTGAGGCAGCAGCTGCTATGCCCCACCTCTGCCATCCTAACCATTCCTTTGTAGATACAATGGCTCACATAGGATCAGGCTTTCAGGCATTTTGCATTGATTTGTACTAAAACTGAATGGTAGATGTGAGCACTTTAAAACGAAAAGACTTTATTAGCAAGTTCTGAAGATCTCTGACTTGCTGCTTGAAGTCTTGCAGAGTTTACAATCGCTTGTCATGAATTGCCGAGGAGCTGAGTTCTTGCAAGCAGCTCTTTTCAAAATGAGTGCTGATGGCTCAAATCCTGGGAGTGCAAAAACCCCAGATAGTGATTTTGGGATCCCCAAGTTGCATCATAGGATCTAGGGAGCTTATCACTGGTGGTACAGTAGCTCTCTCTTTTCTCATTCTTCTCATTCTTTTCCCATTCTAAGAGCAGAACTTATCTTGATGACTAGAAGCCCCCCTTTCCTCCCAGAATTAAAAAATAAAATAAAAATTCAGGGGGAGGTGGCAGCTCAAGAAACACCCAATATCCATTTGGGAGAAGGGCAACATTTGCCAAAATGGCACCTCCGCAGAATGTGTCTGCCAATCAGTGGGCTGGGGAATTGCGGTTGGGTTGGTATGGTGGAATTTTCAGCCCAACTCTAGACTCAGGTCTTCCAAAATGCACTTTCTCTTCCTGACAGGCAAAAATTACCTTGCTGAATCAGACCAAAGGCCCATCTGGTCCAGCATTCTTTGTCTAACAGTGGATGACCATTAGAAGCGCATATGGATGGCTGATGGAAGCAGCAATTCCTTGCTATTTGGCACCCCCCCCAGCACATGAAAATGAGAACATGCATATTTTATTTAGTTAAAACTGGTGGTGTGATAAAAAAACCTTGCTGCTGAGACCCCCCATTTAATGGCTAATGAGTCTGACAGTTCTCTATGTCTGGAACAGTGATCAATCCAGCTAATACAATTGGTATTTGCTGATGCTGATACTGATGCTTTCAGTCTGCAAACGATATACAGCTGATTATGTTTCCTCATTTGCGTTGCATTTCCTTTGCAGTGAATGAACGGGGAGGGATAATGTGATGGCAATGTAATAACATAATTTACTTAATTTCACCACAGTGGATAACAAGTTGAATAACATAGTTTTGGGTTCAAGATGAGCTGCAGCAGAATGGATACAGTGCTGCATGTAATGAATACAGGATGGGACGGAAAGCAATGCCTTCTTGCGTTATTACTGGCCACAGAATGCTGCTTCTTATAGGGGAAAATGGGAAATTGGGGTGGTGGGGAGGTAGAATGAAAGGAGATTTCAGCTTGCTTTCTGGAACCCTGAGCAGGTGCATACCACACTGCAGCATTTGATTTCAGGTTCCACTTGTTTGCAGAATTCTTAATAGCCTGTTGTATATTAATCATTGCTCATCTCATTATTTCTCAGGGGATGTATATCAAGTCAACGTATGACGGGCTGCACGTGATCACTGGAACGACAGAAAACGTAGGTTTTGTTCACTGTGATCATTTTCTTGATTCTTCTGTCTCCATAAGTTGAATGTTACAACTGTTTTACTGGGTATCCTCCACGGACAGAGTATTCTAGGATTTGCTTCATTTGTTTCAGTAAGACAAGAACAGGAAACGTTCCTGGCAAATTGTGCCTCATTATTTTCGCTCTCTCTAGTTATCTTCCACATGAAATACAGTAAATTCCACAAATAGCATCTATTTCCCTGAAAGAAAGAAAATCAAGGTTCTCAACAGTGCATAGAAACTTTGTGTATTGCTCCCAGAGGTTGTAACAGACATTTCAGAGAAAAGAACCTTGCTATAATTATGATGTCTGGCCTAGATTTTTGAACTGCACTGAAGACAAGTCCTGGCACAGAGTCATAACATGGGAGGGTCCCCACACCTCATTCCCCAGTCAGCAATTTCTCTGGATTGAGGAGTAGCAGGAAGAAGTATCCTGTTGTCACCTATGTTAGGTGTGGGGAAGATGGGCATTGTTTGGAGAAAATGGACCTAACCCATTCTAGCAGCAAAGATCCGGAAAACAGATTTTCCCTGTTAAGGAAGTTCTGTTGAAATCTTCTTAATACTGGATAGGTTAGTCATCCCATTTACAGTATTTCAAAGTGTGTACTTAAGCAGTCTACTCACAATCATTAGGAGTTTTCAGAAACACACTGGAACAGAAAGCAGTTTCCTAGGGAAAAAAGTATATCTTGATGTTAAATGAAAGGGTTAGTTCAATTCTGAAAGATGATGGAATCAGGTTCTTGGTAATGGAGATGAAAATGAAGATTTAGTAATGGTCAGACCATACTTGGGACTTAGTTCATAATTCATAATTGTCCATTGCAGAAAGGAGCTTAGTTTGAGCCATGAAATCCTAAGTTAGCTACTGAATTGTGATTGATGAGCAAAGTTCCCTCGCTTGCCATTTTGTTCATTAAGTTTTTTACATCCATCACTTTTTTGTCATTGCCTAGATGTGAAAGTGATGATGGTGTACAAACTCTCAGCCAATTCACACAACTCTAATGGGCCTGGATATATTTCACATCGGGTGGCCATTTGACAGACCTTGGGCCAGATCTGGCTTCAAAGCAACTTTATCTGCCCATCTCCACCTGATTACTATACCCAGTTTTAATCAAAGTGTGCCACTCCAAAAGGGACTCCGTCATATTTCATAGGATCTGCATTGTACCCATGCTCTGAAGGGGAAGTTGCAGCTGTCAAATCTGCTTCTCTTAAATAGGTTTTTGAAAAAGCAGGTGTTGAGTCTTCTTTGCATCCTGTTGGTGGGTGATACTTAGCTGGTATAGAAACATATGGCCATGCCTATATTATGGAACGTCCCACATATGGCTACCAAATGGAGCATCTCTGCCATATCAGCATACCCAATCTCTGAGATAAGTTGGTGGAGGCGCTGTGCTTGCAATGCTCCCAGTGAGTATTACTTGCTCTGCTCTGCTGGGACAGGCCCTTCTTGGTGATTGTACCCTGGGTGTGGAACTCTCTCCTCCTAGAGGTGCAGATGGCAATGACATCATTGGCCTCTCATCATCTAGTCAATGAGTTGTTTAGCCTACCCATCCTATTCTGTGTTTTGTATTGTTTGCTTTGATTTTAAATTACATCTGTTTTTACATGTGTCTTTATTGGTGGAAACCATTTGTGACTTTTGATGTAAAGCAGTCTAAAAACTGTATAGATAAATAAATTATAAATAAATAAGGGGCTCCATTTCAGCCGCTCTCCACTGGCCTTCCACCATTTTGTGAAGACCTTTCTCTGCTGTATTTTGCTGAGCTGAACCTATTCTTCTAACACACTGAGATTTTGAGGAGTCTATTTTATCTGCGATTTTAATCTGGATTTTAACAGAGTTCTTGCAATTGTGATGATTTGCTTTTTAAATACATTTTGAGCCACCTTGAGTATGGGGGAATTTATTAATGTGCTTTGTTTAGAATGTTCAGTGACCACCCAGACAACAACATTTTCTAGGCAATTAATATACAAACTGAGACATAGTTAAAACATTTAAAGCACATTTAAAACACAAAACACCAGCCACTTCAATTTCCTCACTAAAAACCAGCCCAAGCTGCATAACAGCATTTTTTTATATTAGAAAATGGAAAGATGGGGTGTAAATTATTTTAATAACATTTTTAATAACATTGCCCAGATACAGCACCAACAAAGTCTGGATTTTGAGCTCTAAATATTCTAGAAATCATGAATACTTGCTTAGGTTCCTTATGCATAATTCCTAATGCATAATTTGTTCTGATTTTGTCATAGTGGGGGATAACCTTTCCAACTGTTTAAAGATCTGAATGCCTGCTGTTTGATCTCTGGAAGTCCCGCTTAGATTAAATGGCTCTGTGATTTAGCCTGGCATAATCTGTGGGAGTTGAAAGTGACCCTCCAAGCCTCTCTGTCAAGCCCTCAGGAATCTCCCCAGGGCACACCTCCCTAGGCCAGACCCCCTCAGTGGTCCTGCTCCATGACCTCCACTGTTGCTTTTGCCTGGCTGGATTGTGATAATGCCTATCTGGGTATGGGTATCTCTGAGTTGCATCTATCTGCTCAGATGTAGCCCACTGTGCAAAGGTAAGAGTTACATCTATTGCTCTGCTCACATTTTGCCTCCAGCCCACTCCCAATTTTGCAGCTGGCTCCATCCACTGCAGTCGTGCAACCCATGGAAGATTGCCTGGGAGTGAATGGGAATCTCAGATTGAAGAAAAATTTCCCACCACAGTGTATAGGCCTGAAAAACAGCTTTCCTTTCCTTCTTAAAATAGTAATAATAATACCGGGTGCTGTTGCCTTTTACCAAAAAATGCATACACACAATCCCCCCAATATAGATGTGCATAATATAGATAGCCTAGCACAACCCTAACCCATTCAGCACATAGACAGAATCTGAATCTGTTGACTGCCCATTGTCTGGGAAGCCCAGTTTGCAGCCAAACTATCCTTCTCACTACTTCTCTGTTACATTTCCAAAAGTGGCTGGATGAACTTTAACTGGAGTGTCTTTGTGGGGGAGTAGGGGAGAGTGACACACCTTTGGCCCTTCAACTGACATGGCTCTTTTGAACCACAACTCCCATCAGTCCCATTCTGGTTGGATTGATGGGAGTTGTAGTTGAAAACAGCTGGATGGCACCAGGATGGTGAAGGCATAGCAATATCTTTATTGCTGATAATAGATCATTAAACTCGCTTTTAATTGAACTTCCTGCCATTTGTGTCTCCTCCACTCCCCTGCTTACCTACCCACCCACCCACCCGCAATTTCCAATTTTTAATCTCACTGCGATTGCTATAGAGTTCTGTTTCAAAGCCTTGAGCTTAATGAAGCATATTTGGGTCCAGGAAATTAGGTGGGCTTATAAAATAGTCATATGTAATTAAGCTGAGGAACCGTGCTAACTAGAGATGGGAAAAGTCCATTTAGTTCAAGCACTCAATCCTTACCTATTAGCTAGGACTATACCCACTAGTGTTCTGGGCCATTTAAAATCAGCTAAACTGAAACCATTAAAAGTGACGTTGAGGAGGCAAAGCAGTAAAGAAACTACTTGTGCATCATGATAGCCCAGAAAACATTACATGATATGGCTTAAGACCCCATACATTAGGGTTTCAGAACTGCCAATCTGTGGGCCAGATGTTGTCTGCAGAATCTTAGGGACCTCACAGGTAATCTTCCAGGGGCCTCCCCTGCTTGACCCCACCCCCATCTTCGGGGGGCCCCACAGATCCAGTCCCCGCCACAGCTGCACCTTCATCTCAGGAAGGGACAGGGGTGGCGTGAGGCTCACAAACACTGCTCCTAGAAGAGAACCCCTCCCCTGCCTTGGAGCTAAGCTGACGTGTCTCATTTGGCCCTAAGAAAGCAGAGTATTATCTCTTCAAAAGAAGAAGAGAAGAGTGGCCATTTATGTGTCGTTTAAAAAACACACACAAGGGGGCACAGATTTGCATTAAAAATGCATATGCTAGTTTGTATGCATAGATGCAAATTTAGAAATAATGGTTACGATTTAAATAGAAAGTCTATGGGTTGTGGCATAAAAGACTATGGGTTGTGGCACACTTACTTTATTTTTTTTTTTTTTAAATTTATTTTTTATTAAATTTTTCCATTAAAAACTCCAGTCATTTAATTTCCACATCACATATTTACAGTTATTGAACTTCCCTCAATTCCTCTGATAACCATCCATAGTTTTCCTTAGCCACGCATTACTTAACTACCATATCGCCTTTAAATAACTTCCTTTTTTTTTCCCCTCCCCCATCCTCTTTTTCATTCTTGCGATATTTCTTATTTTTTCACAAAGCTTTTTTAAAACACACTAGCGTTGTATGTTCCTCACAAACAGTTTCCAAATACTCCCTGAATTTTCTCCAGTCCTCCAAAAACTTGTAGTCTTTTTGAAATCTAATTTTCCCTGTTAATTTATCCAGCTCTGCATAATCTGTTAATTTTGTTCTCCATTCTTCCAGAGTCGGTGCCTCTTCTCTTTTCCATCTCTGGGCCATTAGAGTTCTCGCTGCTGTTACTGCATACTGGAAGAGTTTGTTATCCCTCTTCTTTATTTCATTTCTGGTTACTCCCAATAAAAAAGTCTCCGGTCTCTTTACAAAGTTATACTTCAGCACTTTCTTTAACTCATTATATATTGTTTCCCAAAAACCCTTCACCTTTTTACATTCCCACCACATGTGCATAAATGTACCCTCTTTCTCCTTACACCTCCAACATTTATTACATATTTTGTACATTTTTGCCAGCTTCACCGGTGTCATATACCATCTGTATACCATCTTCATAGTGTTTTCTTTTAACGTGATACATGCTGTAAACTTCAGATTTTCATTCCATATTTTTTGCCACTCCTCCATTTCTATACTATACCCTAAGTCCCTGGCCCAGTGAATCATTACCTCTTTAACCTCCTCATCCATCATGTGCCACTCCAACAGGATTTTATACATTTTAGATATTATCTTACAGTCATTATTGATAATTTCTGTTTGGAATTTTGAATCTTTTTCATTGTACCCTCTTTCCTTTATCTCCTTTTTAAACATACCGCTTATCTGATGGTAGTGCAGCCAATCAAATACATGCTCTTTTACTTGCTCGTATGGTTTTATTCTCCATTTCTCTCCTTCTTTCATCACCAACTCCCCATACGTAATCCAACTACTCCTCATATTTATTTTCTTAACTTCCATCATCTCCAACATCATGGAGACTATGGGTTGTGGCACACTTACTTTAAATGAGTAGACCCATTTAAATTAATAGACCTAAGGTAGTGATTTCTGTTAATTGAAATGGATCTACTTCTGAGTAAAAGTAGCATTGGCTACAACCCCATGATTCCATTTATAATTCAAATAGGACTCAAACAGGGCAGTACATCATGGAGAAAGATAATATGGCTACTGTAGGTCCCATGTGTGCCTGCCCAGTCTGCAGTCCAGGTGGTCACTGTTGGTGGGCAAGTTCAAGGTTCCTGCTCTGCCTTCTTAGGTTTGAGCCAGATTTGGACCAGATAAAATACTTCCTCCAATTGAGGGCTGCCTTCTGACAGCCCCTGAAACGGACTCCTCTGTAAGGTAGGGCACATGGCCACTGTAGGAGGAATAACACAGTTTCAGATGAGAAAGCCTTAAACAATTTGTATTGCTTGTGGAACTCTGATTGTTAGGAAATGGAAGAGAGATTATTGGCCTATTATATTGTCTTCACAGATGTCTCTAAAATCTATTTAGAATAAATTGTGGCAATTATTCTAATTCAGCAACAAAACACGCACACTAATTTTATTGTGATATTTATATCGCGTCATATCCATGACAATTTGGTAGACCTTGCAAAGCGTTTATCTCTTCCCTTCTTTTTCCCCTCTCTCCATTTGCCTCCCTTCTTTTTTCTATACTAAAGATAATTAAAAGGGAATATAGACTTATATAAGAAAGAGACTGGTGCCCTGTTTGAGCTATGAAGGGCTCAGAAAACTCCTATGGTGAGGACTGAAGGAGACTTTTTAGCACAGAAGCCAGGAAGGGCCACATTCCCTTGTGGGTAACCTTCAGGAGGCCACATGCCAGTGGGGGTGGGTGGGAGGCAAAGCAGTTTTGCCTTTGAACAGTGGGTTTTGTTTCTGCAGACGCTTTCATGCCCCTTTCTATCCTCCGTCCAAGCAAACAAGAGTCGTTATCAGAGTTCAGGGATGCATTCCAGCCCGACAAAAGCATGGTAAGAGGCCTGGCCTGGGGAGAGTTCCAAGGGCCAGTCAAAGAGGCTAGGAGGGCCATATGTGGCCATCAGGACTGAAGTTTCCCATCCCCAAGATAGCAACTTGAACATAGCCAGAACAAAGCTAGAAAGTAACCTTGGTGGGATGGCAGGAGGAAATGAATCAGTTTTATAAAACTGTATGGATGCCTTCCTCCGCACACTCCCCTGTTCCAAGATGCAAATAAATAAGTTAATGAAAGAGCAGGACAAAAGTCTCCAGTGGTTTCTTCCCCAAAGGGAACTGACCCTTTGAAAAGCAAGGGTCCTGAAACTTTCCACTGCTTGAGGAAGCACGCAAATGTTCTCAGCAGGCTAATGCAAGGGCTTGGCCTGCCTTTCTATCCTCGTCTGCCAGCTGCAGGGTAGCTGGCCACTGATGGACTCTAATGGACTCTAATGCTGATAGATTTTTAAATGCTGTTCATTGACAGTATGAAAGGCTGTGCACACGCTGTACTAAACCCACCCCATATCCTATGCCAAGCTAACAACTCTCACACCCCCGCAAATGTTACAGTCGGAATAAGTTTTGCATGTCAAGCTAATTTGACGGTGTTGTCCATTTTCATAGAAGGCACATGTTGACTCATAGAATCAGAGTTGGGACCCTGAGGATCATCTAGTCCAGCCCAAATACAATATGCAGCTGTCTGATGTGGGGGGTAGAACCTGCAGCCTTGGCATTGTCAGCACCTTGCTCTAACCAATTCGTAGAATTGTTTCTTTTTTTACTAGCCACAACTACAGAGGCCACAGTTATACGTAATGCCAAACCACAGTCTAAAAACATGGTCTACAAATTACCATGGTTTGACATTATTTGCATGACCAGAGCCCAGCTTCCATTGGAGGCATTTGAACAAAGAATGGACGTTCCACCTGGGCCAGTGCCGCCCGTCTGACCTCTCCAGGAAGAGGCAGAAGCTTCACACAGCTAATTGTCTCTGTGACCAATAACTGCCTTCTTCCTCCCCACCTCCTTTCTGACATTGTAATATACCGCCATATCGCAAAGTTTAGCTGGCAATATATTACGATGTTGGAAAGCAGATATCACCCAGACCTAGTCCTGGTGGGTCTAATTAGACCCACTGGCCCCTCTGCTCTCTCCGGACAAAGTTAATATGTGAACCACTTTAGACACTCAGTGCTCTTAGCTATTAGTATTAAGATGAGGTCTGGAGGGCTGTTCTGCCGTTCTTTTTTATTGAGTTCTGTCTGCAGGCATATTTGCAATTAAAAACCTCAAATGAAACCTAGATGGGGAGATAGAACACATCCAGGAAGTAGCAAGCAGCATCTTCTGAAGCATGACACATTGTCCCTGCTCTTGGTTGAAGTGCACTGTGCTTTTGCTTACCTAGGTAAAGAGCAAGTTTTATTGCTGCTTAGAAACATTATCCCCAGGTCTCAGGCAGGGGTTTTGATGGAAGGTTGTTGGGTCTTTTTTGTTTTCTTAGGCTAGTGGAAAATGCTAGTAGGAACGAGCCTGGCACTATTACCAGTGATCAATCTGAAGGGGGGAGAACAGCTGAGCCAAGCCGATCCATGCCTTTTGGGTAGAAAAACAGCAATAAAATGGTGGATGAGTGGAGATCAAGGCGGCTAGAGTAGGTCCAGTGGTAGGGTGAATGCTTTTCATGAACAAGATCCTAGGTGCAACTCCTAATATCTCTAGGTTGGGCTGGGAGAAGACCCTCTCCACCTGAAACCTTGAAGAGGCACTGTCAATCACTGTAGGTGATGCTGTCAAAGATCAAGCTGTCAGTAAATCACACCATTCAAAGTTGAAGTTAACTCTTTATTAGCAGAAACACCATCTCCACAGACTTGACAGGGTGTCAGGCCTAATGAGTGCAACAGCTCATCCCCATGAATCAATTGCCAAGACTGATTCATGAAGTCCCTGCCTCCCCACAGCTATCTAAGCCCCTTCTTCTCCAGGGGTTTTTCTAAGCAATTGGGGGCTGTGCTTGTGTGCAGCCTGCTGCTGCTCTGCCTGTTTCAGCTCTCTTCTGGTTTCGGGAGACGAGGAGGGATGAGAGCTTGTTGCGGCAGGAGGGAGAGACATCTGTGACTCTTCTCCAGCCTGACTAATCTCTGCCTCTTGGCCTCCCACTCTCCAGCTTCAGCTTCTTCCTCTAATTCTGGACTTCTCTCTGCCACTAACTCTCCCAGCTCACTAAGCACTGTTACCTTTTCAGCTTCTGACACTTCCTCTTCCCAGTCTTCTCCCTCATCTGCCTCTGAGCACTCATTGTCATCCCATCACCAGTCCCTGGACTCAGCCTTCTCCCCTTGGTGGTTCACCAGTTGCTTCCTCCCAGCATTCCTCTGTGTCTAATTAGTCCATGACAGTGCTGAACTAGATGGACCAATTGGTCTGATCTGGTATAAGGCAGCTTCCAAGTTTCCTAAGATCAGTGCATTTCTTTATTTAAAGTATTTATTTGTTTGCTTTTATAAGAACATCTTATAAACTACTAACTCTCAAAGCAAAATACTATGTTGGTGTATAACAATATCAATTATACACCATAAAATTACAAAATCATAAAATGCATTTTTATGCTGTAAACTGCCCAGAGATCTTCGGAAGAAGGACAGTATGTAAATTTAATAAATAAAATAATATATCCTGGAGGGAAGGAGGGGTGCAAATGTGATAAATAAACACACGGGCAGTGGTAAAGATCATTTCAGCAATAACCAAGTAATAAAGAGCTTTTGAATAAAGTGCTATTTTAATGATGGCAGAAAAAAAATGATGGTGGAAGCCTCGAATCAGAACACTTCTATGTTTTGAAGCAAAGAAATAGCCCTTGTGTCAAGATAATAATTTTCTTTATAGCGTCAAAAGCTTTATATGTTAAAGAAAAAGAGAAGAAAGATGCCAGCAGCAGGCTTTCACTTTCTTCATTATATTTTAATCTATTCCAGTATTATAAATCCATGATTAGTAAGGGGGAGACAGGCTGGAAAGAAGCACCACAATGCCAAGGATGTCGGCTGTTTTTTTGCGGGGGAGGGAGTGGGTGGGTCAAAGTCTACATGAGAGAAAAAGAAAGGAAATGGAAAGAAATAGGCAATGTGGTTTGGGAGGGCCATAGCCTAACAGGTCAGTCCCCGGCCTCTCTAGGAATGTCCCTTGCCTGGAATTCTGGAGGGTCCCTGGTAGAATTATAATGGGTCTGACCCATTATAATGCAGCTTCCTAAGTTCCTGGCCCATTTTGATTGTGGCTTCTCAGCCTGAGGTTTTAATCCTTACGCAGGCAAAAGCCCACAATCCTAGCTTCTGGTTCTCAGAAAGGGTAAACAAACACAGGGGTACAGAAGATTTAAAACATGTAAACCTAAAACCTGATGCATGTTTATCAGCCAGAGTAAAGAAAGACAAGCATGTCTTCTTAACTGTCCCAAAATAACTTTCTCCATACTTTCTCAGTATTTTTGGGAAAGGGTCCACGCCAGATGCTAGATGAAGTTATTTCTAAACCATCCTATTATTGCCCAATTTTTGAGTTTTGTCCTCCTTTTGCAGCCACCAAGAAACCCTTTGTCACACATTCCTTCCAGTGAAGAAATGCAATTTCCTTTGCAATCTTCCCCCACCTACCCCCATTCCTCTGCCACTAATTATATATGGAAGGGTTATCATAGCTCAGTGGCAGAACATCCACTTTGCGTGCAGAAGACCACCAGTTCAATCGTTGACACTTCCAGGTAGATCTGGGAGAGAACCCTGCCTGAAACCCTGGAGGGATACTGCCACTCGCTGTTGACAATACAGAGCTAGATAAACCAAAAGGTCTGCCTCAGGCAACTTCCTATGTTCCCATGTGCCCTGTTGCCTTCTGAGCAGGCCAGTTACTTTGGTAGGTTGGGTTTTTGAACCTTGCCTTACCTAGGCAGACAAAAAGAAGTATTTCTTCGCATAGTTCCAACTATGATATTCTCCGCAACAAGAGGTGGTGGTGGCCACAAACTTGGATGTCTTTAAAGTGGGTTAGGCGAACTCATGGAGTATAAGGCTGTCAATGACTGCTGCCCACTATGGCTTTATTCTGTCTTCACCAGCAGAGGCAGTATGCCTCTGAATGCCAATTGCTGGGAACTACAAGTAGTTCCGGGACACAGGTGGCACTGTGGGTTAAACCACAGAGCCTAGGACTTGCCGATCAGAAGGTTGGTGGTTCGAATCCCCACGAGGGGGTGAGCTCCCATTGCCCGGTCTCTGCTCCTGCCCACCTAGCGGTTCAAAAGCACGTCTTAGTGCAAGTAGGTAAACGGCGTTTCCATGCGCTGCTCTGGTTCACCAGAAGCAGCTTAGTCATGCTGGCCACATGACCCGGAAGCTGTACGCCGGCTCCCTCGGCCAATAAAGCGAGATGAGCGCCGCAACCCCAGAGTCAGCTACAACTGGACCTAATGGTCAGGGGTCCCTTTACCTTTACCTTACAAGTAGTTAGTGGTTAGTGTTGCACTCATGTCCTGCTTGTGGGCTTCCCATAGACATGTGGTTGGGCTACTGTGAGAACAGGATGCGGAGCAAGATGAGCCTTTGACCTCATCCAACAGGGCTGTTCTTAGGTTAATACAGATTTTTACTTTTTTGTTTACAGCTAGCTGTTCCCTGGCTTGCTCAAGCATCTGGTTTCTGACAAGTGCAATAAAATCCTGCCACTTTCTTTAAGTGTCTTCTTTAGTTATACCCTTCTGGTGTTTGGATATACTTTACAGTATTTTCCAGATCCAGGAATCTGCCATGAACTCCAGCCAAAATCAATTGTACACTATCTTATTACAGAATCCCCACCTCCACTGCCGTTTTTGCTACCGAAAGCAACATACTTTATTAAAAGAAAAATAGGAGGAGGAATAGGGAAGCAACTTTTGTTAAAGAGCTTATAAATATTTTAATAGGAGAAATTTGTCAGTCAACGACCAAATGAAAGCCATAAATCTTTTAGTGGTGTATGTCCCTCATCTTTGGGGCTGCTGTTCAGCAAACATAAGGAAGTGGGACACACCCACAGCTTGCCGCTTCGTTTCTGCTTGAAATGCTCAGTGAAATAAAAGCAACATCAAAGATGTTTCATTCCTAGTACTTCAACCAATTGATTTGGCTTCTCTTTTGAAGGAATAATTGACCCCAGCCAAGATGTAATTGAAAAAGATACCAGGAAAAGCTGGGTCAGAGTCAAGAGATGGGGAGGGCAGGGAAGAGAGAGGCAACTTGAAAAACAAGCCTAGCCTGAACCTTTGCAGCTTATGTTGGAAGAGATCTAAGGGAGAGTTCATACATATTCATGGGGAATGAGACATAATGGATCAAGCATCATCACAGCAGACAGCTGCTTCACACATGCATCTATCTTGCTTGATTTCTCTATGCTTAATAAGTGCCAGTTGAATGTGGGAACTGTTGTAATATCATGTGTTTGGGCTGATTAGAAAATTCCATCTCTGGTGCAGGGCTGGATCCACGCAGGAGGGGGAAGGGGCCACAGTTCAGTGGTAGAGCATCTTACTTGCATGCAGTAGTTCCCAGGTTCAGTCCCCATAATCTCCAGGAAGGGTAAGAGCTACAGCTCATAATAAGTATCTACCTTGCGCTGTGATCTAAACCATCAGACTTCTTGGGCTTGCTGATCAGAAGGTTGGCAGTTCGAATCCCCGCAACGGGGTAAGCTCCCGTTCCTCGGTCCCTGCTCCTGCCCACCTAGCAGTTCGAAAGCACGTCAAAGTGCAAATAGATAAATAGATACAGTGGTGCCTCGCAAGACAAAAAGAATCCATTCCGCGATTCTCTTCATCTAGCGGTTTTTTCGTCTTGCGAAGCAACCCTATTAGCGGCTTAGCGGATTAGCGCTATTAGCGGCTTAGAGGCTATTAGCGGCTTAGCGGCTTAGCTGCTAAAAGGCTATTAGCGGCTTAGCTGCTATTAAAGGCTTAGTGGCTTAGCGGCTAAAAGGCTATTAGCGGCTTAGCTCCTATTAAAGGCTTAGCGGCTTAGCGGCTAAAAGGCTATTAGTGGCTTAGCGGCTTAGAAAAAGGGGGGGAAAGCGGGGGGGAAATCGCAAGACTAGCAAGACGTTTCGTCTTGCGAAGCAAGCCCATAGGGAAAATCGTCTTGCGAAGCAACTCAAAAATGGAAAACCCTTTCATCTAGCGGGTTTTCCGTCTTGCGGGGCACCACTGTACTGCTCCGGCAGGAAGGTAAACGGCGTTTCCATGCGCTCTCTGGTTCGCCAGAAGCGGCTTAGTCATGCTGGCCACATGACCCAGAAAAACTGTCTGAGGACAAACGCCGGCTCCCTTGGCCAGTAAAGCGAGATGAGCGCCACAACCCCAGAGTCGTTCGCGACTGGACTTAACTGTCCAGAGGTCCTTTACCTTTACCTTTTACCTTGCATGCAGAAAATTCTAGGTTGAATACCTGGCATTTGCAGATAGGGTGAGGAGAGAACCCTGTCTGCAGTCTTTGACAGATGTTGTTAATCAGTGTAGACAATACAGAGCTAGATTTACCAACGGCCTGACTCAGCAGAAAGTAGCTTCATATGTTCCAGTGTTCCTACAAAGTCTCCGTTAGGGCCTCCATCCTATGACAGTGTCCCCCAGCCACTGTTTCTGTTCCACTGCATATCATCTTTGCTAAAAGTGGCTTTATTTGTCCCACTGTCCATTGTGGCAAAATTATGTAACTTATGTAATTAGGTCATATAAATTATGTTGCCACTACATTATTCCACTCCCATTTGTTTCAATGCAAAGGAAATGCAATGCAAATGTAGCAGAGGGAGGAAGTCATCAGTTACATCTAAATTTTATGATACAGTTCTCCAACCATGTTTACAAGAATGCACATTTATGAGGAAACTGCATAAAACCATATAGAACATTGAAAATAACATACGAAAATGCATTATATTAGGGGAAGTTGCTTGCCAAAATGTGTACATTTGTCAAAACTGCATATAAAAATGCCTTCGTTGGGAGAAATGTGCATTAAAGTGCTGGTGAATTTTCATGAGGGTTTAAAAATGAAACAAAACCTGTAAATCTTTGCAAAACATGGAGAACTGAGTTTAAGATTGGGGGAAATGAGAAACAGAGAGAACCAAAACTGATAGACTCTTCCCTCCCCAGTCCTCACACATTCCTTTTGAAAGCCTGAAGAGGGCTTAAGAGTGTCACTTTGTAAAGAATGAATCAATATTATCTTGGTGCCAGACAGAATTATGCCATGGACTAGAATTGTAATAGTACAGTTGCAAAGTGTGAAGAATTCCACCCCTGGGTTTTCCCATTGTCAAGCTTCTCTCTCTTTCCCCCACCATTCTCTTGCCTTTAGTCTCCAGCAGACCAGTGCAAGAAAATCCATGCAGGGGATGAAGTGATCCAGGTCAACCATCAAACTGTGGTGAGTACTTTTCCAATTAATCCAAGTGTCTCTATTCATCTCCACCTGGCTGCATTGTTCACCACCTTTCAGATATTTCTGACAGCTCCCATCAGTCCCAACCATCACAGCCAACTGCACCGTCTGGGACTGGTGGGCATTGTACTCCAAAACACCTGGAGGGCACTAGGTTGGTGAAGGCTGGTATAAAGATCCCCCCTTGTTAGCAACACCAGCTTATTGCAAATGCTTATTTAGAGTTGCTATCCTTAGGCACAATTTCTGCTGTGAATTTGTCCTGACGTTGCTGGGGGAAAGTTTGAAATATATTGATTTGTCTTTTTTGCCAAAAGGAATGCATACTCAGGCTTGATTCGGAACAAAGGCTCTTGGCAGAGGGAGGGGATAAAGCCTTTAATGTTTTAATGTAAGCAGGAAGTGCCAGGTAAGAGTATCTTTCACTGTGAGCCATTACCAACTAATGGTAACCCCTTCTGGGTCTGGGACCATAGCTCAGCGCTTTGCAGGCAGAAGTTCCCAGCATTTCCATTTAAAGTGACAAGGAAGCAGGCAATGTGAAAAGTCTTTTCCATTTGGGGAAGGGGGCCATAGCTCATTGGTAGGGCAATTACTGGTTGGACTGGGGAAGACTCTCTGTCTGAAACATGGTGGAGCTGCTGCCAGTCTGTGTAGGCAGTCCTGAGCTAGATGGACCAGAGGTCTGGCTCAGCGGAAGACAGCTTTTTATATACCTATATACCTATATTGCAAATGGTCTCACCTGGTGTAAGGCAGCTCTCTGCTTTCCTGATATCTATGGAGCAAGGTATGTTGCTCTAGGGTAACAGAATCAAAGGGAGGCGCATCCCGGAGTGTGTCAAGGGGCCAAGGGCCAGTGAGAGGCTACACCCCAACCTATGGTAGGGGGGAGACTAACCTGTCCCAATTTGTCGTCCCAAGAATGAGCAGCTGTAGGGAGCTTGCTTCCCCCCACCCATCTCCCTTCATGAAAGAACACTCTACTCTAACCAGCTGTTACTGGAAGGGAGGCATGTTCTGGCCTGTGCCACCAGCCATGTGACTCTTGGCCACAAATAGGCTGACCCCCTGCCTCCCAAGAAGTGCATCATGGAAAAAGCCATATCCATTGCATAACAAAGGACCAGCTGCTCCAGTGCTTGCATGCCTTTCTCCTCCACGGTTCTTTTCCCTTTTACGTCACGTCCATTACATTGTGAGCCTGCAGGCAGAGACTATCTTCCCTTTTGTACCATGCTAACAAAATGGTGAGCAGTTTAGAGGTGTTTAATAATACTATTGTTGCGATTGCACTGTTTACTGCCATATAATCCTGCCTGATAATTAAGATCTTCCTTGGAGTCTCTTCTCTGCATTCCCCTGTCTTCAGATAAGACTTGTAGAAGTGACTGGAACAGGGCCTTTTATGTGGTGGTGCCCTGCTTCTAGAACTCCCCAAACAACAATATTTTCCTGGTACACCTCTTGGTAAATTTTGGTGGATTTTCATGTTTGCCCACGCTGTTGTCTTTGGTGCTATTGTATATTTAAATCTGGTTATTACTTATTTTATACTCTGAGATATATTTTTCTATTTTGGTGATTTGGATTATTGTCTCTATGATTTTTTTAAAAAATCTTTGTTTTACAAGCCACCTGTGTTGAGCAATAATGTTTGAAGAAATACAAACAATAAGCACATATTAAAACTAAACTGAAGTTGAATTTGTCAGGGCAGATTTGGTTTTGAATAACCTCTGCTTATGGGATCTCAACTTGGCCCTGGATGGTACAAGAAGTGCCAACTAGAGGTGTGGTATTTTCTGAACAGCTCCGTGCTGCTGTTATCTGCAGGGATTTTTTCTAATTTTCATCTTGTTCCTTGATCTCAATGAGAAGTGAGGTATTATTATTTTTTACCAGTTTCACTAAAAATGTAAGCAATTCTTACATAATATGTACAGCATTATATACTGTAAAAAGTGTGTTATTATGCGCACATACTCTCCAGGTTTCCTTAATTAACCAGCACATAAACAAATAAATACAGCAACTTATATAACTATATGAAATTACCCATTAATACGATGTATTAATACTTTGCAGAAATATAATACAGCGTAGAGCTTGACTCTTCCATACATATTAATGTATATGTTAATGTATTTTATATGCAGAATGCACATGATATATATTTTTCTGTGTGTAATTTTGCATTGCTCACACAGAATCAGGCAAGTGTGGCTTGGGTGTAAAGTGTGCTCTCTGCATAAGAGGCAGTCTAGTGTGGGCTAGGCTTAGCCAGGTTAGAACTGCCATATTATATGTATAGGCCACTTTAAAACAAATTTCTCCTCCACCCGTAGTGCTGTCAACATGCATGAAAAGGGACTCAATCCTCTTTAGGAAGCATTGCAAGACAGATACCCATGCAGGCTGTTTGGAAGCCTAGTTCAGTTTTCTAAGAATCTGAGGGTGGCTCTGCTGTATTACATTAGGGTTTCATGCTGTCCAGCAAACTGTGGCCAACAAGGAGCAGCCATTTGCTTCTGGAAGCTCATGAGCAAGTCATAAAGGCTACCTCTGTTGTTTAATGACATCTACTACAAAGAGGTGTGCTGCCCCCATATGTGGGCATTGTTAAGATCATCCACAGAAACCTTCTTGTTAGTTCCGAATCCATATTTGGCTGGGACAAAGAGGAAGGGAATTTTCTTTGGCCTCACCCAGTATTTGATACTCTTCCTTAGAGCAGTTTGCCTGGGCCCTTCTGTATTTGCCTTCCATCACAATGCAACCTTCTTTGGCTTTTAGGGGCTGGTTCTTTATTTTCTCTTTTCAATTGCTTGCCTACCATCATAATTATGCACAATCCCTCTTTTTTACCCTGACTTCTCTTAATGTTTTATGACGCTTTTGACTGCTGGATTTCATTGCTGTTCTTTCATGTCTGTACAGGGCTGATTGTATTGTGTTGTATGTTGCAAAGTTTGTTTGTAAGATTCCTTGAACTATGGCGAAAGGTGGATCTTAAATGTTTGCTTGCTTGCTTCAGTTTGTGTCTCACCTAATACAGATATTCTCTAGGCTAGTAGTCCTCAACCCATCTTTAACCAAAACATACGTTTGGGAACCAATTTCTTTGTTACTGTTATTAATAATAATACTTGCATACTGTTATTAATAATACTTGTACACTGCTTTATATTTCAGTAAATGCATATGTGGTTTACATATTGTAATAGTTCTAGGGGTTGCTCGTGTGTAAGCCTGTGCCAACACCTGGCTGGGTTGCCTGAGTGAACCTTTCCTGTCTGGACAGCCACTCACCCGTGGCTGTCTCAGTCGCTGGCAGAATCCTTCAGTGGGCGTTTCTTAAACTTCTTCCAGCAAAGAAGTTCTTTGACGCCCAGTCTCCTCCTACTCTCCCTGCGCGGAAGCCTTCTGCGCAAGGAGGGCGTAGGCAGCGGAGGACCCTTCCTCTCCCCGCTGGTCCCCGGCAAGGAGTCATGTGACCGCCTCTCTGATTCCCCCATCTGCCCCCCTTCTCCACTGGAGCTAAGCTGATTCCCTTCCCCAGAAGATGGGCTGCCTCTCCCAATCCCGGGACGCTCTCTGGGATCCCTCTGGAGCTTGCTCTCTCCCTCCGGCACTGATGGCAGTTCCCTGACACATATATCAACCAAAATCAATATATTTGTGGTAGTGCTTCAATCCCATAAATCATAAATGTACAGGGAGATGCAGTCAGACAAATTCCATCAACCCATCAAATAGTTCAAATGCACACATTTGGTTATAATGGCTAATAGCTATTTGATTGATCTACCCCACATGAGTTGTTAGGGGTGGGCACTGAAAAACAAACCCACTATCTCATAGTGTTGTCTCACAACATGGCTGTAGGACATGTTTTGGTGTCATCATGTTGGGGAATCCAGCTGAGAAGATCTTCCCAACCTAATGGGTTAACAAGTAAGATAGGGACCAGCCACTATGCAAAAATGTCTGCATGAAAAGGGAGTTAATCCTCTTTTGGAAACATTGCAATACAGATAATCCATGCAGACTTTTTGGAAGCCACATTTAGTTTTCTAAACCGACTGTACATTTCTAACATTGCTTGTATGTAATGTGTGGAATACGCATATGTCATATTCCATAGACTATATAGAATATACCTGTGTATATTCTATAGACTATATACAAGCAATGCTAGAAGGAATGTGGAGGAACAGAAATACAACATTCCCAGAAAGAAAGAAACAAAATAACTAAGGCAAAAGGGATACTGCAGAGCTGGAAAGGTTCAGAAAAGGACATGTTAAATGATTGAGGGGTTGAAGCAACTCTCTTCCGAGAAAAGTGGCAACGTTTAGGGGCTTCTTCATTTAGGAAAACGTGGGGGCATGAAAGAGATAAAAGTGTACATTGTGTGAAGAAAGTGGAAGGGGAAAAGGCTTTTCTTCCTATCTCATAACAGTAGAGCTTGGGGACATGCAAGCAGAATGCTGGAAGATTCGGGACAGATAAAAGAAAGTGCATTTTACATGGCATATAGTTAAACTGTGAAATTAGCTCCCACAGGAGGCAGTGATGGCCACCCACTTGGATGGCTTTGAAATATTAGATTCATGGAGGTAAAGCCTAGTAAACACAACGGCTATGTCCTCTGAATACAGGTTGTTGGGAATTGCAGGTGAAAAGAGTGCTATTGCATGCAGGTCCTGCTCATGGGCTCACTAAGGGCATCTGGTTGGCCAATGAGAACAGAGTACTGGGCTTAGGCCTTTGTCCCGATACTGCTGGGATTTTCTTACATACTTAAAGTGTTTTGTTTTGTTTTTTAAGTCTTGAATCACACCACAGCCATATGTGTGCTGGGATACAAGTTACTTTGCATCTGAAACTTCCAGTTTGGGGTTTCTTACCTTATCTTTTCTGTTGTGACCCAGCAGACTTAATTTAGCCTCCAAACTGTTCTGCCCTTTAAATTAAGGAGCCACTCAACACACTTATTTCTAATTAGTTGCACAAATGCTACTTTCAGTAAGGTAAGAACTGTCTGTAGAAATATCAGAGCCTTATGTTCAGCTTCAACTTCAAGAGTCCAAAAGTAGATTTGCTAATTAAATCAACTGTGTGGGGCGGGGTGCACTAATCATAAATTGGAATACTTAAATCAGTTTATCAGAGAAACTGATTTAAGTCCAACCTCATGCAATGCAGGAATCTCAACTAAAGCACCCATAGCCATCCAACCTCTGCTTATAAACCTCCAATGAAGGAGAGACCACCACCTTCTGAGGGAGTCCATTCCACTGCCAAAGTTCTTCCTGATGTTTAGTTGGAATATCCATTATTATTATTATTATTTATTATTATTATTATTATTAATATTATTAAATATTCTAACTTGAGCAGGAGAAAACAAACTTGCTCCATCCTCCATGTGCCAGCCTGTTAGATATTTGAAGATGAAATGGGAGTGCCTGATCACCTCATCTGTCTCCTGAGAAATCTCTATGTGGGACAAGAAGTTGCAGTTAGAACTGGCTATGGAACAACTGATTGGTTCAAAATTGGGAAAGGAGTACGACAAGGCTGTATATTGTCTCCCTGCTTATTTAACTTATATGCAGAATTCATCATGCGAAAGGCTGGGCTGGATGAATCCCAAGCAGGAATTAAGATTTCCGGAAGAAATATCAACAACCTCAGATTTGCAGATGACACAATCTTGATGGAGGCTGGAATTAAATGACCTTTTAATGAGGGTGAAAGAGTGCAAACGACTAAATGACTGAACAACAACAACAATCATATCTCCTCTTAGTCTCCTCCTTTCCTGGCTCCTTTAACTATGTCCAGCTCCCTCAACTGTTACCCATAAGGTTTGGCATCCCTATTCATAACTGGCTATTTTGATGTTAACAGATCACTTTCACCATGTTTGACATTGAAATTTGTTGTTCAGTCAGACCGTTTTCATCCTATTTGAATTGGCTAACCACAAGTGCTCCCTTTATTGCAGCAGGATCTGATTTTATCATAAATACTGACTTACTGTATTTATTCATTCTTGCACCTTGACCTCATCCTGTCCGAGCTCCAGTGCTCCACAACTGGGCTACCTGCCTTGCCGCCAAGGCTGCAGCCAGAGGGAGCAAGTTTTAAATCAATTTAAATCGAGGTAAATCATGACACACAAATCAAGACAATTGACATCTGTCTTTAGATCTCCCATCGCTTTACATTTTTTTAATAAAAAAGCAACAATTAGAAGCCCCAATTCAGACTGGGACTAGAGTTCTATGGGGGGGGAGATTTGTTAGTGTAAGAGGTGTAGAACTTGTGGCTCTTCGGATGTTATTGGACTATACCTCCCATCAGCTTCAACCAACATGGTCAATGGTCAGGGATAATGGGAGTTGCCAAGAACATTTGGAAAGACACAGGTTCCCCATTCCTGGTTAATACTTCCCCCACTCCAGTAGTTGGAAATTCCCTCTCCCCACCCCCCTCCAGCTACTATTTGCTCTAGTAGGGAATGTATTAAAGTATTAATAGTTCTATTTTCAGCAGGTACTTGTAGATATAGAAATGTTCTGTGGTGGGCACCTTTCCTAATGTAGCTGCCCATCAATCTTCATAGGCAGAGGACAGACAATAGGTGATGGTGGTGGATGCCAGCACACTGGAAGCCATTTGAAAGATGGATAGCTGCTCACTCCACTTTTGCCTCTGGCAAACAGGTTTTGCAGATTTTAAAATGGTTTCAAAAGAAATGTCTGTGTGCTGCATGAGAAGTGGACCCACTCTCAAAACACTTGCAATTCTCTTAAACAAAACTCTTATCTACTTCTAGCTTTGCAAGCAGTACACATTTTCCCAGATACCCTTGGTTATCTGTTCCAGGTGCTAATCTTGATTATTCCAAGTCTGTTCTGTATATTTCCTGAACAAGTCTTACTTTTTGTCTAGTCAAAACAGGTTACTCCTTTTTGTTTTTGTTTTTTAAATACCTTTGCCTAGGCACTGCTTCCTTTGCTTTCAGGAGTTTTTGGACACTTCCTTTGCTTTCTGCCCATCCCATTTTCTGGTTTTTAGCTCTTCTACCTATTGACCATACCTTGGCCTAGCAGCACCCACTTGACTCCAGAGCAGGCTTCCTGGATTTCAGACCTGCCATGTTGTTGCTGCTTTTCTTCAAATTCTCTTCCTCTGATATAGGAATTTCCTCTTCCATTGCTCCCAACTCTCCTGGCTTACAAAATATGAGCAACACCATGGATCACTCCAGTAGTTAGGAAGCCAACTTCAGAGGTGAACATGATGCCTTCATCCACTGGATTCTGCCTCTCGGGTGGTCCTTCTTCATTAAATCTGCACATTTCCCCCATAACTGATGTGACCCACACCCTGAACATATAACCACTTTTGAGTGCTACAGCCAATTGTGAAGGGAAGGGTTGTGGTGGGAAGGGTGCTTTGTGTTGCCAGGGCTTGAAACTATCAGTAGTCTACTGATGTCTGGAGGGGAAGCCTGGGGCTATAGACATGGCAGGTTGGATTGCTCGAACATTGTAAAAAGCTTCACTCCAAAACAGTCTCTAAGGGGAAGGGAGGACATGTCAGAGGTGTATAAAATGATGCATGGTATTGAGAAAGTGAGCAAGAGATGAGCTTTCCTCCCTCTCTCATAGCACTAGAACTTAGGGCCACCCAATAAATATTGGAAGGCTCGGGACAGGCAAACAGAAGGACTTTTTGACACAGCATGTCATTAAACTATGGAATTTGCTTCTGCAAGAGGCAGTGATAGCCACAAACTTTGATGACTTTAAGAGGATTCAACAATCTATGGCTATCAATGGCTAATGGCCATGATTACTATGTTCTGCTTCCACCGCCGGAGGGACAATGCCTCTGAATACCAGTTGCTGGAAACTGCAGGAGGGGTGAGTGCTGTTGCACTGAAGTCCTTCTTGTGGGTTCACATAGGCATCAGGTTGCCCACTGCTAGATTAGATGAGCCATTGGCCTGATCCAGCTAGGCTGCTCTTTAAATTCTTATGTTCTTAATCTGGGCAAGCTGCCCATCCTGAATCCCTGTTGCTGTGATGCCTACCAGTCTTTTTCTGCTTTTTGCCTCTGCAGCTTCACAAGCTTTCATTCCATCCAAATGTATGGCTTTTGGTGGCAGAAGGTGGAACAAGTTTCAGAAATAGAGCCAGTATCTTGAGGGGGTTTGGCTAAAATGGTGTGTAAAAAGAAATGCCCACAAGTTGGTCCTGATTACTTCATCACTCCCAGAAAGAACTGAAGTAGATGAAAGAGTTCTACTTCCCCCAGAGCACTAAACCCGGTGATAATCTGCTCCTGTATCTGTGGCCAAGTTATTTATTTACTTACTTGTTTTATGAAATTTATATACTGCTTGATTGTAGAAAAACCCAAAGCAATTACAAAAAGAATAAGACAAATAAAAACATAGGATTATTAATAAAACCAATTAAATCAAACCATTAAAATGTTCTAAAAATCAAAACCAGCAATGAACTAAATGCACATCATATGTATCTATGTTATTTATGCATTGGGAGCTTGGGGTTTAAAAAAGGGGTATATAACTAAACTGTACTACACGATTAGAGGTATATAACTAAACCGTTACCAAATCTATCCACACAATTATGTGGGAAGCTTGAGAACACATAGATCTCCAGCTGTGGCTACAGCACTGTTTCCGCATTTCCATGCCCCTTTGCCAAATCCTCAGTTAGGCTGCAATCCTAAATCCACTGCTCTGGGAGTAATCCCCATTGGATTCAATGGGACTTATTTCTGAATGTACACTGTTAGGATTGTGCTGCTGGAGTGCTTTTCTCAAGACCCAAGTGCCCAGTTAGCTGACTGCAACATGGCTCCACCTGAATTTGGCTGCATCCATTTATGCATAGAGCACCATCCAACATCCCTTCTATAAGCAGCACACAGCTAATAGGTAAGGATGTAAGGGGCAAGAGAGTTAGCTGTCATCACTCATTAGGGAAGTCACTCCTTCAGACTTAACTGGTCTTAAAATCTTAACCTTATTCCAAGTTTGCCTACTTGCCCACTCTGATAGGCACTGCTGCAAGTGCCACGTAATACCCGTTCTGTATTTGTATGAACTTGATTGCTTAGTGTGGAACTTTGGAACTCCCTTCCTATTGATATCAAGCAGGTGCCTTCACTGTACTCTTTTCAGTGCCTGCTAAAAACTCTCCTGCTTAGACAAGCCTACCCAGATGCGTAGACAGTTGAGGTACAGTAGTTTTAATCTCTTAGTATTTTAAATTTTGTAGGTTTAAAATCAGGGTTTTGAGGTTTTTCTTGATATTGCAAATTGCTTTGGTCAAACCATTGTACAGAGGCTATAAAACAGGCAAAGTTTACCTCCTCAGCAGTAGCTCATTTTTATTTTCAGAAAGGTAACCAATTTATGCCAGCTGCTATTCAAATTTTTCAAGCCAAAGTGTTGTCCCAGCAACTTTCTGGGATCCTGGTATGGATACAGGCATATAATAGTGATTTAGATAAGATACACTCAAGTTTCTTGAGACGCATCCTGGGGCTCCCAAGTTCATCAAGTATAAGAGGATGTGTGCTGAACTAGGTGTACACATGATGGTGTGTATACACTGGGTGTGGGCTAGCACTTTAAAATACTGGTTGCGTTGCCATTTCTGTTGCCAACCTTCAAGTCTGCTTTCTGACTTAAGGACTCTTATAAATCCGGAGGGTTCCAACATTTACATAGCAAAATCAGATCTATTGGTATTGATTTTGAACTCTTATATATTTCAAGTGAGCAATATATTTATCGCAATATTCAGATTAAGGGACATTGAAAAACAAAACATCGAGTCAGCTGTAAATAAAATTTGCTCCCCCAAGTTTTATGGTTTAAATATAACAGATAACAGGGTCACTTATATTTCAAATTTAATAATTCCAGTCCAACCTTTATGTTAGCCCAACTAAACGTTTCCCCCTCAGCTTTTGTCAAGGGCAGATATTTTAACATCCCTAGAAACGAGAGACATTGCAGATGTTTTTTGAATGTGCCAGACACAGTAGAACATATTCCTTTCTACTGCCCATTGTACAACCAGCTATGCAAACACATGCATTCCTCTTCTTGGGGTAGTCTAACATCACAGCACAATGAAAATATCAGATTTTTATCTGTGTGACATTAACCTGGAAGTAACTGCAAGGGTGGCTAGTTTTTATCAATAGTATCTCTCTGAGTGGTGAATGGTATTATTTAGCAGGAAGAAACTCCCAATGAAAATCCTCATTATTACATGGCTGTTAATTTGTAAAAACAGTGGTACCTCGGGTTAAGTACTTAATTTGTTCTGGAGGTCCGTTCTTAAGCTGAAACTGTTCTTAACCTGAGGTACCACTTTAGCTAATGGGGCCTCCTGCTGCTGCCGCGCCGCTGGAGCACGATTTCTGTTCTCATCCTGAAGCAAAGTTCTTAACCCGAGGTACTATTTCTGGGTTAGCGGAGTCTGTAACCTGAAGCGTATGTAACCCGAGGTACCACTGTATTTTAAATTTTTATATATGAATGTTTTATGGTGGCTCATATTTGTAATGCCTAATAAAGGTTTGGCAAAGGAAAGTAAGTAAACTGCTTTGAAAGTTTATTTGTTTTCACAATCAAGTGATGTATATATTTTATGAAACAAACAAACCTTGTAATGGAGAGCCAGAATAATGAACTGATATTAGTTCCAAACACACAGTCTCTTGGAGCTCGTTCTCATAAACCTATGCCTGGGCTGCAAGTGAAACTCGTATTATTAAATGATTGAGATTGTGTTGGCATCCATCTTTCTCAAGAGACAATGAAGTGTGCCTTCAGAGGTGAAGTTAACCCCCCCCCCAGCTTCATATGGCTTCTCCCTGCCATCTGTTCTTTAAAAAACAGAGAAGTGTTCAGTCATACAAGCCCTCCCACATTCTACCTTGTAGTCAGCTTATAGACCAGGTCCACCTACCTTAGTAAGAACTAGAGAATTCTGGCTGCAATTCTCTATATCTGGGAGGACACCCCATTGAAAACAATACGATGTACTTTTGAGTAGATAATGTATAAGATTGCACAGGATACCTGCCATCTCTCAGTACTGATTGTGTCACTTAGTGCTTTAATTAAATAATATTCTATTATTTATATGTTTCTTAAATGAGATAATGTTTGATGATACAGTTTTGTCTGTACCTAACCTCCAAGAAATACTATGTCTGTTTATTTGTCTCTGTAAAGCATTTTATTTTGACCCCAGAAAATAAGGCATTAAATCAAAAGCTACTTAAAATGCAGCAAAAACAAAACCCACCCATGTCTCCAAAGATGAAACATGAATTTTAAAACTTCTGTAAGTTATGCAAACTGTATACAGTACATTATGATAAAGGCCAAGCTGAGCAGATAGTTCTACCTGGCACTGAAAAGACTGCAAAGATGGTGTCAGGTGAGCCTCCCCGGGAAGGTTGTTCCCTAACAGGTGCCATGACCAAAATGTCTTCTCCCCAGTGGTTACCTCCTCACTTCATTCAACAGAGCCACCCAGAGTAGGGCCTTGAAACAGGACCTTAATGTTCAGGTAAACAAATGGTTTGCCGAAAAATGGTAAGAGAATTCCTCTTCCTAGCTGGCTTAAGGTGAAATCAAGCTATTTGTTTCTACCACAATAGGGGTGCGAAAATGGGTCTGGCTGCTGGGGCATTGTATAATGTCAGGTGACTTAACTTCAAAGGAAGAATCAGGAATGCACTTTAGGTGCTGTCTTGGTTTCCCTTTGCAACCCTGACTTGGATTCAGGTTGTGGCTACAAATATCTGCACTGAAATTGGAGCTTACCGTCTATGCTGAATCTAAAGCTTTGTTTTTGGCAGGGGCTGTCTCTAGTCAGAAGCTCTGAGTAGAGCCAATTCCAGTGGAGCTGGAAGCCGTGGTTTCAGCAGAGAACAACTCTACTCAGCAGCTCCCATTTCGAAGCTCTTGAGAGAAATCAGTCCCAGTGGAGCTTGCTTTTGGCACCAAATTGAAAAGAAACTGAATGCAAGCCCTGCTGTCAGAGGAACAATCAGGAGCACGTTTTAAGGCTCCTGTTTGTTCCCTTGCAGCTGCAGATTTTTCTGCTCCACATCTGATGTTTTATGGAGCCAAGTGTGGGTCAGAGATTCTCCATCCCTGAAATATAATATGACTTTTTGAACTTTCCTTGTGGCAGCTTTCGTAAATGGCTTCAGACATGTTTCAGTTTGGAGAGAGTGCCCCAAACAAAGAATTTTCAGACTTTGCCAAAATTCTAACTTTATCCAAATACCAGATGTGGGTTAAACCATTTGTGAGATCTGTAGGTGCATAAATATCGTAAGAGGAATATAACCAGCTTTGAAATCTGCAAAATGGGAATTTTGAAAACTGTGAGCCTTTGTAGTTCATTACAGCATGACAGTTAACCAGGGACATCCAGTTAAAATCCTCACTTAGTCATAGAGTTCACCAAGTGACCTTGGGCCACTCACTCTCTCAACCCAACCTGTTTCCCAGGGTTGTTTTGAGGGCAAAAAAGCAGGAACCGCATGTACTGGCTTGATCTCCCAAAACGCAGGATATTATCTATATGGTGGATTTTGGTTCCATTTGTTCTTGTGCGTAGAGAGTGCCCTATCTTTCTTGAATAGAACTCAGAAGGCCTTTATTTCATGCGATCTTGACACACAGTTCTTAAATTGCCACTCAGTCAAACTGAAGTAGTGAGGAGATAGAGAAGGCAGAAGAAGATGTTATTTCGCAGAGAATAATAGCAACAGAGTCTACATGTTCGTAAGGCGCCCTGATCTGGAAGGACTTAATGATCCACTCTGACAGCCTTTTGCTGTTGAGTGAGGGAGAGAGTATTCATAGACTCCAACACCGTCACCCTACGGCTTCAACCATGGTTTGGACTGATGGGAACTGAGATCCAACAACTTCAGGAGGGCCACAAGTTCCCCACCCCTCACTGGTTTTCAATGGATGGACTGGAACACATGATCAATCATAATTTGACCTAACTATTTTTAGGAAAGAGAGGCAGAAGGAATAGAGGAGGATGGAACAGGAGAAATAAATCAAGAGAATGAGGGGAAAGCAAGAAAAGATAAGTGGAGAAATATGATCATATGTGGATTATTTAAAAAGTTGACCTCATTTTTCAAGTTGTTGAAGGTGGATTCCAAAATTTGAAGACTACTGCATTATACTTCTCTCTTTGGCCAAGAATGATTCCAAGATGATATCTCTGACATTCTGGTCTCCCAAACCCAGCAGGGGAGCTATCCAGCAGTATAAGCAGAAAGAGGGCCTACTACTTATCACCTGAGGAGCTGTCCAGAAGATCATTGAACTAGGATCACATATATGGCAACTATAGCATTTGCATCTTCCAAGCATCAGCTGAAGGTTTAAATTAGGAAGGGGAACCTGTGTTCCTTGAAATATTGTTTGACTCCAGGTATCATCAGCTCCAAACAGCAAGGTCAGGAATGATGGAATTTAGATCTGGAGGGCTACAAGTTCTCCATTCCTGGTGTAAGCACTCAGGCTGCCTACCCTATCATTGTCTTTGTAAGGCCCTGATCCTGACCATGCTGCCTTTTTCTGAAAAGGCCACTGACCTGGTATGTTTTGTGTTGACAAATAAGCACAGCATTTTCAGGTTCAAGCCTGAGTTCAGGCTTCCTGCCATTGCTGTTCCTGAGGACCCAGTAGTGATGATTGCAAAGAGTCCCAGAGATAGATGATTCCATTAAGGGCACATTAAGTCACCTGATTCCGCTGGTTCCTTGAGTGGGGGTATTATTCTGAGCTATGGTCTCAGGGTGCTGAATGCTCTGTCCCCCTAGTCCTGATGCTGGGACTCATGACTGGATCCTCATCTGTGGAGCTCTCCTCTGAGTCTAACACAAGGAGGATGCAAGTCCCAACAATGACCTTCTCTGGTGTGCCTAGCAGCTCTTAAAGACAAATTAGTTCAATGTTGGTGCTAAGCCCAATTTCAATTCTCTGTCTAGTATTCTAGTCTGCCATGATGTCATCTTACTATTTTTGCCTAAATGTAATATCTCAGCAATACCATCGATAACGTCCTAAGAGCTTTCCATCTTAGCTTGCTGACATTCAGGGCAGGCTGCCCTAAATTGCATATATTATTAGTGTTTTAATGGTTCCCTCATTAAGGTTTCTCCTTAGAGCAATTTATCTTCAGGACATTAATTATTTAGCATTATTTTGTGAGAAGGAGCTTGCAAAATCATCAAGGCTCCTGGATTTTTTAACGTTTGCCCCCAGCTTCAAAATTGCATCTGGTTCTCTCAGACATGATCAAACATTAAGAAAATCAGACATTTCTGAATACACATCTTGAAAACACGGAGATGAAGAGGAAGAAAAAGGAAGGTATTTTAGAAATTATATCTAAGGACATTCTCTAGGTGAGAAGAAATCACCTCATAAAACTGTTTAATTTATGCCTGAAGGAAGAGAAGAACTCTTGTGCCAGTTAAATTAATATTAATAGTAGTGGAAGCCTCTACCCATATACTCAGAAATAAGTTCTACTGTGTTTTTGCAGGGGGGTGTTACTCCCTAGTAAAGGTACCCCTGCCCATACGGGCCAGTCTTGACAGACTCTGGGGTTGTGCGCCCATCTCACTCTATAGGCCGGGGGCCAGCGCTGTCCGGAGACACTTCCGGGTCACGTGGCCAGCGTGACATCGCTGCTCTGGCGAGCCAGAGCCGCACACGGAAACGCCGTTTACCTTCCCGCCAGTAAGCGGTCCCTATTTATCTACTTGCACCCGGGGGTGCTTTCGAACTGCTAGGTTGGCAGGCGCTGGGACCGAATGACGGGAGCGCACCCCGCCGCGGGGATTCGAACCGCCAACCTTTTGATCGGCAAGCCCTAGGCGCTGAGGCTTTTACCCACAGCGCCACCCGCGTCCCCACTCCCTAGTAAGTGAGTTCAAAATTGTAACCTAACCCTAAATTCTATTTTTAAAAAACCCTTCCAGAAAAGGCTGGATTTCAGCTGTGCACTGCAGGATACTATCTGCTTTATCAGTAAAGACATTGTAAGCCAGAGCATTCTTGGAGGGCTGCAGGGTGGTAATAAGGAGGTCTTCCCTTCCCCTCATGCTTCAAAGCACATGTACTCAAGAGTGTGTCTATTTCTGTCCATTAGAACATAAGAACCTAAGAAGTGCTTGCTGGATCGTGCCAATAGCCCATCTAGCCTTCATCCTGTTATCACAGTGGCCAGCCAGATGCTTGTGTAATAATAATAATAATAATAATAATAATAATAATAATTATTATTATTATTATTATTATTTATACCCCACCCTCCCCAGCCAAGACCAGGCTCAGGGAGGCTAACAACCAATAATAAAAACGTTGTAGCCAAAAGAGGCTCCAGGAAGACAGCTTTGTTCATGATAGCCAAATAAATAACAGCAAATAAGCCTAATCACTGATGAGGCAAGTCCTTCTGCCCTGTAGTAGCCAGTCATTGAGGAATGGACTTAGGTACCTAAGCAGCATAAGCCAAGAGTTAGGTGTCCTATATGAGTACTCTACCTCCATCTACAACAGGTTTGTTATAAATTCCTTTGCCTCACAGAAGCCATGCAGATATAGAGGGTGGATGCTTAAAATGGGCCATAAAGGTAAAACAACCCCTGGCCGTTAGGTCCAGTCGTGAACGACTCTGGGGTTGCGGCGCTCATCTCACTTTACTGGCCGTAGCTCAGTGGTAAAGCCCTTCTTTTGCATGCATCTCCAGGCAGAACTGGGAATGTCCCCGGTCTGAAATTCTGAAAAGCTTCTGCCAGTCAGTGTAGGCAGCACTGAGCTAGATGGGCCAATGGTCTGACTTAGTGTAAGGCAGCTTCCTATATACCTAAGGCAATGTGAAATATCCAGACCATTGCCACTCCTACATGCTCCATTGTCCTTTCTCTTGAAAGCAGGCACATTAATGATAGGAGGGGGTTATAGCTTGGACTATGCCCATTCAGTCTGTGGCAGCCTGTGTTCCAAATAGCTTCACATTTCAGGGAGGAACCTCCTTGCATAGCTCTAATGCCGCAAAGTTAGCTAAGAAATAGGACTCTGGGTAAGCATGGGTGGGAGGGAGTTTAAAAAGCTCTAGATGCTAAGTTTGCATGCCAAATGCACAAATGGATGACTGCTTTATCTGTGCAATAATCGGGAGGTACAAAATCCTGCTTATCAAGGATGGAAGGAACCTGTGGCCTTCCAGTTGTTGCTGGATTAAATCTCCCATCATCCTTGACTGTTGGCTGTTTTGTCTGAGGCTAATGCGAGTTGGAGGAACATCTGAGTTGGAGGAACAGGTTCCCCACCTGCTGTATATGAATTCCACACCTCTGAGTGTGGAAACTTGTGTAGCCAAAAATGGCACACTCTCTGGAAAAGAGGGTGGTCTTGGCAGGCTTAGCAAAACCCCAAAGTTTGACCCGAGCTGGGGTTTTAAATCTTGCTGATAGCCTTGCCCCCAGCTGCATCTCTCTCCTCCCACCACTGAAATCTCAAAAGGCACCTGTGGAAATAGTCTGGGAAGAATTTTTAAAGAGAAAATAAATCTATTTATTTATGCTCCATTTATGAGTTTAGACTGTTTGCTTCGGAGCTGTTTCAAAACATTGTTTAAACATTACATTTTACAAGCCGGTGCCATGTTTATTCATGAGAACAAAGTGGGGCGCTTTTCCTGTGTTCTTAGCAAGGCATAGGCCTCCAAAGAGAAAAGCAAAGGAGAGGTTTTTTTAATGCTTAAGCAACCATGGAGCACCTCTTAGCTGTTTTAGAGGGGTAAGGCAAACGTGTGGCCTTTGTGTGTTAGTGAAGCTTTAATTTCAGATGGTGTTTATAGCTTGCGATGACTTAAGAAATGCAGTTCCTCTCTGTGGAGTGTTCAGTAACTCAAATAAATGATGTTTTATCTTTAATTAAACACCTTGAAGAAATTGCACCAATATTGTTCTACAATATGCTAGCAAACCTCCCTCCCCCCATCCCCCATCATCACCAAATTAACAGGTTCCATTACAACAGCCAGGATTCATTTTGTAATTATTCTGAAGCTTCTGTTCTATAATCCCCCAGTGAAACACAGTGATACTTCAGTAGAAAAGATAATTAAAAGTAATAATTCAGTTTGTTTAGAGGATATAAAAATTAGAGCAGTGCATCAGTGTCTTAAAAATACATTTGTGCTTTTTGGAATATGATATTCTTATCACTGAGTTATTATTGAAATAAGAGCACCTATCATTACCTTTTCAGTTGAAGAGAAAGAAGCAGGTGGTTACATCCAATTTCTACAGAAATTGATGGGTGCAACTAACTTAGGTCTATTAATTTCAATTGGTCTATTCTGAGTAATGATGGGCAAATCTGTCAAATTTGGTTTCTCATTTTTTGAATCTTAAGATCAATTGTTCACATTTCTACACCAGTTTGCAGTTATTATTATTTGTGATTGGGGGAATCCTCATGAGAATTCATTACAATTTTAGTGTATATTTCTCCTAACGTGTATACCTTTGTACATAATTTTTGCAAAACAGTGTTCCTTAATATAATGCATTTTATATGGTATTTTCATTCATAGATGCCTTTTAATGCATACTTTACCCTAGTATATACATTTTTGTGCACATGTACTTCACAGGAGAACTGTTTTGCAAAATTTGGAGAAGTGTAAATTTCAAAAAGATGTTTTTGTTTTTGTTCATGTATAGCTTTAGAAGGTGTGAATTAGGTAGGTTCGCCTGTAAATGCAAACTAAATTCGAAGTTATCCCCACCCTAACTCGGAGTACAACTTTGTTGGATATAACCCAAAACTGGTTTTAACAGAAATGCTACCACGTCGGTTTCTTGCCAAGAATGATAAGTACTATTTATAAAAGAGAAATATAGAAAGAATGCTGATAATAAGACATCCCTTATTCTCCATACAGAAATCTGAATGAAATACCCTTAACCATTTTGGGAAGATAAAATGGAAAAGGGGGAAAGAAAAAAAAAACCTTTCAAAATTCCATTATGGGATTTTTCTCCAGGTTGGCTGGCAGTTAAAGAACCTGGTAAATGCATTGCGTGAAGACCCGAACGGAGTGATCTTAACCTTGAAGAAACGGCCTCAGAACACCCTGGTTTCTGCTCCTGCTCTTCTGAAGAATGTGAGGTGGAAGCCTCTTGCCCTGCAGGTAAGGCAAACGTGGTGTTGCATTTCTGTCTGGCAAACACAGTTTAATGAAGGGCCAAATCACTATAGAGTCCTCTCTTCTTTCTGGTAGGGGGGAGAGAACATTGATGCCTTCAACAGGCCCAGTTAACAATTGCACACATAGCAGCAATGGCTCGACATATGTAGCCTTCTGGGTTTGGGGGACAGTAGTGAAGGGTGCCTGCTGGAACTGGTAGGGCGAAAGACAGAAAGGACAACAGAATATGGAGCTAGGGCCAACTAATTCTGGCTTTGGCGCCCATCTATAATATCAGTGGATGGGTGAGACTTTCTTCTTATATCAAATGGCTTACCTAAACAGCCACCAACATGATTTTTAACAGTGCAGTCCTACAAATCTCTACTCATACGTAAACTGCACTGAGTGCAGTGGGATTTACTCTCAGGGAAGTGTGTGTAGGATTGCAGTCCTGGTGTATCTGAAAGTGGAACTTCTTGGCTCCCATCCTCGGCAGCCGCTATGCTCTCCCAGCTCAGCAGTGACCTGCAAATTGAGAGCAATGCATTTTCTGAGAATTGTTCCTTTGAGAGGAGAGGACATAAATCTAATGACTTCCCCTTCATATCTTTTTATTATTACCGGGATTCCAAATGGAGGGAGAGCACAATTACAACCACCACATTTTCTGCTCACTGCCCTCAGCCAAAGCGCTACTCATTCATTGGGATCTCTTGGGCAAAGTCAATACTATCAGGCCAAATCACTCTCTGTTTCCATCATATCACCGCTATTCACTCTCCACATCCACCCCTCCCGCTGCTGCCTTTTTCCCATCTACACTTTTCAAGAAGAAATTTAAAAATCCCTTTTGGATTTCACAGCCTGCTTGCTTTCATGATTTTGTTCCAGAGGATTATGAGTTTGAAGACAAGTATTATTCGTTTCCCAGTATGAAAACAATTGAAGCTATCATGAGTTATTGTTGGCCTGGTGTTGTTTTTTTCCTCGCCTGCTGGGGTTGCTGGAGCTTTCTGCGTGATTTGGAACAGGCAGCTCAGAGTAATCCAGCCCAATACATTTTGCTGCCTTAAGGCAGGCAAGATGGTGCCTCCCTATCCCATATACAGAAGCCAACTTTGCTGGCTGTTGGATCTTGCTTCAGCCCAGGCAACGGAGCAGAGTCCACCTTTGCACCCAAGAGCAGCAGAGGAGATTAGCCTATTAGGGCAAAAGGGGCACTGCCCCACCAACCTCAGAACTGATTCTTCCAAGTCCAGCTTTCTTCCTATCTACAAAAAGTTCAGGGGTTGGTACTGGCTGTCTTCATCCTCCTCCTTAGTCTCAGCTTTGCCCTTTTAGAACTGAGCAGGGAAGAGGATGGGGTCAAAGCCAGAGTTTGTTGGCACTGTTGTTATCACTGGTTCCAACTACTGTTGGCCTCTCTGCTTTTCACCCTACCAGTCCCAATGGGCACCATTGGAGGGCAAGCATGCAGTCCAAAACATCACTGCTTCTTCCAACCCCACAGTAGTTTCCTAATAGTAGGGCTGGCCCTGATGGTATACAAAAACCCTGGCTTGAAAAGGGCCAGAACACATGGAATGCGAAATGCATGAGCATGTTCAAAAGTCCAAAACTTTGTAGATTTTCACAGTAAACAAAAATCACCTCCTCCTTTCTTTTTACTGGAAAGCTTCAACATGGTTTACATACATAGAACAAACATGGTTGTGGTTTTTTGTTTGTATGTGAACTGCTTAGAGATTTGCATTATGTTCTTAAAAAAAAAGAAAGAAGGAACCATGTGCTTGACATTCCTGTCTGAGCTCTTTTTGCTCACTGGAACAAAAATCACCTTTAAAATAAATGGTTGTATCCAGTGTTAAAGGTAAAGGGACCCCTGACCATTAGGTCCAGTCATGGCCGACTCTGGGGTTGCGGCACTCATCTCACTTTATTGGCCGAGGGAGCTGGCGTACAGCTTCCGGGTCATGTGGCCAGCATGACTAAGCCGCTTCTGGTGAACCAGAGCAGCACACAGAAACGCTGTTTACCTTCCCGCCAGAGCGGTACCTATTTATCTACTTGCACTTTTGACATGCTTTCGAACTGCTAGGTTGGCAGGAGCAGGGACCGAGCAACAGGAGCTCACCCCATCACAGGGATTCGAACCGCCGACCTTCTGATCAGCAAGTCCTAGGCCCTGTGGTTTACCCCACAGCGCCACCCACGTCCCTGTCCAGTGGTATCCAGTGTTAGCCATCCTTAAATTAGACCCTTTGAAGTTACTGGGCATGATTAATTTAGGCCCATTAATTTCAGTGGGTGTACTCTTGAGTAAAACTCAGTTTGCAACAACCCAGAATTTCTGGGTGGTGGCAGAGCAAGAGCCCTCCTTTCTGTTGCCCTGTGGTTAAGGATCTGGAAAGGAGTAAAACACACGCACACTTTCATTGCACTGAAAGTGGTTGCTGCATAGTGAAAATGTATTGTGCTATGCTCTCTGTTGAATGACTGATGCTTCCATTGTCATCACAGTTGTAATAGCTGAATGAGTGAGTGAGAGTTTATTTAGGAGATTTCTCAAAAGTAGGGAATATTTTCTCCTTAAATGACGTGCTTTGTCACTCATCGTCAATTTTTCTTTTGCATTTCAATGCGGTATGTGTTATATACCAGCCACATGGGACTGATTTAAAGCAGCAACATTGGAGGCATCTCCAGCCAATGAGTGCTGCCCAATTTTTGTGCTTTTTAGGAGACAGGATTGCTTGACATCTCTGCTTGACAAGAAGGGGAAGGTAGGTGGAGCAACACATGTAAGCTTCACCTTTGCACAGTAGGCTAGTTTCTACACAAACTCACAAACGACTCTCTGTCCTCCATCTATGCAAGTAAGAGGTGTTATCTGTTTCAAGGACATATTCTAGCCATGCAAAAACACTAAAAGGGGGTTTGAAGCAGGTAAAGGGTGTGACCTGGGAAGAAGGTGGGTGGCTGAACAGAGGACATGGCCTGGGGACAGTCCCAAGGGCCAAATGAAAAAGCTTGGAGGGGTGCATTTGGACCTTGTCCCTGTCAGGAGGAAAGGTGGGACATAAATTTAATGAATAATTTAATTAATTCATAATTAGTGATTGTGGTGAATATTAGTCGATTGCATTATGCTTGTTGTAAAGATAAAGGTACCCCTGACCATTACGTCCAGTCGTGGACGACTCTGGGGTTGCGGCGCTCATCTCGCTCTGTAAGCCGAGGGAGCCGGCGTTTGTCCACAGACAGTTTTTCCAGGTCATGCGGCCAGCATGACTAAGCTGCTTCTGGCGAACCAGAGCAGCGCACGGAAACACCGTTTACCTTCCTGCTGGAGCAGTACCTATTCATCTACTTGCACTTGACGTGCTTTTGAACTGCTAGGTGGGCAGGAGCAGGGACCGAGCAACGGGAGCTCACCCCATTCCGGGGTTTCAAACCGCCGAACTTCTGATCGGCAGGCCCTAGGCTCAGTGGTTTAGACCACAGCGCCACCCATGCTTGTTGTTGTAGTCAGTAGGAAAATTCAGATATGAAACCATCATTAGATGCTTTGTTCAATCAGCAGTGATGCTGCCTGTATGTATGAACTGGCCCTCAGTATCTGTGTAACAAAAGCCACTGAAGCAAAGCCCCTGAAAGATCTCTCTTGGCCCCATCTCAGCATTTCCCATCAACCGTTTGGCTTTGCCACAACATTCCGCGAATCAGCAGAAGGACGTTATCCTGTGACACTGTTTTATTCCGCTGTTGCCAGCTTTTAATTAGAACACATGGCAGTCGTGCCAGCCTTGCTGCGTTCTCCCCCAGTGGGCCTTGCCATATGTGAGTGGTCTGCTTTCTTATCAGAACCCATGTGGGTGTTTGAGATGGCCTCATTTCCTTACTGTTACTGTTCAGAGTCCCCCTCCCCGCCAACTACTTGCAGCACTGCTAAATACTCATTCATTCCTCAGCTTTATGAATATTTATGGTTGAGAGCTGTTGATTACTTCATTGACTTACTGCACAGCATTGTAGCATCAACACTGACTAACCTAGGGCTTAAATTAATTTTTTTGCAAAGTATAAAAGCAACATA
Source organism: Podarcis muralis (assembly GCF_964188315.1). Taxonomy (NCBI): domain Eukaryota; kingdom Metazoa; phylum Chordata; class Lepidosauria; order Squamata; family Lacertidae; genus Podarcis; species Podarcis muralis. The sequence goes on from NC_135673.1 coordinate 29,970,996, forward strand.
TTTCAAATGCAAGTGGTATCTGAATACACATATTGGCAGGAATGTATTTATGAATTAGACATGCTGTATTGGAGCTTTGTGGCTGTTTACCAGTTCCTCTGAAATACTCGAGAACAGTGTCAGGCTCACTGAAGCATCGAATCTGTGCTGACTAACCTCAAGGGCTGTTAGATGCCCAGGAAATGGTCCAAGACTGAGGCCTGACCTGCTGTATTGATAGTAGGGATGGATGGATCTGTCAATTTTAGTGTCTCTCCATTTCTTACTTTTTCACTGTTAATTTCAGTTCCTCACATTTCAACAGCAATTTGGAATTATTATTCTTAATTCAGCATTTTAGTGTGAATTTCTCCTAAACACATTTTTGAATGCAGTTTTGACTCATGGCTTGTCAACACTTCTGCTTGTTCTATGCCTGGAAAGTATGTGGGCAAGTTTTCCACTTGCCCATATTTTTTAGGCACGGGTCCTGCCTTTCCCCCACCACTTTCTCCCATAATACATATTTGTATAAAATTTTCATATATGGATTTATATGTCTAGGTGCCTCTGAGAAATTAAGACAGTGAGTAGTTGGAGTCTCATCAGTACTGCACTTTGCACTGAAACCCAGCTGCCCTATAAGCAAAGTTTAAGGAACAGGAAATGGGCAACAGGTCTGGGGCCCATCACAAAAGACTCAGGGCCTGTGGTCCCTGGGACAGCCCTTAACAATACCCCTTCCTTTTCCTCATGGGAGGAAACTGGATGGGTAGTGGGAAAACTGGATAGTGACGAACAGCCAAGTAAGAACTTGTGACCTGCCTTGGGAAATTAATTTTCTCAGGGTTTCCAACACAAAAATATTGCTGTTCCCTTAAGAAGGCTGACAGTTGCCGTTTTTCTCATCCCTGTTCAAGCCATAAGGTGAAAAGGAGAAATGAAAGCTAGCTAATTATGAACTGATCTCAAACTTGTGCTCTACTTGTAATTAGCCTGGAAGTTCTGAGTCATGTGCATTTTTACTTTGCATTGACAAAATATATACCTCTTCTGAAATGTTTTGGATTTTATTCTGACCTAAAAATGATGTATTTAAGTTGATCTAACAGGCAAGAGGGTGGTAACCAAACAGAACTCAAGAGGCTAAAAACATTAGAAAATATTTATTTTGTACGTATAAAAGGAATTTCTTTTCCTTCCTTCCTTCCTTCCTTCCTTCCTTCCTTCCTTCCTTCCTTCCTTCCTTCCTTCCCTCCCTCTCATTATTTCTTCTCTTCTTCCTCTCTTCCTCTAACTTTCTCCTCTTTTCTCTCTTTTCCTTTCCCCCCTTTTTGTGTTTTGTGCTTTTATCTAGATTAGTGTTTTACTTTTGACAAAAAAATATACTTGGTATTAATTTCTGTAAACCTTTTTGCTAAATTCCAATAAAATCTGTTTCTTAAAAAATAAAATATTTATTTTGAAGGCAGCAGCAGAAAGCAAGTGAACACATAACAGCTTATGTGAGATACGAATGTAATGACATCAAAGAGAAATCAGCACATTATACATGTATGAATCTTGGGGAAGGGAGAAATATGGAACAGCATATGCAAAAAAAAAAAAAAGATTATAAGGGGGAGATTAAAGGAAAAAAAATAAGGGGGAGATAGGGCATGTCATGATAAACTATAAAATGCTTCTCCTACACCTCCCCCACCCCCTTTTGTTTTTTTATGAGGTTTTAATTAAAAAGTTGATAATAAAAGTATAAAAACACATAATAAAAATAATATTTTTAAACATTTTAAAGATCACATTTTATAGGTGCCATGACACACTTCAGGGCACGTTGGGTCTTTTACGTTCTATCCTGTTAAATCCCCACTGCTTTTCCATAACTCCTGTGGTTAGTTGAAGCCCCCTTGCCGTCAGGGGGCAAGGTCAAGAACCGGTGCAGGGGCATCTGTGCTCAGGGTCAAAATGCAATAGGTAAGTCGTTGTTTGATTTGATTTGCTCCTTGAGATTCCATAATGGGAGATGACCTGGATTGAATCTTGAACGTTAATCCATGTTACCAGCGATTTACTACCATCAGTAAGGTGTTATTTTTTTAAAAAAATTAAAAAGCATGGGAGATTATTGTGGTGGGGTGGAAAGAGAAAGAGTGGCCTTTGCTATTGTGCCATCTTCTTGGAGCTTCCAATGCTTCTACTAAATAGAGTAATTTCTGCAAATATCTCTTTTGGGGAGAAATTCTTGTTGCAGCCAATTTAGGAGAGAGATTCCAATAAGTTGCTGGTTCCTGCTGGGGCAGTGAATATTCCAGTTTTGTTGCATTGGCAAAAAAGAATAAAAAAGGGTAGAACTGGCTAGAGTATTCATTGTGTGCTCTCTCTCTCTTTCTCTCTCCCCAGCCTGTTATTCCTACCAGCCCAACTAGCAGTTGCACAACACCAACCAGCACAATGGGCATGGGCTCAAAAATGGACAGCTCGACTCTCCAAGATGTTTTCATCCTCTCCCCTATGTCAGGACTCTATGGCCCCAGGTATCCCTTGCCCTTCGACTGGTTTTGCATCCTGGCTTTGCATAGCCGTAATTTCAGGCTAGAGAACAGAAAGAGTCTCTCTTTCTATCAGGCTTTCTCCCTTGCAAGTGCACTCGTGCGCACACGTAGAGCCATTAATTCAAATGCAAAAAAAAAAAAAAAAAAGGTCACAGCAATTCGTGCATTGGAGCAGAGAATACTCTTACCCTGTCACTCTCCTGTGCATGGTAGAGAATGAGAAAACCCTGCGCTCCTGTCCTGTCTCTGATGCCACTGAACATTCAAATGCGGGCATAACTAAGGCATGCATGTTTAAAATCAGTGGGCATATGTCCAGACCACACAATCAATATCCCACATGGAATCTGCAATTCGACCCCACGATATGGATGCATGCATATCTGCCCAATTTCAGGGAGTGCATTCCTCCAGATGTAGTTGGACTCTGGCTCCCATGCATCCCAGCCAGCATGACCAGTGGTTGGGGTTGATAGGAGCTGGTAATATCTGGAGAGCCACGGGTTCCACACTCATGTTTGAATGTGAATCCAAATGTACGAGTCTACTAGCATTGGCCATAAGACAGTGTGCTTGATGGGAGGCAAGTGAAGGGGCCTTCCCACTCCCTGATACATGTAAGGAGAGAACAGATAAGTGTATCATCCAATCTGTCTTAGGACAGAGAAGGCTTGCTATCATGTGAAGGGATAGTGTGGCTTAATGGTTTGAGTGTTAGACCAGGACCATCCTGTGTGCATGCAAATTTAAAAGGGGAAACCCTTAAAACGAGGGAAGGGCTGTAGCTTGGTATGCAGAGCAGATGCTTTAGCACTGAGCATCCCAGGTTCAATCTCTGTAGTGCTGAGGAATGATCCTGCATGGAAACCTGGAAACCTGCAGCTATAACAAAGGCGGCATTTTTTCATCTCCGCCAGGCTAAGCAGTTGGCTCCTTACCTCCCTCGCCCTGACCTAGCCACTGTGATCCACGCGACGGTCACCTCCAGACTGGATTATTGTAACTCGCTCTACGTGGGGCTGCCCTTGAGACTGACCCAGAAACTCCAGCGGGTGCAGAATGCCGCAGCGAGACTCCTTACGGGGTCCTCGATGCGAGATCACATTCACCCGGTGCTATACCAGCTGCACTGGCTCCCGGTGGAGTACAGGATCAGGTTTAAGGTGCTGGTTTTAACCTTCAAAGCCCTATACGGCCTAGGACCCTCGTACCTACGGGACCGCCTCTCCTGGTATGCCCCACAGAGGAACTTACGGTCTTCAAATAAAAACATCTTGAAGGTCCCAGGCCACAGAGAGGTTAGGCTGGCCTCAACTAGAGCCAGAGCTTTTTCGGCTGCGGCTCCAACCTGGTGGAACGCCCTGTCGCAAGAGACAAGGGCCCTGCAGGACTTGACATCTTTTCGCAGGGCCTGTAAGACAGAGCTGTTCCACCAGGCCTTTGGTCAGGGTGCAGCCTGACTCCCTCCTTTGGCAATCTCTACAAAGCTTTAGTCTATGGTTGCCATCAATTTGTATTTTAATTAATTTTTAGAATGTATTTATAATGTTGTACTGTTTTAGTGTTGTTAGCCGCCCTGAGCCCGGCTTCGGCTGGGGAGGGCGGGATATAAATAAAATTTATTATTATTATTATTATTATTATTATTATTATTTCATAGAATCATAGAATTGTAGAGTTAGAAGGGACCGCAAGGCTCATTGAATCTAACCCCCTGCAATGCAGGAGTCTTTCACCTAACGTGGGGCTTGAAGCCACCAGCCTGAGATTAAGAGTCTCATGTTCTACGAACTGCGGTGTTGTACACAACACTGAACTAGATGGCTCAGTTAAAGGCAGCTTTCTGTGCTCCTAAAAATCTTTACAGAAATCCTAAGTAAGTAAGTAAGTAAGTAAGTAAATGAATAAATAAATAAATAAATATACTTCCAATGCTTTCAGGGGTCTGCAAGCACTGCCCCTGCCCTCTCAATCCCAGCCCTTATTTTTTAAGCAAAATCCAAAATACAGCATCAAGCCAACCGCAGCCTGGAGCAGCTAACCCACAGGACTCCCTACCCACCACTGGATGTCTCAAAAGCACTTGCACAGAAAAGTCATTGCTTCCCCTAAGTAGAAATGATCAGACTTGTATTTTCAAGCACCAGTCATTGACTTTGCACCCCTCTTTGTTGATTATTTTAGGACTAAATAGGAGACCAATGAGAGCCCCACATGTGCTTTCTGGGGCAGAGCAGGATACGATCTATAATAATAGTGCAGCAATATATGGCATGCTTATTCTTTGTACTGGATGGGAAAGCATAGGTTATCTCTCTGCAGCTTTTCATTACTGATGCTCCTCCGATTTGCTGTTTTGCTCATTTCTTCCCCTACAGAGATGATCTTGGAATGGTGTCTTGTGATGATGTCAGCAAGTATGGCGGTGGAAAGTCTGGGATGAAGGGTTCTGAGTCTCCCAGCTACTTTTTGGAGCACGAAAGTGGGAAGTATTACACGTTAATCGAAGGCGAGGGCCACCCAGTAAGCTCTGAATATGAAAGAGGGAGAGCGACGGGGGTGCGACGAAGAGAAAAGACACCCACACATGGTACACTTTCCTTTTGTTTTCTTGTTGTTATTTCATACAATGGTAGGCCACTCCACAGCCTAAGTTCACCTGGGAAACTGTGGCCTTATTCTGAATGGTCATGATGGAAAATGGTGGTTTCCTAAGGGTGACCCACACCCCAAATCTGGGTTTCAGCACACAGCCATGACATCTGGTTACTGGGCAATACTGCCCAGAGAAGGTTTGTCCATTAGGGCAAATGGGTCACTGCCCCACCAACCACAGCCTGTCCTCAGCCAGCCCCTACAACCAGTCCAGTCCAGAGGATGGCACTGCCTATCACCTTCCTCCTTCTCCTCCTCCTCCTCCTCAGTCGCAGTGCAGCCTTTCAAAACTCAGCAAGGAGAAGGATGGGGGTAAATCCAGAATGAGTCAGCTTTGCTTGGCTCTGGCTCTGGTGCTACCCATGGTTAGACTCCCTGCCCAGTGGTCACCGGCCACCACTGATAATGACCAAATAGGTGGCCAAATAACCTGGCCTGGTATAAGGCACCATCCTAAGCTCTCCAATAGCTTTGCGCAAGTGATGAGCCCTTAGATGTTTCACTAATATCATGATTCCAGTTGTGGGAATCTCTTCCATTTGAGAAGAGGATGAGGAATGGGAGAGGATAGCCATTGTTTCCTTTTCAGACACAGGTGTCCAACTTGTGCAAGCATTAATAAACATTGCTTATATGATTGCAAAGAGGTTTGCTCTCCCTGTTTCACTTGGACAGGTTCTGAAGCTGATTGGTAATCGATTGCCAAGAAGTGCTGGCCTGGAAACTCATTAGCTTTTGCTCCCAGTCTTTACTTTTTGCATGGCTGTCGAAAGAAATGACAATAAATCGGATTCTGAGAGATGGATGTCTTGTTGACGCACCAGGTGACCTGTTGGAACTTGTACAGTGCACAGAACAGTTTCTGTTCCAGTGCTGTAGTGGCTCCCTTGCAATGATTCGTTTAAGTAGCTCAAACTCAAGGGGGGCACATCTATCAATGCCTGTCAGGTATGATAGCTAAATGCAGCCTCAGTGTTTAAATGCAGCATACTGCTGAGAGGTAAGGAGGGAATGGGCATCTCTATCATGTCTTGCATATCAGTTTCCCAATGGCATCTGTCTGACTTCAGCTGGGATCAAATCAGTCCTTAGTTTGAGCTCAAGTCCGCAGCTCATTGTCTGACCACATGGCTTTGCATGAAAAAGGTCCTAGATTCAATTTTGGTATCTCCACGTAGGAGTGGAAAAAAGCTGCGGTCTGAAATCCTGTACAGCACCTGCCAATGGGTGTAGTAAACAATACTGAAACAGGTGGACCAATGGTCAGAGTTAATGTAAGGCACCGCCATAAGTCTGCATTATACTGAGTCACACCATCTAGTTTAGAATTACCAATCACCAGATGTGGTTGGACTACAACTCCCATCAGCATTGCCAATGGTCAGGGATGGTGGACACTGTAGTCCAAAACATCTGGAGCGTGCCACGTTGGAGAAGACTGCTCTATAACATCAAGTCTCCCAATTAGTCAGCATGGCATAGGGTACAGTGTGTTGATATTGGAATGGGGACACCCAGGATCAAATCCCTATTCTGCTATAAAACATATTGAATGAACCTGGGCTAGTTGCTCTCACTCAGCCTAGCCTACCTCCATTAGGGTATCAGTGAGGGGAAATCTTACATACATTTCCCCTGAGCTCCATGCAGGAACAACAGGCTTGAAATATGATGAATAAGTAAAAAAAGAAGACAAGGAAACAGAAATATGTCTCTCTATGCCCCTGAGTAGAACATCTGTGGTTTCTCCTTTGGCAGATGTTTAAAAGGACTTGTAACTAGGTCATGTCCAAAGTGGTGTTTTAAAAGTCAGGTGCAAAGGAAATGAAAGTCCTCTAAAGCAACACCATGAGAGGTTCTGCTGGGAAAGAAGACATATTAGCCAGGAAGCTGGATGCAGAGATTGCAGTGAAGAGTGGATATCTGTCACATAGTGTAGAATAGCTTCTTCTTTCTTACTTTTGAAAAACAGTTCTTTGAAATTTGAACTGTCTTTTCTCTGCATCCTTTGAAATGAGAATTTCCAAAATGTTGGTTGCTCCCAAAAGGATTAGACATGACAGTCATTTCTAGAATTTATAGCACGGATTCTGGTAGCTGTTTTAAGGCTTCCCCTTGCCCCCCGGCAATCTCCCTGGTCTAACACATTAAATAGATAGCTCCATAGGCATCATAAGTATGAAGATTGAGTTTTGAGATTTGATGCATTTGATACATTTTAGTGAGATGGATGCATTCATAAAAATCTTGTGGACTATCGACTTATGTTTTCTTGATTCCTTTTAGCGTGCAAACATATCTTTCCATGGCTCCTTCAAAGCTTCTGCAAAACACAGAGGAACTGCGTGGAGTACTATGCAACCCTAAAGATGAACAAATTGATTGATTTATAAGCTCTTGGGGTGGAGGGGAAGAGGCCATGGCATCAGTTTAAGTCGCAACAAATGTAATACTTTTCAAAGTGACACAAAATCTCATGTTGGTTAGCAAAACAAGGGATGGGGAATCTGTTAGTTCGTTCCTCAGTTCTGTTACTCATTTTTTCCAATCTTAAGTTCAGCTCTTCACATTTCCACATCAGTTTGTGATTTTAAAGAAGATATTAAAAAGTCCTCATGAAAATGCATCAGAATTTTTGTGCAAATTTATCCTAGTATGCACATTTTGTATTCAGTTTTGCCTACTGATGTGAATTTTTGTATCTTATTTTCACTAATATGTGCATTTTTGTTCACATTCATTGTGAATCTTGAAAGATGGTTGTGCTTCAGTTCACACATTCTTTCTGAAAGTGCAGATGAACTTGGCCCACCTTTATATGCAACCTGAACTGATTTTCTGCCCCATCCTTAGCTGCAATGCATTCTCATAGTTACCCATCGAGAACCACGTTGCTCTGTTAGAGAATAGTAACAACAGCAAGTGCAATACTTTTCTTAGGACTGATTAACTACATCAAAAAGTGGTGACCAAATTGTTGAATTCTCCAGAACGCTTCTGAAGGCTGAAGGCTTAATGAAACAAACAACAACAACAAAACAAACAGAAAGAGGATTGTTGAGAGGAAGGATATCGCTGACAACATGAAAAGCTCCTACCATCTTAAGATGGAAAGGAGGAGGTTTTGTGCATATGTGGAAACACATAGAAGTTATCACATACCTAGGTATTAGGGAGAAATTTGATTCAGTTTGCATTTTAATGAGAACCTACCTAATTTGCTCTTCCCAAAACAATATGCAGATCAAAATACAGTCACACTTTTTCCTAATTTTGTCATGCAATTCTCCAAGCAAAAAATGTACATAAAACTGCATATGTTAGGGAAATGTGTTTATTGTTGAAAATAACATACAACAATGCAAACATACAAAAACAATGCAATACAATGCAATATACAAAACATTTGGGGGAAGTGCTTGCAGATCCAATGCTCTGGTTGCTGCTGTATTCCAGGGTCACGGCCACAACTTAGGAGGAGCCCTTGAAGCACAGAGTTGGGTTTGGAACAGCTGAGGAGGTGTAAAAGATAAGGAATTAAGAGTCTGGCTGCTGGGAATCCTAACTGGAGGGAAATATGAATCCGTAAAGGAGTTTTATTACATGTGGGTGATTTTCTCTCCTTATTGTGTACAAATCAGCACTTGGCTGAGGTGTGTTATTCGATTGACACTGGAGAGCAGAACTTAAGTAGGACTTAATACAACTACCATCTTCATTCTCGGCTTTTTCCCTGAGCCACAAAAATCTCGTTGGCATTTTGCCTTAATAGTAGGATCAAAGCGAAGATGGAATGGCTTTGCCTTTAAAAAAAAAGAAAGTGAGCCAGTAAGGTGGATTTGGCTTGCTTTCATAAAGTCTGAGTGAACAATGACTTCTAGCTAAGACACCAGCTACATTATACTAGAGCTGGGTTCCAGTAGCGTTTGGATTTTCTTCTGATCTTCACATTTGGTCTGCGGCATCTCTTTGAAGGAAAATATATTAGCGGATAAAAGCTGCTTTCTTAAAAATTGCAGGGTCATTTCACCTATAACATTAATGCAATGTGTTTCTGCTGCAGCCCAACCACATCGTTTTAATAATGTTTCATAGGCACCTGCATGCCCGAAAACTTTTGGTAAACAACATGCAGTCATTGCTTGAGCTTCCATAACAGCATAGAGTGTTCATGGATGTTCTAATGGCAATAGGATGTTGTGTAAGTGAATAAGTTTCAGCAGGGAATTAGGTCAGGATGAAATCTTCACATAGACCTTGGGAAATAGGAGCTGTGACCTACTGGCAGGGAAGATTTGGAGAGTGGACATCTCTAGGGTCTGAAGGCCAAGGAGGAAGGGTCATGACAGTCAATTTCACATTGGTTTGGATACCATATCTTTAAGCACCAGGCAAAAACATTCATCTTCTCTCAGGCCATTGGCTAATTAAACAATTTATAGCATTTTAAATGCAGGGTGGGGGTGGTTTGTTTGTTACTATGATGTGCATTTTTTTGTGTTTTTATATTGTAAACCACCTCTGGTCCTGGATGAAGGGCAGTATAGAAATTTTATTATTATTATTATTATTATTATTATTATTATTATTATTATTATCACCATCATCATCATCATCATCATTATTCCCTGCACATTTGGCTGGGTTGCCCCAGCCACTCGATGGCTTCCAACAATAATAATAATAATAATAATAATAATAATAATAATAATAATAATAATAATAATACATTAATAGTAACAATCTGATCCAATATAAAAGTCACAATAAGTTTAAAATAAACAACTAATATCAAATAAACCAATATTCAATAATCCATTAGAATCCAATAGTAAACAGTAAAATTAAACATCAGCAAATAATAATTAAACAGTTTACACTTATCAATTACAATAAAGAATTACTAATCTACAATCAGTAAATATAACAGCAAATCACAATGCATAAAATACCACAAAGCATACAAAACAATGTGAAAGGATCAAATTAAGAAACAAGGACACACAACTTATAAAATTAATTTTCAGAAATATCCCTGAACTCCTTTCTTCCCAGCTGCTTTTGCTGATCTCAAAGTCATGGTCTGGAAAAGGCTCCCAAAGAGGCTGGAGGGTTAGGCAAGGAAGGTGGAAAAGCCAATGCTTGCAGAAAATCTCTCTCAGATGGAGCCATTCCCATTTTGAACAATTTTGTTGTTGTTTAGTCATTTAGTCATGTCCGACTCTTCGTGACCCTGTGGACCAGAGCACGCCAGGCACTCCTGTCTTCCACTGCCTCCAACAGTTTGGTCAAACTCATGTTGGTAGCTTCGAGAACACTGCCCAACCATCTCACCCTCTGTCGTCCCCTTCTCCTTGTGCCCTCCATCTTTCCCAGCATCAGTGTCTTCTCCAGGGAGTCTTCTCTTCTCAGGAGGTGGCCAAAGTATTGGAGCCTCAGCTTCACGATCTGTCCTTCCAGTGAGCACTCAGGGCTGATTTCATTCAGAATGGATAGGTTTGATTTTCTTGCAGTCCATGGGACTCTCAAGAACTCCAGCAGCATAATTCAAAAGCATCAATTCTTTGGCGATCAGCCTTCTTTATGGTCCAGTTCTCACCTCCTCCTCCTCCTCCTCCTCCTCCCCTGTCCATCTGGCTGGGTTTCCCCAGTGCTGGGTCCATAACTTCTCAAGTGGGAACCAGTGTAGTGTAATGGTTAGAATGAGGGACTAGGTTGTTGGAAACCAGGGTTCAAATCCCTACTCAACCAAGAAGCTCACTGCATGTCCTTGATGCAGTTATTATATCTCAGGCTCACTGGACGGTTGGTGTGAGGATAAAATTGAGAAAGGGAGTACCACATATGTCTCCTTGGGGTCCTTGAAGGAAAGGTGGGATATAATTATAATTAGCAGTAGTAGGACCCTTTCCATAATAATAATAATAATAATAATAATAATAATAATAATAATAATAATAATAATACCAACAAATTTTGCCCAAATTTTGGAGCAGAGAAAAACTGCCTCCCATTTTCAGATTTCAGGGTTGGGGCAAAATTTACAGAAGCTACCATATTTTTTGCCCCACAATGCCACTCAGAGTGAAACAATGTCAAGCTGTAGCATCATCGGAGGTATTTTGAGGAAATAAACAAAGCAGCCATAAGCCTAGGAAGAGCCTAGAAGAACAAAGGTGAGCTTTACAGCCCCATTTTTGAAAATTGCTACATCCCTGAAATGAGATGGATTCGCCCCAAAGCTGCAAACAAAGTGTCTGTTTGTTCAGTCCCAATTTTAACCCTTGACCCTGAGTGTTTTTACGCCCATCTTGAACACTTTAGGCATAGCTGTTGGGCTATGGGAACATGGGGTGACCTAGGCCCACAAGGGAGAAAGGTGCAGAGCTGTGTTTTATGTTATGCCAAATTAAGAGTTTCTCTCCTGTCATTCTAAAATATTGTGCCATACAAAGGTGCTTTGCAGACAGGTAGCTCAGAGCAGGAGAGAGAGTGATTGAGAGAGAGAGAGAGGTTGCTGTAAACAACCTGCAGTCTCCTGGGATGCAGATGGGGTAACTTGAGACAATAACAAAGCAAAGGTGGTTGGAGAAGAAAGGAAAAGGAAGTATGTAATTGATGAAATATTGCTTTGTAGGAAACAGCCTATTGCAGATGATGTCATTCTTTGAACTGATATTTCTATTTCATTTGTTTATTTTGGCAGATCCATGATCCAATCCTCCCCGCTCCCCTCCCAACTTGATTTTTTAATTCAGTAACAAAAGTGCTAGCAAAAGTATAGATCAAGTGGGAGGCTATTTCAGGTATAGACAAATTGCATTGGCGGCGCTGTGGGTTAAACCACAGAGCCTAGGACTTGCCGATCAGAAGGTCGGCGGTTTGAATCCCTGCGACGGGGTGAGCGCCCGTTGCTCGGTCCCAGCTCCTGCCAACCTAGCAGTTCGAAAGCACGTCAAAGTGCAAGTAGATAAATAGGAACCGCTCCGGCGGGAAGGTAAATGGCATTTCCGTGTGCTGCTCTGGTTCGCTAGAAGCAGCTTAGTCATGCTGGGCACATGACCCAGAAGCTGTACGCCGGCTCCCTTGGCCAGTAAAGTGAGATGAGCGCTGCAACCCCAGACTCGGTCACGACTGGACCTAATGGTCAGGGGTTCCTTTTTTAGAGCTAGTGGAGAAAGTTGCTAATGAGCAGGTGCATGTTTGGGGTTGTGTCCAACTAAGCTCAGCTCAGAATAGACCCAAAGGAATGAATGAACAGGTTATGCCCATTGATTCCAGAGAGTATGATTTACATTGGACATCAACCCTAGTCTCTCTCTTTCAGTTGATTTATGCATCCATCTTCATAAGTGCACTCCAAAGAGCTAAAGGTCCATCCTGTACATCATCCTACTTCTTCCTAGGGATGGCTGGTCACTTCAGTTTCTATGCACCCCAGTGCAAACTGACCTGATCTGCACCTCCAGAACTAATCCGTTGATTGGGATGTAAACAAGGCAGGACTGAATTATGAGTGAACACAGGCAAAATGTGGATCGACCATAAATAAACTGATCCATCCCTGTCTCCCATGTTCTTCTAGCAAGAACATAAGAAGGCAGGAACATAAGAAGTTGTCTCATGTTGTGTCAGACCTCTGGTTCATCTAACTTAGTACTGTCTACACTGACTGGCAGCATCTCTCTCAGCCCTACCTGGAGATGCCAGGGATTGAACCTGGGACCATCTGCGTGCAAAGCTGAGCTAGGACACTTCCCCAGGAAGGCAACAGCCCTCTGCCCTGGTGTGTCACTGCCGACAATTAGTATTCCATGACATACTGCTTCTGAACCTGGAAGTCCTATTTAGCTATTTGTGGCTAATAGTTGCTGGTAGATCTCTCCAGCACTTCTCGTCCTTCTCTCAAGCAAAGTTGCCTTTGCAAAGGGGTGTGGGGAACCAGTGATAAGGTGGGCTCAATGGGTGTGTAGTAGTGGGCGGGGCAGCAGATGTGATTCTAGTAGGCTATGGTCCAGCCATGCACAACAAGACGTTTCTACACTTGCATTTCTCCATCCAAGCAAGAGGCATCATTACAGTTCAAGGATACATTCCCATCAGGCAAAAGAACTGGATAATGTGAAGTAAGACCAGTGAGGGGTGTGGCCTGAGAAGGAGGCTTAGCTTTGGGAGAGTCCCAAGGGCCAGAAAGAGAAGACCAGGGGCCACATTTAGCACATGCGCCAGAGTTTCCCAGTCCTGCTCTTGAGCATAGGTTTTCTCCTCACCTACAAGAGTAGGTTTGCTTAAGTAGCAAGGAAATTTGGTTGAACTCCCCATATTTGCTTTGTGTTTTAGGGTTCTGAGGAAAAAAACCTATTTAGAATGACTCAAACTTTTCCCTAGACACCTCTTAGAAAGCTCAGAAAACCTGAATCTATTACGAGCCAGGGAGCACTCATCTGTCACTATCACCAGGTTGAACACATCAAATAACAATTCTGAAAATTCTGCTCTTGTGAAAATTTTGCGTGTGCCTTGTAAACAATAGTTCTGGGCATGTGATACCACAGTTCAGGAACAAAGATTATCTGCTAAGATAACGGGGATTTTTAACATATACGGTATGAAGGGCATACACATTTCTCTTTAAAATGTTTGCAGGAAGCAGGTGGGAGAGGGTTTGGTATTTGAAAAGGGAAAGCTGATATGTTGATCTTTTGGAACAAATGAAGCACAGCTATATGCAGGTAGGTAGGACCATAAAAAGCTGTCCTATATTGAGTCAGAGCATTGGTCCATCTAACTGAGTATGGTCTGCACAGATTGGCAGTGGGCTTGCCAGGGTTTCAACCAGGAGTCTTTCCCTGGCCCTTGAAGATGCTGAAGGCTGAAGCTAAGACCTTCTGCATTCAACTATTGAGCTATGGTCTAGCTCCAAGTACACAAACCACATTGTACATTTAGTGATATGAAGATTCTGGAATGCAGATGGTATGCTTCTGAGTCTTGTGCTTCCCCCATCTCCCCCCCCTCCGGCTGCCGCCGCCTCTCTGTTCTAATATATAACTGATTATTGCAAAGTTCATAGTAATAAGGCAACAAGATAAATAAAAACCTAATTGCTTTCATCATATTCTGCAAGATTGTAATCGGGGAGTGGGGTGCAACCTGGCCTCTTCAAAGCATGTAATGACATTCTGAATTAATGGCATCTCATTTAGCAGGCGGAAGAATCGGTGAATATGTGTCACAAATCAGTAAACAGCAAGCTTCATTTATCCATCTGTGTAGCTGCGCATTGAATCCTTGTTGGTGTGTATGTGTGTGTTGCTTTCTCCTTATACACACACACAGAGAGAGAGAGAGAGAGGGAGAGAGAGAGAGAGGGAGAGAGAGAGAGAGAGCGTGCAAAATTGAGGAAATGAGCTATTGGAGTGGAAGAAAAGAGAAAAGAAATTCTTGATTTTGTTCAGTATTTTTTTTTCTCCAGCTCTGGGTTTATTTTGGGAGCTGGAAGATTGGTCAATGTCTAATGTTTCAGAAAATAACCCGAGTGTCTCAAGCGAACAAGCCACAAAACCAGAGCCAGACTGACATTTGCTAAGGTGGTGTGTGTGTGTGTGTGTGTGTGTGTGTGTGTGTAAAAGTCGGCTGTGTGTTTCAGATGAGAGTTGACTCATGAACTGGAGGGTGGTTTTTATGTGTTGATGATAATGTGCACTGACAATGTCAGAAATATGATCCCACATAGCCAGTTTTACAGAACTGCTTCTCCCTTAATGCTGCCACTTCTCCAGCTTCCCTTTGCTTTCTCAGTTGAGAATTAAAATTGTTGAAATACACAGCCAGTGTGATGACAGGGCACACTTGAAAAATTTGTATGAATAAAACATTGGTTTTAGATCTATGTTTCAAATCAACTTAGATATAGTCTTGGAGATCATTCTACAGCATCCAGCATCACAATGGAGGAGAGTCCATGATTCTTCAGAGAACGGTTGGCCTGTTTCTTAACCCAATGGTTAGGCATAGGACAGAATAGGACAAGTATAATTGGCCACTGTGAAACGTGCATTGGTGACCTCGTTGTTAGACTATTGTAATGTGAGGCTTCCGTTGCAGCTAATCTGGAGGCTGAACGATATCCTGTCGCTTACTTACAGAGTTCTCAATAACTCTGGACCAGGTTACCCAAAAGACTGTCTATCCCTCCACTGCCCAGTAACAGCATTAAGTTCGAGAAATGGAACCTGGTTAGTTTTGCAACAGAGCTTGATGGTTATCAGCTCATGGTAATACAAGGGTGGGCTTTTCCACTGTTACCACCAAAATTGTGGAATGCTCCGCTTGATTAAATACAGGAGTCCCCACTGGATATTGGCATTCCATCAATCTCCTTGCTTGAATACCATGTTTTGATTGCTGTTTTAACTGTTGTGGTTATTTATTATTTATTTTAACTATGGGTGTTTTAATGTAGTCATTTTACTACGCATTTTAATTGCAGGTTACTGTATTTTTATAATTTGTTTTATCGTTTTTTCTGCCTTTGGTTTTTATTTTTCTGTGAGCTGCCTTGGGCTTTCTTCTTGAAATTAAAGGAGGACAAATAATAATAATAATAATAGTAATAATAATAATAATAATAGTAACAACAACAACAACAGGGGTTTTTTAGTTCAAAAATTAAAATAATAACACATGACGTGAATGAAACTGAATTGAGATTCAGCCAAAAGTCAGCTTTTATCACCCCTGACAAGCACTATTTTGCTCTACATGTTGCTTTAAGGAACGCAGGAACAAGCAAAACAGAGATAATATAGGATATGCCCCTTTAAACAGTCGTGCCCTCCCCAAGAATCCAGGGAGCTGTAGTTAGTTAAGGGTACCAAGACTTGTTAGGAGACACCCTTGTTCCCTTCAGAACGCACCAATTCCCAGAGTTCCCTGAGAAAGATTGACTGTTAAAGCATCCTGTTTTAAAGTAGTGCAATACTGCTTTAAATGATATTGAAGATTGGGCCATATTCTCATTCTAAAGCAAGAATAGAGAACCTGCGGCCCTCCAGTTGTTGTTGAACTACCACTGCTGCTATTTCTGAACACTGGCTGTGCTGACTGGGGCTGATGGGAGATGGAGTGCAACACCACTTGGAAGGCCACAGATTCACCATATTTGTCCTACAGAGGAAGCGAGAACTTATTTTTCCCTGCAGGCCTTGCCTTCTGAATAGGGGAGCGAACAGGCGAACCACTGGCTACTTGCTATTTTACAATTCCATTACATTCCAGAGACTAGAACCAGGTACCGTCAACTGCGTCAAATTGCTAAGATTTTCCTGCCAACTCCACATGCACGGTGCCTTTCTAGTGCTAACTAATTCTTCTTTTAATGAATTCCAGAATGTTGATTGGCTTCCCTTTGCACTTTTCCCCCAGGTGATCTGAGGCCAGTTTCTATGCCTACAGAATACAGCTGGATAGGAGAATCAAAAGAGCCAAATATGTTCAAGAGGGGTAGCCGAGGTGAGTGTATGCACAAGTGCAAGCACTTGAAATGTGGATTTTCAGGACCCAACCTATTGCTGTGACTGTTATTTGTTTAAACCGTTCTTGATTCTGAATGTTACAGTGCCGAAACCCACCATGGGCCATGCTGGTAAAGAGCAGGAAATTCTGTTACAACTACAAAAAACATTATTCTGGGGTTTGTGTATACACACATAAGCACACATGCATACCCTCTAACATGTTACAACGAAAAACTGGGTTGCCATCTTCCGGGGCCACACTCCCATGTGAGTCACACGACTTGCAAGAGATCACAGCTCTGAAAAAGTGCAAGATTTATAGGGGCAAGACCGCAGTGCAAAATTGCACGAGATCACAGTGCCCAGAATGGCCACTGTGCACTTACAGAAAAAAATGGGATGCCCTGGTTTTTCTGGGACAGTTTAGGGGTATGCACATGGTTACGGGTTTATATATATGACCTTTGCTAATCTAGCTCATTTGCTTCCTTCAAAGGTCCTTAGACATTTCACCCAAGCAAGAGCCTCTAAATCAGGGTTGGGAAACCTGTGACACACCAGACATTGTTGGACTAGAACTGCCATCATCCCTGATCATTGACCATGCTGCTGGGAACTGATGGGGCCCGCTGTTAGCAACATCTGGAGGGCCACAGATTATCTGCTCCTGCTCTAAATTGACCTCAGAATTTCACTTCTGTTCAAACTATGCAGTGATTCTGCTTTGTAGACTTTTTGGACGTGGTTTCGGAGGACCCGTGTAATAAATGCAAGAACAAAGAGACAATGTCTCCGTTTATTTCCCCAGGGAAAAGGACAAAAGGAATGTGCATTTTGTAGTTATCATGCCATACAGAGCTGTGGTTTGTTGTGCCAAAGAACAGTAATTTTAAAAGGATTGTTTTTGTTTCTGGGAAAGAAGGCTCTTTGGATCAATAGACTGGGAAGAGCTGATAGAATAGCTGTGTTTCGTTTCCTCTTTGTGTGTGTGTTTGTGCATCTTAAAAAAACATTCAGGTCTAAAAATGACATGCAGTTGTGCGAACCATTGTGGCTTGTGGGTTCCCCTGAAAATGTCACGTTAAAGGCATCAAGAAAGAAGCTGCTTGGGGCTTCTCTTTATGTATCCCCACCCCATTCCTGGTCACAAAAGTTTCCATCAGCATTGAACCGAAGCTTGCTACCTTCTTTAGCTTGTTCTTCCTTGTTTTTTCTCCTTCACCCCATAACAGACTCTGAGAATTCACTTCTGCGATACCTGAGTGATGACAAAATATTGGTGATCCAGGAAGAGCCATTGACTCAGAAGGACAACAAGCGGGATACGGGTCGCAGGTCAAGGAAAAAGGGCAAGAACAGTGGCAGCCCCAACTATCCCATAAGCCCATCCATGTTGACCTCTTCTATAAATGTACGGCTTGAATCCGGACAGCAAGATGCCTTGAATTTCTCCTTAGCTGAGAGCAACACTGTCCCACTTTATCACGTAAGATTCCTTAACGTACATTTGATTTTTGTGGATTGGTTTGTGCCAATGAGATGGGATGAGCCAAGAAGATGGACCTGAGATGACTATATATATGTATATGTATATGTATGTGTATATGTATATGTATATATGTCTATACATATGTATATATACCCTTTCGGCTTGTCACATCTTCCTGAGGAGAAAGTTCCACAAATGTGGTACCACCACCAAGGCATCCATGTTCCTCATATTTACCAATTGAATATTTGCTAATGATGAGCCAGAGAGTGAGGCCTGTGATGCTCATCTTAAGGCTCAAGACAGATTCATGTGGTAGCCCACTGGGGGCCTTATAAACTGTCATGTTTGCATCCCACCCTTTCTCTGATGAGCTCAGCTCAGCATATATGGAGCTATCTCTTCGCATTTTATCCTCCAGAGGGGTCTATGAGATTGGTTAGGCTGAGGTTGCATCAGTTTGTTTTTTAAAAGGTGCTGAGAATTGTAGCTATGTGAGAGGTCAACTACATGTTCCAGGGTTCTTTGGGGAAAGTCGTGTGCTTTAAATGTGGGTGTGACCTGCATCACAGTGACCAAACCTTTGGCCCTCCCTCCTTCCAAGATGACTCTGCACCTGCTCATGCCAGAGCACCATTTAAAAACACACAACATAATTATTTTCTAGATCTTGGTAGCTTAAGGTTTCCTGCACAGCTGTGTGTTTTCTGCCTTACTATATTAACTCGGCTGTTGTTTAAAGTCTCAAACCAGGCAGGATGTTACCTGAGGAAGGAGTGCTGTTTTATTGTCTCTGAAATGAGACACTGGCTCTTACTAGAGTATTTTTAGAAAACAGTGACAATCTCTAACAAAGGCTGGAGTTTCCTTCGCCCTTGCTTGCTCTGTGATAATCTTTCTGGGTCAGAAAAGACTCAGAGGGGGAGGGGGAATAGATTTATACAAATGCATTGCGGGAAGAGGACCCAGTCAATCCATCATGGCAATGAGGCAATCATGTCACTGGAAGAGCGACAGGGAAATCATAACGCTGGCTTCAAGCTCATCATTGCAATTTACAAGTTTGATTTAACTGCTCCAAAGGTGTCACAAATCTTCGAAGCCTCTGTGTCGGGTTTATATAGCAGCGATCTTGTTGGTAGAAGGGTTAGTACCTTTTGGTGAGCCTTGTGATAATGAACTAGCATACTGTGTCAGAAAGTGAGAAAGCATGGATTGAAAAGAAGCTTGTAACTTATTCCAGGCTTCAGTGTTCTGTTGTGCTATTATCAGGGCTGGAGTCAGATGCAGGGCATCAATAAAGGAAGCAGATCTATGTGGTCAGTGCACTGTTTACTCAAAGAAACGAACATACAACTCAGCCTAGTGGTCTCATCAACACTTCCTATGGAGCTATTGCCATGACTGAAGGTCTCTGCTTTCTGCCCTCTCTAAGTTTCCTCCTCTCCCAGATGTTTCCTAAGCAATCTCAAACTGCACCTGCACACCTCTGGCCTCTGTTCTGCTCTTATTACTCTGCAAGTTCTCAGAGACCAGGGTGAGGGGAGTTTGTCACAGCAGGAGAGGAAGACTCCTGGAATTCTTTTGCAGTCCCTTGACCCTCCTCCTCTGCTTCAGCCTGAACTGCTCCCTGTCACAGGCTCTTCCTGCTCACTAAACCATGTTGCATCCAGAAGCTCCTCCCAATCTTCTGCCTCTGACCTCTTCTCAGTGTTCCCCCACCAATCCCCTGGCTCTGAGCGTTCTTCTGGGGGTTCCCTGGCGGGTGCCTCCCACCACTCTTCTTTGCCCAGCCAGTTCATGACAGATATTGTACATTGACTCCAGAAGAGAGGTGTAGATAAATTTCAGTACCTCCTGTGGATTTCCCAT
The DNA here is from genome assembly GCF_964188315.1 of Podarcis muralis. Lineage (NCBI taxonomy): Eukaryota > Metazoa > Chordata > Lepidosauria > Squamata > Lacertidae > Podarcis > Podarcis muralis. Next base: position 29,991,062 of record NC_135673.1, read on the forward strand.
ATGGTTCCTGTTCAAAACTGGCCACCTTCCTTCTTTTAAAGCTACTAGGTAAATTTATAGCATTCTCCTGAAGATGACTTAAGGCATATTCTCACAACCTTTGGGCATGTGGCAAGCAGGGGAAGAGAGCTTGAGCTGCCCATGCATGCTGACTCCTAACCATCATGTCTGGGATTCCACTTGGATGTGCCACTGCTGGAAGCCCTCTTGGTAGTTCTTCCGCCCACAGATGTGTGAGGAATGTTGGCCTAGGAGAGAGATCTTTCTCTGTGGCAGCCACTGACTTGTGGAATTCCCTGCTGACAAAGGTGTGCATCTTGGTTATGCAGCTTTTGTCATGTGCTGGAGACACACCATCTCTACCCTCAATGTAGATCCCAGACATGGTGCGTTGTGTGGAGGCCACATTAGAATCCTGAGCCCTCTTTGCAGATATAAACAGCTGAGCCAACCACAGCCAGAGACTCTTAGCTTTTTCTATGAGAATAAGGCAATTTAACCAACCCCTGGGCAGAGGTTTCAGAGTCTCCATAGCAAAATTCCTAGTGCATTTTGTGTGTGTGTGTGTTACTTTGGCTTATATTTCTTCCCCTAAAAAAACCACCTGCACTCAACTATCTCCACCTGCTTCACCAAAATTTCCGTTTACGTCCCTTGAAGCGCTTCCACTGAATGTGTTCTGTGCATGTGAATTTCTGACAGCACACACACAAACTCCTGAAGCTACTCAAAATGATAACCCCTGAGACATAATTAAGCTGTTATGCGCCAGAATTCAGCTTTGTTATACTTCATTAGTCCCAGTAAACAAAAGGCATTTAGTTTTAAGACCACAATATCTACGTGCATGAATATGCAACAGAAAATGATGGTTCCTATTTTCCTTCTTTACTTTCTACTGCAGTGTGCAGCTACACTATCACACTTGTCACATTTCATTTTGTCTTTTGCCTCACATCTAGCCATCACAGCGTGGGTAACCATCCCTGGGTGCTTACCAGGAATGATGGGAGCTGTAGTCCCAACAACATCCGGAGGGCCACACCCCTCCTTTCCCCAGAATTGCAGGCACTTGGTTGGTTGGCTTCTTCCTCTGATACTGGGTTCATACAGCAGGAGCCTCTCGTGATGCTCCAAAGTATAGTTGGAATATAATCAAATCTTCTAATGCTCCCACACATAAAATACTCCATAAGTAAATGTCAACAGTGTTGCTGGATCAAGTGAAGCATCAGTCTGTTCCACCATCCTGTTTCACACAGTGGTCAGAAGGATTATTCTGGGAAGCCCATGATGGGAGTAGGAAAGCAATGACACTCACGTCTACCAACAGAGAGACATATCCAGTAAAATACCCCTGTATAGTAGAGACTGATTCATTAGGCCAAGTTTGCCCTGCCAACTTAGTTTGCCCCTAGCCAGCCAGCCAACCTCCCTGCCTACCTCCTTTTAACAACCAGTCTACAGAATGGCACTGGTTGTCAGCATCTTCCTTAGTCTATTTCACCATTTTAGAATTCAGCAGGGAAGATGGAAAACCAGAGTTAGTTGTTGGTTCTCCCTATCATAGTCTCTAGCTTCTCCGGCCATTTGTTCTAGCTCCCCTTCCTTCTGGCCTTTCTGCTTTCTGCCCTACCAGTCCCCAGCGCGCACCAACTTTCACTGTAGTTAACTTTCTTCTTAAGAGACTGTGGTGTCTCTCACAGTCTGTTTTCCTCCCTTTGGATAACTTTCTCATATGGTTATGGATTGAAGATCTAATCCTTGGTGGTTCCTCTTGCCTGAAACGATTATAATTAGGCTGGTCAGGCACAAAAGATGGCAGTGTTTCTGCACCTTTAGTAGCTGTATGGTGTAGGTTGTAGAAGAGGAAATTTCAGATGCAGCAGATGACTATTGTCCTATTGGCAATGCTGAAGTAAGATTGAACTGCCAGGCCATTTTGCTAAATATGGAATGGGATGGAACCTCTTGTCTGCCTTAGGCAGGGATATCTGAGAATTCAGAATGAAACAGAAATGGAGTGGAAATTGCCAGTGCTTATTTGTCCTGTTTCCAGGATAAAAAAAAAAAAATCAATCCCATGAATACAATTGGTATTCCCCATTGTTGTTGCCTTCAGTCTGCAAACAATATGTAATTGATTATGTCTTCCACTCCTTATGCATTGTGTTTCCTTTGCATTGGAATGAATGGGTGGACTAACACAATGAAAATGTGATTTACGTAATTAATTGCGTGGATTATGTAATTTTGCCACAGTTGACAGCAACGTATTGCTGTTTTTTGTAGCAAAACATGAACTGCAGCGGAATGGAATAGTGCTGCATGCAACAAATGCAGAGTGGAATGGAAAACGATGCCTTCTTACATGCCTAGCCCTCAGGCACCAAACGTCTTGGGCCAACTGTACCCAGGTGCCTACTTTGTTGAGTTTTAGGTAGCAACTTTAAGCTGTAACATAGGGCTGCAGTCTAAAAGCCTGGGTGAATAAAACTATCTTAGACTGTTGCCTAAAACTCTGCAAAATACGCATTGAGCAGTCTCACTTACTTAAGTAAGACTGACTTTCAAGTAGATATTATAGGATTGTACTGCTAGCTATTGTTCTAGTCTGTTTTACAAAGCAATTCTCTGTTGGCTGGGTATAGGGAAAGCCTGTGGTGGAGGGACTGCTACTCCCAAAGCTCCACCAGGCTTGTTCTGGCTAAAGCAGAAAGTAAAGGTGGCTTTTTACCTTTGCGTCCCTCACCAATTCCTTTTCTTTCTTTCTTTTAAAAATTATCTCCTCCCATTGGATCCAGTGGAAGGGGAAATAACCATGGCATCTCCAGGACTGGCAAAGTTTCCATTTCACTTTGGAAGTAAGTTTAGGAAATTGGATGGATCTAGCAGCTCTCCAATACCTTTTTGACATGCCCCCAGAAACCCCTTTCTCAAAGAAGGTCCACAGTATCCAATGGCCTCCCAGATATTTGGAGGAAAGCTATATTTTAAACTCATTTAGGACTCCTTTTTGTTGGCTTAATCTGCAACATGTGATTGACAAAATAGTGCATTAGTGGTGGATTTTTACTGGACTATCCAAACATCACTCAACTTTATTAAATGGGATGTTTCCCTAAAGTTATCACATTATTGCCATCTGGACAAAAGCAGCATGAAGAATCCTCATCATCATTATCATCAGTGCTGTTTTCCTAGATCAGTGCTATTTTATGCAGCATTCCACAGGGCAGGCACAACTACTGAGAAGGCCCTCTGCCTGGTTCCCTATAACTTCACTTTTTGCAGTGAGGGAACCACCAGAAGGCCCTTTGAGCTGGACCTCAGTGTCCGCGCGGAACAACAACAATAACCCAGAACATTTTGTAACATGAAAAGGTACAGGGTTTTTAGCAAGAAGCTCAGGGACATGCGTCAATTGGAAACTAAGCAGCAGTATGTCCTTGCCCAAACCTTTTACAAGCGCAAATGGTATTATTGAAAGCCAGATTGCGTCAAACGGCTTCGAATACCACCATGAGCAAAAATAATCATGAATGCACAATGAAAAGGACTTCTGGAAGGTCCTTGAGTTAAAAGATAGTTTATAAATACTTCTTAATAAATAACAGAGGTCAACCAGTTCTTGGGTCATCTTCTTATAAAATGTTCAACAAAGGATTGTGTTTCAGGACATTGGATGCATCCTTATTTGAGCACAGGTTTTTAATTGACAATATGAACCACCACGAAACCACGTCAGCTACTTGCACTAAAGTGTTTTTCAGCAAAGCAGTTGCTCAGAGTCTGGCATTTTATATTGACAGCAGTTACTAAGGGGAAATGCCTGCTAAAAAAGCCTGTGTATTCCAGCTGAGTTTCTTTTCAACCTGTCCTCGGCTCTTTCACAGTTGGGCATTTCTTGAAATTACTGTTTTCATTACAGCAGCCGTGAGAAATGTACGGTTGGTAGCCAAAACCAGGATGATAGCATAATGGGAGGGAAGCACTGAAGAAATAAAATTTACAGCAGTTGGTTAAGAGCAACTGTTGAGTGCATTTTGGAAATCATATTTTCTACCTTGCGCCGGGGGGGGGGGGAGGTGAGTTTAAAATAGCAATTTAGGTAGATACATAGCATTGCAAGACTGAATTCGTGTCCATGGTGTTTCTGGTTTATTTGATCTAACCTGGCATATATTCTGCTTTGCCAGTAGCACTCAGGAAGTTTTGGCCTGTGTGGATTCAGACCTTGAGGGCTTTAAATGTACAGTGGTACCTCTGGCTACGTACTTAATTCGTTCCGGAGGTTCGTTCTTAACCTGAAACTGTTCTTAACCTGAAGCATCACTTTAGCTAATGGGGTCTCCCGCCGCCGCGCGATTCCTGTTCTCATCCTGAAGCAAAGTTCTTAACCCGAGGTACTATTTCTGGGTTAGCGGAGTCTGTAACCTGAAGCGTATGTAACCTGAGGTACCACTGTATAGCAATGTAAAAAGCAAAATCAACCTCCCGTCTCAGGAGGTGAGAAAGCCCCAGTCCCTGTCTTCCACCCAATCTTCTATTTTCTTACTTGCTTCTCGGCACATTTTGTGCTACATAGAAAGGTAAGCCTATTGACTGTGAAGTCATACAACATTTGTTTTCTGGATCATTAGAGCGGCATTCCTCAGACTGCCACTGGCTCATACTTTCTGGGTGTGAGGAGCAAACCAAAGGTTTCATTTCACTTTTAATTTATGTACTGCCTTTCTGTACTGCGATACACAAGGTGGTTTGCAGCAACAAAATACACAACAAAGACAATACATCTTATAATAACCTGGTCCAATACAAAAAGGTCACAATAAAATGAAACTTTAAAGTGGAACGACATAAATAAAGTAATATTCAATTATCTATTGGACTATAATAGTATACAGCAAAATTAACTCTCAGAATGTCGGCAAATACTAACTAAAGAATAATTCACTCTTAACAATTAACAAATTTTTTTTACTAAACTATGATCAATAAATATAACTACAAGTAACAATGCATAAAATTCCACAGTACATAAAAAAACCATGTAAAAGGATCCATTTGAGAAACAAAGGCACACAACTTATAAAATTACTATTTTTTAAACCCCTGAATTCCTCTTCTCCCTTCCCAGCTGCTTCTACTGTTCTTGAAGTCATGGATAGGAGAGGCTAATTGCTCAGCTGGACTTGACTGAGGGTGGGGGAGCGAGGCTCTTCCCCCGTTCTTTGCACTTCCTTGCTGAGGAAGCTGACTTCTGCTGAATTATTTTAGAGTGTTTCTGTAGTCTCTCTTGTACTGTGCTGGATCCTCTATGCATCTCCACAAATGCCAGTCCCCTGGAGTGTGTTAGGCTTCCTTCCCTGGAGACGTACAGTAGCAGTAGAGCCTGAAGGCTGAGTGCAGAGGAAAGGCATGGTTTTGAGGGTGGAGGATAGAAATGCATGGAAGAGGGTTGCCTAATAGTGATAAGTGAACTCCCCTAACATTAGCAGAGTTTGGGGCTGGAAACTATAAGTAAAATTGGAGAATGTTTGCAGGGGGGACAGGACTGTGAATCAGATGTGCATTGAATGTGCTTTAAATGCATGGTGCAGATAAACTCTCAAGAGCGCATAACAATGTCCCACTGCTTCTCTCCTCCCCCCCTCACTACAGATGTGTATCTTGGGAGAGGGGGAGTGGCTAATGGAGGGATCCAGTACCCCACCCCTATCTACATAGGAGCCAACTCCTAGGGGCCAAGGTCCCTTGGCCCCCCTCCCAATAAAATATTTGAGGGGACTGGGACTCCCCAAAGTTGATGGGCATTGCCATGTGGCATGCACAATGTCATGTGATCAATTATGTGAGCCAGGGCTTACCTGCCCCCCCCCATATTTTATTGAAGTTGGCACCCCTGCCTATTTATATCCAAATCAGCCTTCCTCTGTGATTTTTAGATGCAAAGACCTGGATTCCTACAACCAGGCCTACCATCTTAACTTTTGCTTGGCCCTTAGTTCTGCCAGCGTGCCAATGAAATAGGGCTGTGCATTCCTGTTCAAGTGCTTTAATTAAGATTCGCGCACACGGCGTAATTTATGCTACTGCTTCATTTCTTCCTCACAGCATGAGTTTGGAAGATTTGTTATATGCAAGTAGCTACTGGATGTATTAGACTTGGAGTAAAAAAAATAATACAAAACTGATAATTACACAGAACCATCTTTTAGAATAAATGTTTAGGAAGTGGTGTGGAATCGAAACCTAAAATTAAAACATGTGAAGCAATTTCATAAATTGCTTTAAGGATGCAAACTTTGCTTCATTAAATGGTGTCTTTAACTAATGCAATGTTGGCCGGATGCCCAGGTTCGATGCTGTTGTGCAACACTGGACTAACTGGAATATTAATATCAGGAGTCATGACCCTTTTCACTACAAGGTCGTAAAGGCAATTTAAAGGTCTTGCCATCTTTGCTAGGAAGGTGTGTGTGTGTGGGGGGGGGTTCCCTTGGTTTTACATCCTGCCATAAATAGGACTAATAAATTTCATTTTGGAAAGCGTCACTGTAAAATACCACACCAAATTAAGTGAGATCTAGCTACTGCAATGCACTCTCAGGCCCCATCTTCACTATACGTTTAAAGCAGATTCATGCCACTTTGAATTGCCATGTCTCCCCTCAAAGGATCCTAGGGCATGGAATTCGTTAAGGGTGTTGTGAGTTGTTAAGAGACATCCCTGTTATCATGACAGAGCTACAATTCTCAGAGTGGATTAACAATGCTTCTTCTCTGCCAGGGAACTCTGAAAATTGTACGTCTGTGCAGGGAATGGTTGTGGGGAGGGGGTGTCTCCTGACAACTCAGCACCCTTAACAAATTACAGTCCCCAGGATTATTTGGGGGAAGTTATAGCTGTTGAAGTGGTATGAAATTGCTTTGATGGAACGTGAAGATGGGGCATGCAACAAAAGGTTACTGTATGGAGTTTTCCTGTTCCAAGTTTTCAGCCAGCCAGTCATTCTGTCTTCAAGGATACTCCATTCCATGGTTTTCTGTTCCTTAGGAAGTCCTCCCAATGCACCTAAGTCTTCCTGTACATACTTCAAAGTCCTCAGGAATGCTAGAGTCAATAGAATTACCAGTTCTATACTAGGTGCTAGGCAAGGCCGTACGTACACAGCCTGAGGACATCTCACATAGAGCATGTCCCAGAAATAGCATGCGGTCTTCAGGCCAGACCAGCCCTCACCTTTCAAGGTAAGGGATAACATAGCCGGAGGACATTGCAACCTAGAAATAGTATGTCCCAGAAATAGCATGCTTCCCCAGGCCACTTCAGGACTCACCTGACATACTGTTTCTGGAATCAGCTTCCACATTTCGAGAAGGGGATCTGCGCAGAGCCTGTGGGGAACCTACAGCCTACAGAACTGCGGTTCAACACATGGAGTCAGAACCAATATCAGTACCCATCATTCTTGTAATGTAAGAAGCTACCACGGGCTTATCTGGCAGCAGAGGTTGGCTCTAGAAAACTGCTCAGAATTGTAAATTTCCCACAAAGCCACACAGCATCACCCTGCAGGGCAAGGTGCATAATTCAAACCTTGGGCAGCTTCCCAGATACAGGCACTGCTCCCACATAAACATTTTCCCAGGTAGGGGGAGCAGGTCATGAACTAAAGATGTGCTTTGCCAGGATGGGTGGACATCCTCAGATGTTCCTCCACTGCTGTCCGAAAAATGCCTGACTCTGCTTGCTTTGGGGATGGGAGGAAATTTCAATTCATTCCACATTTAAAAACTAAGATATTTAATTCACACTTTCCAAAACAATGCACGAACCAAAGCACAGCTATCCTTCAAAATTCACATTTTTGCAACATCGTCCTTCCACCAAGCAACACGCAGGGAAATGCATAAATTAATGGGGGGGGGGCACAAAACGACACATCATATTAGGGATCATTGCTTGGCAAAAATGGGGGATATTACACAAAATTGCATAAAAGAGTATGGATATTAGAACAAATCAGCACTAAAATACTGGCAACTTTTCATGAGGACTTTAAAAACAAAAGGTTGCAGACTGATAATGGAAATTCCGAGGAAGATTGAGGAAAGGAGGAAGTGAAATGGACAGGTTTGCCCACTCCTACTCATTTCTTGCCCTTTCTTGGAAACTTGTGCCTCCCTTCCGGGCTTAGTATTGTTGAGTTGGAAGGGACCACGAGGGTCATCTAGTCCAACACCCTGCAATGCAGGAATCTTTTGCCCAACACAGGGCTTGAACCCAAGACCTTGAGCTTAAGAGTCTCTTGCTCTGAGCTATCCTGCGCGCATTTTGTGCCCATCCTGGGGTTGGGGGTGAGGGCATTCCCACACAGTGTGTGAACAACTCTTTTCTTGTGCCAGTGGAGATTTGGGACACTTGTCAAACTTCAGTCTCAAATCACTGCCAGTATGCACCCATCAAACAAAATTTTTAAAGCTATTTGTACCTTGCATCCTGATATAGAATCAAAGCAACAAAACATGCGCTTCTTCTGAGTTTACCTTTTCTTTTCTCCCCTGCCTCTCTACCACCAACACCACCTTTGCCCTGTTGTTCACTTTCTTTCTTCCTTTTGCTCCTTTTCTGGTTTTTTTCTTTCCTTCCCCAGCACGGAATTTAAGAATTGCAAAATGTTTGTTGCTGGAAACAGCATTCCTTCTTGTCTCCTCCCTCCCCACTATCCACTAGTGGGGGGAGAAACAAAATAACCTCAAAGGCAGCTTTTTATTTTTAGCCTAGCACACACACAAAATTCTGCACGTCTCTGTTGTATCTTATGATGGGTTTAGCGTCAGCTTACTGAACTCGAGAGATAAGTTAAGCCTTCTGGCATTGAAATTGCTGCTGGGTGAAAGGGGGAAATGCTTAGGATGAAGGATCTCTAATTTTCAAAGCCTGGAAAAGAAATAGAAATGTTTTTGTGTGGTGTGTGGAAAAAGTGAATAGAGTACAACAGCATCAGTGATGAAGATGGGACCACTTTACATCTGTAGCTCAATAAATCGCTTATCTTGATACTCTGCATGCAGTGTTGGAGAACCAGAGATGCATGACTGGAAAAACAGCCTCCCAGAAGCCTAGCTCACTATAAGCATTGCTGTTCCAGCTAATATTCTAGACCCCATTCAGATTATCAGGGACTTCCATTATTATTATTACTACTGTTGTTATTGTTGTTTACCCTCCTCCCTATGGTCCATGGGAAAGGTGTGTGTGTGTGTGTGTGTGTGTGTGTGTGTGTGTGTGTGTAAACCTTTACTTTTGCATAATGAATGTAACGGTTGAAACTTGTAGAGTTTGTAGAGAATTTGTAGAGATTCCGTTGTTCCCGGAACCTTTCTTTGCTTTTGCATCATAAACACAACTGTTTGAGTTACAGCATCTTGAAGAGAATCACAGCCCTTCACCATCTGAGAAAAGAAGCAGGTTTGAAATCTGATGTGGATCTCCTTGATCTCATAATCTCGCAAGGCAAATTTCAATAGGCAGGGGCTCCTTTCACATTAGTGCAATTAACTACAAACATAAGCTGAGGCCTTCTGTGATTTACAGATCAAAAGCCTTCTGCTCAGATCTGATATCAAAAGGTCTATTTAACCTCATGAAGCTCATTGCCCAATTAAATTAAAACCAAGCTTCAGTCTTGCCGCTGTGAAAGCCAAGGGGATTGGTTGTAATGAAGTTTCAGGTTGTAGTGGATAGGAAGGCAGAGATAGGTGGGCAGACACACAGACTTCTGTTATAGACAAACAGTCAGATATAGATAAAAACTCATTCAACATTAATATTTTGATTCTATTTTTGTGGCTAGATGGCAAAACTCCATGCTGTGGAGTATGAGGGAGGCAGATTTCTCAGTCTGACTATTAGGATGTAGAACAGGCATGGGGAACCTCAGACTCAGGAGTTGAATGTGACTCCATCTAATTCTTTCCATTCCCCAAACCCCAACTTCATCTTTCACCAGCCCCACACCTTACCCTCGTCAGGGGCTTTTGCCTGCATGAAATGTGCCCTTTTTTCTGCCAGAACTCACTGGAACTCAGTTCTGGCACCTCTCAGGTAGGCGCATTGCCATTATAAAAGAACAAAGTTCAGGGTAAGTTCTAGCACCTCATTGTCTCTGTCTTAATGCCTACCATAGCAGGTGGCCCTCAGAAGTTTCACCATGAGAAAATATGGCCTTCAAGCTTTAAAAGGTATCCACCCCGGTGTAGAATAAACCCCACCAACAATTGTAATAAATTTTAAAAAATTGAATGTCACTGCTACCATATTTACAAGCAAAGGTGAACTATTAGCACTATTTATTCCACCTGTTGAGTAGACAACTGAGCCCATGATGGTTGTGATATTTATTTTTTCCTTATTCATGCCCAGCACTGCCTGGGAGCTTTTAAAAATCAAAATATGTAATTTTTAAATGAACTGTGTAATTTGTGAGTTTTCACCTGTTGCACCAAAAATCAGGTGAAGTCACACCAAAGTCACATTTTGGTCTACCATCTTGTTTCAAAATGGCAGCTGATGTCCAAACATCAGGGAAAACTGATGCCTCCACCTTGGAAAACTTGTGTGCTGAGTTTGGTGAAGATACCTTGACAGGAAGCCAAACCTATAGAGGGCAAACAGGCAAACTGACAAACTACTTTCCAAAATGCACAGTAGATATGTTTATTTCATTCTGTCCCAAGAAGGCCCCTCTTCCACTATATCCTTAGAGCAACTCTGTGAGGTGGGTTGGGCTGATTAAGTGATTGCCCAAAGGCTAATGGGATTCATGGCCGAGTGGGGATTTGAATCTGGGTCTTTCCCATGCCTAGCCTGATGCTCTGACCATTACACCATGCTGTCTCCACAGAATTTCATGTCGCCTAATCTTTGTTTACTGTACCTTGGGTTCCATTTATCATTAAAAATGTAAGATAATAATCTTATTTATTGCACTCTCTCTAACAGCTAATATCCCTTATCTCCATAATGAAAATTAAAGGGTTATTGAAGTACAAAATGCATTTTTATGTTATGAAGGCAGTGATTCCTTCATTGCAGAGTAAAAAAAAAACAGAACCACCACCACCCCAACCCCCCACACCTTCTTGACTAAGCCCTGCTAAAGTCTCAAGAGCATCTATTAAACCCTTTCAGAGAGTACAGCTTTCCTGCGAAAGCTGCTAATTTGACCAGCCAAGGGGTGGATTTATTTTTTCTAAACAATGGTGCAGATGGACATTTGTCCATCATTCTAATGCATGCTCCCAATCTTGCACAGGAAGGGCATCCTCAGAGATGGCAGGGTATAATTCACTTCCTGTATTTAGATTAATTGTAAGCAAGAAAGTTTCCAGTTAGGGCCAGCTGTGCTGGGAGCATTACAGTGCAGTCCTGTATTTTTGCATTGCAGTAAAACCTGGCACATGTCTCTTCTGTAAGCATGTAGAGGTTTGCACCCTCTGTCTGTCTGTCTGTCATCTATCTTCCTGCCCACTCTTTAGCCAAAAAGGCTCCCAGAACAGCTTGCAAAAATTTCCAATGCCTGCCCTTTGAGCAGGGACAGGGAACCTGTGGCTCTTCAGGTGCTTCTTCAGCTGGCATAGTCAATAGCCAATGGTTTAAGAATGAATTCCTCTTCCCAGGGAACTCTGGGAATTACAGCTCTGTGGGGGAAACAGGGCATCCTAACAATTCTCAGCATGCTCAACAAACTATAAGTCTCAGGATTCTTTGGGGAAAGACAAAGACTGTTTAAAGGGGTTTGATACTGCTTTAAATGTGCAGTGTGGATGGGGCCTTAGAATGCATTCTCCGAAAGGCTGTCTTTGCAGTTAAGGAACAGTGCATACCCTCCAACATTTCTCCAGTGAAAATAGGGATGTCCCATTCCATAACAATAATTTTACTATTTATACCCCACACATCTTTCTTGGTTGCCCCAGCCACTCTGGGCAGCTGTCAACATATATAAAAACATAATAAAACATTGGGAGTCAGATAACTTCACACCTTGCAACATTTCCCCAATGAAAATAGGGACATTCTAAGAAAAAGTGGGACATTCCAGGATCAAATCAGAAACTGAGACAGCTTCTCTAAATCAGGGACGTCCCTGGAAAATAGGGACCCTTGGAGGGTCTGACAATGAATGTGTGTGTTAAGTGACCCTGAATATACATTCTTGCTTATTTGTTTTATGTGTTAAACTGACTAAGCTTCTGAATATAACAAGTTCCTTGCTGGATCAGACCAAGGTTGGCCTAGACCAGTAGTAGGTGGTTCACCAGAAAATGTCATATAGCCCGGCAGGACACCGTGGTATTATCTCCGGTGGCATATGTGTACTTTTCTCGCTCTTCTTCGTCCTCCGTTATTGATCACATTAATGAATTTCATTTGATTCTGACGAAGATAATATGTCAGTCTATTTTTGGACGACTGGGTTTTGTTCATAAGCTACTGGAATATTAAATTTTGAACAGAATGTAGGCCCATAAATTACGGCTGTAATATGACCTGAAATGTATGTGATTGAATTTTAAGATTTGATAAAGCTGTACTCAGACGCAGCAAGAGAAAGAATTTAGTCTCTGGTTTAGTTTTGGGGGAAGAAAGGGAATGATCGTAGCCTTCCTCTGTGCTCTTGTTGAAATGGGTGTGCACAGTTGCTGTGCGGTGAGCTTGGGACCTGGACAAAGAACTTGCATTCCCACCTTTTCTTCCATCCCTTTATGCCTTCCCCACCCTTGCTGGCCAACTCACATACAACTTTAGGACTGGGATAGGGAACCTATGGTCCTTTAGTTATTGCTCACTTCTCACATGTTCCGACCCTGGGCCAGGCCATACTAGCTGGGGCCAAGTTTACAGCAGTCCTCCTCCTTTTTTTGTAGACCCAATAGGAAATTCTAAAAAATAAACTGCTTCATCATTGGACACAGGGAGTGGAGAGAGTTAAACCACCCAAATGGGACACATTTGTCAATGTCTAAAATTAATAATGTGAGAATGGAGAGGCCGATGAGAAGAACATCGTTTAGCCTCTAAATATGAATAAATTATAGGCCAGAGAACAGAACTGAGTGATGAGGCTCCTCTCTTCAAAGGCTGTTTTACTGGAATGGTTTTGCTTCCAGTCCACCATCATTTAGAAGAATATCGGGGTGTTTCATTCATATTTTAATATTGTACTGTTATAAAAAAGTTACAGTATTCATGGCTGAAGTTTTCATTGCGACCTTTGAAAAGAAGCAAGCACATACATACTGAAGTGGACTCTACAGCACAAAAGCTGATGCCACAAAAAACATGTAAGACATTTAGGACCCCCAAACTACTGAATAGGGATGTCAGAGAATTCCATCGAAAACAGAAATGGGAGTTGAAATTCCAAAACTGATTATTGGTTTCATATCTGGAATGTAAATCAATCCAACAAATACAATTGGTATTTTGCTACTTTCAGTCTGCAAATGAAGCATCATTGATTACTCTTTCTTTCCATTTGCATTGCATTTTCTCTGCATTTAACTGAATGGGATGGGGTAATGTAGTGACAATGTAGGTTATGTAATTTACATTTTTTTTGCAATTAATAACATAAAAATTGTCACAGTGAATAATGACACAAATAATGCCATTTTGGGTGGAAGATGAACTCTAGTAGGACAGAAACAGTGCTGCATGTGACAGATACAGGGCAGAAAAGGGAAAGATGTCTTCTTCCTTCCCTACTACTGAATGGGCAGTGAGCATGCTCCGTGGGCATGGAATGGTGGCTGATAGCTGTGGGGGTGGAAGGTGGGCATGGAATGAAGTGCTGGAATCCTGGAAAGCAGGCACTCACAATGGAGTATTTTGTTGCTTTGTCGCGTTTCTTTTTTTGTCCTTTTCCTAAAATGAAAGCTTTGCCCGAGAATTTTAAATTCGTAGCCAGCTTACACCTTGTCAGCGAGCATTAGTGTAACCGCTCGAGACAGTCAAATCTTTTCTCTTCCTTGGGCAAGGATGTGTTATCGATGTTGTGGAAGCATTTATATCCCTGGTCGGCAACTAGTTTTGCTGGAGACTGCTTGCAGAAAAGGCTTGTGTGGCTATGTTGTCCTCTGGTTTGTTTACATACCGCTTTTTGGCCCCAAGACCAAAGTGAGGAATAGTGTATTAACACAAAATGAAGATGCAACAGAAGTACAGTAAAGGAAAAACCCAGCACCCACTAATCACACTGGATATGCATTTGTGAGTTGCATTTGTGATCCCACCACTGATGAGGCTCTCTAGCATTCTACCTCTCTCTTAAAGTTGGGTTAACTCACAACTCTCTCACACGTGCAATCCTTCCTTAATGCTTGAGCCTCTCACCTGTGAGCAAGCCCATTCACAACCAATCACCCACAGAGAATGCTCTCAGCCTTGTCACACTCCAGAAGAGCAGCCACAGGGGCTGGTTCACTGGTGGTCACCCGCCACACCCAAATAATAGGCTCTGCTCCTAGAAACCAAGGAGAGCTGTGGCAAAGTTCATGCTTTTCACAAGCAGGACGACCTGACCAGATCTTCTGGATCTTCCAAGAGAAGCAAGGTGGACAAGGAATGTTTGATCTGATGCAAAATACACTGTTTGGGTTGTTTGCACACAGGCTATGCATTCATGAATTGCTTTCATCCTTTCACCATAGATGCAGCTTGGAGAAAAACCAGGTTGATTTACATATCTTCACCACACATCTGCTTCAACCTCTCACCTAGGAGTGAGCTCATCCACAATCACACACCCCTCGTGCACCAAGGCCACACACATCCCCCTCCTCTCTGTGTACTGCTGCCTAGAGCCCTTTGCCAACTCCACTGCTCATTCACATCTCTCATTTCCCTATTGGGCTGCCAAACTGCCAGATAACACTGCTTGGGTGGATGAATGTGGTCCATTGTAAGGGGCTTTGTCCAGTTGCTGACCCCTAATTTATGTGGAGCTCAGGATTTTATATACAGTTACAGGTGCCACATAATACTCATTCCACAGTTCTAAGGGATTGATCTTTTAGTTTGGCAGACTTTGGTACTGCCTGCCTATTGATATCAGCCAGATGCTTGCTTAAAACATTTTTGTTTAGACAAGCCTACCCAAACATGTAGAAGTTGCATGAGTTTTATTCCTTTTTAACTATTGTTGATTTCAGTCATCTTTTGAATGTTTTAAATTCCTGTTTTTATTGGTAATTTCACTGTTTTATTTCATGTTTTTCTTACACTTTTCTAACAACCATGTGGTCACTACATTTTGTTAAATAAAAGGAAAAATATTGTCCATGTTACCCTCCCATCAACAGTCAGCATTCTCTAGCCTAGTTCTCATTGGGCTGTTGTTTTTTGAGGAAGGTAAGGGATTATTCCTTTGCATTTTGTTTCCAAAGATTTAGTGTATTTCTGCAAATCTCAGGGTTCCCTCAAAGTTGGTTAACCTCTCTTTTTTGTTCATGGGGTTGTACTTCTTTGGTTACACAAGCAATTATTAGAAATAGCAGCCTGCTGGGCAGAAAGGAGGGGTAGGGTGGGCACACCCACATTTTGCTGCAATCTTGCCCATCACTGACTTTGGCTCTACCCATAGTCAGCATGCACCCTTGACAGATTACCTGAAAAGTGTGTGCTGTCAATAGAAATCATTTGGCCCACCCTTGCGGTTCAACATCAAAACATGGTCTTTGCAGCATTTCTGCAATGATGCCAGCTTTATGTTGATTGCACTATTTTAATTATGCTTATATTTCTATGCACTGCACTGACTTCCCACAATCATTTATACCATAGTCTGGTGCCATAGTTGAAGCAATAGATTTCTCCACAGGAGGTTGTTGCGAGTGTTGTTGTATGCAAGCAGAATTTAAAAGCATGTATATCAAAGGTGTCAGCTCCCAAGCAAAGATTACCCATGTCCTTTGATCCCTAGACAGTTTTTGAATCACACAGGCAGCACACCTCAGGGAGGCGGTTAGGAGGAGAGAGAGAAGGAGAGTGTGTTTGTGTGACCTTGGTGGATTTTGTGTTGATTCACATGCAAAATGATCAAGAGTCCCGGCTTGAACTCGGAAACCCTATTGAATGTTAAGCTAGAAAATAATGACATGACCTGTAACGTTTGTGTGATAACACCCTGCTGATGAGAAACATATTCCAGACACATTTCTGCTCTGCAAAGGAGACTGGACATTTGCCTCTGTCCTCTTAGATGTATTAGAGACATGACAAGAGGAATAATTAAGAAAAATGGAGGCTGGTACAGCCACAGCAGAATCGCTCCCAGGAGAAATCCTTCAACCCTTCCAAGGTAAAGCATTAAAGTTGGAAGATTAATGATGCTGGTCAGCACCTAGCTCTAATAGATAGAGTACCACAAATTCTTACATGGAGCACCCATAGTATTGAACAAGCATCTTTCTTGATGATGATGGGTTGCAGTGCCTGTCAGGAATATTCAAACCATTCCTGGCTGCATGAATTGCTGTGTGTGTGTGTGTGTGTGTGTGTGTGTGTGTGTGTGTAAAAGAGAGAGGGAGCCGATAATTAGCTATTCAAAATTGTTTTGAATGATAAAAGCGTAAATGGGTGCAGACCTCATATTGAAAATGGCAACATTCAGAAAGCAGTGGGAGAATATTTCAAACACTCTATCACTGACCTAAATGAACTTCAGAAGGAGCATTCGCTACAGAATTGGCCAGTTGGGATGTATCACTTAAATTTGGTTCTATTCATTTAGGACTAGATAAACACCAAGGTTTTGTATTAGCACTATGGGTATGAAAATTAGGACAGCAAAGCTGAGTAGATTGTGCTGGTGAATAAGAAGCCAGGGTTGCCCCCACTCCCCCATCAAATAAGGCAAAAATCCATTCTCTCATAACATTAGAAAGCATTTCCTTGACACATTTTCTTCCCAGGAAGCCAATGGATTTTAAAGCAGAGGTTAGCTTTGAAAGTTTCAACATGTCAGGAGTCTCATAGGCAGCAAATTGATGTGAGTGAAATTGGATGAGTGATCGTTCACACCGTAGTTTCAGAGAACAAGATGAGAAAAAGCTGTTGATTCATTTGTTAGGCAAGCAGAAGGGGGGCAACTGGCAGGTTAAACTGATCGCACAACAATCTGAGTAAAGAATACAAAGTGAACCATTTTTGTGTATTTTCTGTAGAACATGGATGGGGAAACTGTTGCCCTCCAAATGTTGTTCGGCTACAGGATCCCCATCCGTGCTGTATGTCGGGCCTAGGCTGGAAGCCTCCTGTTGGTGCAAAATGTGGTGGCTAATTCATGAGGTCATACTACCAGCATATAGCTCCAGTTACTTAACCAATTGCAATGGTTGCCCATATGCTTCTGGGCCAAGTTCAGACCTCTTGATTTAATTTGCATGTCCCTTCATAATATGGGTCCAGGAATTCGAATAATAGAATCACAGGATTGTAGAGTTGGAAGGGACCCCAGGTATCTAGTCCAACCCCCTGCAATGCAGGACTTTCAACTAGGTGGCCTTCCAACCTCTGCTTAAAAACTTCCAAGGATGAGAGTCCACCACCTTGAGTCTGTTCCACTGTTGAACAGCTCTCACTGAACTGCAGGTGGCATCTTCTTAGGGAAGTATCTTTGAGCCCTGGACTGACTCCATCTGCCAGGCTGGCCATTGGATCCTCTTGGACAGGAACTCCCTGTTCTAGTTGAGCCTTGCTTGAGCAACAAGGTCTTCTTGAGCTCTGGTGCGTGCCTGTATTCTTGATTAGCCTTCAGTGCTGACTGGGGTGAGGGAGAAATTAAAGTAAGTCCAAAAGCCACATCTGGCCACATCAGGGGAGTGCAACCCCATCCAGAGAACTCCATCTCCCAGACATAAGAACTTGGGGTGCATAATACCTCTGTCTTTCCAGGATTCAGCTTCCCTTTTTTTAAAAAAGAAAGAAATCCATATATTGCGTTTTCTTTTTGGGGGGGATGAAACATTGCTGAGTATATTATCTGAACCAGATAGGGTTTCTCTCCCCACCCCTTCCCTTTTCTTTTCACAGCGAAATTGCTATGAGGCAGCAGCGGATAATCCTATTTGATCAGATTGCAATGTCTGACTGTCAGAGTTTCATGGAAATCCCTTCTCATCGTTACAAAAGTAATCTGATCTAATATGCGTGCATTTACAATCACGCAGTTATCTTTGAGATTGAGAAGAAAATGCAGGGTGCTGGTTAAATTTTCTCCCTGTTTTCCCAGGGATCCAGAATGGTTTGCAAAGCCTGCTGCCGAGCTGCCTCTTTCGCCCTCTCTGTTTAAACTGTTAATCTCGCAGGGCTGTCATCACTGGAAGGTGGGAGGGGGGGAACTCTCAGAAGCAAGCACCCCTTCTTCATTACTCAATCCTTCAAGTCACCTCTGCCCCAATTTCCCCTCACTCAAGGCTCTGAAATTTACCTTGTGGGGGGCATTCAACACAAGGATTTCCACTTGCACCACTGGACCCCCTCCCTCCCCAAAATCTGCACACATCATGCACTGCTCCAGAGGGTTGGGCAAGGCCCTAGAAGTTCCTAGTCTTTTGGATGTATTTCCTGGGCCCCTGATAAGCATGCTCTGATCCCTGCCTCCACCTTTGATTCTCCTCATTTCCAACTCCCAGACCACAAGGCTGGGAGAGGGGTAAAGGTGCAAAGTCCAGTGTGCACAGAAACACTCACTTGGCAGTCTGAAGGCCTTCACACCAGATGTCTCTTAAAGCAGGTGTGTCTGCTTGGGAGGAGGGAGATGTCCCAGAAGACTTAGCTGTAAACAATGACCCAGCAGATGACCAGGGAGTTGAGTAGGAGGTCAGGGGGTGGGGAGCCACTGGCTCTTGGGCCGATCGTGGCCCACCATGGGGTCCAATTCCACTTCCCCCAAACACACCCACTTGCCAGTCAGCTATCATCACTTTATGATGAGTGGAGTAGGTTCAATTCAATTTTGCATTGGCTATGTCTGCCAGTTATCCACAGAAACAGGATTTTAACCTCCCACTCATCACAGGGTGGCCCACCAGGCAAAATGTTCCACATCTGTTCCTGCTCAAAGTTATAGTCCAAACTGAAACCATAGTTTGAGTCCTAAATGGTGGTTTTCACAATCTGGTTTTGCAAAATGCACTGTATTGAGATTAAATGTATTAATGCCTGGACTAAAGAATGCAACCTGTTACTCAGCCAGGAATATCACATGGGATGAGACCTTCATAGCTGCTTGAATCCAGAGAGGTGCTCTTACTAATTATCTTATATTGCATCTATTTTCACCCTCAGCTTGCTAAACACTTTAGCAGAGGCTGTTCGTTTTGTATAGATATTTTGACTGTCTCTCCGGCAGATGCCTCCAAATTAATACAGCTCGTGAATTGCAAATTAATGGCTGCAATACATGAAGTGCTCTGTGTCGTCAGCCCATTAATATGATATCAGGAGGTAATGTCAAAAAATGATTATAATTAAGGGCCTTGGTGTAGAAATCTTGAAGGACGGTGGTGCTTGCCATTCCTTTGGATTCAGCAGCACTACTTGAGTGATGAAGTACTCCTCAAGCTAAGTGGGGTTTTCTGTGTCAACCCTTCATTAATTAAATATCAATTTCATAGATTTTGTTAAATAACATATTAGTAATCAGGCTAAATTGATATTTATCACCACTACAACATAGCTTCCATCGCAGAGTAATTAAATCTGATGACCAGTATCAGATGTGTACCCCCCCTTCCTTTTAACTTTTGTGTGTCCTAAAAAAAAGAGGTGAAATACTTAAAAATGTCAGTCATAAACAAACACAAACCTGTTGGTTTCAAGGTGCAAAATTGAGGTCCTCTTCATTTCAAGTCCACCACTACCACCACCTTCTGAAGTCCATTCCACAGTCAAACAGCTCTTGCTATCAGAAACATTCTTCCTAACGTTCAGTCAGAATCTTCCGTCTTGTGATTTGAATCCATTAGTTCTAGTCCTACCCTCCAGAGTAGCAGAAAACAAGCTTGTGCTCCATCTTCCCTTCAGATATTTGAAAACAGCTATCATATCACCTCTCAGTCTTCTCTTCCCCAGGTTAAACACACACGGCTCCCTCAACCACTCCTCATAAGGCTTGTTTTACCAAACCCTGTTGTTTTCAAAACACAGTGTTGAAACCCAAATACAGCCCCATTGGTGTACAAGGTTGGCTTGCTTATAACCTATGGTGTCTTGTGTTAGGATCGCACAAAGGTGGAAAGCATTGGGAAATTTCACATGGATAGACAGCATTGTTCTATGTGGTATAAATGTGGGTTTATGTAAGAAAGAAATGTTACAAGTTGGAGTGCTCTTCATCAAGATGTCCTGCTCCATCATTCCCCCTCCTGGCTGCAGTAGAGGCGGCATGGGGGTGGGGGTGCCAAGGAAGGTGGCAGATCCAGAAGTTATTAAAGTTACTGAATCTCTGGTGCCTAGCATTAACCCATTGTACCTGCAAACTGATCCCACCCTGAACTAAAAATTGAATAACAATTTGAACGAGTGTATGTTGCCTCAGAATAAGACAAGCTTCTTGCCCAGAGCTGTTGTGCTACCAAAAAGAAAGAAAGACTTTGGTTAACCCCTATGATACAAGCTATTTTTAAGAAGAGCTTGTTTGAGCAGGGCAGACATTTGTGGTGCAATCATCTTTTATCTCTTTAGTTTCACTTATTGGAGTGTCCCAGAGAGGAGTCTCTGCAAACTCTTTTGTTCAGCAGCAGGAATCATTTCTAGTTTTCAAAAAGAAAAAAGGTAGTGGAATTGAAATTGTGGTCTTCACAACCCATGATATCCAGTGGGTCACCACCCAACCTGTTGTGAAATGGGGGCTTGGTACTTCCACATGATCAAGCCTAAGAGTTGGTGATTGTGTAGAAGAGCGAGGAAGAATAGGGAAATGGGAAGAAATACAATTAATGAAATGTTTAAAACAAGGTTAAATTTGGCCTTTAAAAAAATTGTGTGTGTGTGTGTGTGTGTGTGTGTGTGTGTGTGTACACACTAAATATTCTCAATCCCCAAAGGATTCAGATCCCAGTTTTGTATTTATTGACTGTAGCTGTGATACCCTTTTTTATACATTCATAAATCTTTGGATAAACCTAATAAATAAGGAAAACTGGGGAACATTTGTGGCAAGTCCAGTGGCATATTCTATTTCTAGCATGGCTGTGAGTAATGGCTATGTAAATGTTTCGTGAATGGTGCTATTGAAATGGCGAATGGAGCAACTGATGTGTGGTTGAATTGTGAGTTAAGTAAACTTTTAAAATAATAATTTTCTTTAGATATAAAAGCATTCCTGAATGTTAATATTTGGAGAGTTTTAATTCATTGCAGTTTATTTGTGCTTTTGTATGTCATTGTATCTGGAGAGGGGTGTGTGTGCCTGTGTGTTTGTGTGCACCTACTGAGAAGATCCATTAAAAAGCAACTGTACCAAAAAGAATTACCATGAAAATGAGAAATATTTAGAAAGGGGGCCAAATTTTGTCCTCGCTCAGGGTGCCATATTATCAAAGTCTGCCCCTGACTTTCTGCATTCTGAGCATGTGCTCTGTTGCTGACTGCCGAGCGGCATGAAATAAAAAAGGGAATGTGATGTTGATGTTTACACGATTTTACATTCAGGCAATAAACATATCTAATATACTTTGTGGCGGGGGGGAGCTTGCTTACAATCTGTTTTGCTTGCCGCTCTTAAACGGAACCCACATGAATATTTGAAACCCTGCCTTTCCTCAGTAAGCTCAAAGTGGTTAGCCATTTGTCTCATGCTACAGGGGCACTAAACTTCTACTTGCTAGTGGTGTAGTAGCACATTTTGAGGGCCAGGGGCCTTGGCAGTCCTGCAGCAAAGAACCCAAGGAGAGTCCAAAAAACAGAGACACTTGTACTGATCCATTATTACCATATTTTTCGCTCTGTAAGACTCACTTTTTCCCTCCTAAAAAGTAAGGGGAAATGTGTGTGCGTCTTATGGAGCAAATGTAGGCTGCGCAGCTATCCCAGAAGCCAGAACAGCAGGAGGGATTGCTGCTTTCACTGCACAGCGATCCCTCTTGCTGTTCTGGCTTCTGAGATTCAGAATATTTTTTTTCTTGTTTTCCTTCTCCAAAAACTTGTGGTCTGGTGCGTCTTATAGAGCGAAAAATACGGTATTTTATATACACACACGTGTACACATCAAAGAGCAGTGGTGCACAGAACAATACTCAAGTTTCTTAGAATCTGCATAACTTCAATTCTATGCATCATTTCCTGGTTCCAGAGGTTCGACTTGTAAAACACAGTGAGCTTTTAACAAAAGATACTCAGCCAGCAGAAATGCAGCTTTTAGCTTTTAGCTGGGAATGCCAGCAATCTTGTGAAAAAGTCACTATTTAAACTGCGAGTATGAAGGAGGAACTCCATGGGGTAGGGGGAGGAAAGATGTATTGACCCTCTGCTTGATTATTTCCCTCCTTCTCTGCCTTACTGTGCACTGGCTTTTCTCATTGCAAAATTGAAAGCCTCAATTAGCACTTTGTTCACTTGCCAGAGCAAGGAGGGTCCATAAGCTATCTGGTGCTCCAGCAGATGGCAACCCAGAGCTGAGCTCCCCCTCCACTGTATTATTGCAGGGAAGACATCAGAAGTTCCCTTGCATAATTCCAGAAATATTTCTAGGATTGTGCACAATGCTTCTCAGCCATATGCCCCACTCAGCATTAACTAACTGCAACAGCTATTACACACGAGAATCTTATGATATTGAAAACACATCTTGGGGCGGGGGAACAAAGCGCCTTACCATTCACTGTTGTGACTGCTAACAGCTGACTTGCAAAAGTCCCAGGGTGCAGTTTTAAAATGGTTCACACATTTCCCCAGTGTTTGCAAATAGACAAATGGTATGACAATTTTTAGAGCATGTCTGCCTGGGCTTTCAAGCTGTTTGACTGGCTTCAAAATCTATATCGTTTTCCTGCATGCTTAACTTTGAAAAGGGCAGGGGGAAACATTTTCCTAATTTGAAAAAAACAAACGAACACCCACACTTTTTACATTGTCTGTGGACACCTAAAATGTTTTACAAATTGTTTTCCTCCCAGAAGACTCTCCCTGACACAGTTTCCTCTGCTTACCTGTTCCAAAGTTGGCTACTCTAACTAAATTCCTCTAGCAAGGGAGACTGGTGCATGGAAGCAATCACATATGGCCGATACAGATGCAAACTTGCACCTGAGTATACATACACATTCACATTGCATTGTTCATAGAGGCCACATGGTTGGGTGAATTCCTTGAGTTGATGGGGACACACATCCACATCTAGGGTTCTTTGAATGTTCACTACTCAGTTTTTTAGCCTTCTCCTAATTTCGGTAGTCCCTTCCCTATAGCAATGAGAATGATCCTGAGCATTCCGTGACGCCAAAAGCATCTCAGGTAGTGTCTGGACAAGATCACAGACAGACAACCAGGTGGCAAACAAAAGCCAGTTTTAGGGCCAAACTAGACAAAACGTGTGTGTGTGTAATTAATAATAATAATAATAATAATAATAATAATAATAATAATAGGAGGGACTGTGGGAAGAAGAGGGTCAGATTCATAGTCATACGAGTTGGAAGGGACCACGAGGATCATCTAGTCAAACCCCCTGCTATGCAGGAATCTTTTGCCTAAGGTGGGACTTGAACCCGCAACACTGAGATTAAGAATCTCTTTTAGACCAAAATTGTGATACTGGGAAGGTTAATCCTTCTCCATAGTACCATTTCCCTGACAAGAAATGCTCCCCAACCCCTGGAGGCATAATCTGCCATTATGAGTGTGTGTGTGTGTGTGTGTGTGTGTGTGTGTATAAACCTAGTATGTGTATCTACTAAAAATTGTAAGAGAGCCAGTGTACAGATCGACCTTTTGCTGAATTTATTGAAAATTATCTATACCAGATTAAAAACGAAAATGAAACGGTCCCCAAAGCATTTCCATTACATCTCTGGTTATTCTACATTATGCGGTCAGTATTTCATTTTTTGTGTAAAATCATTGTTCAGAGTGGGTGCAACTTTTCAGCTTCCTTCCTGTTAGAACAGCCGTGGTGGTGGTTTGGGGTTTGTTCTGCTTCCTTGTTTTCTTGGAGATAATGTAACTTTGATCATATTCGGGAACTCTTTCATTCTTCTCAGTTAACCCGAAATGCTAAACGTCACTCTCTTCTTCTTCTTTTCTCCTCTTCCTTTCTGCAGAGAGCAGGAGAGGCAGTCGGTGGTGATTCTGAAAGGTAACTATTCTTTGCCTTCTTACTAATCAAATTGTAGTTAGAGAGTTGCTGCCCTAACTGAGCTTCAAAAATGTGCTTGTGATTTTCAGTTCCTTGCAAACTTTGCACTTTGTAAAAGGTAGCCCTGCATAGTTTGTCAAATAGCATGTAGCCAATAATGAGCAGCATTAAAAAACCTCTCTGAAGTGGGCCATTAAAGATTACATGAGAAAGAGATGGACGCTGGAGATTGACCATTTTTAGTCATCTTCACTTTTTTTGGTAATTTAATTTTAAAACAAATATATATATATATAATGGATTTTTAACATGGAGCAAATATTCATTTATTCTGATCTTTGCATCACACCTGACATTTTTTAAAAATAAAAAATACAGTTTTATCAAATGCTAGTCTGTGCAAAATAGTCTCATTGAAAATAATGGACATGACTTACATAGCTCCAATAGTTTCAGTGGGTTTGCCCTGAGTGTAACTTAGTTGGATGCGTCCTTTCATGTTTTCAAAGATGTTTACAACATGGGATGTGCCAGCTACATGTTTGAACAATTTTTTTCTTTCCTTGTTTTAACGTCCAGTGACGAACCATTTGCTTCCTCCCCTCCCCACACCTCTTTCTGACTATTTTTGCTTGCTTTTAACAACATCTGCAACTGGTCATGATGTAGATGCATTTAAGGTTTTAAAAGTATTTCACAAACAGACCTAGGGGCTGTTTCCCTTGAGTTGCTGTGGTGGCTACTGGACTGTTAAGCTTTAAAGCAGAGCCTGGCATATTCATGGAGGTTAAGGCTATCAACAGCAACTAGTCATAATGGTTGTATACTGCCTCCAGCCTCAGAAGCAGTCTGTCTGTGAATACTGGTTGCTGGGAATCACAAGCACTTAGGATCCTGGTGGGCCACTGGGAGCACAGAATGTGCCACTGTTCTGAACCAGTAAGGGTTTTCTTATGTTCTTATGGGAGGCTGGCCACTTCCCATAAGTCTTTTTTTAATAAAATTTGGGTCAGGGGTTATTTATTTTTTACTGCTCTTGAGAGACAAGAAAGCCTGTGCTCCAGTATTATTTTGGCACTAATCCTGGGCTAGTATCCAGAATCTTTTAATTGAGGGAGAGAAGGGGCGAAATCTCATACATGACATGGAAACGGAAAAAAGCTTCATTGTTAAGGGCGATGCTTAGTATTCATCTTGTGCATCTCTTTGAAGTACTTCACGTATATAATCTTAATAAACATTACAAAAGCCCTGTAAAGTAAGTCCATAGATGCCAGAAGTGGTGGAGAGAGCGCTAAAGACTAAAGAAGGAAGAGGGCTCTTATGCTCAAATCCTGCTTGCGAGCGTCCAGTCTGGCACTGTGAAAATAAGATGCTGGACTGGATGGGCCATTGGCCTGATCCAGCAGGCTCTTCTTACCTCCTTATGTTAAAATTGACTCATGCCATCAAAGGATACATAATTGAGCTGATATTTGGCCCATGGAAGTCTACGTAATAACCTGTAACTTAAAGTGAATGAAATAGGTCAAGGGGCTTTTATAGAAGTGTAAAGTTAGCTACACTAACTGGGATGCGGGTGGCGCTGTGGTTAAAACCTCAGCGCCTAGGACTTGCCGATCATCAGGTCAGCGGTTCGAATCCCCGCGGCGGGGTGCGCTCCCGTTGCTTGGTCTCAGCGCCTGCCAATCTAGCAGTTCGAAAGCACATCAAGTGCAAGTAGATAAATAGGGACCGCTTACTAGCGGGAAGGTAAATGGCGTTTCCATGTGCAGCGCTGGTGCTGGCTCGCCAGCTGCAGCTTCGTCACGCTGGCCACGTGACCCGGAAGTGTCTTCGGACAGCGCTGGCCCCCGGCCTCTTAAGTGAGATGGGCGCACAACCCTAGAGTCGGACATGACTGGCCAGTACGGGCAGGGGTACCTTTACCTAAAGTTAGCTAGTTCAGGGGCATCCAGTATTTATGGGCAGCTGCCAAGGCCCACAGCTTGGTGTATACACAGAAGGTGTATGTGTCTTCACTGATTTTATTTATTTCTTATTCTATATCTATCCCACCTTTTTTCTCCAAAGAGCTCAAAGTGGCTTACGTGGTTCTCCCCCTCCCTGTTTAAGCCTCACAACAACCCTGTGAAGTAAGTTAAACTGGGAGTTGGTGATCATCCAGTGAGCTTTATGATCAAGTGCGGGGTTTGAACCCTAGTCTCCCAGGTCCTAGCCCAACACTCTAACCACTCTGCCACACTGGCTTGCCTTACGCTTCTGGGTCGTGGCACAGATTTGGTCCAGCAGGAGAAGGGAAGCAAATGGACTGAAACGACGGTGGTGAAGAGGTGGGTTTACCTAGGGAGGAGAGCCCATAAAGGCATCTTGGCCAAGCTACACACTGACACACACCTCTGTAGCAGGAATGGGGAATGCTTAGCACAGGTGCTGCCTGCAGCTGGATTTGAAGTGGCCTCTGTTCCCTCTTTTCAGAAGGGAGCAGCTGAGAGGGAGAAGGGTTTTGATGCTATGCAAAGTGTCTAATGGCATCTGCTTCTGCAAGAGGAACTGGTAGAAGAAGTTCAAAGTGGAGGGTAAAATGTCCTGGTGGAGGTCAACTCATTTCCTTGCAGAACCTTCCCCATACATGTTGCAATTGCGTGTGCGTAATTTTTGGCATGCAGTTGCATTTGGCATTTGGGTCTTTAAACTGCAAGGCGGGGCTTGCTGTTCAGCTGTGGATTAACATTATTTGCATTCTTCTTGGAGCATTGAGTTCCTTTTGTCTATGCACATTTAGAATAGAGAAATGATTTTGGAAGGCTTTTAAAATAACAACAACAATGTGGAACTTGTGTAGAGTGGAATTGCAAAGAAACAAGTACATGTCTCTATTTCCATGAGAATAACATTGTGCCTGTGTGAGTAAAGAGCATGCTATTGTGTGTGCATCTCGTCCCACCTGCTGCTACAATGCAGCCCTCCGCAGCTTTCCACAAGCGTGCTGCAGCCTGAAGAAGATTCCCCACACCTGCTGTGTGCAACCTCCATACTCAGTAGCACCGTGCCTTTGAATACCAGTACCTGGGAGCAATTGTAGGAAGAAGGCTACTTCCTTCAACCAGCAGGTGGGCTTTCCAAAAGGAGTTCAGCAAGATTCTGGCCTAGATGAACCTATGGTCAGATCCAGTATTGCTCTTCATAGGTTCTATGTTATTTCATTCTCAGGTTCTCTAAATTCCTGTTTTCTATCTGTTGTAAAAGTACCTTCGTCGTCCTGAATGTGCCCAAGAGGGCTAAGTCTCAACAAATTCAACAGAGGTTAAGCATTTACCCACATCTGCATCCAACATGAGCTGGGGGGGGCATGTTTCTTCCCCCCTGTACCCTTGCAAGTGATTTCATCTGCAGCCCACGTTCTGCCTTTACAAAATGTGTACAGTGAAATTGGGGGTCGATACATTTCAGCTGTTTGCCTGCCCTTCAGAGAGCTTTGCCTTGCCTCTTCTTTTGAACGGGTGGCGTAGTCAATCATAGGCCCATTAAGGCAGAAAGAAAAACATTTGGTATTGAACACTCTGGGCATTATGTTACTTCTTGCGTTCAATGTCAAAAGTTGAAAACCCCAAGTATAGGCAGAGAGGGATCATTTTATCAGGCCACGTTTCATCGTTACAACTCTACAACTACAATTAGTTCTGTAAAGGAATAGGCGAGCTTCTAAGCACAAACTACAATTAGTTCTGTAAGGGAATAGGCGAGCTTCTAAGCACAAATATAGCATTAAAATAAACCCCCAAGTAATCTTCTAGAAAAATAAAAGGAAACGCCTCTGAAGTTTTATGTCCAAAATAATGGATGGTGTGCAATGTGGAAGTGGCAAGAAATATAAGCAGATCCACACCACATGTTTAAAGAAAATTCAGTGCACATTTAAAGCATGTGACTCCCTCCACCATCCTGGGAACTCTAGTTTTCCTCTCATAGCTACAATTCCCAGCACTCTTAGCAAACTTCAGTTCTCGGGAGTCTTTGGGAGAATTCATATGCTTTAAATGTGCATTGAAACTATGTTGTGTATGTGCTCAAGAATCATTCCAAAATCCATCGTTGGGTAATCCCTTTTATTACAAAGGGCTTCCAGAGGTCGTTGCATTACAACTCCTATAATCCCTGACGATTGACCATGCTGGATGGGGCTGATGGGAGTTGGAGTCCAGCAACATCTTGAGGGCCACAGGTTTCCCACCTCTGATTTATTAGAACTAACAAACATGTCACGAAACAACTTTTCAAGATTGGGGCAGAACTGTAGTTTAGTAGTATTCCCTTTTCATGCAGAAGGTCTCAGTTTTGGTCCCTGGTGTCTCCAGGCAGCACTGGGATATTATTATTATTATTATTAGTAGTAGTAGTAGTAGTAGTAGTAGTAGTAGTAGTAGTATACCCACAGGTCTCAGGGCAGTTTACAACATAAAATCACAATATGAAAACACAAAATACCGGTACATAAAAAAACCACAACCCAATAACAACCCCCCCCCCGAAGTAAAGAGAAACATGGCAATTTTTAAATTAGAAAAGATAATAATAATAATAATAATAATAATAATAATAATTCATTTTAAAAAAAAATGATATTTATTGAAAGTTTAAAATTACAGAGAATAAAAAAGAGAGAAGGAGAAGAAGAAAAAGAAGGAAAAGAAAAAAAGAAATAATCAGAAGAAAATTAAGCAATACAAGTCAATAAAAAGAAAAAAAGAAAAATACAAAACACCCAATACATCAAAACCAACAACAAAAAAAGAAAAACAAAAAATTTAAAAACAAATCCAATATTCCAAAATCTTTATCTTCCATTAACTTGTTTCATCGACTTCCTCACACCTCCCTTTTTTGTATTCTAGTTATTAATTATCTCAGCAAATCCTTTTCATCTTTCACTATATTCTATCATTAAATTACCTTAATTTATTTTAACCTTATCTTACCATAAGAAGCCCTAGAGCTTAAAACTTAAAACTTATTTGTACATAATTCCTTATAGTATTTCTACTAAAGCCAAATAGTTTCATTCCAGCATTTTTCTAACACTCGTTAATTTTACAATAGTTCTCTAAATTAATTTTTAAACTTTCTTCCAATCTTCATCCATCCAATAATAATAATAATTCATATTGTTGCACGCCACCCCAGTCTTCAAGCACTTCGAGATTCCAGGGGTTCCAGGCGCTTACCCAGGGTTTCTGTTTCCTTTTGCAAACGAGGCACATATATCTTCGTGATATATGGTTTGTTTACAGGATTCGCCACAAGACCCAAAAGGGTCTTCTTTCTCCCATAGCTGCAGCTTTGGATTCAAACAGAAATCCACCATTGCTCTGCCTTTCTGCCTTTCAAGCCTGCAGCTTTTGCATCTAGGTCACCTCACACCTTTGCCTTTCTAAACTCTGGCTTTATCTGTTGAGGAGGGGACCTCCAGCCATTTGCTATCTCACATGAGCCCCTCTTAATGGCCCATCAGCCAAGAGGCTAGCTTGGCTTGAATAGCTTTTAACACTCGCCCGAGTTAGGGATTACAACCCAACAGTAAAATCAGCAGCAACTAGGCCCCTGACAACCTTCGAAAACCTCCTCCTAACAACAAAGGGAAACGGTAAAGGGACAGTATCCGCAATATACAAAATACTACTCCAAAATCCCGCAAATCCCCTAGACGCAATCAAAAAACAATGGGAGAATGACATAGGCTATGAGATTAACCCCACTCAATGGACCAGAATGTGGTCTAAACCCCCCTTTAAATCCATATCAACGAAAAGAAAAGAACTCACACTGAAACTCACCTACAGGTGGTACCTAACACTAAGGAAACTAGCGCTAATACACCCAGGAACCTCACCAAAATGCTGGAGAGGGTGCACCTCCACAGGCACATACCTCCACATGTGGTGGGAGTGTCCCAAAATCCAACTATTCTGGACGACAGCCATACAATATGTACAATAACTAAGCAAGTAATAGACATAACCCCAGAATTGGCCCTACTAAACATCTTCCAAGACAACAATGCCCATTTACACCACAAAGAACTCATAACCCACCTGCTTTCAGCAGCCAGAAATACCATAACCAGACACTGGAGAGACCTGTCAGGAGTAAGCATGGACCAATGGTACCAAATAGTATGGGAAACAGCCCTACTAGAAAAATTAACTAATAAACTGAAACTGACACGGGGACAAACAGAAGAAGACACCTTCACCCCGGTATGGCTCCCCTTTATCACACACACAGCCCAACAGGACAATGACAATAATCCACCAACAGCATACAAATCAATATGGCTAACCTGATCCAAAACACCCACCCACCTCACTCACACACGAAAACAAAGATCACCACAGCCAATCACAAGCAAACAATCACACCCTAGGCCAACCCCAACCTCTCTCACCACCAAAGGAACACAAGTGAACAACACAAACAACGCTGACACCAAACTCTACACACATTAAACATAATAGAAACACCGCCACCCGACCCCACCCCCATCCATCTTCCCTCTCTCCACCCCCCCCCCTTTTCTTCTCTCTTTCTTTTTTCTTCTCCCCCTAATGCCTAAACAAATGAAATGGATTTGTAAAAATGTTACATGGAAAAAACAAACAAAAAACGAGGCACTACACTTCTGTAAAACAAGAAAATCCTTAATAAAATATTTTATTAAAAAAAAAAAAAAAGAAAGAAATCTGGCACCCACAAACTCACAGCAATACATATATGGACAAAAGTTCCAAAGAGTTCACATATAAACCTGGTCCCTTATTTATTCAGTAATCTGGTGGAAAAATTTAAGATGGTCCACACCCAGACACTAATGGAATCCAATGGATTTCTGAATGCACATGGGGAGTTTCCAGTAGAAAGAGCAGGTGGCCCTGCTGAAACCCTTGCCATGCTGGAGAAGAGCAAGGCACATCAGGCTTTTGACACGGTTGTCTCTCTGAGCTCCCTCTCTGCCATTGTGGAGCTGGATGGTGATGAGAGCACAAGTGGGAAAATGTGAGGCCAACACATCACAAGTAAACAATGTGCCTATTTTGTGGTGTTGAGGTGGCAAAGAAGGTCCACTTCTCTGCCTCCATCGCATCCTCAGGTGTCCAGTGCAGCTTTTCATATTGTCTGTGAACTGTTGACATCTACTCCAGGAAATGGCATTTTAGACCTTTTGGAAGCCCACTGTAAATTATTTGCAAGGCACTCCACAGTAATCTGAGTGCCACAACCACACTTACTTGATTATGTAAAATTTCACCACAGCACACAGTGAGATGAGTAATGTAAGCTTTTTGTCAGAACCGCAGTGGAATGGAAACAGCACTGCATGAACAAATATGCGGCAGGGCAGAAATCTATGCCTCCGTGCATTCCTGTGTCCTATGAAGCATCTCCAATAAAAACACATATAAAACAATTTCATATGTAAGAACAACGTCAAATCCAATACAAATATACAGAATTAGAGCTGTGCGCCCAATTCAGCCAAAACCTTCTCAGCCCCAAATTGGGCTAATTCAGGCAGTTCCAGGTTTGAGGTGGCCCCAGATCACCAGAAGTCAGGTTGGAACACCTGGAGCAACCTGGAGCTGTAAGAAGGCAGGGTGGTTGGGCAGCAGGGGAGGGGGAGAAGCAGAGGCAAGCGTGCATGCTAATTAGAAAGCAAGTCCCTTTAACTCACTGGGACTTCATTTCATGTATGCATGCACAGTGGGGCTCTCAGGGTAGCATGGATAGGGTGGTGTGGCTTACCTGGCTTTGCAGCTCCACACATCACTATCAGGGAAGGGGAGGGGAGGGGCGGCTGGGAACTCTGTGGTGTGTCAGTGCAGTGATGGAGCCAAGCTGCACTCCTGCCACTGTACCTGCATCATGCAGAGCTTCCTATGACCCCTCCCTCCTTCCTCTCAGTAACCAGAAGTGATGTTGGGAAGCCTGGGCCTATGCCTCTCAGAGAGATAGAGAAAAAGATATACAGGTATACCGTATTGGCCTGAATATAAGCTGCATCCGCAAATAAGCCTCACTTTTAAAATTCGGGGGGTGGGGGTGGAGAGAGGCAGTACCAGAATATAAGCCGCTCACTTAAATTTCCACAGGCACTCACACACGTAAATGGAGTCATCGACATCGGGGGGGGGGGCACCTCCACGCAGCTCCATGGAAAGAGATTGGACAAAGGGCGGGGGGCAGAGCCGTGATTCTGCTTCCAAAAGCTGGGAGCCTCCCTCTTGAATTCCTGGCCAGGCTTTCAGGCTCCTGCTCTGCCCATGAGGAAGACAGAGGAAGGAAGGCATCCAGGTTTGTGAGGTTGTGGGAACTCGCATCCAAAAAGAACCTGCAGGCACGGAAGGAGGATTGAGAGGAGATCCCATCTTCCTGCCACCGCCCCCACCCCGTAATTAAAACTGAAATGGTTGGTGTGTAAAAGCCAATTTTTGTAAGGTCACGAATTTAAGCCGCACTTTAACTTTTCATGGTCGGAATTTGGGGGGAAAGTGTGGCTTATATTCAGGCCCATGCGGTAACATCAGAGCGGTTTACAACAATTGCACATAAAACCATGTAATAAAAACCAAATAAAAAAAGTTTAAATCAGAAATCAGCTGTTATAGAAAGATGCCTGCAAAGGCCTGGCAGAATAGAAAAGTTATCAGCAGGCATTGAAAAGTTGGCATAAAAAGTGCCCACTAAATCTCTACTGGCAGAGTATTCTATAATACTGGGCCATTGGCACTGCAAGCTCAGTTTTTTGTTGTCACCAATTTGGGGAATTTCCAGCTACATTCTTACAGAAGATATCAGTGATCAAGCTGGGATATAAGGGTTCAGGTAGTCCCTGGGGTACCCTGGATCTAAATTGTTCGGGAATTTTAAAATTAATACAAGGGCCTTGAACCTGGTTGTAGATGGGCAGCCAATGCAGAATAGTGCTGCTGTTGTTGTTGGCTAGATGCCCCCATCAGCAATCTGGCTTCTGCATTCTGCTCCAGCAAGAGCTTCTGAAGTGGGCCCAAGGGCAGCCCCACATACAGCACATTGCAGTAATCCAGCCTCGGGGCATGTGGTGTTGAGAAATCAGGTAAGCAACACAACTCTGTTCACCTACAGCTGCTCCTTCTTTCCCTTCCCTCTGTCAACCACACATTTAAACATTAGGGCTGTTCCTCTGGATCAATACAGTGTCGGATCTGCATCAGGGCCACCCCAAAGTCCACGGACAGTTTTGATAAGAATACCCACTTCTGACTACTAGTCACTGGGAATCGCATGTTGGTGCTTATGTCCAGCCTACAGGTTTCCCACAAGCTTCTAAGTTGGCCACTGCAAGAACAGGATGCTGGACTAGATGGGCCATTGGCCTGATCCAGGAGGGTTTTTCTTACGCAGAGGCTGATTCCAGGACAGTCCTTGTGAGCGTCATCCCATGTGCCCCACTCTTGCACTGCCTCTTCTTGAGTGTTGTCAGAAGACTCCAGTGCATTTGTTCCTAACTTTCTCTTCAGCTCGTTTTATTTATTTAATAGGAAATGTAAATTACCTTGCTGAGGAGGCAGAGAGACAAAACAATTTCTGTCTTGGATTATGCACACGTCTTGAGGGGCCCCGCTGTGTTGTTTAAATGAAACAACTTTTTTATTATTAAAAAAAATCCTTTTCACTCTAATTAACATTGGGTGAACTGAAGAAATACTGGCGCTGTGATTACGTAAATGCTTGTCCTTATTGTCAGCTTAATACATTTATTTACAGGACCCGTGTGTGCGTTTGGTGGATTGCCACTGTGTGGTTGTTCAAATGAACAAGAAGCACTTGCTGTTCGTTTTTAGCATGGCAATCAGAGCTTTATTAAGATTTTGTTATAAGCATGCAATGGGAAGCTTGTTCAGCCAGCACACAACTTGCCTATGTCTCCCAAGAGCTGTTGTTAAGATCATTTCTCATTTGACCAGATATTGAAACCTGCCCTTGATTACTGTAGCTTTTCTTGCATTTATTTACTTATTATTTGTACTTATATCCCATCAAATGGTCCCAAGGGATATATATATATATATTCAATTAAAACAGGTTCAAATGATCATTAAAATCATACAGTAAAACCATGAAGCAAAGCAAGAACAAAGTTAAGAAAAAGCCAATACAGAACAGTGATGTAAGTGGTAGCCATAGATGTGGGTAACGAGATGCTTCTTGAGTGATAGTTGAAAAGCACACATTGATGTTGTGAGATGCACCATCAGAAGGGAGGTCATTCCACAAATGGACCCATCAAGGTGAGGAAAGAGGATTGCAGTCCTAGTGCTCAGATGTAGGACCCAATGTCCTACCAACAAACCCTGGCTGGCTCTATTATTAAGCAGAATGAATGGACGTCTGAGGCAGCTGGTTTGGGGTCACATATTTGGTCGCTATTTAATGTATTTATTTATTTTTGTATCCTTGCTTCCAGGCAGAGGCATTTGTGGTGCTTTCTGCCTCAGGTGCTAAATAACTTGGCCAGCCATGTACACTGTGCATCTGGTGGGGTGGAGGGGGGCAGATGTTGTTGCTATTTGCTGTTCTGCCTCATGCAGAAAAATGTATTGAGTTGGCCCTGACCACTAGAGCTGGCTGGCTGGATTGATGTTCCCCTTCCCACTAGCCAAAGGGAATGGTGCTGATCATCATAGGAGGAACATGTAGATGTCATGACCGAGATATAGGTCATTGTCGTGAGGAGGCCATTCCCAGTGGTATCACTGCAGAAAACATAATGTCTGCTCCAGTTTACAGGATTACAATAAAACAATCTAACCACGGAGCAATCCAATGAATGCAGAGATGGGAAAGGCATTCAGCTCACATTTTAAGGCAAACCTACTTAATTCACACTTTTCTGAAATAATACGCAAACCTAAATAGAACCATCTCCTGAAATTTGCCCTTCTCTGAATCCTGCCATGCAGTTCTCCAGCCAAGTAATGTGTACTGCATTATATTAGGAAAAATTGGCTTGCAAAAGTATATTATGGAAAATGTGCATTTTAGGAGAAATTTGCAGTAAAATGCTGATGAGCTTTCAAAAGGACATCAGTCACAAACTGATGTGGAAATGAGGAGAACTGAAACAAGAGAAACCAAAACAAATGTAAGAGTTCCCCATCTCTGCTCAGATGTAAATGTCATTGAGTTCAGTGAGACTTACTCCCAAGTAACAGTGAACAGGACTGCAGCTTCAGTAGTAGTATTTTTAATTGTCATCATATGACAAGCTTTCTATCCTGCTTTTTTTAAAAAAAACCCTTCAGAGAAAAAACCCAACAAAATGCATTCATCCTCTCTGTTTGACCAGAAATGTACTGAGTCATTGCTATTTCTGCTCAGCAGCCCTCCAGTCCAAAAGCTGCAGGAAGTAGAAAGGAGGCAAAAGAAGTTTCTCAGTCACAGCTGGGTCCCCTCCACCAGCCACTCAGGCTGCTGACCCTTAAAGAATGCTGGCTGTAGCCAAATTAGCAGCAAGCTAGCACTTTTGCTTCCCACTGCTGTTAACACCAAAAAGGCAGGCAAAGGAAAGAGAAATCTCAGGCAGCCTGGGAATGCACATGACTGTAGTTGTGTCCCTTTAATCAAACCAAAGGCCAGAAGCCACCTGCTTTGCAGATTTGATCCATGATTTCAAAGCAGCTTCTGTTGCTCGAGTGGAATATGTGGATGTCAGGGAACCTAAGAATGTCCAGGCTCCATCACATGATCCAAAGTTCAGGTCAGATGCTGTGAGCCCATCCCAGGATGCTCCAGTTCTGAACTCTGAAAAGCCTCCCTGCTAACCAGCATGGCAATGTCTTGGTCTTATGCAACCATTCCTTGACCTAGCACAGAGATGGGGAACCTTTCGCCTTCCTGGAAGATGCAGCACCACTAAACCGAGGCACCTGCAGTGATGGTGCTGTAACACAACAAAGATCAGGCTCTCCATTCCTCTGGCTGCCATGGAATAGGCTGGGGGGTCCTTTTCAGCCAAATGGCCACATTCCTTTCTAGGCTACCTTCTGAGGGCCCAATGCCAGCAGAAAGTGAGGCACGGCACAAATGTTGATTTTACCTTTGTACACTAGGCCTGTTTCTACACACACTCAGAATAACATCCAGATAAGCAGGAAGCATGATCAGAGTTCAAGTGACATGCTCTTGCCAGGCAAGAACACTCAAGTAGGGTGCAAAGCAGGCCCAGAGAGAGGTGTGCTCTGGGGAAAGTCCCAAAGGCCAGACAGAGGGGACTGGAGGGGCCCACAGCCCTCATGTAGGTAATAAGATTTCTGGGCTCCAGCACGAGAGTCTAGGATTGGAAACTCTGATTCTTTACACCCACAAGAGACATAAGCATTCCCAGAGGACCAGTATCCAATTTCTAATGCATTGTGATCCTGCTTCAAAAACAAATCCAGGTAATTTCAGAAAGGCAAGATCTTGGAAGGCGAGGAACATATATGCCAATTGTTAAGTATAATTGCTTAATGTACATTGAAATGGGAAATAACTCCAAAGTGTCTATACGTATACTGTGAAGCACGGCATGGGAATTTCCATTGAAGCTAAAGAAGAGCTGAAGAGAGAGCCTAACATTAATCATTAAGGGGGGCTGTATCTCTGTGCCTCACTCACAAGGGGATGAGCTCAGAATCACACAAAAAGGATTGTATTACAAGTCTATGCATATGCTAATCTGTGGGTTTCCATCTTGGGTGGAATGGATCTTCGTTCTCAAGCTACTGAAGGGAATGGAAATACTAATCTCTCTTCAGGAAGCTGGAATGGATAAGAAACAGAGCTTTGGTTTTTAGCTCCGGATGCAATATGTTTTGTAAAGTGCCTTATACCTGGACAAGTATACAAATTATGCATCTATCTGAATGTAACTTTGTTTGTTTCAAGTTGTTTTGAAGTTAAGTTCTGCAGTAAAACTTGTGAAGCATATGACTGAACTGGGGAAAAATTATTTCAAAGAAGAGTCCATTTTTATTCATCCGATTTGCTTCCATATGCACAATATTAATATCTTCAATATTCACATATTTATTTGCTAGAGGCTCTCAGGACCATCTGACCTGTTCTGCCTAGATGGGGGTTAAAGTGCATGAATGCCACATGCAAATCATCATGCATGTGACAATTCGAGTGATGGTTTTATGAATCCAAAAAAAGATCACTGGTGTTTTCTACACACGCATTACAAAATGAACAAAATGTTTCCACCATATTTTTTTGCAGAAGCATGTGTTTTGTTGTGTCTACCTGTATGATCTCTTTGTTTTATTCGAGGCTTACACTTCCTGCATGGATGTGCTCTCCGAGTAGGGAAAAACACTGTGTTCGAAACTGTTCATGGATACATTCTCATTTTCCAAATGATTAGGCCTTTCAGCAGTCTGTTAGCCAAGCATACCCATTTCTTTACTTGGAGGTTTGCAGAGAGAGAGAGAGAAAAAATCCTGCTCCCCACAAAAAAAAAGAAGAAAAAGAAAAGATTCATGTTATTCCAGTTTCGTGACATGCAGTAAACCTTTGCCTCAGCAGGCTTTTGTCCAGTCAGAAGGGCAG
The DNA here is from genome assembly GCF_964188315.1 of Podarcis muralis. Classification (NCBI taxonomy): domain Eukaryota; kingdom Metazoa; phylum Chordata; class Lepidosauria; order Squamata; family Lacertidae; genus Podarcis; species Podarcis muralis. Next base: position 30,029,062 of record NC_135673.1, read on the forward strand.
CTGTGTGCTGATTGTAAAAAATGAGGTTGAGCATTGAAACTGACAGATTCCAGATGGGTCAGATCAGCGGTTCCAGAAACAAGGGAGAGAAAACACCCTGGCAGGATTGTACAAAAACTTTTAGCAACCTTATGGGCAGTTTGAAATAGGATCATTCAGGCCAAAGCTTGTGCATGTAATCTTGGATTTCTTAAACAAAACTCCAGAAGATTGTTCACTTCTCCACATTTCAACGACTTTGCAAATTCTTTTTTCTTTTAAGTCCTCGTGAAAATTTATCAGCATTTTAGTGCAAATTTCTTCTAATGTATATGCTTGAATGCTGTTCTGCAACTTCAGTAATAAAGTGAACAGTGCTGTTCTGCCTATTATTTATATATTTGCAAAGCAATTTTACCTAATATCCCTATTTTTCCACAGCGGTTTTCACTAGTGTATTTTTGTATGTCACTAACATTTGCATTTTAATGCACACTTTACCCAGGCAATGTGCATTTTTGTATATATTGAATGGCTGGAGAACTGCATTCCAAAATTCAAAAATGTATGAATTTCAAGGGATGCTTGTATTTTGGTTTGGACTTTGTATTGGAAAGTGTGAATTATGTAGATTTGCCTTTAGACTGAACTGAATCTAATCCCCACCCCTACATAGTGGGATGTGGCATTTCTTCCACCTAATACTCTCCCTTCATTAGTGGCACACCTTGGTAATATGGCACCCTGCAAGAGGCCAAAATATGATGACCCCTGCCCGCTAGCCCATGTGGCACCTTCCGAAAGCTGGGTAAGGAAGACACCAGGCTTTGGGAAGCAGGCACCAGGCTCTGGCATAGTCCTAAAGCCCCTTGTCTCCTTCCCAAAACTAGGCAAGCACTAACTAGGTTTTGGGAAGAAGGCTGGAGGACTCTGTCAGAGCCCTCACTAGGCTTTGGGAAGGAGGCAGAAAGGAATCCCCTTGGCCTCTGCACTGTGTGTGGGGGAACCACTTGTGTTGCCCTAAATCTGTCTCTGTCTCGGAGGGCATTCTGTCCAGAGTTCCATTCCAATGTTTGCAGTACAGATAAAGCCTTTAGAAACAAGCTTGCCATTTTTGCATTACACTGAATTAGCCTCGAGAATACAAATGATCTGAAATGTTTAAGAGGGATCAACTTAGAGACTTTCATTTTGGGAAGCATGAAAAGCCATCTATTTCAACACCATTGGTGTTGCAACTTCAGTAATAGCTTTCCCTTGGACAAGCATCAATTTGCAGATATTTATTATAACTGAACTCTTAATTACTTGAGGGGCAGAAAGGCGCAAGATGCTCATATTAGGAAGGATTCTGCTATAAATAGCCAGAGACTCAGACAGAGAGAATTTGCTAGAATGAAAAGGAGACAGCCGAGCCATGTTGGAGGATTTATCTGTATGTTTGTTTCACTTATTTCCCTGTATATCTTCTTGTTTAGAAAGGTCTGCAAATGTGGCTGCATGGGGCCTCCCACTAGGATGGATGAGAAAATAGAAATGTATACATTTAAAGGCGAACTTACCTAATTCACACATTACAAAACAATATGTGGACCGAAACACAGCCGTCTCTGAATCTTGTAACGTAGATCTCCAGCCAACAAGTATACCGAAAAGCATGCATATATTAGGGAAGATTGCTTTGCAAAAATGTGTTCATTGGGGGAAATGCATACAAATATGTGCTTATTAGGAAAAACGGACACTAATATGCTGAAGAAAAATATGAACTAATCTGGAAATGTGGCGAACTGAATTTAAGAATGGAAAAACACAAAACTGAAGGAAACCAAAATTGTCAGAATTGCCTTTCCCTGTCTCCAATTCAGGTTTACCTGGTCAAATCTGCTTAGGTTCACAGTAGAACTGTGTTGGGATGCTTGCAAAATTCTCCACATCCAAAACTCCCTGTGGATTTTGGAGTTCCAAACTGACTAGTCTCCTTTCCAAAATAGAACCAATGCTTTAGGAATCCTCCAGTAATCTGGCTTGTTTTTGTTTTTAATTTCTGGCTCCTATATAGAACAATTTCCCACACTCTATGTGTTCCTCATGTGTGCATCACGGTAAAACCCTGCAAAAAAGCAACCTGTGCCATCATATATATGTATAGTTCTGTCAAAATTAGTTTGGTAGGAGTACATACTGCACATGAAGTAAAACACCACACCAAAACGAATTGTGAAGCAATTATATATAGGATTGCATTAGGATTGCTTTCTTGTAGGGTTTTACTAACATATACATGCAAAAGAACTGAAAGCCACAACAAACTGACCACACTCTGATTGTGGAATTAACTTCAGGAATACTAGTGAAACTGGAATTCAGGAGTGGGACAGAGGCTTAAGAGGAAGCAAACTCATGGTGCAATACAAGAGGGAGTTGAAGAAATTTACTCAATGGAAAGCTGCCTTATGCTGAGTCAGACCTTTGGTTCATCTAGCTCTGTATTCACCATGACAAGTATGGGAAACCTTTGGCTCTCCAGATGTTACTGAACTGCAATTCTCATCAACCCTGGCAATTGGCTGTGCTTGATGGGACTGATGAGAGTTGTAGTTCAGCAACATCAAGAGGGCCAAAGGTTCCCCACACCTGATCTGTGGTGGCTTGCAGAGGTCATCCAAGGTTTCAGGTGGAGGACATTACTATCCCTCTGTGAAAATGCCAGGGTCTGAAACTTTGCATAAAGGCCGATGCTGTATCACTGAACTAAGACACTTCTAATTCCTACAGAAGAGCCATAGTTCACTGGTAGAGCATATTATTTACACCTAGAGGTTCCAAGGTTCAAACTGTAGCATCTCCAGGCAGGACTTGGAAACCTGTCAGAGTAGAGAGTGCTGAGTTACATAGGCCAGTGGGTCTGATTCAGTACCAATGCAGCTTTCCATGTTCCTAACTATGTCAGGTTGGCTTCAATTCTTTCTGGAGACACTTGTTTTCCACCTTCTAATTCCCAACCCCCAGCCCCTAATGCTAGCATTAATAGAGATCAGCTAATCAGCTTTGAGGATTGCTAAAGCAGATGCTTTCCCATGAACCAGTTACATTTTCTTAGGCTGATCTCCCTCTCCACCAAGCTTTTCTTAAAGCTAGCATTTTGAGCAGACTTTTCCCTGATTTCGCAATCTTCTTTACAGACCAAATCAACGCACGTTGTATTAAATAGCTCAGAAGACTTTGAATGACCCTGTTCTTCTTTGATTTGGGGGAGCCGTTGTTTGTGTGGCTCTTACTGAGCGGGTCTAAGAACTACCTACTTATTCATTGATCCGTCTTCGGATCAACGTCTGTGTGTAAGAGAGACGTGCTAGGTGAATAAGCCCCATGCTCAGGCAGGCAAGTAAATCAGGCAGTCACTGAGCAAATAAACCATATTTATTATTCATTCAGATTGTATTTGTCTGAAGTTATAGACTCTTCCTTTCCCCTCAATCTCTCTGCAGGTATGTGAGTTCTGCCACTGAGCGACAAGGAGGCACATCCATGAGGAAGGTAATTCCTTGCTAAATGACTGTCCTATCCTAAGAGAAATCATTCATTGCTATGTGTTGATAATATAGAGTTGTCTCTAAATTTGTGTCTATGCTGGTGGGCACATCTGACAATCCAGTGTTATGTGTGTTGTTTTTCAAGTAAAGGCTAATGTAGATTTTTCCCCCCAGCTTATCACCCTGCAATGTACTTCTGAAATGATGGATTTGTAAGCCATGCCATTCCTTGAGTATATAAGAAATGCTTAGCTGGATTACTTGCACCAGAGAGCAATCAAGCGAAGCTTTTTGTTCCCAACAGCGAAAACTTTTGAAGAATGGGCAGAATGGGCAGTATCCAATGCACTTGTTCCATTAGCATGATAATTTGCCCTTGTGCAATTCAATTTTCCCCCTTCTTCTCCACCCACACCCTGCACCCTCCTCATATCTGCTCCAGAAGGCTTGGGGGAAACCCAGAACAGATTTAGGGGGCATGCTGCAGTGTGGAGAGGGGCAAAAGTCTGGTTGTGCGGGCATAAATCATTTTGTAATTGAACAAGTTACTTAGTGATGCATTGGATACAAGCCCATGGGTATAGCAGCTCCCTTTTTGTTTGTCCCCATTATCTGTTAATCAGAGATATTCTGCTTCTGAATACTGCTTCTGAGGGGTGTGTGGGGAAATAGGGGTGGTACCTCTGGTGGGGGACACGTGTTCCTTCTGAGGTAGTTGGTCCACCTTTGGTCCCCAGTGTGCACTCAGCTCTCAGCTGTGGCTCCTGGATGTTGTCAGTGTGCCACAGCAGCCACACCCCAGGAAACTGCTTCAACAGGCTGTCTAAACCAGGTAAGGGTAGCAGATGGGTCTCAAACTCTCGGTGATTTTGGGAATTTCCCTGCACGTGAAGACAGGCTCTGGCAGATTGAGTGGACAAGACCAATAGTGGGTTCAACGGTCACGAAGGCACATGCCATACAGAGAAGCGAGGGGCAGGTGTGGATCGTCAGCCTGGGAAGGTAACCTTTCTAGGAGCAGGTAAACTCTGATCTTAAACCTCTGCTGCCTTATAGGACATCTCCGGGAGAAGAAAAGGTTATGGAGTAAAGCCTAAGCAAATATAGAGTGGAGTCCCTAAGACAGTGGATGGCACCTTGTATGCCTCCTTTGGGCAACTCCTGCAGCCAAACTGGTGCCAGATGTATTGGTTTCCTTTCCTTTGGACCACATCAGTGAGGCCGAGGGGAGGGGTCTTGTTATCTGGGCAGGCTAGGACCTTCATACACACTGTCCAGGCTTGTGCCCCAAGGAGGTCACTTCAGTGCTGTTAGCGCAGTGGTTTGACTTCACCCCCAGAGGTGCATTGTCTATTGAGATAGACGGATGCTAACTGCTTCTGAACATGGAAGCTCCATTCTGCTGGCACACCTTAATAGATGTGGCATGCATCAGAATGGGTGCAGTTTGTCCTCCCTCCTAAAATAAAAGCTGCTGTTCAGAGATCTGGCCATCCATTCCCTCTGAGCTGCACATTCCACACTCTGCCCAATTCTTTGTTTCCCCCCCTGTTTTTTTTTCTTTTCTTTTCCAACTGTCATTTTACATTCTAAAGCCACCAATATGGCTGTGCACTGGATTCACTCCCAATCCCAAACTGAATCAGGCCAATTTGAGAGGGTCCAGGCTTGGCAGAAGCCAAGTGTAGCAGCCCTGGGTTGCTGTGGGTTGGGTCAGGCTTCCCAGAGCAATCTGGAGCAGGCAGCAGGTGGGATGGAGAAGCAAGCATGTTCCACCACAGGGACTGCAAAGGGAAGGAGAACCCTTCACTCATCAGCTGTTGAGCAGAAGATTCAATCCTGTGGAGTGCCTTGCTTCACAAGTAGCCCTAGGTACCGAGAACACTTAGTCCACACCAGCATGGGTATATGTTTGGTGGTGGTGGGGGGGGGGTTCTTCCAAATATTTTTTGAACTTCTACAAACCTCAGAGTTCATTCAACTATATAGTGGTACCTCTGGATACGAACAGGATCCATACCGGAGCCCCATTCGCATCCTGAAGTAAACATAAGACTCGTTTGCGCATGTGCGGGTCGCGTTTTGCCGCTTCCGCGCATGCGCGCGAGGTCATTTTGAGGATATGCACGAGCAGCGAAACCAGGAAGTAACGTGCTCCATTACTTCTGGGTCGCCACGGAGCGCAACCCGAAAATATTCATCCCGAAGCTACTGCAACCTGAGGTATGACTATACTAGTACAGTGGTGCCTCGCAAGACGAAAAGAATCCGTTCCGCAATTCTCTTCGTCTAGTGGTTTTTTCGTCTTGCGAAGCAACCCCATTAGCGGCTAAGCGGATTAGCGCTATTAGCGGCTTAGCAGCTATTAAAGGATTAGCGGCTAAGCTGCTAAAAGGCTATTAGCGGCTTAGAAAAGGGGGGGGGGGCGGAAAAAAATCGCAAGACTAGCAAGACGTTTCGTCTTGCAAAGCAAGCCCATAGGGAAAATCGTCTTGTGAAACAACTCAGAAACGGAAAACCCTTTCGTCTAGCGGGTTTTCCGTCTTGCGAGGCATTCGTCTTGCGGGGCACCACTGTATTCCCCACCACCACTTGTTTCTCAATGGCCCCATGTTGGTTAAAATCCTGATGACACCTACAACCTGAGTTTGCTGTAAGAAGGAATGTGTTTCTTTTTCTGGTTAATTGTGAGCTGCATGGTGATTTCCCTCTTGCTCCCCGTCTCCCCCAATCTACTGCCAACAGTAGGTTAGTCTGAGTTCGAGCATCAGGAATCAGAAAAAAATATATTTCTGCCTGTTCCTATCATTGCACCATTCACGATTCTTCAAATTTCTGTTTCTTCCTAGTAATCCATGTTTCCCACCCACCCCCAAACAAAGTGCCCTAACCCAGAGTTTCCCAAACTTGGGTCTCTAGCTGTTGTTGGACTACAAATCCCATCATCCCTAGGTAGCAGGACCAGTTGTTGGGGTTGATGAGGGTTGTAGTCCAACAACAGCTGGCGACCCAAGTTTGGGGAACCCTGCCCTAACCTAAGATTTATTTTCATGGGTGCAAATAATCTCCTGATTGTCCTGGTCTCCCTTTTCCATATCCTCTCCAGATCTGCACAATCCCTTTTGAGAGGAAATGCCCCAAGCTGTATCTAGTAGATGTACCTAATGGGAATTGTATTCATTGTGGAGGGGAAAGGTTTGCTATGTAGAAGGGAAGCAGTCCTGTAGCCAAGTCTGGGCAGCATCTTGTGGTATGGCTCCAGTTTCTCCACCTCATCTCTCCTATACCATATACTCGGAGGCTCACATATCCTCGACTGCATTCGGTTCTTCCCTCAAATCACAGGGTGAGGTCCAATGCAGGGGGAGCAGACACCTGTTCATGTGGCAGAGTTCCCGACCTGCACCCCACATGCCACTAAAATCTTTCCTGGAGAGTAGGGAGACTCTTTTTTGCTGTGACTAGGGACATAACCAGGGACCAGGAGTCCCCTTCATCAGGTGATGGAAGCAAGGACTCCAAACCTGAAAGGGAAAGGCACTGCAGGGGCAGTCAACAAGAAACTGCTCCCCAATGACCCTGTGGGACCGGTGACCCCCCCAGCCTGAGGATGTTGCACTGATTCCACAGTCCCTGGAAGACCTGTCCCTTCCCCACCCTGTTACAGTAGGAGACTACTAGGGAAGGCTGGGCCCCTTTAAGTAGAGCAGCCTCTTGCAGCACAGGTGTTCTTAGTGATTAGGCTGATCCCTCTGCTGCAAAAGGGCACTAATTCAGCTTGTTTCTTTCTGGGGTAACTTCAGTTTGCTGCATTCCCTAGCTTGCCAGGCCACAGAGCAGGTCAAGAGGATGAGTAGAGCAAATGTAAGTCCTACTTGTGCAATCAAATTTCCATTGTTCAAGCGGATGCCACCCATGGGATCCATCTCCAGTGCAGCATGGCCAGCACCAAGGGGTGGCCAAGGCATAGTTCTGCAGTTAGGACCCACTTGGCATGGAAGGAGAGAGGAGCACTTAACTTCCAATGTCTCCTCTCTCCTGCCCTGGCTGAGGAACTTCTCACTTACTATGCAATATTGCCTGGATAAAAATAGAGGGGGAAATTGTATATCTGCAGTCCTATGTATGCTTGTGGTAGCAAATTCCATAGTTTAACAATGACTGTGTGGTGGCCTGCTTCTTTTTGTCTCTGCAGAACCTCCTGCCATTCTGCTTTGTTGAATGGCTCTGGGTCCTGGTTTTATGAGAGAGGAGAATATTCTCTCTCTCTCTCTCTCTCTCTCTCTCTCTCTCTCTCCATTTTCCCTCACAGTAGATTCAGCTGGTTGTACTTCTAATAGAAGAGCTGCAATTCAAACCCACATTCAGCTCAATTTTACTCTCTGGCGAGGCGGCAAAGGCGTTTGAAGGGAAAGGGTGCTGCCATTTTGTGTCCACATATATGCTTTTGCCTGGAGATGGTGTACTTGAGCTATGGGAAATATTCTCCCCTTGCTCCTCAGGTTTAAGTTCTAGAGACCTGTACAAGGGATCTGGAACTGAAAGGAACTCCACTGTGTGTGTTTGTGCACTAGTGGGATGTTTTAAAAGCATCAACGGTGTCTCTTTATGCAGCAAAATAGAGTTTGTGTTTTACCAAGGGCAGAAACCCCCAAGTAGGGCTTGCCTCAGCTGAGTGACAGGAAGAATGAGGCGGAGGGGTGGGACTAAGAGTGGTCTCCAGCACCCTCGTTCCATTACTGCAAGGATTTATGATAGTGCAACAGAACCTTTCCCCCCCCTTCTCCGTCCCATGTGCAACCTGCACCCTCCACAAATCTGCTGCAGAGCGTGGGGGGGGGGACCCTCAGAACAAATGGAGGGGGGGTTGTAAGAGGAGGAGAGGGGTGGAGTTTCATTGTGTAAAGGTTAATTGTTGCATTAAGAGAGCAAGAGATTTAGCACTGCTTTGGATACAAGCCCCGAAGCCGACAAAAAGCTGGATCCATCAGTTTAAAACAGTGCAGCTGTTTAAGATGACCATTCTGCCAGATCTCTCCCCCTTGCTTTTTGGATTGGCTTTGCTGAGGCATTTCCCTGTGGTTACCCTGGGTATCTAATCCAGCCCCTTGAATATGCACGTCCAGATGCTGTTGGGAAGAGTCAGAGCAGGGGGGGGTGTTCGTGAGATGTTATTGCTGCTTGCCAGGAGGCTGCTAAGAGTTTTATGGGGTTCCCCCCCCCCTTCCTCTGGGCTATTCTTCATGGAGTGAACGTGGGGTAATTAGCTGAACCGCCAAATACTCTGAACAGAAGGCCTGGCAGTTCCATTGGCTTTGCAGTGCACGTCTTGCATTTTAAACTCCATTCTAAGTAATCGAGAGCAACATTGTGTAGCAAAGTGCGCAATTAGGTAGGCATTCAGGATTTCAAACAAGGCACAAACTTTGAGCGCAGCTGCTGATAGCATTCATTTTCTTCAGACTTGATTTGTGTGGCTTTTGACAGGGGATGAGTAATCTCTTGCATCTGAGAGTAAATTTTGTCATTTATAGATGCAGATTCAGCTTCCAGACAGATAATAGGTTGTGCTACTGCTTGCTTTTTTTAAGTTACAGCTTAGGAAGTGATCCGTTAAGATTCCGTAAACATTGCCTGTAGGTCTAAATTACTTGGGAAACTTATTGGAGTCAGTGGAGGGTTTTATGAAAGAATCAAACTATTGGTTAAGAAGATTTTAAAGACTGTAACAAATGACATGTTTTCATTAGGTCAGCAAGTGCTTGATAGATTTAAGCCAAATTTTGAATTGAGCAAGAAATAGAAAGCTCTTAACTTCAGCCAGTCACTCTCTTCTGGGGGAGATGAGGTAAGCAAAGATCTCTTTAACCCCCTTTATTCCAGGACTAATGGGACGCGGATGGCGCTGTGGGTTAAACCACAGAGCCTTGGACTTGCCGATCAGAAGGTCGGCGGTTTGAATCCCTGCAACAGGGTGAGCTCCCGTTGCTCGGTCCCTGCTCCTGCCAACCTAGCAGTTCGAAAGCACGTCAAAGTGCAAGAAGATAAATAGGTACCGCTCCGGCGGGAAGGTAAACGGCGTTTCCGTGCGCTGCTCTGGTTTGCCAGAAGCGGCTTAGTCATGCTGGCCACATGACCCGGAAGCTGTACGCCGGCTCCCTTGGCCAATAAAGCGAGATGAGCGCCACAACCCCAGAGTTGGTCAAGACTGCACCTAATGGTCAGGGGTCCCTTTACCTTTACCTTTATTCCTGGACTGGGAAGCAGCCGGTTCTTCACCTGAAGTTGCAGGGAAGGGGCTTATAGAGCAAAACTGCAAGTTACATTGAAATACATTATTATAAGTCCCTATTTAAAAACACAGAGAGCAAGAAAATGCAACTGCCGATAGGGATGAACAAATCAGTCAGTTTTGATTGCTTGCCATTTCTCATTTTTTCCAATCTTTAGTATAGTTTTCCACATTTCTACAGTAGTTTGCAAAGTCTTTTTTTTAAATTCTCCATGAAATGTAATCAGCGAATTTCTCCTAATATACACATTTGTATTCAGTTTCCCCCTAATACACACATTTTTTGCAAAGTAATGTCCCTAACAAAGTGTATTTTTAAATAGTATCTGCATTTTTATACACACTTCACCTAAGTACATGCATTTTTGTGGATATTACTTGGCTGGTGAACTGCACTGCAAAAGTTTGAGAAGCACAAATTTCAAAGGATGGCTAAGTTTCTAATCACATGTTGTTTAGAATAGTGTGAATTATGTAGATTTGCCTTTAAGTGCAAAATGAATCAAATCTTCCCCATCCTTAGCTGCAGGAGGGAGATGCAACTTTACTTATAGCAGCAAGGTATGGATGTTTCTACACCATGAGAGGCAGTGAGCAGCATTGTGGAAATGTTTTAGTGTAGAAACAGCACGGAAAAGGGCTCAAACACAGTGCAGACAATTCATTCCCTTGCCCTGTGCCTAGATTTAACAATGTCAGGGGAAAAATGCTAAGCACATCTATGTCCTTGAGTGGCTTACTCCAGAACAGTCCGAGCTCAGCTCATTGATATCTGTAGAACTTCAATGAATGGTTTTCAGAATTGCACGAAGAACGTATCAGAATAATAATAAAAAAGCTTTGCCATTTTTGCTGTGCATACTGAGTTATGATTATGCGATTTGATAGAGGCACTGTAGGAAATTGTGAAGCCTGTGGATAAGAGATTGACAAATAATGTTTATTTATTTATTTTCTTTCCTCCTTATCGGAACACAGTGCTCTTAGCCCCTTATGAATTACTATCTTCCTTAGCTGCCTCAGCCAAACATTGCGAGACATTAAAAATCATCACTTATCTGATCATAAGGGAAGATTGTGCGTCACGTTCATTGGCTTTCTCTGTGCTTGTTTTGCATTTGGGACTTCTGTGCATCACTTTCAGCTGCATCTAATTTTTTTACAGAGCAATTACTAGCAGGTGTGAGGGCAGCATTTTCCTTAGGATGGCATCGTGTCTGGAAATGGGGAATAACCTTTTGTACTACTCCCCACTGCGGTCCTGATGAAAACCATGCAGCTTGCGTGTGACTGCTGCTAAATGACACCCACACCATACATTGATGCAACTTCAGTAGTCATGTCTTCCCCCAAGGAACTCTGGGGACTGGCATGTGCTAGGGGTACTGTGAGTTGTTAGGAGACCTCTATTCCTCTCACAGAACTGCAATTCCCAGAGCTCTCTGGGAAGAGGAATTGACTGATAAACCATTCTGGCAATCTGGTGCCCTCCAGATGCTTTGGACTATAACTCACGCCATTCTCAGTCTTGTGTTCAGCACATTTCTATACCAGCTTGCTTTAAAAAAGGTCCTCATGAAAATTAGTTAGGATTTTACTATTCATTTATTCTAATACACACATTTTTGCAAACAATATTCCCTACTATTTTTGAATGTTATTTTCACTAATGTGTGTATTGCCCAGTTTCCCCTAATATTTGCTCAAAAACCTTTGGGTTTTTGAAATATGGCAACCCTACCATTGCCTGCTGGCCAACACAGAGTCTCTCACCCCTCAAAGAATAGGGGCCACTACCTCCTTGCTGAGATAGTCTAGCATCCTCTGTTGATGGTTCCCAGAACGGGACTTTCTAATTAGATTTGAGTGGCCATGGTGAGTGTGAAAGGAGCGCGGTAGAGAAGATGCTACTTGAAATATTGGGGACCCAGGTTGGCCATGACAGGGATGGCTAAGCTGCAGCCTTCCAGATGTTTCTGACATACAACTCCAGTCAACCCTGACCATTGGCCGTCCTGGCTGGGACTGATGTGAGTTGTAGCTCAGCAACCTAAGCTGCCCTTGATTTAGGATTTTAAAGCTGACAGGAAAAATAGTCTGGCAGCCATAAAGATGTCTCAAAAGATGGCTCATTGCAGCTTAGACCCATCAGTAATCAAATACACATTTCCTGTTGAGCCACGCAAGAGAAAAGTTGTAAAGCAAGCATTTAAGGTGCAAAATGGGTGTTCCATCACTTTGGGAAATTCCAGCTAAATGTCATAACAGCAACATGTCCCCTCTATGACTGGCCCATACCCAGCAGAGTACTTAGCATACTTATTTTTCCAGCCCTAGTCCATTTACGTAGTTCTCTATGTGGGAGAGGGGAGAGGAGTAAATGTTGCCGGTGGAGCTAAACTGTGTGTGAACCAAAACCACACACTCAACATCCTGCATTGCAGGCACTAGGCACTGATAACGTGCTACTTGCTGTGGTTTAGAAGGAGCCATAAAGTATACTGTTCTATCTCACATTCAGATACACACCCCTTCCTGTTTTCTAGAGCAGTTTGAAACCGTGAGTTCTTTTATGCCAGTTTGAAGCTAGATTATACTGAATTCAGACCATTGGCCCATCTAGTTTATTACAATTGTTGCAAGTTATTTTCCCTAACATAATGGATTTATGTATGTTACTTTCACTAACATATATCCTTTCCCCTAATAAATGCACTTTTATGCATATTGATTGGTTGGAAAACTGCATTGCCAAATTCAGAGAAGTGTGGATTTTGAAGGACAGCTGAGTTTTAGTTTGCACATTGGTTCAGTATTGTGAATTAGGTAGCTTCTCATTAAAATGCAAATGAAACTGAATGTCTCTTCCACACCTACTGACAGTTAGCAACTCTCCTCCGAGGTGTGGTCTTTCAGTGTTCTGCTATTTGAGCTCCAGTAGCTGGAGGTGCAAGAAATAGGACCACGTATGTCCAAGGCATATGCCCTTCCCTTGCATTATGACCATCATGCTGTACTGTACAGTGGTTGCTTTTTAAAATAATTTCCCATGCATTTTCCTAACTCACAGCTCAATGAACTTGCTTAGACTCCTCTATCATCCCCAGAAAGTCCTCCTTAATTATGTTCCCTTGAACAATATAATTCAGTGTGCAGGAAGGAAAACAAGAAGAATGAGGCTGATTGACTCCTATTTTTAGACATACTAATCCCTTCTGCTTTCTCTGATCTCTTTTGCTGGCCTGTTCACCATCATCTTCAGAGTCTTTTACAACAAACCAGAGAGGGGTGTGCCTTTGTTCCTTTGAATAGAAATCCTTCAATTGGTTCCAATAGAGCTTATTTTTTCTTGGGTACAAATCTCTTACACCACAAGGAAACCATCTCACAGATGTTCCAAATGTTGCATTTACTTTGGATAATTCCACTTTCAAGTGTTCTTACTTGCCAAAGTTGGAAAGGGAGCTGTGTTGGGCCGTACCATGAAATCCCTTTGAACTGGTCTTTTCCATGAATGTACAGTGGTGCCCCGCAAGACGAATGCCTCGCAAGACGAAAAACCCGCTAGACGAAAGGGTTTTCCGTTTCGGAGGCGCTTCGCAAGACGAATTTCCCTATGGGCTTGCTTCGCAAGACGAAAACGTCTTGCGAGTCTCGCCATTTCCCCCCCGCTTTTTCCCCCTTTTTCAAAGCCGCTAAGCCGTTAATAGCCTTTTAACAGCTTAGCCGCTAAGCCTTTAATAGCCACTAAGCCGCTAAATCGCTAATAGCGCTAATCCGCTTAGCTGCTAATGGGCTTGCTTCGCAAGACGAAAAAACCGCTAGACGAAGAGACTCGCGGAACGCATTCTTTTCGTCTTGCGAGGCACCACTGTATTGTGAACCGCCTACTTGTGTAAGTTGCACAGATCTGCAGTTAAACAAAAAGGCAGATAGAATTTGGAGTAGGCTCTCATCCCCCAGATGTCACATAGAAGGATGTGCATTTTCAAAGTACACTCAAAAGTGGTATACATGATTTTATTATCGCAGGTATCCTGTGATAGGTTAGTCTAAGAGAGAGAGACTGGACCAGAATGACCAAGTGATTTGAATCCTAGTTTCCTGTGTCTTAGTCCAATGCTCTAGCCACTACACCACACTAGTTGGTCTGAAACTGTCTCATAGTGAGTAAGGCCACTGGGCCATCTGAATCTCAAGGTTGTGTTTGAGCCCCATTTTGGGCAAAAAGATTCCTGCATTGCATGGGGTTGGACTAGATGACCCTCATGGTCCCTTCCAACTCTACAATTCTATGACTCTGTGATCTGGCAGCAGCATTCCAGAGTCCCAGGGAGAGAGGAGGTCTTTCCCGATCCTTCTGAGTTCATTTAACTAGAAATGCTGGACAGGGCTTCAGGTAACTGCATACAATTTCTACCCTGGTCCCTTCCTTTCCAACGCCATATAAAACTTAAGTTATTTAAAAGCATTTATGAACCACCCACCCACCACAGGCACATTGGAAGCTTGCCCAGAAAGGCATAAACACAAAAAAGGCTCCCCACTCCTTTCATAGTAACTGCTTTCCCCCAAATCCTCTGAGGCTAAGGTGGTCACCTGAGTGACGTGCTTCCTGAGCCATTTCCATAACACACTGCGGTTCAGTGACTCAGGCGTGACAGTCATGCTAGGCTCATGTTTCTGAGGTTGTTCAGTCATATCCCACCATTGCAGTTACTCAAGCGGGGGTCGGGAGAGCAGGAGGCTATAGCTGAGCAATTTTTAGGGAAGGACCCTAAAAGGTTTACACGCAAACAGCCTGATCTTGCATTGATTCTGATGGCCAGTTGGTACTAATACAGTACATCATTAAAACATTTGGCCAGGCTGTCTGTGACCTATAAGATCAGACCCTATTTTATGTCAGACCCCTGAATTCCTGATCCCCCCCCCCATATATATATTTATGCTGCTGTTTATTGATTTTAGGTTGTATTTTGTTTTAATGCTTTTAAAAACTATTGTACACCACTTTTGGGTGCAGCCAAAAGTGTGCAGAACAACAAATATAAATTTGCAGGCTAGTGTCTGCCTGTATTCATCGCTCCCTTCTTCCATCCAGACAAGAAAATATTAACAGAATTGAAGGGGATGTTCCTGGCAGGCCTAAGCACAACAGGTCCAGTGGGGGATGTGGACTGGGCCAAATTAGGAGACTTGGAGGACCCCATTTGGCCCATGACCCTGAGTTTCCCTGCCCGTGTCCTATAAGCAGAGCACTTGTGTGCTCCAGCCATCAGTCTGAGGCTAATAGTGCCATCTTGTTGAGTTCCATCTTCCATGGAACTCAAGTTAGTTCAGTAGCTCTGATGGATATGTACAGAGTTTGCATGGCTGAGCTGCCTCCCTCCCTCCTTTTTTATCTTAAATTTCAGGCTAGAGGGTCAGGGAAGAATTTTTGGACAAAAAAGGAGAAGCCAGAATAGTACACGGGGGGGGAATGATCTCTGCTGGAGCTTTCTACGTGGTTATTTGTGCCAGAAGAATGCCATAAAACATCTTCTCTAACAGAAGAACAAAAAGAAAATTCTCCAAAACCCACAACTGGGCAGGGCCCCTATTAAGGGCCAACCAGAATGTCACAGAATTGTTCAGATTCCCCAGGTGTCCTCATTAGGCAAGACATTACATAAAGCAAGGGGGGGTGAGGAAGAATCATACTAGGACACAGGAGACCAGGGTTCAAATCCCCACTTGGCCATGAAACTCACTGGGTGAACTTGAGCCGGTCACCATCTCTCAGCCTAACCTACCTCTCAGGGTTGTTGTGGGGATAAGAGGAGGGGGAATAGAACCCTGTGTGCACCTTGAGCTCCTTGGAGGGGGAAAAAGTGATATATAAATGCAATACATAAATGTGTACATAAATTTGTTTTTACAATATCTTGCCTGTCGAAGACTTCTGGAAAATTTGAATCTTAAGTTTGTTTTATTTGGGAACAACGCGTTTAATGTTCTCACCTAGAACATAACAGAAGAACGTACTGGATTAGGCCAAAGGCTCATCTAGTCCACCAACCTGTGCCTATGGGAAGCACTTGTGGTTGTCCCAACTGGTATTCAAAGACACCCTGTCTCTGACAGTGGACATAGAACACAGCCATTGTGGCAAGTAGCCTTGTCCGACATGAATTTGTTTAATCCCATTTAAAGCCATCCAAGTTGGCGCTTACTTCCATTAAAACAACACATAGCAGTCCCTGGGTCATTATCTGAGGCTAGATTTTTATTTTTTATTTTGCAATGCTTTCTCAGTGGAAAGAATCTGGACCCAGAGTCCACCAAAAGCAGCCAATAAGTCTGTCTTCAGCCAAGTAACAGCCAAGGTGGGAGAACCGATTCCTAAGGGGGATGGCCATTGCTCGCCATTAAAGAGAGCTCTCAAAATAGGTGATAAGGGTAGGGATGGGGGGACGCAAATCTGATTCACTTCACATCTAAATCTGAACCTGCATAATTAACACAGTCCAATACAATATTAGAATCAAAACAACAGGTCTTTGTGGTCTTGGACAAAAGTTTTCTTTCCATTTCTTCCTTCCTGATCACTTTCTAACTGGATTACTCAATGCATTCAAAGCTGATGCTCTACCACTGAATTATTACCATTTTTCATAGCAGCAATGGAAGAGGGTTGGTTGTGTTGGTGCCCCTCTTGTGGGCTTCCCAAAGGCATCTGTGGGGAGTTGGGTGCTGAACTGGATGGGCCTTCAATCTAACCCACCAGGGCTCTTCCTGTGTCGGTTCTGCAGGCACTATGCACATTTTCCTCTCTCTCTCTCTCTCTCTCTCTCTCTCTCTCTCTCTGGGGGGGGGGGGGGGGCGGCCTTGCGGCTCTGCATTCTGAAAAATGAGTTAATTCATGAGCTCTTGATAAGGTTGGATGTGATTGTCTACGTCCTCCTGCTGTCTGATTTTGATTTATTCAAAATAATTCCTGCTCATGGAAATTTACTGCATTGTGTAGGGTGCACTCAAACAGATTGCAGGGCGGTCGCTGCTGCTTATTGATTCTGCTGCAATGTGGAAGCTTCCACTGGGGGGGGGGGGAATGAAATCAGCTTTCTTCTAGCCCTTTGTGGTTGCAAACTTCACTTTGAAACCAGAAAAGCAGGTAGAAAACATGAGTTGGTTTAAAATTGACGCAGGCACACATTGCACAGGACATAATGAAAAATGGCATGTAGCCGGGCCGATCCACTCATCCATGGTGCCCTGTTGAAAGTCACAGGCAAAGGCCTTGAAAAACCAGTGCATGCTTGCTACCTCCCCAAGGCCATCTCTTTGTGGTGTGCATGTGTTCCGATTTTTCTCTCTTTCTGGATACTATTAGCACAATTCCACAAAGCTCTCATACATAGATTTATTGAAGATTATCAAGACACGTGTAGAAATATTACTCACATTCCAATAGGCTGTTCTGTGGCTCTGAATGAAGATGGTTAGAAGCTTTTTATGAAGTTCTCTGTGGAGTTCTGTAAGGACAAAGTGAGTTCGCCCTTCTTCTTGGGTTTGCCGTGACTAGACTGCCACTAGATTACAAAAGAGGAAGAGGAGGTATTGTCCTGCTCTCTGACAGAGCCAGCAGAAAGTAGAATATTGCTGTGCCTACATTTCCCAACCTGCCTTGGGGTCTAAAAAGGGGGGAATGCACTACCTTTCCTTAAAGGGGCAGCATTGGTATTCCTTCTACCTAATACTAATACAGTGCTACCTCGGGATGCGAACGGGATCCGTTCCGGAGCCCCGTTCACATCCAGAAGCAAACGTAACTAGCGACGGCATGTCTGCGCACGCACACCTCACTTTTTGCCACTTCTGTGCATGCGCGTGACGTCATTTTGAGCGTCTGCTCATGCGCGAGTGACGAAACCTGAAAGTAACGCGCTCCATTACTTCCAGGTTGCCGCGGAGCACAACTCGAACGCGTCCAACATGAAGCATATTCAACCCGAGGTATGACTGTACAGTACAGTGGTACCTCGGGTTACAGATGCTTCAGGTTACAGACGCTTCAGGTTACAGACTCCACTAACCCAGAAATAGTACTTCGGGTTAAGAACTTTACTTCAGGATGAGAACAGAAATCGTGCTCCAGCGGCGTGGTGGCAGCTGGAGGCCCCTTAGCTAAAGTGGTGCTTCAGGTTAAGAACAGTTTCAGGTTAAGAACAGACCTCCAGAACGAATTAAGTTCTTAACCCGAGGTACCACTGTACATAGATTTGCTATCACTAAATAACTGAACCCTGTGGGGGCAGAACAGCATTTCTTGCCACACAGTTGGCTTCCCACTGGAAACAAGACGTTCTTGTCTCTTTTATCTGTTCATAGACCAGTTTACTATTCAAAGGATCTCAAACTGGATTGCATCCATAATAAGACCATATCGATAAATTAACATAAAAATGCATTAAAAAATTATCTATATCCTCTGCATACTCAAACAGCACCACCTTCAGGGCTCACTGGGTGGAACCAATCCTGTCATGGTCTGAATGATTTACTGTGGAATGAAAAGGTACAAATCCCATGTGATTCAAGTTATTCCATCTATTATATATTCACGACTGCAGTTTTAGGGTGCAAATCTAGTACTAGTCTACACATGTAGCAGAATGCGATGATTGGAATCATGAGGTGATAGATTGGGTTGGACCATTTCATCCTACAGGTGTGGATACCAATTTTTAATCCCCCCCCCTTTCAAAAAACTAAATGCTCCAAGACACACTAGGGGAAAATAGGTACTACCCAGTCCATTTGGTGTTTGTGACAGTTTCCAATTGCAGGAGGGCTCCCCACTCCCACTCCCCAAGGGCATTTGAAAATATAGCCCACCTCCTGTAGTGGTACAGTCCATTTTGCAACCTCAGCATTCTACCACCTCATTCTACTATGTGCCTGCTGTGTGTGTAGACCAGGCTAAGCATATGCCCTGAAGTGCTCTGGGAGTGATTTGCAATAGCTCCACCCTGAAAGTTTCTCTTGCATTTTTCTCTGACCATTCTCCATCAGGTAGCGATAAAAGAAATTTCTTTCAAAAATTATGAAAGGGGACAGGTTTTTTTAAAAAAGAATAATTGAAATTTTCATGGGTGGGGTGCAGAATTTTTGTCATGCTTACCATACTTCTGTAGAGTGTTGTTTGTGAATGACCTTCCTATCTTTCTAAAAATCATCTCACCAGCAGCCTGCACTTTGCAGCCTTCCCGGTTGCCCTCCATTCATCTAAGCCAAGATGAAAACAACGGGAAGTAGCTGTTTCAGGTCAGGAAGTGCAGGCACCCAAGGAGGCTGCAGAGTGTTATAGAAGTGCTTCCTGAAAATAAAAGTGTATATCCCACTTGTGGCCCTGGCCACTTAGCAACAATAAGAGATACTCAAAACTCCACACCCACCAGAATTCTAATAGAAGTGTCCTGATATTGAGGCAGGCAAATTGAAGCTTCTTTCACGCAGAAGGGGGCGGGACTTTAGAGAAACTGGAGGTCAGATTTTAGCACAGCTCCAGGTTGAAAGCGCATTCACTGCATTCTGAAGTGTTTCTGTGCAGGACAGCAAACTGGTCTCTTCCTTCTAATAAGTGTAGCCCAGAAGGCTTATGGGGGCACTTGAGGATCCTGTAGCCAAGCAAGTAGCAGGCAGTGTCGTGGTTGCAGGACCTCAGATAGCTCTGAGTGATCTCAGTGGAGGGCTTATAACTTCGGATTATTCCTCCCAGGCTTCACCCCCTTGGAATACGAGTGGCATTTCGTAAAGGGAGAGTCCTCTGACTTGGAGCTGAGCACTTTGTTGCTTTACTGTTACTTCATGCCCATTGTGCTCCCTGAAACAAGGAATAGTAGTTGTGAAGTGGGAGGTGCTTGGTGTGATAGATTCCTTGGGGGAGGTGTATCGTACTTCGTAGGGTCATCTGTATAGGTCCTGGCTCATGAGCCTCAGGTTCTAGTTAAGGGCTGGGAGATATTTTTCAGACTGGGGACCACATTGCCTTCTAGGCAGCCTTTTGGGGGGTCAGTAGTGGGTGGAAGCAGAGGAAAAAGTGGGTGGATCAATTAATGCAAACTTCCCTCCTTGTCCAGCAGGCTGGTTTTTACACACATACACACCTCTTTATTCTCCATCATGCAAAGCAATATGCATTATCAGAGTTTAATGACACATCCCAGACAGGCATATACAGGGAGGATGCAAAGCTGGACCAGTGTGGCCTGGGAGAGAGATGTGTGGCTGTGGAGGGGATAGTAACCTGCAGAGAGTCCTGAGGTTCAGATACAGAGGCTTGGAGGACCACATTAGGTTGACAGGCCTGAGGTTCTCCACCCTGTTCTACTTTGCTAACCTCAGGCTGAATATAAGGGGAAGAGGGCTTGCCCTTCTGCAGGGAATATGGGTATCTAGGACTCTATAGGCTCCTCCTCCTCCTGACTCAAGTCTTGCCTGCCTCCATGACAATTACGTATTTTTAAGCCACTTCCACCACACTTGGTATTATGTGTGTCTTCACCCTATCCCTTGTTAGAATATATGTAATTCTTATTAAACAGCTGGCATGGAAGTTTGTTTGGTTTTTTTAAGAATGGCAATATTTTGGAGAGGGAGAGTGGAATCCCAGCTGGAAGCAGTAATGTATGTCGCCATTATGAAGCATTGACTTTTAGCCTACAATGGCTTAGCTCAACATTCCACATGCCAATAACTGACCAGTCTCTCTCTCTCTCTCTCTCTCTCTCTCTCTCTCTCTCTCTCTCTCTCTCCTCTTCTTCCAGTCATTTCACTATGCTTCCCTGAGGGTAAAAAGCAAGAAATGGCCCAAAGGTAAGTTGTTTTAATTATTCATCTTCTTACATATTCCTAGCAGAAATTGGAAATCAAGGTTCCACTTTTGTGAAAGCAAAGCATTGCATTTGTAGCACGGTGCTCTTTTTCTTGAAAAAGAGGTGTCAGAACTCAGCATGAACACCTCCCATGTTCTCTTGCAATGGCTCCCACTTGAGAGGTGCCAGAACTGAGTTCCGACTGGGCGGGGGGTGGGGAGCCCTGCATTTGCAGAGCTTTAGCATAAAGCACCTTGTAAGTCATATTTGGATGTTCAAATCCACCTTGCATTTAGAATCGCATTAGGAAAAGCAGGTAATTCACTTGGTACCTTAGGTTGCAATCCTGTACACACTTACATGGAAGTAAGTCTTATTGAACTCAGTGGGACTAACTTCTATGTAGGGAGTGTCTTCTAACTGTTAAATACAGAGATGTCAAGCAAACAGCAGATATTTCTCAGGAGCATGTTCCAAAGATGAGACAAAAGGAGTCCTGTCCCTTTCACCACCCACCTTAATATCAGAAGACAAGGACAGTCACCGAAGGTATTCAGATGATAAATCTCAATGAACAGAGATGGGGAAAGATGGTTGTTATTAGCTGTCAAGACCCCAAACCTTTAGTTCCAGCTTATGTGTTCTGCAGTTCTTCTAAAACTGGCTGGAATGTCACTTCAAGAAAGGAATAAACTTTTCAGAGCTTAGCTGCTGGATGCCAAAGAAGAAAGGATAGTAATTTAATGTGATCTAAATTCTTGACTCTGCTTCGCAGCTGTAGGACAAATATAATTAATATAACAATGTAAACTCAATTTTTCACAGTGAATAGTCTAATGTTTTAATTAAATTTGCCCAAGGCGTTTAAGGGAAAGTGATATGAATATTAGGGGCAGGGGGTCTCTTTCTGGTGATAGAGAAAGAAAGGGAGAATAAAACGTTAAGAGTTATGAAGTGGGATGCACTGAAATGTTGAAAATAAATTGTGCATCCAGTATCAGCCTTATAAAGCCAAAGTACTCCTTATGAATTAGACTCAGATTTTATTGAAAAATACTTTTGCTATACACTGACCGTTCTTTCTTACTTGGTTAAAAAGAGATCAGACAGAGAAGTCACAGCACTTTTTAATCACCATCATCTATAGCGTCCTCTGATGTTATGTGAACTAAAAACAAATTGGGAATCGAGAGAGGCTAACAGCATTTAAGAGACATTTGTGTCCAGATCAGCCTTGCTCTACATTTAGTAATTCGGTTTCAAAAGGGAAGAGAAGTCAAACCAGCAATGCAGTGCATCCCATGTGCTGGGAAACTGATAAATCTAATTGGAGAAATCACTTGATGTCAATATTCATTTAACACATTCAGACAGCCCATCCATATATTATGAGTGTCAGGTTCAAGAAGTTGCTGAGTGAACTTTTAGACCGAACCCCGAGTGTGAACTGGCAGGTACTAACTTCCAAAACACCAGCCACAAATTTAGGAAGCCACCTTATACTTTGCCAGCCCATTGGTCCATCTAGCTCAATATTGCCTATATAGACTGGCAGCTGTTCTGTGCGGTTTAGATGGGGACATTTCCAGTCTTATCTGGGCCAGGGATTGAACCTGGGACCTTTTGCAGCCGAGACAAGTGTTCTGCCACTGAGCCATAACCCTTCTCCAACTGAAGAAATGTGCATGCACACGAAAGCTTATACCAAGAACAAACTTAGTTGGTCTGTGGGTAAAACCACAGAGCCTAGGACTTGCTGATCAGAAGGTCAGCGGTTCAAATCCCCGTGACGGGGTGAGCTCCCGTTGCTTGGTCCCTGCTCCTGCCAACCTAGCATGTGTTCGAAAGCACATCAAGTGCAAGTAGATAAATAGGTACTGCTCCAGCAGGAAGCTAAACGGCGTTTCCGTGCACTGCTCTGGTTTGCCAGAGGTGGCTTAGTCATGCTGGCCACATGGCCTGGAAGCTGTACGCCGGTTCCCTCGGCCAGTAAAGAGAGATGAGCGGTGCAACCCCAGAGTTGGTCACGACTGGACCTAATGGTCAGGGGTCCCTTTACCTTTACCTTTAAGGTGCTACTGGACAATTTCTTTATATATTTCGATTAGGTATGCTGCTTTCCTTCCTTCTTCCCCTCACCCCATTCCTGTCTGTACAAAAGGTGGAAATAATACTGTCCTACCTTATAGGGCTGCTGTAAATATTAGTTGTATAGTGATAGAATCTGATTTTGTTTGTGGAGATCCACTTTCAAATCCCTTTTCAACCATGAAAGTAACAGATGCCACAGAGTTGTTAGGAATGTAAGACATTGCCTTATACCACTGCCAAACCATCTGGTGGATCTAGCTCAGTGTTATCTGCTCTCTGGGGTTTTAAACAGGGGTCTTTCCTCTCCTTGTCTGCAGAAATCTGGCTCTGTTTACATTTTAATGCAAACCTGCCTAAATTTCCCTTTCCAACACAAATGCACAAACCAACATGCAACTCTACTTCAATATTTGCACTTCTCCAATTTTTTCAATGCAATTCTCCATTCAAAAAAATATGTACATAACTGCATATATTAGGAGCAAGTGCACCCAAATGAATGTATGTATAAAAATAACAAATAAACTGCATTAGGGGGAATTGCTTGCAAAAATTTGTATTTCAGGAAAAATTAGCTCCAAAATGCTAATGAATTAATAATGAGGATTAGGGAAACCAAAGCATGTACATGGATTCAGAAATGTGGCAGGCTGCCCTTTGCATCCTATGAACGCCATGAATCAGATGGATAAAATGCTGCAAGGATTTCACAATTGCATATGAATGTCCCTCTTATTTAAAAGGGTTCCGTTGAGAATCTTATATCATGTTTATCATTCACCCTTAAGGATTACACTTGCCCTCTCTCCTGTTTTTGGAAGTTCTCATGTTCTCGTTTCCATTCAAGGAGGTTCACTGAACAACAGCAGCAGACGAAGGATATCCTGCAAAGACTTGGGGCATGGAGATTGCGAGGGTTGGTTGTGGAAGAAGAAGGATGCCAAAGGTTACTTCACCCAGAAGTGGAAAAAATACTGGTTTGTCCTGAAGGATTCTTCCCTCTACTGGTACACTAACCAGAATGTGAGTACCTACCACAATGCAGAAAAGAAAAATCCCAAAATGAATATATGGGCAGAGAGATTCAGTTGCTTACCTTTAGGGTTCATCCACACTTCCTCTTGTTCCACTGCTTTCCATCCAGGGAAAACTGCTCTTTGGCAATTGCAATTCAGATTGATGTTTGCTCCGATTTAGCACTAAAGAGCAGGTTTTCCCTGGGAACAGAGCAAGGCAAGCAGAAACCCACTTAGACCTATGCCAAGAAAGCATGGATGAAGTGGGAAACTGCTGGGCCCTCGGAGAAGAAGGAAAAATGAGGTGCATTCTAAGCTGTTGTTGTGTGTGTAGACAGTTCACCATACTCAAATATGCTATCGGTGATCTCAGTTCTCAGAGTGTTGGTCCTGATGTTGCAAAAATGGTGCCATCATTGCACAAGTTGGGGATACCAGCAGGCTTGGGAAAGCCCCAAAGCTTGCAGAAGTACAAAAATATTTGAAGGCTGGGCTGTGAAGGGGAGTTGTCACCCCAAAGAGGCCAGTGAGGACAGAGCAAGCATTTTGATCAGGAGGTGCTGATAATTCTAAGGAGGAAAAATGAAACTAAGGGAGATTTGGAAATGGAATGAAATATCTGGGCTGCAATCCTGAACAATGTCAATGATGCTTGTGTTCATTTAGAACTCAGTTCCATCATGCTTCTACACTGATCAGCAAATAGAAAACAAAATCATGAGAATGTGTATTTAAATATGTGGCTTTGAACATATTTTCTCACACAATACATATTTACAGGTATGTTCTATCCTAAAATACGTTTTTGGTACAATTTTTGAGCTGAGAGCTGCATCCCAAGAATTGGGAGAACCATGAAATCTAAAGGATAATTAGATTCCTCTCTGCACATTAGTCAGGGTCCAGGGTGTGCTGTTCAGGTCAGTTGACATCAGAATTTGCAGATTGAATTGCTGAAGCCTCCCTAACAGGAGCACTCTATGCAGCAACATTTTTGTTGCCATTCTTGCTTACAGTGGTTAATTGTGGAAATTCTCCATACATGGATGGACTCAGACCCTGCTAAACAATGCATGCAGGAAGTACTGTGAGAGTTGGGCATATGTGCGCATGTATGCATACATTAGAATAGCTCTGATCACCAAGATCCTTCCAATTTGCCAATCTAAATGTTACTTCCCATGCGTCTTCACAGATCAGTGCGTGGGTCTGCATTTAACTGCACATAGAGGATTTCCGCATTTTAAAATGAGTAGCCTAAGTGTAAGTTACTTCAGCGAGTGGTGCATGGCGGCACTGGTGCTTTGTGGAAAGAATCTGTGCTGTTTGTCCACTGTATCTGCTAATAAAGGTAAAGGTACCCCTGCCCGTACGGGCCAGTCTTGACAGACTCTAGGGTTGTGCGCCCATCTCACTCAAGAGGCCGGGGGCCAGCGCTGTCCGGAGACACTTCCGGGTCACATGGCCAGCGTGACAAAGCTGCATCTGGCGAGCCAGAGCCGCACACGGAAACGCCGTTTACCTTCCCACTAGTAAGCGGTCCCTATTTATCTGCTTGCACCCGGGAGTGCTTTCGAACTGCTAGGTTGGCAGGCGCTGGGACCGAGCAGCGGGAGCGCACCCCGCCACGGGGATTCGAACCGCCGACCTTTCGATCGGCAAGCCCTAGGCGCTGAGGCTTTTACCCACAGCGCCACCCGCGTATCTGCTAATACAGCCATGCAAATGTTCCTGAGACCAAATAGCAACTATCATCTTGTCCACACGTCTGCTTGTCCCACCACTTTCCTTCGGAGTCACACACTGTTATCACTGAATTGGAACAAACAACAATTTTATTTTCTGTGGATTACCATTTGGTCCAATTCAGCATTAAACAGTGGGTTTTCCTGGGGAAAGTGGGGGGAATAGTGGGGAACCTCTCAGACCCAGGCTTCCTAGGCACAGGACTAGTGTAAGGGCTCATCCACACTTCTAGTGTGATCCTGTCCATGTCTACCCAAAAGTGGGGATAGGGGAGAAATTTGGTTCAGTTTGCAATGTAATGCAAACCTATTTCATTTAGACTTCCTGTAACAAACAATCTTCTCCTAACTTTGTGATGCAGTTCTCCAACCCAAAACCATCTGCCAAATGCAGATATTAGGGGAAAGTGTGGGAGATTATTTCACCCAAGCCATCCTCACCTGCCCTACACCTGATGTCATATATGATATTGATATGAAGCAGGTAAAGAGCACGATCCCTACAGATCCCAGCTTTGCAGGCACCACCAATCAGCTGGTGGTTGGCGTTTGCAGTGTGCTGTGTCTTTATGTGGGCAGTTTGATTTCAAACCATTCAGGCAAAGGAAAACAGGTCACCTGATGTCATTGTGGTGTCAAGCCAGTCAGAATTGGTCCTCAGGATGTAAGAACCAGGCCCATTGGCCATATGCAGTTCCCCAAATAAGCTCATGGCTGGAGTGAAATTTGGACTCAAACATCCTGATTCATAGCTCAGGCTGCAGTCTTTTATAGACTTATCTGGGAGTCAATTTCACTGAACACAGCAGGACTTACTTTAGGGTAAACATCAATAGGATGCATGGTGTGTCTTCTTCTTTTTAGCCACCAATTTGTACCAGCTCTCAATGAGAGGGCAGTGAATGAGTAAATGAATTTGTCTTGAGTAAAATAAAAATAAGGGAGAGGGGAATATCAAGGTGAGATTTATTTCCATATGTAAAGCTTAGGCTTTTATCGGGTAATTCCATATCTGCAAGTTGAATATGAATAAGGAGGTTACCTGGCATTGTGATCAATCAGCAAAGGTAGTTAGCTGTCTTCTGTTTCAGCTTGTACCACTGCAGCCAGAGATTATCCTCAGATTAAAGTGGGCAATAACAGCACCCGCTCCGTAGTGTGAATGATTGCTTTTCTGAGATGCCTACACGTACAGAGTGTGAGCAAAAATCACATTAAACAAAAAGTAAATATGTGTTACTTGAATACTTCCACGGGAAATTAACAGCTCTCAATGCTGAAAGACAGGCTTATATTTGGGTTCTCCATTCTAATGGCTAAGAGGATGTCAGTCACCCACGAAAGCAGCTGTCTATGATATGATGAACACAAGAAGCTGCCTTATACCGAATCAGATTCTGGAAACTTTTGCATGGGAAGCAGGTGTTTTAACCCAAGGTTAAGGAAGCTGATTTGGCAAGTGGGATAGATTCTTACCTCCCCTGCCCATCATGAGCCTCTTTGAAATCAATTTATGGGTGCAGTCTGAATTCAAACTACAGCTGCAAATTTTCCCCCTTTCAGGTGTGGAACCATTGCGGGTGGTTTGGGGAAAACAGCTCTGTGGACCATACTATGGCCTGTGCTAGGCCTAGTTAGGTCTATGGTTGGAAGTTCCCTATCCCTAGATGTCAGGCCAGCCATTACAAGTGGCACTTCTTTAATATAAAATAAAGACATAGAGAGCGAGTAATATTCCATAATAAGAGAGAGAGCAGCTCATTGAGACCTCTCCTCTCCTCCGATCACTTTTTATTATCCTTTGTTCTGTCCAGCCGCATGGCTGCATTCCAATGTCTCACTTTACCTCATCCGGTCAAGCTTTAACCCACCCACAAACGATATAGGGTTACACTGCCCAGGGGGGGGGGACATAACTCCTTATAAGGTCAATGCATTCCAATGCATTGTAAAGCTCAGAGTGCTGGTCAGCCGAGGTCAGGGGGCACCCTGCAATATTACAAGCCTTTACCATGGCTATATGACTCCCACATGCCCTCTTTCTTTATATTTTAATCAGAGCCATATATATCAGTACCAATGGTTATGTCGAGAGCGATAGGCGACTCTTGTGAGACTGGAGAACCATGCAGTACATACAGAAATTAAAGAAGGAATACATTGTATATAGCAACACAAAATAATGCAAATAACTACTAAAATAATCACTATAATCAATAAATGTCAAAGCCAACTTCCATCCGGAAGCCAAGAATATAAGAATTCTGATTCCAAGCTGCATGGTAGGCTTCCTTTCTAGTTTTTAACCATGCACTGGTATGCACTGGTATTGGTCACTGTATGTTCCTGTAAGAGAACAAGAGCTATTAAACATGAATTTCAAAGTATATTGACAGTTTGGATATATGCCCCATGATTCTTTCCCCTCTTTAATTTGAAAACAAAT
This sequence comes from Podarcis muralis, assembly GCF_964188315.1. Taxonomy (NCBI): domain Eukaryota; kingdom Metazoa; phylum Chordata; class Lepidosauria; order Squamata; family Lacertidae; genus Podarcis; species Podarcis muralis. The sequence goes on from NC_135673.1 coordinate 30,057,026, forward strand.
GGGGGCAGGCATACACACCCAACATTTAGAAGCATGCAATAAACTGGTAAACATAATCATATCTTCTACAAAAATATTATCCCTCCATATCTTATGATAATTTTCACCCCTAAAAGTCTTATTCAACAATGCTGTTCTTATAGTTCGAGAGTGGCTGAGCCGTGGGTACTGCCAGCCAGAGTAGGATTCAGGCGACAGATGCTTGCCAGCCGATAAGGTGAAATATGGTGGTTTCAACTGGACTAGGTCGTCTGCTTCTCTTCCTTGTATAAAGGTGCAGCAAAGGATGGCAAGGCAAATGGTTAGGAAGGCGCTTCCGCGGTTGAAGATGCTCGCCATGGCCGCACGCCATCCTTGGGAACAGGAAGCACCTTGGGACACAATATCCCTAGCTTGGGCCAAAGGAATAGAAAACTGCTTAGCCAATGCTTTCGCAGGGAGATGAAGGGTGTTATGACATAGTACAGGATCAGAAAAGAGAGAAAAGGCAGAAATGTTCTTCAAGGCTGCATCTGCTCTTGTATTGCCCTCTGCTAAATACCCTGGGTGCGATGTGTGGGAGCGAAGATGTGCAACATAATAAGGGAACTCTCTGTGCTGAAGTAAAGCTTGCAGGGCAAGAAACAAGGAAATTAAGTCAGAATCCAAGGAAGGAGTTATATAAGATACTGGTAAAATAGCAAAAAGGCGATATACATACTGAGTATCCACAATAAGATTGAATGGTTGAGTAGGAAAGGATTGAAAGGCAAGAATCACAGCCTCTAGTTCAGCTCGCTGGGCAGAAGACTGTGGAGAGGTAAATAAACATTTCCATTTTCCTCTCTCCTCCCACGTCACCACCCCCCTACTTTTCGTTCCATCCGTGAAGAGGGTTAGTGCAGAGGGGAGAGGTGTGAGAGACAAGGGGGTAGCCAGAACATAGGTGACCTGTGTCAAAAATGTCAAACGGTCATCCTTTGGAGGGTTAAAAATGATGACACCTATAAAATCTGCCAAAGCAATTTGCACGGCAGCATTTGTGATCAATAAATGCTGCTGTTCAGTCTGTGAAAAAGGCAAATAAATTGATGCAATATCAAAACCGCTCAAAGCTATAGCACGTGAACGTCCTTTGATCACAATGTCTGAGCATATAAAATTCCTGTTGGCAACAATGGTGTAGCAAATACTGTCAGATGCAGCTGTTGTTCAGCACCTCTAGGTGGCGCATGCGAAAAGGTTTCGATGCTTCATCCACAAAATGCTGACAAAGTGTAGGGGAGTTCCACATGCTGTGAGGCAGGACAATCCACTGACATCGCTGGTTGGGCTGCAAATTGTTATATTGGCAATATAAAAGCAAACCGTTCCTGTCTGCTGGTGCCAGTGGGATGAAGACGGTTCAATGTGGCCGAAAGTCAATTGTTCAGAAATAAGCTGTTCAGAAACAAGCTGGTGCTGAGGATTTTTCTTTTGGTGGAGGCCACCGTTCTTGTCTGATTGAACCCCGCCTAGACTGGATACTGGTGGGTTCCGGGATTTTTCTCATTGCTTGTTGAGCAGCAAGAGCAGTATCCCTCAATAAGATCTGCAGCAGTGTGGCTTGTACTGAAGCCTGAGCAAAGGGGCCATGCCCCATCATAGCATCCATCACATCTGCGAGGGTAAGATTAGGATTATTCCCTCTTGCTTGTTTAAATGGAGCTTGCAGTCCATTTGTCCTTACTGACAATTGCAGCTCTTTCAAGATTTTAAAGTCAAAAGGTTGGTGCTGGGCTTGAGTTCCTGCTGGAGCACCAGCAGGGGGCACAATAACAGGGAATGCCATGGTATCCTGTGATAAGGAACAGGCAAGGGCTGCACGTTGAAAAGGGCTAGCTGGTTCTGCTGCTGAAAGAGCAGGGCCATTTCCAGCCAGACCACTGTATTTTTGCAGGATTGGGTCCTCTGGTGAGGAACTGTAGTCTGGAGGTTTGGGATCTGGGGCTGCAGGCAAAGCCAGTATTGGAACAGATGCCAGCACAGCAGGCTGAATTAAAGAAGCTGGAGGTTGTGTTGGCAATGCAGCCATGGAGATATTTTTTGGTGATAAAGAGCCCATAGCATATCGAACCTTGCACCAAGCATTTAAAATCCGAACACCAATGCTGGGGTGCCCATGAAAATGTTCACCAATCTTGTCCCAATGTTTTATTTCCCATGTTCCATTCAAAGGGAAACAGGGACAATGTTCATCAATAGCCAGAATGAGCTGTATCACATCACCATCAGGAACTTCCAATTTGTTGGAGGAGAGGAGAAATTTTAAGTCTCTTAAAAATTTCTGTTGCGGAGAAGTCAAAGAGCTGCCCATGTCTTTAAAATAAGATAAAAAAAGAAGAAAAGGGATCGGACTCACCCTGGGATCTTTTTTAAGATGCTTCAGCGCTTTGCAATCCTTGCCGGACGTAGGGGGCCGATGATATTCACTGCTTGGATCAAAAATCCTCTCACAGTTTCTGTTAGAATCCTCTTAGTCTGCCTCAGACTGTTTGCTTAAGTTGCTTCTTAGCTCTCTTTTAAAAACCTCAGTCGTATCCTTTTATTCAGCCTCACACGGGGCACCACTTGTCAGGCCAGCCATTACAAGTGGCACTTCTTTAATATAAAATAAAGACATAGAGAGCGAGTAATATTCCATAATAAGAGAGAGAGCAGCTCATTGAGACCTCTCCTCTCCTCCGATCACTTTTTATTATCCTTTGTTCTGTCCAGCCGCATGGCTGCATTCCAATGTCTCACTTTACCTCATCCGGTCAAGCTTTAACCCACCCACAAACGATATAGGGTTACACTGCCCAGAGGGGGGGGGACATAACTCCTTATAAGGTCAATGCATTCCAATGCATTGTAAAGCTCAGAGTGCTGGTCAGCCGAGGTCAGGGGGCACCCTGCAATATTACAAGCCTTTACCATGGCTATATGACTCCCACATCTAGAGTGACCCCGGATTGGGTTATGACTTGGCCACAAAGCTTACTAGTTGACCTTGGGCCATCACAATCTCTCCGTCTAACCTGCTTCATAGGGTTGTTGTAAAGATAAAATGGGGCATGTGTATGGAGGAAACCATGTGTGCTGCTCTGAAGTGAATGCAGTAAGTGTTGCCTTTGCCCAACTCCCTTTCAAGCTGAGCTTCAGGAAAGGGGCAATGCAATCACTGCCAGGGGTCCCAGCTGCTGACTCCCATATGCAAGCCAAGACCCAAGCAGAAGAGAGCAAGCAGCTGAGGCACAAACAGCCTATGATGCAGGAGAACTGTGATTCAATCTCCCAACACTGACAAACTGGAGCCTATTCAAATGTTCAAAGAGAGGAGACCAGAATGGTGAGGAGTCTGGAAAATAAGTCCTATGAGGGATGGTTGAAAGAGCCAGTGTATGTTTAGCCTGCAGAAGAGACAACGAAGTGGAGTCACACTATTTCAAATCAAATACCTGAAGGTCAGTCACACAGAAGATGCCACAGACTGGGTCTCTGTTGCTGCAGGGGGTAGGATGTTCTGAACCTCAGGTCCAAAGGAGGACTTGTGGGAGTGGTTTGTTGCAGGGATACCAAAGAAGGATGTCAAAAACATCAGAGGGATCAGTTCAAGTGCTTTATTAAAGAAAGGTGTGGACTTACAGCAAAGCAGCCTGCCAGGTCTGCCAGATTTTACAAACGTGGGATGGACACCGCAGCAAGGAGAGAGCTTGTCCACACCCAAGCAAATGTTGTTCATACATTCATTGTAAACAAAGCATCATATATCACTTTGCCCAGGACTTCCCATCATCTCCACATCTCAGTAGGAGTCTTAGTCTAGCCTATGTAACAAGTCCTAGCTGCTATGCTGAGTTGTTGACCTGTTGTACACAAATAAATATAGCTGTGGCAGTTTTCCAGATTCCTGCACCTTCCTGGTATTAGGGTTGGAAGGTTTCCTCACATAGTGAATACCTTTCAAAACCCACCGGAAACTAAAAAGTCAATCAAATTTGACTCTGTAAGGGTGTTGGTGAAGGCAAGCAAAGCCAACTGAGAGTGAAGGCAGTGCTCTCTGGAGCCATCAGACAGTCAATTCCCCTCAGTTGGGCCAGGGGGTCACATAACGGAAAAGTTGACATCAGAATGCTACACAGCATGGCACTGTCTTATTATACGTTTGAATGAACAAGATGGACAACAGGCAGTTTCCTACAGCATATAAAATATTTTGGCTGGTTTGATTTCTGATATTGTACTTTTTTTGTTATATTGGATATTCTAGATCCTCTCCTTTTTTGATGTGTTATATAACATGGCTGTACTCTGCACTGCAACATTTTTATTAAGGGGGGAGGAGTTGTATATGTGTTATTGTTTAACATTCAAGAAGCAAAAAAAATTGATAAATGTAATAATTTATGCAGCCACTCAGATTTGGCAGTGTGATCACTGAGGGCAAATTATGTTAATTGTAAGCGGTACAATCCTTCCTAAACCAACGAACACTTTTGACTGAATTGCTTAAACAAAAACAAAAATATTGCTAAAAGTGGAGTGTGCATATTTGTATGTACAGAAATGTCCAGAAAACCAGTACAGTGGTACCTCAGGTTAAGAACTTAATTCGTTCCAGAGGTCTGTTCTTAACCTGAAATGGTTCTTAACCTGAGGCGTGCTTTCGCTAATGGGGCCTCTCACTGCTGCTGCACTGCTGGCACGCGATTTCCATTCTTATCCTGGGGCAAAGTTCTTAACCTGGAGCAACCCCTTTCTCGTTAGCGGAGTTTGTAACCCGAAGCGTCTGTAACCCGAGGTACCACTGTAACTGTCTTTGGCTCACCCTTAATGAAAACTCCTTTACCATAACCTCTTTAGAGAAAAGGTGAGATACAAATTTAAATATAAAATAAAATAAACTCTGGTTTTGATTGTGGCATAAGCTAGAACTTTACTGCAGCAGAACTTTACTTCAGAAAGCACTATCCGTCACACAAAGGGTGGGAAAAAATACCACAGTGCAAATGTTTGAGAAGCACTAAGTTATTAATAGTTTCGAACTTGCCGTCTACCCACTGAAAGTGCTCATATTTAAAGGTCATCCGCAAACAGATTCATTATTAACAGTAGCTTTTTGCTCAGTGATCTGGCAACTCAGTATCTAGGATAACGAGAGTGAATGGAATCTCCTCTCTCAACCTTTTGCTCTTTGCCAATTGTATTTCTTCTCTTTCTTTCATGATAGGATGAAAAAGCAGAAGGATTCATCAGTTTGCCAGAGTTCAGGATAGACAGAGCCATCGAGTGCAGGAGGAAACAGTAAGTATGAGTCAAAAGAGCCTGCAAATGAAAGAGCCAATCCATGCAGAGAATGGGGGTGAAAAAAAGTTACCTGCTGGGAAATTTTAAACTCAGTTAAAACTTACTGTTTGTTCATAAGCGATGGGCTGAGAGGAAGGCTAGAAGGAGTTAGGGGATCAAGCCCCTTCAGCAATATTATATGTTTGGTTGGATCCTCAGATCCCCAAAAATGGGAACATCAAAAGCTTCTTCACATCTTCGGTACATCTAACTTAGTAAAGTCTTCAGAAAACAGCACTCTAGGGTTTAAGGCACAAGACTCGCCTATTTGGAGATACCCAGGATTGAACCTTCCAAATGCAAAGCACAACCTCAGCCAGTCCTTCCTCTTTACCAACTTATCTGTTGAAATTGTCCAGCAGAATAGAACTCAAATAAGAAAATTATCAGAAATGTCAGCCCAGCAGTTTCCGTGCCTGGCAGACAAGATATTCTAAGACCACATTCACATTAGACATTCAAAACCCTATGATAACACTTTAAAGAGGCATCACTCCCCCACCCCATGAATTCTGGGATATGTAGTATGGTGAGAGTTGTTAGGGTGCCCCCTGCAGTCCTCTGCATTGCCTGGGAAGAGGAATTGATTATTAAACCACCCTGGGAATTGTAGCTCTGTGAGGGGAATAGGGGTCTCCTAACAACTCTCAGATCCCTTAACAAACTACAGTTCCCAGAACTCTTGGGGGAAGCTGTGACTGTTTAAAAGTGGTATCATAATGGCTTAAATGTCTGGTATCAGATGGGGCCTGTGGAACTTGTTGTTTTATAGTGAATTGTGGGTAAGCATGTTAGCAGCATCCAGAAATCGGTTAACATTTTGGAGACCAGATTTGTCACTGCTTTGTATTGGTTTTTCATCTGATGTAATGACCTGTGTTTCATACACAAGTAAACATTCATTCACTCACTGATTTGGTAGCACATCAAAGGGAGAGAAATAGGTCACTGCACAGGCCTAAAGGCAAAGCAGAGAGAAAATCTGCAAGAATCACTCTTCTGCCTCTGGCAGCCAGAAATCTCAGGACCAGAAATCCAACTTCCCTAGATAGCAGGATAATCTCTTGGGAGCTGCAGCTTTGCAAGATGTTTAACAACCCACACAAATCAAATAGTAACAATAACATGGTTGCTGCATCCCATTTTTGCAGTGTAGCTTAGAAAAAGAAAGGAAGATGCAGCAGTCGGACCATACTGCATCAGCACGATTGGTTGCCAGTATTGCAAATGAGTTTTTCCCAGTACATGTGGAACTGAGATAAAAGGAAGGCAAGATGAGGGGTTTGCTCATCTACCCAGCAATAAAATTAAAAAATCACTTGGCAAACCACAGTCAAGAAAGAGGGCCAGGGTGGGAGCATGAGAGAATCTAAAATAAAATTAAAATTTTGCATATATAAAGAAAAAAGAAACATCATCTGCTGGCATTAACAGTAAGAATAGTCCATTGATCCCAACTTAAACACAAGCAACATAGGCAGTTCATATGCCCAAATGGGTTTCAGAATGAGTCTGACAAATATAAGCTATGCTTTCGAGCATGACATCTTCAGACCACTGGGTAATAGATGGTGGGTGTTCATCCTTCCAGCCTTGCAGTACAAATCTCTTTGCAGACACAAGGGCTTGCAGGGTCCACTTTTGCTGTGGGATCTGTTAGTCCCCGCACCACAGGAATATGATTTAAGAGTGAGAGAATTCCTGGCTTGCACACACAACCTCTTTCGTGTTACAAGGTCCCATTGAGGATCCTTTGTCTGATGGGGCCAGCACTGGGACCACTACCTATCTAACATTGATCTGTCAATATTCTTCTCAAATGTTGTGTTCTCAACATACATTCATTAGGTTGGTGATATTGCACTCGAAGGATCAGGCACATGAAAATCCAGGGCTGGCCTAACAGGGCAACTTATACCCACTCTGGTGCAAGGACCTAACCACACTTCTGGTGGCAGCTTATTTCCCCCCAATTTTTTCTCGGAGCAATTGGACTTCATAGAGCATTGCTTTGTGCAGCTCAGCTAAACAGCAGACGTCTGCCATCTAGTGCACACTGTCAGAATATTCCATTCTCTTTAAGACTTGCCCTTCCTTTGTTATATGTTCTTTAAGGATGGACAGATATGCCTATTTCCACTCCGCGTCAGCTTCACATGTGCTCACTCATCAGTCTATTCTGTCCCATTTTGACCTAGAATTGTAGATTTGGAAGGGACCACGCAGGTCATCTACTCTAACCCCCTGAAACGCAAGAATCTTTTGCCCAAGGAGGGGCTCGAACCTTGAGATTAAGAATCTCTTGCTCAAATGATTGGAGCTATCCCTTCTGCAACCTTTTTTCTTTTAAAAAAAAAACTGCACAGAAATCTACATTTAAACACATATTTTTACTTCTTTACTTCTTTACATATTTATCTTCTTTCAAAATACACATTTTAATAACACATTTTGAAACAATCGGTTTTGGGGCTTCAGAACCACCTTGGAGCATTTGGGAAGTGTGGGAGCTGGCGAATAACCAAGTTCTGATCCAAGCATTTAGTTTGAAAAGTGTTGATCAGATCCATTCCAGTTAGAATGTTTTTGACTAATAGGGGGGAAAAGTTTAGCAGGTTATTGTCCATATCTTTTCATTACCATAAACAATATAGAAAGTTGACCCTGAACATGAGACTCTTGCTCTCAGGGTTGTGGGTTTGAGCCCCATGTTGTGCAAAAGATTCCTAAATTGCAGGGGGTTGGACGGTGGCCCTCATGGTCCCTTCCAACTCTATGATTCTATGAGAGTTCAATAAGAACACCTCTTCAGACATGGGAAAGAAGCTCAGAGGGGCCCTTCCTTGTATCTAAAATGTGAATCAACAAGTCATTTGATGCAAGTGCCGATTCCTGGTTTCCTACACTTTCTGGAGACCTGTTCTTCTTTTGTGTGGGCCATCTCCTTGCAGCACATCCAGACACTAAGCAAATAATGAGGAGAAGCCAATAATAGTCCTTAGGAAGCTATTATTGGTTGGCTTCAAAAGAAAGTGCCATTGAGTTGTGTGCTCACACGCAGGCTGCCTTTCATGTTGCCAGTCTTATTCAAGTAAGCCCACTTCACCACAGGGAGGACTTGTGGGATATATCTGGATTGGGGAAGCATGCGTTGTGCGGCAAAAGCTGTATGAGGAAGAAAATGTCAGTAGGACGAAGGTCTCTTTGATGGCCGAGGACACAATGACAAGGCTGGGGTGCCTTTTCTTGGCTAGCTTCGAAGGACAGAGATCAGAACATCAGCTAGCTGCTCATTTACTCTCCTAATTCCATCACAGTGGCATTTCCATTGCTTTGTAAATCCCTGCCACTTTGAAATGCATCAGTCTTGGCAAAATGCCTGTGATTGGCAAAATGCTTAAAGAAACAAGAAACCTGGGCTCCAAACTCATTTATTTAGAATATCACCCCATCTTTGTCACACCTATCCATGTAGCTCTTGCTTTTGCATTCCTACAGAGCCAATTCTCTAGTGAGCCATTTTTCAGCTCACTCACCAGTGAGGACCAACGACTCAGACATAGCTTTTTAGTTCTGTCCCCTACCTGCAAATGCCATCAGAGAGCTGTCGTGCCAGGGAATGTAAGCTAGAGAGGTGGAGGGGGCGGGAGGAACCAAAAAACTTTGCTGTGCGAACAGCAAGTGGCTGCTTTGAAAGGGTTTTCCAGTTCATTTCCTAAAAGGTCACACGTTGGAGGGTGTTACATGTAAAGCTGGCAGTGACCTGGTCTGATGAGTTTATAATGAAAATTCAGGAAACCAGTTCGTTGAATGCCATCCTAAGGCATTTAATAAGAGAGTGTTATGAAAAAGGAATTAGTCAGTGACGCATCCTGGACTTTGAGCTAGGAACAAAAAGAGCCCTGCTAAAATATCCTTTGTTCAACGAGGGGAGGTGGAGAGTGGCAGATGCTAGTTTCATTGCTTAGTTCCTCTCTCATACTTTTACTTCTAGTAGGAGTTCTTTATTTTTTAAACTTTAAGACTGCACTCCTATCATCACCATTAGCATTTATATCATTTGTTAGACACCTGATAAAAAGCCTCAAGGCATCTTACCCTACAAAATATGCATAAGATTTAAAACAAGTATTAAAAATAATAATGGGCAAATTCTAAAAGCTACAGACAGAAGCCTCCCTTGCCTCCCTCCAACCAACATACACCTGATCACAGTCCCCAAGAAAAAAGGTTAACTATCAAATGCCTATTAACAACACATCCCAGGGGGCACAGGACATCACAGGCTGTGTTTGGGGCATTGCACTGAACCTGGGCTGTGTCTGTTACCTGAAGCATGTGACCAGGGAGATGCAAACTGCATGGTAATTTCAATAAAATTGCCGGAAAGGATGCATCTCTTAGATTGTTTTCCTTTTTAAAAAAGAAAAAGGGAAAAAACCCTTTAATTGCCGGCATAGATTTACTGTGCACATGGATACAAAAAGAAAAAATGGTACCATTCCACATAAATTAATATTATGGGCAGGGTATCCACTGCATCCTCTGAGAGGTGGGACTCAAGATGAAATTCCTAAAGACAAAGAGCTAAAGTCCTGGCTTCTTCTTCATCTGTTTGTCAAGTTCTAATTTGGGAAAGAACTTGACATCATATTCAAAGGGAACTTAACACAGGATTCTCAGAATATCGGTTTCCCTAGGTAACTTGCTGTTAAAGTTCAACTCCCCAAATACCTTCTGAACTTCAAGACAGTTATCTTTTCCCTCTTTCTGCTTTCCTCACAGTGCTTTCAAAGCTTGCCACCCCAAAATTAAGAGTTTCTACTTTGCTACTGACTGCCTGGAAGAAATGAATAGGTAAGAAACATTGATATTATACTAGAGTAATTTTGTTCTGATGTATTCAGAGCAGCAGACGGAAGAACGTTACTGTTTCCTCCTCCGTGTGTGCTGAGATTTCCATGGCTCTCAACAGGCTGAATGTGATTGTGTAGTTGCATTGTGTACTTGACTTACATAAACTCTTGCTTTAACTTATCTGGGTCCTTCTGCTTGAAGCTCCTAATGCTTCCAGCTGTGTGAATTGTATTTTTAAATGCAAATACAGTGGTACCTTGGTACTCGAACAGCTTGGCTCCCGAACAAATTGGCTCCCAAACGCCGCAAACCCGGAAGTGTGTGTTCCGGTTTGTGATCACTTTTCGGAAGCCAAACATCCAACGTGGCTTCCGCAGCTTCCGATTGAATGCAGGAAGCTCCTGCATCCAATTGGAAGCCGCACCTTGGTTTTTGAATGGTTTTGGGAGTCGAACGGACTCCTGGAACGGATTACGTTCGAGAACCAATGTACCACTGTAATCAAATAATTTTTAGGCAGCTGATTGGCCACTGTGAGATCAGGATGCTAAACTGGATGAGCATTGGCCTCATTCAGCATGTCTCTTCTTATGTTCTTATGACCCCTTTGGTATGTTCCAGCAGGGAGCTTCTTATGTTTTTAGGAGTGTGCATCCATGCAAAAAAAAACTGGCCTCAAAATTGCAGTGTATGATTTGCTGGAAGGCTTGTGCTATATCTGCACTGGGCACAAGTCATGAAAGGATTAAATACCAACGAGTGGGGACTTGCTGGCAATTCACATAGTTGTTCCAATGAACCCTTCCTGCTGTTCTGACTGTTGCAGACAGAGTTTGGTTTGCAAAATTAATGCTGCCATGCTGCTTTGTCAGGTCTGCACAAGCACACTGATGTTCTCTGCAATGAATTAGTCATGAAATTAATACATTTGTTTCTAGTTTGCCTCGGTCACTCAGTGCCTTGTGCAGAGAGACAAATAGCACAAACCACAAATAGGTTTGGAAATGAGATATCCTTCCTGGCGTCACACTCTTCATGCAATTATTACACTTGAATAAATCAGCAAAGATTGTGATTCTTGTCGTTGCTTAAAGAAAAATCAAAATGGGAGATTAAAAGAAAAAAAACAGAGCGCAGGGGTTGCCCACATTCATCCCAAGTAAAGAAGAGCAGCAAGTTATTAGCACTTTAAATTACCTCCTACAGATAGCGTGCTAAAGATGACATCAGAGGACACTTAGCTGGAGGAAGAAGAGGCTTTGGCTCCCTGGGGGTGGGGGCAGATGGGTACCATTGCTATTCTAAGAGAACACGGGAGAAGTTCATGGTGAGCTCTAGCATCTCTTTTTAAGAAAAATAGCACTGCTGCCCACTCTGCCTTCAGCTCAGACTGAAGAAAAGCCCTGGTGGGGAGGCTGCAATTTTGAAACAGATGTGAGCTGTTGAGAAGACTAGAAAGGAAAAACACTTTTAAAAAAATAATCAAGCTTTGCAACAACATTTAACTAATTTTGAAAACTCTTCTTGCTGTTGTTGTCATTATCGTTGTTATTATTACCATCTTCTAAGCTACGAGTTTGTACTAGGACATTTCCCCATCAGCACCTAGGGGTATATGTTCATAGTGGTGCCTCCTTTCAGCTTGGAATTGTAGGCACGTACAGACCATTGCTTGTTGGTTTTGCCTAGATCGCCAGACCAGAGGGAACAAGTTCTCTATGTCCTTCTTCCCAAGAGCCAAGCAGTACTGCTGATTGGTTCCTGGAAGTAAGGCCTGCCCAGGCAACATGGTAGCCAGTTGAAGCCGGTGCATGAATGGGCCCAGGGACTAGGCCAGCGCCCTCCTCTCCACTATCACATGCGGGGAACAAACCAGGCTCTCTGCTATGTGGAGCCAGGCACCAGGACTTGTAGAACTGCACAGACTTTTAGTTTCTGTGAGTTCTGGTTCCAATATGGGCATATGAATGTCTCTTAAGTGGTAGGTGCCATTGCTGTACTAGTGTTGTTTTACCAAATTGGACACAGTGGGTTAACTCGTGGTGGGCATTATTTTCTATAAATGCATGTGCAAAACGGTAAATGTTGTGATATCTCAGCCCTAAAGGAAACCAATACAAGATCAAGATGTCTTAATTTTCTTTATTATTTATGTATGTGTTTGCAAATAACAACCCTGAGTTATTTCCAGTGCAGGCTGAGTGATCATCACTGCTTTCCTGCAAAGGTTTTTATAAGTGTATGTTAGCTGGATTTACAGGAAATTTTTGTACACTATTCATGGCCCTTTGAGAATTGCATGGCTGGCAGGAGGGCTGCCTTTCTGAATGTGCAGCTTTCCCCCTACTGAGAAGCATAAAAGGTTTTGCAAAACGGAAGGCTGTTAGGAGAGATCATGGAAATCATTTATGTTATATCCAGGATAGCTTCCCCAAAATAAGACCACTGGGCACGCTGTTCAAAATCTGCTTTGGGATTGTTCCAGACTTCCAAGAATTCATACAAATAGACAGACAGATACTTGGCATCTCTGGTAAAAGATGCCAGGGCCCACTGCAGCTGACCCTAGCATTCAGCTTTTTAAAATAAAAATTATGGCCTGGTCTTGAGGAGCACCAAGCCAGGTAGATACAACTTCCATCCTTGATGCCTCTGATCTCCACTTCCAATGTAACGTCGTCAGTCCCCAGATGCATTTTGAGAACATGAAGATAGTGGCAGCTGTAGCCTCCTGACCTAGGGGAACAACTTGCATATTTCCCCCCAAAATAGGACATAGATTTCTGCGTATTCCAGGTTCTAACCCCACCATCTCCAGACAGGGCTGGGAGAGACTCACGCCTGAAACCCTAAAGAATCGCTGCTAGTCAGTTGTGATCTGAGTCTGTATTAAGGCAGTTTCCTACATTCCTATGTGTAGTCAGGAACTCAGTCGGCTTTAGGGAAGGGTCATAGCTCAGTGCTGGAGCATATGCTTTTGATTCAGAAGTCCCAGGTTCAATCCCTGGCAACTCCAGGTAGGGCTGGGAATGCCCCTTGTCAAAAATCCTGGAAAGCCACTTTCAGCCAGGGTAAAGGATACTGAGCTGAATGGACCAGTGGCCTGACTCTGCATAAGGCAGCTTCCTGTGTTCTTTTACTGCCTAGGTGCTCACTGTTTTTTTATATATATAATCAATTTTTATTGAAAGTTTTCAACATAGAATACAGTAAAAGCCAAACCAATCTAAGAGAGATAGATGGGGAAGAAACCAAAATGGTAGAGAGAGAAAAATAGAGAAAAGAAAAAGAAAAGAAGCAGGAGAAGATAATAATAATAGTGTTAAAGAGCTTTGAGGTATTATTATTATTTCTCTCTTTTCAAATTTAATTTATTCAAGTTCTGAACCACCTTTCGTCATTCAAGATCTGAGGATGGCTTATCACAATTATACCTTAACCCTTATTCCGCACTCAGAAGAGTGAAGCCTCCCAGCTCTCGCCCAGGTGCTCACTGCTGATGGGCAAAGTCCCCTCCTGCTCTCCCTACTTTGGGCTTTTTTATCTTCCAACTGCTCACAGACCAGACAGCCCTTCCAACTGCAGGACACTTTCCGGCAAAGGACTGTCATTGATGTGGCAGAATACATGGCTGTTGTAGTTTGGGTGGATGCTTGCCAGTACCACGGTTGGCAGTGTAGGAGGAGGCTGGAGCGGCTGCCATCTATCAGTTCCGTCTGTCCTCACCCACCCCTCTGCTGCTGCTTACCACCACCTGTCCCTGACACTGTTTGCTGCTGTGCACCTCCACCTGGCACACTTGTTTGAGCAGGGGCACCAGCAGTGTGTGGCTAAGGGATGACATGATAGAGATTATGAATAAGGTGTGATGAAAGCACGTAGGGAGCAGTTTTTTCTTCCCTCTCATAATATTCAGAACTGGTGCTATCCAGTGGAACTGAATGTTTGGGAGCTTCAGGGCAGACAAAAATAAAGTACTTCACAACAGGCCACATTGGGATACATTTCCACGACATATAGTGATGGCCACCAACCTGGATGGATTTGAAAGAGGATTAGCCTGATTCCCCGTGAATTTGACTATCCATGGCTACTAGCAACAATGCCTATGGTTCTGCCTGCACTTTCGGAGGCTTTATGCATGCACACCATAGGCATCTTTGGCTACCTTGAGGACAGGATTCTGGATTAGATGGGCCTTTGACCTGACCTAGCAAGGCTTTTCTTAGGTTCCTATCAGAAAACAGCTGTGGGCACTTTGCCCAGGACATCCTCAAACCAGGTTCTGGTCCAGATTTTTTAACCTTGCCTGTAAAAATGTAAACAGTGAATGGGACAAACAGCTATTGGGGAACAGGTATATCCTACAGGTTCATCAGAGCTATAACTGACTGTGGCTTCATGTTGACTCTAAATTATTCTGATGGGATACCCAATCAGCACACACAAAAGCTAGTCATACTGTGCTTCGTGTGCCAGGATATTCCTTTCAACAGGGTTGCCCCATTTGGCCTGTACCTTTAGCATCAGGGACCTGTGGCCTTGCTAGGTGCTAAAGTTGCATTTTGAACATGTGAGGGATGTTGCATGGGTATTGTGAGTGTTTGTGAGTGCACACCTGGCTTCCTGTTTGTATAAGGCCTGATCAGCAATTTCCTCAGAACAAGATGACAGCAAAATGTAACTTTATATAAAGAAATAAAACTGGACAGTGTGCAAAACAATAATAAAACCTAACAGTCGGGGTCCATGAAAGCTTCAGGGCTGTCACTGAGAAGGCCTGCTTCTTCTGCATTGTCACCAAGTCAGCATCATGGAACAGCCAGCATGTTTTCCTTTGAAGATCTTAAATATCATCTTGGTCTATACAGTGGTACCTCAAGTTACAAACGCCTCAGGTTACAAATGCTTCAGGTTACAAACTCTGCTAACCTTGAAGAGTTACTTCGAATTGAGAACTTTGCCCCAGGATGAGAACGGAAATTGTGTGCTGGTGGTGAAGCGGCAGCAAGAGGCCCCATTATTGAAAGCACGCCTCTAGTTAAGAACAGTTTCAGGTTAAGAACAGACCTCGAGAACAAATTACGTTCGTAACTAGAGGTACCACTGTACTGCAAATGTGGTCTGCTAGGTATCATGCTCCTAAGTTGTTCAGGGCCTTAAATGTCAGAAACAAAAGCTTGTGTTTGGCTCAGTAGCTAATAGACAGCCCGTGCATATTTTTCAACACCAGCATAATATGTGCAAAGCAGAGTGTCTTCCTATTAAGCGCCGTAGCAACAGAGTTTTGCACTAGCTGCAGCTTCCACACCAGACACAAGGGTAGCTCCACATGCATTACAGTAATCTACTTTTGCTCTAAATGAGGATTTTCCATAGAAAGTGTGAAAAGCTTAGTGTTGGCACTAAGGCAAGGGGTTATAGTGGCTTTGGATAGAAAAGAAAGTTAATAGGATGAAAAGAGGTGTGTGTTTTTCGTCAAAGTCCATTAAGCAGGTGGAAGGCATGCACACAAAAGCATGAATTGTTATGGTTCACTTCTCAGCTGCTAAGCTGTCCTGGGCTTATTCCTCTGTTGTTGGCTTGACAAACCTAAGCAGGCACCGCATGAAATGAGATCAGCAAAATCATGTCAAATTATCAAATCAGAGAAAACACATAGAGCATCTCTCCTGTCGGTGATCTTCATTTACTTTTTTTTAAAATGCCACAACAGTGACAGATGCAGCAGTGGGGAAGGCAGACTGCAAAGACTTTATATGTTTGGAAGGAGCACGCTTGTTATTCCTGTTGCAGTGGCAGCTTAGTCTCCCTGTGTATACATTTTCTTCTTGACAGAAAACTTAAGAAATGAGTATCTGCCAAGCTCCTTGAGACATTATGGCCTGGATCGGGACAATCTCTCTCCCTGAATCAGCTGTTGGCGGAGAATTCGCCCCTGCTTTCTGTAGGGATCAGCTGCATGTGGGGAACTCATTTGTGCAGCCCATCCACCTGCATCTATAGGTGCCCCACACATGACCTCACATAGGATGCCAGGTGTGGGGCAGGTGGGTGTGACGCAGTCTTGCAGGCCAAATCAAGACCTGTGCTTGGCCAAATTTGGCCCAAAGACTGGAGTTTCCTTTCTCACGCTTTACAAATAAGGAACATTGAGGAGGTGCAGAGCTGACCTCCAAGCCATGGTGCCCTGATCCTAGATCACAATCCTGACATGTAAGAGTCTCCTCGGTGATCTTTTGATGGGTGCATGCCTAGGGCTGATTCGGGTGTTTGGCAAGCTTGTTTGTGATCAGCCGTTCATTTTTCATGTTCAGTTTCTGTTTTAGGAATTGTTCAGAACAGACAATATTGTTACATGTTCTCTTTTAAAACCACCCAAGCAGTCTTAATAAGCTTTCCTACTATATTATTTGCAGGGTGGTGTGGGGAGAAGAGTTTTGTTGTAATTTTATTCCAAGCCTTCAGTCTTCTGCAGTTCTATTCTTTTGCAAAGCAATTACAGCCACGTGAGCGCCTCTGTTTTGAGGTGCTTTCTAGATATAGAGCTGCCTAACATTATAAATGGCGAGTCACGCACAGTTTGCAAACCATATTGGCCTTCCATAATGTGATTTATAAATAATGTTTTGACATCAAATTGTCCTTCAGCGCTATGAGTCCCTTGCTGTTAAATCATTCCCGCCCGCCCCCTGCCCCAGCATAACAATATAGGGGATGCAAAGTGAATCAAATGAGGTTTTAATAAGAAATGCCCTCTTGCATATAATGGAAAATGCATCAGGAACAACAACTGGAAAAGGCTCAGAAAATATGTATTCATTTAGAGATGTTGGGCTGGTGCTCCTGGTAAGAGTGGCTGTTAAAAACCCTTCATGTGGCATCCGTGTGTGTACACCAGAACTCCAGTGAAGCTGAATGTCGGAAGATTCGTGAAAATTCCAATTCCTTTTGGAATGAGTCCAGAAATATGCACGACAGATTTCAAAGCTTAGGGTGAAAAGGCGTGACATTAGCATTTGATGAAAACTATACAATGGATGTACGTCTGTGGGAAGGCTATTTCACAGCTTAAGGGCTGTCCCTCTCTCAGGCTGCCACCCTCCCTAACATATTTATTTAGGGTGGCTGAACTACCAAGAGGGCCCCCTCTGCCAGTTTTAACACCCAAGAGGGTCTGTAGAGAATGAGGTGATCTTTCAGATATTTCGGGCCAAAGTTACTTTAAGACTTTAAACAGTGTCATAGCTACGAAGGGGCTAGCCGGGGGGGGTTTGCGCTGGGTGAAGCCTCAAGAGGGGGCAACATTCAAGCTTCCAACCTGTGTGTGTATGTATGCAGATGTGAAGGGGGGGTGTCAAACTGGGTCTTTGAACCAGGTGAAATAAAGCCTATTTTTGCCCCTGCTTTAAACATTACTATGAACACTTTGAATTGGGCCTAGAAACAAACTGTACAGCTGTTTTAAAATAGGGGTTATGCAAGTGATGAATGTTTAAATGAAACGGGTTTGAACAACTTCAATTCAGGGTGATGTTCATTGTGTTATTAAGAGACATCCTTGCTGCTATTAATGACAATGACCATTGCATGGAATATAGGGTGGGAGAGAAGTTGAGTAATTATATCATTGAGGTACCAGCCAGGGCAAAATATGAATTAGCAAATGAAGGATGCAAGGCTATTTTAGCAAAATTCCCATCTTTACACGGGGATTTAATAGCTTATACTGTACAGAAAATCTGTTCAGGCCTCAAAGGAATAAAAGGAGGTTTCTATAATTGGTCCAAGGAAGTTTGTCCTCGGGAGGGCTGTAAGTCTAATTCTAAATGTCACTAATTCTCATCTCACCAGCATCACAACTCCAGGCATCTGAAACTATCCCTGCCCCATTCCAGAAAGAGAGACAGAATTTCGTTTGCAGCTTATTACAATTCTCTTCTGTTTCAATTTGCCCCCAAGGGATAAATGTGACACAGTACAGTTGCCTTGTTTCTTCAGGCTTTTATTTTAAAGGAAAGGAACCTAGGAAGAAGCACAGATGAGTCAGGCCACTAACTCAGCATCTAGTTGAGCATTGGGGAAAGGTCGTAACTTAGACAGTGCCAGGTTCAATTCCCAGTATCTCTAGGTAAAACTGGTAGCGTCCCTGGCATACAGAGAGGGAAGAAAGTGGATGAGTATTGAAACTGTAGTATCTGATTGAGATTCAGGCACTGAAGAGCTTCAAGTTTATAAGGTTGTTGGGGCGGGGGGGGGGGGTTGATCGCTTGTTTCGATATATGAAAAAATAATGAAGAGTAACACTCTACGCCGTCACTGTCAATGAGCATTTCTTTGAGCTTAAAAGACAAGTGCAAACCACAGGAGGATCAAAATCCTCTTCTGTTACGCTTCTGGCATGCAAGCTTCACTCTACCCTTTAAATAATCAATGGCTTAAGGGAATCTTTCTTTGTTGGTTGGTTGGTTGGTTGGTTGGTTGGTTGGTTGGTTTTCTTTGCAGTCCTCCAAGTTGTTGGGGTGGGGAAGTGTATTTCATAACTCAGGCCTACCCCACATCATAGGACCCCCCTTTATTTTAAGTCTGACCGATGGCATTGCTTTCAGTGAGCAAAAATTTAAAAAGCAAAAAGCAAACAAACCAAAGTTTAAAACCAAACAATAGAACAACTGTGAATCTGTATAATGTCACAGTTGCAATTAAAAGCTGGAAATGATGCCTGCCTCACAAAGTCAGCTATACCATTCCACATCCATTCCAGTACAGTGGTACCTTGGTTGTCGAACTTAATCCATTCCAGGAGTCCAATCGACTCCTGGAACCATTCGAAAACCAAGGCACAGCTTCTGATTGGCTGCAGAAGCTTCCTGCACTCAGTCGGAAGTTCAGCTTCCAAAAAATGTTCACAAAGCGGAACACTTACTTCTGGGGTTGTGGTGTTTGGGAGCCAAGCCGTTTGACAACCCAAGGTACCACTGTATTAATTTTCAAATGGAAAATGTTACTTAAACCAGTGTTTCCCAACCGGTGTTCCGCGGCACACTAGTGTGCCGCGAGGCGTTGCCTGGTGTGCCGTGGGAGGGAGGCGGGCGAGTCGGGCGGCGAGAGGCGGGGCGGCGGCGGCGAGGATCCGCGTCGAGCCGGGGGCAGCTCCGCGGTGGTGGTGCCGAGGTTTCTCTCTCCATTCTCCCCTCACACACACACACACAGGAAATAACACAGGATCAGCTGACAGGACCCGGCCAATGGGGCGGCGGCGGGGCAGCGCGCGCAAAAGGGAGGAGCGCGAGACAGCGGACGAGGAGGAGGCCGGCATGTCCGGGCAGCAGCAGCAACAACAGCAGCAGCAACTCCCGGCGACGGCTCCTCAAGCCCCGGGCAACCCTACTCCCTCACCGGCCTCGGCCGCCCTCCTGCTCCACCCGCCGCCGCCGCCTCCCCCGCCGCCGCCGGCCACCTCGGCCCCGCCGCCGCCCCCTCCTCCGCCCGCTATCGCCGCCACCACCACAACAGCCGCCGCCGCCTCAGCTGGGCCCATGCCTGCCGGGAGCGGCGGCGGCAGCAGCAGCGCCCCGGCTCCCTTCCCTCCCGGCGTGACGCTGCGCGCTGACGTCACGGGGCTGTAATGGTGGTGTGCCTCAAGATTTTTTTCATCAAACAAGTGTGCCTTTGCCCAAAAAAGGTTGGGAAACACTGACTTAAACCAACTACGGAAAAACAGTGGTGGTGACAGAGTAGTCTTTAGCACTCTGAAATGTATCATTTTCTCATCTTCTGCTTTCTTTACTCTTCTGTTAATTTTTTTTTTATTTTTTTTTTTTATGTGATAAAGGACTGTAGGCCACTGCTTATAGCCAATTGTCTTGTTTTGTATCGATCTGCCAGCCTTCCTGGGAACTGTTTCTCTTTCAGAACAGGTTTTAAATGCTTTAAATGAACAGTTGTAGCAGGGTGTGTATTTGTGTGTTTAAAATGCCCTGTCTCTTTTTTCTGTCATCAGATGGATGAACCGTTTAGGTCTTGCAGCCATTGGTTATACACCTGATGACAAGGATATCCGACCTGATGAAGGTAAGGCCATCGTTATTCTTTGACATCCATCTGGATGAACGGAGACATGTACAGAGTGGGGTAGAGAATCCATGACCCTTAACATGCTTGCTTACAAGTGAGCTTAGGGATGTTTTAGTAATTCATTATTTGTGAATGCCTATATAAAACACCATATATATATATATATATATATATATATATATATATATATATGCAGGTTTTGGTGTCCTCGGGTGTCTTCCCGTGTAAAAGTTGGGGTGTCTAGGCGACGTTTCGACGAGGTCTCACTCGTCATCTTCAGGCTGGTGCTTTCGGCTTCTTGTTACTGGAACAGAGCAGGATCTCAGTGTTTGAGTTCCTATAAATACTGTTGAAGGTGTGGTGTATAGCCTCCAATGTTCTGGGCAGAGAGGAGGTTCCCAGGCTAGTGTGCCTTTTCTTCTTTTGTTCCTTAATTACTTGAGGGATATCTTGAGTGATTTCTTGAGCGATATCCTGAATCCCACTTAGGTGGGTCATTAGGTGTGGATTAGTTGCTCAAGCCTTTGTGTCTTGAACTCTTGAACTTTGTGAAGAGTTTTTCTGAGAAGATGGCTGTACTGCATTTGGTTGTGCTCTGGCTTGGCTTCGTGTATAGGGGCGAGCTGTGGTTTTGTGGCCTGTGCCAGCCAGATCTGTGTAGGGGTTGCGGGGGGGTGCAGCATCCGGAGGTGCCACCATGGTTTGGCTACTGGATGGTGTCTGTAATTTATCTGTGATAAGACACCATCCAGTAGCCAAACCATGGTGGCACCTCCGGATGCTGCACCCCCCCGCAACCCCTACACAGATCTGGCTGGCACAGGCCACAAAACCACAGCTCGCCCCTATACACGAAGCCAAGCCAGAGCACAACCAAATGCAGTACAGCCATCTTCTCAGAAAAACTCTTCACAAAGTTCAAGAGTTCAAGACACAAAGGCTTGAGCAACTAATCCACACCTAATGACCCACCTAAGTGGGATTCAGGATATCGCTCAAGAAATCACTCAAGATATCCCTCAAGTAATTAAGGAACAAAAGAAGAAAAGGCACACTAGCCTGGGAACCTCCTCTCTGCCCAGAACATTGGAGGCTATACACCACACCTTCAACAGTATTTATAGGAACTCAAACACTGAGATCCTGCTCTGTTCCAGTAACAAGAAGCCGAAAGCACCAGCCTGAAGATGACGAGTGAGACCTCGTCGAAACGTCGCCTAGACACCCCAACTTTTACACAGGAAGACACCCGAGGACACCAAAACCTGCATTCCTGTACCCGTGAAAATCTACGAAAGCATATATATATATATATATATATATGCGCAGATCAGAGCTTACGTATCCATTGAATTTCCCACCTCTCCAAACATTGTGAGGAAGTTCACAAGATGTACTGAAAACAGGCATTTAAGCCAGGTTTTTTGGAGATAGTGGGTTATACCCAATGCTAGTCCTACTCAGAGTAGATCTCTCAGAGTTAATAGATATCACTAGCTTAGTAGTGCACCTAAATGTGGGAACAGAATGGTTAGTATTCTTGGTAAAAACAGGTAGAAGTGATGTGAATTACAAATAAAATTACAATAGACAAATTTGAACATCCTCAAGTAAAACATAAACACATAGATAGGGGAACTGTGCTGCCCTGCTGGCTGTATCCCCTATGTCTTATGTCCGTTCTGGTAACCTCCTATCAGAAATTCAGCACAAAAGAAGAGCCTGCACATACACAAATGCATGGCCTGGAGGTGGAAAGAGAGAGGTTTCTCTGTCTCATGACACTAGAACTCATGGATATGCAATGAAGCTGAATGTTGGAATATTCATAAGAGATAAAATAAAGTACTTCCTCACGCAACACATACAGGAGGCAGTTATGGCTACCAACTTGGAGGGTTTTCAGAGAGGACTGGGCAAATTCATCGAAGATAGGGCTATCAATGGCTGCTAGCCATGATGGCTCTGCTCTGCCTCCACAGCTGGAGGCAGCAATGCTACTGTGTGCCAGTTGCTGGAAGCCACAGGAAGGGAGAGTGCTCTGGTGCTTGGATCCTGCTTGGCCACTGTGAGAGCAGGATGCTGGGCTAGATAAGCAATTGGCCTGATCCAACAAGCTGCTCTTATGTTTTTTTTTTAACTTGCACATTCGGGGACAATTACCAGGTTGCATAACTACACAGTAAGCTACAGCTTACTGTGGTGTTTTGAAAAATGTTCCCTAATGTAGGACTCATTTCAATGGCAAATGCAAACACTTTTTAGCAGATTACTGGAGTGAAAGTGACCAGGAAGATATTGATGGCTCATTAACTCTGAAGCAAGAGGCACCCATAACACTTTGCGACACCTACCACCGAACACCCTCGGTAAGTTACATGAGGCATGCACTAGGCTACTTCTGAGCCTTGGGCTGTATTTTTTTTTTTTTTAATCTGGTTTTTGGAAGAGTGTCTACTGACATTGTGTTGGATGTGGACTAAGTTAGTTGCACATAGTTTCCATTGAAATAACCGAAACTGGTGGTGCCATGACTAAATTGCCCCATTGGTTCCAATGGGACCCAACCTCAAAGAACTTTGTCGGGATTCAACCCACTGTAAGTAAAGCAGAGCAGATAAGTATTTCTACTGTAAGTAAAGAGAACATGACTATACCTAATGGACCAAGAGTAGTGCTAAATAATAATATATTGATAAAGGAAAAACAAAGCTCTGGCTTTGTTGACTTTTATGCAGAAATTCCCATATGCTCAGTCATGCTTAATGGACTTAGGAGCCCTACCTTTTAACCTGGTGAATGGTGAGCCGTCTGGGTCAGTAATGGAAAATGGAGTAGGGTAGATCTGCAGAACCGCCCTCCTAACATCTGCGTTTTTTAACAGATGGGGATGGAGCAGGGGTAGGTGGATGCAAAGTTGGAGCTGTGCTAGTGCATGCACTGGCAAGGCTGCTTTCATTGCTCCAATGCTGCCATTGAACCTGCACAGCCCCAACCTGGATACCGCCCTGCCCCATCCAGGTAAACAGTACTGATGCTATTGCCAGGAGGGTCGTTCAACCCCACACATGGTTACCCTACTGGTCTGGTCCTTTGATCACATCAGTTGGACAAAGCAATAGAATGCTGAAGGGATGAGCATGACCCCACAGTATTATCTAGTCACATCATTACAATCATTTATATACTTTGTCTTCTCTCGCTTTTCTTTCATTGTCGATCTCAAGGCAGAAGGCATGTGGTTCCCAGGGCAGGGGCGCCTCCCATCCATACCCAGATTTGCTTAGCTTCAGCAAGGCAGTGGCATCATGTGGGGTATTCCATAGAGAAAATAGGAGTGTTGGTTGGCAAGGAAAATATAGATATAAAAAGAGAATTCCCTGGATGTCAGGATCCAGGTTTTGACCAAGTACTCTTTGGTGAGAGAACCCCAGTAGAGATTTTAAATCATGAAGTATATAGCAAAGTACAGTGTGGAAATATGCCCTTGTGAGTTCCTTCCAAAGTTCCCCTCTTCCCCTAGCATAAAAAGAGCCTACGTTTGTGTTTTTTCCATACTTTGGTCAGAAAATACAGGCAGTAAAACTTGACTTAGTTACAGTGGTGAAAGTTCTTAAATGATTGGTATAGGAACACAACAATGGCTTGTAAGAGCCATGTGGTTTGAGCTGCAGCAACCAGCTCAAAACCTCTTCTCACACTGATTTTCTCTGGTAGACTGAGCTACAACAATAGACTTGATTACATTACCTTGCTTCCAAGGTGAGAAAGGGAGTAACCTAGCTCAGCCTAGCATGACAGCTTATACTATGGTATTGACCCCTTCATGCATTAGACTTAAACATGTTGGTTATGTGAGGTTGATTATCCCACAGACCCCTTCTCAGACATAATAACAATTGCATGCACAATTAATGAACTACCCAAAGACGCATCTTGACTCAAAGGTATCAGTGCTGTCAGAAGTGGCTTGGTTAGTATGTCGGCTGTCATTTCTTTGGTTTGACAGTCGGCCAATTTAACAAGTCCATCGTGCATCACCTCACACATCTATTGGTATTTCAGCCCAATGTGTTTGGTTCTCACATGAAATTTCTCACTTTGAGATAATTTCAAACAGCTTTGGCTGTCTTCCATCAGTCGGACTGGTTTCTGCCCACACAACCCAAAGTCCATAATTAGCATGGAAAAAGACTACACATTTGGTACGTTAAAAATTGGTTTACTTACAAACCCCTCAATGGTCAGGTTCATGTGCTTTTTCCATACATGAATCAGAAAACACAGGCGGTAAAACTTAGTTACGGTGGTGAAAGTTCCTAAACTATTGGTATAGGAACACAACAATGGCTTATAAGAGCCATGCTGTCTGAGCTGCAGCAACCAGATAATACATTTTATCCTCCTCCCATAGGACAGGTAAAAGGAATTCAGGGTTGGAGAACTGGTGGCCCTCCAGTGAGATGTGGGAGACCAACTCCCATCAAGCCACAGTTAGCATGGCCGATGGTGGGGGGGGGAATGGGAGCTACTGCAACCTTATGCATGAATAACTAGGAGTAAGTCCCATTTAACTCGGTGAGAATTACTTCAGAGTAAGCATCCATAATGTTATGCAGTTAATCAGTATTCCAACCATCTGGAGCTTTTTTAAAAAAGAAAATTTCCTTTGATCTTTGAATAAGCTAAAAAAAATGACGTTAGGAACTGACTGAAGTTGGTTTGGAAGTTGCAGTTCACACACACACACACACAAAAGCAAATTCTGCCAATGCTAAGAGTCCTAATTATGCAAAAAGCCCCTGGTGTAAGAACAGTTCATAAAAGAAATAATGAACAGGTAGCAACTAACATGACTCTGAATTTCTCTTTTCATGCCTGGAGAGGAAACAGTTCACTGACAGCTTAGCAGAGGGCCACATTCTCTTCTGGGCAACTTTCCAGGGGCCACATGCCAGTGGTGGGTGACAGCAGAAGCATAAGTGGGCAGAGCAGCAAATGTAATGTTTACCTCCCCACGACAGGCTGCTTTACAACCACATTCACCTCTCTCTTTCCGCCAGCCAGCCAAGCAAAAGGCATTATCAGAGCTCGAGGGCACTTTCCAGCCAAGGAAAAATACTCAAAGGGAATATGAAGCTGGGCCGCTGTGGGGTGTGGCTTGGGGATAGGGAGTATGGCATGGAGGATCCTGAGGGCCAAACAGAGATACTTGGAGGGCCACATCTGGCACCCCAGCCTGATGCACAAGGTTGCACAGCAGCCGCAGCTGCAGCCGCTTTTGCTCCCAGCCTCCAGCTAACCCCAGAGCTTCAACTCCAGATGTTTTGGTCAGTATTGGAGAGAGAGAGCAGGAGAGAGAGCTGGAGAATGGGGAATAGGCATTCAGAAGCCTTTTAGAGGGTGCTCCATAATTTACACAACCTCACTTATGCACATGGGGGCCCAGAACATAAGGGGGGCTGTATATGTCCAGAAAGTGATGGTAATGATATATTCTTTCATTTGCCAAATGTATCTTGAGATTTTTGGAGGGTGGGAAGGGTACGAATCTGCAAAATAAACTGTTTGAAGCCATAGTGATCATGTGGTTAATAAGTATGTTGGTGGATAGTCTACCGAATGCGTACAACTTGCTTTTTAGTTTCCTTTCCTTTTACCTGTGTTTTTTAAGTTCAGATAGGACTCTTTCTGTATTTTTCTTTCAGATTTTTCTTCAGCGTGAAAGATGTGGTCCTCACACAGCCTGAACCAAAGGGAGAATGACTGAGGCAACAGCATCACATGGGTGAAGCTCAGACTGACTTTTCACCCATGTGATGCTGTTCCATCAACTGGGATGCAGGTTAAGCCCCTCCCTTACTGTTTTTCCACAATTTTTTTTTCATTTTCTCTCTTTTTTCCTTTTCAGAACTTAGCTGAAAGAATTTGGATAATGTTCAGCAGTCCCTTAAAAAAAACAAACGAATTCTGCACTACAGTGTTCACATGTTGCTTGCCCCCTATTTTGTTGGAACATTTCTTCTTTTTTTAAAGAAAAGAACTGGAAATCCAGTTTTAACTTCTTCTGAGGAGGCTTTAAAATCTCCCCTGCAAAGCAACATTGAATTGCAACTACATTAAGCAGATCTCAAGAAAAACTTCTTTAAAAACCTGTGTCGAAACAAGAATAGGGAGTGGTTGAGGATGTTTTCCAACAACTACAAAGGGAAATGATTGTGATTTTCAAATCCGCACATCAGATCTGCTGGTTAGCATTAATGTTAGATGTTACTTTAAAATGTGCAGTTGCCACCACCGTTGATGCTTCTGTGGTTGCTCCTGAGTAAGCAGTAGGATGTCACAAGATTTCCACCCATGTGGGATGCTCAGATGACACATTCAGTGGACTTTGAAGAGGGCTAAATATTCCCTGTGTTATTGCCAACCACATTGCCACAGTAACTCATGTGGGTAGGAGAAGGCTTTAGATCAGGGATAGGAAGCCTGTGGCCTCCAGGTTACAACTCATCCATCATCCCTGATCATTTCCATGTTGGTTT
Source organism: Podarcis muralis (assembly GCF_964188315.1). Lineage (NCBI taxonomy): Eukaryota > Metazoa > Chordata > Lepidosauria > Squamata > Lacertidae > Podarcis > Podarcis muralis. The sequence goes on from NC_135673.1 coordinate 30,083,848, forward strand.
GGGGCTGATAGGAGTTGGAGTCCAACAATATTTGGAGGGCCACAGGTTTAGATTTCTTACCAAGACAGAAGCAACTCTTGAGGGCATCAACTATCACACTGGTAACAGAATAACTAAAGAGAGGAGTGTAGGTTTTATTGTACAGCACACACCGGGTTTTTCCTTTATGTTCCCAACACTGTGTCATATAACGGACTGTTTCTAATTATTTCCAGATGAATTCTTCAAGCCCATTCCCTGAGCCTAAACAAGGACGACACTTCTCCAGTGAATCAACCTATTCTCATTCTTCTGCGGAAGATTCCAGGCAGGATGCAGCAGCGAGCACACACTCATCAGGTTGCAGACCTCCCTACAGAGAAAGGCGTTCCTGGCAGGATCTCATTGAGACCCCGTTGACCAGTTCAGGGCTCCATTTTCTGCAGACTGTCCCTCCTGACCCAGAGTACACGAGCGGACAACCCGGGTCGTCACCAGAGAGGCGGCGACAAGCAACGCTACCAGTCCAAAGACGACACAACCATGAACAGGATGGCCCTTTCCCATTGGTGGAGTGCCACAGAGGCCACAGTTCTCATGCCAGACCCCAGAAGCAACGTAGTCAAAGCCTCCCACGAAACAGAGATGTCCGAGCGAAAAGTCGCGTAAAACCCAGTGGGATAACAGAAGAGAGATCTGAAGAAAAGCTGCCTGTTAGAAGGCAAAGTAGCTTGTGTGAAGAAGGTAAGAAGGGCTCCTGGATTGGTGGTTGAGGGTACCCGGGTGAAATTGTGGAGATCTACTGCCTGCCAGAGCAGACAGAGCTTAGGTAGATGGGCACCAATAGTATGCAGGAGGTTAGAGTGCTTTAACAGTCAAGCCTTCTTCCCAGGGAACTCTTTGAAGTATAGCTCTGTAAGGGGAATAGGGGTCCCAGGATTCTGTAGGGGAAGCCATGACTCTTTCATGATGCGTCTGTTAATGTACAGTTAGATGGGTGCCTAATTTTGTTCCCAAACCCTCCTCCCCCAATTCCACTGAGTTCTACAAGGGGCAGCATTGAGACTAAGGCATTGATTGCCAGCCCCACCTCCTGAACTGGTTGTTAGGAAGGCAGGCAGGTAAGAGCTAGCTGAGGGTGGGCCAAGGTTACTGGGGCAGGGTTCCACCTGCCCTCCACCTGCAGCCTCCGGTGCAGACTACTGTGGTTTACAGGCAGACCTAAAGCTGAATAACTGCTTCAGAAAAACAATAACTGTCCTGTTTTGGTATAAATTATTCTTGTTTTCTGTCACCGTATATTGTTATTACACGCACAAATAAAGGAAGCTGGATTTTCTTTCAGAAAACGCAGAAGAGCGACCACAGAGTGCAGATGGTCTGCATGAGTTGTACAAAGCTCTGGAGCAAGCTAGTCTGTCAGCATTTGGAGAGCAACGCCCTTCCACCAAGCAGGAATACCGGAGGTCCTTCGTAAAGAGAAGCAACGACCCTGCTATCAACGAAAAGCTTCATCACATCCGAGCTCTCAAGAGTACTTTAAAAGTAAGCATTTGTCCTTGATATGCTGCAGCTGCATACACACATAAGACTAAGCTAAGCCATGGCTTAATGTGAACATACAGGCTCCCAGGGAGGAGAAGACAGTCATTTTGCTCCTCCCCAGTCATTCTGAAATTGCACAGCATGGCAGCTAACCCAAGCTTTGCCTTACTGTGTTGTCTGAACCTGGAGTCATGTTTAAGATCTCTCCTGCACCTTCTTTTTGGCTACAGTTCAGGGTTAAGGAGGAGAGAGCTTAACCAAGAGCCAGGGTTCAGAAAATACATTAAGTCAAACTTTGGCTTAGTTGCCACACTGAGAATACAGGACTGGGGGAAGGAGCAAAGGGTGACAGTGAGCTCCCTCTCTGAGAGCCAGAACATTTCCAAGGTACCAGTAAGCCATAGTCCAGCTTACCAAGTTGTACAAACCAGGCCTCTGTATGTTATTGCGTCAACATGAAAGACCAGTGTAATGCTGTAAAACTTGTTGTGAATGAACAAGACAAACATTTCAGAATATTTACTGGACAGATGATCCTTTTGCACATTGCTGATTTCTTGAATCCCATCCCTCATCCAAGGACTTCAAAGTAATATATGTAAGGTTCCACCCCATCCCCATGCTATTTTCACCATGATTCTGCCAAGTGAGTTGAGTGGAGAGGGAAGGGATTGGAGCAAGATCACAGAGAAAACTCCACTGGCTGAGTGTTGGTTTGAGTGGGGACTCTGAAGTTCAACTCCCTGCATCAGATTGACTCTGCTCTCTGCTGTGTACAGAGATATGCATGACTGTTGAAACCATTTCGAACTTCCCTAGCTGTTCAGAGTCTCAAAAGCATAATGAAGTAACCACAAAACTGGTTGACTATATAAATCATGTAATACCTCATGCCTGTTAACAGAAAGCCTTCCTTTTAAAAGGATTCTTTCTTTTCACCTGGGTGTTATTATTTATTTCTTAAGTAAAACGTTTTTGTTGTGCCATTTTGTTTCAAGTGACAACCATCCTGAAAACATAACATGCCACTAAAACACCATAAACAAAACAGTTGTAACCAGGAGCGATAACCAATGAATAATATCATCGGTAGTTTAAAAATAAAAACAAATTCCAAGAACCAGGGTATCAAATTCCCAAAGAGCATTCTCTGACACTGGGACAGCCAGTGTTGTTCTCTCCAGATGTTGTTGGATTCTAATTCCGATCAACCCCAGCCAGCATGGCTAGTGGCCAGAGATGCCAATGGGAGTTTTGGTGCATAAGCATCTGGAGGGCACCATGTTGGTTTGCCCTGCTCTAATTATAGTGAAAGTGAAATAGGAGGAAGTAAGCATGGGGGCGGGCACCATGGCTAAATGGGTGGAGCACATGCATTGCATGACGAAGACCCCAGGTTGAATTCTAAGCATTTCCAGTTAAATAATGAAGTAGCAGGTGATAGGAAAGACCACTGTCTCCTGCAGACTGTTGAGAGCCTCTGCTCAGTCAAAATGGACAGTACAGTAGACAATAGCCTAACCTGGTATTAGGTAACTCCTGAGTTGATGGGGCAGGGTGCCACCACTGAGAAGGCTCTATATTAGGTGCAGGGAATCTTTGGCTCTTAAAAATGTTGCTGAACAACTTGCTTCAGTCCCAGCAAGCATATCCAATGGTCTGGGATGATGGAAGTTGTAGTTTAGCAACATGTGGCGGGCTAACAGTTCCCCACGCCTTCTCTTTACCCCTATGCCCATCTGTTGCATCTCATATGAGATAGGTGTTTATTTGCATCAGCCAGTAGAGATTGCAGTTTGTGCACAAAGTACATATGAACATGTCACCTTCATTTTAATGGCAGCCACAATTAACATATGTGGTGTTTTCCTGTCACCCACTTACGTTGGTCTGTAAACATAATCAGGTCATATCAGAAGAGCCTTTTTCAGATATCGAAGTCCCAAAGAGTAATTGTCACTTTGAACTGGGCCCAGAAACAAATTGGCAGCCAATAAAATTGGTACATATGTTCACAATTCAGGCTACTACCAGCAGTCCTTTGCATTTTTCACCAGCTGATGTTTCCAGATGCTTTTTTAAGCCAGAGTACATTGCAGTAGTCTCATCTGCAACCAAAGTCCATTCAACTATGTCAAGCACTACCGTGTGTAAATAGGGATTAGGAAGAAATGGGGTTCAGTTTGCAACTCTACATAATTTGCACTTTCCAAAACAATACTGTACGTGAAACGTTTCCATCCTTCAAAATTCACACTTCTCTGAATCTTGCAGTGCAGTTCTCAAGCTAAGAAATGTGCACACAAATGCATATACCAGGGTAAAGTGTGCATATAAAAGCATAGAATACTGAAAGTAAGATACAAAAAATGACTTGTTAGGGAAAACCGTTTTGTAAAAATGTGCATATTTAGCAAAATTGCATAAGAAATTTATGCAACTAAAACTATAATGCTGATGAATTTCCAAGAGGACCTGGGGGGGGGGGCCCAAGGTGAGGAGTGAAATATTCATTTTGATGAAGAAATGTGGAAAACTGAATGTAAGATTGGAAAATTAGAAATTAAGAGAAGCCGAAATCAACAAATTCACCCAACCCTAGCTGAAACTGTGACAAGCGTATAACTCCACACTTAAACAGAATGTTGTCTTTCCAACCTCTGGCAGGCAAAGGAAGGAGATCTTGCAGTGATCAATAACCTGCTCCATGAGCCCAACTTGACATCCAAGAAATTCAAAGAATGGAAAATGAAGAACTATGAATTTTTCCTGGACATTTGTGAGTACGGCGCTGTTCTGAAAACCCAAAACGGAGCCTCTGAACTTGCAGCTTCAGCCCCTCTGCTGACACACACTCATTCCTTCATTGAAACACACGTCTGACAGGATGTAGCACTGGGAACACTTGGGGGCGGAGTGAGCTAGTGGGGGGACCATGAAAAATCCATTGTGACAAAACACTGTAACCTGTGTAAATAATGTACTCAGCTGTATTGTAAATAGATTGGATAAGAAAACTCGTGCCACAGGATGCCTATTGCATTGCATGTTAAGACAGTCTTATTTTTATTTTATTTTACTTTATTTTATTGGATTTTTGTTTTGTTTCTGTTTGTTTGTTTGCTGATTGGGTTCTGCATTAGAAAGAAGTGAAGTATTCACTGGCATAATTGAAACCCCAGTTATATTAATGAGTACTGTACTAAAGTTGAGTATGGGTTAAAGGAGCTCTCTTACCATTTTATATATGTAGATGTACTGCATGTAGCTATATCTACATATATAAAATGTAGCATGAAATATTATTTTTTAAAAATACTCTGAAATGCCCATCCTCAGATATTTCTTTTATTTATTTATTTATTTCTCTGTCTTTTTTCCAAATTGAAATTTTAAACCCTAAGAGCATACAAAAAAAAATAAAAAATTAAGAAAAGTAAAGAAAAGCATTGGCCACTCCTAGGGAATGAACATTTAAATGTTCAGCATTTCCAGTCAATCGTTGCTACTGTCTTTTGTGAGCATAACAAAGGTTTCAAGTAGCATGGAAATGGTAAGCTTAAACCCTTTTGGTGTGCCTTAAAATGTATAGCGTCTATATCCAGGAAAATGTTACGTTCCCTTTTGCCTCTTGAGGCGTAAACTGTACATGCCGTTGAAACGCTGTGCTATTTTTATAATAACGTGCCTGTTTTTCAGAGGAAGAACGGGCATAGGCAACGCACATGTGTATGGGGGGGGAGTGCGTGCTCGTGCACATGGTACGGAAAGGGGCCACACAAAGTGGCCCGTTCAGCTCTGCTGCTACCTAAAGCAGCTTCCGGTCGCTTTTGCACCATCATGGGGTAGTCCACAAGAAACGTGCCCTCAATCTGAGAAGACGGTAGCTATTCCAGTTGTCGGCGTTTATCCACTGTGAATTTAGTGCCACAGACCTGTGAACCACAAGATTCCGATACTGTCTATTGCTGCCTCAAAACAAAGGATGAAGGGGGGGGGATGTCTGAACTGAAAACCGTTGTTTTCTATATGTACAGTGTCTGACGGAGTTAAGCGAATCATTCGTATTTATGACTTAAGTAATGTTTACTGGAATAAAAGAAACAAAGAGACCACTGGAAGAACTCAGGACTTATAGTGATTCACTATAGAGAGAGAGGGAGAAATTGGGGCCTCCTAGATGAACCTTGTTAGCATTCTCCCAAAGGCCTACAGAAGCCTTTTTCCGGTACTGGCATAAACTGCTAGCAGTGAGCAGAGATGGTCCAAGACATTTGGTACCTGACGTAGAATATCTAAATGGTGATACAGATATAATAATAAACTAAATAACTGACCAGTAACAGCACAAGCCTATATCTATCTACTCAGAAGTAAGATCCATTGATGTAAATGGACCTTACTCCCAGGTACGTGCATATAGGATTGCAGGCTTTGTGCCCTTAATTGGCATCCCCAGATTTGCTTCCTCAGATGGGCCATGTTGCCCTTGTCTTGGACAGATCTGGTAGTAAGCGCTGCAAGACAGTATAGAACCATAAGTAAAGGTGAGCCTCGCAGCCAGGAAAAAATACCATTTGCTTTAGTTCAAAAGTTTAGAAACCATTGCAGTATACTTGTTTACATGATGACTGTTAAAAGCACTTCACCACACTCTCCACACTGTTGTAGAGTCTCCATTCATTCGGAAGGAAGCTTTGAATGGAAACCCCATACAGCCTGCAGAAAAGAGTTGGGAATGTGTAATAACAGGGCTTGGTGGGATGCCATACCCATGTTGCTTACCTGTTGCCTTTGGCAGAGCAGGTAAACTCAAAGCATGGTGTGGCACTAGCAATGCATCTCGCCATCCTAATGTCCAGATGGTGTGTATGTGCACAGATATGACCAATAATGTGTAACCCCTCCCCTTAAACATTACATTCTAAAGAGTACCTCTGCTGGGCATACTCACTTAATACTCTTCATGCATATATCCCATATAGACCTGGGGTGAAGAACCCGTTGCCCTCTAAATGTTGTCAGGCTGCAACTCCCATCATCCTTGGCCATTGGTCATGCTGGCTCGGGTTGATGGGAGTTGGAGCCCAACAATATATTGAGAGCTGTGGGTTCTCCATTCTTTATTGCACCAAATGTGTGGAGACCAAGGGTAGGGGTACGGAATGCAGGCACAATCCCTATTATGCACCGACTAAGGCCAGTTTACTGAATTCCAGACAGAGCATTTGATCGGCAGCATTGCATTGGATGACTTAAGCCTAAGGAAAAGAATGGGATTCCTATTTTTAAAAATGAAGTTCACTGTTGACAATAATACATGTAATTTATGATGAATTATCTGTGAAAAATAGGTGTTTTTCAGGTGTCGTTGAACTACAGATCCCATCATCCCTGACCACTGGCCATACTGGCTGGGACTGATGGGGATCCAGCGTCCAGCAATATCTGGAGGCGACAGTTTCAATGGCTATCCTTAATGCAAACATTCTTTCCAGCAAGGAATGGCTGCTTTTAAACAGATACACAAGACATATTGATATTCTTTCAAAACCCTTCTTTGGAAACCTAACCCTTTAATACTAAACACATTTACTTAGCACTGCCAGTTCACACATGCACATAGAAGCAGTAGATTTCTTGACACATGCAGCTGAATGTGTGAAATAGACTCCCTTGGAGAGCATAGTGCCAGAAGAGGTGGGAGGTTATGTGAATAAAGTTTGATCAGGATGGGTTGACAGAAGAATCAGCATCATGTCTGAGGATGGCCTCAGCATTGTGCTTCTTGGTGGGGCCTGCCTGTGTTTGTGCCTCAGCATATATGTTGACAGGCTTACCTGAGCAGTAACGGTGATGGTGGTCGAATGAGTTGTGGTGCCTTGGAGGAATCCAATAGTGTAGAAGCCACCCTTAGAGTTTCCCACAATACCCCATTGCAGCACATTATCAGAGAGTGTTCGAAAGCACTGCAGGAAATTTAAACAGTGACTCAAAGCCATTTAGTAGGCTGTCTTGTTAGAGCACCAGGAAAAGGGAGCCTAGGCCTAGTGTTGTCAGTGGGCACTGCTGAGTCTCTAGCAGCTGCCTGAGGATGCCAGTGACTGATGCTACAAATGAAGCAGAATGAGGAGATGACTAGCAGACCATAGCAAACTCCACTTGCTATGCAGTTTGTATTTGCAGGAAGGTTTTGGTTGAAGGGGGTTAAATATGCTGGTTGGTCCTCCACATGTAGCCTGAAGTAGCATAGTCCAGTCTCCTTCCTCAGAATGACACCATCTTCTGTGAGATATACATATGCATAGACCAACCCCTGGTACAATGGCACACGGCTGAGGTCTCCACTCTCTTTTTCTTTGCTTTCTTTTAGCTGTATTTTGTCTTCATTTACTCTGTAGCGTGCTCCATTAATGTGAATGACAGGAGGGTGTTTTAAAAATATGCTTTAAAAGGGGTGAACCATAGAGCTGGAAGAGATCCCACGGGTCATCTAAGTCCAACCTCCTACAATGCAGGAATCTCAACACACGGTCCCCCATCAAATCTGAAACCGTAACAGACCCTGCTTAGCTTTGCAAATGGGCTAGCAGTTTTATTGCTGCACCACTAGGAAGCTACTCCTTGTCCTACAATACGCTATTGCCAATTCAAAATTGATTTAACCAGATGTAGCTTGTGAACCTGAAAGCTGTGCCCTGTATGGGGCCTTTTAGTGCTCAAGTGTGAGCACTACCTCCCTATGCACTAGAAAGAAAATGCACCTGCTTATTACTCCAAGCTTGCTGGGGCCAAACTTGCTAGCATTTTGGCATTTAGCAGATATGGATTTTTTAAAAGTGTAAATAGCTGCCACTTGAAGGGGAATTTTATCCTTTTCACTCCCTGCCATAATCCTGACACACACACCCCAGTGTTGCTATTTGCACATGGAGGAAGGTTGGCATTAAGGGGATCTTTCATTCTAATGCAAACAGCAGGTGGGGGGCGGATTTTCATCAGGTTTCAAGTGGGTTGGTGGCTAACATTGTTGCCTGCCATGGTACCAATCTTAATTGCTTGATCTATTCCACAAACACCTATTGGCAAGTCTAGCAATCAGAAATTTAATCATGCTTCCCTGTATGTCAAGAATAGGAACAGTGATTTACTAGGCCCCGGCCCCTGAAATCAGGGACAAGTTGGAAGTAAGTAATGTCCTCAGATGTGAAAAGCCACTTTGAGAACTAAACTAGTATAATAGGAAGGAAGGAAGGAACAGAAGGTTATAGAATCATAACTGAACTCAGCTAGAAGGCTGCCCAATCAAGTGAGGTCATGAGATAACAGAAATCCCAAGCCAACATGTTGGGGGGTTTTTAGTTGTTGTTTTTTGTTTTGTTTTTTTGATGAGGTGGAGATACCCCTTTGCCCAGCTCCGCTTGGTTCTGGTGGCATCCACCAGTGTGTGAGCCTCAAGGAACATCCCAGTGTGCCTGCCTAAATGCTGTTGATAGAGCAGACTTACTGCTTGTGGTAGCCATTGGAAATAGGGCACTTCTGGACTAGTGCAATGTTCACTAGATCCCAAACCATTCCCACGGCTGTCACATGATGGCAACAGCTCTGATTGAGGCCTCTTTGCTGCGCTAGCCTGGAAGCTAGTGTAACAAAGGGTCAGTTTTACTCTCCTCCCCTTCTACTTTGGCTGCTGCAAATGGTGAAACTATGGCTGCAGCAGTAGCTCTGCCACTCCACCAAACCCTGCCACTGCTAGCTATAAGCTGCATATTGCATCCTAAAAGTGAAATTCTGTTTTTCATGGACAGAAAATAGATTGGCATCTACTGGTAAATCTCTGGGAGATTTGTAGTAGATCTGCAAGGGTTTACCAATTACTCAACAATGGCAACAGAAAAAGGCTTGCACGCACCTATGCACAATCTGCATATTAGTTAGAATCAGTTACAGATAGGTAGCCGTGTTGGTCTGCCATAGTCAAAACAAAAAAATTCCTTCCAGTAGCACCTTAAAGACCAACTAAGTTAGTTCTTGGTATGAGCTTTCGTGTGCATGCACACTTCTTCAGATACACTGATACTCCCAGTGTATCTGAAGAAGTGTGCATGCACACGAAAGCTCATACCAAGAACTAACTTAGTTGGTCTTTAAGGTGCTACTGGAAGGAATTTTTTTGTATTAGTTAGAATATCTGCTTTGTAGTAACTCAGATGTAACTTGTGTAAGTGTGTGCAGGTTATCGAAATGTGTGGTTCATGCACTGCACCTGAGCATGTGACTCCAGCTGGTGCACCTTAAGGTTCTATTAAAAGCACTAAGAAGGTCATGTAAACCTGAGGTCTACCTACACCTTCTGTACAGTACACAGTTGCTTCGCATCTTGAGCCTATGGGGAATTCCTCAATGAGAAGATCAATCATAGAGGGTTTCCTTCAAAGGCAGCTTGTCCATTGTTAATGTCCCTTTTCAGAGTTCCCTAGGAAGTGGGCTTGGTTGTTAAACCACACTGAGAATTGTAGCTCTGTGAGGACCAATGACTCCCAGCACCCTTAACAAACTACAGCTCCCAGAAAGAAGCCCTGGTGGTTTAAAGTGGTATAATGGGGCTTTAAATATGTGGTGTGAATGCCCCCTTAAGCTGCAGCACCTTTCCTAAACCTTGCTGTCTCTCTCATTTCCTCACCAACACTTTGCAACTGCTCTGCCCCTGACTTAGCAGGGTTCCAGCTCAACCAGTGATAGCTGGAATCCCAGTTTTCCTGCTCTGCCCATTTGTGGCATTGAAGCAGTAGTCCAAGCTTGTCACTCTCTAGGGCAGAGGTGAGAAATCTTGCTCTGCCCAAGGGCCACATTCCTTCTGGACACCTTTCCAGGGGCCACATGTCCGTGATGGGTGGAGCCAGGTGAAAAAGTAGGGAAAGAAACATATATGCATTTTACCTTCGTATACTAATTTCTACACACATTTCTTCATATGTTCTATCCAGGCAAGGTAGAGGCATTATCAGAGGTCTAGGACATTGCAGCCAGGCCAAAACACTCATGTTGTGACCCCTGAGCCTGAGATTCACCACTTCTGTTCTAGGGTTTCAGCATCCTATTCCCATAAAAAAGACCTTGAAAAAAACACAAGATAGATTGTCTGAAACATCGAACACACAGTGGCACTCTCTCTTTGGGAATAGTCTTCGGCATGCCCAGACAGAGACACCCCCTTGCCATTGGGGAAGGAAGAAATGTTACCCCAAATGAGCTTATCAGCACACAAATGTCTAAATCCATCCCTAATTGTCTTTATCCAGGCTTGCTGCCAGTACTATTTTTAACCAAAGAATATACCTCACTTTCTTGGCAGTGGCTCTGCTTTCCTGGGGCTCCATGAAGTGGAGCAAGGCTTTTTGTAGGTCGACAGCAGACATCTCTTTATTTTCTCCAGGGGGTCTGAGCTCAGCGAACTCATCATTAGAGAGCTTGGTTTGTTGCTTTGATGGCAATATTTGCATTTGCCTCCTTGTGCTGCAGGTATCTGTGTGGGGTGGGGGTGGGGGGGTGTTTAAAGACTGGGAATTGTGCAAGTCCCAGATAACAAAGGGGCCACAGTAGGAACATAGGAAGCTGCCTTATATTTGAGTCAGGTCCATTGGTCCATCCAGCTCAGTATTGTCCACACTGACTGGCAGCAGCTCTCCAAGGTCTCATCTTTCCCAATGCCAGAAATTGAACCTGGGACCTTCTGCATGCAAAGCAGATGCCATACCACTGAAACCATAGCATTCCTCCCTTTGAATGTGTAGGGCTTTACAAAGACCACTGGTTGTTTTCACCAGCTAAAGCTGTTCCAGAGCTAGTAAGTGCAATGTCAAATCTCATACATTTCCCTTTAAATCTCTTGTATTCATTTCCCCCTCCCCATCACTAGTTGCATGCATATCTTCAAGGCTGCCATCAGAACCCAAAATCCTCGGGCAGCTGCTGGGCCACCCAGTAGGGCACACCACAGATGCTTGCCCAGAAGCCACCCACTCCCAGTCTGGTGCTATTTTAATTTCACTACAGTGCCCCACAACTAAGTATAACTCTGGGGCATTGTGAGAAATTTAAATAGCAGCCACTCAGTACTGCTCAGAGCCCTGCTCCTACAATGCTGCCAGCTAACCCACCAGGGCTCAGTGAGAGCATTTTGCTCAGGGCCCCTTCAAACTGGTACTATACCATCCATGGATGCACTTCCTTTCCCAAATTTACAGGATAACCAGCAATGACCTACCTGATGGTGAGAGCCAGAGTAATCTTAATTAGAGCTAGAATGGCACGAGGAAGCTAGGACCCAAAGGAGGCTGCATTTTATATTTACCTCACATATGGCAGGAAGCAATAAGGCAACAAATATTAATCCCACTTGCAGTTGCCCAGGGGAATAGTGAGTGTTCTAGTTGCAAGCTCTGCGGTGCTGGAGCTGGCAGCTATGATAGCCTGCAGTAAAAACATCATCCATCCCCTTCAGCAGTAGCTATTGCACACTGGATTTGTTGAACAGATTAGGCTGAAGGTGGCCCTGTAACCCTAATAAACCTAAATTATGCTGAATCTAGACATCCATCTGTCACCCATGCTTTTTCTTCTATGCATGTTATCCTGTGCTGCATACATTGGCATGTATCAATACATGCACATGTATCAATACATCTTGTTGGGCACCAGAAGCACGCTACTAGAAAGCAGCCTTATCAATACTCGCTGACATCAAGTTATCAGTAACACATATTGAACCCAATATATAGGCTTGTCACTTCCCCCCTCTCCTCTGCAACATGGACGCAAGCTTACTGTTTACAGTAGTTTACTGTTACGTCTGAGCTCTGAGATAAACTGTGGTTAGTCTTAACTATTATTTACTAAAACAAGTCAACTTCAAGCTGACTTCTTTCAGTAAGAGTTCAAATATAACTATAAACTGCTGTTAATTGAAAGTGAAAGTCAAAGCTTCCCAACCCCTCCTGGTTGGAAGGCTCGGGTTAAACCACAGTTTTCCAGTTCAGATAGATCAGGAAGTGGTTTAATAACCTACAAGAGAAACACCATGTAGTAGAGAAGGGAGGGCAGGGTAAACAAAGGTACAACACTTGCTGTCGGCCTACAAAAAAACATGGTTTGATGTTTTTATGAAACTGGCTTTAGAATCCAGTTCCTTAACAAATATATTTCCCAAAGATGCTGACTTCCTGGGTTTACTGGCTTTTGTTCTAGGGAAAATGCCCAGCTTTCAGAGCAATGTACGGAAGCTTAAAACTGCAGAAGGTAGTACCGGTATTTGCAAAACTGAAGGTAGTCAGTTTTGGTGAATACCAAGGATGAAGGTTGGATGACTTTACCCCTTACAGTGTGGTCTCCCAAAGCCTTCTTCTGAATCTTTCAAAATTCTACAGGAACCATTTGACAATTTCATTGTCAGTCCTCCTAACAAATAATGGTCATTAAATCTATTCTTTTATAGGTCTAATTGCCAGATTTGGATGTATCTGATTTCTTTGATTTAGTACATTTCTAGACATCCTGCCTACCTTAGCAATTTCTCTTCCTTTTAACAGCCTTCATTTAACAAATATGAAAATAAAATACTTTAGTTTCAAGGTGGGGGGTTCATTTCCATAGGATATATTGTATACACACTTAAATCTAAATTTAATTTCCCTGAAATAAAATGAATGGCATTTAAAAGAAAGAAAATAAACCCTGGGGTGTTGTTGTTTTTAAAGAAATGTTATTTTGTAGAAATAAGTTGATCACACTTTTGAAAGGATGTAAAAGATTATAAGTTTACTTCTTAAAGACACCATGAGTTGTATCCAATTACATTTAGTGCACTAGCTACACAGTTCTGTCTATGACTTCCCAGAATTAAGCCCCACTGAGCTCAATGAGGCATATTTCTAGGTATGTGTTTAAAGGATTGCAGCCTTATTTACACATGCTGTACTTAGTTCCCATTGAAAGGGACAGATTTCTCATGACTTACGTCCCATTGATTTTGATGGAAACTAAGTGCAGCTAATGGGCAGAACAATCTAGTCCCCTCCCCATTATGCCAAGCTGGGCAGAGGTGGTTGGACTGAGCAGAGATGTCCCTCTGTCCAGCTCTCCTGGTTAATCTGGCCTCCTGCAAGCTGCCAAACATGCAGGCAGGAGGGTGAATCACTGGCAGGATCTCCCCGGTCAGCAGCCAGCAGGAAGCCACTGAATGGGAGTTCCAAGGGTGGGGCTCAGCCAGTTGGCTCCCAAACCGATTTCATTGCCTTCATGTGACAGGATGGGGCCTGACTGCTCTTCTGCCGTGCAGTGGTGGGCCTGCCACTCCATACAGCCCCACTGGTGGGGGAGGTTTGGAATGCAGCCTTAGTCTGGATGCAACAGCATGCTATTTAATATTCATCAGACACACACTGGTAGGCCCTGCTGTGCTCTACTGCATAGCTTATATCAAAGGGTCTTGCACTGGAGGACTTCCTGATAGATATCACTTTAGTTCAGGCAAACGTGAAATCAAAAATAACTATTTTTTTAAACTGAAAAATGCACTCACTTTGCATGAAGTTAAGTAACTAAAGCACTATGTTGTGTGCAATAATGCCACTACCTATGTAGTATGTGGCGTACTAGTTGATGGTAAAGATTTATATTGAAAAGATTAGGTAGAGTGCTTTGTTGCTTTGCTGCAAGCAACCAAGGAACTCTGCCCCTCAAATTAGTGGATTATTACATATACTGAAGCAAAGAAACCTGAAGCATTTCAGTTAGGGTCTCAGTTATAAATCACTCTGCAGCTGATTTCAAATCAGTTTGAATGCCCTGGCTTTCTCCAAAGAATCCTGTAAACTACACTTTTGTAAGGAGTGTCCTTTCTTTAACCGTTGCGGATGCGCCTGCAGAACTATAATGGTTTGTGCTCTTTGGAAGGGAGCCATACCACTTGAACTGGTTTGAAACTGATTTAAATTTGTCCTGCAGATGTGACTTGAAAGGAGCTGGGAAACTGGGGCAGGAGAGACCCATCTGCACTCGTATGAAGAATCTTTATAATATGTGACACTGAAACTGTACTACAACAAAAATATCGTTGTCAACACCATTAATTTGCTGGGCCATAGGTGACTCTTGCCTAATTTACTAAGTAGATAACAAGACTTGTACAAATAGAGAGCCTTTAAAAAAAAAGAAAAAAAGAAAAATGCTTACATGTAGAAAATGTATGACACCCTTGTACTATGGCTTGCACTTTACCTGCATATAAACTGTGAAGTAGGCTGTAGTAATTTATTATTATTTTGTATATTCAGGGGTTGAAGTAGCAAAGCACTAGTACTACATGGCTGGTTTTCAAGCTGTACTGTTAAAAGAAATCTCAGACTAGAGACGGACATGAGGGTTTTGAAGAGAGTTGAAGGTGGCAAGAGACAGGAATCTTGGGCCAAATAGGACCCAATCTTCCCTTGGCTGAAAAAAAGGCTTTGCAAGCATGGATGAGATAATTACTCTTGCCAGGTTGCTATATATAGTGGTACCTTGGTTTGCAACCACTTTGGATTACAACCATGTCAAACCTGGAAGTACGTGTCCCTTTTTTTATTACAACCCTTTTTTTTTAATTACAACCCATTTTTTTGGATTACAACCCATTTTTGGAGGGAGGCCCCATTGGTGAAAGCACGCCTTGGGTTACAACCTGTTTTGGTTTACAACCGGACCTCCAGAAAGGATAATGGTTGTAAACCAAGGTACCACTGTAGAATGCAATTGATAAACCACTTAAAGGATTGCAAACACCAATGTGGATCAAGACTACACAATCAATAGCCAGATTCTGACAATCCTTTAAACTAGGGTGGCCAGCATGTGCCCTCTAGATGCTGTTGGACTACAGTTGCCACCTTCCCTGATCACTGGACGTGCTGGCTGGGACGTTGTAGTTCGATTACTTTTGGGAGGTGAGGGTACAATGTTGGCTACGTCTGCTCTAAACTATTTCCTTACAGGACTCCTCTTCAGGACTACTTTCTTGCTTTCTCTATGAATCAAGCTACAGTTTGCCGCTGTGATACCCAGATTGGTAAATGGTAGTTTAACAGCAGCAGGAGTGGGGAATTTGTTGGACTCCCAACTCCCATAAACATGGTCAATAGTCAGAGGTAATGGGAGGAATCAGATTGTTAAAACCTCACCTTGCTACTTCAGATGTTGCTGTAAACCAGGCATAGGCAAACTCCGGCCCGCCAGATGTTTGGGGCTACAATTCCCATCATTCCTAGCTAACAGGACCAGTGGTTAGGGATGATGGGAGTTGTAGTCCCAAACAGCTGGAGGGCCGGAATTTGCCTGTGTCTGCCTGTGGTTTGGTTCAAACAGGAGATAAGAAATCATGACCGGCAAGAGACAGGAAAAACAAATAGGAAGGAGCACACACATACTACACTTGCTCACAATCCTCCAAACCATGTTTTCCAGGGGCTTTGGAATGATGCTGTTTAGTAGAAACACCTAGCTTTTCAAACCACCTTCAACTCTCTGTAAAACCACTCTCCTGCCAAAAAGAGGTCAAATAAGTGTATTTTGAAAAATCTGCTAAGCTAAAAGTCAGCATCTGTGACTGACTATGCTATGGGGTCTCTCCATGGTCTTTCTTTTGTAAATATGAACATTCTTAACTATTTCTGTAGCAATAGGAGGTTATATACCAAACTTTCACTTGGACTGTTTTCAAACAACAAAAAATCTCTAGCGCCTTGTATTCTTTAAAAAAAAAAATCATGGAGAACCAGTCTTAGGAGCATTTTTGTTTACACAATAATATGTATATATAAGGAAATATATATATATATATATTAGAGGCAGAACTGTTATTTATCATACTTTATGTTGTGCTTGGTTATTTCTAAGAGTCTGTCATCTAGAAATATTTTCTGTGATAGAGAAAGAAAAATGTTATATTGTGGGAGCCCTCCTGCATAGGAGCTTGAAAAGTGAAAGCTTTAAGCAACTGTACATCTATATTGTAGCTATTATTTTTAACTCCAACCTATTGTAATTTTCCTAATTTAGCCATGAAAGAAAACCAAAATGTGATGTTAAATCATTAACCAGGGAAGATCCCATTCATATGTTTTGCCTTGTTGTTTGAAAACTTCAGAACATATCCTTCATCTTTACTTGTGATGAGGGAGGTCTCTTTCATGGGCTGCCTCTACTTTCATCCCTTAGCAGTCAAAAGCCTTCATTTTCATGGATGCACATGGAAAATGGACTTACAGTGCAATCCTATACATTTCTCCTCAAATGTAAGTCCCATTGATTTCATTGGGGCTTATTCCCAGGTAAGTGGGTACAGGATTGCAGCCTCAGATAGGTAAAACTAAATTTCAACCCCTGGATAATACAGGTTTCTTTATGTGTCTGTATGTGTGTTTTTCAGTTTCACCAAAGTCTTTTTAATTTTATACTTGTCTTATGTTGGAAAGTGATCCACTGGTTTATATAGGCTATGAATGTTTGTTTTCCTTTGTTTTCCTTTTTTAGAATTAATGTACTTGGCTGCAAATTTTTTTTTCTACCACAGATTAACTTGTTAACTTTTTGCGTGTCTACAATGAAACTTTATGAATGGAAAAATTTCACTGTGTGTTGCTCACTGGGCATATACCTCATGGTACATTGCACAGACTTGTAAGTTGTAAGTTGCACTGCAACATTATAAAAGGAACATATTGCTCTTTTTTCAAAGATATTAACTTATTAAAAAAAAACTATATAGACTGTACATTATTGAAAAAGGACATTTATTCTTCCTAAATTCAAAAGTAGCTTTTGTTTTGGGAAAAAGTTGTAAAACTTCAGTTGTAAATTTGGACTTCAATAAACTGAATTCTCTGATGTTTGAGGGCTCTTTCTTTTCTTAATATTTTGTATCCTTAAAAAGGGGAAACTGGTGTATGCTTCAGCCAGGCAAGAAAACACATAATGAACTGCTACATGAATCTTGTGGGAGGTTTATCATTTTAATTTGTCTCAGCAATGCCTTTTAATTTTTGTTTTAATACCTGGGTGCATATTTAAAACTATAGTGAATTATAGCTCCAACTACAGAGTTTGCAAAACAAACAACAAGAAGCCTTGTGGCACCTTGCCATCTTCTGGAATGCTGGAATGCTCTCCCAACCAAACAAACCACTAATGGAAGAACCCTAACTGTATAACGCCAAGGACTTGGGAGTCACATTTTAGAGAACTTTACAAGGACAGAACAGTGGGGAGGGGCCAAATCCCTGAAAGTATTCTGGACCTCCAAAAATGGGCCCCTGTAACAACGTCAGAGATTCTGGTAGCCCAACTGAAACAGGGGAAAGCCCCAGGTGCAGATTTAATACCCGCAGAGGCTATTACAAATAATTTGGTTTTTTGGGCCCTGATTTTAGCCCCACTTTTCACCAGCTTAGACACTTATGGATATGTTCCTGAAGACTGGGGGCTTTCAATCATTGTCCCAATATATTAAAAAGGCAAAAAGATGATCCTGCCAACTACAGACCACTCAGTCTTAACATAATAAGCAAACTGTACGCAAGACTGGCTACAACAAGAAAACATCCTTGCAGATGAGCAAGTGGGATTTCGAGAAGGCCGTTCGACCATCGACCAATGTTTAGTTCTTCACCATCTAATAGAGAAGTACTCATTTAGTAATATTGCTTCTCTTTATGTGGCCTTCATTAACTTCAGAGCAGCCTTTGACTCTATTTCCAGAACAAAGTTATGGAAAAAACTGGAGACCTCCACAATAGATAGACGCTATACCTAATACGCATGTTACATGAAGGGACTTCATTAAAGGTGGGTTGTACCTCCCAGGGCCACTTATCTAATGCAATAGAAACCAAGAAATGAGTCAAACAAGGATGCATACTGGCCCCATCTTTGTTCAATTATTATACAAATGATATGATCCTTTATCTCCGCAATATTAATTTCCATCCTCCAAAACTTGCAGGAAATCATATTTCAGTGCTGCCATATGCAGATGCTGCTGCAATCCTCTCTAGAACACCAATAGACCAATAGAACACCAAAAGAGCCATGAAAACACTCACTGCATGTTGCAAAGAGAGCCAATTGAACCTCAATTATCAGAAAACCAAAATCATGGTCTTTGCCAAAAGGCCTAAATTATGTGTATGGTACATTGACGGTCATAAGATCAAGCAGGTCACCTGCTTTAAATACCTGGGTATAGCCCTTCACTCATCGGGAAGTAGAAAAATCCATGGCATCTACATTGCAGGGAATGCTCAGAGAAGCGCTAACACCATTCTTAGGTACCTTAGGTTCAAAGGTGGACACTATGTACCGGCAGCCCTCAAATTGTTTGAGGCAAAATCGATAGCACAACTGTTATATGGTGCCCAATTAGGCCTCTTTGCCAACTGCACTCCATTAGAATTGGTGCAATCCAAATTCTTAAGATCTGTCCTACAAGGACCTAAATATATCTCCAACGCTACAATACGCCTCAAAACTGGATTCATAAGAACTGAGGCCAGAGTGTGGCTCGCCCCTCTTAATCACTGGCTGAGACTAGCCTCCCTTCCGAGTGGCCTCGCTTCCCTGACTATTAAAGACAATTTCCAATTGTTATGGAAACGAGCAGTGGATAATATAATAACAACTCTAGGATTCAATCCACAGATCTTACTTAACAGGCCCTCCCTTCAGCAGTTCATGAAGGCCATTATAGGAAGATACCATATGAGGAGAGAAAATGCCCATGTGGCTCTGGGCAGCAGGAAACAATGGAGCATGCCTTTCTTCATTGCCAGTAGTCATACGTCTGGTTGCGAACATAATCCATGCAGGAGGCATGTTGGCAACCCACAGCGTTCGCAGCCTGAAGCGCCGCGTCTGCGCACGCACATGATGCGATTCGGCGCTTCTGCGCATGCGCGAGCACCAAAACCCAGAAGTAACCCGTTCCGGTACTTCCAGGTTTGGCACAGTCCACAACCTGAAAACGCGCAACCCGCAGAGTTCGTAACCCAAGGTATGACTGTATTACATAGACATTCGAGCTAGGTTTATCCAGCCCATCCTATATAAGTTCCCTGGGCATTCAGAACAACACTACATCTCCCTATTACTACAGGACAAAAGCCCAGAAGTCACATATTTAGTCTCTAGATTTTGCGCTGCCATGGTAGATATTTGTTGAAGGATGGTCCATGTTACAAATCAGTCCTAAACTGAAAGCCCATATTGTTAGATCCACACTTCTGAAGCCCCACCCCATACAGCTGTTTTTAACTGATCTCTTTTAATTTTTCTTATCAGTTTTACTCATCCATTACCTATGCTTAATCAAGTATTCTATGTATATGTTTTAATCTATGTTTGGTTCTTGCTCCCATTTATTTAAAAATTATCCGCTTAGAGATACTGTTATGTTATCTATTTAGATGTTTTGCTTATGCTGGCCTGTGACCGTAATAAAGTAATTCATTCATTCTTGTGGCACCTTAAAGAGGTTATATGTATAGGCTAATATTGTTAGCCTATACATTTCTACTCAGAGGTAATTCCCATTTAATCCAATGGGGTTTACTCCCAGATAAATGGGTGTAGTCTAGCAGATTATTCTGGCATAAAATTTAGTGGAGTAGAGTCTATTTCACCAGAAAAATTAAAAATTAATGAGCAGATAGATATTTATGTATGCTTAGAAAATACTCCATAAATGTTATCAGACCAGGGGGGCAAATGCAACCCTCCAACCCTCTTCCCCAGCCCCCAAGATTCTCCCCATGCCACATCCTCTTCCCAGCCATATCCCTCACAGACTTAGCTTTGCACTTTCCTTGAGTGCTTTTGTTGGGCAGTGGCATGTTCTTGAATTCTGATGGTACCTCAAGTGTGTCTGGATGGTGGATAGAGAGCGATGGGGGTGGAAAGCATCCTGCTGTATTTAAAAAGGGTAAAAATAACATGTATTACTCTATACACTCATCTCTGACCCTGCCCACCATTGGCATATGCCCCCACTCCCAAAAGGGAAGGTGACCCTCAGAAAAAGTTTCCCCAAACCAGACCTATACTGTATAACCTAATAATTTAGGCTTTGTGCCATCTTTCAATGTCTCTTCTGTTGCAGATATGGCCAATGCAAAGTGGTTGAAACAGTTGGGAGGATTGTCTATACTCTACGTTGGCTTTGTGACATTACCATATAGCCACCCAGAATAGGCAATGTCACAAATCCGATTCAAAATTAACCTGGAGCTTCCTGCCCTCACGGCAGCATCATGTTCATGACTCAATCTTCAGTCTTCTGGAACCATATTACTGTGGAAAATTACACACACTCACAAAAGTTATGCCAAAGCATTGGAACAGGAAAACCATCAGCCATGGACTAGCAGCAACCAAGCCACACTTTTGCAGTGAAAATATCTACACATGAACATTCAGTGCAGCTATAGTTATCAATATGTCATGGAATCAGGGCCACATACCGAAAGGGTTTCAAAGCAGGTGCATGAGTAAGAATTGTGATGGAAATATATTTGGTGAAATAAGGAAATCACTCAGATTATCATTTTAGGCATGCCACTTGAAGTGTCTCTATGGAATAGCAGAATACAACTAATGACCAGTTTTTGTCCAGCTTCATGGAAGAGGCCAAGACCATATCCATACCATGCATTTAAAGCAGTATCATACTGTAAGTAGAGATGGCTTTCCCCAAATAATCATGGGAACTGTGGTTTGTTAAGGCTGCTGATAGTTCTTAGGAGACTCCTACTGCACCGTACCTATTATTTATAATGGAACAAGTAAACATAATTCTTGAACACCCAGTTTACAAATCTGAGCAAATGAAGAGCAGAAATTCTACATGATGAACTCTGCTTGGGTCACAATAGTTGGGCTTGTTTTTAAATTGACCCAGGTGAATGGTTTACTCCAAAGCCAACATGGCTATACAATTTTAGTGCAAAACATGTTACCCTGACCCGGACTGTTGGACCTCCTGAAGCACTGTGCAGTTTAGTAGACATGAATCCTGATTATTATGAACCTTGCTTCCTGGGTTATCCTAGTCAAACTCTCAGGCCAGTCCACCTCAAAAGTTTGTTGTGAAGATAACATGGAGTTATATGCATAACATCTTAAGCTCCTGGATGGGTATAAATGTGGGAAGCAAATAATGAATGTTCTGAAAGGTGTGTTCCAGAATCCCTTGCAAAAGAAGTCAGGAGTTGCCTGGGTACTTTAGTGCCCTCCCTAAAATACTGCTACACTTTTGATTTTCCTTTTTTTAAACAAATTGTAATCAGATTAATACAAATTTAGAACAATATTAAAAACTGACACATACACCCCCTTTCCTTCTATTTGTATTTGGAGCAGCAATGGAGGGAGAGAGATATTGCTGCTCTAAACTACACTGGTACCTCTGGATGCAAACGGGATCCATTCTAGAACCCCGTTCGCATCCAGAGCAGAACGCAACCCGCGTCTGCGCGGGTCACGGTTCGCCGCTTCTGCACATGTGCATGACGTCATTTTGAGTACCTGCACATGCATGAGCGGCAAAACCCAGAAGTAACGTGTTCTGTTACTTCCAGGTCGCTGCAGAGCGTAACCTGAAAACGCTCAACCTGAAGCAACTTTAACCCAGGGTATGACTGTACCTGAGATGCTTGCACAAGCCAGCACTGCCTAATTTTGTATCTTCTTTGGAGAACACATTACCAGTGGCGTAGCGTGGGTTGTCAGCACCCGGGGCAAGGCAAGTAATTTGCGCCCCCTAACCCGTGGATTTGCGCCCCCTAACCCGTGGATTTGCCCTAACCCCAGATGTTGCGCCCGGTGCGGCCGGCCCCCCCTGCACCCCCACGCTACGCCACTGCACATTACTGTATTAATACTATTAGGTATCTGTTCCAGAATGCATGAAAAGGGCATTCAAGTATATCGCGTTTTAGACCTGGAGTACATAACAAACCCAAAGATTCTTTTACCATAGAATACCAAAGCTTAATCCACACAGCAGGTAGCCATTTACTAGTGCAGCTTTTACATGAGTTGACAGATTACTGTATTTGCATTTTGTTGACTTTTAAGGTGTTAACCGCCCAGAAGGTACGATTAACTGGACTATAAAGTATATTGTTCCTGGCCACGTCAATCCCTGTTATTTTTATTTGTTTGTTTGTCTTTACAATCAAGCGGTGTATAAAAATTTTAAGAAATAAAACAAACGTAGGAAGTTCCATAGCTGAAACCCGGGGAAAGAGCGCGCGGGGGGGTGGTGTCTAAAATAATAACCCTCCAATACTGAGCTTGAGGGGACCGTTAGTATTGACGCTGTGTTTAGGCAGCGCCCTATTCCTCCCCGCCTAATCATCATCATCATCCCGACGCCCCTCTTTGTACAAAAAGAAACATTTGCGGCTAGTGGACAACCAAAATCTTAACCTCTCCCTTCACCAACAACACTGGGAGGGGGAGGGGAAAGCACGCGTCATTTTCTCCTCTCCGCCAATCCCGCGGCGCTCTCCTGTTTAGTCCCGCCCACGCTGTTTTTTGACGTCTCTGACCGTTGGCGCCGTTGGTCGCGAGCGCTCGGCTGGTCGCCTCCTTCGAGTAGGAGGGGCCAAAATGGCGGCTAAGGTGAGTGGTTCCCCTCGTGCTTATCATCATACCTTCTGCCCCCTCCCCTCCCCTCCCCTGCCTCCCCTCCCAGGAAAGGCTTCGCGAGGCGCCCTCCTTTTGAGTGGGCAGCGCTTAAACGGCACAGATGACACACAGGGTGAGCTTTTCCCTTCGTTTAAAGGACGCCTTAACTTTCTTGAATGCGGTCGTGGAGATGCGAGGGGCGCCTGAGCATGTGCAGAGCGCCCCCGCTTCCATGCCTCATAGCATGTATGACCCAGCTTTCCTCCGCTCTCCAGGTAGCCTCAAGGTAGTGGGCACGGTTTCTTTCTTCCCCTCCCTCTGCCTTCCCCCCCACCCAATGTCATTTGAATCTCCACAAACAACCCTGTGAGATAGCTCAGGCTCTTAAGAGACAATACTCGGCCCAGTGAGGACCCTGGTCTCCTAGGGGCTGGTCTGATACCCAGCTTTTCCACGCCTGGGTGGCCAAGGACTGATGGGAGTTGTAGTCCAAATCATCTGGACACCTCCAGGTTGGGAAAGGCTGCAACCACCATGCTGCTCAGCTGGTGGAGCTCAGTGTGGCTTGGCAATGCATTGTTATTGTTATATTATTACTATGTTTTCTTTTGGTTGTTTAACAGTAACAGTCACAAAACTACATCCCACTACAGTGGAACCTCGGGTTGCGGATGTAATCCGTGACGGAGGCACGTCCGCAACCTGCAGCGTTCGTAACCTGCAGCACCATGTCTGTGCACGTGCGTGATGCGACTTGACACTTCTGTGCTTGCACGAAGTGCAATTTAGCGCTTCTGCACAAGCGGCGAAACCCAGAAGTAACCCTTTCCAGTACTTCCGGGTTTCCCGCAACCTGAAAACACATAACCCGAAGCGTCTGTAACCCAAGGTACCACTGTGCACCCCACTTTGGCACAGCTGAAATGAATAGGACTTTGGGTAACTAGGAATGGATCCATGAACTGTCTGACAGTGTGGCACTCGTATTCAGTTATGACACTAAATATATATATTTTCTGGGCTCGGAATTCTCTTATTCGATCTCACTTGCATCTGCCTCTGGCAAGCAAAGCAGATCCCATTCTGCCTGCCTTTGCTCTTAAAAAGTCCCAACTCTGAAAAAGAAAAGTCCCAACTCTGCTTCTTTCCTACTGCTGCAGCTTCAGCGAGGAAATCTTAAGTGCTCTCAGGTTCTTATAAAGCTGCTATTGAGTTTCAGGCATAGTCCTGAAAACGAAAGCGTGTCTGAGCAGGTGTAGAGTGCTGCCTCCTGTGTCCACTCTGTTCTGTCGCTTTCCTTCTACTCCCTAGTGGGAAAATGTGTAGCAATTCTTAGAACTGCTGGACATTAAAGACTAGTTAAGATGAGGAAAGTATCTTAACATGTGTGGTTCCATCTCCATCTTGTTCTTCTGAATAACTGCTGAATAACATACAAATCTCGAAATTGAGTGATGATCTGTGATCAGACTTTTCAAATAGAGAAAAAAGCTTCAAATCCAGGTCTTAAATTATTGGGGATCATGCTAAAAGTTAAATGTTTTCATCACATTTATAATATTGTATGCACCTTAAAACATCTTAAGATTACACCCAAACCTAAAAGTACAAACAACCTAAAAGTTGTTTGTACTTCTATAAGCCCTCTTGTGTTTGGATGGTGTCATTTTTTGCTATATGGGATCCACAATCAAAGAATGAGTTTGCTATTAGCATATAGCAAGAGTGGCTAAGTTGCAGCATGCAGACTGGATCTATTCCTCCCCAAAAGGATGGGTAAATGGGTATGTCCTCCAAGATCCGCAGCGATTTGGCAATTTAAGATGAAAAATAATAATCTTAATGTAATTCCCACTGTAGTGCTGTGGAGTTTCCTCTTTGGGACTGGAAGGGCTGCCAGCTTTCCAAAAAATGTGTGCCTCTGGTTCAGCATACCTTGCAAAGGCACCTCTTGTCTTTCGAGCGCCACATAATGCACTTGTAAGGAACTGATCTTTGAGTGGCAGCTCCTCACATTCTGGAGCTCCCTGCCCATTGACAGCAGGCAGGCACTTTCATTGAACACTTTTTGGTGCCTACAAAAAAACTTTTTGTTTAGTCAAACTTGCTCTTACTTATTTTGCATTTTTATAAACCTTTAAACAATTATTTTTATTGACAATTTTAATGTATATTTTATATTATTTGTAAAGGTTTTGCTTACAGTTAAGTGGTATGAAAATTTTGTTAAGCAAATAAGAGCTTTCCAAACTGTGTGTCGTGACATGTTCATGTATCAGCTGCAGTGTGTAGGTGTGTCATGCGAATGCAGCTCGCTCTCCTGCCGGGGCTGGAAAAGGGTTAGTTTAACCTCCAGTTTGCTAGTAAAACTGAATTACTGTGTTTCAAAATGATGCATGTCTAAAAAATGTGTCACTAACATGAAAAGTTGGGAAAGCTCTGAAATAAAAATAGTGTGGGGCATGAAGGTCATAGTGTTCAGGAAACAGGAAGGTTCACTTCTTCCTGTTTCCCGAGCCCTGAAACGTTATTTTAATGGTACCACCCCAGGGGGAGAAGAGACTCTCTTTGCAAGATAAGTGAGGGTTTTCAATCCCCAGCACACTTCTTGGGTCCTCTCCTCACAGCCCAGCGATGGAAGCAAAGCTCTCCTGCTCCACTGCTAATCAGCGGAAGAGTTGTGTGGGGCAATGCTATCTGCCTGTGTGAGTGAATGAATGTGTGAGCCTCCCTTTGTGTATACAGTGGTACCCCGCAAGACGAACGCCTCGCGAGACGAAAAACTCGCAAAACGAAAGGTTTTTTCGTTTTCGAGTTGCCTCGCAAGACGAATTTCCCTATGGGCTTGCTTCGCAAAACGAAGCTTGCCCCGGGGACAGCGGGTCTTCTCTTTTGAAGCAAGGGGCGGCGGGGAGATCGCTTCTCCCCACCGCCCCTTGCTTCAAAAGAGGTCTGCCCCCGGACCTCTTTTGAAGCAAGGGGCTGCGGGGAGATCGCTTCTCCCGGTGCTCCGAAGCGGGGTGGGGGGGCGGGAACACCTGCCCCAGCTGCCGGGCTTCGTAGCGCTGCTGCGAAGCCGGGTGGGGGGCGGGAACACCTGCCCCAGCCACCCCGCTTCGGAACGCTGCTCCGAAGCAGGGGGGGGGCGGGAACACTTGCCCCAGCCACTGGGCTTCGTAGCGCTGCTGCGAAGCCGGGCGGGGGGCGGGAACACCTGCCCCAGCCACCCCGCTTCGGAACGCTGCTCCGAAGCGGGGTGGGGGGCGGGAACACCTGCCCCAGCCGCCGGGCTTCGTAGCGCTGCTGCGAAGCCGGGCGGGGGGGGCGGGAACACCTTCTGAAGGCGGGCGGGGGGCGAAAGTCTTTGTCCCCCCTGCCTGCCTTCCCAGGGGCTTTTAAATCGCCCCGGACAGCGGAGAAGTCCTCCGCTGTCCCGGGGCGATTTTAAAATGCCGCCCGCCAGCATTTTAAGATCGCCCGGACAGCGGAGAAGTCCTCCGCTGTCCCAGGGTTTTTTAAAATGCTGGGGGTGGGAAGAAAAGCCCTTGTCCCCCCCCCCCCCAGCCTTCAGAAGAGGTCCGGGGACAGTCTGTCCCCGGACCTGGTCTGAAGGCGGTTTCCCTAGGAACGCATTAATTGATTTTCAATGCATTCCTATGGGAAACCGTGCATTGCAAGACGAAAAAACCGCAAGACGAAGAGACTTGCGGAACGAATTAATTTCGTCTTGCGAGGCACCACTGTACAGTGGTACCTCGGGGCCTCCTGCTGTCACCATGCCGCCAAAGCACAATTTCTGTTCTCATCCTTAAGCAAAGTTCTTAACCTGAAGCATTATTTCTGGGTTAACAGAGTCTGTAACCTGAAGCGTATGTAACCTGAAGCATATGTAACCTGAAGCGTATGTAACCCAAGGTACCACTATACAGTGGTACCTCGGGTTACAGACACTTCAGGTTACAGACTCTGCTAACCCAGAAATAGTACCTCAGATTAAGACCTTTGCTTCAGGATGAGAACAAAAATCACACAGCGGCAGCGGGACACCCCATTAGCTAAAGTGGTGCCTCAGGTTAAGAACAGTTTCAGGTTAAGAACGGACGTCCAGAACGAATTAAGTTCTTAACCCGAGGTACCACTGTATGTGGTATGTGCATTGGCCATTTAGGCCAAGCCCATAGATGGCATGCTGCCCTCAGAGGGTTGACAAAGCTTCAATGAGCTCCTCAAGAAAAAAAAAGAAGAGAAAAAAAGGCTAGCCACCCTGTAGTTAAATGTTGCTCCAGTTTGAGCCCTCCGAAATGCAGCTAAAACAAAGTCATCCCCTGAGGCAGGATCTGGCTGAGCCTTGCCATTTTAATAGTTCTTTTCTGAATAAATCTTTCTTTTCAATAAACTGATTCAAAATAATTACTGGGCAGTGAAGTGATGTACAGTATCATTTTGTTAGTCGTTGCACAGTTGACTTCAGTAGACCTTCCAAAGCAGAGCAATTAGTGTCATTCAAGAATTGAGCTAATTCCAAAAGTCACAGCACAGTTCCTAGCCCTTTAAGTAGAGTGGAATGTGTGTTATAATACATACAGCTTTGTTTAACAGTTTGAATTTCAAAACAAAACAAAACACTCCCACACAGTCTGCCCACTGAGTGCTGCTGTTTCCAAACATGTTTGTCATGTGACAAAATAGACATTTGAGCAATTTTGACACAACAGTGCACAAGAGCATAACTATTTTTTATTCTACAGCCACCTGAGGAAATGGCAGTGTGTGAAACATCTATTCCTCTCCCAGAGCTTCAGTTTCCAGAGTTCCCTGGGAAGAGGGATTGATTTTAAACTGCTCTGGGCATTGTCACCCTGTGAGGAGAATAGGGGTTTCCTAATGATTCTCAGCACCCATAGCAAACTACAGTTCCTGCAATTCTTTAGACTCATTAGATGACCTTGTTGAGGACTGGAATAACCGGCTCTTGGCAGCCATTGATGAGATCGCCCCTAAGCGCCCTCTGCAACCCCGTCGAAACCGGGCCCCTTGGTTTACTGAGGAGCTCCGGAAAATGAAGCGGGATCTCAGACGACTAGAGCGAGTATGGCGACGGACTCGTGACAGAGCCTCAAGAACATCTTATAGGACGCTTATGAAAGCCTATGAGATGGCTATGAAAGCTGCTAAGAAATCTTACTTTGCAGCTTCCATTGCATCCGCTAGCTCTCGCCCGGCATAACTTTTTAGAATAATTAGATCAATAACGTCCTTAGGAGGACAACCAAATTTAAGCACAAATTCGACCCACAGCTGTGAGCCATTCGCGAGCTTTTTTGCGGAGAAAGTCCTGTTGCTCCGCCGTGACCTCCTTGCCAATTTAGATACAGTGACTGAACTGGAGGCCCCTCGACTGACTTCAGGTCCAGTGTTGGACCATTTTGATTGGATACTCCCTACTGATGTGGATAGATTCCTCCAAGTTAGTAGGCCCACCACCTGCCTCCTTGATCCGTGCCCGTCTTGGCTGATTAGGGAGTGTCCAGATGTTGCGCGGACCCCCCTGGTTGAAATTATCAATTTGTCTCTTGACATGGGGACATTCCCAGGGGAACTGAAGGAAGCAGTGGTATGTCCACTCTTAAAGAAAACTTCATTAGATCCCTTAGACCTATCCAATTACCGCCCAGTTTCAAATCTTCCATATCTGGGTAAGGTAATTGAGAGAGCGGTTGCTGAACAGCTTGATAGGTTTCTGGAGGAAACATCGGCTTTAGATCCATTTCAGTCCGGTTTCCGTCCTGGTTTTGGGACCGAGACGGCTCTGGTTGCCCTAACAGACGATCTCCATAGACAGCTGGATCGAGGCAGGTCAGGACTGGTGATCCTTTTAGATTTGTCAGCAGCCTTTGACATGGTTGATCATGATCTTCTGGACCACTGCCTCGCAGACGTGGGGATACAGGGCTGTGCTCTTTTATCTCTGGTCGGGGACAGAGGGTGGCACTAGGGAGGGAAATGTCGTCGCGCCACTCCTTGGTGTGTGGAGTGCCGCAGGGCGCAATCCTCTCCCCAATGCTTTTTAACATCTTTATGCGCCCCCTTGCCCAGATTATCCGGAGCTTTGGGCTGGGCTGTCACCAATATGCTGATGACACTCAGCTCTATCTGCTGATGGATGGCCACACCGACTCGGCCCCGAACACACTGACCAGATGCTTGGAAGCTATGGCTGGATGGTTTCGTGGGAGCCGATTGAAACTAAATCCTTCGAAGACAGGTCCTATGGCTGGGTCGGGATGGCATGGGGATGAGGGACCAACTCCCTTCTCTTGCGGGGGCCCAATTGGTGCCATTGCCTTCCGTTAAGAGTTTGGGTGTAATCCTTGACGCCTCCCTTTCCATGGAGGCGCAAGTTACAGCAACAGCCAAGGCGACATTTTTCCACCTTCGCCGCATCAAGCAGTTGGTCCCTTACCTTTCCCGCCCCGACCTGGCCACAGTGATCCATGCGACGGTCATCTCCAGGCTTGACTACTGTAATTCGCTCTATGCGGGGCTGCCCTTGAAGTTGTCCCAGAAACTCCAGCGGGTGCAGAATGCTGCAGCGAGACTCCTCACGGGGTCCCTGCCATGGGAGCATATTCACCCAGTGCTTTTCAAGCTGCACTGGCTCCCGGTGGAGTACAGGATCAGATTTAAGTTGCTGCTTTTGACCTTTAAAGCCCTTCACGGCCTAGGACCCTCGTACCTATGGGACCGCCTCTCCCGGTATGCCCCGCGGAGAGCCTCAAGGTCCATAAATAGCAACACCCTAGTGGTCCCGGGCCCTAAGGAAGTTAGATTGGCTTCAACCAGAGCCAGGGCCTTTTCAACTCTGGTTCCGGTCTGGTGGAACGCTCTGCCTCACGAGACCAGGGCCCTGCAGGATCTGATTTCTTTCCGCAGGGCCTGTAAGACAGAGTTGTTCCACCTGGCCTTTGGCTTCGAGCCAATTTGATTCCCTCCCTCCCTCCCTCTCTTTCTTTCTTTTTTCTTTTCCTTCTCCTTCTGCGATGAGGCTACATTTTAATATTTTAATGTTTCAGTATTTTAATGTTGTATTTTTTAATTTTGTTTTTAAGTTGTAGTCATTTAACTTGTTTTTATTATTGCTTGTAAGCCGCTCTGAGCCCAGCCTTGGCTGGGGAGGGTGGGGTATAAATAAAAATTATTATTATTATTATTATTATTATTATTATTATTAATTATTTGGGGGAAGCCATGGCTGTTCAAGTGGCATCATAGTGTTTTAAACGTATGATGCAGATGTGGCCTTTATCCTGCCACAACTCTTTCATACTTGTGGCTTTGGAAGATACAAGTTAAGTTGCAGAGTGGGTATCTGGGCAGAGAGTACTTTCACATGCTCTCTGTCCTTCATCCCTTAAGTACTTACTTCATTATTCGGCTCTCCCAAGAAACATAAAATGTGAACTTATTTCCTCTAGCTATAAATTACATATTCGAGTTGCAGCCACTCTTATGCACCTTAACATCAAAAGAGCAGAGAAATCTCCTATCTTGCAGGCCAATTCTGGATACAAGGATACATTTTTATCACACTTGATATTTAAATGACTAGATAAAATTTGGCTGAGAGCATTTTATCACTTTATAAGTCAGATTCTGAACGTTTACCACATTTATCACACATGCGCCTTCTCCTGAGTTAATCATTTTATTCTGCTGTATTCTTCCTAATACTCTTTCTATGCTCCTGCTCATTAATGTTCAGTGACTTCAAAGTGTGAGAGTTAATTGCTCTTAGGGGATGGGCAATACTCCCCCCTTTTCTGCATGCTTAAAAAAAAAAGAAATCACACAGTTGACAGTCCTGGTATAATTTCAGAATGCCATTTTCTTTTGTGCTTTTCCATCAAATATCTAATTTTTGCATTTTTCTTTCCCCCCTGTGCTTCATTTGTCCGCCCCTCTGTCTATTCCTGCAATACGGTCAGTTTGCTTCATTGTCTGTTTCTTTTTCTGCTGTAGCTAGCTTGATACTTTACATCCCAAATGAGGAGCATTCCAGATGTTGCCAGACTACAACTCTTATCATCTCATGTTTCAATCCTTTTTAATATTTTATTTTTAAATTGTTGTAGCCCACCTGGGCCTCAACATGGAGAAATCAAATAAATAATAATGTTGATATGTGGAAAAGATAACCAGAAATGCAATCTGTTGGGAGGAGACTTTAATCCACAAATTAGTTAAACTTGGTGTCCTTAGATTCAACTATTGGCTCCATTCCTCAATGGCTGTATTTGCATATCACTGTAAACTATGGTTAATGGTTTGACAAACAAATTTCATCGTGAAGCCAGGTATTGGTTGCTGCCTTGCCAATTATGGTTTGAGTGAAACAAACCACAATTCTCAGTTCATGCATAAGACTAAGTCAGAGATTTTGGCTTGTTGATCACACACGGAAAAAAATGAAAGTGCATGTGATATCAACATTATTGGTAAGTCATTAGCAGTGGTTTGTGATTATGTCTAAAATGGGCTAGTGTGGGAATTAATAAATACAACACAGTAATAAAACCTTCATTAAAATCCAGTACAGCTTCCTTAAATTGTAACGTGACTATGGGGCTTATCAAGCATTAACTCATGATAAAAAATGCAGTAAAAATGGTTTGTTATGCTAATTCACCTCCACTGGCATTTTATCCTTAAGAGGTGAGAGCATAAGACATTTCCTGGTAGGAATGAAATTGATTATTAGAGGGGAAGAGGAGATGCAGCACTTGGAACAAGTAGTTTCCAGAGATGCAACATAATAGGGAATGGATAGTATATTGCAGAGAGAAGGTAACTGACACAAGCTGCATACATAAAGGTAAAGGTACCCCTGCCCAAGCTGCATACATACTATCCATTTAAAGTACATAACTTCCCTGAAAGAATCCTAGAGACTAGTTTATTAAGTGTGCTAGTAATTGCAGCTCTGAGAAGTAAACTACAGTTCCCAGGATTCTTTGTGTTAAGCCATGTGCATTAAATGTATGGTGTGTGCGCATATTAATTTGTAGAATTCACTGCCACAATAAAATGGCTGTTGGCTTAGAAGGCTTTCCAATGACAATTTCATAGGCTATCATTTCCATTCAGTATATATTGAGTAGCAGTAAGTACTATTAGAGGGAGATGGGTGGTGCTGTGGTTAAACCACAGAGCCTAGGACTTGCCGATCAGAAGGTCAGCGGCTCGAATCCCCGTGAGCGGGTGAGCTCCCGTTGCTCGGATCCTCCTTCTGCCAACCTAGCAATTCGAAAGCACATCAAAGTGCATGTAGATAAATAGGTACCGCTCTGGCGGGAAGGTAAATGGTGTTTATGTGCGTTGCTCTAGTTCACCAGAAGTGGCTTAGTCATGCTGGCCACATGACCCGGAAGCTGTACGCCGGCTCCCTCAGCCAGAAAAGCGAGATGAGTGTTGCAACCCCAGAGTTGGCCACGACTGGACCTAATGGTCAGGGGTCCCTTTAAGTACTATTGCAGAGCAACACTGGATGAAAGTTCCTGTTTTCTTGCCCAGGTGCTTAAGTCTCTGGAAGCAGTTGGTAGAGCATAAGACTCTTAATCGCAGGGTCATGGGTTCAGGCCCCACACTGGGCAAAATATTCCTGCATTGCAGGGGGTTGGACTAAATCAGGGGTCAGCAAACTTTTTCAGCAGTCCACTGTTCCTCAGACCTTGTGGGGGGGCGGACTATATTTGAAGGGAAAAAATGAACGAATTCCTATGCCCCACAAATAACCCATAGATGCATTTAAATAAAAGCACACATTATACTCATGTAAAAACACCAGGCAGGCCCCACAAATAACCCAGAGATGCATTTTAAATAAAAGGACACATTATACTCATGTAAAAACACCAGGCAGGCCCCACAAATAACCCAGAGATGCATTTTAAATAAAAGGACACATTCTACTCATTCCCGGACCGTCTACTGATTCCCGCACCGTCCATAGGCCAGATTTAGAAGATGATTGGGCCGGATCTGGCCCCCATGCCTTAGTTTGCCTATCCATGGACTAGGCTAGATGATCCTTGTGGTCCCTTCCAACTCTACATTTCTGTGATCAGGCTTCACAGAATTGTTGGTCTAATTGAGCAATGCTCTTCCACTCTTTTCCATGTTTTTTTGTCTTCTTGAGGTCTCAAAACTTTGACCTTTTTAATGAATATATATTTTAAAACGTTCTTGCTATATTCTGTAAACGCCATTTGAGCATTAGAGAGCAGACTTCTGTGTAGCGTCCTCATTCATGCCTATACCTTTAAGGCAGTTTTGCTCCCACTAAATGTTGTTAAAATATGAACATAGGAAGCTGTCTGATATTGAGTGAGGCCTTGGGGGTCCATCTAGTTCAGCATTGTCTACACCGATTGCAGTGGTTCTCTAGGCTTTCTTTCTCAGCCCTGCCTTTAAGACATCAGGGATTGAACCTGTGACCATCTGCATACAAGACAGATGGTCTCCCACTGAGATGTGTCCCTTCCTTCATCTTGGGAGATATTTTAGGTATTTTTTAATTCTAAGGATTTCTACAGTGATCCTGCATTTTACCAGCACTTTATTGCAGCAGACCATGCATAATGCATCTTCAGTGTACACATGGTGCTTCACAGTGACAAATATTTTTTAAAATGTGAGTCCCTGCACCAAGAAGCTTAGGACCACATACAAGTAATATTCCTGAAAAGCGTATTTTAAGGAAACAGTTCAATAAATTATAGTAAGCAACTTCCTTGGTACCCAAAAATGATTAGTTTGAACAACCTGAACATTTGCAATTTGGAAACCTTTTCTACACCTACCACCCCCCCTTGCAGTGAGAATGTTCATGTTTCTTAAAATGCTTTTGTATACATTTTTTTCAATTCTGTATTTTCCTATATCAGATGTAT
Organism: Podarcis muralis; assembly: GCF_964188315.1. Lineage (NCBI taxonomy): Eukaryota > Metazoa > Chordata > Lepidosauria > Squamata > Lacertidae > Podarcis > Podarcis muralis. Next base: position 30,118,038 of record NC_135673.1, read on the forward strand.
GAAAAACAATAATTTATTGCGCTTATACTCTTTAGCAGACTTAGCTGGTTAATGGATATTGTTGTTGAACTTGGTCTGAATATTGATGAACATGTGCATTTATTCATTCATTCATTTATTTGCTATTCAGCGATTAAGCTTCTTTCTTGCTTTCTTTTGGCCTCTACCCCTCCCCCGCCCCCAGATAGCAAAATGGGTGGCTTTTCCTACAGCCTTGGCAGGTGCATCTATTGTACATGCTGCATCTGAAGAGGAACCAGAATCTCGTCGCATGAAGGCACATCAGGTAGGATTAGTATGACCTCTTTAAAAATTGAATGAGCAGAAACACCTAGGTGCAGTGAAGGCTTTCTTCTGAATTTTGTTTCACAGGAAACAGAACTATATAATAGAATGCAACAAGTGATATAGTAAAATTATAATAATAATGTTGTGATGATGATGATTCTTGATGCTGCATCACTTACCATTGCAGATGATCCAAAAATGGAGGACTGAAAAGATAAGCTAATACAAATATGTGATATAATACACAATATAATTTAAAGCTGAAGAGAAGCATTCCTTCTATAGTTTCAATGTTCATTTGTTGAGAACTATTTCTTATGTAGCCAAGGTAGTACCGCTAACACAAGAAGGGGATACCCTCAAGTTTTGGAGAGCCCAAAGGTTTGCATTTTAAAACACCCTGGGAGAGGGAGAGCCCAATAAGGACTGAGTGTGTGCTCGGTGTCTACAGAATGCTAAGTGATAGGGAGGGTATGGAACACCAGGGGCAGAGGCTATGCAGTGCAGCAGCTGGAATATTGAACAGCAGCACTCCACAGTGCAACATTTTGTTGCAAGTCCTACTTGGAAGACTGAATCACATTTGTACTTAAATTTACTGTGGCTTTTGTATTAATGCATAGGGGTGTTTTGGGGGGGGGGGAGAGATTTGGTTTGCTTTCATCTTTGCTTTATTTATGCTTGATTGTTATCAATCTAGGTATGATGAACTTAAGAAGAGGGCAGTATACTGCAGCAACAAGGTCCACTACCATCTCTTGACCTCAACACATTCATCATATCTTGTGTACAGAGCCTACATATATACACTCTAACGTCTCCTGCACTCTGTACGTTAGGTACACAGAGTGCATAGAGACCAGCATGAGGGCCTGCTACTGTGCTCCAGCTCCCTACTCTACATATTCTTTGTGTAGGGCTAAATAAGATTATGTTCTTGATTTCCACCCCACTTGGAGGCTTAAAACTTAGGACAACTGCTGCTGACATATGGTCCAAAGCACAGCAGTCACATTGGACAAGGTGTTCTGTGTGACTCGGAAGTGTTCATACAAGAGTGAGCCTTCCTATCTGCACCATGAAGCTGGTGGTAATCTGCACCACCATTTGCACTGCTCAAGGGTGATGGAGATAGCACTAGGCCAAGGGTATCCAATATGGTGCCTTCCAGATGTTGTTGGACTAAAACTTGCTTCACAGCCACTGGCCATGCTGGCTGGGGCTGATGGGAGTGGGCATCTGACAATATCGCGGGGGGGGGGGGGGCACACTGGCTACACCCACAGTAGACCACTGGTTCTCAAACTGTGTTCTGAGGGATCTTTAGGTTCGTCAATGAGAAAGTTGGTAATGGCTGGCAAGCTTCACTGAAAAACTACTTGTCTGCCACTACCAATTTCTCCTGCAGATGCAGTGGGGTTTGGGATGCATTTGAAAGACAACTCTTGGTTCATTCAAGTTAGGTGCTAGCTCAGCTGATCATAGTACCCCAGAACACAACCCTGAACCCTGTGCTGCGTACAGGTATTATGTGGTAGAGATGGTTATAGCTCAGTGACAGAGTATCTGCTTTCTGTGCAAAAGGTCCCAGGTTCAGTCCCCATCATTTCCAAGTAGTGCTGGGAGAGACCCTATCTGAAACTCTGAAAGGCCATTTCCAGTCAATGTAGACAATACAGTGGTGCCCTGCAAGACGAAATTAATTCGTTCCGCAAGTTTTGTCGTCTAGCGAATTTTTCGTCTTGCGAATTATTATTTAGACAAAGGAAACAAAGCCGCAAGACGTTTTCATCTTGCGAAGCAAGCCCATAGGGAAATTCGTCTTGCGAGGCAACTCGAAAACGGAAAAACCTTTCGTCTAGCGAGTTTTTTGTCTTGCGAGGCATTCGTCTTGCGAGGTACCACTGTACTGAGCTAGATGGACCACTTTCTATGTTCCTAGATGTGCTGGGGACCTCAACAGCCATGTTGAAATGGAAGGAATTCTCTGAAAGTAGAATCCACTGCATTAGATGACTTAAGCTCAGATCCCTGTGTGTGTGTGTCATTTCCCTGATCATCCATATCCATGGCAAAATGTCGGGGTCAACTTACTGGCACTTAATGACCATACATGCCTACTTACACACAGAAGTCTTTGGATCTACCCTTTTATCCAGTAGATGTTAGTATCCAAAGTAGTTGTGGATGTAGAACAACTCTTCTATTCATGCAAGTCTTGTACTACACAGGCAAATTTTGCTGGATTGAGGCCATGGATAAAATAATCCCATTCCAAGTATGTGGATTGCCCCTCCCTTTTCATGGTTTTCCCAAGACAAGCTTTGTTATAACTCCTATCCCCCCATTTCCTTCCAGCTTCCTATTTATAATGCACCACCTCTTAATTCAAGATACATTGATGAAAAGCCTGGCCGCTTGCAAAGTAGGATTTCATCAGTAAGAAACACAACAAGTTACTATGTCAATGGGTGCAAGGTAAGAATATTACTTAATTTAATAGATCAAGAATTCTCATACATGTCTTGCCATAAGTGAGCAATTGGATAAATTGGAGTCAGCATGGAATAAGATTTCTATGAATTAGTTCATTTCAGGATTTCCAGTGCATTTTGAGTTCAGAGTTCTTAGTCAAACCCTTAAGAAGAGAAGTAACATATTCAAACACTCTTAAAAAACCTTCTGCCTAGGAAGTTGTCCTTTTGGTAAAAGAAAGGTTAGGAGTAAGAATGATGTTCCTGCTTTAGGTTTGCTTTGTGTTATCTGGACCAACCTTTTTATGCCCACCAGTCAGTAATTTCTCTTTATTTTTGTTGTGTTTCAAAGCTTGGAGTGTAGTGACCTCTTGTGGTGTAAATTCAAAATAAATTTTCAGTGCCAAGTTTTGTTCACAAAACGCCAGTGCAAAATAAACTGAAATGTATCATTGTGAAACTCTATTCCTTATTCGTTCCAGCAATATGTTATTTCAGCTGAAATAAATAACAGATTGTAGGGGAGGGAAAACTGAAGGGAAGATGAAGGTAGAGCATTGGGGAGGAGTTTTCCAAAACATTTTGCCTCTTGTTGAAATCAATGAGAGGCCAGTAAATGTAATTTCTCCTTCTTGACACATTCCCAACATGCCATCAGAATGCTTCCTCTTTGGCCTCTCTGAGGTTGGAGAGGAATCAGCTGCAGACCTTTCTGCAACCACAGGCAAAAGGCTTCCAACTACGGATCTTCCTTCCTGAGACCAGACCTCTCTCTGTTTTCAGTCTGATGAAACTTTGGCCCCTAAGATGTCCTCCCAGAGACTATAGGAGTGCAGAGTTAGGATCTACTACATATTTTAGAAAGTTGCACTATGCATTTGGATACCTCTTAAGATATCTTACCTAAGTTTTGTGTGCTAGTTCCTAAGATCAAGGAGCAGTTTTTCGTTTATGTTTGGATACAGTTAAATGCCATTTTAAATCAAGATTGTGGACTGAACCTTTTAAAAAAAGATTTTATGGTTTCTTGGAATTCCTGAGCACCGGGTAGAAGGCAGCTTGTCCTAAATAAAGAAATATAATACATAGGATGTCCACCTAAAAATTGGTGCTGATGCATAAGAATGTTTACATCTTCTGGTGGTGCTAGAAAATATGATGTATCAAAAAGGCTAAATCAGAAAACCTCAAACACCTTATAAATGTAGCTTGTGCTATGCCAGTGGATTAATGCAATGAAATAACAATTTCCTGTTATGTTTGTCTATCAGTAGTTATGATGGAAGGCAAGGGGGATGTGTGTTTGTATTTTATTTTATTTGTATTTATATCCCATCTGTTTGTCTGATAACAGGCAACTGAGACAGCTGACAACATGGGGAAATTGATGCACAATAAAATAATAGGATGTTAATCTTAACAGCAGATGGTTCAGAAAGGCTAAGTTTATTTATTATTTGTGGCCTGGATCCAAAGCACCATGTGACTAGTTTTGCATGCCCAAGTGTGTTTGGATATATGATTCACAAAAAGCAAACCCCCTCCCCAAAAAAAGGTATGGCAGACTTCTTCCAAAACAGAAGTTTCATAAGCACCTGGTGTGGGGGGCTGCTCTTCAAAGGGGACATGTTCAAAATTCCACACACATATAAAGCCTTGGGCATACCTAATTAAAGTATCTTCTTGGATCCTAGCCATTATTCAGTTTGGAGTATATGTGGGAGGGGGAGTGATTTTTACACAGCCTTGCTCCCTCTGACATTGAATGAGTTGCTGTTGGTAATGCACTGTGTACCACAGTGTAAATTAATAAAGCTGCCTTTTGTTTTTCCTTAGCTGAATAACTTTCCTATGTAAAGAGATCAAAAGTTTCATATTGAATATATTGTACACTGCACATGCTATAGCAGAGTCACCATGTGGCACCCACAAAGGCCTTCCCCGGAACCCATGAGGTTCCCTGCTCCTCTGCTTGCTGAAATTAGGCTTGAAGTATTATTTTGTAGCCAATAGAAAAGGTTGTGGGGGTATTTGGTTGTGGGGGGTGTGTCATTGATAGTTTATCAGACTAACAAATGTGGCCACAGATCCAAAAAAGTTTGCAACCCTTGCTACGGTAATATTTTGCTATTGCTACAGTAATATTTTGCAGCATTGGGTACAGGGCATTAATAAAATATGGCACTATTTGCCCCCTACTTGCATCATATATACTGGTTCCAAATCCACAGAAGCAGCAGCACAGTAGGAGTCTCCTCCTGCCCCACCACCAAAGAAGTGATAGCTGTGACAAATTTGTCATTACCAGCTATTAGATTGTTGGGGAAAGTCATGGGCTCAATCCAACCCTTGCTTTTCTCTTGCCCTGCCTAAGACGTGATGTTGTTATTGCTGATGTTGCTGGACTACAGCTCCCATCATCCTTGAGCATTGAGCATTCTAGATGGAGTTGGACACAGGTCTCCACCCCATTGTTAAGTGATTCAGGAACATTGCACTTAAATCTGCCTCTTTTCCACCTCCTCCATGTTCCACTTGCTGATCAGTTATACTAAATTCAAAGAGCTGAATTACAAAGTGGGAAAAATTCCAGTGTTTTGACTCGAACTGTTTGTCAATGTGATTATTTGATAAATATTAGGAGTTTTTAAGACAGTTGCATAAATATCAGATGGGGGAAATTATATTTTACTTTGTTTGTGCAGGATGCTTATCTCTTTGTCAAAAATGGGATAATATCATCTGTACAGTTTGGAAAAGGTGAGTGAGTATGTGCAAAGCTTAAATCTTTCATTTCTTTGTTTTTGGCCATGCAAATTACAAACCTTCTTAAAATGAGGCGACATTCCAGATTTTCGTATAAATATTTTATATTTTCTTATAAATATTTTGCCCCACTGTAAATACAGCACAGTTAACAAAGTCTGAATTTGTATGAAGTAATCATTTCTACATCCAATTACAAATAAATTATTATTTTTATTAATTCTTAGAAAATAATATTCAGGCTTAGCAAATCTTGCTTTTTTTTTTAAGATGCCTATGTTTACCTGAAGAATCCACCTCCAGAATTCCTTCCCAAAGTTGGTGTGATTACAGTTTCAGGACTGACTGGGCTAGTCCTTGCAAGAAAAGGTAAGGGATTACATGCTTATAAGTTACTGTTGTTATTATTATTAGTATTAATTTATTAATCACCTTCTGTACAAACATGTCAAAACAATTCACATTAAAAACAGAAAAAAACAGTTTATAACTCATACACATAATCTCCCCCATTACATTTAAAACAAAACTAAGAGAGTACAAAATACACACTTACGGCAAAGACCCATTGATCCAACTGGGAAAACATCCTAAAACAAAAAATAGTCTCCAGTTGTTTGCAGAAAGTGCAGATAGTGGGGCACCTGTTGCATCTCAACAAGAATGCTATCAACAGAACAGGAGCCAGCCCAGGCAAGCTGTTTAATGAATGGGGAGAGGCACAAAATGTCTATCCCCCTCCATTAAATGTGTTTGTAGCAAGGTTTAACAGAGGGGTAGGGAGGCCCTTCACCTATGTCTTATACTGGGTTAGCAAGCTGCCCTGTGGCCTCCCCACCCCTGGTTAAACATTTTTGCACTCAGGTTCAATAGAGGAAGGAGAGTGCTTTACAAAACAGTTTAGCAACTGGTGAGCAAGGAGAGGGAGCAGGTGGGTAAGATACAAAGGGAGGGAGGGTTAGTCATATGTTGGGGGAAGCCAGTTGATGAGGTGGGGTTGGTGAATGGAGCTGTGTGTGTGTGTGTGTGTGTGTGTGTGTGTGTGTGTGTGTTGCTTCCTTGCCACATTGGAATGTGGATCCTAATGCAGATGGTTACAAAGCTTGCTGTCCTGTACACCTACCCCACTGTAAGTTTAATACATCCAAGTAGAATCATGAGGATGCATGCAATGGAACACATAGTACAGCCTTATGCCTGGTAGTCTGTAACTGTATCCAGATTCAGATGCTTTTGCAGCCCCATTCCCATTAAGAACAGAAGAGATGGGCAGTGTTGATACAGGCTCAAGATAGTTCACTTGACTGAATACTTGTCTAAATAAAAATATTGCTTATACATTGGAAGCCAGTGTGGAGCCTAGCCTTCTCAATATGATTGTTTTTGCTTAATGTTGCTTAAATCAGAGATGGGCAACCCATGGCCCTCTAGATGTTGCTGGGCTACACAACCTGTCATCTTTGGGATAGGACCTTGTCGTCATTGGCCATGCTGGCTGGAACTGATGAGAGCTGTAATCCAATAGCATCTGCAGGGCTGCAGGTTCCTGGTCACTGCCTTATATGGTTGGTTGGTTGATTGATTTTGCAGGATCTAGATTTAAGAAGATTTGCTATCCCTTTGGACTCTGCACATTGGGCATATCTGTTTGCTATCCAGCTCAGTCAGTAATTATTGCAAAGGTGAGTTCTACTAAATGGTGTATGAATGCTTTCCTTTTTATTGTTTAAAATTTTTGCCACTTGTTCATCACACTTTAGCATTTTAAACTGGAAAATTCTTTAAAGTTTAAAGGCACTAATAGATTGCTATCTATAATTGCGTTTGTTTCTTTGTTCTTTCTTTCACTGTTGGCTGCATCACAGTTCATTGGAGAAGTCTTGTTAGCCTTGCCTATGCTACAATATTTTTAAAACTGGTTGTTCAGTACAATAACATTTCTAATATTAAACTAGGTAATAGGTGGAAAGGCCTATGCTGCAAGCCAGAAAACCTATGAAGCAATAGGACCGCTATGGACCAAAAAGTCCACTACGAAAGTTCTACTCACCCAGGATAAAGATACTCAGGTAGGTTCTTTTCCAAAATCTACCCTTTAGCAGCATGGGCTAGTTATCTTTCTTTGATCTACATTGTGTTTGAAACACATGCATAAAAACAATAGTGTTGCAGATATCCAGCATCATTATTTTTCAGCCTTTGAACTTCCAAATGTGCAAAAGATTTTTATATACTATATATAGTAGACTGGTTTGGAGACTGACAGATACTCTGCACATGTTAAGAGACATATTTTTGCTATTATTTGTGTGTATTTTAAAATATTTTTTATTAAATTAAAAATAGTTATACAAAATTCTGCAAAATATAGAGTGTTATCAAACAGTATCTGGTGGCAATTATACATTGACCACATAAAATTATGGATCACTGTCAAACAAAAATAAGACATGAAGTAAAACCAAAATAAATAAACCATGGGCATGTGAATGGATGGAAGGTAGTGACTAGAAATATTTATAGCATAGACATAATGGTTAAACAAGACAGGGTTATGAAACATGGACCCTATTACACCAATGGAAAGTATTTTAATGGGCACAATGACTATCAGCCATATTCATTTGTAAGCCAAGGAGGATCCTCAGCCAATTTGCTATTATTTTCTTATTTATGCACTGCTATCCATGTGCATGACATTTTACATAGCAATATTAAGCAAAAGACAAGCCACCAATCTGTGGGGGAAAGACTGTAGCACAGTCTCTGCGTTGAAAAGGTCCAGAATTGAATCCCTGGCATCTCCAGGGCTGGAAAAGACTCCTATCTGAAACCATGTAGAGCAGTACTTGCCAGCCTGGTGTCTTTCAGATGCTTTGCACCAGAGCTGGGGCTGGGGAAATGGGCAGCAGAGGGCACCAGATTGCTGAAAGCTAGTGTAGGCAATACTGGGTGATGGATCATTGATTTGACTCTAGTATAAGGCAACTTCCTATGTTACAAGGAGTGTTCTGCCTAAATTTAGATTTGGCAATATCAGGCTAATTTTACAATTTAGTCATTATTTCAACAGCAGCAAGTACTTGGAGCAGTTCCAGGAACAGACCATATTGTCTCAGAAGCTCGGAAGATAGCCCTTGAATCAGAAGAAAAGGTGAAATCATCACAAATGCAATTTCATGCAGAGAAGACACTTCCACAGACAGATTCTGTTCCTTTGATAGCTGAAGCGAAACCGCCAAGTGTGAGATCAGGTATGAATAACCAGGAACTGTCCTGAAGATCTTAAGTGACAAGACAGTGCCAAACACATACACACACTAACACCTTTTTTATACTTAACAGATGTGATGAAGGCAACAAAGTTTAAACCAGACCCCAGCCTCATGGACCATGGCCAGTCCAGCCCAGAAGATGTGGATATGTACAGTACCAGAAGCTAACAGAGCACAAACTCCCAAAAATTTTGGATTACAATAATGATGGGACATTAAAATGGGGAACGTTGTGATCTATATGGTGGTATTTGATCAGGTAATTCTTCAACCTGATCTTTAACTGCACAGCCAGTTCACTCACCCTTCCTTTCCACTTATCATTTTTTTCCCTATTACTTATTGCTACAAGTGTTCTTTTAATTTTTGGAAATCACGAGACAGCCAAAGGGTTTCAGATTAGATTGTCATTGTCAAGCTGGCTATTAATGTAAATCACTTGGAGAAACAGATTTCTGTGCCACTCCTCCACAGATAATGAAGTGATAATGAAAAGAGAAATATATAAACTTCTTTTCCTTGGGCTTATCTTTAGTCCAGGAGATGTGGCTGCTCAACACTGTAGCACTTTGCTAATATGCTGGCCTTTAACAACTTGCTGTCATTCAGAGGAAAAGGGGGAAACATATTGATAATTATAGTTTATGGATATATAGGTATATATATAATTAAAAATGCATTTCCCAAACTGCTTGCTGTGGAAGTGTTTTGGTAGCTTCATACAGGACATGAATTTTCATCTGCTTTCTACAGTCCTTGTGTAGTGGCGAAGCGGGAATTTGCATATAAACCCAGCAGATGATACCGAGGCTATGTTCGCAGTTGTGAATGCAGGTATCTTCCTATTTCTCCACTTCCAGCCTCTGGGGCTGATTAGTCCTGTCAGGTTTTTTATTTGACCTCAATTCCACTTTGGCCAAGTCACACCCATCTACTCTATTCCTGGTACAAAATCGGATGAAGTTGTGCCTGAGCCAAAAAGATCTACCAAAGAGAGCCAGCCAAAAAAGGCATACAGGATTAAACAACAGGGTGCTTCTGAGCACACATTCTGAGCCAACACATTTGTTTTTCATACTAAAACTGAAGTGAGCGCACAATCCTTTCACACACAATGCCACTCCTGGTTAGCTTTCTGCAATGCAACAGCCTAACTTGGGGTGTCATTTTGTCATTGCTATAGTTAAAATAGTTGCTGAAACTCTAGCTGATCTACTGAAAAGTCACTCTGGGGTCTACTAGTAGATACTGATCTACTTTCTGCCGCCCCCTGCTTTATGTGGGTACTGAGACGTTGCCTTGGTTCTCCAGTATTGGTGATATAGCAACAAGCCATGTGACACAAATGTCATGATACTGCTTTGGGTAAGGGTAGGAAAAGTGCAAGACCACAGGAACATAGGAAGCTGAGTCAGACAATATGGTCTCTCTGGTTCAGATTGTGTACTCTGGTTGGCAAAAGCTATCCAGGTTTCAGACAAGTGTGTTTTCCCAGCCCTACCCAGAAAAACTGGTGATTGAATCTCTGGCTGTATGCAAAGCCTGTGATTTTAATGGTAATACCTAAAATAGGTACAGTTTTTTAAAGTGTATCATGCATTCTCTAGTTGTAACCTTTATAAACAGGCAAGACACTGGAAATCGGGGGACTGAGGCTGAGAGAGAATGGTTTGTCTAAGGCAGCCTTTCCCAGCTTGGCATCCTCTGACTTGGAGGCACCAGGAATCGAGTCTGGGACTTTCTGCATGCAAGGCAGGTGCTCTTTCCCACAAAGTCCTGTTCTTCCTTCTGGGCACAAGCTTGTACATGCTCTAATACACTAGGGCACCAGCTATTTTTGTATTTGAAGAAAAGCAAGAGGTTTCCTGGCCAGGCCAGCACATTATGTCCCTTCTTTCTCCATATGAGTCACCAGTTGAGTATACCTTTGCTTAAACTGATCCGTAAGATTCAGGCTGCATTTGAAGTGTTGTACATCCATGTGAAGAAAAAGTAAAGCAATTTATCAAAGTCATGTCAGTCATAAAACACGCATGCTTCTTTTAATTTTTCTTGCTATTTGCACTCTGCTTTGAAGCCACTGTGTTAACCAGAAGTCTCCCCTTGTAAGTGAGGTTTTTCATCGCAAGCCTGATGAGCACTCCAAGCTTTGAGAATGATAAAAAAAAATGGCGGACTTCCTTCTTTTAGTCTCCAGAAGCCATTCTGACTAGATTTTCTTTGTCAAATCTAAAGAGATGCCAGCCTTCTTCAGTGGAAAGGTCTGAAGCACCACGCCTCATATAGTACTCTATAGATGGCTTGTTCCAAACAACAACAAGGAAATGCATGCAGCTGCAGTTGGTTTCGATTGCTATCTGAAAAGTAAGCACAGGCAATAGCATTTGGGGAAATAAGAGAGGGGTGTCCAGTGCTGGTAGCCATTTATTGCCTTTCCCTCTATGCCAGGCACATCCAAGCTTAAGTTGCCTCCGATCTACCAACAAGTATCAAAAACTAGCAGTGCTCTACCACCCTCCAAAGCCAGATAGATAGATAGATAGATAGATAGATAGATAGATAGATAGATAGATAGATAGATCTTTATTTCATAGATACAGTAGTTATGTTTGGATATCATTATGACAGATTCAAATACAGTGGTACCTCGCAAGACGAATGCCTTGCAAGACGGAAAACTCGCAAGACGAAAGGGTTTTTTGTTTTTTGAGCTGCTTCGCAAGACGATTTTCCCTATGGGCTTGCTTCGCAAGACGGAAACGTCTTGCAAGTTTGTTTCCTTTTTCTTAACACCGTTAATACAGTTGCGACTTGACTTTATATTTAAGCTGCCAGTTAATCTTGTTGCTTGAAATTATTACTGTAGCAAATGCAGAAACAAAACTTGGAGTAAAAGAAAACACAGTTACTTGGCTTTCTTTGCAAGAAGCACTGCATTCACGGATTGCACAGAAAGTTGTAGGACTATAATACCTGCATCTAGAGTTCTGAGTCTAAACTGGGACAACTTAAAGCTCTTTGCTGTTATCACGTTCTTGGGCATTTTTAAGCATTAATACAAGATCAGAGATTTGGATATAAGTCATTAATTAGTCACTAATTTGTTAAGAATTCCTATAAAACCTTTTAGCTGGCAAAATGCTTTTCTGGTTCAGAGCCAGTTGATATGTACAGTAGCTGTGATGGTACATTGCACACCCACCATTTAATTTCTCCTTGTTTTATTTAAAGATGCCTATAATTGTTTTCATTTCCACTCACAAATGTCTCAAAGCAACTTACACATCCATAAAATGCACAAAGCTTACAAACAGTTAAAAACAATGCATCAGGAAATTTTATCTAAAAAGTGCTCATGCAACAATATTAAAAGGATGATTCCTGCCCCGTTCAGCTGAAAGGTGAACATCACAAACAGGTAAGAAATCATACTATAGTATGATACCAAGCATAAGCACTCAAGGAGAAGACTTAAAATCCAATCTGTTTTTTGAGGTAAGTTCTAGTCTAGGGTGTAACTTCCACATTTTTCAAACCTGTAACTCTTCCCTCTCTTTCTACCTAGTCTCCCTTCCCAAACTCAGGAAGTTGATTAGGATTGTCACAGCTGGAGAACTAAGCTGAGTCACCAGTTGGAATGCAAGTAAAAACTTCATTCATACAAATGATGAGATGGTTAAAACTGTTGGTACCCCTTCAGACTACAAGTGAGGATTACATGGTTCAATGTATTTTCATACTGAAAGCTTCCCCACACATAGAAAGCTAGCACAACAGAGAGTGTTCAGCTATAACTCTTCCCCCTGACATCTAGTTTTATATATGCAAAATTCTGATTTTATTTATTAGTACAGAGGGATTAGGAAAGTATTGAGTTAGAAGGGATTTCAAAGGTCACCTAGTCTAGTCCCCTTCATGCCAATGCAGTAAATCCACTGCTACACCATTCTTGATAGGTGGCTGTTTTCTGTTTAGTAACCTCTAAAGACAAGTTTACTTCCTTCCTAGGGAGTCTGTTCCACAGAACAATTTTGCGTCATTTTAATAATAATAATAATAATAATAATAATAATAATAATAATAATAATAATTTATTATTTATACCCCGCCCATCTGGCTGGGTTTCCCCAGCCACTCTGGGCGGCTTCCAATAAAACACTAAAATACAATAACCTATATGACATCCCTTCAGATATTTGAAGATGCCTGTCCTCCAGATTTAAGCCCAACTCACAGAACATGGTTTGCAGACCCCTCACCATCTTTGGGAGGAGATGCCATGGCTCAGTGGCAGAGCATACACTTTGCATGCAGAAGGTTCCCCTTTCACCCTCTGGCATTTCCAAGTATGTCTGGGATTGCCCCCTTCTGAAAGCCTGGAGAGCTGCCAATGATAAGATTTGGTAGAAGGCAGGTTTTCTGTGTTGCTGTATTGCTCTCTGTTCCAGATTATCACTATGCTGCAACGTCCAGAGCTAGATGCAGCACTCCAGGTGAGGTGAATTTCTTCAGAGTGGAAGAAATTATTACAATATACATATATTTTTGCTGGTGCATTAGCCCTTTTTTTAGCCTCTGCATTCTGCTATTAACTCACATTTCACCTTGTGTTCTGTTAGAAATTTCAGGAACTTTTCGTGTGTGTTCCTGCATATGCAAGCCCCTACCTGCAGTCTGAAGCGTGAAACAGTTGTATCAACAGTTTTTACAATCTCATCTGTTGCTTGTGTGAATGAGATTAGAGGTTCTAACCACTGATACCCTGTTGATCCTCTCTTTTGCTTCTTGATTCGCACAGCTGACTTAAATAATGAAACCAGGTCTGGGGAACTGGTAGCCCTCCAGATGCTGTTGGACTCCAGCTCCCATCATCCTCAGCCAGAATGAGCAATAAGGGTGATGGGAGTTGTAGTCCAGCAACATGTGGAGGGCACCAGGCTAGAGAAGACTCTCAGTCAAATTTAATATGTCGGCAGCTTTTTGACTAAAGTAGATTTAAGTCTGTACTGTTGAATATACAGCTTACAAAGTAAATACATACAAGTAAATAGAAGACAGGAAAATATAACTTGCCTGGCTTAATCTTTTTAAAAGTTCTGTTCCAATGCCCCAACCTGCCAAAACACAGTTCAGAAAAACCTCAGATGACAAAACTTTCAACATACCCATGTGGAAAATTTGCCTGCTTTGACAATATGCTATTTTATCTTCTTTGCCATGAGCCATGAACAAAATAGGAACATTTACAGGTAAAATCTAATGCATTATCCTATACACATACAAAAAAATTAATTTCTTTGAAATTGCAAAGAAGCCTGTACATTTATCATTATTTTAGGAAAGAAAAGGAAATGGAACTGCAAGGCTAGCCTCCTTCCACCTGGTGCCCTACAAATTTTGTTGGACTCCCAAGTCCTATCAGCCCCAACTAAGGATGGGTGAATCTATCAATTTGGGTTTCTCATTTTTTCACACTCAAATGCAGTTCTCCACATTGGCACATCACTTCACTTTAAAAAAAATAAAAATTCTCACGAGAACTTAGTGATATTTTATTGTGCATTTTCCCTCATATATATATATATACAACTTTGCAATCTTCTCTAGCATATAGCTTTGCATTTTGTATGCTATTTTTACTAATATATGAATTTTTGTGCCCAGTTTATGCATTTTTCCACACATTACATGGCTTGGGAACTGTAGTGCAAAATTGAGAGAAGTGTGAATCTCCAAGGAAAGCTTGTGGCATTTCAGTTTGTGTATTGTTACAGAAAATGTGAATTAGGAAGCTTTGCCTATAAATGTGAACTGAATCTAGTTTCTCCTCCATCCCTAGCCCCAGCTAGCAGAGCTGATGATCAATGATTTTGAGAGTTGTACTGTAGTCCAAAACATTGCAAGGCACCAGGTTACTGATGGCTGTTCAATGTAGAATGTAAATATTTATTCAAGGTGTTTCCCTATACTGCCCCACAAAGCTGGCTCCATAGAATTATTAACAATAAGCATGAGTAACAATTAGACAATAAAACAAGGCAAAATGAGAAATAACTCAATATTTAAATCCTATTCTCCCCTTTCCTCAGGACAAAATGGTTCTTCAGAAGCCACCATGGTTAGTGGCAGTTAAAAGGTAAAGGGAACCCTGACCATTAGGTCCAGTTGTGACCAACTCTGGGGTTGCGGCGCTCATCTCGCTTTATTGGCCAAGGGAGCCGGCGTACAGCTTCTGGGTCATGTGGCCAGCATGACGAAGCTGCTTCTGGCGAACCAGAGTAGCGCACGGAAATGCCGGGCAGTCTTAAATTCAGTTATTCACATTCCAAATCAGTGCAAAACTCCCAGTATAAACAATTTTGAAAAGCAATTTCCCTTACATGATTCATTTTTCACTAAGCAAGCCTGGACAGTGTATATGGTCTTGATGGTCCAAAGGAACGGAAAGCAGTATGTTTGGCACCAGCTTGGTGCAGGAGTTAGGTGCATTTTATGCACATTTCACCCTGGTATATGCAATTTTGAACACTTTCCTTGGTTGGAGAACTGCATCGCAAATTTCAAAGGATGACTGTTTCAGTTTGCATTTTGTTTTGGAAAGTGTAAATTAGGTATGTTTCCCTTTAAATGCAAACTGCCTTGCCCAACTGGCTGGTGCTGATGGGAGCTAGGAATCCAACAATATATTGGGGGCCACAGTTTCCCTAACCCAGTTTTAGGCTTTAGGGCTAAGTGATGAGGACTTTATCTCCGGGGTCTTCCCAATCTCAGCCCAACTACCTAACCACACCTCCACACTGCCTCTCACTTTATTATGTGCAAACAGTATTATTTTTACCTCTATATTCATCCATAACGTAGAAGTCTTCTAAGTACAACAGCTTGCCAATCCAAGGGTCATAAGTATAGTAATACATAGCAAACCCTACAATGTCGGTATCTGGTGAGACACAAAACAGCTATTGTAAGGAAATAACCACTATTGTGTAAGGCTGTCAATCAGCTAGAGAATTATGAATTAGTTAATCATCTTAGACTGTATCCAACTAATTTCTACTCAGAGTGCACACATTTTGTTTTAGTTTAGTAATAATCATTAATTTCTATAGGTCTAACTAACATTAGATACTACACCTTCCTTCTAAATGATCACTTCAACATAAATAGATCAGAATTTTACTGAATTTGATAATGGCACCTTTTGCAGGAAGTATTAAATTTGCATTTTTGAAAAAAAAAAATATTCTTTTGTCATGGCCTTCCAAAGGAGCCAGGGGAGCAAACAAAACCATGTGTAGTTATTTTTTAAGCAAATCAAATTCCCTCAATATAAAAGGGCTTACTGTTTAATACAACAAAAGGAAAGAGAACCACACTGCTATAAGGAAAAGCCACTTCAATGTTTTTTTAATTAAAAACATTTTCAGTAACAAAGCCAAAATAGTCCCACACCAACATAATGATGCAATTGTGCCTCAGAAGCCCCATTAGTAATTCTGTCTTCCCCCTGAGCATACAGAGATTTTCTCCTTTCCTTTGTTGTCAGTGGTCCCACTTTGCCACCAATTTATTACTTATTTATTTTATTTACTACATTTATATCCCACCTTTTTCTCCATGGAGCTCCTCCTCCCCACCACCCCTATGAAGTAGTACTGGCCAAAGGTCACCCAAGGAGCTTAATAACTGAGTGGGAATTTGAACCAGGACTTGGTCTGACACCCTAACCACTATACCACACTGGCTCCAATCCTCTCTGCACTCAGTACCTGAGTTGGCTATTAGAACAGCAGAGGCTGGTCTGTTTGGGTAGGTGGGGGCATTGCCCCTCCAACCTCTGTCTACCTTCCTCTAGCATCCTCATGTCTACCTTCTTAACTGCAGCTAGACCAGGTTGTACCACTGCCTCTCAACTTCCCCCTCCTTAGTCCCATTGTTGCCCTTGTAGAACTCAGCAGCCAGGAGGATGGAGACATAGCAAATTTATTTCACTCTCTCTGTCATTGGCTCTGGCTCTACCTGTTGTTTACTCTGGTGCCACCTTCTGTTGGCCTCCCTGCCTCCCACCCTACCAGTCCCAATGGACACTAACCACCACTGTACAGTGGTACCTCGGGTTACATACGCTTCAGGTTACATACGCTTCAGGTTACAGACTCCATTAACCCAGAAATAGTATATTGGGTTAAGAACTTTGCTTCAGGATGAGAACAGAAATCGCGCGGCGGCGGCAGCGCAGCAGCAGCGGGAGGCCCCCATTAGCTAAAGTGGTACCTCAGGTTAAGAACAGTTTCAGCTTAAGAATGGACCTCCGGAACGAATTAAGTATGTAACCAGAGGTACCACTGTATTAGATGCAGTGATATCATCTTGGTGGGTGGAAAGAAAAATAAGAGCCTATATTGCACTTGTCCTTTCCCCCCTAGAGAGCATTTTAATAGCTCAGACATAGGGAAGGATAGGGGAAACTGTGTGAGAGGTTAATTACCTCTCTCTCCCAGCACTACTGCGCTAAGCCAAATACCACCCCCCCAACCACTGACTAAGCTCTTTAAAAAGGCCAGGATCAAAGGGCTCACATTTTAGGTTCATGTAAATATCTTCATATTCTTGGTGGGGGGTGTTAATTTCGTTTTTGTTGCACAGTTGACCCATTCTCCCTCCCATCAGGATATGCCAAGAATTGCTTTTGAAATATTTATTAGCTTCAAAACACCATTTGCCATCCAGCAGGGTGGTATATACATCTGTGACTAACAGAACACAAATCTAAAAGCCTCTTTTGGATTGTGAAGCTATTGCCAGACCTTTAATGTTTAGCTGATTTTTAAAAAAAGTTGTTTGAATTCTCCAAGCAATTAAAAGGATTGAGGCTGTCATCTTTTAGGACACACTATGTGCCTCTTGGTCAAATGGCAGGAGGTTCAACAACATGTGAGAAACTCATTTAAAATTCCATAAAGTATTTTGAGGGAAGTAGCAATCCGTTGTTGACAAGCAATTCCAAAACAAAGTAGAATATTCTCCACACTTTAAATGTCAAGGAGTGCAAGTTACATGTTTTAGGTCCTGGATAACAGGGGGGTTCTTGTGGGGAGATATTTATTATTGCCTTTCACGTGAGTCTGCGATTTACAAACATAAAAATGAAAAACAGTTTCGAAAAGAATAGGAAAAATCCAACTAAATACAGGCTTGCAAACAATACAAAGTGAACATTTAAAGCAGAAACCTTTCTCTTGAAATGTAGAAGCTTGTCAAAGCAATAATGTCTTTTATTTCCCCCAAAAGTAAAGTGGGTCCACGATTTACCCTTAATTTACCTGCGCAATCAGAACCTCTGGCACACAGCTGAAAAATAGTTGGAGAGCAGGGGAAACCCACCAAAGAAAGAGCCCTCCATTTTGCTTATCTGACTCTGGGAACTTCCCAGCATAAAATCCACATAAGTGGTGGGCTCACTATATCCCAATAGGGATGCTGTTCCACAGAACAGGAGCACTGGCAATGAAAACCCTGCTCTGAGTTGTTGGGTTAAGTTAGCTATATTGAATTGTATTCTGTCGGTGGGTTCATGCTGCTGCCTTGTTGGGCTGTGTATGTGATAAAGGGGAGCCATGCTGAAGTGAAGGCATCCTCTTCTATTTCTCCCCATGTCAGTTTCAGTCTACTGGTTAGCTTTTCTAGTAAGGCTGTTTCCCCATACTACTTGATACCAGTGTTCCATCTTTATTCCAGACAGGTCCCCCCAGTGTCTGGCTATGTTGTTTCTGGCTGCTGAGAGTAGGTGGGATATGAGCTCTTTATAGGGTGAGTGGGCATTGTTATCTTGGAAGATATTCAGTAGGGCGTGACTTCTAGTACCTGTTTAGTTATTTTGCTTATTTCTTGCATGACTGTTGTCCAGAAGAGTTGGGTTTGGGGGCATTCCCATCACATGTGGAGGTATGAGCCTGTGGAGGTGCAGCCTTGCCAGCATTTTGGTGAGGTTCCTGGGTGTATCAGTGCCACTTTCTGTGGTGTTGGGTACCATCTGTAAGTGAGTTTCAGAGTGAGTTCTTCTTGCTGATATGGATTTAAAGGGAGGTTTAGACCACATTCTAGTCAATTGGGTGGGGTTAATTTCACAGCCTATGTCGTTTTTTGATTATGTGAAGAGGGTTTGTGGGACTTTGGAGCAGTGTTTTGTATACTGTAAAAACAAAAAAAATTCCTTCCAGTAGCACCTTAAAGACCAACTAAGTTAGTTCTTGGTATGAGCTTTCGTGTGCATGCACACTTCTTCAGATACACACTGAAGAAGTGTGCATGCACACGGAAGCTCATACCAAGAACTAACTTAGTTGGTCTTTAAGGTGCTACTGGAAGGAAATTTTTTTTGTTTTGACTATGGCAGACCAACACGGCTACCTATTTGTATACTGTAGATACCATCCCCTTGCTATGTCCCATTGTTGTTAGGAGAAGACTTCTGAAGGTGGTCAAGGGCCTAGTGGCTGATGATTTTACTGCTGGGTTGTTTAAGGTGTGTAGTTGGTGGTGTGTTAGCCAGGTTATTTATTTTGTATTTCTTGTGTCAATATGGGTTTGTTATTTTTGAAGAAGTCTGCTGTGTGATATAGGCTTGCCAGGTTTTTATCTGGAGATTTTGTGCTGCATGGTGGAATAGTGGGTGGTAAGCCAGGGGGATTAGTGGGCATGGGGTTGGGGACAGTTTGCCAACTTCTTCTTTCTATGTAAGCATGGTCTGTGTCGGGCTTCCTCAAACTCGGTCCTCCAGATGTTTTGAGACTACAGTTCCCATCATCCCTGACCACTGGTCCTGCTAGCTAGGGATCATGGAAGTTGTAGGCCAAAAACATCTGGAGGGCCGAGTTTGAGGAAGCCTGGTCTGTGTGAACCTGTTTAGTGTGGTGGGGATTTTCCTTAGTTTGTTTTGGAGGAAAGTATATGCTGGGGTAGGGATGCGGGTGGCGCTGTGGGTAAAACCTCAGCACATAGGGCTTGCCGATCGCATGGTCGGCGGTTCGAATCCCCGCAGCGGGGTGAGCTCCCGTCTTTCGGTCCCAGCTCCTGCCCACCTAGCAGTTCGAAAGCACTCCTAAGTGCAAGTAGATAAATAGGTACCGCTTTATAGCGGGAAGGTAAACGGCATTTCCGTGTGCTGCGCTGGTGCTGGCTCGCCAGAGCAGCTTTGTCACGCTGGCCACGTGACCCGGAAGTGTCTCCGGACAGCGCTGGCCCTCGGCCTCTTAAGTGAGATGGGCGCACAACCCTAGAGTCGGACACAACTGGCCCGTACGGGCAGGGGTACCTTTACCTTTATGTGCTGGGGTGGGAGTGTTTTCGTTTATGTCTCTCTCCAAGTGTACCCATTGTTTCTTCTCATCTTCTAGAATGTATGGGATTATATGGTTGGTGATGTAGTATAGTTCTATGTTGGAGATTCCCCATGCTCCTTCTGAGGTGGGGAGGTGCAGGTGTTTGGGGCTTATTCTTGGCTTTTTGTGTGAGAAGATAAACAAGAGTTGTTTCTTCTGCCATTTGTGGAGTTGGGTTGGTGGAATCCAGATTGGAAGGGTTTGGAATAGGTAGGTTGATTTTGGAAGGGTAATCATTTTGATCACGGCTATTATATCTGAGAGAGTGAAGTTAGTATTGCTCCATCTTGTCAGGTCTTTGTTAATTTGTCACCATAGGCGTTTGTAATTTGGTGGTACAGTTTTGTGTGTTTTCTGGTTATCTGTACCCCTAAGTATATGAACTTGGTGCGGCAGACTTTTATCTTTGTGATGTTGGTGAATTCTTTTTGGATATGGAGGGAGTGTTGAAGCACATAGCCTCAGATTTTGCAAAGTTTAACCCGATACCATTGCAAATGTGCTGAGTTCTTTGGTTAAGGTGGTTGCTGTGTTGATGGGGTCTGGTGTTGTGACCATTAGGTCATCTGAAAAGAGCCCTAATTTATAGGTTTTGTCTTTTATTTCCACTGCCTTGATGTCGGGCTGCCCAGATTCGGATTGCTAGAGGTTCCAGGGCCAGGATGAATAGGAAGGGGGGCAGTGGGCATCCTTGTTTCATGCACAATGTACTACCCATCTCCTAACACCCCTTATACTCATAGGTGGAGCAATGGATGCCAAAAATGACCTAAGTTAGTTTCTACAGACAAACACACCTTTTGATCCAGGCAGGCAGGCAAGAGGAACTCAATGCTACATTCCCTCAAGGAAGGGTATAGCTAGGGTGGGATTTGCTATGGTGAGGGTACCAAAGTTCAGATAGGGAGGCTTAGAAGGTTGCAGTTGAACTGGGAGCCTCAGCATTGCCAGTGATGAGGCTCTCCAAATGTCATTGGACCCCTCACCCACATCAAGCCCATTCAGCATATCCAGAAGTGATAAAGTTGTAGTCCAGCAACTTCTGGAGGCCCACAGGTTCCCCACCCCAACCCACCTAGACCCTATTATCTTCTGATGTCCTTCTCTGGGTACCCCCACCAGATGCAGTCCAGTGGGTAGCTTCTTGAGGTGGAGCATTTTCAGTGTTGGCACTCATTCTATGGGATACCTAGTTATACAAATAAATGATAACTTTGTTTTCTTGAAAGCTTACCCTGCATTGCATCATCCTTATTTGCTTCTGCTATTAAACACTGGAAGAAAGGACGTGATCCAAAACCATCTCGAAGCAAATCTGAAATGTTTAGATAGTTGAATAAAGCACTAAAATATAGTCCCAAGATAAAAGAAGATTCATAATAGGTAGTAGTACTAAGTAGTAGGGTGGGGTGGAGTGCGAGGGAGGGAGGGTGGGTTAGGGTTTGTTGTTGGTTTGGCCTTGTTCTTGTTTTTATTATGTACCGTATTTTTTGCTCTATAAGACTCACTTTTTCCCTCCTAAAAAGTAAGGAGAAATGTGTGTGCGTCTTATGGAGCGAATGCAGGCTGCGCAGCTATCACAGAAGCCAGAACAGCAAGAGGGATGGCTGCTTTCACTGCGCAGCGATCCCTCTTGTTGTTCTGGCTTCTGAGATTCAGAATATTTTTTTTCTTGTTTTCCTCCTCCAAAAACTAGATGCGTCTTGTGGTCTGGTGCATCTTATAGAGTGGAAAATATGGTATTGGGGGGGTTATCTTGTATTTTTATGTTGCAAATCGCCCCGGGAGCTACAAATGAATGGCAGTATACAAATTTAATAAATAATAAAAATGAATAATGTTGCCACCAGCATCTTCTCAAAGTAGAATTCTGGGCGGGTGTGGGAGAGCAGCCATGATGGTCTGGAGGGTGTGAAATCAGAGGTTCACCCAAACAAAATTGTATTGTTGGGGCTCTTTTCTTTGGACAGCAACATGTGAATTGTGTTGGCAAAAAAGATCAAAGGCCAAAACAGGCATCTTCACCAATATGCAGATCTGATGCAAGGCCAGACCACATGAACACCAGCCTTTTTGCTAAATCTGTTTGAACAGGGGTAGGTAGGTGCTGGTGGGTTTAAAATCCCTGCATGTAAATAACCGGCATGTTAGGGAGATGTTAAAGGTAAAGGTACCCCTGCCCGTACGGGCCAGTCTTGCCAGACTCTAGGGTTGTGCGCCCATCTCACTCAAGAGGCCGGGGGCCAGCGCTGTCCGAAGACACTTCCGGGTCACGTGGCCAGTGTGACAAGCTGCATCTGGCGAGCCAGCACAGCACACGGAACGCCGTTTACCTTCCCGCTAGTAAGCGGTCCCTATTTATCTACTTGCACCCGGGGGTGCTTTCGAACTGCTAGGTTGGCAGGTGCTGGGACCGAGCAGCGGGAGCGCACCCCGCCGCGGGGATTCGAACCGCCGACCTTTCGATCGGCAAGCCCTAGGCGCTGAGGCTTTTACCCACAGCGCCACCCGCGTCCAGGGAGATGTTAGACTAGTCTAATCTTAGCCAACCATAGCGTCCTCCAAACATCTTGGAGTCAAAACCATTCAGAAGGTGTCAGGTCATTCGATCTAGAACCATCTTCCCTCACATTAGTTTTCTGTGAGCCAAATTACACTTGAAATGTGGATTTGCACAATGTGCAAGATTTCTCCCCCCCCCCAATGCAAATTGCAGTGTGTGTGTGTGTGTGTGTGTGTGTGTGTGTGTGTGTGTTAGAAAGACGATCAAATCAGGACCATAGCAAGGATGGAAACTGGTTCAATTCCATCTCAGTTCTTGCTCTGATCCTAAAATTACCACCAGCATCCTGCCACCAGGTGATACAAGTTGTATATGAAAATAAAGACGCCTGCCTTGAGGGGAGGCAGAAGTGAGGGAGCCCAGGCCATCAGTTGGCATAAGAGGATGTCAGTCTCCACCTTATATAATGTATTTGTTTTAGTGTTTTAAAATTGTAAACTGTGTGGTTCTTCACCTGAGGGACAGGGCCGAGGACTTGATCGCATGTTACGCTCTGAAGAAGGCGTGGAGGTCAAATAAATAGCAGCCTCCTAAATTTAACACAGGGACACGGGTGGCGCTGTGGGTAAAACCTCAGCGCCTAGGGCTTGACGATCGCATGGTCGGCGGTTCGAATCCCCGCAGCGGGGTGAGCTCCCGTCTTTCGGTCCCAGCTCCTGCCCACCTAGCAGTTTGAAAGCACCCTTAAGTGCAAGTAGATAAATAGTTACAGCTTTAGAGTGGGAAGGTAAACGGCGTTTCCGTGTGCTGCGCTGGTGCCGGCTCGCCAGAGCAGCTTCGTCACACTGGCCACGTGACCCGGAAGTGTCTCCGGACAGCGCTGGCCCCCAGCCTCTTAAGTGAGATGGGCGCACAACCCTAGAGTCGGACATGACTTGCCCATACGGGCAGGGGTACCTTTACCTTTTACCTTTAAATTTAACACGCTAGGCATCTACGTTACCTGTTTCTGTTACTTTTACTGCATTAGGCATGTTTTCATAAGCAGCTAGTTCCTGCCAAGAGAAGAAACCAGAATATCACCAAAATAGCAAAGCAGACTTTAAAAACAACAACACTATGAAAGATTGGAATGGTGTTGTTAGTGAAGGTCAGCTCCTTGATATAAGGAGAGCCTTGAGAGATTAGGCATATGCCCATCTAGTCAAGCATCCTGTTCCCGGAATTACCAATCGGATGCCCTAGAGCAGGGGTTTTCAACCAGTGTGTCTTGGCACCCTGGGGTGCCTTGGAATGATAGGGGCACCACAAGCCACACTGGCTTCTGCCCCTCCTTCCTTCCCTCCCTTCTCTGATGCCCTCTCTGTTTGTTGCAGCCGCCCTGGTTATAAGCTCCCCAGGTGAATGGTGCCTCTGCCAGGGGGTACTGGTTATACCAGGAGCTGAGGCGGACTAGGCAAGCAAGTGGGTGAGGGAACCCAGCCAGCCAGTCTACCAGCCCCTGCTGTTGGGAATGGATGGACAGGTGGGAGGCCAGGCAGGCAGGCGTCGCACTAACCTTTCTTGTGCTTGTGTGGAATAACTGCCTGGGAGCTGTGTCCGGTGCCAAAGGGGAGCCTTTCCACCATGCAGGCAGAAATGCTCTGAATGCCCTGAGATCTTTGGATGAAGGGCGGTATACTGATTTAATAAATGTAAATAAATGAATAAAGGAGAAGAACTTTGACATGAGTATAAGAAGAGCATGTGGCCCACCATCCTGTTCTCATAGTGCCCAACCAGATGCCTCTGGGAAGCCTACAAAAAGGACCTGGGTGCAACAATATCCTCCTACCCCCTAGTGATCCAGAGTTAGTACATAGCCGCCATGGCTGGTAGCTATTGATTACCTTCTCTGTGAAACCAGGAGTGGTGGAAGAATTCTCACGCAAGGTTGAATATTGGTGACCCCTCCGCAACAGGGAAAGTGGGACAGAGACAGAATCTGGCAAGTTTTTGGGAGGCTGGTGGCTGTGCCACCGACACAAGCAAAGTGATGGTGACAGGGATGCTTAGATTCCTTTCCAAGGTGCCATAGCTGAGCTGGGGGGGGGGGGGGCTTCTGGCTCATGGACCTCATTAGCCACAGCAACTTGCCCAAAATTTGATATCATATATGACACCAGGTGTGTCTTTGGGCAAAGACAGGTTTGCAAACACCAACAACCGGCTAATTAGAAGCTGCAGTTGTGTCTGGTACTCGCAGACAAGGAATGGAAAACATGATGTGGGAGCCTCTGATAAAAGGCAAGTTCAGAGAGAGAACAGCAAGCTCCACCCACACACCTGTACCATGAAATGAAGGGGGAGGCAGAAAATAGATGCTCTGTCACTCCCCCTCCTCCCGCCAGAGGCCACAAAGAATCACCATGAGAACGGAGTATGTTTTTCAACCCTGGGACATCCGAGCTTTTGAAATTATTCACTGGTGTAACGCAGTACAGGATCATGTTGACCCGCTTAATTTATTAGGAGCCTTACAGAGTATCAGAACAAGTCAATGGATATTTGTTAGGCAGATTTGTTCTATGACTTCTACTTCTATTTATGTATTTTTCATAATCATAATAACAACAGCAACAGCTACTACTATTTTGCTCCATAAATATTTGGGCTGTAAGCAATAGACTCTGTTGTATCACATCTCTGCTGCCCACTGCACAAACCTTCCAATAAACAAATAAAAAAGAAATATTGTTTTTTTATGTGCAAGTTTTAAAGCAACAGATTGAGCTGGAAACAGGATGGAACAGATTTATGAGTGAAACCCTTCAAAGCAGAAGCTTGGATAATTGATATTAATCATTGGAATATTCCATGCCATGAGCAACAAGATGCTGCTGCTTCTCTGTGGAACTTGCTAGCTGCCTGCTTTTTGTTCTTGTTACTTTTTGTTTTACCAAGGAAGATATGGAGGTGCTTTCCATAACTCAGTGGCAGAACCCTGGCTTTGCAGGCAGAAGGTGCTAAGTTCAATCCCCGTCATCTCTAGTTTAAAGGAACTCAGATAGCTAAGATGATAAATTGTTCTGCCACGGAGATACCGCCTGCAGCAGATAGTACCAGACAATATAGGCAAGTCATAGGGAAGTAATATAACGGCAGCATCATGGGTCCCTGGAACACAATCTGCAAGCTATATATTGTTCATTTCCTTGTGGTGGCTTGCATAAAGAATACATGATTCCTTCTTAACCACAGTTAGATAGGTAGCTCAGGGTTCTTTCACATATTGAACAAAGCTTCAATGTCAGTGGGGCTGAAAAGTGGTGTGTGGTGGGATAGTTTCTGAGAATGCTGGGCGCTGGAACCTTCAGATCAACCTTCATCAACTTGGTGACCTCCATATGTTTTGGACTACAAATCTAGCTCTGGCTGTGCATAGTGGGAGTCCTTGTGCAAAACATTTAGAGAGCAGCAAGTTTGTACCCTTTCTCAGACAAAAATAGTGGATTTTCTCACTCCCCACTCCCTACTGACCCTCCTCAACCACCCTACATTTTTTGTAAAGGTAAAGGTACCCCTGCCCGTACGGGCCAGTCTTGCCAGACTCTAGGGTTGTGCGCCCATCTCACTCAAGGGGCCAGGGGCCAGCGCTGTCCGGAGACACTTCCGGGTCACGTGGCCAGCGTGACAAGCTGCATCTGGTGAGCCAGCGCAGCACACGGAAATGCCGTTTACCTTCCCGCCAGTAAGCGGACCCTATTTATCTACTTGCACCCGGAGGTGCTTTTGAACTGCTAGGCTGGCAGGCGCTGGGACCGAGCAATGGGAGCGCACCCCGCCGCGGGGATTCGAACCGCCGACCTTTCGACTGGCAAGCCCTAGGCGCTGAGGCTTTTTTGTATCACACCTCTAAAGCATTTCCAATCAGAAGGAGGGCGGGTTTCACCACCACTAGACCAATGGGACACAGCACATGCACCGCACACTGTCCTAAGGAAACCCCTTAATCCCAATTTTATTTTATTCTTTGATAGATTTACAAAAAAGAAATTCGCACACAAGTAAATTTTTAGAAAGGGGCAAGATTAGAATAAACACACAAAGCATTTTTTAAAAAGAAAAATCGACTCCTTGCACTCTGCTCCCGCTTTCTTACTGTGAAGGGTGGTCCTGCCCTCTGCCTGCCCCTCAGAGCTGACATGTCACAAAGGGCTGCGCTTCCGCTGTGGAAGCCTCTCCTGCTCCTGCTCCTCCTCACATGCTTTACAGCAGCTGCCATGAGCTGCCCAAGGAAGGAAGTTGGCAGCAGCAGCCATGGAGAGGCAATGGATGCTCCCTGAAAACCGCAGTTGCCAACACTGTCATAGCGCATGGGACAAGCACTGGTTCATCTACTAATGTTAAGTTTCTTCCTAGAGACACTTGAAAATCTCTGGGGATCATCAGTTCAGGTTTTGGTTGACTGTTATTGTTGTATTGATTGGTTTTCTTTTCCTTAAAATAAAAATTATACGAACTTCAAAAATATACACACATTCCAGATTTTCTCTAAAAAAAAAAAACCCAAACAAAATATGCCAAAACAAACACACATCTAACTCTGGGTTGCCTCCATCATTGCTGCAGATTGGCCCCTGTTTATGGAAGCTGACAGTCCAAACAATATTTTTCAGGGAAGTCCCAAGGGCAGTGCCAGCACTCTTAATAAATTACGTCAGTTAGTAATCTATAGCTTTCCCTAGGTCACTGGCAGAGATCAGCCCAAGACCTCTCTGTTGGTAGGAGAGATAAAATTCTTCTATATGTTGCATAATGCAACTTGTTGTGCCTGTTCCTTGGAAACAGCTCAAATAAGATAGCTTCTCTGAAAGCAACAAACCACAATTACTGGTTCCATATTTCAAGAGGCAAATTGCTTGATTAGTTTTCCAGCTCAATATATGTTTTAATATGTACCCTGCTTTGAGACGGAGAAGGACGCACATCCAATTTTGTCTAAGAGGAACTGGTACATACCAGCTTCTAAATGTCCTGGAGCATCAGAGCAAGAGCTCTTTGCACGGAAAGCTACAGGTGCGCCACTTGCTATCCTAAGAGCTGTTCTGTTTGCAAAACATACACCTTGCCTTAATCACTGGAATACTGGTAATGACAACAACTAAAAGGGGTAATTCAGTTTTAAAACAGGAAGATAAATAGATAAAAGTGCTGACAGAATAGCATGGTTTTTAAACCAGTAGAAGAGAGTGGTGGAGGGGTCAGAAATAATAGAAACTGCATCCATTTCCCCCCCAAAATGCTAATTAAAGGACTGCTTTCTCTGCCTGGGGGACGCGGGTGGCGCTGTGGGTAAAACCTCAGTGCCTAGGACTTGCTCATCGTAAGGTCGGCGGTTCGAATCCCCGTGACGGGGTGAGCTCCCGTCGTTCGGTCCCAGCTCCTGCCCACCTAGCAGTTCGAAAGCACCCTTAAGTGCAAGTAGATAAATAGGTACCACTTTATAGCGGGAAGGTAACAGCGTTTCCGTGTGCGGCGCTGGTGCTGGCTCGCCAGCTGCAGCTTCGTCACGCTGGCCACGTGACCCGGAAGTGTCTTCGGACGCCGCCGACTCCCGGCCTCTTAAGCGAGATGAGAACGCAACCCTAGAGTCGGACACGACTGGCCCGTACGGGCAGGGGTACCTTTACCCTTTTTACCTTCTCTGCCTGGCTATCTCCTTGATGGCATTTGGGCATCAAATAAAGGGCTAAATTAGATGTGATGTTAAATGTGCTTGTAAAAAAAAAATGTATATGGGTGTGGGTGGAAGGCAGGGAAAGCACTCAGGATCGCAATGATCGTGGGCGAAGAGGAGGGGTTTGTCTTTCTTAGCAACCATTAGCAGCACAGACCTGTGGATGTTTATTCAGAAGGAAGTCCCACCGAGTTCAATGGGGATTACCAACCACAGAGAGCCAGTGTGGTCTGGAACCTGAAAAACCAGGGTTCATAATCCCCATGAAGTTTTCTGAGCAACCTTGGGACAGCTATAGTATCTCAGCCTAACCTACATCACAGGGTTGTTGTCAGAAGAAGCGTGCATGTTACCTCGAGCTTGTTAGAGGAAAGTGGGGTGGGGATATAAATTTAATGAAATGAAATAAACTTGGCTGTGCTGTAATAGCCCAGCATCGTCAACCCTCCCTGCTCCCTCAGCTGGCCCCTGGGGGAAGCCATTCCATCAGACGGCCTGACCGGGAGAGAGACAGGAAGCAGAGCATGCTTGCTGCTGTGCTGGCAGAAGTCACACTCATTAGTGTCACCCATGGCATTACAGCCCCTAAAGACTTTTATTTTCTTGTCTGCTTTTGTGTAAAGTGAACCTATTAATTTTGTAAATGGCATTGGTTTTGCATTGGGGATTATTATGTGACTGGTTGTGGTGATTTTATGTGGCTTTGCTATCTGCTGTCCTCTTTGTTTTATACAGTATTTAAAGAGTTTTCACAAATTATGTATTATTTTAATTGCCTAGTTCATAATGTTTTATAGTGGCTCCTTTCTTATAAGCCACTCTGGGATGTTCTATGATCCTAAAAATGTTTAAATCTTCCTTCCTTCCGAAATTACTGCAATCATACTTATCTGCTAGTCTAGCAGTTTATCTGATTGGACTGTGTCTCATGACAGTCCCAAGCCCAGGAGTCGCCAATAGATACAATGGCAAAGGTAATTACCTTTTTCTACCTTGAGGAAAGGAAATGCAAGAAAGCAAAGTGGCTGTCCAACGAGGCCTTACAAATAGCGGAGGAGAGAAGGCAAGCAAAATGCGAGGGAGATAGTGAAAGATACAGGAAATTGAATGCAGATTTCCAAAGAATAGCAAGGAGAGACAAGAAGGCCTTCTTAAACGAGCAATGCAAACAAATAGAGGCAAACAACAGAATGGGAAGAACCAGAGATCTGTTCAAGAAAATTGGAGATATGAAAGGAACATTTCATACAAAGATTACCATAATAAAGGACAAAAGTGGTAAGGACCTAACAGAAGCAGAAGACATCAAGAAGAGGTGGCAAGAATACACAGAGGAATTATACCAGAAAGATATGGATGTCTCGTACACCCCAGGTAGTGTGGTTGCTGACCTTGAGCCAGACATCCTGGAAAGTGAAGTCAAATGGGCCTTAGAAGCACTGCAAATAACAAGGCCAGTGGAAGTGATGGTATTCCAGCTGAACTATTTAAAATTTTAAAAGATGATGCTGTTAAGGTGCTACACTCAATATGCCAGCAAATTTGGAAAACTCAGCAGTGGCCAGAAGATTGGAGAAGATCAGTCTACATCCCAATCCCAAAGAAGGGCAGTGCCAAAGAATGCTCCAACTACCGCACAATTGCACTCATTTCACACGCTAGCAAGGTTATGCTTAAAATTCTACAAGGAAGGCTCAAGCAGTATGTGGATCGAGAACTCCCAGAAGTGCAAGCTGGATTTAGAAGAGGCAGAGGAACCAGAGACCAAATTGCAAACATGCGCTGGATTATGGAGAAAGCTAGAGAGTTCCAGAAAGACATCTACTTCTGCTTCATTGACTATGCAAAAGCCTTTGACTGTGTCAACCACAGCAAACTATGGCAAGTTCTGACAGAAGTGGGAGTGCCTGATCACCTCATCTGTCTCCTGAGAAATCTCTATGTGGGACAAGAAGCTACAGTTAGAACTGGATATGGAACAACTGATTGGTTCAAAATTGGGAAAGGAGTACGACAAGGCTGTATTTTGTCTCCCTGCTTATTTAATTTATATGCAGAATACATCATGCGAAAGGCTGGGCTGGATGAATCCCAAGCTGGAATTAAGATTGCCGGAAGAAATATCAACAACCTCAGATATGCAGATGACACAACCTTGATGGCAGAAAGTGAGGAGGAATTAAAGAACCTTTTAATGAGGGTGAAAGAGGAGAGCGCAAAATATGGTCTGAAGCTCAACATCAAAAAAACGAAGATCATGGCCACTGGTCCCATCACCTCCTGGCAAATAGAAGGGGAAGAAATGGAGGCAGTGAGAGATTTTACTTTGTTGGGCTCCATGATCACTGCAGATGGTGACAGCAGCCACGAAATTAAAAGACGCCCTGCTTCTTGGGAGAACGGCAATGACAGGCCTAGACAGCATCTTGAGAAGTAGAGACGTCACCTTGCCAACAAAGGTCCGTATAGTTAAAGCCATGGTCTTCCCAGTAGTGATGTATGGAAGTGAGAGCTGGACCATAAAGAAGGCTGATCGCCGAAGAATTGATGCTTTTGAATTATGGTGCTGGAGGAGACTCTTGAGAGTCCCATGGACTGCAAGAAGATCAAACGCATCCATTCTTAAGGAAATCAGCCCTGAGTGCTCACTGGAAGAACAGATCGTGAAGCTGAGGCTCCAGTACTTTGGCCACCTCAAGAGAAGAGAAGACTCCCTGGAGAAGACCCTGATGCTGGGAAAGATGGAGGGCACAAGGAGAAGGGGGCGACAGAGGACGAGATGGTTGGATAGTGTTTTCGAGGTTACCAGCATGAGTTTGACCAAACTGCGGGAGGTAGTGGAGGACAGAGGTGCCTGGCGTGCTCTGGTCCATGGGGTCACGAAGAGTCGGACACGACTAAACGACTAAACAACAACACCTTGAGGAAAGAGTGGAAGAGTGATGTTCTTTCTCAGTTCCTCTTTCAGTGCTCAGATTAATTCTCTTGGATCCAATTTTTTACTCTGATCCAATTTTTACCCTGATATTTTGGAAGAAGGAAGTGTGTGTCTTTGTGTGTTTCCCTGTTCTTGTTTTTGGGTAGGGATGGGCAGATTCAGGGGAATGGGAGAGAGATAAACAGAAAGGGAGGCACCCACACAACTCACTCAAAAATCCAAATGTGTCCAATGGCCTAAAAATCGAACTTTCCTTCCCTACAGCCTCTCTTCCCCTCCCCACCCCCCGCTTACTTTGATGAGACGCAGGATTTCCGTACAGTCCCGCGGTTCTGCTGGACGAACCCGGAAGCGGTTCAGAGAGCTGCCAGACATCCTGAGCGCATGAAGCAGCAAGGATGCTGATCACTTCCCACAAGGGAGCTTGAGTGCTGCTGGGCCTCTCCTTGGGGGACTGACTTCATTCACCATCTCCAACGGCTATTGTTAGCCAAGGCACAAAAAATAAAAGGTGGGAAAAGATGTTATTCCTCCCCACCCTTCCCCACCCTGTTTTCTCCTTCCCCCTTTACATAGGTGGGGATTTGACTTCCTGCTGCTGCCCAGTTTCCATCCCACCTTGTGCTTCAGTTGGTGGTTGAGCCATTAAGCATATGTGGATCATATGAAGAGTCACAATGGGATCAGTGTCACAATTCTCTACCTCCCCTAATCTCCTCCCCTTTAGTGAATTGCTTTGCACAGGTGGGAAGGAGAGGGACTCAAAGAAACAACACAGAGGTGGGTCAACTATTATGATAGCTTTCCATGTTCAAAAATCCTAATAGGAGATATTTAGGCCCATCCTCACCCTTGCAGTCACCTAAGGCAGAGGTTCTCAAACAGTGATCCACAAACCACCAGTGGCTTGTGAGCTCTGCTCAGGTGGTCCATGGAAAATCTATGACTAAGACTAGAAAATCTAAGACTAGACCATGTCATTACAGAGGGGGCAGGTTTAGTCGTTGTCTGAGGACTATTCCTGCCTCCGGGTCTGGTCCTGACCAGATGGATACTAGAATCAGCAAGGGATACCCACATGACCTGAAGGTGCTGCTGTGCAATGCCAGGTCAATGATTCATAAGACCACTGCCATCCATGACTTGATCATGGATGGAGGACTTGACCTGGCATGTGTAACAGAGACTTGGTTGGATGAAGCAGATGGGCCTGTCCTTGCCGCTACTTGTCCACCAGGTTTCTCTTACGCACAGCAACCCAGGTCATGTGGGCGGGGAGGGGGGGTTGCAGTGATTTTTAGAAAGTCATTAGTTTGCACCAGGCGTCCTATTGGGAAGACCCAGTTTTCCGAGTGCATGTTCTGGAAGTTGGGCAATAGGGGCAGTACAGGATTCCTTTTGGTGTACCGACCTCCCTGCTGCACCAAGGATTCCCTGCCCGAGCTGCTTCAGGTCGTGGCGGATGTTCTCCTGGAGACACCTAGCTTGGTCGTCCTAGGGGATTTTAACATCCATGCCGACACGACCTTACAAGGGGCTGCTCGGGACTTCGTGGAAAGCATGGCCTCCATGGGGCTGTCCCTGAATAAGTCTGGCCCAACCCATAGCCACGGACATGCCTTGGGCCTGGTGTTTACCTCTATGGATGTTGGTGATCTGACACTAAGTAAAAGCGAAACGAAAGAAGTGCCATGGTCAGATCACTTCCTGGTGCAACTGGACTTCTCTGCGACCCATTCCCTCTGCAGGGAGGTGGGACCAATTCGGATGGTCCGCCCCCGCCACTTAATGGATCCAAATGGTTTCCAGAGAGTGGTAGGGGATGCTTTATCCCATGTTGATGGCCTTTCAGCTGATTCCCTGGTGGCCCGCTGGAATGTGGAGTTAACCAGGGCTATTGACTGTTTGGCTCCGAAGCGCCCTCTCCGATTGCATGGAACCCGGACAGCCCCGTGGTTTTCCACGGAGCTGAGGGCCATGAAACAATCGTTGAGACGGCTAGAGCGCCGGTGGTGGATAACTCATTCCGAATCTGACTGGACACAGGTTAGAGCTCAATGTCGAGCCTACCAAGTGGCGATAGCGACGGCGAAGAAGAATTTCTTCACTGCCTCTATTGCATCTGCAGAAAACAGCAGCAGGAGACTTTTTCAGGTGGTTCACAATTTAGCGGAACCACCTGCAACATCGGGGCCCAGTACGGGCCACATGTTCTCCTGCAATGATTTTGCAAAGTTTTTTGCAGATAAAATCGCTCAGATTCGGGAAGAAGTAGACTCCACCGTGGGAGCAGGGCCGGGGCGGGAGAGTGCTAGAGTTCTGTCTAGTCAAGTTGAGTGGGATCAATTCCAATCTGTTACCTCCGAGGATGTGGACAGGCTGCTTGGACGAGTGAAACCAACCACCTGTCTCTTGGATCCTTGCCCATCCTGGCTTATAAAAGCTAGCCGGGAAGGACTGGGCGATGGGCTTCGTGGGGTGGTGAATGCTTCCCTCCGTGAGGGAGCCTTCCCAGACCCGCTGAAAGAGGCGGTTATTAAACCGCTTCTTAAAAAACCATCTTTAGATGCGGCCACGATGGCCAACTATCGCCCAGTCTCAAATCTTCCATTCTTGGGCAAGGTGATTGAGCGAGCGGTTGCCGAACAACTCCAGGCACGCCTGGAAGAAGCGGACCATTTGGATCCCTTCCAGTCGGGATTCAGGCCTCATCATGGGACTGAAACTGCCTTGGTCGCACTGGTTGATGATCTCCGGCGGGCTAGGGACAAAGGTGAGAGCTGTTTCCTAGTTCTGCTGGCTCTCTCAGCGGCGTTTGATACCATCGACCATAACATCCTTCTGGACCGTCTTCAGGGGCTGGGAGCTGGAGGCACTGTTATACAGTGGTTCCGCTCCTTCCTCCTGGGCCGGGTTCAGAAAGTGGTGGTGGGGGATGAGTGTTCAGACCCCTGGGCCCTCACTTGTGGGGTGCCTCAGGGTTCGGTCCTCTCCCCCATGCTTTTCAACATCTACATGAAGCCGCTGGGAGAGATCATCAGGGGATTTGGGCTGGGTGTTCATCAGTATGCAGATGATACCCAGCTCTACCTCTCTTTTAAATCAGAACCAGTGAAGGCAGTGAAGGTCCTGTGTGAGTGCCTGGAGGCGGTTGGAGGTTGGATGGCGGCTAACAGATTGAGGTTGAATCCTGACAAGACAGAAGTACTGTTTTTGGGGGACAGGACGAGGGCAGGTGTGGAGGATTCCCTGGTCCTGAATGGGGTAACTGTGCCCCTGAAGGACCAGGTGCGCAGCCTGGGAGTCATTCTGGACTCACAGCTGTCCATGGAGGCACAGATCAAATCTGTGTCCAGGGCAGCTGTTTACCAGCTCCATCTGGTACGTAGGCTGAGACCCTATCTGCCTGCAGACTGTCTCACCAGAGTGGTACATGCTCTGGTTATCTCCCGCTTGGACTACTGCAATGCACTCTACGTGGGGCTACCTTTGAAGGTGACTCGGAAACTACAACTAATCCAGAATGCTGCAGCTAGACTGGTGACTGGGGGCGGCCGCCGAGACCATATAACACCGGTCTTGAAGGACCTACATTGGCTCCCAGTACGTTTCCGAGCACAATTCAAAGTGTTTGTGCTGACCTTTAAAGCCCTAAACGGCCTCGGTCCAGTATACCTGAAGGAGCGTCTCCACCCCCATCATTCTGCCCGGACGCTGAGGTCCAGCGCCGAGGGCCTTCTGGCGGTTCCCTCATTGCGAGAAGCAAAGCTACAGGGAACCAGGCAGAGGGCCTTCTCGGTAGTGGCGCCCACCCTGTGGAACGCCCTTCCAGCAGATGTCAAAGCGATAAACAACTACCTGACATTAGAAGACATCTTAAGGCAGCCCTGTTCAGGGAAGTTTTTAACGTGTGATATTTTACTGTATTTGTGGTTTTTATGGAAGCCGCCCAGAGTGGCTGGGGAGGCCCAGCCAGATGGGCGGGGTATAAATAATAAATTATTATTATTATTATTATTATTATTATTATTATTATTATTATTATATAGTAGTCAATGATATGTTACTTTAGCACTGTGCCTGATTTTACTTCTTCAAGATTAAGATAAGGGATGCCAGAGAATTCTGAAAGAAACAGAAACAGGAGCGGAAATTGCTGTTGTTTGTTTTACTTAATTACTTGTTTTTATCCTGCATTTTGGGACTCGGGTGGCGCTGTGGTCTAAACCACAGAGCCTAGGACTTGCTGATCAGAAGGTCGGCGGTTCAAATCCCCGCAACGGGGTGAGCTCCCATTGCTCGGTCCCTGCTCCTGCCAACCTAGCAGTTCAAAAGCACGTCAAAGTGCAAGTAGATAAATAGGTACTGCTCCAGCGGGAATGTAAATGGTGTTTCCGTGCGCTACTCTGGTTCACCAGAAGCGGCTTAGTCATGCTGGCCACATGACCTGGAAGCTGTCTGCGGACAAATGCCAGCTCCCTTGGCCAGTAAAGCGAAATGAGCGCCACAACCCCAGAATCGTCCGCGACTGGACCTAATGGTCAGGGGTCCCTTTACCTTTATTCTGCATTTTATTCTGTATACTGCCCTGAGATCTTATAATGAAGGGAGTGTTAGAAAATGCCCTGGGGTATCGGCAGCGCCCCCCTTCCTCCAGCTGTCCTTCGGTGAACGTGGTTCTGGAAAAGCTGCTGCCTTCTACTCCAGATGCTCCAGCGACACACATCATAATGATTTATGCACACTAATCTCCTGACTTTGTATAGTAATAAGCAGGAGACACCGTAGAACTAATCTACTATTTATTTACAGACTATACACAGAGAAATGCATAATGGTTACCGTTCTCTTCAGCTCTGAGAACAAACGGGGACTGTAAAAGCAAAAGCACAGTTACAAAAGAACATATGCAGCTGGAAGAGATAAGACTGTTTCTTCCTGTTCTCACACTCTCTCAAGATAGTCATGTGAATTGTACCAATTACAAAATGCAGCTTCGGTGGACTGATTTACTAACAGGGAGATATACAAATTTAATAAAATAAAATAGGACCAAGGGGTCCATGGCTTAAGAATTCCACAGGACATAGAATTTCCCTTGACTGTGTCTAAAGTAGCTTTTTGGCTTCTGCCAACTTAAAACATAATTCTGTTCTGACAGGCAAGTGCTATGGCAGTTTTTCAGATCATGGTGCCTTCCATTTACAGGAATGAACATGTGTTGAGCGCCTTATCACTCAGGGTGAGTAGGAACTGTGCACTTGTGATACTTGTGCTGCCATCATTATATTCAAGAGAGCCTTATCTAAATCACAGACTCTCAATTTAATCAGTTCATTTCCTCAAACTAAAAGTGTAAAGGTCAGGAAAAGTCACAATAATCATACTGTTTTCTTCTTCCGTGGGCAGATCCTTACCATACATTTAAAGCACATCCATCACACATGTAAAGCACATGGCTTCTCCCAATGAATCCTGGGAATTGTACCCACCCCCCAAACAGCTACCAGCTTAAGTTCCCAGGATTCTTTGGGGGGAGCCATGTGCTTTACATATGTGATGGATGTGCTTTAAATGTATGGTGATAGTGCCCCATTGCCAGTATCAAGAATTCCTGGGGATACTGTTGGTATTGCATGGTACTTTTTAACAGGCAGATTAGCCAACTAAGGCTACAATCCTAAACTCAAGGCTTACCTGGCCATTGCTATTTCTGTTCCTGGATCCCACACCATTTCCTTTGCAGTTCCTGAGGTCAGGGCAGCCTAATATTGCTGTAATATGCTTAGAATTATTTCACAACCAGATGGGCTGGAGGGAGATAGGAGTTATTTCGTTTACTTTAGTTGCTTTGTCAATGCTACTCTTAAATTCATTTGCCAGTCATATCCAGCTACTACTTAATTAATAATATTATCCTTTACCCAATTTTGTATCAATTTCTATCTGTTCAATTTTATATTTTTCCATTTTGTAGGTAAATTCTATTTTGTATCATTTCCATTAATCTTGGGATATTAATAAGCCAAGTAATTCATTTCAGTTACATTCATTAGTCTGTTTTGGGTGTGTGGCTGTAGGAAAGCTTTACTCCCCATTCTACTAGGGAACTACAGAATCCCCCTGCCCTAAATATTTAGCTTCTTTATCACCTCGCCCACCATTCTTTCTCCTTTTGGCCAATTATTTTTATTGATATTCCATAATTTTTAACAAATTGTCACAAAATTAATACAAATTCAATATAAATTTAAAAGTTGTCTTTCTACCCACCCCATATGTCCCCTCTATTTTCCTTCCTCATTTGCTTCTCTCAATAATATAACTTTTCCAACTACCATTTCATTCATCCCTTCTCCCTACACATCACCTGTTCAGTTACCAATTTCTGCTATAGCTTTTATACATTGTTATAACATGTCCTCAAAATAGTTAAGTAGAGTACCGTATTTTTCGCCACATAGGACGCACTGCCCCATAGGACGCACCTAGTTTTTGGGGGGGAATAAAGGGGGGGAAATTATTTTTTCCCCAGGCGCGGGGCTGGCGCGGGGGAAGCCCGAGCTTCCCCTGACCCCAGCCCCCAGAACAGGCTGCCGCCCCAAGCCTCGCGCGCCCAGCTGGACCTCCCGCCAGGCACGGGAGGCTTGAGGACACCTTCCCGAAGCACGGGGCGTCCTCCAGAGGGCACCCTGTGCTTCGGGATGCAGGCTGCCACCCCAAGCCTCGCACGCCCGGTGGGACCTCCCCCGGGCTTGCAAGGCTTGCGGATAGCTTCCTGAAGCCTGGAGAACGAGAGGGGTCGGTGCGCACCGATGCCTCTCGCTCTCCAGGCTTCAGCAAAAGCCTGCATTCGCCCCATAGGACGCACACACATTTCCCCTTCATTTTTGGAGGGGAAAAAGTTTTCCTATAGGGCGAAAAATACGGTAAATCCTCTTCTATCTATTTATAATAGCCATTCATCAATTTTCAAACATTTCCTTCTGATACATCTTGAGTAACACTTTGCCTGGGGGGGAAAACAGACCTTGCTTCCTCACTGACGACATAAACACATCCCTCCTTAACCTGGCCTTGACATCTGGCCCCAGTAGTTAACAACTCAGCCTCACGGGTGCAGTATGCAGAGAGTGAAAACGAAACCTCTAGAAACTTTTTGGTTTATATAATAGACATTCTCCCCCTCTAACGCTGCCAGTCTCCCAGCGTCACCAACCCTTCACATTTTGCCATATTTTATCCTCAATTTGACACACAACAAGTTCATTAATAAAGAAACACCATCCATATCTCTTTTCTGTCTGAAAGTCTCAGAAGTCGTCCACACACTGGGGTCCATCCTGTCCCGTTCACTGTTCTTATTTCCAACTTCAAGCTTCAAAGAGGGAGGCTGGTGTACTGTAATCTCAACAAAATCCCTATCTCCTCTCCATCCTCCCCCTCCCCAACTAATGAATTTTCCTGCAGTCCATCCTGCCAATCCTCAGTTCCATTAGTCCTTAGTTATAAAATAAATGCAACGCAAGGAGTATCTTTAAAGTCCACTCTTCCCAAAAATTTTGCATTCCATTGCTTTAGGGGAGGGTAGATAATGCAGATCCCCTCAAAAAACCCATTACTTACAACATTGACTTCCCTTCCCCTCCAGCATAAATCAGGACCTTTTTAGCAGGTTGCCTCTTCACTTGCCAATTATGTCTTAATTCAAAGGTATTCCAGAGTTTACCATGGTAGCTTGCTGGGGCTGTCCTTGGACATAGCAATTAAACCCAGCGCCCTTACCTTTTCATCTAGAAGATGGGGATTTCCATCCCTGCTCACAGACACAAAAAAGCATTAATGGACGACCGTGGATTGTGCCCTTTTGATACCCTCGAAATGTTAGGGGAGACATGCCCCTTACCCAGTCCTTTTTTCTAAAAAATAATAATAATAATGTTTAGTGATACTCTCATTTTCCTACACATATTGAAATACTGCCCCTCAATGAGGTCAAACTTAGATTCACAAAATGTTTAGGGATATGCGTCCCCCCGGAAAAAACCCACTGAATATAGCATTGTTGATTCATTTTGTATGCTATAAAAGAGCTATTAGAGGATGTGTTTTATATATTGTGAGAGAGAGAGAGAGAGAGAGAGAGAGAGAGAGAGAGAGAGAGAGATAACTGGAATATAAAACTAAAACTCCAGGACAATGTTCAATGTTCATATATTATTTTCACTCATACAATTTGATCTCCTGCTCAAAATAGAATAGTAACCAAGGATCGCTATTAAGTTATGTAGTGCTCCTTAAACCACCATTGACTGTGTGTGTATGGATGTGTGGTATTATGGAATTGTATATATATTTATAAATATTTTATTTCTTTTGTAATTTTTAAAAATAAAAAATTGGATCCAAATAGGTTTACCTTAGAAAAGTTAATTAGTAATTGCTTACAAGAAGGCTGCTGTAAAACAAGTTCAAAATCCAGGACCTTTGGTCTGCTATAAGGAGAAGGAACA
Source organism: Podarcis muralis (assembly GCF_964188315.1). Taxonomy (NCBI): domain Eukaryota; kingdom Metazoa; phylum Chordata; class Lepidosauria; order Squamata; family Lacertidae; genus Podarcis; species Podarcis muralis. Next base: position 30,157,895 of record NC_135673.1, read on the forward strand.
AGAACAAGAAATCAAAATTGAAGGAGAATCTCAGATGGGCAGGAGAGTCCCAGAGAAGAGGATTAACTCTTGTTCCAAACAGCATCCCACCATGTTAACCTCTGGTGCTCTCTTCCTTCTCCTGACCGTGTTGTCCAAGAGTTGGCTGACGACGGAAGCTGCAGATCGTAAGAAACATTTGGGGCTGGTTATAGATGAGACCTAGTTGAACAAGATCCCCCTAGGTGCAAAACGCAATCCTGACTGATCCCCCTCACTTAGCTACAGTTTCCTGGGGAAAGCGATTAGTTATTAAACTGCTCTGGGAATTGTAGCTTTGTAAATAGAATAAGAGTCTTCCTCAGCACCAATAACCAACTACAGTTCTCAGAGTTCTTTGGGGGAGGGCATGACTGGGAGCCAGTGTGGTGTAGTGGTTAAGAGTGGTAGTCTCGTAATCTGGGGAACCGGGTTCGTGTCCCCGCTCCTCCACTTGCAGCTGCTGGGTGACCTTGGGCTAATCACACTTCTTTGAAGTCTCTCAGCCCCACTCACCTCACAGAGTGTTTGATGTGGGGGACGAAGGGAAAGGAGAATGTTAGCCGCTTTGAGACTCCTTAGAATAGTGATAAAGCGGGATATCAAATCCAAACTCTTCTTCTTCTTCTTAAAGTGGTATAACACGGCTTTAAACATGTGGTGCACATGGGGCTTGAACTTAAGGAATCCAATATTAATCCGCAGTAGGTTGGGTTACGATTTCAGGGCAGGGCTGGGGAACTGTGCAACCCTTCAAAGGATGCTGGACTGCATCTCCCAATATCCTAGGCTATGGGCCATTCTGGCTGGACGTGATGAAAATCCAGCAACGTATGAAAGGGCCACAAGTTCTCTACCCCTGGACTTGGGGATATATCCCATTGAACACAATGGGACTTACTTCTGGAGAAATATGGGTAGAATTGTGCCATCAGGCAGGGGTAGGCATGACAGACGTAGATAAGGGTGTACTGGAAGATCTCTAGATGGTGTGCAAGAGATCAACCAGGGCTTCCTCTAGGCATCTGTTTGGTCACTTGTGGGAAAAGGATACTGGACTAGATAAGTATTTGGCTTCATCCAGCTGGAATCATCTTATGTTCTTATGTTTTTCTGACTAGCAATAGCAACAGTTAGAAAGCTCCCTAAACTAGGTTGCTGAAAGAGAACTTTCAAAGGAAAAACAGGAGTTGGCTTTTATTTGAAAGGATCTCCCAGCCCTTCCTGGACATGCCGGCGGGAACTGAACCTGGGACTTTCTACATGTAAAGCAGAGGCTCTACCACTGAGCCACGGCTCTTCCCCTAATAACCCTAGGAAGGGAGGTACTTTAAAGTTTTCCATCAGCCATTAGCATCTAAAGGGTAGAAAGAGCAGCACTCAGGTTACCTGATCATAGTCTTCTCTGCATTAGTCATAAGTGTGCATCCATACATATAAAATAGCACACAGAGATGTCATGCAGTTCTGTGTCCTCTTTTATGATAATGTGTTAATGGTCACCCTATCAACAATTGCCAGTAATTCCGGAGGTGGATGATGATGATTATTATTAACCAGATGCAAAGGAGGTCACAGGCTTCTGATCTGCTCTCAGGTGTTTACTGGTATACTTTTTCTCATATGATATAGATACATCTCTTTACCTTGGCCTGTTCTTACCTCCCCCACCCCGGCCCCCATTCTTCTGATTGTAATTTGTTTTAACTGGTTTAAAATCTTTTTGTGTGGTTGTAACTCACCCTCACACCTTACGGTGTAGGTCAGGTAAATAGTAATAGTAGTAGTAGTAATAATAATAATAAACAAAAACAGAACAACAGAAGTAATTTTAGGAGGTACACCTTTGTGTATCTTTGCATCAGAGTAGTGCAAATGCACTGGCAGGAGTGTTGGATCAGCTCTGCAGGCAAGTTTTCACTGTACCAGCCTCCCTGTTGTCTCGTCCCTCCCAGCAAGCAGCAGAGACCCACCTTTCCAGAGTGATGTGGTTGCATATGGTAGCAGACCACCCTAGGTAGCAGCCATTGGGTGGTACTCAACCAAGTTTTACTGGGATTAGTCCGGTTAAAATGAATGGATATGACTACCTGAAAGTTAGGTTTTTTTTAATTTCAGCCGGTCTGCTCTGAATTAAAGTTAAATACCATCCATAGTTTCTCAGTTTAGATGAAATAGGTATTGTTAATTAGAGGCTCCCTGGTTTAATTGTGGCTCGTATGAAGCAGGGAGCAAAGGTGCTTCGTGCATCGGGGCAGGTGTGTTTGTTTATATCAAAAAATAATAATACGTAATAATGATAAATAATAAAGCAGGTTGAAATGTTGGTGGTCCTATATGAATCCACCACTAATGCACTGTTCTTGCACCGGTGGCATGTTGAATACCCCTGTTTCTGCTTCTTTGGCAATCACTTGTAGCCAAGTAAAATTGTCTTTCATGAACATGGTCTTAACAGTGAGTGACTGTGGAGGCCAATTTTGGATCCCCATATCCTGCCACAGTGGGGACATAGGTTTCTCGGCAGGAGTTGATCACAGTGTAGATTTCCCAAGAGTGCCTTCCTCTTGGCACATTTCTCCCTTGCGTCCTGAGTTCATGCTTCTTCAAAGTCTATGACACCTTTGGTGAAGGCTGTTCTCCAATCGGGGCACTCACAGAGTTTCCCAGTTATCTTTTGTTGTCCACCAGTATTTTGCTTTCCATTATTAAGTTGGGAATAGAGTAGTTGCTTTGGAAGATGATAATCAGGCACCAGAACAACATGACCAGTCTAACAAAGTTGATGTTGATGTTGAAGAATCATTGCTTTGACACTGGTGATCTTTGCTTCATCCAGTACACTGGCATTAGTTCATCTGTCTTCCCAAGTGATCTGTAAAAAAATTCTGATGGAATCTTTCAAGGAGCTGGAGATGGCATTTATAAAAGGTTCATGTTTAACAAGGGTACAGTAAAGTTGGTAGTACAATGGCTTGTTACTAGCATTTTGGTTTCCTTCTGAATGTCCTAGTCCTCAAACACTCTGCACTTCTATCACTTCTATCAGGAGAAAGCTGTGCTCGCAGAGCTCAGGCGATGCTGGAATTTGGCATCAGTGTTGGCTCTTGTGGAAAGATAACTGCCTAGGTAGGAAAAGTGGTCAACTTTTTCCAACGTTACACCATTAAGTTGGAATTGTGGTGTTGCAGAGGGGTTGTTTTGTGCTTGTTGGTGCAGCACTTTGGGGGTTTTTTGGATATTGAGCGATAGGCCAAATGGCATGTTGAATACCCCTGCAAAACAACTCAGGCCCGCAGGGTGCCTGAGACAAAGCAGCACATCATTAGAATATGCTCACAAATTATCTCTATGGGTATCTTAAATTATGGTCAATATGACATTGCTATGCAGCTCAACTCTCTCCCCACTGTTTTCAGCCAATTGTTCCAGTGTGGCTGATCTTGATGATTGTCCAGGCAATACAAGTGATTTCTGCCCAGAAGGAGTTGCCTGTGGTTGTAAAGATCAAATTCCCTTTTGCAAGTAAGTTACTCTCCTTCCTTTTAGGGTTTGGTTGAGCTTTGTGGGGAAAGACAATGGTTGGGCACCTGACCTCCCTCTGTCCGCCTCACTGCTGCATATTATGACAGGGGTGGCGGGGAGAGAGAGGCTTGTAGCAAGGATGACATGGAATAGATGTGCAGCAGCTGTGCTGAATTAGCTTTGTTCCATTGCCTCTCCATCCTATTATGCAGCCCCACTGCACCAACTGCCATGTCTACACAGGCACCATGTGCTTAAGCCATGGGTGGGGAACTTTTTCAACAGCGTTTCCTTGGACTCTGGCACTCATCACGGTCCTTCATGTGCCAGTAGCGCTTTAGTCATACTGGCCACATGGCCCCAGCAAGCAGTCCGTGGACAAACAAGTTCCATTGTGAGGAAAACAGCAAGGTTAAAAATTGCAGCCCTGCCCAATTTGACCACACGTCACTGGATAGCACCCCAGCACAAAAGCATTGCGATGGGTTGTAATCATACTATTAGGGGGTTGACGCAAACTATTTTGATGTTGCTTTGCTTGATTCCATCCACAGGTGCCCTTCCTACCAAAATGGCTGGAAAAATTACTGGTACATGGGTGTCAAATGCGAGGAGCTTTGGAGCACTTTGGACTTGATTTTAGTTGTGGTTTTCCCCGCAGTAGCTTTGTCTTTTGCAGCTGCTGTCACAACACAGTGGGTCCGGTATTGCAAGGACAAGCCAGAGAAAGAAGCCAAGCGAAACCGGTGAGTCAGTATGTATTGCATAAAGTGGAAATATTTTATTTCCCAAATGAACATCCTTGTAGGCTGCAAGTCTATGCATACTTACCTAGTTTGATCCCGAGTAGAAATCAAGGAGAAATTAGGTGCCGTTTGTATTTTAATGGAGAACAATGGACTTCACACTCCTCAAACTGAAATATGAATTTCTCTTGCTTGGACTACTGCAACGCCCTCTATGTGGGGCTACCTTTGAAGGTGACCCGGAAACTACAACTAATCCAGAATGTGGCAGCTAGACTGGTGACTGGGAGCGGCCACCGAGCCCACATAACACCAGTCTTGAGAGACCTACATTGGCTCCCAGTACCTTTCCGAGCACAATTCAAAGTGTTGGTGCTGACCTTTAAAGCCCTATGGCAATCACAATAGGTGTTGAAATTTTGGGAGGTTAGATAGTTACAATGGAATGGTCTCAGGTGTGGGGTGCACATTTTTATTTATTCTTATTACTTTGTTTTTTTAAAAAGGAGGAAGTGCAAGTGGTGGTACCTTACCTGCCCCACTGTTTCCACTGGTGCCAGAATGCCCTCCTCTCTCACCTGTGCACAGCTGCCCCCTGTACATAGAAGACAAGTGACAATGCTTAGACGAACACCCCACTGAGAAAGGAGTGGGTATTCTGGCAGTGGTAGAAGTGGGGGCAGGGCGCAGCACATTCCCGTTTTGCCTCAGGTGGTGAAACGGGACAGGCTGTTCCTGATCTCACCCCTCCTCGCCAGCAGTGTACTAAATTTCTATATGTATGTGGAAGGAACGAAGGAAGAAGGAAGGAAGGAATTGCAGGGTCACATTCTTTTCACTCTTATATATTTTCAGTACTCAGGCAAGGCAGCTGAGACCTGAACCACAGCATAATTCAGAATATGCTCCTAAACTGGCCAATAGGCTGAGATCTGCCTCTTATTCACAAGGAAGACAGGTAAAATATTGTGATTGTTTGTTTGCTTGCTTGCTTATGATGGACTTGGAATTTAATTGTGGTAAAAAGGGTGCTTTGTTTAATCCAGTGGATGGCATTGTTTATTTTTGAAATGCCCCTGGGTTTTGCATTATTTTTTGTAAATGTGGGAAATAGCTGGCAGCCTTTTCTGAAAAGCATTCTTCCCCTATCCACTCTGCAATTGACATTTACAATGTATGTCTGATATGTAAGATGAGATTAGGGCATATGCATTAGCCGACATCAAATGGACTTCGTTTGCTTAGAAGCTGCAACATGATTGTCCTCCTTTATCCCAACCAGGCCTAGAAGACTCCTGGTGGGGTTAGAGGAGGAATCTGCTGCTGCAGTGCCAAGAGTCCAGTTCAAGTTTTGTTACTCTTTGCAGTCAATGGCCATTACAATATAAGCATAAAACACATATATGTAAAGCACAGGGGGGAGGATTCATCGCATAAAACAGATAAACCCCAATAATACAAATAAATGGCATTTAAAGCATGGATTTCGTTCAAAACTTCCCTTAACATTTAGGACTGATCTGAAAGGTGCCTCTAACGGGATAAAGCTATCCCGCAGCTAATTAACTTGTTTACATCAGGCAGCAGACATCTTATCTGGAAAATGTCTCGTTTGCCTTCTAAGAAGGTCTAAAAGGCTAGAAGAAATGTCACACCTGGTAGGTATTGTAAAGGACAAAAGAATAAAGTGCAGCAAAAAAAAAAAAAAAATCTTATTAGAAAATCTGCCAGCCAAATATTTTATAGGGATAGTTTGGAAGCTAAGCTGGAAGTGTGCTTGACAAAGGAAATAAGTTCATTTCTGTAAATAGGTGGCCCTTTTATGGTTTGGTATCATACAGTTTTTTTAGAACCACAACCACAACAACAACACCTTGTGCTCAATGCAGGAAAGCTAGAGCATCACTGACCAGTGGTTGTACAGCCCCTGCTTGAAGACCTCCAGTAAGGGACACTGGTAACTGGTCCCACAGTCAAACAGCTCTTACTACTTATATTTCTTCTGTGGTAGAGAAAGCCACTGATTCTTTCATTCATTCCTATACAGCAAGGATGGAGAACCTGTAGCCCATCAGATGCTGTGCTACAACTAATATTATCTTTGACCATTAGTCACCTGGCTGGGGCCAAAAGGAGTTAGGAGCTGCAGGTTCTCCACCCCCGATATACAGTTAAGGAACAGAAACTTTAATCATTTATGTGTAGAATGATGGCAGTATTTTCTGAGTTTTTGCAATAAGAAATATAGGAAGGACAAGGTACAACAACCAGGTTTGTTTTTAACTCTATCATGATATGTTTGCAACTGGTCTTTATTTCACTCTGATTTTCACTTCCTGTATACCAACCTTCATCAACCTGGTGCCCTTCAGATATTTTTAAGGCTATACTGTAACTCCCATCTCCCTCAGTCAGCATGGGTCCCATATCTTGATGGCATACGGTTGATGAAGGCTGGTGAGTAACAGTAGATATATATCTCATTATTTGTCTTCATTATTTTGGGGATTGCATATTTGTTTTTGGGGATTACATAATTGTGTATTGCTTTGTAACAATTTGTTGGGTCTCTGGACCATAATAAAGATTGTTGTTGTTGTTGTTGTTGTCGTCGTCTTTATCATCTGTTTTTCATAATAAGCATTTTAAAATAACAAAACAGAAGTCAATTTGTCGCTTAATTCCCCCTTCTTTCTTTTTCCTCTTTCTTGGTATAGGATGATATTAAATTCCCCAGGTACCCTCTCCAAAGTTACCCTCATGAACAAATACAGTCACCATATGCTGGAAACTACAGGTATGATGTCCTTTGGTCAAACTTTTTCACAATGATGATATATTTTTCCTGCTAGAAGATAAATTGTGCACACTGCTCGGCAATGATGGAAACCATTATATATTTTCAAATGTAAAATGATCTTGAACTGCTCTGAAATTTGCCCTCCATTTACTTGAAAGCTTTCTTCTCCTGAGGAAGAAGATTCCATTGTTCTGCATCATTTTCAAGGCATTTTAGAATTTGTATGGACCTGGAGTTTAGAACATGCCTTATAGTTGTCACATAGTTACGTGTTTTCTGTTTGCTTTTCTTACCAATAAACATTTATCCAGTTGCCTGCAACCTCCCCAGCTGTTCAGGCCATATAACCTCCTCCCAGGCCACACCTCTCACTGGCCTTGTTTTGTACCTTCCTTAAGTGTTTTTGCCTGGACAGAGGATATAGGTGTGTGTGTATATAGAAACTAGCTTACTGCACAAAGGCAAAATTTATATGCATCAATTTTTGCCGCCACCACCATGAGGCCCATGGAAGTTTGCCCAGAAGGCATTGTGGGCCTCGAGATTAAAAGGTGTCCCACTCCTGCTATAGGAGCTGCTTGCCTACCTCATCTCTATGTACAGAAAACCCACAAAAGACATAGTCCTCGGCTGCATGTTCATTCTATGTTCAGACCTTTGTATGAATGAGTGCAGGTCAGAAGCTGTGGTGGTGCCTGTGATCTGCAGGAGCTCATAAGACGCAACTAGGAAAAGGGATGAGGAAGGAAACAAGCAAACCGAGACAGAAGTTCGTTACCAGTTTTCTATAATGACCAGTTTGTAATGAAGGATCTACTTAAGGGAGAAGAAGAAGAGTTTGGATTTGATATCCTGCTTTATCACTACCAGAAGGAGTCTCAAAGCAGCTAACATTCTCCTTTCCCTTCCTCCCCCACATCAAACACTCTGTGAGGTGGGTGGGGCTGAGAGACTTCAAAGAAGTGTGATTAACCCAAGGTCACCCAGCAGCAGCTGCATGTGGAGGAGCGGAGACATGAACCCGGTTCACAGCTTACAAGTCTACCGCTCTTAACCACTACACCCCACTTCCTCTTAGGAGAGGAAAAGCTAGATGGAGCTGGTCTTTCAGCTGAGCCAACGGACTGGGCCCTGCTTCCCATCTTTCTTTTTGCTGCAGCCAGGTGGGATGCTTTGGGCTAAACTGCTGCCAAAACGGAGGTCCCAAAACGGAGGCCATTCATTTTGATTCAGTGCATACAATAAGTGGTTATCATGTTGTTATTTTGCCTAGATCTGTATACAAAGAAGTAGCCATGTTATTCTGTTGCAGCAAACGTAAGAGGTGAAATCTACACACATATTTAAAAAAATGCTGTGAAAATGCTTTTTTAAAAAAGTTTTGAAAAATACATTGAATTTGGCATAGCTCACTGTCTCCATATAGTGCCATATTTGTATATTGCACTTTACAACACATTTAAAATGTTTTATTTGCAGTTGTATAGCTGAGTTCAGAGACTTGCAGCACCTTAATGGTTTACTGTGCCATATTTATCTTGAAACAGAACTCTTTGTTGCATTTATCTGCCTATAAGAAATTTATATTTGCATTTTTTTTAAAAAGTGTTTAATTTGATTATTATAGTCAGATGCCTCACCAGCCATTGAGAAGAGCTGTTCCAAGCCAAGACGATGTTTTTGTGGGTCGGACTTTCCAAGCTGGCCAGCTTCACTCTTGGGAGAATGAGGTGCCTGATGTGGATTATGAGGACATAAACCCATTTTCTGCTATCCCCATGCAACGATTTCCTGTATGTACAAATAATCTCAATTATACAAGGAGTGGGGTTTTTTGTTTTGTTTTTACTGGGGCAGGATTCAGAGAGAGCTCTCTGCATGAGTGGAAGGACCTCTTTCTTCAGTTTCCAGTGGGAACCCGCTACACTAGCCTTCCCTGACATGGTGCCGCCAGATGTTTTAGACTGCAACTACCACCAGCCCCAGTCAGCATGGCCAATGGTTTGAGAAGATGGCAGCTGCAGCCCAAAGCATCTGAAAAGCACCTGGTTGGGCAAGGATGCCCTACACCAGATGCCACATCATTCCCAGTCCTCAGGGGTTACTTTTCAGGGCTGCAGTAGGAAAAAGGAACAATCCCCATCTGTAAACAGAACTCTGTTCACAATTCCCTAGATCCCACTGATAATATTCGCACTAGGAAATGGAACACATGTGAAGCCTTTGTGTATCAGGTTTACTACATAGGTGTTCAGCAAGCCTTAGGGCTTATTCAGACTTCCTTCTTTGCCATGCTTTCGGGCACAGACCCACAGTTTCCAGGTCTATGTCCGAGCTTTGGGGTTTTTCTGTCCCACCACTTACCCCAGAAAAGCCTGCTATTCAGTGCTAAATCAGAACAAACAGCAATTGAGGTTTCTGTGGGTTGCTGTTTGTTCCGATTCAGCAGTAAAGAGGGGTTTTTTTCCATGGGGAAGCAGTGGGACAAAACAAAAGACCAGAAAACAAAACATAAAAGAAAAAAACATCCCACTGCTTGGACCTGGATTTGGAAAGAGTCCTTAGAAGTAACTATGAGAGCCTGTCTGTTACATCACTCATTTCCTCTTCCTGATTCTTAGGCTGTGTGCACAACAATACATTTAAAGTGCATCCCCATCCTCACCCCACAAAGAAACCTGAGAGCTGTCATTTATTACCCAGAATTCCTACAGTTCCCAGAATTCCTGAGGGTGTTTGTGCCTTAAATGTATGGTGTGGATGCAGCCCCAGGGCTTAACCTACTTCCCCACCTACCCACTCCCTTTCTTTTGTCTTATGCTCACCCACCCCACTGCAACTATTTGCTTCTCCATGGCTCTTTAAGAAAGTGTATCCACAGGAGTAGAAGCAGGTGGGAAAGGGAAAAAAAATAATGGAACTCATGAACATGCCCAGAAGCAATTGTGGCCCTGTAGCAGCAGGAGGAGTCTGTCTAGAGCAGTCACATGGTGTTTCTCTCCACCTGCTGCAAATTACAGTTGGTGGTAGGTGGCCCTGTGGGAAGTAGGGGAGAGAAAACAGTCTTGCTAGAACTGTAGCAAGGGCCTGGTGTTATCCTTGCCTGCTTCCCTCACGCTCCTGGAATCCCACATGGCAGTTAGTGGGAAGGAGGCTCTAGGAGAGGGGGCAGGGAGTCCTTCCAATGCATCAACCAATTTTCATATTTTAACTTTCCCTTTCAGAGACCCGGGGCATCAGTGGTACCTCGGCCTGAGCTCCAGAGGTATGGCCATCAACCAGTGAATTACCTGAATGGTCAAAGAGCTGGAAGGCCCTATGGGATTGGGCACCAGCAGGATAGATACACCTAGGAACTTTTAATAAATATGGGAAACAGGTGCAACTGCAGAATCGTCCTCCATTGTTTGGTGCAGCCTTTTAAGGGTGCTCTCTTACCTCTAGCTTTCTCCATGAGGACTTTATCGCAAGCTACAATCAATGAATACATAGCTATCAAGATGCAGCAAATATTTAATCAGCACAGCCCTTAAAATGAGAAATCTGTTCAGGCAGCATCTTCCATATTTAATAAATGAACCTACCAATCCACCTCTTCCTGTCCAAAGCGTCTTATGTTCTGCTCTATAGCATGTTGTTCTTCTAGCAATAATTGGTATTCAGTGGATCCATTTTTTCTTTGGTAGTGGCGCCCACCCTGTGGAACGCCCTCCCATCAGATGTCAAGGAAATAAACAACTGACTTTTAGAAGACATCTGAAGGCAGCCCTGTATATGGAAGCAGTATATGGAAGCTTTTAATGTTTGATGTCTCGCTGTGTTTTAATTTGTTGGAAGCCGCCCAGAGTGGCTGTGGTAACCCTGTCAGATGGGAGGCATATGTATAAATAACACATTATTATTATTATTATTATTATTATTATTATTATTATTATTTATTGTTTTCTCTTTGGTATTATTGAACCTTGGATGGAGACAGGCTCAGTCACGGGGAGGGCTCCTCAGTCATTTTAGAACATTCTGCAAATTTCCCCCACAACGTGTACTTGTGTCTGTAAAACAGGGGTTGCCAAACTTTAAAAGCCTTTGGTCACATATGGATTTCTGAACAAATGATGTGGGTCCTACTCTCTCTGGGCACTTTTATTCTCTTAGATCAACCCCCATCCTGTAAGGAAAGTACACTTAAAATTAGTTTATGCACATGCATAAGTAGATAGATGATACAGATATAGATAGAAGTATAGATATACTGTATGTATGGGGGTACAGTGGGCACAGGAGACAGGTTTACACTGGGGTGGAATATTTTTTAGCAGAGCTGTGAAGTCCAGCCACTTTTATTTATTTATTATTATTGGGGGGGGGGGGGGGAGAGAGACACACAATTCTGTTCAGACACCCTGGGAAGTTGGAAGGGAGCCTTGAAGTAGCCACAATTGTGGGTGGTGCTCAGCATCTCTGTCTGTCAAAACCACCCAGGCTGCAGGCTGCTGGAAAGAGCTCTGAAAGGGCCTTTCCAGCTCCTAGCTACGCAAATGCTTGTTTTCTGCAAGAGTGAGATATGGTGGGGCCAGGCAGCACCATTTTCTGATTTGCCTCAGGCAGCAAAATGCATTGGTCCTGCCCTGGTCCTGAATCTACCCTTTCCTGGCTGGCAGAGAATGCACTGGACAAAATATCAATAAAGGAAAATGGAAAGTGCACTCAAAGAAATAGGCGGTATATGCACAATGGAGTGATTACAGATGTAAGAAGAATTTAATGTGATTTGATATAAGATTTTCTATTGTTATTTTTGAATGAATTTTTGTTTGTTTTTAAATTTCAATATAACATTATTTATATATAAAAATCTCACTCAGTTCAATGGGATACACTCCCAAGAAAGTGTGCACTAGATTGCATCTTTAATTCCAGAGGTACTATTCTTGTTGACTGTCATTTATCTTGTGAGTTCAAAAGGCCTTATAAAAATCTAAAATTATCCCAATGCCAACCTTTGCTTACATTTCATAGAAAATATTTTGTCCACTAGATAAACTGGTTGAGAAACAATGGTGGGGCACATCCTGTTTTGCAGCGAAATTGGCAAGTCACCTTCTCGAGCACTCCAACACCTCAGAGGGGGCCCAGATGGAAATTATTCGGGGGTAAGGCCAGTGACAGGGACACGGGTGGCGCTGTGGGTTAAACCACAGAGCCTAGGACTTGCTGATCAGAAGGTCGGCGGTTCGAATCCCCGCGATGGGGTGAGCGCCCGTTGCTTGGTCCCTGCTCCTGCCAACCTAGCAGTTCGAAAGGATGTCAAAGTGCAAGTAGATAAATAGGTACCGCTCCGGCGGGAAGGTAAACTGTGTTTCCATGTGCTGCTCTAGTTCGCCAGAAGCGGCTTAGTCATGCTGGCCACATGACCCGGAAGCTGTACACCGGCTCCCTCTGCTAGTAAAGCGAGATGAGCGCCGCAACCCCAGAGTCGGCCACGACTGGACCTAATGGTCAGGGGTCCCTTTACCTTTACCTTTAAGGCCAGTAGGTTTTTTCGGGGGGGGTGCAGGGGGACGCATACCCCTAAACATTTTGAGAATCTAAGTTTGGCCTCATTGACGGGCAGTATTTCAATATGTGTAGGAAAATGAGAGTATCGCTAAACATTATTATTATTAGAAAAAAAGCACTGGGTAAGAGGCATGTCTCCCCTAACATTTCGAGGGTATCAATAGGGCACAATCCACGGTCGTCCGTTAATGCTTTTTTGTGTGTGCGAGCGGGGATGGAAATATCCCAGATGAAAAGTTAAGGGCGCTGGGTTTAATTGCTGCGTCCAAGGACAGCCCCAGCAATATACCATGGTAAACTCTGGAATACCTTTGAATTTGGACATAATTGGCAAGTGAAGAGGCAACCTGCTAAAAAGGTCCTGATTTATGCTGGAGGAAAAAATCATCGGTTTGGAAAGGCTTGAAAAGAATGAAAGATGCTAATTTCTGCTTTGCTTGAATGGTGTAAGGAGGGGAAAGGAAGTCAATGTTGTAAGTAATGGGTTTTTGGGGGGGGATCTGCGTTATCTACCCTCCCCTAAAGCAATGGAATGCAAAGTTTTTGGGAAGAGTGGACTTTAAAGATACTCCTTGTGTTGCATTTATTTTATAACTAAGGACTAACGGAACTGAGGATTGGCAGGATGGACTGCAGGAAAATTAATTAGTTGGGGAGGGGGAGGATGGAGAGGAGATAGGGATTTTGTTGAGATTACAGTACACCAGCCTCTCTCTTTGAAGCTTGAAGTTGGAAATAAGAACAGTGAACGGGACAGAATGGACCACAGTGTGTTGACGACTTCTGAGACTTTCGGACAGAAAAGAAGAGATATGGTGTTTCTTTATTAATGAACTTGTTGTGTGTCAAATTGAGGATAAAATATGGCAAAATGTGAAGGGTTGGTGACGCTGGGAGACTGGCAGCGTTAGAGGGGGAGAATGTCTATTATATAAACCAAAAAGTTTCTAGAGGTTTCGTTTTCACTCTCTGCATACTGCACTCGTGAGGCTGAGTTGTTAACTACTGGGGCCAGATGTCAAGGCCAGGTTAAGGAGGGATGTGTTTATGTCGTCAGTGAGGAAGCAAGGTCTGTTTTTTCCCCCAGGCAAAGTGTTACTCAAGATGTATCAGAAGGAAATGTTTGAAAATTGATGAATGGCTATTATAAATAGATAGAAGAGGATTTACTCTATTTGACTATTTTGAGGACATGTTATAACAATGTATAAAAGCTATAGCAGAAATTGGTAACTGAACAGGTGATGTGTAGGGAGAAGGGATGAATGAAATGGTAGTTGGAAAAGTTATATTATTGAGAGAAGCAAATGAGGAAGGAAAATAGAGGGGACATATGGGGTGGGTAGAAAGACAACTTTTAAATTTATATTGAATTTTATTAATTTTGTGACAATTTGTTAAAAATTATGGAATATCACTAAAAATAATTGGCAAAAGAGGAGAAAGAATGGTGGGCGAGGTGATACAGAAGCTAAATATTTAGGGCAGGAGTAAGGGTTCTGTAGTTCCCTAGTAGAATGCGGAGTAAAGCTTTCCTACAGCCACACACCCGAAACAGACTACTGAATGTAACTGAAATGAATTACTTGTCTTATTAATATCCCAAGATTAATGAAAATGATACAAAATAGAATCATATAATTTACATGCAAAATGGAAAAATATAAAATTGAATGGATAGAAATTGATACAAAATTGGGTAAAGAATAATATTATTAATTACGTAGTAGCTGGATATGACTGGCAAATGAATTTAAAAGTAGCATTGACAAAACCACTAAAGTAAACGAAATAACTCCTATCTCCCTCCAGCCCATCTGGTTGTGAAATAATTATAAGCATATTACAGCAATATTAGGCTGCCCTGACCTCAGGAACTTTTGTGCCAAGTTTGAAAATGGGAAATATTTAAGAAAAATTATGGTCCACTTGAGAAACCATGCATCAAATATATGGTGCCCTTTGTAAAACCAAAAATAGATACTGCATACTTTCCAACAAAGTACCTTGATGCCAGAAACAGGAACGTGTGTCTTCCCAGCCCAACAAGTCAGATGATCTGTGTGGGATCACTGAGCCAGAAAACATGTGTTTTGGGGCAAAACTCACAAGATCACAACCTCACACAAAATTACAATGCTCAAAAAAGCACATTTCTGGGCTCTCTGGTTTTGCATGAGATCGCAATCTTGCACGTTTTGCCCCAAAATGTGTGTTTTCAGGCTCCATGGTCTCGCATGAGGTCAGAACCTCACACATTGTTGGGTAGCATGCTGAAAGTACAGCATCAAAAAATTGAATGCCCTGCTTAGATTGGAACAGTTGATGGGTATGGATACTGTACTTGAATTGCCTTTGACAATATGGATTAAGGCTAGTGCTCATTCTACAGTTTGAGTTATGGTGGCTTTCAGACAACAAGAGAGAATGTAACCCACGATCTCAGACTCTTGAGAGGAGGCATCCAGTATATGGGCCCTCCCATATAAACAGATGGAAGAGAATCAAGCCTTGTAGCCACATTCTGAATGTCTTCTAATTTGGTTTCCAAATGTTTCAACTGAAACTGGGTTTGTGAATACAGGGTGATTTTTCATACCTTTTGATGTGCTTGGATGAAATACGGCCTAAGGCAGACCCAAATATTGTGCCTACATCGCAGGAATTTGCAGGTTCAGTTGCAATAAAATATTGCCATATCTTCCAACATTCCTCAGATGAAAATAGGGACATTTCTCACTCTCCCCAACTTACCCTCCTCAATCTCTTGTTTATTGCTCCCTACCCCCAAGCATTTCCCATCAGAAGAAAGGTGAATGCTACAGTCATTACACCAGTGGGACACGGCACACGCGTGTCCGGCAAAAACACCTTAATCCAGATTTTACAAAATGAGAAACATGCACCATTTATTATTATTTTTAGAAAGGGGCACCCCCACTCCCCCTTTCTCCCACCTAGGGCAGCCCTGCCCTCTGCCTGCCTCTCAGAATGACCAATACAATACAATGAATGACCAATACAAATAAAATTGGGAAAAGAGGACATCCTTGTCTTGTACCTTGGGCTAGTGTTATTTGTTTTGTTATTTGTTCTCCTCCTCCACTCTCCAGTAGCTGCTATGAGCTGACCAAGGGAGGAAGCCAGCAGTGGCCATGGAGAGGCAACAGGGTGCTCCCTCACAGCCGCTGCCACCGCTGTTGCTCGGGAGAAGCGCCAGATCATCCTCCTCCCCGATCATGGTGGCAATATCACTGGTGGGAGAAACAAGGACATTCCAGGATCAAATCAGAAGCCAAGATGGCTTCCAGAATTCTGGGAGTGACCCTGGAAAATTGGGACACTTGAAGGGTATGAGATATGCTATTAAGACAAATGGGTTACAAGGCCTAATAAAGGATCAGTTTGCCCAGTGCTTGGTCAACCAGTAGAAACAGTTTGGAAAGGTCCATTGGGACTACATTGTTTGCAATGGGGATAGGATTGATCTGAATATTTTGCAAAATACAACAAGCACATTGTTAGATATCAGGCTGAATGTACTCTGTATAATTTAAGACCAATCCGCTTCCAGAACTGGGCTTTCGGCAATATAGTCATAAGTGAGATTGGGCACCAGTGGCTCCAAAACCCCGGATCTGGTAATTTATTTCATTTTCATGGTGTTCATTCTTTGATTTTTACCTTTATCTTCACCTTGTAAAATGTGTTCATTGGAAAGCTTTCAGGTTGTTTGTATTTTGTTGCAGACTTTCTGATGCTAAATGTTTCAGAGAGTAGTTATGTTCTTTTGTGTTGCTCAGTGAATATGGATGAGACAATTTGATCCAATAGGTTGTGCTATCCATGTTAGACCTTAGCCTAACAGGTTATCAGGGCTGTTAATCCCAGGCCCTGCTGGACCTCCATATGCATCACAACCAGCAGTTAAGGTGTATTTTATGCACACAGTAGATGAGCCATGGTGGATCAATATGGATTATGCTATGCCAGTCTGTGTCTTTCCCGCGGAAGCTGCTTGGATCTGTGAACACTTTTGCTGCTTCTGATAAAAAGCTCATGAAGAGCTTGGCAGTGCAGCTTGATTAGCGTGGTGGGAAAGCGTACGTGTAACCCAAACAACGTGGGGGCATAACGCTTCTTGCAAGCCAACTCTGCAAGTTTCACAAAGGTTATTGCGTGGGGGGACTGCTTATACAACCAGGTTGCCCTTAGCTCATTCATATGGGTTTTTATGTTGGTCCACCCCTATGAATAGAGCAACTGGTGGGAAGGTCCAACCCTCCTGCTCCGCCTGCTCAACAATTAAAAAGCAACCCAGCTCTTGCGCTCTTCCTTTAACTTTTTTGGAGCGAAGGAGGTGACATCGCTGTATTTTTCTTTCTTCTTGCTGATATCTGCCTTGCTTTGTGTCCGTTGCCTGTGCTAAGGACAAGGCCTGGTCTACATTCGGTAAGTGAATTTTTACTGCTCTAATATGCTAGGAACTTCAAATTATTTCACAACTAGATTTGCTGCAGGTGTAGGAGTTGCATTATTTACTTTGAATGCTACTTTTTAACCCATATGCCAACCATATCCATTGTTTCCATTTTCTATATGAATTTTGTATCATTCATAATTCTATTTAATAGCATTTGCAATTTTCATTTCATTTTTTTTTTCATTTATTTTCATTTCATTTCATTTCTATTAAGCTTTGTATATCAAGTAATATGTAATGTGTTTCAGTTACATTCAGTTGTCAGTGAGGTTTTTTAAAACTGTGTTACCGGTAGCTTTACTGAGTTTCACTTGGCTACTTCATAGCAAAATTGAACTTATTGGGATCCAATAAAAATTGGAGCATTGGGCAGGATTTGGCATGCTGCTTACCAAGCTTGATTGTATCACCATATTGGCAGTTTCTTATCTCTTGAGTTTTCTCCATGCACCCCCCCCCCCAGTGAATCTGTCTCCTTTCTATAGTAGTTCCAGGGGAGTCTTGCCAGTAGACCACATGCTGTGGTGTGGATCTTTGAACCATTCCCAATCATGCTAACTGTTGATGGCTAGAGAAACTCCTATATGAGAAAAGGTTGTATTTAGGGCTTTTTAGTTCAGAAAAAAGGTAAATGGGGGCATGTAGAGGTTCATAAAATTGTGTACTGTGTGAGAAAGTAGGAATCCCCCCCCCCTTGATATTTTCCATTGGTGGGATATTCAGGACAAAGTACTTGTTCAATACAAATCAGATTTTTGAAAGTATTATATAGCATTTTTATCAACAGAAATGATACAAAAAAATCACAAACATGATCCATTCACACTTGAATTCAAATCTGTTATCAATAAAATGGAAGAGTGGAAGAGAATATATTTGCTATAATAATAATAATAATTTATTATTTATGCCCCGCCCATCTGGCTGAGTTTCCCCAGCCACTCTGGGCGGCTTCTAATCAAGTGTTAAAAACAATACAGCATTTGCTATGTGTTGAAATGGATATTAATAGCACAAACAAGTGGGGTGCAGGGTTCTGTCTTGTTCAACGTCTTTATAGAGCTACTTGGATGAAGGAGTTGAAGGAATGCTCATCCCATTTTGAAGTCATCAGCAAGTTTGATGAGCATCCCTTCATCCAGGTAGTTCATGGAACCTTCTAGAAAAATAGCACTGGTACTGCTCTATTGTGTCTTGGTCTTCTGTGTCTAGTTCTGTGTGCTGCAATTTAAGGATTACTGACAAGCTGGAATATGTGCAGGGGCGGATGATCAAGGGTCTGGAAACCAAACCTTTTGAGGAATGGTTGAATTGGAAATGTTTAGCCTGGATAAGTTGAGACTGAGAGGATATACGATAGCCATCCTCAAATGTCTAAAGGGCTTTCACATGGAAGATGGCGCAAGCTTTGTTTCCCCCTGCTCCTGTCCAATGGACTCTTGATTAAACATTAGGAAGAACTTTATGATAGCAAAAGCTTTCAGAAGTTGGTATGAGTCTCCTTTATTGGAGGTTTATAAGCAGAGTTTTGGATGGCCATCTATCACAGTAGCTTTCGTTGAAATTCCTGCATAGCAGGGGTTGGACTAGATGACCCTTGGGGTTCCTCCCAACATTATTATTTGATCTCAGTGAACGTAATTAGTGTCGAGGATTATAGCCTAAAATACTCTGGGTTCAGGGTGATCAGCTGTTTCCTATTTTCAAATGGGAAACTCTCCAGTAAAGGAGAGCAACAGCGCCATCTTATGCGTCCGAAGCCCAGCTGAATATTCAGCGAGGCTTGGGGTGCGATCCGAAGGCTTGCCGACTTAAAAAGCAAGCCCACTGGGTTCCACAAGGCTTACTCCAAGGTAGCCCTTGGTTAGGATGGCAGCCGCGACCCCTTTGCCAACCGCTGAGGGGACAAAAGATTCCTTAAAGGGCTGGCCAGATACAACCGCGGCGACGTTTAAAAACATGTTGGGGGAGCAAGAATCACGACTTGTACATGAGAAAAAGCGAACGGTAGAGAAACTCAGTTGTGTGTTTTTTGTGGGGAGGGGGACACCTGCCATGTCTTTTATTGCCTCTTTGAAATAACCATTCGACGCGTTTTGAGGTACCAAACTCAGTTATCGTTTATTGTAACGGTGCTGAAATGACCTGTTAAGTTCCCGTGGTTTTTTTGACTGGGGCGGGTTTCGAGATCAGAACTCCTGCCGTACCCACCCACCCCCCAAACCAAAAAATCAGGTCGGTTATTTTCCATCATTTATTTTTCTGGGGTATCGTCAAGACCACATCACCTCTCCTTTCTGGTCAGCGATGGCGTGAAGCGACGGACCACCGAGCGCTCGCGCATCTTCGGTGGCCGCGATCCTCCCCCCTCCCCAGTCACTGCAGTCAATCCAGGGCGCCTCTCGACTGGCTTTTGTTTTGCTTGGGCTCCCCCCTCCCCCCCCCCCCCCCCCGCGCGACAACTAATGGCAAGGAAAGTACTGGCATATAGAAAGCCTCATTCGCTTTTGGTACGCATGCTCTGGACACCGGCGGCGGCGGCAGGGTCTCAGAAGATGAGAGAGATGGGGGGGTTAAACAAGATGAGGGGGGCGCGCAAGTGCGCGCGGTTGATGCTTGCGCCTGGGTGACGTGTGTTCCAGCTGGTCGCGAGACTGCTGGTGGTTGCGTTGGGGGGGGGGCGAGGGTGAAGGGAGGGGGGAGTGAGTTTGCGAGTGAGCAGGCCGCGCGCGCTCCCGCCCGCCTGCCGTTTCCTAGCCCTAGCCTGTGATTGGTGCAGGCCTCGGACCTGGCGGACCCTGAATGCCAGGCCCCGAAAAGCGACAGCCGAGGCGGCCGGGTCCTCGGGCCTGCACTTCCCACCCGCTCGGGCCCGAGCCCGCCAAGCGAAGGTGAGGAGGAGAGCGGCGGCGGTGTGGGGGGAAGCGGGGAAGGGGATGTGCGCCCAGCCGCGACAAGGGAATTGAGCAGAAATTCGATTTTATTTTTTAAAAAACGGGGAGGCGGCGGGGGAGGAGGCGCCAGGCCGCATAGGCCCCGGAGCAGGCCGCGCCCCGAGGCCTACAGGGCCGCTCATCTAAACAACCGCCTTTTTTTTATTTAAAAAACCGAACGAAGCAAAAATACGAAGCGTATGAACCGGCTCGCGCCTCACAGCCAGGCGGCCGCGAGCGAGCGCTCGGGCTTCTCCCCCTCCGCATACTGCTCGGCCGGGGCTGTGGCCGGGCCCGAAGGCGGCCAGAAAATGGCGGAAAATAAAATGGCGCCCGTTGCAGCAGAGAAGCGCAGCTCGGCAGAGGCCCTCGTCTCCCTCCACCTTACAGAAGCTCTTTAAAACACGCGCGTACACACACACACACACACATGCCCGCCCGCTAACTGACACCCAGCGGCTGTAGCAATCAGACAAACCGTCCTCCCTCTTGCGCCTCATAGTGCCGCGGGACGTAGAAGCACGACAGAAAAAGGGGGGGGGGGAGAGAAGGAAGCGGCGGCAGTCCGGTGAAGACGAGGCCCGGCGATTCGGGGAAAGCGTTGCTTTCCCACCTCGCAACTCCTGCTAGGGGAGCTGTCCCTGGTGGAAGTCGCCTCCCGCCTTCCCCGAGAGAGTCTTTTGTCTCCCACAGCCGACGGGCCCCCTCACTGCCGTGCTTCCTCTCGGGCCCCGCGATAGGCACCGCTGGCTCCCTGCCCTCCCTCGGCCGCGCAACACCGCCCCGGGGAAGGATGGGTACAACCCCACCCCCTTTTGCCCGACTCGGGCTCCAAAGCGCCGCTTTATTGTTTGCTCATCACGGGCGCTGATTGGAAGCGAGAGGAAGAGGAGGGTTGTGTGTGTGTGTTTTTGTGTGTGTTTGTATATAGTATGCGCGTCTCCGTCCCATGCACGCGCATTTCCCCAGCTGTCTGTTGCGCGCTGATGAATAGCAAGCTAGAAGCCTTATAGAAATGAAGCATATAAATTTAGGTAGCAAAGCAACGCGCCTTGGTCTCGAACATGTGTTTTTGATTCTCATAAGCAGTCCGATCTCCTCTGCATGTTTACTTTTAAGTTCAGTTGGAACTCACTCGCCCGTGTGCTTTAGTTTTGCAGAGCTTAGCCTGTTCGGGTTTACTGGGAAATGATTCAGAAAAAATCCCAACCCAATCTTTTGACTTCCTTAAGATGCTGCAGATTTATGCTATAAACTTCAATGGCCTAGAGCCTACTTCATCGGATGCATATGATTAAAAACATCTGATCTTGTGTTCCGCTGCAACAGACTTTTTTTGCTGTGGGAAGCAAGTGCAGCTGACATTCAGTAGGGCTGTAGACCTAGATTTCTTACTGCAAGCAAGCATAGTTTGTTTTTACCTGGGGAAGTATAGTTTTGCATCCACAGTCTTCATTGGGTAGGTCAAGTCCTTTTCCATATATGTTTGTCCTGGACATTTCCATTTGTATTTAATTGTACAGAATGCCTGGTTGTACAAAATAATTGTACAAAATTTAGGTGTTTCTTTATTAGCACCTGTAATTCCACACTTTAAAAAGAAATAAACAACCATCTGATGTTTAGAAGACATCTGAAGGGAGCCCTGTTTTTAATGACTGATGTTTTAATGTATTTTTTATCTCTTATTGGAAGCCGCCCAGAAAGGCTGGGGAAACCCCACCAGATGGGTGGGGTATAAGTAATAAATTATTATTATTATTATTATTATTAGTGCCTAATGGCAGCTCTGTTGACTTGGTCCTGCTTAGCTCATCTGCTGTGCTGGTTGAGAGAGTGGCGGGCGAGACAATTGCAGCTGCAGCAGCCACTTTAAAAAAACAACTACCTGCAAACATTTGCTGCCTAACAGCTGAGTGACTCAGAGTTACTGCTGTTGACAGGGATGTGGTCTTGCCCAGGACGGACTCTATATGCCTTGCAAAAAGATGGATCCCTCATGAGTGGAATGCTTGCAGTGCTATTTATTGCCCACCCTGTAATTTCAGTACCCAGATGTGGCCCTTTAACTGAAAGATGTGCCTACCCTTGCTGTGGACATTTCTTAGGAGCAAGCCCCCATTGAACCAGGGCTAGCTCCAGGTTTTTCTGAGTCTTGTGAATATGACTTTTGGTGGGTCTCCTGTTACTGTCATATGCTCTTCTCACATATAAAAATGAAGCAACACATTCACTTTTTCACACTTGTCCTGATCTGCTAGATTGGGTACTCCTCCGAGGTGGCACTCCTTTTCATACAGTACTGAACAAGGCTGTTCAGGCCCTGCTCAGTTAATTTTACCTGTAAACATG
Source organism: Podarcis muralis (assembly GCF_964188315.1). Lineage (NCBI taxonomy): Eukaryota > Metazoa > Chordata > Lepidosauria > Squamata > Lacertidae > Podarcis > Podarcis muralis. Next base: position 30,180,311 of record NC_135673.1, read on the forward strand.
CATTGTTGGAAGATAAGGGGAAATTAGCTTTTGTGTGCATGGTCAGAAGGTTAAGGTATAAATAAATATGTCATAAGCCCCTGAAATAACTTAGGTGATATTTTCCATTCCCCCAAATTACTCCTTGGGATGTGGGCAACGAATGGAAGCCTTAATTATTCAGCCCAAGGCAGGTTGCTATTTTCTGCTCCACAAGGTTAGAGCATGGTTAGTAAAACGTAAGAGGAGAGCCCTGTTGACTGGACCATCTAGGCGCCATCCTTTTTCCTCACACTGGCACACCATGACTAAAGGATGATTAGAAAGGAAGGGTAGGGCAATCAAGAAGATTCCAGTTTGTCTCATTCAGGCACAGTCTGAGCAGATGGGATTCTGGTGAACATAGGCACAAGTGTTAACAATGCTGAGGGATATACCATGTGTTGATTCATACCTGTGTGAGGTGCTACATATTCCCTTTTTATGTAATAATACATTTTATTCAATTTTAAAAACTTAAACACATTAACTTCAAATTCAAGATATGTTTCTCTTGCACAATGAACAAGGTGACTTCCCACCCTTACCTCTGTGGTGTTTTTATTACCACCCATATTCTGTTGTATTATATGTCAAACTACATCTAATACATGTTTCCTTTGTTACATTTATTGTCATTCTCAATCCACTGCTCATAGTTCAAATCCTGTCCGTAATTTTATTTGAGTATAGTTTTTTCTCAAATACTGTGAAAAGGGTTTCCATTCTTCAATAAAAAGTTGGTCACTTTGGTCTCTCATTCTCAACTTCACCGGTTCCGCATAGTCCTTTAGGTTTGCAACCCATTCCTCTTTGGCTGGGACTTTTTCTTCCAATTGTGCACGTATAGGATTCTGGCAGCTGTTATTGTGCAGGTATGTTTATGGACAGAGAACCTGAAATGGTCTTTGTTATGTGGTGGTAAAATTATTGCTGCAGCCTTGTCCCAGTGGCCTTACACACCTGTTGCATGACTCTTTACTATTTCACACTCTATAAATGTGCAAAAACTGCAACAAAAATCCTTAGCTGTCAAAGCACAAAATATATGCATTCATTATTTTATCTCCCCTGCCCTACCAGGAGAGGCTGGGGAGCCATGCTGATATTTGCTCTTGGTGTAAAGTTTAGTAAGAAGAAGATGCACACATTCACTTGCTAAATATGTGTGCACTGAATTCTGTATGAAACACATTCTAAGATAGTTATGTTACTACAAGTAGTAATTTCTATTCACTTTCTTTTCTCAGTTCGTGAGCCTGGAAGATTATGGATCCAGGTGGTGGAAGTCTTGGGTTGCAGACACAGGAGTCCAAAATGCCTCACACTATGATTATGCAGGATTTTGGTAAAACAACAACAAACTTTTATTTTTAACTTGACTGTTTACTAATCACCTGCTGTATATTATGAATGAATAATGAATGGCATGGGTGCAAAACATGGCATAGATAGTAGGAGAGGAGCCTGAGAGTCGCTGTACCACAGTGGGTGGCTGACACTTTTGACTACCTCTTCTGCGTAGCAGTATTGCTGGCTTGCTGCCTTAGTAGATCAGAGGCATGGGGAATGTGTATGGACTGCAGTATACACAATTGTTTATAATATTCTTGTATTTAAGTTTGAAATAATGGAATCTGCAATATTAGATGGCAGTAGAGAGTTAACATTATTTTTTAATTAGTTGTATTCCATATACTAGGGAAGCAATTCTGTAACTAGATCTGCCAAGATGAGTGGGTTAGGATCCATCAAATCTTCAGCTCATCCAGGTGATTCCAGCACAGCTAGGTTATGCTGGTTTAACTCTCTCATTCATTGCACACCAGTTTATCTCCCCTGTCGCAGCTCAGCTGTAACTCAACTGACTCACTTGAGCCCAGTGGATCTTAAGCTGGCATAAGTCTTGTAAAAGTAACATGGTGTGTGCAGAATTAGAGAGACTTAGGCTGGATCGTAACCTGTTCAGCTCAGTCATGTGATCTGGCATAAGTCAAGCTAGCAAAAAAGGTACTATATCTAAAAAAATATATATTTGTAAGGCTTGTTTTCTCTCTGCCAGACTTAGGGCAGTAACTGTGCTCCTGAATAGCATTTGAATCTGGTGTAACTTTACATAGGGTTAACTTATACTGGCTTGCTTTACACCAGCTTCTTGTGTATAGAATTGCTCTATAACAACCTAAGCATGTATACTCAGAAGTAAGTTCTTTGAATGTACTGATTTTTAATCTCTAGTAGGTGTGTTGTACTATAGCACAAATACTTGCCAAAGTTGAACATTATATGCATAATGATATAATTGAACAACTTAATTGAATTCCTTAAGCATTGGGTGATATATAGGATAGCACAAGAAGAGGGTGCCTGCTCCGGTAGTGGGATTTCTCTTTTGTCTCCTCACCCTGTGGTCTTCATGTACACCCAAAATATGATCCAGAGGGTTGGATGACTCTTTGGAGCAGATCTTGGGGGCTGGAGAATAGAAACCAAAAACTTCATTGTGGTAGTGGAGTTTTGTTGCACAAGCAAGCGGACATTATTGAATGTCACCATTTTTTCTCAATATGGTTATCAAATATTTCCAGCAAAACCTCCCCTTCCCTTCAGAAGACCAGACTTCACATGAGCTACTGTCACCTATCCTACCTATGGGGAGGATAGCTCAAGAACAGAACACTCTCTTAATATGCCCTCCTTAAACTAAAATTAAATGTAATGAAAGGTAGGAGAGTAGTTTGTCTGACTGCATTCATTCTATGTATTTCTTAGATGCATAGTATTGTTCTACAGCAATATAACTATTAATACTTTATCTCATTTACATTTGTTTCATAGTGGCTGGAATGGCTGGTACTGCTCACATTGATGGAGATCATATTGTTGTGTCAGTTCCTGAAGCTGTACTCGTTTCCGATGATGGAATAACTCTTGATCATGGCTTAGCGGCTGAAGTTGTCCAAGGACCTGATATCATAACCGAAACCGATGTTGTCACAGAAGGGGTGATAGTTCCTGAATCTGTATTGGAGGCTGATGTAGCTATTGAAGAAGCACTAGATACCAGTGATCATGTTTTGACTTCAGATCTAATTACAGAAACTGTTAGAGTTCCTGATCAGGTTTTTGTGGCTGATCTTGTTACGGGCCCTGATGGTCATTTGGAACATGTGGTACAAGATTCTGTGTCAGGAGCAGATTCTCCCACAATGGTTTCAGAAGAGGTTCTTGTAACCAATTCAGATACAGAAACTGTGATTCAGGCAGCTGGCACTGTTCCTGGTTCTACAGTTACTATAAAGACTGAAGATGATGATGATGGCAAGAGCACATCTGAAGACTACTTAATGATATCTTGTAAGTTAAGGTTTATATGACATTTGAGTCTGTTCAGACTAGAAGTGATCCAGTGATGAGAGGTTATGAAGTATATTTGGTTGTTAGTTTGAATATAATTTTCCCAATAAAATTTTGGAAGAAATAGCATTACAACCGTAAAATACTCAATACTGCTTAAAAATGGTTTCTAGTTAGTAGCGGTAGTTGGCTAGTGTGCATAAATCTTTATCCAGTTGTACCCCTCTGCTTAAAGAATACTGTTGGATCGAGAAGAGGCTTCCGTGAGCCAAAATGGAAATTTCTGCAAATTCCCCTTTCTCCTGCAATTATTCACACTTCCTACTTCACTTCCAAAGGGTTCACCAGCTCTCTTGAGCAGATTTTGAAGGAGTTGCAGAGGATTGAGAATTTGAGAAAATAAATTCTACCTTCCCTTTCTGCTAACAGAAACCTCTCAGATCAAAGAGCCTTCTATCAGCAGAAGAACACGATTGGATAGAATACAGCTCACAGTGAGATTTTGTTTTCACAGTTCAAGAGGTTTATGGGAACAGTACAACATTCTAATATATATATATGTTCTTGGAACCATGGCTGGGAGGACTTGACAATTCTTATGAAAGAATCTTCAAAAACAAAACAAAAAACTTCCATAGCAGTGCACATACAACACTTCAATTCTTTGCATTCTTTAGAACACATTTCCAAATGGAATACTTCAATGTTAAATAAGTAGACATTTTTAAAGGTTAATTTAAAAAAACAACAACAACAAACACTAATTTTATAATGGGCAGTTATGGGAATTAGTGGCAATACAATTGTACCTTGGATCCCGAACGCCTTGCAAGTCTAACGTTTTGGCTCCCAAATGCCGCAAACCTGGAAGTGAGTGTTCCAGTTTGCGAACATTCTTTGGAACCTGAACGTCTGACGGGGCTTCCGCGGCTTCTGATTGGCTACAGGAGCTTCCTGCAGCCAATCGGAAGCCATGCTTTGGTTTGTGAACGTTTTGGAAGTCGAACGGACTTCCGGAACAGATTCCGTTCAACTTCCAAGGTACATGAATTGAAGATCGGATAGTAAGAACAACAGACTTGTGGCATCTTTAAAGACTTACAAAATTACCATGACATGAGCTTCTGTGGATTATGACCCACTTCATCAGATGCATGCAGGGTTTTCTGAGCTAGAAAGATGTTTGTCTGTGTTGCCCTTAAGGTGCCACCAAGACTCCTTTGTTGATTTTGCTGCGGGAAACTAACATGGTATGACAACTGTTACAAGGAAGACATAAGTCTGTGTAAGCTAAAAAAAAACCCCACACAAATAATGAAATATCTCTTTGTTTTTGTTTTTTATGTTTGTGATGTTCAAACACCCACAGTGGATTGCTAGCCCTTGGTCCATATGATAGCCCTGCATGCACAGTACTGGTAATCCTATGCTACCCACTGCAGCTGTTCTTTAGGGGTAACATAATATTCCACCGGGACGCGGGTGGCGCTGTGGGTAAAAGCCTCAGCGCCTAGGGCTTGCCGATCGAAAGGTCAGCGGTTCGAATCCCCGCGGCGGGGTGCGCTCCCGTTGCTCGATCCCAGCGCCTGCCAACCTAGCAGTTCGAAAGCACCCCCAGGTGCAAGTAGATAAATAGGGACCGCTTACTAGCGGGAAGGTAAACGGCGTTTCCGTGTGCGGCTCTGGCTCGCCAGAGCAGCGGTGTCACGCTGGCCACATGACCCGGAAGTGTCTCCAGACAGCGCTGGCCCCCGGCCTCTTGAGTGAGAGGGGCGCACAACCCTAGAGTCTGTCAAGACTGGCCCGTACGGGCAGGGGTACCTTTACCTTTTAATATTCCACCACCAGCTTCTTTAAAAAATCTGTTATTTTATTTAAAACATTTTCTAAACCACTTAAAATTGAAAGTTTCTAAGTGGTATACAAAAATGCAGACATGAAAATAGTAAAAACAAAAAGTATCATAAAAACAAAAAAACCCCTAGTAATAACAGGGTCCAATCTTATTCTTATTGCTTACTACAGTATAGTAGGTTGACAACTTTTTCGTGGTGTCACACCACTTCCCTTAGCAAGGATTCCACCACCAGTAATGTCATCACGGCAATCTGGAATGGTAGTGGAGTTTCTTACAAGCAATGTTTAGATTCACATTGTGGGTCATGCTGTAGACCACATGTTCAGAAATTATTCTTTGAGCCATAATATGGGTGGCTAAGCCACATCTCGTATGCTGGCCAAAAGTTACCTAGTCCTGCAATATGGTGCTGCATAGTTTGCTAAAATTAAGAATACATTCCTCTATTGAGATAGAACCTAGGTAAAGCAAATTTAAACTTACTTAATAAAGCACAACTGTAAAACTACTTCTCATGGACTTCTGTCCTTGGTGTGACATCACCAACATAGTGTATGCTGAGACATCATATGAATTGAGAGCTGGCAATCTACAGTGAATCTGAACATCTCACATCTGGAAACAGCTGAAAAGGAAAGTTAGAGGCGGCAAATATTACCCTTTTTCTTCTTTGGTAAACAGGCTTTTCTGCAGAATTTCTAATGCAAACAATCCCTTCACAATTATTTGTGCTGAGAGCAACAATATAGTATAACTGGAATTTACAGAATTTATTCAGTTTCTTCCACTAATGGGTTTACTATGTGGACCAGACCAGAAAGTAATAGTCCTGCAGCTATTACTTTAAAATGAAAATTTTGGTGAGGAGAGTTGTGGGATTATTAATGCATGAAACTGAAATTTCTTCATTTAGTTCATATCTATATAATTCTGATGATGTCTGTGCAAATCTTGTTACACCTAGGTATATTTTGTTGAGAAAGAAGCATGGGTTGAAGGAGGAATCCAAAGGGTGCATATTGAATGGAATTGACATAAGTAATTAACTTAGATGTCAAGCTATGGTTGATCGATACAGTACATTTCTATAGTGTCTGAAGTATTACACACACACACAAAATATGGTAGCATCCCTTAAAATACCTAGCAAGAGTTGAAAAATGTGAGCACGTTTGTGACATTTTTATTTGACCCCTTGTTTCCAATATTTTAAGCACCTAACATGTCTCTGTAACAAGGGCTTTAAAAAATGGAAAAACAACAGTGTGATAAATTAATCTTTTGTAACCACTTGTGAGGTCTACCCAAAAAGCAATATATAAACACAACAAACAAACAAACAAACAAACAAACAAACGTTGATAACTACTTCAGAAACAGTATGTTATTTCCTGACTTCCTGTGATTCCAGCTGAAAAGCTTTCTTTTCAAGCAGCTGTTTTCAGTAAAGTTTAACAATGTAATATCTACTTAGAAGTAATCCTGTCTGAGTTTAGTCAGGCTTACTTTCCGGTAAGTGTGTGTAGGACTGTATCCTAAATGTCTCCTCTGTTTGCATCCAACTAAATCCATGTCACTGTTCCACATTTTTAAGGCAGCATGTGTGGGAAAGAAATGTTAGTACAGTGGTACCTTGGTTTACGAACTTAATCTGTTCTGGAAGTCTGTTCTTAAACCGAAACCATTCTTAAACTGAGGCGCGCTTTCCCTAATGAGGCCTCCCGCCGCTGGTGCCCTTCCACTGTTTGGATTCCGTTCTTAGACCGAGGTAAAGTTTGCTAACCGGGATACTACTTCCGGTTTTGCTGAGTTCGTAAACCAAATCGTTCTTAAACAGGACTGTTCTTAAACCAAGGTACCACTGTACTCCCTACTGCTTGAACCACCTGAACAGGGAAGAGTGTTTTGTCTGCAACACTAGACATTCTAAAAGCAGAAATTACTATATTCAATTAAAATATCCTACATTGCAGACATTTTGTGACTGGATGCAAACTTTATTATGTTTAAAGAACTTTGTTAAGCAGGTGTTAATTTGTTGTGTGGTACACACCTTTGAACCATGGATGATCATTTCAAGATACTACTTCATTATTATATTGCCTGTTGTAATGCTGCTGCCTTTCAGGCAAGACTTAACAATTTTAAACAGAAGTGTTTGGGAGAGAAAGAGAGGTAAGTTATGTGGGTTTTTTTATGTGTTACAATAATGCTGGTACTAATGTTTTACCTGAAGGTACTATTTTTGTGATAAGAACATTTTTCCTGGCTTCCCGCCACCCCATATAGTTACTATTTGATAGAATACATTTATATAGGATAAATGGGCAAGAAATGGTGAAGAATATAATTACACTTGACCACTGGAATACTTCAGTTCTTATCATCAACTCAGTGACTTAATGCCTAATCTCATCTCATGCATAAGTCATGTACTGAAATTTACAGAGGAGAATTATTATTTTTTTAGGAATTCAGCAACCTCATTCACCATATTATGGCTTGCTAGGACTATGCAAACCTGCTTGTTTCAAGAGAGGAACTTGTACCTCCTTTGCTTCTCCTCGGTCCTTTCAGCATAGAGTGGTATCTAAGCCAGTGTTTCATTTAGTATGTCATCAGAACCCGGGATTGTGGTTAAAGTCTCTCCTTGTTAGCACCTTAGTCATATGTGATCCTCGAATGAAGGGTGGTATAGAATTTTTTAAAATAATAATAATATGAAAGCCATACAACATGCTAATTACCTCTTTTTTTGGTTGTATTGTTATATTTTGTATTTTACTTTTGGGGAGTATTTCCTTTTCTGAAAACCAATAAAAGTTTTTCTTTTTTTAAAAAAAAAGATCTCTCCTCTTTAACTACAATACACATCTGTAAAACAACCTTGGTGGATAAAGAGGAGATACCTTCACCTCTCTGGTTTGGATGACATGCAAACCACTGGTTTCCAACATTTTGGCCTGAAGGAACATTTGGAATTTTGAGAAGGTGCTAAGGGCACCAGTCAGAAAATGGCTGGCACTTCCAAAAGAGCAGAAAAAGAAACCAGACAGGAATAGAACATGGTTCAAAAATGGAGGAAAAGCTATTCTTTTGTGTTAATTTGTTAGCAAATGCTTTCTACTTTTCCAATCGCTCAAGTCTTGGATGTTATGTTTGTTGCTGGTGTGCTGCTATAGATTAGAACTGGAAAATAAAATATAACTGAATCCTGAAATAATTTTAAATTACTATAGCCAGCCATATACATACATAGCCACAAATAAAGGCATGATGCTAGCTGGCAAGCCTTTTCTTTTCTTTTCTTTTCTTTTCTTTTCTTTTCTTTTCTTTTCTTTTCTTTTCTTTCTATCTGCATTGAATAGAAAAAATAGATAGACAAGGAAAATAACAAAATGAATATAAAACTCACCACAGTAGGCATTGAACATTGCAATGCTTGAGGTTGACTGTCATTTAGAAGTTTTTTTTTCAAAATTAGGGTTGTATGAGGAGATGATAATAGTAATGTTTCTGGCCTTTGTACTGAACACTCCCTTCCGAAAACATATTGGGAGCAATCCTTGCTAGGCACCACAAAGGAGGAAAAGTTCGTGATGATAATGATGCCTCTAAAATGCACCCCCAACAACAACTTGGAAACAATCAGGAAAAATGTGATGATTAAAATAATGACTCAGCATTACTGCTTCCACAATTTGGGAATAGCTAGAATTAATTTATTGTTGTTATGACACCTCTGCAATGAGTCCACCCCACAACTTTGGGACAATCCATGTTGTAGGGTATGCAGCAGAAACAAGAAAAGGGTTACCATATCCACACCCACTCCTGTATTCAGTGGAGGCCTCTCAAGCAGCTTTCCGCTGCATGTTCCAGCAGGCAAACTAAACAGACAGTGCGGCATCAGCAGGATTCCCATAATTTTTTCTCACATTTTCAAAAAGTTGTTCCATATGGCCCACAGGCAGTTATTGGGGAGTTGCTTCTTCTACTCCCAGTTTTTAAGCAGTTCAAGTGGCTACCTGCATATTGCTCTGTGTGGCTGGCAGGCAGCAAAACAAAACAGTTAGAACAGCAGTTATGTGGATCCAAGGACTAGCAAATAAGACAGAAGTAAGAAAAATACTAAAGTGCAGGGTGAAATGTTATGTTTCCTAGTATCCAAGCAACTCATCAGTCACAGCTCTGACTTCACTCATTGGCTAAGAACACCAACAGGTAGGAGCAACTAGATTGGTTCATTTCACAAAAATGTGCCTGCCCATTTTTCTTCACTTTTTTTCTCAGCTAGAGATTAAGCATTGTCATTTTGTTTTTGCTTATTCCTATGCATTTAGCATCTCAGGAACTTTGAATTTTTTTATGGCATTCTTTGTCTTATGATTCACATTTATGTTCTTATTGCCTTATACTTGTTCTCCGAGAATTATGTTTGATGACTAAAATTAAACCAGTGCATGAGAATTTGCAGAACCGGGCTGTTCTCCATCAAACGGGGTTTTTCAACCAGAACCTTAAAAGAAGGAAACAGAAGAAAAAAACAATAGGCAAGGCACTAATGTTATCTTCAAAAACGTCACATTTTATGCATGCTTGCCATCTTTTAGTTTTGACATTTGAGTACACATCTTCTGATTGCTGAATTATCGCTTCACTGTTAATGAATAGTCTGAAATTCTTGGGCTTTCTAGCCACAGGCGTTTACACATTACTTTTTATCACCAATATCCTCTATAGAGAATATTGCCTTTTTAAAATTCCACTGTGACATAGGTATACTGATTATACTGATCCGTGTAATTTTAAAAAGAAGAATAAATACTTTGCATTTTAAAAACAAGGAACTATTATAGAAGAATAATATGTTCATTGTTCCAATCTGGGATTAGGTTCTCCATTAAGTGAGTAGTTAAGCAGTTATTTATTAACCATATTTTTGAAAGAACAACTCTTTTTTTGTGTGCTGGTGGCACGATCCTCCCTTACTGTGCAAATTGGAGGAGATCCCCCAATAATGCAGTCCCCCAAGTTTTCAGCATGCACACAATTTACTCTGATCAGCAAAGGCTCCCATTATGCTTGCCAAATTTCTCAGCCTTGAGTCCGGGTGTTAGGCTGCAGTCCTCATCATCCCCAACCATTGGTCATGCTGGCTGGGGATTACAGAGGCTGCATTCCAAAATCTGAGGACCAAAGGTTGGGGAAGGCTACTCTATGCCACAGAGATGCCCTCTCTCACAAGCAGGTTGTATAAGGAGTGATGGATAATGCCCATTTTGCAAAACAAACAAACAAACAAACAAAAAAACCAAGCACCCATTTAAAAATAACTGTTCAGTCAAGGAAGTTTTTTTTTAAAAAATGATTCACCATAGCATTACTGATAAATTTAAAAACAAAAATAGTGCTTAGCTTTTTTATTTTTATTTAGTTCTGTTTTCAGTAACTCCAGCAGTGTTCTGATTCATTCACAGATTTCTGAAATACCACTTTCATCAATGACACCAAATACTGCTGCTGTTTAGCAGATATCATTAAATGACATCCAGCACAGGCAATATGAGTACACACAAATTTGCACTGTTAAATTCAAGTGTTACATATCATTAGTACCTGTAAGTATGTATTATGTGAAAATGAGCCCTATTTGCCTATTGCTGACCAATTGCAGAGAGGTGTCATATTGGGCATTTAATTCCAAGTTCCAGGAAAGGAAATTATACTGAATTTTGTTAATTTAAAGCACCTTGACCTGATGATACTACTCATAGTATTGAAAGGGAATAATTGGTATGTTGTTTATGAGTTAAGAATTAAGCTCAATATAGAAGTAATGTTCCAAATCTCTTAAATTATGATTAAGAGATGAGAAGCAGGGCCATATCACATACTTTCATTCATTCTTCTTCCTGCGCTTGCACTGTAAGTCTAACTCAGGTTAGGATACACATTGGCACTGGCCTGAAACATAGTTAAACAAGATATAATGTGGCATTCAACACCAATCTTACTCAGGGTAGACCCACTGAAGTTAACATACATAATTTTAGTGGGTCTATGCTGAGAAGGACTTAGTTGAATACAACTCATACTGATCAATATCTAGAATTGTTTAGCATACTCTAGTTACGAAAGAACCCTCATTAGGCCAACCGTGGTTAAGGTTAGTTTGGCATAAGTTTAATAGTGCCTGTTGGGAAGGGGTATATTGGAGTGATAGTGCTACATCTCTCCTGGAGTCTTACAGGGTGATTCACTAACATTTTATACTGTTGTTCTGTCACTCTGTCATCTTTCAGAATGCTATAGTCTAGAAAGCAAGCCACATCTTGGATTTGTTTGATATTTTGAAAACCTTGCAAAGCAAATATATACTGTGTTAATTTCCTTTTTAAAATTGGACAAGCCTACCCTTTAATTATATATATATATATTTATGGAGAAAGGGACAGCAATACAAAAACAATTCTGGGTTATTTGTTGCTTAATCGGACATTATAATGTAACAGACACGTTTCTACAGTGTGCTTGTAATTTTTGGTGGTGAAATTTATTAAAACAGTAAAATAAAACAAATCTATTCATATGTGAAATATTCAGAAAACAGGCAAAATAAAGTGATTGCTCTTCATGCCAGCTTTATATTGCGAATCATGTTGTGTTTTGCATAAATGAGCTAAGAACAATTGAGCAACATTGCTAATACTTGCTTCTTGCTTCCTTCTAACTGGTTTTTATTGTTGTTTGTTTTTTATAGTGGATGATGTTGGGGAAAAGCTAGACCATATTGGAAACACACCTTTAAAAATCAGCACTGAGGTTTCACATGATGATGTATCTAAAGATGATGGTTTTGGTTCTGAAGTCATTAAAGTTTACATATTTAAAGCTGAAGCTGAGGATGATGTGGAAATAGGTAAGTATCACAACTTCTGATGTTGCTTGTAGTGATGTTGTTTGTAGTGTTTACAAAATACAGTTGCCTACATTGTGTAAAACAAATACTTCTTCGTAGTGGTTTGCAATTAAATTCCTTCCATTGTCTTTCATAAGGGAATCTAAAATAACTAAGATACCAAAACAAAACCATGAAAACTCTGCCCATAGATTACATGTAGCTTGAAGCACCCCCAGCTTCTGCCTTGGCTATCACACTCAACTTCCAGAAACAACCCCTTTCCCCATGCCCTTGTAAGGACTCCTCTGAGTTTGTTCATTTCTCCCATATGTCCAACCCATGACAATTTGTCATGCTAAATGGAAATTAAAATGCTGTCCCAACGTGCTGTCTTTCCCCCCTAATGACAGTTGTTGTCTTGTTATTTCATCAAGCGCACAGAAAAGAAATGAAACATTTTACTGTTCCTATCAAAACGTTATCAGATAAAAATTACTTATTCTTTTCAAGGTGGAACAGAAATTGTAACAGAGAGTGACTTTCATAATGGGCATTCTGTAGCTGGAGTTTTAGAGCAAGGCAGCGTCGGTAGAGTACAGCGAGAGAAGATGGTTTATATGGCTGTTAAAGATTCCTCTCAAGAGGATGAAGATATTGGTAAGAATTATATTTTTGTGTTGCTAAGAAAGTAATCTTGTCATTTCTCTCCCCCCCCCCAACCACTGTGAACATGAAGGGTTTTTATCCCTATATTGTTATATGATTATTTTATACTTCAAATGAGGATAGAGATCCTAACACACACACCCCGCCTAAGTTATGTGACCAGTCCACAAACAAGCTGAAATTCAATCAACTGCAAATGAGAGGTCATTGCAAACCTTGTCATGTGTGCTGTTGTTTGCACTATATTGCACATCATGGACTTGTGATCTGATACACAGATGGACAGTTTTCTTTGAAATGCAATCCTCAGCATTTTTATTTAGAACTAGGTGCAGCCTGTACTGCACCAACCTCCCCATCAGAGCTTTCTCCTGGTATGCACATTGACCCCACTAACAGGAAGTCAGCTATGTAGGTGTGCCCCTCCCCGCTTGTCTGCTCCTGCTGAGAAACAACCCCTACCAAGTTAAGTGGGCTTCTTTCCTATGAGATATGTATCAGGTTGTAGTCTTGAACATAGAGGGAAAACTCTTGATGGCAATTTCATGAATCTGGTGTTCTCATTTTGGATTGGTAGCTTCTGGTTTAGGAGATAACTACTAAATCAAATACGAATTAATTGAGCAAAGCTGGAAAATGGCATATACATTGTCATTAATTTCTATACCCTTTAAAACTAAATATAGGTTGTGCTGAAATAGCTGATGAAGTTTACATGGAGGTTATTGTTGGTGAAGAAGAAGCAACATCGCTGCCTGAAGCACAGCTTGAAGACACTGGTGTGAATAAAACTTTTGTTCCTGTTGCATGGGCTGCTGCTTATGGTAGGATGCTAGATTATGACTTCATGAGAGTCCCTTCTCTCCTTTCTAATTGCACTAACCCATCTCTGCCCAAATAAAAATTTTAACATTTAGTGGACATAAAAGCATAATAAAACGTATTGTACAGAGGACCATGGATTCGTTTTAAAGACTCTCCAGAGTTCTTTCTGCCTTTAGCAGTTCATGTGGCAATTGAAATGAAGCTTTCAAAAATAAGTCTTAAGTTTTAATATTTAATAATAGTAAGGGAACTTCAAACACTTGCTCAAAGAACCCATTTTCATGCACATGTCTGCATATTCTGTTTGTAATTATAGGAAATTGTCAGCCCACCTACACTTAGACTTCAAAGTGCTGCTCCTAGGCCTCTGAGGTTTACCCCTGTGCTACCCATTCTATTTTTCCAGAAAATGTTACAAAAATGGCTGAATTCACCTAATGAAATTAGAGAAGAATTTGAAACCCAGATCCCCAAAACACAAATATATATTTCATTTTTTTAAAAAAACTCCTCACTAGATGGCAAATTCAGATGGTGTTACAAATGTGACAAAAGTCATATGCTATCTGACCACTGTACAAAGCAGAGGTCCACAAATACTGTTAACACACTTTCCATGGCAGACAACAATTTAATTCTGGTAGTCAGAATTGTGGTATGGTCTCCAGAATAGAAAAGCTCTTATATTTTGCCCTTTTGGTTTTTTAAAGTGCCAACATTTTCCCTTTTAAGCAGTCCAAGTCTGCTGCAATATAGACTGCTGTTATTACTTCCATCCTGTCCCATGTCCTCACAACTGGCTGGGCAGGAGCATAATTTTTAAACTTCCTTTTAACTTTCCTCATTCTGCTTAGTTCCCTCTTATATATATACGCTTGTCTGAATCTTTGCAATGGAATAAAAGATTGTAGCAAAGGAAATACAGAGGGTTAGCCTGTAGCTTGAAGGCCCTGGTTAGCCAAACAACCGCTGATGTGTAGCAATGTGTGCACATACCTATGTTCCTATGGGAAGGGACCGTAGCTCAGTGGTAGAGAATATGCTTTGCTTGTAGAAGGTCTCAGGTTAAATCCACAGCATCTCTTTTAAAAAGGGATCGCAAGCAGAAGCTGCTAAAAAAGACAATTATCTAATTCTGTAGAAAGTTACTGTCAAAGTTGACAAAACTAGGAAAGACTAATGGTCACACTCCGTGTAAGGCTGCTTCATATGATTCTGACAAATCAGAGGCTCAGTGCTAACAAGTTGTATGGTGTTTCTCTTAATGCTGTGAACTAATGTGCAAATGCTATTTTGTAGAATATCTTCATACAAACATTTAAAGGCTAGTTGCTACTTATTTTTGTGTGTAATGAAAAATAATAATGTAGACACATTTATGGCATAAACAAGATGAATGTCTGGAAAGCAGTGACTATTAGTAAGTTTTATTTTGAAGCAACTGACAGCAAATCATGTATCTAAAGTGAAAGTTAGTGTGATATTTGGGGGGGGGTTGGTAAAAAAGTAACTTGGAAATAGAAATGATTAGCTTAGTTGTTTTCTGTGTTGGACTGCTTTGAAATCATCATGCAGTTGGAATGTGTGAACTGTTTCAATGAACTACCTGTTCCCCTAGGAGATGATAGAAGACTTCCCCGGAGGTATGAAGACTGTCAAACAACAGGTCAGTAGATGAAGAATTGCTCATATGTCTAGTATTGCAAAGATGTTGTGAACTGCATTTAGGCTTCATCAGCAACTATATAAGAATTGGCACATTAATATTAATACAGCAGATAATTCAATGTAAACAAAAACACAATTATGATATTAACCATCTCATTGCGTAGGGCTGTCAATAGCCCTGCTGTGACATTCCCAAAACAAACCCTCTTTCCTTTTAAACTTGGCACCAGCTCTTAGAAGCAGCTACGTCTGTTTCATTTTTGGATGAAATACTCCATTAAAATGCTAAAGGAAGCAAGAAGAAGCTATGCTGGAGCAATTTTTGTGCCTTTCTGCTCTATCCCCAATGCTGGATCCGGTGAATCTTTCATTATAGGAGTTCTTTTCAATAAGTTACCTTAAGTATGTCTACTCAGAAATAAATCCCACTGAGAGTTACTCCTAGTAACGTGCATATGATCACAGCCTGAATGTGAGAATGATGTTGGCTGACATTTTTTTCATTTATTTAATTCAAAGTATTTCCCCCTGTTCTTCACAGACTTAGCTTCAGAACAGCTTGTGTAAGATGAATAGAAACAAAAGCAAATCATTGCTTTCTGTGTGTTGTATTAAAAAATATATGTAGCTATTATCCAGTGTGTGTTTCTAGCATCTTATGATGAAGCAGAATCCCATTGTCCCAATCTCAGTGCAAACACAATTGCAACAGATGGTCCTTTCTCTAAACAGCTTCAGTGTTCAAAATAAGCTCTTATAAGGGAGCCTCTTGCCACATTGTGATGTGTATCTGGTCTTTCACATCAGGAACCAACTTGGATGCAAGATTAGAAAACAAAAATGTTAATGCAACACAATTCCTGCAAATCTGTGATAGCATTAGCACAAACAGACTGCTTAAACAGAAAGCCAAGAAAAGGAGGAGAGGGGAAGCAAGGCAGTGGCAAACAGGTAAAACGACTTCCTTGGCTAGCTTTTACCTACTTATCTGTAGCTTTTAGCATTCTTAAATTAGAAGATAAAAGTGTAGTTGATTCCGTATTCTTACAGCGTTAGGAGTTTTTCTTTTTTGGGAAAAGATACCTTACGATTTCATCCAGTTTTCTCTTATCTTATTAGCTGCATAGTCAGAAGAGTATTTCCTGACTTTCTTATACTACAAGTTCATGTAGTATTTCTGCAGTAGCTAAGTTCTTGTTATATTAACATAGTAGGAGGCATGTGGATTGGAAATTTCTAAAAGGTAATTTATAAGAGATTATTCTTTGTTGTGTTGCACTGTCAGCTTGTGCACAGCCAGCACAAAGATTTATTTTTTAAAAAATCAGCAAGGGCAAAGAACCACCACTCAGTGCATTTTTCATTGTAGAATTTACACAATATTAGACTACAGTGTAGTCATTATGGGACATAGTCATTTGCACAGCAGAAATCAATGTTTCGGTAATTCAGCCCCTTACATTTACAGTTTTCTTTCTGAAAACAAAAATAAAAAGTCTCCGCATAAAAATTCCAAGGAAATCAACTGAATTTTTCAATAGAAGTACTTCTTTACCCCAGCCAGTGTAAAATACTGGAGTAAAAATGTCAAACAGAAAACTATCCAGGAATACATATAAATACCCAAACCTTGGAGATGTTTGTGTGTGCTTCTAAACACCAGGGTGCATAGAATATGCCTTATTAGGAAGTTTTTTTTTGTTCCAGCCAACTTAATGTGTTGGTAAAAATGTCCCACGCCATTTTCAAACAAAAACTGATACAGGGAAGTAGACTTAACCATCATCCTTCTAGCACCACACTTTTTCACTTTGGAATATTGTACTACCCTGACTTTGGAATTTTGGTTGAGGTGGCCAGTTGTCTTTGAAAGCCATCCATGTAAAGTTGTTGTTTTTCCGGTATTGTTTTAGGACTTAATCTCCATACATGTTAGCCCAAATATTGATGACAAGTGTTTTGAGCTTATCCAGCTAGAAGCTTGCTAAGTTTGAAGTTCTTAGCTTCAGCTTTGGACACAAGAACTGTCTTTCATTTCTCAGTCTCTTTTGTAAAAGTGTTAAATTTCAGTGCCTCTTGGTGAATCCTCAGAAGTGAAGATTTGTTTAATTGTTATCAGCAGTAAATTTCAGCATATGTTGACAAAATTATGAAGAATTGAAAATATGGTTGAATAATAGAAAGTGAAAAGACTATAAGAATTATAAGCAATAAATACAAATTCTAGTCGTAATAGGATTCTTAAGATTTAGTGAATAGGAGAGAGGTTGACCCTAGAAGAGGGCGATCCAACTTTGTATGCCTCCTCTTTGAGACTGCAGAAGCACAGGTTTTGAAAATGGCAAAAAGAATGTTCCACAAATGTGCTGAGACTGGATCCACAGAATTCAACCCACTCCCACTTCACTGATATCCTATTGAAATCAGTGGGGGGGGACGACTTAAAAATAAATAAATCCTAGCATAGGAAAGGAACATTAAGAAGGCAGAATGTTGGGGCCCAATACTTTCTCCCCTGCTGGCAAGAACTTAGTTGGTCATAGGAAAAAGCAATTAATCTGCCTTTAGTTCTCACTCTCCCACTTTTGGATTGCTCTGTTCTTTATTCAAAACATTACATGATTGGTGTTTTTTTTAAAAAAATGATACTGTGTTCTGCTTCATTGATGTCAGAATCATTCTTTTTCTTGTTACAATTTATTTCATAATATTTTCTGTTTGTTTAAAACAGCTGTTATAATAGGTCCTGATGGACAACCCTTAACCGTCTATCCTTGTCACATATGTGGGAAAAAATTTAAATCCAGGGGATTCTTGAAAAGGCATATGAAAAACCACCCAGATCACATGATTAAGAAGAAATACCAATGCACAGACTGTGATTTTACAACTAACAAGAAAGTAAGCTTTCATAATCATTTGGAAAGCCATAAGCTCATCAACAAAGTTGACAAAACGCATGAATTCACAGAGTACACCAGGCGATACAGAGAAGCAAGCCCACTAAGTTCAAATAAACTGATCTTAAGGGACAAGGAACCTAAATTGCACAAGTGCAAATATTGTGACTATGAGACAGCAGAGCAAGGACTGCTTAATAGACATCTGCTTGCGGTTCACAGCAAGAACTTCCCTCATGTTTGTGTTGAGTGTGGGAAAGGATTCCGCCATCCTTCTGAGCTCAAAAAGCATATGAGGACCCACACAGGGGAGAAGCCTTACCAGTGCCAGCATTGTGTCTTCCGTTGTGCTGATCAGTCCAATTTGAAGACACACATCAAAACCAAGCATGGTACTGACCTGCCCTTTAAATGTGAACATTGTCCGCAGGCATTCACAGATGAGAAAGAACTCCAGCAGCACACAGAGTTGTTTCAAGGGCATAAGACTCATCAGTGCCCACATTGTGACCACAAGAGCACCAACTCGAGTGACCTGAAACGGCACATAATATCTGTTCACACAAAGGACTTTCCTCACAAATGCGAGGTGTGTGAAAAAGGTTTCCACCGTCCATCGGAGCTCAAGAAGCACAGTGAAACGCATAAAGGTAAAAAGGTACATCAGTGCAGGCACTGTGACTTTAAGACTTCGGATCCTTTTGTACTTAGTGGGCATATTCTCTCAGTTCACACTAAGGACCTGCCTTTCAAATGCAAAAGATGCAAGAGAGGATTTAGGCAACAAACTGAACTGAAGAAGCACATGAAGACCCACAGTGGAAGGAAAGTCTATCAATGCCAGTATTGTGAGTATAGCACTACAGATGCATCAGGCTTCAAGCGGCATGTCATATCAATACACACAAAGGACTATCCGCACAGGTGTGAGTACTGCAAAAAGGGATTCCGTAGACCATCAGAGAAAAATCAGCATATAATGAGGCATCACAAAGAGGCCCTAATGTAACATATGAGCTGTAGAAGAAAACAGTTTAGAAACTGTGATCTGCTTAATTGGGGAAGAAAACTCTCATGAACTGTTTCTCCTGGTTTCAAAGCTTGATATTAAATCATAACTTTACATTCTTTGTATTACAAGTCTTTAAAAGTATTAGGGTTGACAGGGGGTCTCATAGCCCTATGATTGTTGCTCATCAAAACCTAAAGAACACTATAAAATGCAGAGATGAATGTTTGAAAAGCTGCGGAAAGAGACCTTGAATGTCTTCTGTTTAAAGTGTTATATATAATTAAGCTAAAGAAAATACTAAGACCGTTATCTTAGCCCTTTATCAATAACGCCATTTATATCCTTAATGAAAACTGGGGGTGGGAGTTTTTAGAAATGTTTGCTATGGCAAGTCTACAATATGCAGGTAGAAGTCATTTGCTTTGTCATTACATTTTTTGACTGTGCTGGGAAACAAGAATTGGTTAGATTTTGAGATCTGTCTTTTTTGTTGTTGTTAAAGCAAACACACATTTCACCAGGAAACATAGTTTCCTTCCTTTATTTAGGTTCAATGAGCAATATTTAAACTTTTTTTTTCCAGAGCTGCTGACCTATGTTATCGCAGGATATGGTGTTAAAAATACAGCATTGTTTTTGAGCTCAAAAGGTGTTGTTCAGTACTAGGATTGAAGATGTGTGTGTATATAATTTCCCTTTTTATCTGAAAACTGCAGTTGAATGTTCAGTATGGCACATATAAAAAAATTACCTTTTGGCCGATCTAATTATTATAATATTTTTGAAAAAGAATAAAAAATTGATGGCTGCGGCTGTTGGTGCTATGATTTGGCACTGTTTTTCTTGCTATTTTACTGTTTTCCTTTTTCAAAAAAGAGTATCAAGATTACATTAGTTGGAAATGCCTAGGGAGTCTTAGGGGGCAGTGTTCCTGGCAAGGGTAGACTACTGTGGTCCTTCCTTGCAAATTAAAAATATTTCCATATAGAAATGAAAATTGCACCTTTTAATCAATTCATACAAAACATATACCATACTATAAACATGCATTTTCAATCTGTAAGAAAGTTATATATGCAGTATTTAACCAGAACAATATGCTGCCACTAGAGTTTGGAGGTGGATCTTCAGTTTACAGTGTATACATTTGAAATATGCATCCCTTTAAACAATGCTTTGTGTTAGCATGCTGCAAATCAAAATGGCGCTTAATATAACAAGCTGGTCTAGGGCTATTTAATAATTAAAAACTGTTCATAAATGTTATGCATATAATGTGTCCTTTTTAAAAACTTTTTTTTTAAGTTGCTTTATGTTTGCACACAGCTGTTCACATAATAAATTGTAACTTTACTTCATGCTACTATATTGTGGCTTTGTGTTTCAGATAATGTTCATACTTTGTTTTTGCACCAGATGAGAATCAGTTCCTTGAGAATAAATTTTTTTTATATTTCTAAAATTCAGAAAGTTAACTTTGGGAAACCTTGTGTTTTATGTGGCTGTAAAAAATGATGTACACGATGTAAAATAAGATTGTCACTGTTATGTGGGACTATTATTTCAAAATGTGTTACTCATTGTAATGAGCATACAATAAAATGCATCTCTTGCACTCCAAGCTTCTTGAAAAAGTTTGCATTCCTTGCTCAGGCTAGATATTTGTTTTGCTTATTCATCATTTAGTTCAAATTTTAATTGCTGACATCCTGATCACTGTTTTTGAGGATTTATTGTAAATCACAATCACAGTAAGCGTCAGATTATTTTTTTAAAATTGTAATTGATTAAGAGTGCAAAAACAGAACTCTCATTTACAGAAAAAGATGGTGGTTAAGACTTTTTTCATTTAATTGTTAGTCTGTGATTTTAAAAATTGTGTTCATATTCAGTCTTGCCTCCTCTTAAATTCTATTGAGTGAACCAATATTGCCCATTCATTGAATCTGCAGTAGTTCACTGAGAGCTGGAACAGTGATATTGAAAGCAGTCAAAAAGTACAACTAAATTCATTTTAAGCTCCATCATGATGTGGTATTACAGTATGTACCTGTGTTAACAAGTGTACTTGCACCCCTCCCTTTAGTGTTTTTGAAGAACTTGTTGACTAAATGGCATCACCTCACTCCTGAGTGTGCACTGTATGTGAGTTTGTGCATACACATATACTACTAGCAGGCTTGTGTGGAAGCAGGCAGCTTGCTCCCATGGTTGCACTCTGATCATAGTGCAAGTATTGGAACAAGGCTGTTCAAAATAACAGCAACAGAACAACTACCCTGATTTGGATCAATGCCGGTAGAAACATAGCAGGGTAAAACAGCTTGCTGCATCTGCCTGAGTGCTCCAAAAAGGAAGTACTAATGATATCTCTGCTTGGCAAATGCCACACAGCATGGGGGGGGGGGTGCATTAATTTTATTATGAAATAACATCCCAGTACTGTTTTTATATTAAGTGACCTTGCACCTAAAATTTAAATTCACTTAACTTGAAAATAAGCGCCAATAAAGTGAGACTTGCTGCAAAGTAAGTTTTGAAGCATATTTAGGATCAGGATGTGTGTGCTTGGTCCATGTTTCTAATGTTAACATTTAATTTTGCTTCCTAGTGCTTTCCATAATGTGGTCCTTCAATACTCAAATTGACTCTGCCTTCAAACTCCTCCCTTTCATCAGCCAGTGAGACATAGAAGTGAGATGTGCTGAGGAAAAGGGCCAGTTGGCACATGAGCCTTAGTTATAATGACCAAATCACTGATGGAAAAGTGACTTTTTATAGCAGCTTCCAAAACATCTCTGCACATTTATTTCATCATGCAATACAAAAAAAAATATGTATTTTTTCAAACTAGGCCAAGATTCAGATTACTGCTCAACTTTTTCCAGATGTTTCCTGGCTTATATTTTGCTGCCCCACAGAACCCACTTGGCAAACCACTTTTGAAACTGAAATCACTTTTGATACCAGATCTTCACTGTGATGTAGCAGGAACATGGAGGTGTATACTCCAAAAGTATACAGTGGCAGTGGCGTAGCGTGGGTTGTCAGCACCCGGGGCAAGGCAAGTAATTTGCGCCCCCTAACCCGTGGATTTGCGCCCCCTAACCCGTGGATTTGCGCCCCCTAACCCGTGGATTTGCCCTAACCCCAGATGTTGCGCCCGGTGTGGCCGGCCCCCCCTGCACCCCCCACGCTACGCCACTGTACAGTGGGGCATATAAAAAGTACCTTTGCTTAAGCCTTTGCACCCTTTGGTTCCCTTATGTGTCATTCAAGTATTTTATGGCTCCAGACTATTACCCAATCCATCCTGCACTTACTTGTGGTGGCTCTTCAAAATCTTGTTGATAAGTGACCAAAGCGTATGACTATTTGTTATATAGCTTTACACTGGGATGGGCAATTCTTTGTTTTCTTTTTATCTTAATTGCAAGGGAACTACAAATGACCATTTAAAAAAACAAACAAAAAGAGCTCCAAAAAAGGCAGTGACAGGCTACAGTAGACAATGATTCAGCTTCTTTCCTAATCTTCCAGCCAGGTTTTTGAATTCTGGAACAGGCTCATGTTCCTTCTTCCCCTCAGGTGCAGCCGTTCTCGCCTCCCTTCCCAGGGCAACATGAGCCATGGATTGCAGGCATGGTTGAGTTGAATTAGCTGTTCCAAACCAGGATTCAGTGAATTCTCCGCCACAGCGTGATATTTGTCCTAGCACTAATAGTGTATGGATTCCCTGGTATTCAAATTCCAGCAGCAATTCGGGTATTGGAGTTTGTGCTTCTGTGGAAAGTGTAGGTGTGGGTGTGCGTAACAGCAAAACATTCCGAGTTTCAAAAATATGTACACACAATATAGTTTATTTAGAAAAAACAAGGATGCAAAGTGTGGATAAAATGCTTTGGGATACATTGGGTTGTGGTGTTTTGTTTCATTTTTTAAATTATCATTTTATTTTTTGTTTGTATTTTCCTGGAAAAAAGACAGAAATCCCTCCTCACCTAGCTTGCAAAAAAATAATAATCCAAAAGTATACCTGCAGAATAATGCATAATTAGGACCAAACAGGGAGAATGAATTGTGTGTGAAAGGGGAGAAATAGTGAATACGCCATGTTCCTACTCTCCTAACCATTTTTGAACTGAGTAGCACACATTGAAACAACTTTAGAAAGTTTGAGAAGTAAACGGGGGTGATTTTTCCCAAGAAGCCACATCAGCATAGGACTAAATCATATTTCTAAGGGGAGGTTATCTACATAGCTCTGGGCTGTGCCATAACACCTACTGAACTTGGGCGAATTGTATGTACTAGCTTCAATACAGTGTAAAAATAAAATGTGAGGGGTGGGTAGGGAAGTCCTTTAATTTCTTAATTGCTTCAGAGCTGTGATTTACAACCTCATCTTTTTGTTGCTTTAGATGTGTCAGTTCTGGAGATAAGATGAGATGGCTTCCCCAAGATTCCTTAGGAGTGTATCAGCTTGCATTGTGAAAACCTCTGGGGACCTGTTGTGTCCCTGGCGGGAATTTCAGTGCAGCTCCAGTCTCTTTTGTACTGCATTCTTAAAAAGCAATAATTGCCCGGAAGGTTTGGTCATCTTGCCCATCATTCATGACTTCCTCTTCCCCATATTAAAGTCCATTATGTTAGCCCTTTAGGCAATGTTGCAACTTCTGGCTATTCCACATAGCCAAGAGGTTTTGTATGTATAGATGATGCTGCCTGTCCCATATACTTCAATGGGAAGAACTAAGCTCCAGGTAAAAAGGTATTTCATGATATGTGTATGGCAAACCCCGTGAAATGGAGAAAAATGCGCTCTGCAGGCAAGTTCTGCTCATTAGTGAGCCCATTACTGCTAGAGACTGCTGCACTGAAGAACATGTATTCCATGTGTCAGAGACTGCCTCCAGGTCCCAGCTCACCGAAGACCAACGCTAGCAGAACTGTACAAAAGTCTTTATTGAAGTTTAGTTTCCATTTTCAAGCCCTAGCGTGCGTCTCTACGTCTAGACCCTAGACCAGCGAAGCCTCGACTGAGTCTCCGCCCCCTGTACACCAGTTTAAGACTCTAGCCTTACTCCACCTTCTTCGTTTCTCCTTCCGCCTCTGGGTCCTACTACCCCCCGGGGTGCCTCCCTTCCTGGACGCCTCGGATGCGGACCCCTCGGACTCCTCCCCCTCTCTTCGGCGGGCTTTGGGACCCGGCTCCCTCTCCGGGCTGCTCATTGCGCCACCCTCTTGTACATTTGAACTTGGCGCGCGCGCGCTGCCCCTGACCTTCCTTTTGACCGTTTCCTCGCTCTCTGATGCAGGCGTGGCTAACCCTGACTCATGTCCTTCCGCTGACGGAAAGCTGCCTGCTGCCGATGCCTGGGGCTCCTCCCCCCTACTGCTCTCCGGTGGGGAAGCTGGTCCCGATTTCCAGCTGCTGCTCTCTGAGTCCCCTCTGGCCCCTCCTTCCTGAGGTGTTCCCTCTGGCACCCCCCTAGCTCTGACCACGGGAGCCCCTTTCTGTGAATCCTCTGATTCGCTGGAGAGACTTAGAGACCTCGGACGGCTATCATCACTGACCTCTCCCTCGGATTCCTCTCCCTCGGTCTCTAATTCCTCCCTTTCCTGTCCCTCTGCTCCTGAACCCCTGACACCATGTTTAAAAAATCAGGGGACTTGAATTCTCCCCAACCCAATTAAAAAATATAATTGACTTTTAAAAAGAACATTTCATACTTGATACTATCATCTCGTAGAGTTGCCAACTTCATACACCAATAATCTAAAAACTTCAGGCGACAGCTAAGAAATCAAGCTTACAAATATATTTATTTTGTTTTAACAAAGATATATGTAGGCTTGCCCCCTGTAAACTGTTAAGGGCTTATTGATACAGATACAGACTGTTATGTGTCAGCTCCCAAAATGACCAACATCCATCACGCTGTGAGAACAGAGAGGGAAGGGAGCGCCCATGTACCCACAAAACAAATCCCTACAAAAACCTAGTAAAGTGTTATTTTGTAGCTGCATAACAAACACCACTCTGCTGTTGAGCTACAAACATCTCCAGTTGGTGTTCTAATGAAATGATTGGGAAGTATGCCAATACTAATACTAATAATAAAAATAATACTATTAATAATTTATTTATTTGCTGCCCATCTGACAGGGTTTCCCCAGGCACTCTGGGCAGCTTCCAACAAATTAAAACACAATACGACATCAAACATGAAAAACTTCCCTGAGCAGGGCTGCCTTCAGATGTCTTCTAAAAGTGATGACATCTGATCGAAGGGCATTCCATAGAAGGCCCTCAACCCGGTTCCCTGTAACCTTACTTCTCACAGGGAATCGGCAGAAGGCCCTCAGAGCTAGATCAAGAGTGTTCAAGAGTGTGGAATGTGCTCTTGTCCAATTTAGTTCATTTTATTGGGTTCCTAAATGATGGTGCTCCTTGGGTATGCCTCTTTAATTTGCAGAATCTGGGAAAACATTTTTTTTAATAAAGATTTTTAAAAAGAGAGAGGCAAATCTCAAAGTTCTGGAAAAAAAGTAGAAAATACCTAATGCATTTCAAATGGAAACCTTGATTATTTTCCCCCCTCCTACAGATTGTTTCTCTCCGTCTCTCTCTCTCTGATTTCTATTTTGGGTGCTGCCCTCATGTTTACCAATTAATCGGCCAATGCAATGTATAATGGCAGCCAACAAAGCATAAATGGAAGCTCGCTTCGGGTGGATTAACCTGTTTTTGCAGCCTGCCTGGGAATGCAAAATTGAAGGGTAGGGAAAGCATATGCTAGTTGTGGATCAGAAATTGAGATGATTTACATCAGTAAACCACAGTTTACTCTGGTCCAGAGTTCCAATATTTTAGGTGGGAGTAAAACTGGAGTTACTTTGTTAACAAAACAACTTTGCTGGGCAAAACTCGGGGTTTGTTTCATTTCCCCCCCAGTACTGTATAGAGGACTGAACAAGAAAACAAAAAGCTCTACATGCAAAACAGAAAATTATATGCTATCAAGATTAATAATAACAGTCACAATTGGTAAAACAAATTTGATAATAACTGCTTAAAAGCTTAGTCCCAAGATAGCTGCCTTGGGATATAACAATCACCAGCCACACTCCTCGAAAGCACATTTTCATTATTCTTTTTATCAGCCCACCTCATCCCCTTGCAAGAGTGATTATGGCAGTGGTGACAACATTCTTGTGCTTAACACTCATTGGCTTTATGGAAAAGCTAAACAGCCACATGAATACTAGCTGCAACACCAATGTGAATCAGGAAACATGATGTTATTTCGGCAGACACACCAGTATGAGTGTTTGCCATCAAACACATCATTAGGCTGATTCTGGGTAAGTGTCATACACACCCTTCCTGCTATGCTGCCCCACAAGTTTTCTATTTACAGTGAGCACTGCCCAAATGGAGATGGGCACCCCTCTATCCGATTGAAAAATCAATGAGGTTTAAGTGCATGGCTAACAAGTTTTATCAGTGAACACAACAACTCACCATTACTACCCTATAGCTGTGACCTTCCCAGATTAGGCAAGTTGGAGGGTCTTCATTAGCATTAGCTTGAGGGGGAGCACGGTATGACTTCTGCACTATTTAAAGCTCCCAATATGGTCACTGCGTGATCACACTATTTCCAAGTCACACTTGAAAAATGGGCATAGGCATCATGGAATTTTCTCTGAATGACACCTGCTAATAACCTCCCAACTTAAATTGACCATGATATCTACCATGGGAAATGGTCCTTTCTAGTCAATTCACACACCCCAGCATGTCGGGCTCCCCACCCCCTGCCCTTTGACACCACGAAAATCATGCAAGCAAGTTTACTATATACAACTCAACCCTGACTGTTCAGTTTTGTCAATTGACCTTGCACTGTAGTCAACCCACAGACATCGCTAACTATCCAGCATGATGGATTAATTTCAAAAGTGGCACGCCTGAACTTTTCGAAAAAAGAGAGAGAGGGAGGGAGAGGAGAAACTTATTTTATCCAAAGCATAACAAGTTGTGTGTGTCTGTTTTTCAGTGAGATTATAGAACAGGGCAGTAGGGGGTGGGGAATTCATTCAAAAGACAATTTGCTATAGTAGTTGCCACATTGCATTTGAGGGAACACAAGCATCCTTTGATGAAAAGCTCAATTTATAGCTCAGTGCTAGAGTATCTGCCTTGCAGATCAACTGGTTCAACTCCTGGCCTCTCCAGGTAGGACTGACTGTGAAGCATCCCACCTGAAATCACTTCAAACAGTACTGAGATGGACTAATGCTCTCAGTACAAGGCAGCTTCCTAACATCTTATGAGCTTTCCTGAAAAACCATTCACCCATTGCTACTCACCTTTGCAGTGAACTGGGTACATTCTAAGTGACATTCTCTGTTCCCATGGGTCAATGGGGAGGACAAACTTGGCAGTCCCTTGTATGAACTCATACACCTCAAACTCCTTTTCAAGACACACCAGAGTATCTCTGCTGATGAGCCAATACAATTAAGACTGAAGGAAGAAGAATGTTTGAAAACCACTCATATGTGAACAATCAAAGCCAAGACACCCCCATTCCACACACACCATTATATAGTGTGCCTGTAACATTTTTCCCCTAACCGTGACTGTTTTGCGTTTCAGACTTGAAAAATCAATAGGAGAAGAAAAGCAGAAAAATAATGTAACAACTTTCATTTGCACATGAACTCCTCTGATCAGCTGTGGCTTGTCCAGGGAACTTGTTCATACTTGAAAAAAAGGAAGCAGTTCTTTAATCAGCCGTAAAGGCCTCCTGTTGCAAAACAAAGAAAACACATTATCATTCATGCTCTACATCTGCAAACATTCATTAGATTTTAAAAATAATAATTATTTGCTATTTATTCTGAAAGCTCAAGTTTCACACAGCAAATGCAAGAAGCTATGGTTTTGTGCCCTAATCAGTTTAAATAAACTGTAACACTGCAAAGGGCACTTTGCGACATTTTGAAGAAAGAAAGAAAAATCAACTGAAAAATGAAAGATTTCCTGTCTGGCATGCAAAGGGCAACTTCAACACACCCTTTTCAAACATCTAATTGGAAATGTTGCTCTTATGTAGGTTTAGTTGGCTGAGGTTGTTGTTGTTGATTTTGCATACGAAGTCTTTCTGCAATCATTTTGCAAACTGCTTTTGAACTCCCAAGGTTTCAAAAGCAGTAGGCCATGGAGCCTGGGGAATTGCTGTTTAAGAACACAACCCTAAAGTCCCATTGGGTATGCGGAACTAGCTGGGCAGACTTTCAAGATTTGGACATTGTCCTCAAGATTTAGGATTAATACGCCTTTTAACTTTTGGCACAACTTTAACTGTACTGGGATACATCTATGACAAGCAAGTCTTTGCTGGCAAAACCTGGGTCTTACTCCATATATCCTAATTTCCCTGCACTGCCACTACCTCTTGTCTACAGATGCCATTGGGAGGGCCATCCCAGATTTCTGCCAATTGTTCACCTCAGCACCCCAGCCCAGGGTGCCACATCCTATAAAGTTTGGGAGCCACTGACACAGATTACAACCCAGTTCACAATATCCAGCAATCTGAAAACAATGTCTGAGGACAATGGCTTGGGGGAAGGGCTGTGGTAGCGGAGCGGCAGAGCTTTACATGTAAATAATCCAATATTCAATCCCCAGGGAGGGCTGGGAAAGATTCCTGCTTGAAACCCTGGAAAGCGGCTGCCGGTCAATGTAGATACTACCAAGCTAGATGGACCTGGTATAAAGCAAGTTCCTATGTTGATCCAAAATGGCTGCCCATGAAGAAATCTTGCATATGGGCTGTTGCCCACACCTGGGAAATCCTAGGGTTGCCATATGTCCAGAATTTCCCAGAGATATCCAGAATACTGTAGTAGGAAGCAGTGTCCAGGAAGAAATTGGCAAAATGTCTTTGGAAATCTGGACATATGGCAACCCATGTTGGCAGTGTCATTTTTGCCAATTTTTCATTTTTCACACAACAACTTTGGCAAACCAAAATCAGCTCAACAACTTTTGTGTCTGGATCTTCACTTTTTGAAATATGGCAACCCTAGGATATCCCTCACAAAAGGTAACTGTGGGGAACCCACTATGCCCATCCACTAAATGAAACCCAGTTAATTTTGCCATGGCCTGATAAATATTGGCATATGGTAACAGAGGTGTTTCTTTAACTGGTAGTACCAATGTTGTGGAATGCCCTCCCTGCTGAAATACTAAATGCCCCATGGCATTCTGCTGGGTCCTGAAGACACATTTGTTTAGGCAAGCATGCCCACAACTTGAACTTGACATCTCATTGCTTTAAATGCTTTTTAAATGTCATACTTTTTAACTGGCTTGCTTTATTTACATTTTAATTAAAGGCGTATGAATGCTTCAGTGGAATTGTTTTATTGTGCATTTTAATTATGCATGGTAGTGCTATTTTTCTAGAAAAAGAGGTGCCAGAACTCGCCATGAACGCCACCCTTGTTCTCTTAGAATGGCAGTGGAACCCACCTGAGAGGTGCCGGAACTGATGTATGGATTTTTAGTTGTAAACTGCTTAGAAGCCATTTTGGCACAAAGCAGTATATTACTTAATTAAATTAATTGTCTTTCTGAGAATTAATAACGCTCAGAAAAACAGTCACTGGAGTTGTACATCTTTCTTAAGTGACTTTCGGAACAAACATTCCCCTAGGGACGACTTACCTGCTTCCACATTTCTCCAGTTTTTTCAATTACAATTGTCTGCGATTCCTTTACAGGTGATGTGACATTGTAGTCATCAGACAAGAGGCCAAGGATAGGATACTGATTCCTGTACCTGGAATTCCAAAAGGATCTATCAGCATTGCTATTTTCATACCACATATAGTGTGCAAAACATTCTGGCATCAGATCTGCCCAATACATTTAAAGCACTCTTATACCATGGCAACAGTCTTGGCTTCCCCCAAAGCATTTGGAGACCAGTAGATTATTAAAGGTGCTGAGGGCTGTTAGGTGACCCACTCTCCCAATCAGTTCAGAGCTACGATTCTAAGAGTTCTCTGAAAGGACAGATTGACCACTCCGGGATTTGTAGCTCTTACGTTCTGTAAGGTCAGGAATGAAAATCTTTTCGGCTCCATGAGCCAGATCCTTATCAGATTTATATTGTATTTCACAAATGGACAGTCATCCCAGTACATTTCTGAGCACAATTCAAAGTGTTGGTGCTGACCTTTAAAGCCCTAAACAGCCTTGGCCCAGTATACCTGAAGGAGCGTCTCCACCCCCATGGTTCTACCCAGACACTGAGGTCCAGCTCCGAGGGCCTTCTGGCGGTTCCCTCACTGCGAGAAGCCAAGTTACAGGGAACCAGACAGAGGGCCGTCTTGGTAGTGGCGCCTGCCCTGTGGAACATCCTCCCATCAGATGTCAAAGAAATAAACTATCTGACTTTTAGAAGACATCTGAAAGCATCCCTGTTTAGGGAAGTTTTTAATGTTTGATGTTTTATCGCTTTATTATCATCATCATCATCATCATTCTGTTGGAAGCCGCCCACAGTGGCTGGGGAAACTCAGCCAGATGGGCAGGGTATAAATAATAAATTATTATTATTATTACACCTTCCAGTCACATGACACCATTATCACATGACTGACAGGTAGGATGTCCTGCCCATCTGCCAAAATTCCTTGCATGGAGTTCCCAAGCGTTTGAAAATCAGCTGATAAGTGCCAGCTCTATGTGTGACATCAGGTTTTGGGCGGGTGAGTGTGGCTTCTCCAAAACACCCTCAAGAGTCAAATGGAGAACCAAATGGGCTCAAGGTTCCCCACCCCTGCTGTAAAGCATTGCACACACCTGCAGCACAAGAGAGACAGACAGTCAGAAAGAAAAAGAGTTGCATGCAGTGCCCATACTTTTTAGTGATGATAGTCTTTGTTACTCCTTGGGATGAATTGTTTGCTAGTTTTTCTTGCTTCAATCTGAAGATTTCCTGAGAGAGAGAGATAGATTTATTTTTTAAAAAGGCTATTTCACTCAAAATCTTTATCAAGGCATTAACACAGTGACGATCACAAGTAAAATCCAGCTCTTTGAAAGGTAGAGGCTTGTCATGACTAAAGAACACTTCATATTGGGATAAAGAGGTCGCTGAACTATGGTTAATTAGCCAGGAAATGTTGAATGGAAGAAGAAGGAAGGAATGAATGGCTTAAGGATGGAGGATGGAGGCACAAGACCTATGTATTTCTGGGCTTAGTAGGCTGATACATACACACACATGCCTGAACCAGGCAAACTAAGGCACGTTGGGAACATCAGGGGTTGCATTGAGATGCATGTATAATATAATTCAATAGGTATTCCATTTCTATTTTGGAGCATGGTCTTATATTGTATACTCCATATTATGCAGTGGGTGATTTTTACAATAATATGCTTTCAGGGTTCACAGCAACAGCATTTCCTTAACAGGGAGAAGAAATTAAAGCAATAAGAGGTTAATAGCTGCCACCCATTTGCTGAACAAGTGCAAAATGAGTTTGAATCCTGGAGATCTCACTGGGTGTTGTTTGGAAAACTGCTGCATTGTTTACATAGTGGTATTCTGTTTGCATCACTTAGTGGGCTTTGCACATTTAGATCAATAACATTCTTAACTGGGCTCCTTTGACCAAGCCAGAGCATTGGCCCAACTGCCTCAGTATTGTTATGAGTTTGGGGTGTTAAGCTGGGTGCCACACTAATCAATACTGACTAGCAATGGTTCTCCAAGGTTTCAGATAGGGAACATTCCCAGTCTTGCCTGAAGAATGACCCTGGGATTTCCTCTGTGATAGCAGATGCTCTATCACTGAGCCAAGGATGGATATGTGTGTTTACAGAATGCTTACTAAATGCCAAATTATCTCACAAGGAAGGAGAAGGCGGCGGACTGGAGAAATGGAAAACTCTTGAGACTTCTGCTCTGTACTGGTGTGCCTGTCAACCTCCATGCAGGTGTACAAACCGTGTGTTGCTGAGCATGTAGACAAATAAAAGGCTGGGAACTCAAAGTACTGAGCAGTTATCATGAAAACACTCCAAATCATGCAACATGGGCTATTCCTTGATTTATCTGCTTGTGTTAAGGAATCAAGAGAGGCAGCAGGAAAACCTTCTCTTTGGGAAGGGTCATAGCTCCATGGTAGAGCATCTGCCTTGGATACAGAAGTTCCCAAGTTCAATCCCTGGCATCTCCAGGTAGGACTGGGAGATACCCCTCCCTGAAACCTAGGTGTACCGCAGCCAAGCAACAGACGAATGGTCTGACTCAGGAGAAGGCAGCTTCCTGGATAGCTCAGTCGGTACAGCATGAGACTCTTCATCTCATCATTGTGGGTTCAAGCCCCATGTTGGGCAAAAGATTCCTGCATTGCAGGGGATTGGACTACAGGATCCTTGTGGCCCCTTCCAACTCTACATTTCTATGATTCTATGTTCCTAAAACGTAGCTTTTGGCTAATTAAACAACCTATGGTCTTTTGAACTGGGGGCAGGGTATTGTTTCGGTCTGTTACCATGTTCTGTATTTTTGTGTTTTTATCTTGTGAACCACCCTGTGATCCTTGAATGAAGGTTGGTAAAGAAATTTAATAATAATTAAAATAAAAGTGGGGGAGACTGCCTGGGCAGTTCCAAACCACTGCCCGTTGCACCACGGTCTGCAAAGCAGCGCTACTTACATCTTCCAACTGCTTCAATGTGGCATCTCTCTCTTCCAGCCTTAAAGTCAGGTCTTGCAGTCTAATCTGGAGGTCAGTGTCACTCCCCTGCTTCCTTGAAAAATCCCGCTGGAATTCACATAATTTGGACTAGAAAACAAGAACAGCAGGTCTCATGTTGAGTCTCAAAAAAGTAACTCGGATACAGATTTAAAAAAGAAAAAAAAGAAAACATGTTTTTTTAAAAAAGGCAAGCGATAGAAAGTCAAGGAATGGAACTGGAGAATATGGGAAAGCCAGGATTTCCAGAGCAAATTCAGGGAGTCTCCACTATGAATCTCACCTCCTCTGCAGTGTGGTTACAATAATACTAACCCCCTTTCATAAAGGGTTGTTGTTGCAAAAACAAGCAAAACTACTAACTTAAATTTTAACACTGGTACTCTTTATTTTGTTGCTTATTAAAATACTGGTACCCCACCCTTTTAAAAAAAATAAATAAATGTATTTTCATTGAAACTTTCAGCAAAGGATACAATAAAAAACAAATTAATCTAAATAAAAATACCTCACCCTTTGGATCCGAAGACACCCACCCAGAGGCTTACGACCCTCAGAATAAAAACAACTATTAATAAGATGCTACTGCCAGCATTCATAGCGAGCGACAAGAATTTTCACACCCCCAGTGACATCGGGAGATTTGTGGTTCAGCTGTCCTTCTGGGTTTTCTAATGTGCAATAGTAATTGTGTGTTTAAAACTGACTGGGGCTGTGCATATGGAAGGGGTCAACCCACTTTGCTCATTGCACCCCCACTGATTAAAATTTCTTTTCCTTGAAGCTGCTATTTGTTCCATGAAGCAGGTAGCAGCTTCAGGTGGAGGGCAATTTAAAAGGCAAAAATGATATAAAGGGACAGGGCTAAACAACACTGCTAGTGCCCATTATTCTTACTATTAAAAAGGTTAATAGCATCCCAGTGGCTGTCATTAACCTTTTTAATAGTAGGAATAATTTTAGAAAGCAGGCAGTTCAATCACTGATTTCCCGATGCCACACTCACTGTGGCCCTGAGCTGTACAAACACAGAGGTGTGCTTGGAGAGGTTCAATATGGACTTTCTCCCCCTGTGGTTTCCCACAAGGAAAGCTGACATACCCTGAGGTTGCGGATCTCCCTGTCCTTATCCTCTCTAAGCTGGTTGATCATCTCCACATAGCGGCTGGATAGTTCGTCAACGGTGGTCTGGCCTGGAGTGTTAGAGGAAGCCTGTGCAAGAGCAAAATGCTTAATTTAGTTTGACTTTTGCAAATGGCACAGATGATAAAAAGAAGGGTCACTTTCACCACCATGGAAATAGCTCCGTCACAAAACTGATGTTCAAAGAAATGTTCCTCAGCTCCCTCTCTCGCATCTCTAGAACCGGTTGACACCCAAGGAAGCTGAACGTTGGAAGAGTCGGGACATATAAAAGAAAGTACTTCTTCACATAAAAGGGATGCGGGTGGCGCTGTGGGTTAAACCACAGAGCCTAGGGCTTGCCGATCAGAAGGTCGGCAGTGCGAATCCTCGCCACGGGGTGAGCTCCCATTGCTCGGTCCCTGCTCCTGCCAACCTAGCACTTCAAAAGCACGACAAAGTGCAAGTAGATAAATAGGTACCGCTCTGGCAGGAAGGTAAATGGCATTTCCGTGCGCTGCTCTGGTTTGCCAGAAGCAGCTTAGTGATACTGGCCACATGACCCGGAAGCTGTATGCCAGCTCCCTCGGCCTATAGAGCGAGATGAGCGCTGCAACCCCAGAGTCGTCCATGACTGGACCTAACGGTCAGGGGTCCCTTTACCTTTTTTTCTTCACATGGTGCATAGTTGAACTCACTGAGTTCCCTCCCAACGAAGGTGGTCATGGCCACAAGCTTGGAAGATGTTAAAAGAAGACTGGACAAATTCATGGAGAATAAAGGCTATCCCTGGCAGTGGCTGTCAATTAAGATGGCTGCCTCCACAGGCGGGGGGAGTGATGCTTTTGAATACCAGTTGCTGGAAACCACACGAGGGGAGAAGGATCTTGAGCTCGGGTCCTGCTTGTGGGTTTCTCGCATGCATCTGATTGGCCACTGTGAGAACAGCATGTTGGACTAGTTGGGCTATTGGCTTGATCCAGTAGGCTCTTCTTACCTTCTTTTATTGCTACATGCAGCCTAGAACTGCCCGCTGACCAGCAGCAGTTTGCCAAGGGTTCTCCAAGATAGATTTTACTTGTTTTCAAGCCGCACCACGTTCCCTTTTTTAATTAACTGGAGGCATCAGAAGCTCCTTTGGCTAGAACCAGGAAGCCCTAGACCTGGGCACTGTTGAGAAGAGGATGCTGAAGCAGAAGGTCCATTAGCCTGATCCAGCAGCCAGGCTTTTCTTATGTTCTTATGCAGAGGATGGTGTAATTCTCATCACCAGAAGGCCGTAAAAGGCTTCTCTGCATATCCTGCCTATCTTGCTGGTTTGATCAGAAAACAGCAAGTATTCACTGATTTCTGGCTCATGGTTGTAGCATAGCTCTTAGACCACAGGGGGGCAACCTGAAGCCTCTCATCTACATGCAGCTCTCAAGCCCAGTTTCATGTGGGTGCCAACAAGGGAGAAAACGGGGTGGCAGAATGAGAAAGAGAGGAGGGCTCTCTTTGCATGTTCAAGATCTCAGATTCAACGTTCACCCCATTCAGATAAAGCTTGGGGTGCCACTGTCTGAAACTCTGGAGCACTGCTGTCAGTCAGTGTGGGCAGCATTTCCCCCCCTGCAAAGTTTATTATCAGTATTTCATTTTATAATGCATATAAAACAGAGAGAATGATTACATCAACAGACAAAAGTTAAAAGATGAAAAACAAAATTATGAAATAAGGCACACAGAATGAGTACTTTGCAAGTGAGTTAAAATCACAAAGTCAAAGTAAACACTGTCAACTTTATCAGATTGTCAAGTATAGCTCCAAATTTGAGTGCAGGGAATATTGAGCTGGGGCAAGGCAAGGCAGCATTCCTCCGTCCCTAAGAAGGGAGCAGCAGAAAGTGCATGAGAGCGCCAAAAGGGTGACCCACCCATTTTGGGCTCCAGCACCTACCAATATTGGCATTTGTCACCCACCCTCTAAGTGCCAGCACGCAACCCGTGACCCTTATTCCTTCCAAGCAAATGAGGCCCTTGGCAGGACAAAAAATAACAATAAAAGGTTCCCTGTGCCTGGGTTAGATTACTGAACTAAGGCTGGGGAGGCCCAGTCACTCGTCATTAGGCCACATGTTAAATAGAAACAAAGGCCTGTCTTTACCTGGAGTCTCAGATTCTGGATTTCTTGCTCCAAGGCTCGCTTGCTGTATTCCAGGTCTTTCAGCCGGAACTCTCGGTCTCCGTCGTTGTGCCGGAGAGAGAGGAGCTGCTCTTCCAGTGAGCGGCACTTCAGAGTGTACTCCCTGAGGGCTTGCTGTGAACACACATGGCAGGAAGCAGGTAAGCTTAGACAACCTGGGGCCAATTTACCACTGGGAATGCTGTACCTTGTGTACCCCCTACCAAGGTACTTTGATCCTCAGGACAGGCATTCTTAACATTGCCACATGCTCCTGAGGCTCAACTCAGGTCCACTGAGATTTATTGTTTCAGTCCGATAAGCATGCAAACCTACCTGCTGTTGGCGATTATTCTCTCGCACCGACTCCAGAAGGGTTTCATACTCCTTTACTTGGGACTCTTTAAAAGCCAGGTCTTTCTCAAGCAGCACTTTGTCAGTTTCCAGTTTCTGTGAAAGCAAAATGCTCATTATGAAAAGGATTTTATTTTTTTTTTGAAAATTCAGACGACAATTTTGAAAATTCAGACGGGCCTATGCTGCTATGATGGTGGATGCGCAGGACCAAGAATTCTAATGGGGAAACTAACATGCTTATTGCAATGTGTAGAGACAAACCTGAAACTCCTCCTTACTGGGCCCAAAGCTAAAAATCTCTCAGGTGATTTGGATGGTAGCCAGAAAGCGGTTCAAAAACACAGTTTGAAGGACAGCAAAATAGGGGCACATACTACTGTTCCATCAGCAACTGCAGCTCAGTCACATACTGGTCCAAGGGGACTATATCCCCCAAAAAGAGCTGGGAGGACTAGGAACCTTTGGGAGGGGCAAGGGTTCTCTTTTGGTATGTATTTTATTTACTTATTTAGATAACATCTGTACTCTGCACTTCGGCTGAAGAAGCTCCCAGAGTGGCTTATATGCAATCAATTAAAACAAGGCCCACTTATCTAAAAGAAACAGCATTAAAGGAAAAAGGGAAGAGAAGGGAAGAGGAGAGGTAGCAAGCTCAAGTTCTCAGTGAAGGACTCGCTTCTGAGGAATTGCTACAGAGCGTGCCTAAGGGTCACTCTCAGAGAGGACCATAAAGCATCGGTAGCCTTTGATTTGATCACCCAAAAATGAAGATGACAAGTTCCTACAAAACACTTGAGAAGACACAGCTAACGAAGTTTCATTTGGAAATGCTGAAGTCACTTGCCTCTGCCCAATTGGACAAAGGAAAAATTGTGTTTATCAAGAATATGTCACGTGACAGTGGTTTTTTGAAATCAAGGAGGGTTTCAAAAGCAGGTAGTGTACAGCAGAAGCGTCTGCCATGCAAGCAGGGGCAGGGGCAACAATTCTGGTGTTTGCACCATAAGTAGATTTGGGAATCCCAGTCTTGTATACCAACTGATGAACTAATCAAATACATTTGGACACAGACTAACCAGGACAGCCACTCACCCCTAAGTCATCCTGAAGATGAACAAGCTCTTCTCGAAGGTTGTTGAATGTAGCAAGGACAAGCCTCATTGACTTATCAGCTGTTACTCTCATCTAGGAAAGAAGGAGGGAGAGAAAGGAGAAGTTAATTTAGGGTCATTTCAGAGAAGCAAAATCTAGTTACTCCAACTAAGTTCTACTCCGAATAAGCCCATTAAAATTAATATACCTAAGTTAGCAAAGTCTATTATTTTCAATTGGTCTTCTCTGAGTAGAACACTGGATACAACCCATTAATTCAAAGTAAAACAAGTTTAAGGTGCCCAGTAAAAAAAACCACACCCTTGCATCTGTTTGTCTGGCATGTAGCAAGTTTTATCCTCTTAGTAAGAGCTATACAAGGCAAGCCAATTTCAACAAGTTCTGCCAAAAAGAAGAAAAATTATATAGCCCATTCAATATCATGGGGAAATTTTTAATATTGAATGAGAGAGGCATAACTTTTCATTTTTCAGAAATGGGATTCAGATTCAGAACCCAATCTATATCTGCCTCTGGAGTGCTTCAAAGCAAATCAGGGTGTTTTCCAAAGCACTGAATCAGGATCTGAACTGAATCTTATGGTTGCTGTAAGAGATGGGCAAATCTGTATCCAATGTACACATTTTTGCAGAGTATATTCTTGTATGTTACTTTCACTTATACATGCATGTCTATGCACACTTTACCCTAGTATATGCATTTTTGTGCTTGGCACTTGGCTAGACAACTGTGTTGCAAAATTTGAAGAACTGCAAATTGGAAAGAATAGCTGTGTTTTGGCCCTCATATTTTTTTGGATACTGTGAATTAGAGTGAATTTCTCCCCATCCCTAAAAATCAAAGTAGGTAAGACTTTGACCCTTGCTGATTTTTATTTTATTTACACTTTTGTTGCGAATTGGTTTGATTTATAGAATTTATACGGGTTTGTAATCCCAACACCCCTCCCTAAAGATATAGTGTTCTTCCTGCCTATTATATGCACACATGCAGGCATGATAGAGTTCTTTCTAGCCAATATCTGATTCCTGGTTATAATTTTAAATTTGTCCAGAGCTCACTGTTGCTTGTTTAAAAATATGTTCTGATTGTTGTATGCTTAGAAGTTAAAATAAAGAATACAAAATAAGACTAGGGAGAAACCTGGCATTTTCAAATCACACATGTAAAGCATGGATCAGCATCCACAATGGAATCTGTTGATTTGTTCAGACAAGTCGCTGCAAATGGGAACAGTGGTATTTTTTAAAAAGTGTTTTAATAATACAAAGCAAGGCAAACATTCCCTTTTAGTTTTTGCAGATTACTTTCCACCTCACGCCCACATACGGAATGCCCTACCTCCAGGAGATAACGGATTTGTTGCTTTGTTGATTCAGAAATCCCTTTAGGAATCAAACTCTCAATATCTTCCGTCTATTAATTTAGAAACAAGAGACAAAAAAGACAGAGTGAGTATTAGACCTGGTTCTCATCTACTGATAGCAGTAGTAGTAGTAGTAATAATAATAATAATAATAATAATAATAATAATAATAATAATGGAACAAGCACAAAATATTATGAGCAACTGAAAGACAGAGAAAGCAGAATGGCAACAGACTCTTGTTGCCTATTAGAGTTAAATGCCAGGTGGGGCAGAACCACTATGCTAACTCTCTGGCAGGTTAGTCACTGTTGCTTGCTAGGAGGGAGAGAGACAGGGCAGCATGGTGCAAGCAGCCTGGCAGAACCAATATAGTGCTCTTGCTGGTGCATCTGCATTAGCTGACCTCCCCACACCCTTGTACCTCCCAGTAGGCAACAGCAACCCGCCTGCCATGACACTACTGAAGCAGCTCCACCCAACACAATTAGCTTCTTCTGGGAAAAGGGCTGTGAGGACTGGAAAGTGCAGTATCTCCGAGGCATCAAGGGACCTTGTGGTTCACCCTCATTAGAGAACTTGCATCTCAGTAATTAGTGAAGTGCACAGTTAGGGATTGTACTGAAAAGAGGAGTTCCTTGTGAAGAACTTGTGTAGCCTTTTTCTTCAACCAAGCAAAGAAGAAAATGTCACAAGTTTTCAGCAACTGATGGACTTAAGCGATTAAAGTATTCATCAACTTTACAGCAGCCTTCCTGCAAAATGTTTGGTTACAGGCCTAGCATGCAATGGAGGACGCAGCCTGTATACTTTTGGCAAGCTCATTATCTACAACTTGCTAGGAGCATGGCGACCACTAAATCTTTTGCACACTCAATCGGCTCAGGGTGGAAATAGTTTTTGCCCATCATTTTGATAAAGTGGGATTATGATAGAAATATGTTATAGAATATATAACCCACCTATGATTTCTTAATCATTTAAGGAAGCATTAGTTTGAACACCTAACCATGGTTTGATGACTGATCACAAACCAGTGTGAGAAACAGGTTTGCTTTCCATGGTTTGCGTTAAGAAACCATGGCTAAGGCACTTTCCCTACCTCTTCAGCCTTTCTGCTTGCAATTTGGCAAGTAGGCATTACTATCTCCACACATCCCTAAGGCTAGCACTTAATTCAAGCGATCAAAAACCCTGGTTTTACTTATATTTGGGCTCTTGACCAGGTGTAAGGTAGCTAACTATGGTTAGGTAATGTCTGTACAAGATCAGGATATTTGTTGTGAGATTCACTGGACTGCAGCCATGGACCACTGATGGAGGATACTAAAAATCTTTAGGAGTACTTACTTGATTCAGAGAGTCGATTTCATATCTCCTGTAAGAAAAGGACATCATTAGCACAGAGCATTTCCAAATGCACATAATTTTCATTAGCTAGCTATGTAAAGTTTTCAATATTTCTTTAAAGTCCTCTTGGGTGATTCAGGTAAGAGGTAAGCTTTCATTCTTAAATATAACCTTTTCATTCCTATAGCTGCAAATGCAGACAGAAGCAGACAAAATGCATACATTTATAAACAAGAAACACACACCATTCAAAATACACACACACATGCACACAGTCCAACTGTTCATTAACTGTGCCTATTTGCAGAAGGGCTCCATAATGATTGACATGTATACAATCAGACAAAATTTTCACAACATGCTCCAATCATGAAACTTGGATTATGTGACTGGTTGCAGAACTGGGGAGACTCATATTCAAATCAGAATTTGTGACCTCCTGCTTTCTAAATTCACAGAGTTTCTCAAAAAACAGGCAATCAAATGGTTAATTACTCACAAGCAGAATGGAGTTGCAGAATGCAGCTGAACTGACCATCCCTCCTTCCATCTATAAAACTCTGACTAACATTCCTAAGATTCTCAGAGCACCAGAAATAGGGGTAGGCACAAAGTTACCTTCCACCTAGCTTCTCAATATGCTGGAGTAAACAGCTATAGAGTTCGCTGCTCTTGCGGTGCAGTTCTGCCAGGAGCTCACCAAAGAACCGAGAGTCCAACTGATCATTTACTTCATAAACACATTTCACCTGGTGGGAGACAATAAAAGACTGCTTTAGGGTCTGCTTTGCCCATGGATGTGATAAATGATCTGGGGCATTTGCAACCGTTCTTTAAAACAACAGCAACAACAGCATCCCAATGTGATTAAGAGAAAAATGTCAACAATTAAAATATACTTAAAAACAATTTCAAATTCAGTACAGGCACCCAGACTG
This sequence comes from Podarcis muralis, assembly GCF_964188315.1. Classification (NCBI taxonomy): domain Eukaryota; kingdom Metazoa; phylum Chordata; class Lepidosauria; order Squamata; family Lacertidae; genus Podarcis; species Podarcis muralis. The sequence goes on from NC_135673.1 coordinate 30,221,729, forward strand.
TATAAGAATCTCCATTTAAAGAGTCTTGTTCGGAAAAGAAGATATTCAATTAAGTACCGGAAACACAATAGAAATGGCAGTCTGAAGCAATACAGTGCATGCGACCACCACAGCCAATACAGAATGAAAAATGTGCATGAGCAAACTGGAAAGAGGAACTTTGCTAGAGATGAAAAGGACCCGCATGCACTTTAAAATCATTATGACTAATTATTGCCTGCAACCATATGAGCCTGCCCTATTCTTAAAATCAGCATCCAAGGTTTGCTCTCTGGTCTGCTGGTGAAACCCTTAGGATTGGTGTCAGGAATGAGGTCTTCTCAGTGGTGGCCCCACATTTCTGGAACACCTCCCCTGGGAAGGACATAAAGGCTCATCACACATAAGAACTCTCCATGCATGCTGATTCCAGCTTGCATTTGCTTAATGCCCTGTGTCTAATATTCTTTAGCTGCTGCTAGCTTAAATCTAATGGTTAAATATTTAATTTGCTGTATTCATGGGCTGTTGTTTATATTTTTAATGTGTTTTATTTATTTTTTGTGTGCCTTGTCAGGGCAGTGTACCCTGGAAGGTGAGCTATAAGAAATTTTAAATCATAAAATAAAATCCTACTCTCAGAGGATGTGAGCTCCAACTTTGTGGAGGAAAGGTGAAGAGAAGATGCAAAAGTAAAGAACTATAGCCAGAACCCCCAGGGGCTCATTGAAACAAGCCTAGTCAGCTAAAAACTTTGTGTGAGAGAGAGGAGACAAAACAGACGAAAATGATTCATCCTTATTAGACTCCATTTCTTCTCTCCCACCCCCCAGACACACCAGAATAAAAGCAGCAGTATAGGTTTAGGAAAGCCACCAGCTTCAATTCCAGCTGTTCCCACAATGTGCATTTGACCTCCTGGGGGGCCTAAGGCCTGTTGGTATGTCCTGTATTTAATTCATGTTATTAGAATCCAGTCTTCTCCTCTCTGCCCACAAGCGCTCCACCTTAGTACGTTTGGTTTCATAATTCTGTGGCTAACAGCACTTTTCTGCTAAGGTACTTGCAAAATTGCCTGCCTTTTGCTGGAGGCAAATGAACACACATTTCGACTCTAGTTCCCAATACCATCAGCACAGAAGCTCAGAGCAAGAGTGGTCCTGTGCTACCCAGCTGCACATTACTCATGTTGCAACCGTAAGCAAAATGGTTGAGAAAACGAGATCCAGCTTTTATAGCAAGTGTGGATCTTTATGTAGAAAAAAACCAAACAAACAAAACCCCCACTATCCATGCAGAGGAGAGGAGGTTATTAGCAGGCTCAGGAGAATCCCAAGCAGTGTCAGAAACTCAGATATATAAGCCAGGTGCAAAATGGCTCCTTAAACCAGGGTTACAGCCACCAAAATGGAATGCCTAGTTGCAATTTGGGGTCAAAAGGTTCGAAAGTCGTATTTTTCAATACGACTTTTTGGTTCTTGAAATTCATTCTGATTGAATAGATAAAATTTAACTGATAGAATTCTGCAGGATGTGTGAAAACAGTCACAATCCAAGGATCCCCAGGCATGTACCTCCAGATGGTGGAGACATCCGGGCATCGTCACTTGGTTGCAAGTGGCCTATAGCAGATGCAAAATGCACCTGTCACCAGGTGAATTTCAAATGCTGGTCCCAAGGTTTGCCGAAATAGTAATTTGTTTCCTCCTATCCACCACCCAATATGGACTGAGTGTGCTCAGCAGCTATAGAATGCTAACTCAGCTGGGGTGGGGTGAGGGGATGGATTGGAGCATCTTGCAAGGGAGCATCTGCTGGACAGAATGCTGGACAGAATTCTACACTGCAACATTTCACTGGAAGTCCCAACTGTATTTCTAAATGCAACCTCAGAAGAACAAAAGTGAGACGCTAAGAGTTAACAATCATAGCAGATCTAAGAGATATTACAACATTCAGTTATATTGCCACCTATTCGGCAATGGAATAATTAAACACGCACAAATCCTCACAAGGAAAATACTCAGTAGGGTCTCCTAAATATTGACCTGGAAACTGTTCTCCGATCTCCCCACCCCCCCAAAAAACCAACAACAGACAGGAGACTGTTTCAAGCTCCAAAACAGTTTTCACCAGCCTGGTGCTCTCCAGATGTTGTTGGAGTACAACCCCCATTACCCCCAGGTGCTAAATGATTACAAGGATAGCATCTGCCCTTGGGGGCAACTTCAAAAAAATCTCCCATCTAGTACCTTGGAGGGTAAAATGTTAAAACATGACAACAAAACTGCTCTTCCATCATTGTGTATTGTTAGACAATACAGTCATGGTGTATAATTGTCAGGCCCTGTGTTTTTTATTCACATCTTTTACTCTCTATTTAAGAATAAACTATGCTTGCACGGGGTCCCAGGATAGCAAATAAAAAGCAGGCAAACCAACAATACACATCTTTATGTACTTCTCAGCAAAGACCACTATATCTAAAAACTAGGCCTAACCACTGTAAGCTTCATTGGGCTGGGATTTTCTGTACAGCCACTTCTCAGAGCTTCCCACACTAGTCTCTGTCTGGTTATCATCAAGCCACGTTGCGGCTTCAGAAGACTCAAGTCAAAAAGAAACAAGCAGAAACATTTGTGGGAACCTGAAGTCTATTCTAAAGAGGTGCCATTCTTACCGGTTCGCAGGTCTGAAGGGTGACCTTCTTCACATTCCCACTTCCGAAATCATTGACACAGATGGGACTTACGTCATAGCAATTGCCCGTCTGGGTTTGCTGGCACTGCTGGACCACTTGGACATGTTCCACTGGTTGGCTAACTTGGCACTGGTCAGACTGGAGGCCATATTGGTATTGCTTTTTCATTAAAAGAAACAGAATTCATTCAGAACTGAGGCATTGCACTCAAACCCTTCCCAGTCATAACTAGTGGTGGGCGAACCTGTCAATTTCAATTTATTTCTGTTGTCTCAGTTCTCCACATTTCCACATCTGTTTGCAATGTTTCATAAAGTCCTCGTGAAGATTCGCCAACATTATAGTGCACATTTTTGTCTAATATGCACTTTTTTTGCAAAGCAATTTTCCCTAATACAATGCATCTTTGTATATTTTGTATCTATACATTTTGTATATATTTGTATATATTATATAATGTTTACACTTACACACACACATTCTATATTCCATATTCCATATTCCATATTCTATATTCTATATTGGATATGTATATGTGTGTTTGTATATATGCATTTATAGGCACTCTTTGCCCTAGTATTTGCATTTTTGCACCTTAGTACATTATTTGAAACACCACCACTAGTTATTTAAATGCTTCTGAGTAGCCAAATGTGCTTCATTTGATACAGAGGGCTCACCCACACTTCAAGTTTAAACAGGTTTGTAAGGAATCCAACATGAGAGCTTTTTTCCATTATCTTTTTTTTAAATAAAAATTTTATTAGGAATTTAAACAAAACATATTATCTGAAAACATATCATCCTTAATTCCCCCATTTTTCTCCCTCCCCTTTTCCCCATTATCTTAATCTTGTATCTCCATTATAGCTTCTTCAGATGACCTTTGAAAATTAGAGCATGACACTGACAATGTTTTTCTAGAGAAGTCTTCGTTCTAGAGTTCCTTGATTGAGAGTCAAGACTCCTGAAGCATAATCCTGTGCACATTTACTCACACACTATGTACACTGGGTCTTATGCTCAGGTAGAGCATGCATCAGATTGCATCCTTAAAACAAGTTTGAAAATGGCCTAGAACTTCTGGTGTTGACATGTCCTTAGAGGACATGCCTTCCTCCACAGGGTGTCGGGTCTCCACGCTGGTCTCTAGGGCTAGGTCTCCATCCTCATTTTCCCCATGGAACACCATGTACCTGCCTGACCTGAGTTTTGCAGATTCAGCTCAGGAGGAGCTCTATGGGGGCGTCAAGATGATGCAGCTGCATGCTTGCTTAAGCAACCTGGAACTCAATCACTTTGTAGGCATCATAATCTTTAAGATGTGGAGTCAGATTAGCTGAGCTAGGGGGAAGGGTTGGAAAATATCCACCACTGTCATCTTTGATGTCAGTCTTCAGGTTGCCTCTGTTGCGAAAACACTAGCTGAGACCAAATTTTCTTGCTCTCTTGCTTCTGGCTTTTGGCCAGATTGGTGCTGCAGCCAAATACATGTAGGTTCCTGGTCAACATACAGACTCTGAAGACTCTAATGTGGTCATCCCAGATTGCAAACATTTTCTCTGCTCTGTAGTAGGCTTCATTAAACATTTGGTGCTGTCAAGCTAGGAATTCAAGACTCTACTTCTAGTTCAAAAGCTGGTGATTAGTTCTTACTGGCTGTATCTTCTTGGCCAGTTTTGTTTTAATGCAGCCTTTGCCAACCTGGTGCCCTCCAAATATTTTGTACTACAACTCCAATCAGTCTCAGCCAGCATGGATGCACTGGCTGGGGATGATGAGAATTATTATCCAAAACATCTGGAGTGCACCAGGCTGATGAAAGCTATTTTAGTACCCTAGCTCTGACCAGTTGCTGCTTCCTTGCCTACTGGAACTATTAAGCAAGGCTGCTGATAAATCCAAGCTCAAATGCTGAGACTACTGGTTTAGGTCTCTAGGCTTGTTTCTGTGCCTGGGTCTACATGCCAACCTGCTCCTTCAAACTTTGCCTACCTATCTGCCTACCTACCTTCCTGACCTGAGATTTTGCAGCTAGCTGAAAAGCCATTGCCTTTGGGAACTCCCTAGGACATATGTATTGCCTTTGTAGGGTGACTTATATTTCTTTCAAGGTTAGAATGGTCCATCTACACTTCCCTTCTCAACTTGCATATGTGGAAATAGATAGATATTCAAAATACACCTCCAGTACCCTTTTCCCCACAAGGAAACAAACTCCGAAAAAGTATTTCCCTGGAACATTATACTCCTGGGGGAAATGGGGATTTCAAAAACAATACTACCCATTCAGTCTTTAAAAAAGGTTTCCATTCATCTGTCGCAGGGACAGTGTTCATTGCAAAGGCAGGACTGAAAAGTCTGAAAAGAAACAGGTGCTTCTTTGTGTCCAGAAGATCAAACAATGGTGAAAGGGGAGAGGGTAGCAGATCTATTTAGGGATTCAGACAACTTAAACTTAGCTCTGTTCTTATTGGCTCCTGGCAGCAATCTTTAGATCTGAGAAAACTACTTTTAAATGTTATGAGTTTGGGGGGTTTTCTGGTGAGGGTTCCTCTTAAAAGCTAGGGACACTTACCTGATCTGGATTTAGCAGTTCATATTTTCTTATTGTCTTTTCATATATCACCTTATTTCCATCTCTCAGAAGTGGAGACAGGGGCTCCTGCAAATATAAAACAGCCATTACATGTTTGCATAACAGCACTTGTGTGATTCAAATCATCATCAGCAACTAGGAAATAAAAGGGGCTGTCTCTATTTGAGTTCCAGATGGAGATGTTAAGATGGAGTACAGCGATATTGTGCGGAACATTTTCCCCTCAGGACCGTTTCCTGACGCTGGGGGGGGTTTTTTCTGCGGGAGTAGGGGAATTCATTATTTTAAAGAAATGCATTGTTTCATAAAATTAACTGGTAACATAATGAATAGATACAACAACAGTTAAATTGGGCGATTAGGAGAAAAACAAAAATCAAAGTTGTAATTAACTTTTTTCTCATGAGACTATCCCTAGGGAGCACATATATTTATGTACACAGCTCTCTAGGCAGGCAAAAAATAATAAGGCTTGGTGGAATTTTTAGCAGCTTCAGCTTTCTTAAAAAGCAAAATAACAGAAAGTGAGTTGCCATGACTTAAAACCAGGGCCAAGGCTACAGGAAGTCTTTTGGGGGCCACATTCTAGCAGTGGGAGGCACCAGAGGGAAAAGTAGGCAGAACAATGGATATGACTCTTCTCTTTAGGTTCCATTTCACCCACACAAGAGCCAGGAAGTTCTGTATGTACACAAAGCCTCTTTCTACTCTCCATCCTCTGTTCAGGCAAGCAAGAGGCATTGGTGGTGAGGCGTGCGGCCTCAGGAGAGTACTGAGGGTAAGATATGGGCTAAAGGCCTGAGGATATCCTCCTCAGTTTAAAACACTCCATCTGGCTGAGAGAGAGAGAAGAAAGATCCACTTCATTGGTTCTGCTACGAGTTTAGTTAGTATTTGACTCCTCCTCTCGCTTAACTGCCACCTAGTAGTAGCCATTCAATCAGGCTGAAGTGAAGGGAGAGATGGGAAGCAGGGTCCACACCCTCAGTTCACTTAATTATTTTGTTTGTTTGTTTGTTTGTTTGTTTGTTTGTTTGTTTGTTTGTACATACCCCGCCTATCTGGCTGGGCTTCCCCAGTCACTCTGGGCGGCTTCCAAAAAGATATTAAAATACTGTAATACATCAAACATTAAAAGCTTCCCTAAAGAGGGCTGCCTTCAGATGTCTTCTAAAAGTCTGGTACTTGTTGTTCTCTTTGACATCTGATGGGAGGGCGTTCCACAGGGAGGGCGCCACTACCGAGGAGGCCCTCTGCCTGGTTCCCTGTAACTTGGCTTCTCACAGTGAGGGAACCACCAGAAGGCCCTCAGTGCTGGACCTCAGTGTCCGGGTAGAACGATGGGGGTGGAGACGCTCCTTCAGATATACTGGTCCGAGGCACTTGAGGGCTCAGCTTCATTTGAAACCCCCTCAACTGTCATCTAGCCACAGCTATTTCATCAGGCTACAGAATAAAAAGTCAAGAAAACAATATCGGGCCTTCCTCTCACTGAACAGCTTATTTTCAAGCTGGTCATCATAAGAACTTGATAACTTTACACACTGATGCCTGAGTTTCCTTCTTTTGATTTCCCCTCATCTTTTTTTCCTTTCCTGTTGTGACTGAAAATTTGAGGACTGTTTTGTTTGCTATTGATTTCCCTAGGAGCTTTAGTGGCTAAATATCAGTGTAGAAAGCTTTATTTAATAAACATTTCTTTTAAAAATGTTTACAAGTTATTTCAATGAAATAACTTCCAAGTAAAGCCTGGGATCTTTGCACTGCTTTTTAAGGCTGCAATCCTAACTGTGTCTATTCAGAAGTAAGTCCCATTGAATTGAATGGGGTTTGCTCCCAGGAAACTGGAGTTGGGACTTAGACGGCAATACTAGACATACTTTCCTGAGAAGAAGCCCTTCTGGACACAATGGAATTTATTTCCAAGTAAACATTCATAGGAATGTTCTGCAAAGTATGCCTTGTTGATTGCTTTTTAATCAATATTTTCAGTTCAACCACTTTTGACTATTTGAAAAAGGTATATAGCACATAAAGGTTAATGTGTCATGGTTGTTTTCTTTTCTTTTTTCATTTTGTTTTACTAATAAATATGACATGCTAAATGAGATCTCAGATTAATTCAAAGAAGTGACAAATTTTCAGATTTCAGATTGTTTTGAGGGAATCCTAAATCCCTCTGCTAGTGAGCCTGAATTCACTGCTACTGGCACAAAAGGGAAAAGGAAAAAGCTGAAAGGGGAAGGGAATATAAGGGTTTGAATGAACCTGTCCTGAATATAAGGGTTTGAATGACTCTGCCCTGTAACAAGAGTATTAAATCATGCAAAAGTATATCAAACCTTGCCAAACCCCAATAACAGCTTGGACCCAGCTTTTGGAGAATAGGCGCTGTGGGTTAAACCACAGAGCCTAGGACTTGCCAATCAGAAGGTCAGCGGTTCAAATCCCCACAATGGGATGAGCTCCCGTTGCTCGGTCCCTGCTCCTGCCAACCTAGCAGTTTGAAAGCACGTCAAAGTGCAAGTAGATAAATAGGTACCACTCCAGTGGGAAGGTAAATGGCTGTATGCCGGCTCCCTCGGCCAATAAAGCGAGATGAGCACCCCAACCCCAGAGTTGGCCACGACTGGACGTAATGGTCAGGGGTCCCTTTACCTTTACCTAACCATTATGAAAGCAACAAAGTTTTCTTACCTGGCCAGGATTCTCCAATATAACCCTCCGGACACTGCCTTGGGAATAAGGAGACAATTTCAAGGACGGAGATTGGACTTCCTGCAGGGAAGAGAGAAGGTAAACATTTAATATGGCTGTGCAGTAAAATAGAACTCCTCCAAGGGGAGTGGAATCCTCAATGCTTTTCCTTGAAACCAAGCAAGCAGATTACCCCTTAGCAGTTGGTCAACAGCACTATGACTATGCATATCCATTTAGACCAGTGCTTTCCAAATGTTTCATGTTGGTGACACACTTTTTAGACATGCATCATTTCACAACACAGTAATTCAGTTTTACTAGCAAACTGGAGGTTAAATTAACCCCTTTCCAGCCCATGGCTGTCAACCGTCCCTTATTTGGCGGGAAACTCCCTTATCCCAGCACCGTTTCCCGCTGCTGTCCCGGATTGATGATGTCCCTTAAATTTCCCGGGTTTCAAAGGAAGCAGCTCCTCTCCCTCCCTCCCTGCTGTCCAGGGAGGAGGGAGGCTCCAACTGTGTTGCTTGGCTGCATTGCTCACCCAATAAGGAGTCTAAGAACGACTGGGGGGTGGAGCTTGCATGCCTTGTGCCGATCAAATCGGCCGCGTTGCCTGGGAACTCGCCTTTGCTCAGCACTTCCCAGCGGAGAGGTGATGGTGGTTTTCCTTGCTGCATCCCCTTTGCCGGGTTGCTGCGCTGTGGGAACCACCGCTTGAGGCTTTGTTTGGCTGCTGGTTGACTAAAATCCCTTATTTTGGCTGCTGATGCCTTATTTTCGAGGCTGCTGGTCCCTTATTTTCAAATCTGTAAGTTTACAGCTATGTTCCAGCCCCAGGAGGAGCATGGGGAGCATTCACGTGATACACTTACACACTGCAGCCGACACAAACATGTCGCAACACACAGTTTGGAAAGCTCTTACTTAGACACTAAGCCCCACTGAGTTCAGTGCAGCTTTCTCCCAGTGAGATAGGAGGGGTAGCAAACATGGTGCCTTACAGATATTGTTAGACCCCAACCCCCATCAGCTCCAGCCAGCGTGAGAAGTAGGTACTGCATGATTTGTGTAAATGCATGGCATAACTTGTGATGTGTAACTGTTAGTGGGGTGAATGCTGCATTTTGTGAGTTAGGATGTGCCTTATCAAAAGAAAGGCAGTGGAAGGAAAGGGCCCTTGATTCTAAAGTTGTTTTCAAAATTAATTTTGCTTTGCTTTTCAAGAGAGCATTGTTTTATTACTTTGTTATCATTTAATTTTGTACTGCACTGTATTTATATTGTAGTTTCTCAATGTCTTTATATATACAATTCAAACAAACATACAGTGGTACCTCGGGTTACAAACACTTCAGGTTACAAACTCCGCTAACCCGGAAGTAGTACCTCAGGTTGAGAACTTTGCTCCAGGATGAGAATGGAAATCGCGCAGCGGCGGCAGTGGGAGGCCCCATTAGCGAAAGCATGCCTCAGGCTAAGAATGGTTTTGGGTTAAGAACGGACCTCCAGAATGAATTAAGTTCATAACCTGAGGCACCACTACATTGCATTTGTCATTTTGTAAACTGTTTAAGACTGTTTTAAAAATTAAGTGGTATATAAATATACGAAATAAGTAACAAAAGCATATCAATAGCACCATGTTGGGTATTCCTGGTTAGGGATTGAAGGTGCTGTCAATTTCGTTTGTCTGTTTCTCATTGTTCCAATATTAAATTCATTTCTTCATCTTTCTACAGCAATTTGCATTAAAAAAAAACCTCCTGAAAATTCACCAGGATTTTAGTGCAAACGTCTTGTAATAAACAATTTTATGTGTCACACAGTTTCGAGTAATTTTTGCAAGCATTTTTTGTTGTTGTTGCTAATATAATGCATTTTGTCATGCTATTTCCGCTAATATATTTGTTAAGCACACTTTCCCCTAAAATATCCCTTTTGTAAAAATTGCTTAGTTAGAAGAACTGCATCACAAAATTTGGGTATGTGCAGATTTCCAAGGATGGGTATACTTCGGCTCTCATATTGTTTGGGAATGTGTGGATTTGACACATTCACCTCTACTTCTGGTAGAAAGGATTGCTGCTTAAGGGCTGTTGTAAAAAGAGCATTACCCTGCAATACATTTCTTGGCTATGTACAGAAATCAGTTTGCAAATTCAGTGATGAAAATAAGTTGACACAACCAGAAAGTAGGAGTTGCATTCCTTATGCAAACTGCTAAACCTATTGAGAGCAGCTTTAGGGCCCCTCCAAGCCTTGCTGGATAGCTCAGTTGGTTAGAGAACGGGGCTGATAAGGCCACAGTTGTAGGTATATTCTGCAACACACATGTTGAGATTCCTGGATTTCAGGGGTTGGACTAGTCACAAGATGACCCTTGGAACCCCTTCCAACTCTATGATTCTGTGTTCTTGATACAATAATAGTGCAATAGTGGTGGATTCCCCACCCCCAGTTTTAATTTGTTCTGTGATGCTTCTCCATTGCTTAACGTTGGCTGGATCACGCCCCCAAATTAAATTTGATATTCTTTATGCTGCCATGACTCATTCCAACCATCAAACTATTGTTTAAAAGCAAGGACCCTGTTTGTTGCATATATATTTTGCAAGAAGGCATGGTCCCTTATTAGATAACAGCCATTTCAAAGTAGGTCAACTGATCTCATGCACAGAATTAGTGCATCTCTCTCTCTCAAGCAAACACACACACACACACACACACACTGTGCGAAAAGCCTGGAGCAACTTTTCAAGCTGCCTCCTATAACAGATGAGTCAGAACAATAATTCGCTGCAGAAAAGGATTTTAACTAAATGCCAATTATTATAAATTAGAAAACCTCAAAGGTAGGAGTGTTGCTGACTTGCCACAGAGGTACAAAGATGTCTCCCTCCCTCTCTCCCTCCCTCCCTCTCTGCCTCCCACTGTTCTTCCAGTTATGATGATAAAAGTTTGCATTAAGTGAAGTAAGCTAAAGTTGGGTGCAGGAACTTTGTTGACAATGCCTCCAAGCACAATGGTAGCACACAAGCTTGTAGTGCAGGAGGTCGCTTGTTCAGTCCTTGGCTTCTCCCATTCAAAGGACCGAGTCACAGGAGATGTGAAAGACCTCTGCTCAGGACCGTTGCTCTCCAGAGTTTCAAGGCAGGGTTCGCTCCCATCCCCACCTGGAGACGCCCGGGATTGAACCTGTAAACTCCTTCCTGCAAAGTAGATACTCCACAACTGAGCTATGCCCCTTCACCTTTTCTCATCTCTCTCTTCAGTGCCCAGAATCTAAAACCTAAATTATCAGGACAGAGGCCTGTCTTTTGCTTAAGACTCTTCCAAGAAACACTATGTTGTTTAAATAGGCCCAGTATACCTGAAGGAGCGTCTCCACCCCCATCGTTCTGCCCGGACGCTGAGGTCCAGTGCCGAGGGCCTTCTGGTGGTTCCCTCATTGCGAGAAGCAAGCTACAGGGAACCAGGCAGAGGGCCTTCTCGGTAGTGGCGCCCACCTTGTGGAACACCCTCCCATCAGATGTCAAAGCGATAAACAACTACCTGACATTCAGAAGACATCTTAAGGCAGCCCTGTTCAGGGAAGTTTTTAATGTGTGATATTTTAGTGTATTTTTGGTTTCTGTGGAAGCCGCCCAGAGTGGCTGGGGAAACCCAGCCAGATGGGCAGGGTACAAATAAATTATTATTATTATTATTATTATTATTATTATTATTATTATTAAATGATATACAGGTAACTTGCACCTTGTGCAGGTGTTACTTTCCAGGGATGACGCCCATATGCAAACGTGTGTATACTCAAATCACCCCTTTTGAACCACCCCAGTGCGAGCAATTTTAACGCAAGGCAGAGAGCTTTGCCTTCTCAGCTCTTGGAGGTTCTTGTGTGAGAACTTGCGGGACCATCTAAGATCTCATGAGAGCCTCCCAGAGCCTGGTAAGCAAACTGCGTAAAGTTGAAATTGCACATGTTAAACACGCGTAAGTTGCAGGTGATCTGTAATTGTAATTGCTTTAACCGTTATAAATTACAAGATGTATGTTCCAGTGGTTGCATACCGGGGACAGACAGGTGGCAACAAAGAATGGACCAAACCTTGACTTTGACCAGCTGCCTTCCACTTCCGCCAATGCTCCTTAAGGGCTTCAGAAGGGGTGGGGACCTGTGGCCCTCCCAGATACTGCTAAATTCCAGCGGCCACCAGCTCCAACCAGAAGGGCCAGTGGTCTGAGAAGATGGGAGTTGCAGCCCAGCCCTCCGGAAGTTGTTTGACTACAACTCCCAACAGCCCCAGTTGGGATGGTCAATGGCCAGGGATGATGGGAGTCTACAGTTTTCCCACCACCAGACTCAAAGAACCAGTCTGGCCACCTCCTCCTTATAATTGACTTCATTTTCTGTGTTTTACTTTTTTGGGTATATTCTGCAACATGGCACTAGCACAACCATAGTGCATTAGTAATGGGTTTGTACCGGACTGTCCACACATCATTCTGCTTTATTAGTTCTTCTGTGATGGTCCCCCAACATTACTGCATCTAGAGCAGGACCCTTGCACTATGGCACAACAACAGCCCAGGACAAAACAACAACAGCCCTCATTTGTGGTATTAAAAGTTACAGGATTTCGGGAGCAATTCACGGGACATACACTGGTAGGAAACAACACAGTATATGCACCCCAAAACTTCTGCAGGTGCAAAGAGTCTTGAAAGCAGGAGTGCCCATAACCGCCTTGATACAAAGCATCATGAGGACACACAAAAAAGGACTTCTGGAGGGGCTAAAAGATTAAGTGGAAGCACGACCCAGTTCTCCAGTCCACTGCTCCAAACTGCCCCACTGGCCAAATTAGGTGTCAGTCATCATATTAAATTCAAACTGTGGCCAATTCTCCAAAAGAATCCTGGGAACTGTAGTTTAAGGATGCTGAGGATCATAGCTCTGTTAGGTGCGAACTACAGTTCCCAAATTCTTTAGGGGTAGCCATGTCCTTTAAATGTATGGTGTGTACACAGCCTGTACTCAGGTATATAATAATAATAATAAACATTTCATTCATATTCTCAAACAACAGCAAACAGTTTTCAGCAGATCCTCATAAACTTGTCCAGACAGCGCCCTGTAGCCTCAGGGGCCTGGGAAATAAAGAAGTCATACTTTTAAGCTTCTCAGCTTAAGCAGAGTAAGCTGCAAAAATTATTGAGCCCGTCTCGTATCGGCCCACAAGCTCATATTGGTTGCAGGGAATGAAAGAAGATATTAAAGTTGAATCAAAGTCTAATCTTTGGAGATTTATAAGGATGGGTTTCCAAATCCTGTAGAGAATAAGATACTTAAGAAGCCCTGCGGGGTGTTTCTCTGAACTAGGAAGATGCTTGCCAGTTTCCCAAAGTAAGGAAGGCTTCAATTTTGCCAAACCTGATTCCAGTCAGCTAAGAGCTATTTCACAGGAGGGACTGAGTCCCACATATGATTGTACCAGAAAATGTCTAATGGCCATCAGAATTTTGCAAACGGAATTTATGAAAAAGTTAGATCACTTAAGGCCAAACTAGATTAGAAGGGGAGACTTATCTGTTTACTTAGTGTAGATTTCCCTAGCCTTACCACAAAGGCTGGGAACGAATCTTGACCCACCAGCGAGACCAAGTCGACCCACATGTCAATTTTCTCCCAACCACAGCCACCTGCCCACTGGGGCTGTGCTATAAATCGATATATTGTCTGATATCGAGTTTTAGATCGAATCGTGATAACCTTTTTTTAAAAAATGATTTTGCAATTTATCGTACCATATTGGCACGAATATAAGCCACACCTGCAAATAAGCCGTGCCTTTAAAATTCATTGGGGGGGGGGAGAAAAAATATAATACCCAAATATAAGCCGCTCCCTTGAAATTCTGCAGGCATTCACACCCATAAATGGCAAATGTTCTGTTTTACTGTATGTCTGTTTCAGCAGCAATATCATAAAAGCCAATTTTTGTCACAAATTGAAGTCGCACTTTAACTTTTCATGGTCAGAATTTGGGGGGGAAATGTGGCTTATTTTAAGGCCAATTTGGTATATCCTGTCTGTGGTATTAAAAAATCGCAATACTTGAAAAACCAGGAAGCCGATGCTTCTTCCTGTGTGTGCAGCCCTTGGTCGTAATTCCACCTCAGCTCTTCCTGCCTCCTGCAGCAACATGAAACACCTACAAATCACTACAGCAGGCTGACTAAAATATCGCCCAGCAGATATCGCCAAACAGAGCTTTGGGAACCGGTTAGCAGTCATTGTCAGACATCCTTCCCTCTGCCTCCTGCAGGAGAAGCACATCGGTACAAATTGCAACAGAACCTTTGATATCTATGCTACTAATTACTTCTACAGATTTAATTTTAAAGAAAATGTGCTATTATTGGTAAAGTACTGCTATAACAGAACAGTTGTAACCATATGTTAAGTAAAAATTTATCGGTTTTAGAGTTAGACCGATAAGTACCAGTTGCCAGGACATTACCAGGTTCACCTTTACATGGCTCCAGCCTTATTTCAGATATTGTGATATACTGAAATTTTGCAATGTTTAACTGGTGATATATTGTGATGTTGAGAACTAGATATTGCCCAGTCCTGCCGCCCATCAGCTGCCATTATTTATGATGTCACCTAATGGGAAGGAGGGAGAGGTTAAATCCTGCGTTGACTGTGTGTGCCTGTTCCCAGGGCAGCCAAACTGAGCAGTTCTGCAGGATTCCCGGAAGACCCATTCCTGGGTGATTAAAGGAACGGTTTGCATCTCAACCCCCTGCTAAAATGAAGGGAAATAAATTTATTTTTAGTAGCACCTTGCACCATTCAGATTTGGCCCGGAAGCCCAATCCCCATAAGGATCAGGCCCATGAACCAAAAGGATGCCCTGCCCCTGCCCTGCCAGTGGTGTAGCGTGCCCCGGGCACAAAATGGTTAGGGGGCACAGAATTTCAGCACCCAGTACTGCCTCAGTACAGCTTCCGTCACTGGACTCCATTGAAAACGGCTCCTCCAAACGAACCAGGAAGTTACCTGTCCAGACAATCTCTACAGCCACTGAAGAAAGCCCCTGCAGTGTGAGGGAATCAAGACCCTCTGGGCAGCTGGGAAGATGGCAATTCCTGCTCAGGCTGCTGTACCACCCCTCAGACTGCATATGGCAGAATGCAGGCCATCTGTTCTGTTTAACAGGTTTGCCTAACAGGTAGAGATCACAACTGAGCAGGCAGAGGCAGCCTCTCTCACAAAGCTGATTCCATCAGGCTCGGCTGTTCCATCCAAGAAATGCAACACTCCCAAAGAATATTAGGGAATTAATATGCATTGGTTCAACTCTCTAATGACCTCCCGTCATTGAAACAGGGGGAGCTTGTGGGTTACCCTCACAAAGACCTCTACCACCATGCCCAGCACCTAATCCTCCCACAGATTCAGAGCAGAGTCTGAATGGCATGATTTGAAGGAACGGAGGTGCATTCACGAGGCATGTTGGCGGTGCTAGCCCATGTGGCCTCGTTGCCTTCCATGTCCTTTCCACATGTGGCTGGGATCATTTCTTTTGTATTAATGGGAGCCTAGGTCTGAGGGGTGGATCAACAACATGGCAGGTTCAAAAAACCAAGGCAGAACCAAGGAGGCAGCATGCACACCCTAGAGCAGGCCCACCCATGTAAAACTAGCAATGCTACCCAAACTCAAAAGTGGTTCGAAGGTCAAATTTAATAGGTTTCAAAATGAGCAGGTATCTAACAAGCATGGGTCTCTCTCTCTCTCTCTCATGCAAAAAAAATTATTACAGGATTATGGGGAGATGGCAAACATTCAGCTGAGTATATACTGTGGGTTTTGGCAAACAGTGAGACAGTTATGTTTTCCAAGGGGCAAATTTGCCCATTCCTATGTAAAACATACAAATCTTCTGGAACTGCATCACTTCAGGACGCATGGTAGGAGCAGGGTTATATTATTAAATCAGTGGTAGACAACCTGGCACCCTCCACATGACATCAGATTACAACTCCCATCAGCCCCAGCCAGCATGGGGCTGTAGCCCATCAAGATCTGGAGGGCTCCATGTTGGCCAGCCCAGGGCCAGCCCACTCATGAGGCAAGGTGAGGTGACCACAGACCCCCTTTGTTCCTGATGTAGGTCTTCACACATCCTTTCTTCTCTGGCAGGGAGGGCAGCACTATTTTGTGGTACGCCTCAGGTGCCAAAATGTATTTGGCCAGTCCTGGTCATCCTTGTACTAAATGCTCCCTCACATGGAAAACAAAACAAAACCCTGCCTTTGAAAAAACTAGTCTTTCCTTTCTCTTCCTAGCATTATAGTTTTCTTGGCTCCAAATGTCTGAGCACCTGATCCCCAACTTGTTTTCGAAACTGACATAATCCAAAGATAGTTGTACACTGACTGCCTTCAAAACGGTAAAGAAAGTAGCAGTCTAACAACGTAGAACGGACACTCCAAACCGATGACCTCCCCTGCTCTTAAGGGAGATTTTTCTGGCACTACTAGTTGGACAACATATCTGAGCTTTGAGACTCGCATTCCACTCCTTTCATTTCAATTGTGACCTGGCTGAATAACGTTGCCAACGCATGGAGCAGATCCCTCACCTGCAACCACCTCTAGCCGTTCCTTCCCAATCTTCTCCTCCCGAGTAGACCATGTACACTTTGTGGAAACTCAGGAGCCAGTTAATGCTGATGGCATTCAGTTCCTCCCCAGATGACAGGTAACATTCTATGAGTTACCTATCAAATGAACCATCTTTTCTGGCAATAGCAATATGCCTTCAATTGGGGATTGATAGAAAGTGATGTCCAAACAGGTTGCCATCCTGAGGGATGGCAGTTAAGGCAGGGATGGGAGACAAGTTTTCCATCTTTCCAGGGTCACATATCAATTGTGGGCAGGGCCAGAGGCACTATTACTAGTGCGGTCTAAAGAAGACAGACAGACAGACAGGACAGCTTAGTCAGTAAAGCATGAGACTCTTAATCTCAGAGTTGTCAGTTTGAGCCCCATGTTGGGCAAAATATTCCTGCATTGAAAGGGGTTGGGATAGATGAGCCACGTGGCAACTTCCAACTCTATGATTCTGGTTGTTGGGTTGGCATCTTTTTTGCCACACACACACCCCTTATCTCTCTTTCTTGCATTCTTCTGCAAACACTTGAGAAAGTTTCCCGGGTTGATTTATCCTTGCCATGCAAACATTATAAGGCCCAGGAGCTCAGACAGAAAAGGTCAGACCAACCAACATTTAAGAACTGCAGCCATCAGCACTGAACTTCTGTGCAACCTTCAAAGGGCCATATACTTGTGAATGGGCTGGGCTTTGGAGTTCTGGTAGATGAGAAGCACGCACTTCACTCATCACATGGAGACTAAGGGCAAAAGCTGGTAGAGCGATAAGTGTTAGTTTTGGCTTTGTGCCACAAGCTAGTGTCTATATGCAATGTATTAGGGCCGGTCCTACCATTAGATGGAGTCAGATAGTTACTGTTAAGTTGTGGGTGAACATATCAGACGACACAGCAATTCTTCAAACAGCTCTTGTTTATTCACAAGCCCAGAACAGAACAGGGCTGACGGGTTCAGCCAACCTGCTTATATAGAGCTCAACTACAAAGCAACAGTAACAACTTTCTGTAACTATCCAATCACTGAACATCACTTTCAATTCCTTATTTGCATATGTGGACCTGAGTGAAAACTATCTACAGTCTCCCCCTGCTGGCCCAGGGTGAGAACTTCAGTACATAACAGTTGCCTCAGGCAGCTGATTTCTGGGGCTCGTGAAAAGGCAGCAAATTGTTAGTTCTTTGAAATGCTGTTGTATTTTTTGCTCCCCAAGAGGAGGACTTGTGGGTTTTCCATCTCAGCCATGAAAATGATTTGGCTGGCCTTGGGCACTACACACCTTGAGCTGGGGGGACAGTTGGTGCCATTTGCTTCTCTGCTCTAGACGGCAAAATGTTTTGGGTTGGTCCTGAGGTGTCACAAGCGTAGCTGCAATGAGATTCTATTATTGTTATTAATATAGGAAGCTTCCTTAGAATGCATATTAGGACCAATAATAAGATAAATTAGGAACACAGAAGCTGCCTAATACTGAGTCAGACTATTGGTCCATTGAGCTCAGTACTGTCTACACGGACTGGCAGCAGCTCTCCGGGGTTTTAGGCAGCCCTACCTGAAGACGCCAGGGATTGAAGCTAGAGCCTTCTACATGCAAAGCAGCTGCTCTAGCACTGAGCTACAGCCCTCTCCCCAGTAATAATATTGTGTGTACTATCAATAAGGAAAACTTACAAAGTAGGAAAAACACTCATAAATGAAGGCTGTGATTCTAAGTACACATATTAGGAAGGAAACCTCAATGAATACATTGGGACTTATTTCTTGATCGTGCTGTAAGTTCCTTATGACAGTAAGGGAAAATCTACAAGATATGACTAGGTCTGATATATAAACCATAGTTTGTGCTAAAAGAGTTTTGATATATTGAGTCTATAGCACTGACAAGATTTCTGTTCAAATGCTCTCTTTCAGATAAGCAGAAACTAGATTCAGGATGACCTTTACTACTTCTGTAATGAGAGAGCATTCATCTTCAGTTTTTAGAATGTCAAAAAATGTTCAACTCTGGCATTTTAAGCTCCAGTGACAAAGGCCAACCAGAAATATTGATTTTTCTATAAATCTCTCTCTCTGGGTGCAGAGATCAGAATGCGACAAAAGGGTTGGGGGAGCAGAAAGTTTCAAATTCATAGAATTTTTAGACACCCGGTGACCGGGTGAGGATTTTTCCAGACACAACAGAAGAACATAAACAAAGAACTCTCCAAGACAACACTTCATTTTAAGGGTGCAGGAAAACTAAACTTATTTTAGTAGCCATAGAAACACACCTGCTGCATTTTGTTTCAGACTTGTCTCCAAGACTGAGCTGGGGAAACAGGTTTTGTCTGGTTTTAGGAGCTGGCTGAGCACTGACTGGCCAGTACTTGTGATGACACAAACCCATTCCTTCAGTCTAGAGCAAATAGTATATGTGGGTGTGTTTTAAAAGTTGCCAAATGATCTTCAAGAAAAAGGCAGACACGTAATGCATGGAGGGAAGGTTCAACAGTGACGATGATTAAATCAGCATTGAAGTTGGTGTCTGCTTTGTCAATGGCAAAGATGGGGAAGGGTTAAAAGCTCCTTGTTTTCTTGTTTTCTGCTCCTTGTTTTTGTACACAGCATAAATGAAGTAGTTCCAAGTGCCCTAGACTAGTTCCCAGTTAATGAGCCAGAGGCATAAACTGTACCTACCACATTGCCAGGTGCAATGCAGGCAAGCCAGATCCTATTTATCTGAATGGGATTAGTGTACTAAGCATTGCCATTTTCATACGTCCCATACATTAAACATTGTATGCAATGCTAAGAGCAGATTCATTAAAATTCATGAGCATGACCAGGTTCATTAATTTCAATAGTTCTACTCGGAGCAGAACTTAGTTGCAAACAACCCTATGTTATGAACATCACCAAAGTGTGTATCTCTCTAGGGTCATCAGTGTTGGTGATGAAGGGCCTTCTGTTTGATAACTGGGGTTAGATATTACCATTGCAATGCAGAAACATAACACAGATTATAATATTAGCTCTGTCTGGGCCTCACAGGATATATAGCATGGGCCTTCTTTTATTTTCTTTTTAATTGATTTTTAATTTCAAGTAACAAAACATAACCATACAAGGAGAACAGAGCTTATTAGTTGTATGCCATTTGAGGTTAGGTATTGCTATACTTCTTTCTTCGGCTTCTAAAGGGTTTTATGAGGTAGCCAAGGCCTCTTGCTTACATGAATAAAATTCAGTATTATTTTTTTGCCAATTATTCACATGAGAGACAGGTATGCTTGTTGGCAGTGTTATTTTTCTAGAAAAAGAGGTGCCGGAACTCACCATGAACACCTACCTCTCTTGTTCTCTTAGAATGGCAATGGCACCCACCTGAGAGGTGCCAGAACGGAGTTCCAGCAAGTTCCAATAAAAAAAAAGGCCCTACTGCTGGTAAGACTTGGAATAAGTAAAGAAGGTGCAGAAATTGCATCGTTTTTGTTGTAGAAACTATGTCCAACCATGAGACTGTGAGCTTTGACCAATTTCTGAGCTTAGTTGTTAAATATTTTAGCAAATGAGAAAAGTTCAATTTCTCTAGTTAAGACAGATTATTCGGTACATTCTCTCTCAGGTATTTAAAAGAAGCACTACAGAGTTTCAGGCCAGTTGTTTTGTGCCAATGCAGTTGTTGGTTTGGCAGGTTGTGTATCAATTCAGATTTAGTGAAGCTATCAGTGAACCCAAATATCTTGCTATATATAGCAAGTTGGTAAATAATAGCAGGTAACAAGGTTTCAGGATCAGAAAAGAATAGTGCAACATCATCTGTGAACATACTGATAATATAGGTTTATCCAAATAATTCAAAAACATTTTGCATCATCCTCTGCTTTCAATGTCAAAGCTAAGGGTTTCATGGTCGAGGCAAAAAGCAGGGGAGGTAGTCAGCAGCCTTGCTTCATGCCCAGGTCAATAGGAAATGTTGAAGAACATTCCCCATTCATTAAAACTTGGACCACTGACCCATAGTAAAAATTATAAAGCATATCAACCCAGGATGCACTAATACCAAAGGAATGCAGAATTTCAAAGAGATATTACCAGTCTAAACAATCAAATGCCTTGACTGTATCCAGCATCAGCAGAACAGTAGGTTATGGACTTCAGAAAATTGTATTGAGAACTCCTCTAATAGGAAGGCTATGGTTCTTTAATTTATGAATCTGACTTCATCATGGTGGACATAGTTGGGTAAAATTTCTGAATGCCTACTAGCCAGTATGCCTGTAAATAATTTAGCATCCATATCAATCAATGAAATAGGTCTTTATGATTCAACTTATTTGAGGTCTTTTTGTGGTTTGGGTATAACTGTGATAACTGAGGTTTGCCTTCCTATATCTTTAAAGTTCAAGTACATTAAGAGATATGAATGAAAACAAGCAAGAGCTGCAGCAAAATGTCAGACCCTCCACATGTTCTTATTTTTCAGGGACAGTCCTGGATTTACTGAAGCTGTCCCAGTTTCTGATTTGATCCCAGAAAGTCCCACTTTTCCTTACAACATCCCTATTTTCATCGGAAAAATGTTGGAGGGTATGAAATGTTACAGTGCAGACTGCACCTGTTTCAGGGTCCCAGCCAGTCAGACATGCCTTATTCCAGGATAATCCATCTCATTCTATCTCCCTTGTTTTTCATCCCCGCTTAGAGTCAGAGAGCCATCATTCTGCAGTCACTGCAAACAGTAGGGTTTTTCACTGAGCCTGCTGCTACTTCCTTTTTATTGTGCTTGAACAGTGCCAATTTGACTTCAGACAGATCCACAACCAGAGAATGATTTTTCTGTTAATATATACAGGATGATACACAATCTGCATTTACGCCCAGTTGCTCAGTCAGAAGCAAGCAGACTCTCTCCTTCCAGAATACTGGCCAAAAGGGGCAAAGACAATGTTAGGTTCTGAAATATCTATGATAGGTTTTGTTTCATGCCCAGCTTGTACAGAGAGAGATTACAGATGGACAGGTTCAACATACCAAGATGTTAAGAAAGGCTGCAGACTAGCTCAGTAGCACAGTATCTGTCTAGCATGCAAAAAAAATCCCAGGTTCAGTCCCCAGCAGTTCTGGGTAGATCTAGAGGGGGAAACACTCTCCACTGCCAATCAGCGCAGGCGATATTGAGCTGAATGGTCCAAGGATCTGACTCAGAATAAGGCAGCTCCCTATATCCCCATGAGATCCATATTTAGCACAAATGTCAACTCTACACATGCTTTCTTCTCTCAAGTCTGCTGCACTTTGGTAATTTTTTAATGACACAAGAATTCAGTGCAGTAAGACGATTCAGCTGCCAAGAATTACCCAGAGGTGGAATGGGCAATGTGAAGGAGGAGTGGGAAAGGATGGCTTGGGCAGGAGCAAGAGAACTGCTGGTGAGGTACCATCCCCTGCCTCTGGGAACAACTGAAGTCACATCCACACACGGAAACCTGGTGCTTTACATGTATGGCGCAGAGGTCACCAAAGTCTGTGGCTTTCCCCAGTCATCAGCTTCCATGATTTCCCTTTCTCCAGATGGAGTGGGCTGCCATCCGAAAGGTCAATTGTGGAGGAAGGAAAAACCCATGCATCTGACAAATCCACCGAATGCAGTTGCAGGGAGTTACCCTGCCTGACGTTTAGAGTTGACATACCTCCTTCCTCGCAACATCGGGACAGCCCAAAAAGCTGATGTGGCACAACACACCTACACAAGTTGTTTTTTTTTATTTTAAAAAATCATGTTTAGCGGACAATACATTATTTCCTTTGGAATTAGCAGAAACTAACTTTCCACAGTATGCTGAGTACTTGCCCCCTGATTTTAACTAATAGCCACAGCAGAGTTATCTGGTTTGCATGCCAAAGGTCCCAGCTTCAATCCCTGGCATCGCCTGGTAGGGCTGGGGAAAGCCCCCCCCCCCATCTAAAAACTTTGGAGAGCCACTGCCAGTCAGTTCACACATTACACTAAACCAAACCATGGTTTAGCACGAACAAGAGAGCATGCTGGCTCCCAAGACGCTGATCGCTCCTCCCTGGCTGTTCTGCTGCTGAGCTAAGACATGGCTGACTAGGCATGATGTGAAAACCAGGCCAAGCGAGTAGAGTTGGCAACCTGTAGCTTACATGGACCAATGGTCTGACTCAATAAAAGGCAGGTTCCTTTGATCCTATGAACAGTAGCAATTCTGAAAAAGCAGATTTGGATAAAATTGTTCAGATCAGTCAGAATCCAATTATCCTCATTGGTGGTTGCATTAAAATGAAGCTGTTGCGCCAGCAAAACCTTTAGATGTAGTTAGCAAATCACAAAGCCCTGCAGCTAACCCTGAATGGACTGTCCCCTAAGCAATCTTTAAACATTGCGCTACTGCAAGTAATTGTAAATTTCATCATACAGTACTCTCCCAGTTCTGCCTTCTACATCTAGATGAAAATTGGCCCTATTGTTTTTTAGTATCGGAATATACTATAAACCAAAAAAAGCTAACTTCAAAGATATAAGGATTGCCTTCTTTCTGGTAACTATTTTGGATTCAATGTTAAGGAACTAGTGTATCTTGAAGGTCGATAGCAGCCTTTCCCAACCTGGTGCCTTCCTGACATTGATGGACTATAATTCCAATCAGCCCCGACCAGCACGGCCAACGCCTTGCAGGGAGCAGATTGAGGAAAGCTGGTCTATGTTATGCTCATTTCTTTCATGCTGTTCTTACTGTCCTGCCTTTCCTTCTCAGTGAAAACACTACGTTGCTTTTATCATAGTCCAAAGTCCACTGACCATGGAGATAACACAACACATACAGATTATCCATTTCACAGGAAAAGATATTTCAAGTTGTTCCAGAGAAACAAATGGAACTTCCTCTGTACCAAATATTATGTTCCCTAAAGTTATTTCCCAAAAGCGTGTCCAGACACAAATCCAGCAGGGGGTCATAGAACATGTTCAACTCCTTTTTTTGGGGGGAAAGGACATAGCTCAGTAGTAAAGCATCAGATTTGCATGCAGAAGATTCCAGGTTCTTTTCCCTGGCATTTCCAGGTATGGCTGGGAGAGACCAATGTTTGCAACCCAAGAGAGTGAGGGATTATGGAAGCTGGAGTATAGCAGCTGGATTCGATTCCCCATCACCTATGAAGACCACCAGGTGACAATGGACCACTTGCTGTCTAACATACCTAACATACCTCACAGGGTTGTTGGGAGAAATCAAATGGGCAAAATTAAGAACCATGCATGCCATCTTGAGCTCCTTGGAGGAAAAGTAGGAAATAAATGTTTCTATACTAATAACAATTCCCACTGTCAACAGCTTACTATCTCTTGTTGGTGCATCAACATAAACAGACACTATCTTCCCTACTTCACCCTATGATCTGGCTCAGACAGAATTTGCTTTTCCCTAGGCAAACAGCAGGCAGCTGTGTTTACCAAGGCCTGTGGGCTTTTCGCTCCCACTCATGCCTGTGGGAGGCGAATCGTTTCCAATACAAATGTGCATATGGACTCAGCTCCTCTTTAACACACACACACACACACACACACACACACACACACACACACAAAACCCCTGGAATAAAGTTGTGTTTGTGAAAATATATTTTGGGTCAAGTCACCAATGAAAACTAGAAACTGAATTGGTTGTAAGCGGATTGCAGTTTCTCACAGAACTGTAGCGTTGGGAAGGTAGGGTCATATAATCCACCCCCCTGCAATGTATGAATCACAGCTCTTAAATACTATTTATTCTGTGACCACTCAGCGGGTATGAATGGATTCCTCCCGATGATTTAGATGGGATAGCTCTGCAGGATACAGTTCAGCACTGGTAACACCAGGTTAGATCCCCATAAGGGACTGCTGCATATTCTTGCATTGCAGGGGGCTAGACTAGATCAGGGGTCAGCAACCTTTTTCAGCCATGGGCCGGTCCACCGTCCCCCAGACCATGTGGGGGGCCAGACTATATTTTTTGGGGGGGGGAATAATGAATGAATTCATATGTCCCACAAATAACCCAGAGATGCTTTTTAAATAAAAGGACACATTCTACTCATGTAAAAACACACTGATTCCTGGACAGTCCGCGGATTGAGATAGCTATTGGGCCGCATCCGGCCCCCTTAGGTTGCCTACCCCTGGACTAGATGCCGCAAGGTTTCTTCCAACTCTATGGTTCTATGAATCCTACTGATACCTCCCTGGGAATTAAGTCCCATGGAACTCAATGGCCCTTAGATTCGAAGAAGACACAGGTAGGATTTCACAGGGACAATTTCCAACAAGCAAAGCACCACTGACCAAGGCCATAAATGTAGAATTTGACAGGGAGATGAGCCACCAACCGTAGGGGGTGTGGTGAGTCAAAATATTTCCTTGCCGTTTAACATTGTGCCCCCTAAAGTTAGCAAGTGATTAATCTTGGGAATCAGGGTGAGCCTCATTGGTTAACACAGCTGTGTTCTAATCAGTAACCTTCCCCACCCGCAAAAAGGGTGCCAACTTGAATAAAATATGGGCAGGAGGGGACAGGTAAGGCCAGTCCTGTATGATCAATCACACACCATTTGAATGGCAATGACCATCAACTTGGGGGGGGGCAGCCCCCTCAAATGTTTTATGGGTGGCAATGGACCTCGGCCCCCAAGGAGTTGGCTCCTATGCCCCCCCCCCATAAAAAGACCAATTGATAAAATGATGCTGGACAAGGAAACTGATAAGAGAGGAAAATGAAAGCAACTGCTCTTTCGGACGCGTTTGCCCTTACCTCGGAGGGAAGTGCATTTGCTAAGCGTAACGCGTGAAAAATGAGCCACGGAGGAAGCCGGGTTGGGGACCAAAATAGTAAAGTCGGAAACCAAGCCCCCGATAACCCTCCGAGTGATGCCAGCGCCCTTCGACGGGGCGGGAAGGAAAACCATCATTTACCTGCAGCGGGGGGTCGCTGCTCCAGATGACGTGCTGGCAGCCCGGGGTGGTCTCCAAGGGGGAGGGCGCACGAGGCAAGCAGTTGGGCGGGTCCAGGAGTTGCACGCGTTTCCCGCCGGGGCTGCTGTAAGTCCGGACGCGTTCGTAGACCACGCTGCCTCCGCTGTGGCAGCCGTCCTGAGAGCAGGGCACCGGGTCTGGGCACTGCAGGGGCATCGGCAGCGGCGCGGGGCGATTCTGCCGCGCGCGGGGCAGCGTGGCTGGGAGAGGGACCGGACACGTCTGCTGGGGCAGCGGCCGGGACACCGACGGCGGGCCGCACGGCTCGTAACAGGGCCTGGCGGTCACCACCGGCGGCTGGGCCGGGCACGTCTGCGGGGGCAGCGGCCTGGGAATCGTCGGAGGGCCGCAAGGCTCGAAGCAAGGGCGGGAAGGGGCCGGCGGTGGCGGCACGTAGCAGGGTGCCGGCGCGGGCGGCATGTAGCAAGGGGCCGGCGGGGTGTAGCAGGGCTGCGGCGGCCGCATGCACGGCGGCAGCGTCGTCGCCTGGGTTTGTTGCTGGATGCCGTACATGGCTGGCTCTGGCTGGAGGACCGTCGAGGGAAGCTGGCGGGCTGGCACTGGCCGGGCAGGTGCGCCGGGCGTGGGGTTAGCAGGATGGGCCGCCCTCGCCGCTGGGGACACGCCTGCCGCGCCGTCGCGGCTCAGCTCACCTGAGTCCGCTCCGCCCCGGGCACAGAGCCAGACCGCCAGGAGGGAAACGGGCAGGAAGCCAGGATCCCAGGTGCCAAAGCAAGCACCCGCCCGGGCAACGCTCTTGCTGCCTCCGCGCCAGGCGAGAGGGGACTTTGGCCCTATTGGAGGCAGCTGGAAGCGCGGCTACGAAATCCGACAGTCGCTTCCACCCCGCCTCTCCCCACCCGCCTCTTCCCTTTGATTTAATACTGTTTTATTTGGAGTTACCGTGGTTTCTTACAAATCAATAAATTACTTCTTTCGTTCGTTCTCTCTTGGCAAAGAATCCGTTCTTTTTATTATTATTAATAATAATAACACTTTCATGCCTTTTACGCGCCCACCCACTTGGCAAAAATCCGCCCTGTGAACAGCAGGGCGCCACCTTCCTCCTCCAGCCGAAGGTCAACGGTGCGCCTGTCCTGCACTCGCCACTGTCATTTGGGCCGCTCCTCTTCCCCAGTCCAGGTGGGTGGGAGGGTGCCGCTTCATTTGAAAAGCAAAAAACTTCCGGTGCAAACTTATAAGCAGTTTTGCGCATCGCGTGTAATACTCTTCTTCCCGTATAAGGACAGCTTAAGCTTTGCTGTCCGTTGAGTTCATGTGGGATTAGTTCCAAGCATAGGAGCAAATTCCTAGGGGCCACTCCAAGGGCCGAGGTCCCTTCGCCTCCCTCCTTAAACTATTTGAGGGGGCCTCTCCCGCTGCAGAAATTGGTGAGCATTGCCACTCAAATAGTGTCTAAAATTCTATTATTCTAAGCCTTCTGAGTAGTGGCAATGAATTCTATATGGGTTTCCCATGGGCATCTGCCTGTGTGAACAGGACTTCATGGACCATTAACCTGATTCAGCAGACTGAATATTCTTAATTCTTCCAAGTTACTTTGCTATGAGTTACACATTTTTATTTTTATATTACATTTCTTGCCTATGCTTCCAAAGGAGCCCAAGGTTGCAAACATCAAAGAGTTAAAACAATGCAATTCAAAATTAAAAAAAAACCTTTTAAAACATTTTTAAAAACCCAGCTGAAAACAATTCAAAACATTTAGAACATCTAAAGAAATTTACAAGCAATCACATGCCCTCACAGTTGCTAATTTGAAGGTTGCCATGGCCAGTATCTTTCAGCCATCAACTGTTTGGGTAGACAAGACTGGAGTCTTGCTGAGAGTCAAAAGTGATGATCAAGACACTAGCACAGGGAAGCATTCCACAGATGGAATTACCACCAAGAAGGCCCTGTCAAGGGGGAGCACCTCCATATAGCACAGGAACATGGAAAATAAAGTTCACTGGATTATTTGGGGGTCAGCCAAATGCCCAATGAACAGATCACACTCAGCCCTGGTCAGGTTGAATCAGGGGTACTGTGTGCAGTTCAGGATGCTAAATTTTAAGAGGGGCATTGATGAATGGGAGCATGTCCAGAGAAGGCTAAATAGGGCCTGGAAATCAGTTCCCATGAAGAACAATGGAAAGGCTTGGAATATTTATCCTAGAGAAGGGAAGGTTAAGGGAGGAGACATTTTAGTGGTCCTCAGATATCTGAAGAGAAGACTTGTTCACTGTTCCTCAAGGTGGCATATCTAGAACAAGTGGGGGGAAATTCAGCTATTCTAATGGCTTTTGGAAATTGATCAATAATGAATTTAAAAAATATGTTTAGATATACCTTTCCCCAAAAAACTGGAAGCATTTTTGCTAGGTTTGATGGGAGAGGAAATTACGAAGATAGATCAAATACTGTATGCCACAGCAGCAGCGAGAACTTTAATGGCCCCAAAGTGGAAGTTACAGGAAGTACCTACGATTGCAGAGTGGCAGGCGAAAATGATGGACTTTGCAGAACTGGCCAGACTGACCTGCAGGATTCGAGACCAGGACAATCAAAAATTTCAAAGGGACTGGAGTAAATTTATTGTTTATCTGAATCATAATTGTAAAAATTTGAAGACAGTAGCAGGATTGAAATAAATCCTACAATGTGGACAATAGATGAAAGAACTAAAATGCGAGACAGGGTTTGAAAGGAGAAAACCTGCT
Source organism: Podarcis muralis (assembly GCF_964188315.1). Classification (NCBI taxonomy): domain Eukaryota; kingdom Metazoa; phylum Chordata; class Lepidosauria; order Squamata; family Lacertidae; genus Podarcis; species Podarcis muralis. The sequence continues at coordinate 30,250,132 of NC_135673.1, forward strand.
GAAAGGAGGGAGGGAAGTCGCATGCTCAGCAGAGCAGAAAGTTTTATGTTTGTTATTGTTGAAAATATTGTTTAAGGGAGAAAATAATAAAAATATATTTAAAAAAAGAAAAGAAAACTCTTAATGGCAAGAGCCGTTCAATAGAGGAGCAAACTGTCGTGGGAAATGGTGGGTTCGCCTTTGCTGGAAATATTTTAAGCAGAGGCTGGCTGGCCCACCTGTCAGGGATGCTGTGGAGGCATTCTGCACTGCAGATCCAGCACTGAGCAGCAGTGGCGTAGCGTGGGTTGTCAGTACCCGGGGCAAGGCAAGTAATTTGCGCCCCCTAACCCGTGGATTTGTGCCCCCTAACCCATGGATTTGCCCTAACCCCAGATGTTGCGCCCGGTGCGGCCGGCCCCCCTGCACCCCCCACGCTACGCCACTGCTGAGCAGTGGGTTGAACTAGATTACCTTCAAGCTACCTCCAGACTCTAAAATTCTGTGATTCATACTGATAGTGCCTCTTTCTCAGTAAGTCCACTGGCCCTGATCCTGTTGGCATGGGGACACTGAATTTGCTCTTAGAAGGAGTGATGCAAAACAGAGAGAACCACTTGTACTGGATGTATGCCAGGAAATAAGAGATGCTCAATCTTTTTTAAAAAAACAAATGAGCAGCACCCCACCCCCCCAGTGCAGCAGGACTGGCTTACCACATTTTGAAGGCACTGAAGTAGTGCCCGTTGCCATCTAAAGAGCCGCCCCGCCACACCCCCACAAGCATTAAGATCATACCCTAAAATTACATACCTAAACCAATTATTACTATCATATATTTTCCCTGAATTCTTGCAAGAGACTGACAATGGCTTCTGCCTCATGTCAGCTTTTAAAGACAGCTGTTAAAATGTGCTTGTTGAGGGTAGAATAACACCAGTCTCGCCTCTAGCAAGCTTTTTGTCTCGGTAACATAATAACCATATCTGTACTGTAATTTATCGGCGTGCAATGGCTGCACTGTTATTATATCCCCATAGATGATCTTGAAGCAGGCAATGCAAATTAGTTATAGTATTCATTAAAGCCACACGAGAGCAATCCCATAATAAGTGTGTATCCTTTTCATATGCAGTTTACCAGACACTGCTAGAGAAATGCTATTTGGTAAGGGAAGGATGGTGTGAATTAAGTGGCTATATTGTTACGTTACGTAATACGTCAACTGTGAGGGACCTTGGGCCCCCCAGGTGTTGCTGAACTACAACTCCCATTATTCCCATTAGCCATGCTTGCTAGAGCTGATGGGAGTTATAGCCTCAGGGGCACCGCAGGGGGCGCCACAAATATGATGTAGAATGGAAGGTGAGAGGCAGGGGAAGGGGGCAAATTTTGGCATCACACAGGGCAATGCTGACATTTGAGACCCCAAGCAGAAGGTGCCAGTTTCAATCCCTGCTGGCACCTCCATATGGCCAAGACAATTCACCGACATCTTAAGTGTGACTTTCTCCTGATATACACATTTTCATGTGCAGTTTTGCCTAACATACACATTTTTCCAAAGCAATATTTTCTAATATAATTGATTTTTGAATGATATTTTTTCCGCTATCACATACATTTTTCTGCACATTTTTTACCCTAGCACATGCTGTTTACTACACATTTCTTGGATGGAGAACTGCATTGCAAAATCAGAGATGTGCCCATTTCGAATGATAGCTCTGTTTTGGTTTGCATGTTGCTTTGTTTGGTTTGCAGGTAGGCTTGCTTTTAAATGTAAGCAGAAAGGGAAATTTCAGCAGATGCAGCTGTCCTGATATAATTTGAAGCAGACGCAAAATTGTACCCCACCCTTCTGGTGTTGATCCTCTAATCCAGGCATGTCTAGCAGGTAGATCGTGACTAGTAGATCTCTGGACATCTGTGGTAGATCACTGGTAGATCATTGGCTCCCCCCAAAGAAGCTCAACAACTTTGGCTCCCCTAAAAAAAGCTCAGAATTTCTGACCAGCACCCCAAAAACGCGCCTTCCTCCTTCCAAAAAACCTCAACTAGTTTGACCTGAACCCCCCAAAAGGGGGTAGGTCATGTTAAAAAATATAAATGATTGGAGCATTAATAATGGAGAAGAAGTTAGTAAATGAAAGAAGTTAATATTATTAGAAATATGAATTTGGAGAACTGCTAATTAGGTGATAAAATGAAATTCAGTTAGAGGGGATTCGAGGAAGTCAGTTATCAATGTAATGAAATTAGGATTTGGAAGTTAAAACTCTTTTTTTTATGTGTTTTTCTTTATTTTTGTGCATTGTAATGTTTTTCTTTCTCTTTTCTCTTTGTTTCTTTTGTATGTGATTAATGTGAAAACTAATAAAAAAAATTGGAAAAAAACAACAAAAGGGGGTAGATCACTGCCAGTTTTTAACTCTGAGTAGATCGCAGTCTCTTGGGAGTTGGCCACCCCTGGTCTAATCCATGTGTGGAGAACTTTTGACCATCCAGATGTTGCTGAACTACAACTCCCATCAGCCCCAGCCAGAATGGCCAATGACTAGGGATTATGGAAGCTCACATCTGGATGGCCCAAGATGACCCTTCAGACACCAGTTCATCTATTTTCCTCTTCCCCACAATGCCACCTGAACCTGGGAGCTTCACCCTACTGCATCACAGCTAGGCCACTCAAATTTGTAGGGAAGACCATTCTCTGATCTTCCCATGCAAATGCATTTCACCTAGGCTCGCAGGAACAGGGCACTTAAAAAAATATTTTATTTTTTTGGAGTAGGAGAGATCATATCCAGCCAACACCCTTTAATTGGCAAAGAACTTTGTGCAAGATCAGCACCTCAACGCCACAAGCTGTTGTAAGGAGAGGACAGGAGTTTTGTTTAAGAGAGTTCTCACACATGGGAAAATTTTTACAGCCCTAACAAAGCCTTTAAGGCGTCTGACTCTTTTGGTTTTGTTTTTTTTTACTTTTCTCAAAGACAAAAAGCAAAAAAATATCACAAATGCATCAAGTGAAGCTTTTCCTAACATGGAGAGGCAACAACAGGAATGCTTCACCTCCTGAAATTCTGTCTGGTCTGTGGTTCCCAAAGGCAAAAGTGGCAATCCTAAAGCCAGGCAATGAGCTTCTTTGCCAACATGCAAGTGGAAAATATATTAAGAGCCTGCGGTCTCCTTATTATACCCAACTGCAGTCATCGCTTGCAGAAACCAAAGGGGCAAAAAACAGGCACACCAACACACTAGTCATGCTTCTGGATGTTTTTAGCCAATTACAACTCTGCCTAACTGGAGCCTATTCATAGCCAGACATTATCTTGCCTTGAAGATACCAGCTTTGGGGAGCAACATGCAAAAACCAAATATATTTTATATATCTTTCATCATTCATCCTTCAGTACACAAAAATTGTCATTTTTCCCCCTAGTAGGATGTGAGTTGGAGGAGGAGTTAGCTGCCAGCAGCATTTACATTTAGGTGATTAGAGCCTCTGCCAGATCATGACCAGGACTTCTAAACAGAGGTGTTGGTGAGGGAATTTTGAGGGGAAGGCCCTGAACACTGTCTGTCAGTGTGTGTAGGACCAAGATTCATGTGAAAGGCAAGGGAGATGCTGCAGCGTCCTGCAACATCTGTGCCACAGTGCAAAACTACACCTGCAGCAAAGGGACGCGGGTGGCGCTGTGGGTAAAACCTCAGCGCCTAGGACTTGCCGATCGCATGGTCGGCGGTTCAAATCTCCACGGCAGGGTGCGCTCTCGTCGTTCGGTCCCAGCGCCTGCCAACCTAACAGTTCGAAAGCACATCAAAGTGCAAGTAGATAAATAGGGACCGCTTACCAGCGGGAAGGTAAACGGCGTTCCGTGTGCTGCGCTGGCTCGCCAGATGCAGCTTGTCACGCTGGCCACGTGATCTGGAAGTGTCTGCGGACAGTGCTGGCCCCCGGCCTCTTAAGTGAGATGGGCGCACAACCCTAGAGTCTGTCAAGACTGGCCCGTACGGGCAGGGGTACCTTTACCTTTACACCTGCAGCAAAGGCACCATCTCGGGGCATCTTAGCACCCACAAAATTTCCACTGCAGCTGCTCGGCCGGGCAACCCAACATGTCACACATGTGACATCATATGGGCTCCAGAGAAACGGGTTGGGGCCTGGATGGGTGCACGCATGCGCAGCCAAGAGGATGGGTGCCTGCACAGATAGCCCAACAATGGCTGCCACAATTTCAGTCTCAGGTCGCAGAGCAGAGGGGAGGCCAGAGCGACACGAGGAGCCACATCCAGCGGGCAGGAGGAGACCCTGCTGAGGTCAGAGCAGCACAAAGCCACCCAAGGGCTATTGGTTGTGGTCAGAAGAGTTGCACTAGCGAGGCAGCAGCTCTTAAAGGCTTCGGCATCCAAAGCAGTTGTAGGGCACCTAGCAGGCCGGAGATCGGTGACACTGGGCAGCTCTGAATCTTCTCCTGCCTCTGATTCTTGCCCCCTGGCTGGTACAAATCACTGACCCGCTCTCCCGAGTCAGACTCCAGCCTCTGTTCCCTGAGTGCGACCCGCCAGTAATCTGGTGGAGAAGCAGTGCCAGTTTCCTGCAAGATCCCACCAAAATTGTAAGAGATCTCACCAAAATCTAATGAGTTCTTGTGCAAAATGCACACTGAAGTCTGAAGCCCCCCCCCCAGTTGTCAGAATAGCAAGAACCCCAAGGATGGTTTTTCCTCTTCTCTAAATTATGCTGTTCGAATTCCTGATCTGCAGTAATTTTGACCTAGGTGTGTACTTTTATATGCAGGTCATTCCACTAAGAGTCATGTGGTGCAGTAGACCACACACACGCACACAAACACCCACCCACACCCCTGAGGCACTGTTTTGCACCTGGCTCTGTGTGGTGGGCCAGGAGCAAAATCCCTTCTCTGATGAAAATGGTGCCAACAGGTGGATTTCCCCTGGAAGTAAATAATTTTCCCCAGTGACACAGCAGAGCTTCAATTTCCCCCTCTCCTCTTCCTGCTATTTGTATTCTAAAACAAAACAAAACAAACAAACAAACAAACAAACTGCAAGTTGAATGTGAAGAGGCACAACTTCGGCCTTTAAAGGGCTGTGCAAAGGTTGACCTGGGTTTCCCCTCCTTCCTGGAATAATTATGTTGGTTCATATTTCTCTGTGTGTAGTTAGTAGATCCATTTGGAATGCTGCAATTACACTGCCAATGATGTTAAGAATTACTCAATGCAAATGCCAGTCAGAAGGAATATTGGGTGACAAATTACACTGCTGTTTCCTGGTCCATGTTTTAAAATGATTACAAGTCGAAGGACACAGATGGGCACGATGCCCAGAAATGCTGAATGGCACTCAAAGGGGGGGGGCACCCACCCACTCCTGTCTTTCAAATTCTGCCTTAGCCAAGAAGATTTAACACAAGCTGAAGAAATGAGGATGAAGAACAAAGGAAAGGTGATGTGGACAGAAGATGGTTACAAACCCATCCGCACCAGGGTGTGGAGTTAAGGTGATTAGTAAGGAATTCTTCTTAGCTACGTAAGTCATCGTTCAGGATGTATTCAGTACATTTAGTCAACTAAAGGATGACTTACACCAATGTGAGCCTGCCCAAATGCTCAACTCCAGGCCAGGTTCAAGGTTGTTGTGTTATTTCACAAAGCTCTAACTTGAGCGCAAAGTTCCTTTAAGACCAGAGGGTTTGACTCTTAAACCACACAGAGAACTACAGCTCTATGATGGAGGTCTCCTAACATCTCGCAGCATCCTTAACAACCCACAGCTTCCAGAATTATTTGCGGAGAGAAATTTTTTGAGTGGCACCATTGCGCTTTAAATGCACAGTGTGGGAAGTGAAGATCAGCCGTGGCTGAGGATATGTGGGAAAGCGCTTGGGAAGGAGGTGTAAAAAAAATCCTGCTTGCTGACCGTTTCTGCCTTTACCCCCACACCACACACACATCTCTCTAAGACAAAATTCCAGCCGCATATTGGGAATTGCATTCTGTGGGGAGTTCATGTTGTGCACCTCCTCTGGTGTTCGGGGTGCAACTCGCGGCGTCTGTTGGAGCTGGAACCAGATGCAGACCAGGTACTGTTGACAAATATAATGTCAGGGTGGACTTTGGTATTTTGCATTTCAGCGGCGCCCTGTGCACAGTCAAAATTCAGCGCCCCCTCGCCTCTCACCTTCCGTTCCACTCAATTCACTATGTCATTGTTGCAGTGCCATGCAGCACCCCCTAGGCTCAGTTCCCAGTGTGGCAGAACTGGTAATGCTGCCCAAAATCTTCCTCTGATGAAGTAAAGGCGGACTTACTGGCCATTACCACAGAGCTGGAATGCAAGCCCTGTCTCAGTGAAATATAAATTTGAAACCTGGCAGGTGAGAGAAAACAGGGTGTGAAATAGACGGAGTCTGTGCACAACTATCTGTGCAAGGGTGCACATGCATGGATGGGGTGGGGCTGGGGGAGACATTTCATACGTCATATAGTCCCTTCCATTTCTAGGGAATTATAGTTCTGTGAGGGGAAATCTCAAACGTTGTCCCATCTTGTGATTTATCTCCGCACATCTTTATGCCTTGTCCACCCTTTCCTGGGTTATTCCTGGTGGCGGGGGGGGGGGGGGAGCTGTTTGTCCTGCACCCAGCCTCCATTCAAGGAAACAGCTCTCTTATGCCCCACCCACCCCCAATTACAGCCATAGAAAGCTTTGGCAGCACACTGGCAGTAAAACAGAATCAACTCAGACCATCAAAGATCTGGGAGAAAGGCAACTCTTTACTTGGAATCACGCACATGTCAACAAAGGCATCAGGTGGGCCTCAGGGAAGAGAGCATTCCACACAGGGGGAGCCACAACTGAAAAGGCCATGCCCCTTGGGATCACACGCTGGGCCTCCCTTAGGGGAGGGAAACAGAGAAAGGCCTCTTTTTATGAAGTTATGCTTTCGGGGAAGGGGGGGTAGATGGAAGGGCTCCTCCCTCCCCTCTCCCTCCTTACTAGAATATGGAGCTCATCCCATTAAACTGTTTGGAAGTAGATTCAGTACAGACAAAAGAAAGTACTTTCACATAACATATCAGTGGCATATAAAATCCAGTGTTACTAGATGTGGGCTGTGCCCATTAGTTTAGAAGGCTGTAAAGCGGATGAGAGATATTCATGGGAATATAGGTCTATAATTCCTTTTATTATTCCCTCGGGTGTGAGTGCTGTTGCCTATGTTGCCCAAACAGCACCACCCAACCACAAGAAGGAGGTACTAGCAGGCTTGGGGAGAACCCAAGGTTTGCAGATGTAAAAAAAGGGAAGAAGAGGAAATCCTAAGACAAATGCACAAAGAGGGGAGGGAAGTAGCCTATTGAAGACTGAGCATGCTCAGCAGCCGCAGGGTGTTGACTGTAGGAAAATGGCAAACTGGCTGGGGAGGGGGGATGACATTGTGTATCCCTGAAAACAGAGGGCCCTGAACAAGAACAATTTGTGCTGTGGTATTGTGTCACAGGTCCTGCTTGTTGGCTATCAGCTAAGACAACTACATAGTTCAGAGTCTGTGTGTATACTGGTAGCTGAAGCAGGGCAACAGTGAAGGAAGGCTTGGGCACTTCTCAAAGATGGTTGGTTGACCAGTGTTTGGAAACAGGATGCCAGAACTGGTGGACATTTGCTCTGATTCAGCAGGGCTCAGCTTAAGTCCTTATCCTCAGGCAGTTTCAAAATATGAGTGCAGGCACATTTTAACTGCCCTGTTCCGGTTTCATCAGGCTCTTCACAGTGCTCTGGGACCTGACTAGGAATCTCAAAAATGTAGCTCCTTGCAATATGTAGTTCTAGGAACTTCTTCCCCACCCAATTGTGAGGTGTTTCAAAAACTGAACACACAGTCACATTCTCTGACCCTACCATGTTGAATCATGATTAGTTTCCCCCCCCCGAGCTTCAATTCCCAGTAACCTTAAGAAACTACATTTCCCAGAATTCTGTGTGTGGAACAGGGTGTTTTAATTGTGCACAGAGACATTGTTTAGCATCTCAAAGTGTGTTCACAGTGTTGTGAGTCTCTTTCTCATGTACAACTGTCTTGGCCCCATGTTATAGCATTTAAGATTTCACAGACACCCAAGAGCTGTCATCTGTGAAGATGTCAGGACAGGACTTTGGGGCAAAACGCCTTAGGGCCCCACTCAGCAGAATGAGCAAAAGGATCTTTAAACACAACAGGGCAGACATACTGCAATTTGAAGTAAAGAGTCTATAATCACCTAATTGCATCACTCACTAACATGCTGAAAATTCACAGCTCCCCACTGTGGGCTGGGGTGGTACATATATTGCAAGGGCAACCTTGTCAAACCAGACAGATTTCATGTCACTGTCAACCCACCAATTCCTGGCTCCAGCGTGTATGCTCAGGTTGAGTGCAAAGACTGTTCTACTCATGAACCATTCACCACAAAGTGACAGCTGGCACAGGAGTGAATTTTCAAATGTTTGACTGTTTCCCAGTATTTGTGTGCTTTGTACCCAGGAGGAATCTGAGAGCACTGTTTCAGCCGCATGAGTAGAAGAAATAATTGTATAATCGGGAGTCAAACTGGTTTCACAGAAACTCCACCCACCAAGGATCAAAGAATAATAGACTGCAATCATCATCACTAACCGAGAGGGAATATAAAAAGGCCTACACCTGTTACATAATGCACGCTTGTTGATTCATATCTCATAAAATAAATTACGCTAAATCCGCAAATGAGATGATGCCTAGGCAGCACTGAAATGCAAACATAATTTGCTACACTGCTGCAATTCAGGCCTCTAATTGGTCCTGCAAGGCTACCTCAAGCTTCTGCCGCAATGCAGGCTGTGTAGAACTTGGAAGCCCACAGAAACTGCTGAGTAAACACAGAAGGAGAAACTCAGTTTCTTGTCTGTTTTGTGCCTTGATCTAGTCAGCTTTCAAAGCAGTTGCGAGCCAGCATAGTATTTCTTGCGCAGGATAGTTTTGACTGCATTTGTGGAGAGTAGCAATATATGCAATGCATGGGGTGGGAAGGAAAGGAAAATCTGCTGAGTAATCACCTTCGCTAAGCAACCTTTGCTGAGAGAAGGGGGCTGGTAGACATATCAGCAGGCAACTAGCAACTAGAGAAGAGTGGATCTGTCAATTTTGGTTTCTCATCTTAAATTTTGGTTTCTAATCTTAAATTTAGTTCGCCGCATCTGAGCATCAGTTTGTGATATTTTGTTTTTTAATCCTCATGAAAAATTGTCAGCATTTTAGTGTCCATGTCACCTAATATCTATGCTGTTTGCACTAATATATACATTTTTTAAAAATGCACACTTTACTCACATTACTGGTTTGGAGAACTGTGTTGCAAAATTTGGAAAAGTGTGCATTTCAAAATATTCCTGTCTTTCAGTTCACGCACTATTTCAGAAACAACAAGTTAGGTATATTAACCTGTAAATGAGAAATGGACTAAATTTATTTCCCATTCCTACAAGCAACATGGGCCCATAAGTATTTATTTAATTGCAGATTTATAAGCTGCTTCGAATCCAAATGCTACCGAAAATAGTGTACAATGAAATAAAATGCAAAAGATTGCAGGCACAATGAACTCAAATCAGCAAAACCATATCTACAATTGCTCAATTAACATTCTATAAAATAACTGGGTCACACTTCAGGGTAAGCCTTCCTAAACAAAAATATCTTTCACAGCTGCCTAAACATCAAGACACCATATATTTATATCTCATTTCAGTTGGTAACTGATTCCAGAGGGCTGGAATGGCAATACTAAAAGCCTGGTCTCATACTAAGTGCACCTCTGGGGCATGTGGTCCTCATTGCAATTCCTCATCTAAGGTGTAATTGTCAGGCAGGGAAATATGCAGTTGAGGCAGTCTGTTAGGTTAGCAGGTTTTGAGTTGTTTGGTGCTGCTATTGCTAAAAGCAAAACCTAGAACTGTGCCTGGTAGCAACACTGGCATTGCAGTTCCCTGAGCCGAAGAACGGTACACTCCTTCTATCTGGGATAGCCGTCCTCTTCCACCGAGCGCGTAGCTTTGGGAGGAACGCACATGGAGCGGTGAAGGAGGAAGGGGACACCCGCCTAGCCAGCTGGATCAGCCAAATCAACCCTGGTGATCAATGGGGTGACGGATGTCGCAGCCAGATCGCCCTCACATCCAACACAAGGTAGAGACTGTCGCCTGGGCGAGATTTCTTCTATGGTGGTTAAACATCTGCCTTACATCAGATAAAGATCCTCTCCTCAGCAAAGTTTTGCTAGACCCGTTTCTTTCCCCAGCGCTACAACAGTTTAACAAGAAGGTACAGCAACTCAGACTGTCAGTGGAACTTTTGCAATCGATGTTCCTACCATCTGCCAAGGCTATAATAAAAATTAGGTTGTGGGATATTGAACGCCAAGAACTAACAGTAGCAGCAGAGAAAACATGTTCCGATCTTTATTTTCAACTTTCTTGGGCATGTGAAACTAACCACAATTACCTTGAATTTCTGCTTAACCCTCAAGAAAGAAGGGCATTTTCGCTGGCCAGGTTTAATTCAAATCCATCAAACCTCCTTTGAGGAAGGTTCTCAGGCAGGGTGGAAGGAGAAAGAACTTGCCCATGTGAAGACCACCTGGTGGAAACCTTTACACATATGATTCTTAATTGTAAACTATATGCTGATCTCTGTCAGCAATTTCTAGATCAACTCTGTATCCCCAAATGGAAACCAGAGTTGGAGGTCATACATTTTCTATTACTGGGGAATGATCAGGAGCTCACCAAGTTAGTGGCTAAATATCTCTACAGTGGTGCCCCGCAAGACGAACGCCTCGCAAGACGGAAAACCCGCTAGACGAAAGGGTTTTCCGTTTTGGAGGCGCTTCGCAAAACGAATTTCCCTATGGGCTTCCTTCGCAAGACGAAAGCCCATAGGGAAATCTCCGGGACAGCGGGGAAGCGCAGTGCGTCTTACCCACTGTCCTCGGACCTCCTCCGAAGCCTGGCGGCGGGGCGGGGACACCACCTCCTGCCGCCCGGCTTCGGAAGGCTGCACCGAAGCCGGGCGGCGGGGCGGGAACACCTCCTCCCGCCGCCCGGCTTCAGAAGGATGCTCCGAAGGATGCTCCCGCCGCCAGGCTTCGGAGCAGCCTTCCGAAGCCTGGGGGGGGGCGGAGAGGTTTTTTAAAAACCCCGGGACAGTGGAGGACTTCTCCGCTGTCCAGGGCGATTTTAAAATGCTGGCGGGCAGGAGCGAAGCCTCCGCTGACGCCCGGCAGCATTTAAAAAAACCCGGGACAGCGGGTTTAAAATCGCCCCGCGCGGCGCGTTTCTCCGCTGTCCTGGAGGGCTTTTGAAGGCAGGCGGGGGGAGCAAAGACTTTCGCCCCCCGCCCGCCTTCAGAAGAGGTCCTGGACCTCTTCTGAAGGCGGGCGGGGGGCGAAAGTCTTTGCTCCCCCCTGCCTGCCTGTCCCGGAGGGCTTTTGAAGGCAGGCGGGGGGGGAGCAAAGACTTTCGCCCCCCGCCCGCCTTCAGAAGAGGTCCAGGACCAGAACCTCTTCTGAAGGCTGGCGGGGGGCAAAAGTCTTTGTCCCCCCTGCCTGCCTTCCCAGGGGCTTTTAAATCGCCCCGGACAGCGGAGAAGTCCTCCGCTGTCCCGGGGCGATCTTAAAATGCCGCCCGCCAGCATTTTAAGATCGCCCCGGACAGCGGAGAAGCCCTCCGCTGTCCCGGGGTTTTTTAAAATGCTGGGGGTGGGAAGAAAAGCCCTTGTCCTCCCCCCCACCAGCCTTCAGAAGAGGTCGGGGGACAGACTGTCCCCGGACCTGGTTTGAAGTCGGTTTCCATAGGAACGCATTAATTGATTTTCAATGCATTCCTATGGAAACCGTGCTTCGCAAGACGAAAAACTCGCAAGAAGAAAAAACTTGCGGAACGAATTAATTTCGTCTTGCGAGGCACCACTGTATTTGGTTTTTTTGTTATCGAAACACACTGCAGACGTCTGATCTCCCTGGAGAGCTAGAGATGTGACGATAGGCTGCTCTGCCTCCTTTCTTTTAGCAAATGTTTTGTGCCACTGGAGAAGTGGCAATTGATTTGTTTTGGATGTTTGTATGTGATGCCAACCACAGCAAACTATGGCAAGTTCTTAAAGAAATGGGAGTGCCTGATCACCTCATCTGTCTCCTGAGAAATCTCTATGTGGGACAAGAAGCTACAGTTAGAACTGGATATGGAACAACTGATTGGTTCAAAATTGGGAAAGGAGTACAACAAGGCTGTATATTGTCTCCCTGCTTATTTAACTTATATGCAGAATTCATCATGCGAAAGGCTGGGCTGGATGAATCCCAAGCCGGAATTAAGATTGCCGGAAGAAATATCAACAACCTCAGATATGCAGATGACACAACCTTGATGGCAGAAAGTGAGGAGGAATTAAAGAACCTTTTAATGAGGGTGAAAGAGGAGAGCGCAAAATATGGTTTGAAGCTCAACATCAAAAAAACGAAGATCATGACCACTGGGTCCATCACCTCCTGGCAAATAGAAGGGGAAGAAATGGAGGCAGTGAGAGATTTTACTTTCTTGGGCTCCATGATCACTGCAGATGGTGACAGCAGTCACGAAATTAAAAGACGCCTGCTCCTTGGGAGAAAGGCAATGGCAAACCTAGACAGCATCTTAAAAAGCAGAGACATCACCTTACCAACAAAGGTCCGTATAGTTAAAGCCATGGTTTTCCCAGTAGTGATGTATGGAAGTGAGAGCTGGACCATAAAGAAGGCTGATCGCCGAAGAATTGATGCTTTTGAATTATGGTGCTGGAGGAGACTCTTGAGAGTCCCATGGACTACAAGAAGATCAAACGTATCCATTCTTAAGGAAATCAGCCCTGAGTTCTCACTGGAAGGACAGATCGTGAAGCTGAGGCTCCAATACTTTGGCCACCTCAGGAGAAGAGAAGACTCCCTGGAAAAGACCCTGATGTTGGGAAAGATGGAGGGCACAAGAAGAAGGGGATGACAGAGGACGAGATGGTTGGACAGCGTTCTCGAAGCTACAAATATGAGTCTGACCAAACTGCGAGAGGCAGTGGAAGACAGGAGTGCCTGGCGTGCTCTGGTCCATGGGGTCACGAAGAGTCGGTCACGACTAAACGACTAAACAACAACAATGTGATGCCAATAAAAGGTTTGATGATGATGATGAGTTCCCTGAGCAGAGGTGTTCCCTGGTGTTGATGGGATGCCCCAGTCACCTACCTAGTTGCTGAATCTGTACCAGCTTTGGAGCTAAGGTCAAGGGAAGCCCCACACAGAGTGCATAGCAGTAGTCTAGCATGTGCATCTCTCCCCCCCCCCCCTTAGTTCTTGCTCTGGAAAGACTTTACCACTTGCTTGTTTTTGACTGAGTAAGCTAGCCCTGAGTCATAGGTTGTGAGCAAAACCTGGAATTCTGTGCAGCCAGTTGTCCTGTGCAGAGGGTTTTGCAATGACGTTCATCACGTCACATTCTTCTCGTGGCTAATGTCCCAGTGAACACGTGCAGGGAACCGCCATAAGCACAACGTATGTGGCCCAACCCTTCAGGGTTATTGTGACTTGGTTTATTAATACATTCTCCCCAACAACACTCAGATTAAAAAGTTAGTGACCCCACCCCCACAGATTTTGTGTACTTATGGAATCCTGCTAATACCTTGTTGTGTGTGCATCAGTAGGGCTGCTTTAACTACATGTGCAACCAGGCATTGTAGTTTGCTAATACTGAGCCTGGGTGGCAATTGGCTAATATACTGACTAATATACTGTGGAGTATGATATGCTTCGTGTGTTGATTTTCTTGAAATTGTATTTTATTTTGAGTTGCCCTTGTAGAACTGACAAAGGGTAGGTATAAAAATGTTTTTTAAAACAAACAAACAAACAAACAAAAAACAGCACTCACTGATAGAGATGTGACAGATATCTGCTTCAGTTTTACTTGATTTGTATTATTTTATTTTATTTTTTAAATGCATTTTAGGGTGGTATACAAAAAAAGTTCAAATTACAAATTCATTATAAAACATATTCCATTATACAATAAAGTTGGGGGGGGGGGATTAAATCAGCTAAAAATATTATAATCTAAAATGCCTTGGCAAATAAAAAGGATTTAACCTGGTGCCCCAAAGAAGAGCATTCCATAACTGAGGAGCCACCACAGAGAAAGCCCTTTCTTTTGTGCATACACTTTTCCTAATGATGAGTTATGGGAAAGAGCCTCTTCTGGCAATCTTAATGCAAAGACACATTTATATAGGACAAGGTCTTGCTCCTTCAGATATTTTATATAGGAATAGGTACTCCTTTAGACATCTGGGCTTGTTTCTCCCATAGCCACTGCCTTGGATGCAAGAAGAAATCAGTCATATCTCTCTCTCTCTCTCTCTCTCTCTCTCTCTCTCTCTCTCTCTCTCCCCTTTCCAGCCTGCAGCTTTTTCCTCTAGGTCACATCACACACACTTTCAACCCTGAACTCTAGCTTTTGTCCTTCTCACTATCTGCAAGTCTCACACAGGTAGAGTTGCCATCTTTCAAAAAGTAAAAGCCAGAACATCCGGAAGGTTGTTGAGCATTTTTAGACATACCCCAAAGTTGTTGGGCTTCTAAAATTATTATTATTATTATTATTACTACACCAAAACCCCGCAATTTTTCAGTTGATTTGCCTAAGATCCAGGACAAAGCTCCACCTTTCAAAAATTTCTCCCAGACATCAATTCTGCCTTTGAAATCCTGGTAATGGCAGACGTGTGGCAGCCCTACACACAGGGCCCTTTTCCTTTGCTTTCATAATGGCCTATCACTCACAAAATCACCCTAACACAGCTAGCCTGGCTTGATTAGCCTAGAAGAAGAAGAAGAGGAAGAGGAAGAAAAAGAAGAGGAGGAGGAGGAGGAGTTTGGATTTTTCACTACCCGAAGGAGTCTCAAAGCGGCTAACAATCTCCTTTCCCTTCCTCCCCCACAACAAACACTCTGTGAGGTGAGTGGGGCTGAGAGACTTCAGAGAAGTGTGACTAGCCCAAGGTCACCCAGCAGCTGCATGTGGAGGAGTGGAGACGCGAACCCGGTTCACCAGATTACGAGTCTACTGCTCTTAACCACTACACCACGCTGGCTTCCTTAACACTTGCTAGGTCCAGGGACTCGGTGTCTGGCACCCTGTTTAATACCCCAAGCCTTGATTAAATGCTAACACTTACTGGATCCAGGGATGTCCCACACCCACAAAGTCATAACAATACAATCTCCAACTAAGAGAGCAGGAAAGCTGATCCTTGATTCCCAAGTGGTTCTCTCTTTTCAGAAGAGAACCCAACTATAGTCTAACAGTTGGTTCCCAAGGAAACATATTGCCATATTTGACTAACAAAAGGTGTATGTACCGGGCTAGACCTGTCCAGCCAGTTGCAGGACTATCCAATCCATCTCCCTAGGTATTCTAATATTTGTTGGAAAGAAGGGTTTGTTGGTGCAAATGTTAACAGAAGACCAAATCAAGTTATACTGTGTCAGACCTGAAAAAGAACCTTGTGGTATCTCAAAGGCCAAGGAATAAGAGAAACACTTCCTGTTGCCCACTGATCCCCCAGGAGAAGAAAAAAAAGAAGCTTTTCGGGGGTGGCACCAACCCTTAATTTAAGAATTAAAAGAACAGAGGATCCACAAAGGAGGTTCTGTAGATGTTTAACCCAATGTAGGTCAAGGAAAGGGAGTTTCTGAGTGCTCACTCACACCCATACAGGTATGGTATGATTTCTCTCTCTGCCTCTTACACTTTTATTTTCTGGCAAGCTGCGTAGCCTATACTGAAACTGAATCATGTTGTTCAAAGACCACATCCCTCTGGCTATATCTCTGAAGGTGAACTGCAGGCATGCCTTCCTCAAAGATTAAACGCTCTCTTTTCTTTGCTTGAAAACTGATCAGAAAATAAAGGAGGGGGGGCAAGTTAGCTGCAAGCAGCAACTGATGCCAAGCGATGTCAGGAGTTGGCCTAGTCAGGCATCTTCCAAGGTTCACGCCCTAACAGGCAGGCCATCATCAAGAGCCCCTGGCTCCTGCTCCTTGTCATTATGGTTACCTATTTGTTTGCTCCCACTGTGGCCCACAGGGGATAAGAACATAGCAAAATCCCTGCTAGCTTCTGCCCAGAAACTGGTACCTCCACAGCCAAAGAAAGCATACCATTCGTATTGTGTTCATATCATATTGCTCTCCATCTAAGTCCTTTAACAAGAGATGCCCTTGACTTTTAAGAACGTAAGAGGAGTCCTGCTGGATCAGAACCAAAGTCCCATCAAGTCCAGCATCCTGTTCTTACAGTGGCCAACCGGATGCTGCTTGGAAGCTCATATGTTGCCAAGGGATTTTAATGAAAAATTTAGAACTGCCCACTTGTTGTGCAATTGTAATTTGCACACAAAGCTACAGCTACAGCACACAAGTGCATTTTCCTCATACATCCCTTCTTGCTTAGAATCCTTTCTGTGACATTTAGGTGCCTCCACAGAGTGGGAGAAGATAATCAGAACTGGGAATCAGGCAATGCTAATGCAGAAGAGTCTCCTGGTCAAGCATCACGCAAGAAGAATCCAGCAGTAGCTGTGGAACCCACAGGGAGTGTCTTTGGGAAGGGGAGAAGAAATGGGTGTGCTTCATCAAAGGTCTGGGGTTCTGGGGTTCAAAAGTAGCTTGGGCTAAGTCTAGGTCTGCATTAAGAGGCAAAATGGAAATTGTGCACAGTGTTCCAGTAAAGTGTGTTAGGGTGAACGTAAGGCTTTCAGCCAAATTTGGCCCACCAGACCTCCCACTTTGGCCTGGGAGACTGTTTTGGGCAAGCCACACAGGCTTTAACTGATATTCCTACATGAGGGTTGGACTAGATGACCCTCAGGGATCCCTTCCAACTCTACAATTCTACGATTCTGTGACTACTTAGTTTCCTTTTCACATTGTGATCAGTCACTTCACATAATACAACAGACTTGAATTTTTGAACTACCCATTTTTCTTTTTAACTGCCCATTAAAAAGAGCCCTGCGAGTATCCTGTTCTTCCCATAGTTCCCTATTAGTAGGCATCCTTCAAATACAAGTGAGTGGCAGTTCTAGGAAGGATAAGGAGCAAATGCTGTTAATCCTGTTTTATTCACTCATTCATATATTGCATTTCTATTCCATCTTTCCTCTGAGGACTATCAAAGTGGCATACACATTCCTGCACCTCTCCATTTTATCCACACAAGAACCCTGTGAGGTAGGTAAGGATGAGAGGCAATGTCTGGCTCAAACCCACCTAATGAGCTACATGGCTGAGTGCAGATTAGAACCCTGGCCTCCCAGGCCCTAGTCTGGCAGTCTAACCTAGCCTTTTCCAATCTTGGGTCCCAAGATGTTGTTGGATTACAAATCTCATCATCCCTAGCTAGCAGGGCCAGTGGCTGCTATAACTGCTCCCCTGCGTTGGCACTCACCTTTTCCGTCAATGCTGAGGGGTGGAGGATCATGGTCCAGTGCTTGCCACCCCAAGCGAGACACTAGCAAGAGGTAACCCTTACATGCCCTCCAACACGATGCAGGGGGAAACCAGGATGCCGTCTTCCAGGGCCACACTCCTGTGTGAGTCACATGATCCACGCTAGATCGTGGCCTGGGTAAAAGCATGTTTTCGGGCACAGCGCCCAAAATGGCCACCATGATCTCACAGGGGGAAAACAGGACGTCCCAGTTTTTCCATGACAGTTGCAGGGTATGCGCTTAAGCACCTAGTTTCCTTGCACATTGAAGGCACCTTCTACTTACAAACTGTCTCCATCTTGTAAGGAGCTTTGAAGTGGTACATGGAGCCATTATTGTCCATCGTTTACACACACGTTTCTTTTGTACCTCCCATAATCTC
This sequence comes from Podarcis muralis, assembly GCF_964188315.1. NCBI lineage: Eukaryota > Metazoa > Chordata > Lepidosauria > Squamata > Lacertidae > Podarcis > Podarcis muralis. Next base: position 30,268,122 of record NC_135673.1, read on the forward strand.
ATCTCAAACAGGTTTTTCAGGCTTTTTAAACTCTCTCCAAAACCTGTATAGCCTGTTACCCCAAGATGATAATCGGGTGAGTGTCATCATAGTCAACAGTACCTCTCCCACATCAACTTTAACATAATTCCCACAGCATTGTTCCCACCTTAGGCTATCAATGCCCGTTTTTCCTTGCATATCGTGTGTTTTTATATTGAAAGCCTGTGGGTAGGGGCAGTCTTGTTTTGATGTAGGTAGGCCGCTCTGGGAGCCTTTGGGGATGAAAAGCGGGGTACAAATTCTCTAAACAGATAAATATGAGACAAAACCAATGAGGGTAAAAAGTGTTGTCTAGTTGTTACTGACCAGGTTCCATCTGGGGATGTTGGCTAGGGACTGTAATGGGATTTAAGTCTGCCTAACACAACAGGTCTTTTTTTTATGGGATGGCCACTTAGCTTTTGCCCCCACCCCCAAGGGAAATATTACACCCCAAACAATGCTCTCTAGCCATTAAAATGTTTCTCCTAATGTTCAACTGAAATGTATCCTCATATAAGAAGCTAATCAGACCTAGTCCTGCCCTTTGGGCGGAAGAGAACCAGCTTCTGCCTTCCTCTGTGTTGCAATTATGGGTGGGGGAAGAAAATCAATCAGGTTTGCATTTAAAACTGAATCTGTTGAATTTCCGCTTGCCAAAGCAATATGCAAACCAAATCACAGCACTTGTCTGAATTTTGCAATGCAGTTCTCCTATCAAGCAACATTTACAGAACTGCATATATTAGTGGAATGTGTGCATAAAGATGAAGATACTAATAAAAATAACGTATAATAAATAGGCATTATATTAGTGGAAATTGCTTGGAAAATGTGTCAAAACTGCAGGCAAAAGTATGTTTATTAAGATAAATTCTCACTAAAAGGCTGATAAAATTTCACAAAGTCGTTTTAAATAAAAAAGTTCTAATGGCTGCAAAATGTGGAGAACTGAATTTAAGAATGGAAAAATGAGAGAATTAGTGAAAGAAAATTGACAGATCCTTCCATTGCTAGTGACAACCCCAAGGCAATTTTCTGTAACATTAAGCATTTATATATGTGATTTCCACTAATATATATACAGTATCAATATGTACACGTTACTCTGCTATATGCATTATTTTTTTTAATCATTACTCAGCTAGAAAGCTGGAGAACAGCAAATTTTGAAGGATGCCTATGTTTATCCTTGCATTTCAGTTTGGAAAGTCCAGAGCAGCCAAGTTTACCTTTTTACTTATTTATTTTATTTTATTTTAATTTATTATTGTATAAAGCATGAAAATACAAAATAAAAACACAAAATACATAATAAAAACAAGAACAAATCAAATCAATAACCGTCCTCCAACAAACACAATTAAAAGGACATAGAATGTTAATCAGTCAGAAGCCTGGTTAAAGCCTGATTTCACCTGGAGCCTGAAGATGCCAAGCAAGCCTCCCTGGGGAGAGCATTCCACAAACAGGGAGCCACCACAGTAAAGGCCCGTTCTCATGTTGCCACCCTCTGGACCTCACATGGAATAAGGGTCTCAGATGATAATTGCAGGATCCAGGTCAGTTCATATGGGGAAAGGTGGTCTTTAAGGTATTGCAGTCCTGAGCCATTTAAGGCTATATAGGTCGAAATCAGCTCTTTAATTGGCCCCAGCCAGGGTAGTAGGGCCAGGATCGGTATAATATGCTCAAACCATCTTGTGCCAGTGAGCAACCTGGCCACTGAATTCTGCACCACCTGAAGTTTCCAAACTGTCTTCAGAGGCAGCACCATACGTAACACATTGCAATAATCTAACCAGAGCATGGGCAACAGGAGTTAGGCCATCCCTGCAATATTTAGCATTTCAATGTCATCTGAACTAATTCCCCCATCCCTACCTATTTTTCACATCACTAACTATAAACACTGTTTTTCCTCTGGACTGTTCATCTGCGTCAGGGCCTGCTGACCAGGCCTGATGGGAGTTGGAGTCCAACAGCGTCTTGAAAGCCACAGGTTCCTCATCCCTAGCCTTTATCCTTTGAAAGCACAACTTCATTCTGCTTGGAACTATGAAAGCACTCACATTTCCTAAAGTAACTCTTGCCAGTTGGAATCATTACTCACTCAATAACTCAAAGTAATTGCACAGAAGACTTATAATCAGAACTTTGCATGGATCAGTTTATTCTCTTAGTATTATTAGATTTTTTAAAAGTATAAAATGTTGTGGATCTCAACATATTTTTCTTTATATACCCATTGAGCACTTTACAAATTACTTTCCATGAATTATTTTCTGAGGACTTATTTCTCTCAATGAGATCAATTTTCCATTATGGTCTACCAAAATTACCTTCCTTTATTGTTCTTCGATGAATGGACAACATTTGAGACAATAATAATAATACTACCATTTATCCCCCCCTTCCTCTCCCCACCCAGAAGCTTACATTTCAATCAAAAGTGCCGTTATCTCTGTGTCTGGTCTTTTTTACTGCAAATAATTGAATACAAAAATGTACGCAATGTCGAGGAAGTAAATGAACCAAAAGAAATAAGCATTTGATATAAAAGCAGTATAGCATAAAATGTGCAAAAAATAAAATAAAAAATAAGATGACTTAGCTTACTGAAAATAATATGAAATTGGATGATTTCACTGGGATATTTAAACTTAATTTTGCACTTGAAATCTTTTAGCACATAATGGTATTACAAAAAGAAGAAATGCCAAGTCAAATAAATGGCTTTTCTGTAGTTCTAGTTTTTAGCACGCACAGGCACAATTTTTTTTTTGGTAATGCAATATTCCAGGCTAGCGATGATCACAGGTTCGTAGCTTAAGGCAGATCTACACTTTATGCTTGATGAGAGAAGATCGCTGCAGAAAATGGCATCCCTGTGTTGAATTATTTTCTTTTCCCTCTTTTACAACATAGGATAGCACATCCTGTTTTGTTATGTCATCAGAGCATAGGGTTCCTCCATGCTCTACCATTAGACAGAGGTCACATCTGACCCATACATTGTAAAAGGCATGCTTAGAAAAACATTAGCAGCAGACCAATTGTAGTTTGTTAAGGGTGTTTGGAACTGTAGCTCTGTGAGAGGTAATCTACAGTCCACCAGGATTCTTGGGGGGTGGGGGTAAGGGAGAGACATATACTTTAAATGAATGGTGTGGGCGTGACCAGAGTAATACAGATGCCTCAGGTGGTGTATTTGGGGGGGGGGGCAGAGAGGTGGAAGCAGCAACCCTCTGAGTTCCTAAGCTAGAATCCCCTGCATTCTCTAACTAGCTGGCCACGGTGAAGGGTGCTGTTTCATTATTAGTCCAAAGTTTATTGGTCAACTAAATTCAGGTTATAGCCAAAGAAACAAAAACCCCAATGAGCAAACAGATTTTAACAGGCAAGCAAATATAATAAAAACAGCATAATAAAACACGTGTAATAAAACACATGTAATACATAAAACATGCCTGCACATGTGGCATACATCTCAGGCTGCAAGGCTAGACTCGCAGGATTTCCTGAGATGAGCTTTTTTTACTGCAAACATAGCTATATTAAGCATGGCAGGCTTAGCCACAAAATTAAGCAGATGCTTAATTTTATCAGTGTCACCGAGGGTGGCGGTTGGCTCTAGAATTTTATTTAAATATTTTGCCCGTGGAGTTTCATATAATGTGCCATGCAACATATATTGAATGATGTCCACTGCTATCTGACATCTGCAGATACAGAAGCACTGTTCTCTAGGTGCTGAAGTCACCTTCTGTGCAAGGAATGGGGAAGGGGCAACATCTTGTTCTTCATCTCAGGCAGCAAGGTGCCTTGGGCTGGCCCTGCCTTTCCCTTCCCTTACCAGGGCAATCAAGGGTGCAACATTTTACAGGGGATGTAAGAAGGCACTGTTTTCTATTCCACCTTCTATTTGTCACATACAGCATTGTTTCCATGCTGCTGCAGTTCATCTTCCACCAAAAACTACATTATTCACCTTGCTGTCCACTGTGGCAAAACTTACATAAGCAATTACCGTATTTTTCCATCTATAAGACGCCCCTTATTTTTGGGGACTCGGATTTAAGAAAATGGGGGCAGATCTACCCATATATAAGACGCCCCCAAATTTTGGACATTATTTTTTAGGGGGGGAAACCTAGTCTTATACACGGAAAAATACGGTAAGTAAATTAAGTAAATTCCATTGGCATCATGTCATTGCACTCTAATAATTGCAATGCAAAGGAAACACAATGCCAGCCCCTCCAGGTGTCCCTATTTTCCAGGAATGTCCCTGATTTAGAGAAGCTGTCCCAGTTTCTGATTTGATCCCGGAATGTCCCGCTTTTCCATCTGAAGGCAATCCTGTACAGGGATTTTTTTAAAAAAATGTTTAATGTTTTATTATGTTTTTCTATGTGTTGGAAGCTGTCCAGAGTGCTGAGGCAACCCAATGAGATGTGTGGGGTATAAATAGTAAAATTAGCATTATGGAATAGGACGTTCCTATTTTCATCAGAGAAATGATGGCAGGTATGCAGTGCAAATGAGGGGAAGCATTATCAATTACGGACTGAAAACAGCAGCAGCAAATACTGAATAACGGAGCACCTGCAATTTCCACTCCGGTCTCCGTTTTCGTCAGAATTCTCAAACATCCCTTGTCCAATTGATAAAATAAATTCAGGAAGGATGGTTCCACCAAGCCATGCTAGGAGCAAAATGAATAGTCCCACATTCAGCTGGGACTCCCTGTGAGCAATCTTCTTGATTCTTCCTGGGAATACTCAGGGATAGTCCAAGACATGTTGCTGCTACACCAAAGACCCCACCTGCAGCATACATTTAAAGCAGTATCATAAAACTTTAGTAATCATGGCCTGATTCTGCAGCCTCTTCTGGTGCTCTTATGTTCATGTTGAAATCTTTAACAATGCATATATTATTCTAATAACTTTACTTAGATTTCAATAAGGTTTTAATAGTTTTTAAGGAGAGGAATACAGTGGTGCCCCGCAAGACGAATGCCTCGCAAGACGGAAAACCCGCTAGACGAAAGGGTTTTCTGTTTCTGAGTTGCTTCGCAAGACGATTTTCCCTATGGGCTTGCTTCGCAAGACGAAACGTCTTGCTAGTCTTGCGTTTTTCCCCCAGCTCCCCCCCCCTTTTTCTAAGCCGCTAAGCCGCTAATAGCCTTTTAGCAGCTTAGCCGCTAATCCTTTAATAGCCGCTAAGCCGCTAATAGCGCTAATCCACTTAGCCGCTAATAGGGTTGCTTCGCAAGACGAAAAAAACGCTAGACGAAGAGAATCGCGGAACGGATTCTTTTCGTCTTGCGAGGCACCACTGTAACAGTGTTCCATAAGCAATGTAATCGTTTGCAAACATGTTTATTGAAACATATTCATATATTGAATTAGCCTATGTTACCGTTTTGTGCAAGCTTTCTATTATTCATAGCAACAGTATATGTAAGAAAAATTATCTGTATCTGTTAAATGCTGGTGAATTTTTGGAAGGCTGTTTTTTTTAAAACAACAACAACAACAAACCACACAATTGCATACTGACGCAGAAAAACGAAGGATTGAACTTAGCTATGGGAAAAGGAGAAACTGAAATTGATAGTTGTCCCCCCCATCAATGGGTCAGCATCCTCCAGTGCATTTGCGGGCAGGAAACTAGCTAAGGGGATGCAGGGCTTGCTGTAGCTGGGTGCACATTGTAGCTGGTGCACATTTAACCCTGTCCCTCAATACTTCACCACCACTCCATGCCTCCAATCTGCCACCCGAGGTAGCTGCCTCATGCTGCTTAAAGACAGGGCCGGCCCAACCAAAGACTCTCCTTTGGTTTACAAGCTAGCAAAATTGGTATGGCAGAATAGGCTACCATCACTCCTACACAGCAATGTGAATGAGATCCAGTATAGTGCAGTGCAATGGTTTAAGTGTTGAATTTCGACTGTGGAGATCTAGGTTCAGTACTTGCTTGGGCACAAGGCTTGGTAGGCAATCTTACGTCAGTTGTTGCAGAACTATCCTACCTAACAGGGTTGTGGTGAGGCAGGGAGAGCATGAATTCTGACACCCTGGAGCTCTTGGGAAGAAGAAGAAATATATACATAGTCCATGCTTGTCTGTTGAGGCCAGGATTTGTTTTGCTTCACCTAAGCTAATCCCTAATAGTTGGGTAGGTTCAAGGGATCAACAGCCACTTAATTGAAAACCAGCCACCAAACAGTTTCAAAGGGATAGATCCATTTACACAGGTGTGTACACAACATGCCAGATCACAGAAGCCTAGAATTTTGTAAACACTCCTCCTTCCCCTCTGTTCTGGAGGCAGATGAGCTGTCTTTGTGCACTCTGACTTTGCTGTCTGTGGAGTCCCTCTTGATAAGGGCTCAGCTGAGAGGGTGGGGTAAAAGAAATAGCAGTTCTACAGAGAGACAGACAGACTCATGGGTTTGAGCCCCATACTGGGGCAAAAGTTTCCTGCATTGCAAGAAGCTGGACTAGAGAACCCTTGTCGTTCCTTCCGACTCTGCAATTCTATATTTCTATGATTCTGTGCAGAAAGGAATACCTGGGCATTGGCAAAAGGCGGAGCCTTTTTGGGGAGGAGAACAGGGATGTAAGAAGGCAACAATTTCCATTCCAAAGTGTACTCATCACAATCAATGCTGCTCCTATTATACTGCAGTTCGGCTTCTGCCAGATACGTTCTTCATCTCACTATTTAAAGTAAGTTACACAACTAACATAATTATTTACATAACCTAGATATCTTGCACTGATAGGCAGGGTGTGTACACCCTCCCCCCATACTAGTTTTTTGTTAGCCCACTTGATTATGAGCGGCTATGAAGGTGCCCAGATGGAGGTCTTTAGACAATTAATTGATGTGGATTTTCAGACTTCCATTGAACTGGTGACCAGGAGTTGCTCCAATATAATATATGAAGGTTTCTCTGCACTTCCTGGGAGAATTGCACTCATATGTGTCCCTTATATGTTCACAGGAGTTGAGATGGCTTTTGGCCAAATGTAGTTCAAATTCTTTGCAGTTTGTTGGAGGTTAAAGAAAGTTATGGCGCTTGGCGCTTATTGTTGTTGTTTTTTATTGTTATTATACTAACTTTCCTTACAAAAGTGATGCAAGGTGATTTACAAAAATTGTATAAACATTACAACACACACAGCTTAAAAACACATCTATACAGATGTGTCGTAAAGAGCTGGCCTCACTAAAAAACACCACAAATAAATGAAGCCATTCAATTAAGGACCAGAAGCCAAGTTAAAAAGGAAAGGGGTTTTTTTGTGGCACTTAAAAAACAGAAGAAGATGACACCAGGTTGCCTCCCCAGGCAGCAGCAGCATTCAACAAGCAGGGAGCCAGCACTGCAAAGGCTTGTTCTTCTGTTGCTACCCTCCATATCTTTCATGGAAGGTGTACAGAAAAAGGGTCCCAGGTGATTGCAGGGTCCCTGTCTGTTTCTGTAGGGAGAGGCATTCCTTCAGCTTGGACATTGTCCTACTGGATGCCCAAAGGTAGAGGATATGGGCACACTTTTCATTTGAACGTCCTTTGATTCTAGATCTGAGTATTCCTTAATTTGAGTACCTTGTTGGTTGGGATAAGAAATGACTCTGTTAAGGAAAACTTTATTAATATTGACCAGAACAGATTACTACGTTGTATTTAGGACTTGTAAAAGTGACTTTAGAGAAGTAGAATATATGTACTGTTTTAGATCATAATGCATGTTAATTCCTTTCAGCTGGTTGCAATGGTATAATTAATAATAATAATAATAATAATAATAATTTAATATTTATACCCCGCCCATCAGGCTGAGTTTCCCCAGCCACTCTGGGCGGCTCCCAATCGAGTGTTAAAAACAATACAATAATCATATTGTAGCATGGCTTAATGCATTTTGGATGTGCATTATTCTTATTGCCCATCAGTGCAAATTACCTGATTGGCTAATGAACAATAAGCTTGTTGTTATATATATAAATAAATACATACATGCAAAAATACATAAAGTAGAGGGCTGAATCTCAGTGGTACAACATCTGCTTTGCACGCAAGAGGCACCAGGTTCAATCCTTAGCATATTCAGGTAAGGCTGGGGGGGAATATCTGCCTCAAATGCTGGAAATCTGCCGTGCAGGTAATACTGAGCTAGATGGAGTAATGCCCTGACTTCGTATAAGGCAGCTTCCTCTGTTCCTCATTTGGGGATCTGTAGGCTGGTTGTAGCATGTGGTACCCATCCAGATATTGCTGGACTCCATCTCTAATCATCCCTGACCAGTGGCCAAGTTGGTTGGAACTTGTGGGAGTTGGAGCCTATCAGCATCTAAAGGGCAACCAGTTCCTCATCCCTGCAGTACATCCAACTGTATCTGCATATGCATATTAAAATATGTGTATCTATATTAACACTAATAACTCACAATTATTAGCATCTTTATAACTGGCCCTCCAGTTGTTTTTAGGCTCCAACCCCTTCCAGCCCCAGCCAGCATTCCCAATGGACAAAAAACAGTTAGAGATGTCAGTGGTGTAGCGTGGGGGGTGCAGGGGGGGCCGGCCGCACCGGGCGCAACATCTGGGGGGGGCGCGCTCGCGCTCGCACTCGCAGCTCTCTGCCCCCTGCTAAAATCCACGGGTTAGGGGGCGCAAATTACTTGCCTTGCCCCGGGTGCTGACAACCCACGCTACGCCACTGAGAGATGTAGTCTAGCAACCTCTGGAGGGCAACAGGCTTCCCACCTTTGCCCCAGAGTGTGTGGCTCTTTCTGGTTCCATTGCTTTCCCCCAACATCTGGCCCTTCATGTGTTGGTTCAACAATATCAGATCATCAGGGCCAATCAGAGGATGGTGGTCAGGAGAGCCATTCAGCTCAGAGCCTTAAACTCCAAAGGAGCCTCAAATTTAGGCCCTTGTTAATTTTTTGCTATTTGATCTGTTTCACAATCTGTTTTTTAAGCACATCAGACCAAAATGTGACACATTCTCTCAGGAGAGTTCAAATTGTCTTGCCGTGCCTAATATCGACTGTGACAGTACACAGAAGCTAGCTCCCCACCCCACTCCTGAATAATTAGTGCATTTTGACAGGAAACAGAAAAGAGTGTTAAATAAATTTTAAAAATCAAATTATATATATCACTCTTCTTATTTTCTTCTCTGCCCTATTTTCTTTTCATTAGCTGTTGTTGTTGTTGCTGCTATGGCCCTCAAAAACTGGAAGTGATCTGGGCCTCTCCCAACCTCTGATTGGGCCTGCAGGTGGGATTACAAATTGTTGTAGTAGAGGAATTTGCTACTGAAATGGATCTCCTCCTCCTGACTTTGTCCTGCTTCACTAACTCTTACCAAGAAACCAGCCTGTCCCATTTCTTAACTCTTATACCCATTTTTCTTGCTTTATGACATGCATAATGAGGCACACGTGACACCTCGTACAGAAGGGGAGTGATTTCTGCCCGGTATTCAATGACTATTTCTCACACTTCACTGGTGCCATTTATTTTGCTACTCGGTACAAACCCATGTTGTTCCTGGAACCTTGCCTATAGAAACTCAGCAGTAACATGTTTGTGTGATATATAATTAGGCGCATGCTGTAACCTGTCCACAGCTGCTGAAGAACATCTTGCACTATCAAGAGAACATAAATCAGACCTGCTCTTGCTCACTCGTCCCAACTTTACCTCCAATGCTTTGGGAATCACAATGAAAATAACATTGGAAATGGCAGGAGCTGTTTACAAACAACCCAACTGGGCAGAATTCTTATACAACCTAATTATTCCTATAGCTTTGGGATCCTCAACTTGGCACCCACAGATACACCCCAGATGCCTGCAAAAGCCCCCTACTCCTCTCACATTTTAAAAACTGAGTTGTGTGTGTGTGTGTGTGGTTGGTTGGTTGGTTGGTTGGGTTTTTTGTACCTTTTGGGGGTGGCCTTTTTTGTCTGTGTTTCATTTGTTTGGGAGCATTTGTGTAGAAGTTTTGCCTGTTATGGGGGAAATGGTTTTATTCCCTGTAAAATTGATACTTTCTGTTGGACCCCCCAAAAAGTTGGGGACATCTTCTATATACCCCCACCTTTCTGAGTTTCCTCTTCTCCTCCAGAACATCACCTAAAATGGCTCTCTGGTACTTGAAAAGAAAAATAACTGAATACACAAAATATTCCCCTGTCACATCCACCATCATCTTGCTAGAAGAACAAAGTAGGCATGAAAGTCCATGTAGCCTCATTCAGCTTTCCTTTCCATTGGATGAGAACAGCCATGTTCTTTTTTTCCTTGACAGTGGAACTGCAGCAGCCATGCCTCTTGGGAAAGGGAATTCCATACTACAAGAAAGGCACAACAAGAAAGAGGGCACTGTCCACTGTGATGGGTCTGCCCTCACGTTTGAATATGAAGCTGCGGCTGGTGCAGAATACAGCAGGTTGACTGCTCACGGAGGCAGAGTATCACCATCATATTATGCTGCTGCTGCAAGAATTGCACTGGCTGCCAGTTAGCTACTGGGCTAAGTTCAAGGTGTTGGTACCAGAATACAAAGCTATACACAACTTGGGAACAGGATATCTAAAAGATGGTCTCCTCCCTTAAATACTCAACCAATCACTGCACTCCGTGGGAGATGACATCCTGTAGATCTCATCTTAGCAGGAGGTCTGTTCTGCGCAATGTTGAAATTCCTTCTCATTACATATCAGAAAAGCGCCCTTGCTGTTGTCCTTTGGGCACCTGCTGAAGTTGTTCCTCTTTCAACAAACCTTTTGAGTGGAAAGTTTTATCCCAGCCAGTATCTAAACTGGTTCTGAAATTGCTTTTAGATGTGTGATTTGTTTTTACTGTTTTTGTATATGTGGGACCTCTCCAGATGTACGTTGTATTGTGCACTGAGGAACAGGTATCAGGGTGATCACAAGCACTCCTGCATTCGATTTGAATTGAGTCCTCAAAAAATTTAGGATGTTCATGTGGCATATGTATGTAGCAATCCTTGTATGGTCCACAGCTTCCAGCAAACTTTTCATATGGAAGATGCTGTAGTGTTGTTGTTTTTAACTGCCACCTCTGATGCACCATAGCTCCATAGTACAATGACAATGTGCCAAATTGGTCACTTCTTTGTGATGGGTGTAGCCACTGCCACATACTTCCTGTTGGTGCAACTGGGCAGTCAGTGCAGATTCCATAGAATAAGTGTAATACGGCTACGTGCCCAAGCACCTGTCGATACTCTGACTACAGCAATTGGCACTAGCTGCAGTTTCCAGACCATCTTTAGGGGAAGGTCCACATAAAGTGCACTATAGCAATCTCATCACAAGGTTGCAAAAGCATGGGCAAGGCTATCCCAATCCAGGAAAAGCCAAAGCTTGTGAACTGGTCATAACTGGCAATATGCACTCCTTGTCCCCTGAAGCTACCCGGACTCCAAATGGCAGTGCTGCTGGATCCAGTGCTGGACTATGGGTTGTATCCAACCAAATCCAACTAAGAGTAGATTCCTTGAAATAAATGGATCTATGTTAGTTAAGTCAATTAATATCAACAGGACTGCTCTGAGCAGGATGAGCATGTATGGTCACATCCACGCCATATGCATTTAAAACAGGCTTCCTCAACCTCGGCCCTCCAGATGTTTTTGGCCTACAACTCCCATGATCCCTAGCTAGCAGGACCAGTGGTCAGGGATGGTGGGAATTGTAGTCTCAAAACATCCGGAGGACCGAGGTTGAGGAAGCCTGATTTAAAACATATCCCTTCCCCCAAAGAATCCTGGGAACTTAAATTTGTTAAAGGTGCTGGGAATTGTAGATTTGTGAGGGGTAGGCTACAGTTCCCAGGATTCTTTGGGGAAAGCCATGCCCTTTAAATGTACAGTGTGGATGGGACCCAAGCTGGACCACAGTGGGGACAGGGAGTAAACCGAGTGAGGTAGCAGTCAGCTGTGTTTGTTATAAAATACAACATTATCAAAATAAAGTGGAGAGCTATTCAAATGAGATCACATTCCTGACACAAGCCCCTCAGGGCAGTGCCTGTATGAGCAGCTGTGGGAATGATGGGGGGGGGAGAGAAGGAGGCTCCATCAGGATTCAACAAGAGATGGAGCCAAGTTGGATGGGCCAAGAGAGCCCTGGGCCTCAAGGGCTTCCCAAACCCAGGGTGTGGCTGGAGGTTGGACAACTTTGGTATTAGACCTGGAGCTCCAAAATTCCTGGATCGAAGAAAGCTGGGAACTGCCGTTTGTAGGATGCCATTCCCTCTATGTAAATGTGTGACTCACATCATTCAATTAGCTTCCTTTAATAGTGCAAATCAAAGGGTGAAGCTAGCTACATTCCTAGGCAAGTTTCAGCTTATTGCACTCTTTGATGTTCTAAGTGTTGTGTTGATATTAACATTTTCTTAAACAAATCTGCACTTAACTGTCTCCACAGAGGAAGAATCTCATTCACAGTTATCATTCCCTCTTAATTAAGGCGAAAAAGTGGGCTGGCGGTTTGTTTGGTGTTTTTTTCTTTTTTTGCAAAACAACTCATTCATTCATTCATTCATTTATTAAATTTCTATCCCATCCTTGCTCCTAAAAGAGCCTTGAGCAGCAGACAACAAAACAGCTCAACAACACTAAAAGTTTAGAAAAGTGTTTTTTTTTTTAAAATAAAACCAGACATTGTCACAGCTTGTGGAGCCCCAGTCACCTATGGCCTCCTAAGCCACAGATTGTGGGTTCATTTTCCATCTGGGGTAATTTTTTTTTAGATGCTGGGATAGCTCAGTTGGTAGAGCATGAGATTCTGAATCTCAAGTTCATGAGTCTAAATGCTTCTCTAAATGTCAATAGCAGAGAGATGCACTTGACAGGGGAGCGGAGGTGGGGGCACAGGGGCAATTGCCCCAGGCACATAATTGCTAGGGGTGCAAAACACCTGGTGCTCCCTCAGTACAGCTGAGCACTTCTGTCACTGGGAACTGTTGGGGGAAAAACCAGCTTCTCCATGCAAACCAAGAAGTGACCTCTCCATACAACAGAATGACCTTTCTCTTCTTATCTCTGCAACTGCGGTCTCCTGGGTGATGTGGACACTGTTAGATAGTTGAATACAAATGCATACTCTGTCCATTTCCCTCCCACCCACTCCGCATGGCCCTCGACTCTTGCAACCCATGCTATGCCATTGGAGAAGTGTATTCCATAAATGGGGAACTACCACCCAGAAGGCCCTGAACTGCTACAACGACTATTTTGCATGTATTACATACTGTTTATTATGAATTGTGTGTCTTTGTTTCTCAATGTGATCCTTTTACATGCTTCTGTATGTATTGCAGTATTTTATGCATTGTGACTTGCTGTTTTTTTTAAAAAATAGATTATAGTTTAGTACAGTGGTACCTCGGGTTACATACGCTTCAGGTTACATACACTTCAGGTTACAGACTCCGCTAACCCAGAAATATTACCTCGGGTTAAGAACTTTGCTTCAGGATGAGAACAGAAATTGTGCTCCGGTGACGTGGCGGCAGCGGGAGGCCCCATTAGCTAAAGTGGTGCTTCAGGTGAAGAACAGTTTCAGGTTAAGAACAGACCTCCAGAACAAATTAAGTACTTAACCCAAGGTAACACTGTAAGGATTTATTGTAATGGGTACGAATGAATTTCTGTTTAATTCTTATTTCCCGATATTTCGAGAGTTAGTTTTGTTGTATACTGTTACATTCTAATGGATTGTTGAATATTACTTTATTTGATATAAGTTTATTTTAAAGTTATGTTGTTATTGTGATTTTTTTTTATATTGAGTCAGATTATAATAAGGTTGTGATCTTTGTTGTATATTTTGTTGTCATAAACCTCCTTGTATATAGCAATATAGAAAGGAAGTATACAAATGCCTTACAATTTCATACAAAGTGAAATTGAAAAGTGAAAAGGGGTCATGCCAGGGGTCATGACAGTAATACCTTTATGAAGGAATCAAACTACTGGGTACAGGTGCATCATCTGGAGCAAAGTATCTTTTGCATGCTATTCTTCCATTTTTGCATCATTATCTGTGATGGCCGCCTCCCAGCTATCCTGGTCATATGCTGTTTGACAGGAACGTGCTCCCAGCTAACACAGAGTGAACCCCTCTATGAGCCCCATTCTTGCCCTTTGAAATCCCCAGCTGCCACCAGATCCCTGGGTCAATATTTCGGCAAGGCTGAGACCACAACAGGTTCATGAAACAAGTCCTGAAATTTACTAAACCAGAATACGGTCTATGGAATTTTAAGGGGAGAGGGAGAAAACCATACCCTCCAAGTGTCCCATTTTAAGTGGGACATCCTGAATTCTCAGAAGCTGGTCGCAGTCCTGGGTGTCTCATTTTGACTCCTGTGCTCTGGCCGCTGCACACCAGAGTGCAGGACCAAAAAGCAGAAGGAAAACTAACCTAGACTCACACAGTACTACTCTTCTTCCTCCTTCTGTTTGTGGTGCCAATGGTCGTGGAGGAGGAGGCCTCGCCAATTGGCACAGTGTCTCCTAATGCCACACAGACCAGTGCAGCTTCCTTTGGCTGAGGAGGAGGAGGCCAGTGGGCAATGTAGGAGGGGGAAGGGAAGGGTGAGCGGCCAAGCAATGGTGTCAGTGGGATAGGGGGGATGCCCCAATTTGCTCTCCCCAAAACAGGAACCCAGTATGTTCCCTTTGAGGGAAAATAGCAAAATAAAGCATTAATAATAAAATAGAAAGAAGGGGGTATAGCATTAATAGAAGAGAAAAGAACACAGGAATCTGCCTTTTATTGGCTCATCCCAGTATTGTCTATGGTGATTGACAGTAGCTCCCAAGGGTTCCAAGGCAGTGGTCTCTTCCAGGCTTACCTGGAGCTCCAAGGGATTTAACCTTCAACTTTTTGGACACAAATCCTGTGCTTCGCTATGGAGCTAGAAGCCATTCCATGACTGCTATGAACTGAGCCTTATTCCATTGATCTCATTAGTCAAATTGCCAGTAAAATCTTATTTCCTTTAAGCCACCCCAAAGCGGTATGCCCCCCCCCAAGTGAGCTTTGTGCAGATAAAAAGAATAATATGAAAGGATACCCACTTTGAACATTCAGTTGTTTTCACTCGCTGGCATTTCCCTAG
This sequence comes from Podarcis muralis, assembly GCF_964188315.1. NCBI lineage: Eukaryota > Metazoa > Chordata > Lepidosauria > Squamata > Lacertidae > Podarcis > Podarcis muralis. The sequence goes on from NC_135673.1 coordinate 30,283,338, forward strand.
GAGTGTGCCAGTAATCCTCCTAGTTCCATCTGATGAGGGGGAACCCTCCTGCTGAGAGTGCAGGGGGACGAACAACAAACACCCTCCGTGCCTGCTGGAAGCAACTGTGTTTGCTGCCAAATGCAGAGAGCTATATTTCAAGAAAAGCACAACCATATGCCATATTTTTTAACACATAAATGTTTCCTGTGGTTAGGCAATTAGACTGGGGACCCTCAGCTAGAGATCTGGCTGGGCTTTCAATGGGATATGTGTGAAGCTGTCTAAAACATTCATAAGAAGAGCCCTCCTGGATCAGGCCTGTGGCCCATCAAGTCTAGCAGGCTGTTTTCACAATGGCCAACTAGATGCCTATGGGAAGGAAGCCCACAAGCATGACCTGAGCAGTACAGCACTCCCTCTCCTCCTGCAGATTCAAGCAATTCAGAAGCCACTGCCTTTGACAGGGGAGGCCTAAGAGATACTGGTGACCTTATCCTTCATGATTGCATACAACCCCACACTAGGCCATGTGAGAGTTTTTGCCTGAGCCATTCTTGGTCTTCCCCACACCGTGGTCTTTCATCTTCTCTTCCTACAGTCCAGTCACTGCCAAAGCACACCCAGTTCCTGGTGGTACGTGACTTCTTTGCCCGATCTGAAGTTGGAACTCATCTATATGATACGGTCATGGCCACCAATTTAGATGGTTTTGGAGTTGTCAACATGATGCCTTAAGGCACCACTGAGCCCAGTGTGGTTTGTCCTATGACACCCACAGGTGTCAGTAATATCCCCTCCAAAAATGAATGGGAGACAGTTTGCTCTTCCTGTTTGCACTGTCTCAGATTCTCCTACATTGAACACACTGCCCTAAACATATCCTTACATCATTGGATGCCAAGGCATCATCTGCTCTGAATAGAGAGGTGCAAGGAGATTCTCTCTGTGAATGTAGTGTGGTGGCAGATGTCCAGGGCCTTTTTGATGATAGGGGCATGGAAGCGGCATTTTAGCAGGCATTTTGCATTATATATCATTCCCTCGCAGTAGCCAAAGTTTGTTACGCCAACTAAAAATAGTTTGTGCTATGCTATGCCCCCATAGCAGCCAATTTTGGACTGGTGCCCATGGTAGTTTCTCAAAATTCCAAGGGTCCCCACTGGCCCCAAAAGGTTGGTGATCCCTGGACTGGACAAAACCTGTGGAGGATAAGGCTATCAGTGGATACTCGTCATTGTGGCTATGTGCTACTTCCAGGTTTGGAGGCAGCATGTGTCTGAATGCAAACAGCAGCAGATAGCTATTATCCTCAGGTCCTTCTTGAGGGCTTCCTGGAGGCATCTGGAGGGCTTCCTGGAGGCACTGTGAAAAACAGGATGCTGAATGTATCAGAGCTCTTATTTTATTCTTATGCCTTAACCTGGCGAGGTAATCCCTGGGTGGAGTAAGGAAGAGAAAGATGCCCCATAATCACTAGAATTGCTAGGCACTTACCTAGACTACTGGAATGGCCAGTAATCAATGCATAACCAAATTTCCTGAGTGGTGTGGGTTAGGCAAATTGCACTGCTCCACCATCAATAATGGAGGGTGGAAAAAGAAGAGCAGGTTGCACATGGCACTGACAAACGGCTAGCCCATGGTAGGTGGAGGAGACAATGGGTGTAGGTGGTAGTGGCACACCCCAGGAAGGAAGGAGCAATCTGTTCTTGTTGGGCCAAGCAGCATTATGGGTCACATTTGGCTACCACTTGCCAACCACTGAACAGGGCCATCCTGTCCTATTTCACCACCTGACGCAAAACAGAAAGGTGCCGCCCCTGTTCCTCCGAAGCCTCTTTTACTGTGGAAGCATGGCTGCAGCAGCAGAGACAGCTGTGGCGCCTGTGAGGGCTGCTGGCCTATGGGATTCTGCCGCCTGAGGCAGCTGCTTCAGTCTGGCCCTGCTGTTGGAAGAGTGAAGCAAATTTTAAGGGATTCTAATGGAAAGCAAGAGACTGGTTGTAGGTGGAGATGGGGAGAAGGCGACTCGCTTAACTGATAATAAATGCCCTGCCATGTTGGCAGGCAAGGAGGGAAGGGAGAGGAGGCAACCTCGTCTGAAGGATGACAGATGAGCATGATTAATTGTCTTCCCCACCCAAGGCTCAAGGGAGTTTGGAGATCTAGGCCTACTTTTCTACTTCTTCTTGACTGATCGTGAGACGGTGATAAAACTGCACGAATGCTAGAGCTATGTGGCTGTTATAGTCAATTCATAGTTTCAATTCCCAATGTTTTCTCCCCTCGAAAAATGTTCTCCAAGCACAATTACCTTTTGCCCGCCTGCTATTAACAGAAAGACGCAACACATCTCAAGGTGTGCCGTTTTATCCAGATCTCTCGATTAGAGAAGAAGGCACTTTCATAGAACAGGTTTAGCATTATCTTAGCCAGGAGCAAGGCTTGTTATTATTGCACTGGAGGAGGTCATGATAAAGCAAGCCAACCACACCAGGATGCCAGTTCAGCTCCTCACAGAGGACAGTAGATGTAGCTGCCTTGCACTGAGTCAAACCACTCGTCCAGCTAGCTCCATATTAGTCAAATCTGACTGGCAATGGCTCTTTGGGATCTGAGGTACAGAATGGTCTTTTACAGTCCTGCTAACTGAGATAGTTTAGCTCAGGAGCTGGGAACTTTCAGGCTGAGATCCGCGTTACCCTGGAGGAAAACTGTTAGGTGCTGCATTTCAGCACTGGGCTGAGCCAAGTTCAAAAATAGGCAAGGCCAAACCCACACACAACCACACTCCTTACACACACACACACACACACAATTTCCCATGGAAGTAGAAGCATATATTTAATTCTTAGTCAACTCAAGCACTACTTTCTATTTTCTCTAAAGACTTCTTTTTAGGACATAGTTTACAAAAACCAAAACCCCAACACCTCCAACACTCTTTATCTGACCTGATCATGCAATGAAATGAAATCCAGTAATTTCAGCAGAAGAATGCAGATAGGGTCAGTGCACACCTGAACTGCAAGCCAACTTACAGCTCCTGTGCCCTTCTAAAAATAGTAGCTACATTTTCTACTACATATTTTAGAATGAAAAGTTATCTGTCAGTCTATCTATTCTCTATGAATTTGGGCATCTCTGAATGTATTACCACCAAATTTGGCACAGTGATTCCTGAGATGAAGGAGCTGGTTTTTGTCTACAATTGGGTGCCATTTTGAATCAATATGGCAGACCAAAGCATCACAAACTGCACTGATTTGGTCAGCTTTTAAGATAATCATCATCAAATTTGGCATGATGCAACTCAGATCGGGGTGCAGGTTTTGGTCTACATTTGGATATCATCAGATACCATTTGGAATCAAGTTGGTGACATGAACCTATCAAAACTGTACTGATTTGGAAACCTCTTACAACTGCCATCACTCACTGGGTGAATTATATTCAGAGGACAACCTGGCTTTCCCAAAAGTAAATTTTGATAACACTTATATAACTATTTTGCAACATTTTTTAATTTATAGTTTATTAGGGTTTTCACGTTATTACAAACAGTACAGCTTCTTACACCCTCTCCTCCCTCCCTCCCAGTTCTCTTCTCCCTTCCCTCATGCCCTGCAGTTGTTGCCGCAGCATTTTCATTGAGCATGTGAGTTTTTGTACGTAGTTTTCAAGAATATACACATTTATACTGTTGCACTCCATCCTAATCTCTGAGCGGTGTGAGATTCCAGGGTTTCCAGATGCTTACCAAGGGTTCGGTTTCCTAAGAATGAGAATGGCAGAGATTGTGGATATATGGTTTATTGACACATATGTACAACCTGAGCCTGTGATGGAGAGGCTCACAGCATTAATACCCCAAGAAGGCACTGCTTCTCCCATAGCCACAGCCTTGGATTCCAGCAGAAATCAGGCATGATTCTGACTTTCAGGTGCCCAGTCTGCAGTCTGCTATAACTTCTAGCTTACACACACCATTCTCAACTCTGGCCTTTGTCTTTCAAACTAACAGGCAGTTGAGGGAGGAGATCAACCCATTCGGTACACAGAACCACTTCCTACCCCCACCCCCAACTCACAACACTCTGCTTGCTTTATCCTAGTCTATACCTTTTGTACAAATTGCTTTGCTAGAGAGCCACATTGCAAAATTCAGAGAACTTAAAATATTGAAGCTTGGCTATGTTTCAGTTCATGTGTTCTTTTAGGAAGTGTGAATGAGGCATGTTTGTCTTTAAATGTGAGCTGGCTTTAAATGTGAGCTGGGCTTAATGTTATGAACCCTTGTCTTGTCATGCTGCATGACAGCTTCAATACTTGCCGGCTTAAATTGTTGCTGAAATATCTTATAAAACAGGTTGTTAATCAGCGCTATTACATCCTGTTGTCATATAAATATAGCTTTTAATTGAACCCTCACGCATCCTTATGACTGTTCGGCTCAATGTTGCATTTTTTTAAAAAATTCTTATTTTTTGTATCCCGAGGGTAGCCACTGGGCCTCTACTGACTTTAAACTAAAAAAAGGAAAGGAAATGATTGGCAACAGCATTCTTTTTAATTAGTGTTAATGATGATATTACTTCTTTGGTCAGGACACTAATACTACCCTTTGAGTTTATAGTTTTTAAAGCATACTGGCTGAAATCCAGATAATTTATTTTAGACGAGCTTCATCTGAGGTGCTCCCTACTGCAGCTCCAGCTGACAAAGAGGCAAGCCTTCCCCCTTTTTTAAGAAAGCTGAGGCTTTCCTTTTAAGCAAAGTTACCTGCAGTGTCAAAATAAATCCCAGCGGTCCACATGGGTTAATTTATTTATATATTGCCCCTTCCTCCAATGAGCTCAGGGTAATATGCATAGTTTTTCTATCACTGCCCCTCATAGTACAGTGGTACCTCGGGTTAAGAACTTAATTCGTTAACCTGAAACTGTTCTTTACCTGAAGCACCACTTTAGCTAATGGGGCCTCCTGCTGCCGCTGCACGGCCGCTGCACAATTTCTGTTCTCATCCTGAAGCAAAGTTCTTAACCTGATGTAGTCCTATAAGGGATATTAGGCTGAGAGACAATTATTGACCCAGGGCCACTCAGTGAACTTCCTGGCTGAGTGGGAGATTTGAACCTGGGTCTCCTTGTGAAACTACTTCAGCAATGTAAACCCCCTGTTGCCATCTTTTAAACCAGACATGGGGAACCTGTGACCCTCCAGTTGTTGTTGGACTTCATCAGCCCTAGCTAGCATGGCTAGTGGTAAGGGATGAAGGGAATTGTAGTACAGCAGCGCCTAGAGGGACACAGGTTCCCTAAACCTTCCTTTAAGGCACAGATTAGCTTTTCCCAAGTCAAAATAAAAACACTTGAGTGTGTCACCCTGGCTCTCAATTGTATTGTGAAACTGGGTGTGGATGGGCAGGAGTGTGGATTCTAGAAGGAACCCGTTCATTCATTGTTTTGCACCTATATTTCTGGGTGGCGGCGGCTAAGCTTAAGATAACAAACAGAGCAACATTAAATATATAACAAGCTTTACATAATTACACTGGAATTCACCTGATTCCAAAGACAGGATAAGCTAGAAATCCAGTCCGATTAGCAAAACCAACGTAATGGTTTTGTTCTGGATTTATCAAATATTTCAAATTTTAATGGTAACTCTTTTTTTTAAAAAAAGGTAAACCCTTACTAGTGCATTTCCGAACACATGTCTATATTATATGGTTTGTGAAAACCAGACATTTTTTCTGTAAAAGCAAAACAAAAAGGGAGCTAAATGTCTCCAAATCTTGCACCTAATATGTGAACCTACAAATGGAGAATTAAATGTGCACAGGGACACACATTTCACCTGAGACTGCAGACACACCATACATTGAAAACACATTAAAAACATGAAGCCCCACAATAATCCTGGGAACTGTAGTTTGTTAAGGGAGCTAGGAACCGTAGTGTGGGGAGTAAACTACAGCTCCTAGAATTCTTGGGGGATGTGCTTTTAATGTGCTTTAAATGCAGTGGGGTTTTTTCTGTCGGTACTCACCATTACACAGTACTGACACCTAGTTTTCCTAGAGATCCTCAGTCACATGGGGACTGAGCAAAGCCCCACCAGGCCTGGTTGCCACCCCCCCCCCCACCCCCTGGGACTGGCCTAAACACACAAACCCTGCTCCCCGAGGAACACAAGAGTGTGTGGTGCAGCATGTGATGTGCTTCTCCCCTGCTGTGCACTGCATTCTCCTGCTGGCCATGTGTACCTCGGTCGTCTTGCTGGTGGCGCTTGCCATGGTTGGGGTGGGGTGGACTCGAACTAACAGTGAGTTTTGGCACTTGCCCATGCACCAGAAAAAAGCACTGTTTAAATGCATTGTGTGTTCGCAGCCTGATTTTGATCCTGTATTTCTACCATTTTCACTCTGCTACCATATGTTACAACGGAAGAGGGATTCTCTTTACACACAAAAGTGGAAAGCAGCAGAAATGCCCACTAGAGAAGAATGGATAAGCAAGGTGATGGACTACACAAAACTGGCAAAGTTAACAGCTAAAACAAAAAAAATTCCTTCCAGTAGCACCTTAAAGACCAACTAAGTTAGTTCTTGGTATGAGCTTTCGTGTGCATGCGTATCTGAAGAAGTGTGCATGCACACGAAAGCTCATACCAAGAACTAACTTAGTTGGTCTTTAAGGTGCTACTGGAAGGAATTTTTTTTGTTTTGACTATGGCAGACCAACACGGCTACCTATCTTTAACAGCTAAAGTAAGAGAACCTAGGGACGTGGGTGGCGCTGTGGGTTAAACCACAGAGCCTAGGGCATGCCGATCAGAAGGTCAGCGGTTCGAATCCCTGCGATGGGATGAGCTCCCGTTGCTCGGTCCCTGCTCCTGCCAACCTAGCAGTTCAAAAGTACATCAAAGTGCAAGTAGATAAATAGGTAACACTCTGGCAGGAAGGTAAACGGCGTTTCCGTGCACTGCTCTGGTTCGCCAGAAGCGGCTTAGTCATGCTGGCCACATGACCCGGAAGCTGTCTGCTGGCTCCCTTGGCCAATAAAGCGAGATGAGCACCGTAACCCCAGAGTCGGCCACGACTGGACCTAATGGTCAGGGGTCCCTTTACCTTTACCTTAAGAGAACCTAAGGATGAAAGTTTTGTGGAAGAATGGAAACTCTCCTCAGATTTAAAGAAATAGTATCATATGATGAGCACGCGAGCAGGATTTGAACAATGAGCAACAGAAGGGATTAAAGATTGCAATAGTTTTGTTAAGGTTTAGGAGCTAGAAGATAGGGTGCACCAGAGAAAGAATCAGAAGCACCGTGGGAAAGCTGGTGGGAAGTGGGGGGGGGGAGTCTTTATTATGTATTGAAATGCACGTGTGGAATTTTGGAACACTTAGTAAACATTTTTTTTTTTTAAAGAAAAAAGACTGTGCTGCCATCTTGATAAATCTGTATGGCAACTTGGTGGTCCAACAGCTACATGATATGCTCTGTTATGTGCCAATCCCTAAGGTGTGTGTGTGTGTTTGCACTTTAGCACGAAGAAAATGGGCCACAGGGTGTGTATAATGGAAATTAGGGCTAGCTGGGAGAACGCAATGATAAATATCTGCATGCTTCAAACAACTGCAGCAGCAGAATCAAAAGGGCAAGGCAGAGCCTCAGTGCACATGGAAAAAAATCAGCTTGTGCGGTAACATCAAACAGTGAGCTTGAAGGACCTGTTCCCACAAGGCCTCCTCCACACCACAGATTTTCAAAACTCAACCACACACTGATCACGTTTTGTCTACACACCGCCATCCATGGACCTGCAGAATGTCCACATTCAGTGATGGAACCCTTCATCAGGATAGGGAACATTGTGCACGAGAGCTAAATGGACCTCTTAATCCATCATTCAGGACTCATCTCAGGCCACACACCCTCCTGAACCACACCTTGCACCAGATCTCCTTTGCACCCTTCCTTGGGTGTTTTCACCTGGCTAGGTTGTGTCCTTAAGCTCTGATAATGGCTCTTGCTTGACTGGACGGATATAGGGTGTGTGCATAGAAACTAGCCTATAGCACAAATGCAACAGCCACATTTCTTGCTCTGCCCACTTTTGCTTTTGGCCCTGCTCACCACTGGCATGTCCCTCCCAGATGGTTGTCCAGAAGGGCATTTGGACCTTGGGCTGAAAAGTGTTCCCCACCCCCGCCATACACCAGTCTATCCCCACATATGAGCTTATATTGTTGAAACAACATATGAAGGAGCTGGTGCAGCCAGAAGGAGGGCCAGGTTAAGGAACCTGTGGCCCTCACAATATTGCTAGACTACAACTCCTACCTGCTTTGCCCATTGAGCATGCTGTTTGGGGAAGGGGTTGGGGTGTGAGGAACAGGTCAGTAATAACTCACATGGTGTCAGAGAAGTTATCTCTTTATTCAAATAAATGAAACAGCTCAGGAGGTCAGGCTTAGCGAGCATAGAAACTCTTCCCCGTAGATCTTGCCCCAGTGAGGCAGTTGTGAAGACTGAAACACAGCTCCACAGCTGCCTATGTCTCTCTCCCCCCCCCCCCATTCCTCCGGAAGCAATCTGAGGCGTCTTCATTTTGTTTGTCTTTTCTCTGCACTCTTCATACCTCTTTGGGTTCTGGGAGACCAGGGAAGAGAGGAGCTGCCAATTGCAGCAGGAGGGAGAGACTCCCTGGCTTCAGCAGCAGCCTGCCTGGTCTCTTCATTGTGGCCCCTTCCTCTCTAGCCTCTTCTTGTGCCTCTGATTCTGGACTGCACTCTGCCCCAACCTCTTCCTGTTCACTAAATCCTGTAACTTCTTCAGTTCCTGACATCTCCTCTTCTCAGTCTGTTCCCTCTTCTCCCTCTGACCACTCATCGTCATCCCACCACCAGTCCCCTGGTTCTGAGCCTTCTTTCCCTGGGGATCTCTTGGGGACCATCATCCAGCCAGTCCATGGCAGAACCCAACAACTTCTGGAAGGCTACTGGTTCTCCATACCTGCTGTATAGGGCTGCTGTAAGGATTACAAGCAAGGACTGCTGTGGACATTTGGAAGTCATAATCCTTGACAATTGCATGCCACTTACAAGTGTCCATGGCATTCTCTACTTGTAATCCTAGGTGAAATATGCACTAATTATAAACAAGCATGTATTTTAATACATTTATGTGCATAAGCCCTATGGGAGAAGAAATGTAACACAAGGCACGTGCTAATACACTGAAACATTCAGAGATGGCAGTATCAAATCAGTGGCACATGCCCTGCTGGCTTGCGCTCTTTATAAAGATTTGAGGAATGAGATTATCACTCCTCTTTTATTGTCCATTCCAGATTGCCCAACCACTGCCACAGTGTCCTTTCTCTTGGCAGATCAAGATGAGGAGGTGACAGCAAAGGTTGCAAGGTTGTTAGCTGGGGCAATCAAAATAAGATCCACTATTTGACTATTGATTCCAAACCCTAAAATGTATTTTATATCATTGACTTTTTATTTCTATTCTTTGCATATCGTATTGTTGTTTTATTGCTATGGCTGATGACTGACGCAAATAAAGATTCATTCATTCATTCATTCATTCAGTAATTATGCTTCTTGCATACAGGAAGAAGAAAATCAGATTGAATAATGCAAAAACTCAGGGCCTGAGTAAAGGACATTGGGAACTGTAAGTGGAAGCATTTCCTGTGACCCATCCGTCTTGGGGCTGATTTGTCATCATTATTATTGATTTCAGTTATTAGTCACATGCTGCACATAAAAAGGTCTCCAAGCAACTCACAATTTTTGCAAAGGACATAAAGCATGAATACAAAAAGAATACATTACAATTAAAAATGTATTAAAACTGATGGTTGCTTTTATAAAAAGAAATCCACAGACAACCCCCAATAGAACAGCAGGAAGAGCCATACAGCATAAATTATATTGTATAAGAACAGATAAAAGCAAATTTAAAATAGCATTGCTTTGATCAACGCATTCAGATCAAGCAAAAGAACCATTGCTTTTGGCACTCTCAAATAAAGGTGAGGGATCGCAAGAGCCACCTGACTCGTTCATTTAAATGGAGAGAGGCAACAGATCTGTGAACTATAGGGGTGGATGGATCATTCTCTTTCTACTCTATGCTAGTTTTACATGTGTTGATTCATAAGTCTATTTCCTCCAGTTTTCACACTGATCTGTGAATTTTTGTGAATTTTTTTTAAACTCTTCATGAAAATTCCCCAGAAATTCTCCTACATTTTCATACCTCTTCGTATGCAGTTTTCACTGATGTACATAATCAGCAATCTCTCCTAACAGAACGCATTTTTGTATGTTGTTTTCACCAATATGTGCATTTGAAGCACACTTTCCCTTAACAAAATGCAAACTTTTGTAAATTTTGGTTGGCTGGAGAATGACAACACAAAATTCAGAGAAGGGCAAACTTTGAAGGGTGGATGCCTTTCAGTATATGTATTGTTTTGAAAAGTATGGGTCAGGCAGGCTTACCTTTAAACATGAACTGAATCAAATTTCTCCCCCATTTGAAGAAGTGCAAAATCAGAAGGATATCTCCAATCCATGAATTAGTCTGGGAGGTGTAAAATATTTCAGTTTGCTTAAAAATATTCTTCTCCATCCTTGAATGAACAGTGCTTATTATGTGTGCATTTACATACATGGATAGGATTTTTTTTCACTGGTGTTTAGGGTAGTTACAATTTGAACACACCACAAAGAAAGCAACCAAATAAAATACCAGATTAAAAGATAACGTATAAAAACAAAATTAGGCTGCAGCCCTAAATCTCTTCTTACTTAGAAGTAAGCCTCATTGAACTCAGTAGGACTTAACTCTGAGTAGACTTGGTGAGGACAGCAGCCAAAAATTGTAATGCTTTAAGGGGGGTGGGATAAAAACTGAATATGATGTTTGATTTTGCACACATGGGCATATTTAAGAAATATACTACTAGATCCTTTGCAACTACTCTAAAAAGGAGTGCTAATTTTAAGTAATGCCCAGATATTACAAAATCTTAAAGAGTCAGCTAGCAAGGGGATAACCCCCAATTTAACATAATATGCTGAGAATCAGTAATTTGGGTATGCAAGATCAAGGTGCTGTCTCAAGTGAAAACTAAGAAAATAGCTCCCTCTGCCGGGCTGTTTAAGCAGTTATTTGTTCCCTTTCTTACACTTTTTAAAAAGAACATTTCACGGGATCACTCCCCACTCACCACCGCGTTTCTCCAGAGTAATGTTTGCTCCAATTTAGCAGGAAAGAGCAGGTTTTCCCTGGGAAAAGAGCAGGGCCGGATTTAGGTTTGATGAGACCTTAAGCTACTGAATATAATGGGGCCCTTTATATGTCCAGCTGTCCTTTGTCAACAACAAATTGTTGCTGTTTTTTGTGTTGAATATATGCTATATGGTAATTTATGGACCTAATAGGTACCTAAAGCCATTTGCACATAACAAAATATGTATTTTATCAAAGTAATTGATGAACTGAAACACAATTAAGAAGAAGTATATTAATAGTAAAGGTAAAGGGACCCCTGACCATTAGGTCCTGTGGTGGCTGACTCTGGGGTTGCGGCGCTCATCTCGCTTTATTGGCCGAGGGAGCCGGCGTACAGCTTCCGGGTCATGTGGCCAGCATGACTAAGCCACTTCTGGCGAACCAGAGCAGCGCACGGAAATGCCGTTTACCTTCCCGCCGGAGCGGTACCTATTTATCTACTTGCACTTTGATGTGCTTTTGAACTGCTAGGTTGGCAGGAGCAGGGACCGAGCAACGGGAGCTCACCCCGTCACAGAGATTTGAACCCCTGACCTTCTGATCGGCAAGTCCTGATACAGCGCCACCCACGTTGTATTTTAATAGCGAAATAATTTTTAAGCTCTAACTGTATGTAGGTTTTATTTTATTTGTTTTTTATCTTGTATTTTGGAAATGTACATCCAGGTTTCTTTTCTTTAAATTTTTTGGGAGCCCCCAAGAGAGTGAGGCCCTAAGCTATAGCTTATTTAGTTTATACGGGAATCCGGCACTGGAAAGGAGTGGGGCAAGGTGGCAACCTCTCACACTTGTGCCTAGGCAGAAAACTGCTCAGCCCCCTGCTTCCTAAGCATGGGACAAGCCTAAGTGTGGACAAGCCCTTAGTCACTTTTCAAATGTGTTCACTGGAACAAGGTTTGATTTGGATACTATCTGTATGTGAGGTCATACAAAGGATTAAATTTAAAATATTAAATGATTTAATTGAACTGTGTTGTTACATACAGTGGTACCTCTGGTTACGTACTTAAATCGTTCTGGAGGTCCATTCTTAACCTGAAACTGTTCTTAACCTGATGTACCACTTTAGCTAATGGGGCCTCCCGCTGCTGCCGCCACATGATTTCTGTTCTCATCCTGAAGCAAAGTTCTTAACCCAAGGTAATATTTCTGGGTTAGTGGAGTCTGTAACCTGAAGCATATGTAACCCGAGGTACCACTGTATTTTAATTATGGGTGGTTATATTTTAATGTTTGTGTAATTGGTTTTTACATGAGGAAACTACCTAGAAGCTAATGCTTGGGCATTAAGCACTGTTTCTCCATGAGAGAACTTTCTCCGTGGCAGACCAAAACTGTGGAACTCCCTGCCCATAGAGATGCATGTAGCATTGTCATTGTACAATTTTCACCATATACTGAAGATGCACCTCTTTAACTTGGCCTTTAGGAATTAAGGTGCTTTGTGGTGTTGTTGTTTTTCTTGTGTGTGTGTGTGTGTTTGTTTTTGTTGTTGTTGAATTTACATTGTTCTGTTCCATTCTGAAACAGTTTTACATGTTTCGATGTTGCAGTGATTTTTATCGGTTTTTAAACTGTATTTTCTATTCATTGTGTATATTAGGGGGGAATGAGCCTTATTGAAAATAACATGCAAAAAATGCATTCTGTTGGGCAAAAATTGCTTGCAAAAAATGTATATGTCAAACAAAACTGCACACAAACATATGCATATTAGGAGAAATGCACACTGGAATCTGGTGAATTTTCATGCAGACTTTTAATAAAATTGCAAACCGATCTGGAAACGTGAGGAAGTGAACTGAGATTGCCAAAAAAGAGAGGAATTGAGAGAAACGAAAGTTAGTCAGTAAAAAAGAAAAATGCAAATATTTTTGTTTTTCCCAGCAGGGGTCAGTATGTAGCAGGAATGGTTTAAGAGACTTTAGATAGGAAGCACCAGTTCAGATTCAGTGTTTGCAAAGGAAGAGAAATATATATTTAAGAATGGAATAGTAAGTGGGTGAGGCGCAAGTTGGCAAGCTGCTACTAAAACAAACTTGCATTCGGTTTGTTTGTTTGTTTGCTTGCTTGCTTTTGAAGGATGAGTGGGGAACCTGTGGTACTCCAGGTGTTGCTAAACTACAGCAACCTCTCATTCCTGAACATCAGCCATCCAGGCTGGGGCTGATGGGAGATGGAGCCCAAAAACATGTGGAGGACCATGGGTTTCCCACCCCTGTTTTAAAACCTTACCTGTCATCTTTTTGAAGTAGGTATTGGACCAACTACTTTCCCAGTAGTGATGTATGGAAGTGAGAGCTGGACCATAAAGAAGGCTGATCGCCGAAGAATTGATGCTTTTGAATTCTGGTGCTGGAGGAGACTCTTGAGAGTCCCATGGACTGCAAGAAGATCAAACCTGTCCATTCTTAAGGAAATCAGCCCTGAGTGCTCACTGGAAGGACAGATCCTGAAACTGAGGCTCCAACACTTTGGCCACCTCATGAGAAGAGAAGACTCCCTGGAGAAGACCCTGATGTTGGGAAAGATGGAGGGCACAAGAAGAAGGGGATGACAGAGGACGAGATAGTTGGATGGTGTCTTCGAAGCTACAAACATGAGTCTGACCAACCTGCAGGAGGAATTGGAAGACAGGAGTGCCTGGCGTGCTCTGGTCCAGGGGGTCACAAAGAGTCGGACAGGACTAAACGACTAAACAACAACAATTGGACCAACTCTGAGACATCCCTCCTGGCAACCAACCAGCCTTGCAAAACAGATTAGCCAAAAGTGGAAGAAGACATTCTTAGCAAGATATATACAATGCCTTTTAAATATCAGTGTTGAGTCCAGGAGCAGCTCAGACTTTGTAACTTGACCACATATAGCAACTGGAAAATTGGCTATGCCCACACCATACATTTAAAGCACTTTTGTACCACTTTAGCAGTCATGTGTGTGTCCCCCACCCACCCCTCAAATCCTGGCACACAGTTCCTGCTTACTGAATGCAATGTGTTCCATGAAAGCTGTTCATTAGGTGAGTGTTCACATAACAAGTCCATGATTTCTGCTATTTCCTATGGAAGTATTTCTCAAGTGGGATTTACCTGATCTCCCTCCCCTCTCGCTCCATGGCTTCTTCCTGAAATGGCTGTAGCCATCAACAAAGAGACAAAGGGGAAAAACTTATTTGTCTGAACATTCCTACTCCCTGATTCATCCAGTCTTGCTTCTCTCTCCCTCTCCCCATGGTTGCTGCCTGAAAATAGCTGCTGCTGACCATCTAAGCATGGGCAAACAAGAAAGGAAACAATTATGTTATTTGGATAAGTGAATCTGCAGTGCATATACAGTGGTACCTTGGGTTAAGTACTTAATTTGTTCCAGAGGTCTGTTCTTAACCTGAAACTGTTCTTAACCTGAAGCACCACTTTAGCTAATGGGGCCTCCTGCTGCCGCTGCACCACTGGAGCACGATTTCTGTTCTCACCCTGAAGCAAAGTTCTTAACCCGAGGTACTATTTCTGGTACTATAACCTGAAGCGCATGTAACCTGAAGTGTATGTAACCCAAGGTACCACTGTAGTGAGGTTTGGGCATAATTTTTTATGTGCAGAGAAGTGGATAGTAAGTGTGTGGATAGCAGGACCTGTGTGTAGTTTATTAAATGTGCTGAGAGACTTTATTCAGCTCATGTAGCTGCAATACCAGCACCCTTAACAAACTACAGCTCCCAAGTTTCTTTGGGGGGGGGGGGAGCCATTACTGTTAAAGTGGTTCAAGATTGCTTTAAATGTATGGTGTGGATGTGACCCCAGTCAATCATAAGCAAACTACATCCTTTGTGCTTTTCAGAGATGTGTGATGGGCTCATTGGATAGCTTATTCAGACACAGACATCAGCTGAAGAGATCAGGCCACTCCACATTCACAAAGACCAAAGTCCTCAAAGAATCCCTGATAAATTGATATTTCACATTTGTTGCCTAGAACTTCATCAACAATCAAAAAACAATATCAAAACAATCAAAACAATATCAAACTTCTAAACAAAAAAATATATATTTGAGATTCAAGCCAGAAGTGGAAATTTCTCCAAGTGGTATGAAATTTTATTTCGGCTATCAGAAAGTGTCCCCCCTCACACTTTAAACCTTTTGGTTCTCTACATTCTGGAAATGGCAGAATTAAATCTGTTGAGCACAATGCCGCAAAAGTGAAGTGCTTTTACATGCTGCTGATATCTTCGGGAGAGCACAAAGTACTTAATTTTGGCTGGATCACACCCAACTTGTTTGCCAGGATAACCGAGAAGCACAACTGTTAATCAAATTAACCAAGTGTGTATCTCGGAAGCAAGAGCAACTGGGGTTGCAAAGTCCTCTTCTCAAATGGTGACCGTCATTGCAAGAATTGACGTGGCATTTGGAACATGACCATTGTTTCCATCTGTATATATTACAAGAAGCCATACTTAATTGCATGACAACGTCCTATTTTTATGTCTCGGTGCTAGCTTGGCTGCCCGTCAGTACCGAGGATGGATGATGCTCAGTGAATGAGGCAGCTATTCAATAGTTCTTTTCATCTTCATCATTCAATGTGCAGCTCCCCATGCCTTATCATCCAATCCCCGCACAGGCTACAGAACCATTCATTTCCTTGTTGCTGTTTGAATGTTCCTCGTCATCACCATGGTGTCTGAATGTCTCCTGCATTAATGAGTTCATCTTCAGAACTTCCCCCCTGCCCAGACACAACATTCTTTTCAATCATATTTAACAGATGAGGAAACTGAGAACTCAGAGGCAATTTATGAATCCAGGAGTTCTAAAACAGACTGATACTGTGCCCGAAGACTCTTTGAATGGCATCCATACCCTATGTCTTCTTTTATAAATATATCTTCTTTTTACATATACCTATGCTTGCTCTGACCAAGTAGCAATTTTGGTTTAGGCTCATTTTTTTAATTTAATAGATTTTAAGACAATGCCTTAGGACATGGATGTTGCTGGACTACAACTCACATCATCCCCAATGCTTTGCTGGGGCTGATGGGAGCTGGAGTCCAACCGCATCTACAGGAACCCAAAATCCCCACCCTGTCCCCTCAGAGCAATTTATAAAATTACAGTTCTACAGGGCTGTATTCAGCAATTGAGTAGACCAAAGTTTTACAAACTTTTCATGTTGGTGACACACTTTTTGGAAATGCATCATTTCTCGACACAGTAATTCAGTTTTACTAGCAAACCGGAGGTTAAACTAACCCCTTTCTAGTCCCAGAAGGAGTGTGAGGAGCATTTGTGTGACACACCTACACACTGCAGCCAACACACTAACGTGTTGCAACAAAACAGTCTGGAAAGCTCTGGAGTAGACCCATTGAAATGCATCGACACAACTAACCTAATTCCGTTAAGTTCTTCTCTGAGTAGAACTTACCTGGGTACAACAGACAAATTTCAGGCAAGAGTAATGACCACAGATTATAATGGTATATAGTCCAACGAAAGATAAAAAAGCAATGTAGCCCTAGTGGAATAAAACTAATATTGCATACCCTCCAACATTTTTCTAATGACAATATGGACATAATGATAATTTTACTATTTATACCCCACACATCTTACTGGGTTGCTCCAGCCACTTTTCTTCTTTCTTCTTCTTTGGCAATTACTCATAGCCAAGTAAGATTGTCTGCCATGAACACGGTCTTAACAGTGAGTCCGTAAGTGACTGTGGAGGCCAATTCTGGATCCACATGTCCTTCCACAGTGGAGACATAGGCTTCCGGGTGGGAGTTGATCACGGTGAGGATTTGCCAAGCGTGCCTTCCTCTTGGCACATTTCTCCCTTTCATCCTGAGTTTGAGCCATTCTAACATATATTAAAACATAATAAAACATCAGACATTTAAAAAACTTCCCTATACAAGAGCTTCAGACAGCTCTGGGGTTGGATAACTCCATCCCCTCCAACATTTCTCCAATGAAAATAGGGACATCCTAAGGAAAAGCAGGACATTCCAGGATCAAATCAGAAACCAGGATGGCTTCTCTAAATCAGGAACATCCCTGGAAAATAGGGACACTTGGAGGGGCTGATATGGTAAAACAGCAGCAACGGAAAATCTTAACTAAAAGCCAAAATGAGCTTATTTTAGTCAGTGGCCATGAACTACGGACTGACAATTGATGGTGGTGGGATTGAAAACTGGCGCGGGAAGGGGGGAAGAAAATGAATGTAGGGTAACATAAAAGGTAACACTCCACAGTGCTAGATTTTATCACTCATTTTGCATCTTCATGTCTACTTGGAATTGCTTACTTTTCACACATTCCAACCTTAATAGGTCGTAATAGATAAGACCTTTTGCATATTTGTATTATTTTTAAATGCATTACGTTACCAAATACTACAATACTATCTAATTGGATTCAGGAGGACTTGCTGTCTTGCAAGTATCCACAAAAGTCTAGTCAAGGGTTGCAGTCCTAAATATATTTAACATTTTAATGCATTAAAAAAAGAACACCTTCCATTGCCTACACGACTAGAGTCAAATGATGATGACATCTTAATGGTACCCATCTGAAAAGCAGCGATCAGAATCAATTTGTTTGGCAATCATGCAGTTGTAACGACTGCTTAAGGAAGGAATCTCCTATAATAATTGCAATGTGTACCATTAATGGATTATTATCATTGCAACGGTTCCTTGGTACTCAAGTGAATTAGATCGCCTGGTGACTCAGTCTTCTGTGTTAACCCAGACGAAGTATTTCTCATAATTATGTAACAGAGGGGTTGCAATGGTCATTACATGGATTTGGGAATTAAGAAAACATAATGAGAATCAGGTCTGTAAAGGGATAGTTACACATCCTGGCAAGGACTTTGCCCAAGTTTAGGTGTGATTAGTCCTCATTTTTAAATTGGTAAGTATGAATCCTAACATAAAAACATAGGAAGGGCTCTGCTGGGTCAGGCCAATGGCCTATCTAATTTAGCATTCTGCTCTCAAAGTGGCCGGCAATATGTCCCGATGGGAAGCCTGCAAAACAAAAGCACAACAGCACTCCCCCGCCGTGATTCCCAGAAACTGGCGTTCAGAGGCATTCTGCCTCCAACAGAAAAGGTAAAGGGACCCCTGACCATTAGGTCTAGTCGTGGATGACTCTGGGGTTACGGCGCTCAGCTCGCTTTCTTGGCCGAGGGAGCCGGAGTACAGCTTCTGGGTCATGTGGCCAGCATGACTAAGCCGCTTCTGGCAAACCAGAGCAGCGTATGGAAACACCGTTTACCTTCCCGCCGGAGCGGTACCTATTTATCTACTTGCACTTGACGTGCTTTCGAACTGCTAGGTTGGCAGGAGCTGAGACAGAGCAACAGGAGCTCACCCCGTCACGGGGATTTGAACCGCTAGCCTTCTGATCGGCAAGTCCTAGGCTCTGTGGTTTAGATCACAAAGCCACCCGCATCCCAACAGTAGAGGTAGAACATAGCAATTGTGTTTAATGGTCATTCATAACCTTATGCTTCAAGAAATTACCTAATCCTACTCATAAACTGAGGGCAGGGAATTATCTACAGTAGTAGTTTTTTTATGCTAAACTTAAGCGCATACATATACCATACCATTGTTTTGGTATGGTTCCAAAATGCATTGCATAACAAAGAGGATAGCAGGAAATAATATAGCTGCATCACCTGGTGGAGATTGCACCCCGAGGGCAGCGCAGCAGCTCCAGCATTCTGTCGGCATACACAGAACTTGAGGAACAAGCATTGGCTTTGCAACTCACATCTATCACAGCAGCTCCTCTCTTGTGGGACAGAGAAAAATGGTGCTGCAGAAATTGAACTCCCTCATTTCTATGCTGCGAGAGCTCATATTCATTTCTTGGAATGTTCATAGCTTCGGCGAGGTAGTTTTTCTCTGCAGAGACCATAAGCGAAGCCACAGATGACCTGGTGAGGACACTCCATCAAGGAAATCATGGCTCTCCAGGCCTCATATAAGTGATGCCCAACTGTCTTCATATCCTATTAGAATGCTCCGGGAAAATGTGTCCAGGAACTCTTAATACCTTCAACTTTGGATTTTTAACTTGTCCGCTGTCATCAGCTGCTCCTGCCGATGGATGAATGGTTTATGAGCACAATCCACTGATAGTTTCATCTCTTGAGCCTGAGGCAGCATTGTGCATAGCTTCAAGAATTTTGCTATGAGAAGGGGCTAAAGGTACATCTGGGAGTGGGAGAAACAGTGCAGAACAGCCAAAGCCTAAATGCAGAGAGCCCAAAGGGCTTCAGCTCAGTGCTAGAGCATCCACTTTGCATGCAAAATGTCCCAGGTTCAATTCCTGGCATCTCCAGATAGAGCTGGGAGAGAACCATTGCCTGCTGAACCCCGAAGAGCCACTTTTAGTCAGTGTACTGAGCTAGGTGGACCAAATGGTCTGACTCAGTATAAGGAAGATCCTTATGTTCTTATGTTAAAAAGTAATTGGATGGTATTAAATATTCTCTCTCTCTCTCTCTCTCTCTCTCTCTCTCTCTCTCTCTCTCTCTCTCTCATACTTATATCCATTTTGCAGCCACAAGAGGCTCCCAAAGCAGATTACAAAATATTTTCAAGATCTAATACAAGGGTAGAAATTGTATGGTGTGTCCATGTGAAACCATGATAGTTCCTGCAGAATTAGCTGCCTCGTTCTTCCCTGGTGCAAAAGCTTCTGAGGCAAATCATGTCTTCCCAATATATGCATTTCTGTATGTCGTCTTCCCTAATATGTGCATTTTTATGAATACTTTCACTTAATACCAGCATTTCTGTACATATTTTTTTGGCATGCATACTGCCTTGCAAAATTTGGAGGAGAGTGAACTTAAAGGATGCCTGTGTTTCATTTCACATGTTGTTTCTGAAAGAATGAATAAGGTAGGTTCTTATTAAAATGCAAATCACACTGGATTTATTCCCCATCCTTAGAGCCTGACCATCTTATGGGTATGCCAGGATCCTTCCCTGAATATTCAGCATTAGTATTTAATATGTTTTTTTAAAAAAAAACGCTCCCCTCCCCTAGAAAAGTAAAGAAAAGCATGCTCATTGTATTTTACCTGGTTTTCCACAAAATTAAACCTATTGCCTTTTGGTCCTCTCAATGTTGACTGTAAAGTGGTGATGGAGATCCTGCAGCCCTCTAGATGTTGCTGGACAAAAGCCGCCTCACCGTCAACCTAGTTCATTAAGGTTGATAGGAGATGGAGTCCACCATTTGAGGGGGCAATGAGTTCGCCACCCCTGTGAAGGAAAGGCATTGGGATAGCTGACAATCTCTAGGCCCTTATTTTAATTTTTTTGTACTTTTATTTATCTAGAACAACAGCAGCAACAACACATCTCTTAAGTCCTTCACATAAAACATTACATATCATGTTTAACCCTATGCTCTCAAACAAAATTAAGATCAACAATAAGTGAAAGACCAGATTAAAACACATGTAAACATTCTATATGGCTGGATAGGCTTAGGCTTTTGGGCTGGAGTGTTATTTCCCAGGGGTGGGGGTGTTGCTGTTCTAGATACTTAAAAAAAATAAATCTTTATCTTAGATCTTGTTATTTATGTGGAAATCGTTCCATTTGGTTGTGTGTTTTTAAATGTTTTATTTATTCTTCATGACTACATTTGTTATGTTGCAGTTTTGTATTTTTTTCATGTTGTAAGCTGCCTTGAGCATGGTTTGAATTGTGGAAAGGTAGCATGCAAATAAAATTATGGAAGGATGGGTAGATGAATGTTTGCATCAGAGGATGTAGGTAGGAGCTTCTATCTGGTCTTGCACCAGGGAAGAACAATACAGCTAATGCTCTCTAAACAATTCTGGTTCCACATAGACACCAATAAAGGTAAAGGTAAAGGCACCCCTGACCATTAGGTCCAGTCGTGACCAACTCTGGGGTTGTGGCGCTCATCTCACTTTATTGGCCGAAGGAGCCGGCGTACAGCTTCCGGGTCATGTGGCCAGCATGACTAAGCCGCTTCTGGAGAAACAGAGCAGTGCACAGAAATGCTGTTTACCTTCCCGCCAGAGTGGTACCTATTTATCTACCTGCACTTTGACATGCTTTCGAACTGCTAGGTGGGCAGGAGCTGGGACTGAGCAGCGGGAGCTCACCCCATCACAGGGATTCGAACCGCTGACCTTCTGATCGGCAAGTCCTAGGCTCTGTGGTTTAACCCACAGTACCACCCGCGTCCCTATAGACACCATTAGCGGTGGGCAATTCAGTCAGTTTCGTTTTCTCTCAGTTCAGTTTTCCTGTCTTCAGTTTAGTTATCAACATTTCCATTTCAGCTTGCAAGTTTCTTTTTTAAAAGCATGCAAATCTAGCAGAAATTTAGCACTCATTAATGTCTGAATTATTTCTGGGTGGGTGGGGAATCATTTACAACCCTGTTAATTTGGAAAATCACTATAGTTTGCATTGTAACATTCCCATGGTTTTCATGATTGTACCACTGCTGCTCAGATGATGAAATTTGGGGTGGTACCTTTCCAATTTTGTCCTGCCATGTGAGATTTAGTGCAAGTTGGTGGTATGTTGATTAAAGAGCCACTGTTCCATATTGCTAGCAGGTACTAGGACAGAATACATAGAATAGCATTCATAGAATTGTTGTGTTGGAAGGGACCCTGAGGATCATCTAGTCCAACCCCCTGCAATGCAGGCATCTCAACTAAAGCATCCGTGACAGATAACCACCCAACCTCTGCTTTAAAACCTCCAATGAAGGAGAGTCCACTACCTTCTGAGGGAGTCCATTCCAACGTCAAACAGCTCCTTCTGTCACAAAGTTCTTCCTGAGGTTTAGTTGGAATCTCCTTTCCTGTAACTTGAAGCCATTGGTTCAGATCCTCCCCTCTGGAACAGCAGAAACAAGCTTGCTCCATCTTCCACGTGAGTCCCCAAGAGCAGAGCAAATAATCCAGTGTGGCTGGAAAGTTGGAGTTTAAAAGTGGAGGATGGGAGGAACTTTGGTAGATGCCTTATACTACATCAGGCTATTTCTCTATCCACCACAGAGTTCTTCAACCTTGGGTCCTCAGATGTCATTTGGACTACATCTCCCATCATGCTTAATGAGCTTAGTCAATGGGCAGGGATGGTGGGAGTTGTAGTCCAACAACATCTGGGGACTCAGGGTTGAAGAAGGCTAATCCAGGACGGTATTATACACTTTGACTGATGGTAGCTCTCCAGGGTTTCCGGCAGAGCTCTCCTTCCCCATCATCTGTTACTTGTTCCTTGAAACTTGAGATACCACGGACTGAACCGGGAACCTTCTGGTTGCAAAGCATGTGCTGTGCTACTTAGCTAAGACAAAACAAGGTGTCCTGAGTCTCTCTTTCTCTCTCTGGTGAGAAGAGAAGCAGGAGCTGGTGAACTGTGGGAATAAAGTCTAAGTAACCCCTTCTCTTTCACTGAGTCGCAAGGTGTCCATAGTTGACCCTTTCCCTCCTTTCTTACAGAATGTAAGGCAGGCATCACCCACCTGGTGCCCTCTATATGATTTTGGACTACAACTGATGGCCTGGTGGGAGTTGTAATTCAAAGAAACTGGAGGGCACCAGGTTGGCAAAGGCTGATTGAAGGCCTTTGTTCTTCCCATAACAAAATTCCAACAGAATGCAGCTAAGTCCCATCTGCAAACCTTGGATTGTTCTTGTCCCTGGGATGAAGAACCACACAGACGAAACACAGCTATCTGGTAGGAGAGAGGGAGGGGGAGAAAGAGAAAGCGACTGTGTAAAAATGAGATATACGCGTGTAAATAAAACATTGATGAATGAAGGCCCTGAAAGCCGAGATGAAAGTGAAGCAGAACAGACAGGTAAATCATTTTGATACTTATGTTAGTGCTGAAATTATGTTTCTGTACTTTTTGAGGGTGCTTTTTTTCCTCCCCTGTTCTGCTGACAGCGGTGCAGGTGACAGAAAATTTGTCCAATTGTGTTGCTGACACAAGGGGAGGTTAGCAAGCAGTTTTGAGTTTTGCTGCTGAGAAAGCATGCTTTGGAGCTTGGAAGGAATGGCAGAAGCCTGAGCTCTTGCTTTTTCACACACACACACACACACACAAACAAACACACACACACTTTTTAAGGCTGCAACCCTATACACATCTATCTGGGAATAAGTTCTCATCTTTTCAGTTGTGCTTACATCAGAATAGGCATGCATAGGCCTGCACTGTAAGTCACTCTGTTTCAAGTATGTTAGCCTGAAGTTCCACCATCCTCTCATTTTCACAACAAGATTTAGGGTGAACCTCTGGGCTTCTGCTAAGGGCCAGAGATAGTCCTAAGAAGTTGCCTTCTATCAAGTGACACTATTGGTCCATCCAACTCAATCCTGTAAGCACCAGAGGTGGAGAGCATTTGGCAACAGCTCCCATCATTCCTGACTATTGGCCCTGCTGGCTAGGGCTGATGGGAGTTGGAGTCCAGTGATATATGGAGGGCCACAGGTCCCCCACACCTGGTATGATACATTACAAACTTAAAACAAAAAAAATTCCTTCCAGTAGCACCTTAAAGACCAACTAAGTTAGTTCTTGGTATGAGCTTTTGTGTGCATGCACACTTCTTCAGATACGTATCTGAAGAAGTGTGCATGCACACGAAAGCTCATACCAAGAACTAACTTAGTTGGTCTTTAAGGTGCTACTGGAAGGAATTTTTTTTGTTTTGACTATGGCAGACCAACACGGCTACCCATCTGTATTACAAACTTATTTTGCTTTCACACTAATTTAACAGTTATGGCTTTCTCCCAAAGAATCATGGTAACTGTGGTTTGGGGAGTTTGCTAAAATTCTATAATGATCTTCACAAAAGCATTGTTCTCAAGGAACAGGGTATGAATGCTAAACCAGTGGTTGCTTCAGTTTTCTGCACACCACTTAGATATATATTTAATCAGTGCTTTTTTCTGGGGGGATGCAGGGGTACGCATACTCCTAAACATTTTGTGAATCTAAGTTTGACCTCATTGAGGGGCAGTATTTCAATATGAGTAGGAAAATTAGAGTGCCCCTAAATGTTTTTTTTTAGAAAAAAGCACTGTATTTAATATATTGAGCAGTATAGAAATTAAATAATCAAATCAATCTAGTTTAAGATTTAGATGTGTGTGTATGTGTGTATATATGGTGGACACACATTTACTCAGTGTTGAGACACATGCACACAGTCATATCTAGAAAATTCATCTCAAGTATTCTGCAAAAGATGTATAAAATATGAAAGCTGATCTGAAATTAGGAGGATTCAGGACAAACAATTACAGTGGGTGAATGACATTCCCAAGAGCATGACTGAGCTCTGGGGACCCAGAGATTCATTATTTTTAGTTAGGATTCAGTCACACACTGACAAATTCAGGTTGCACAATTAAAGTTGATTTTCAGTCTCCTGCAACAAACCTGCTCCTCACCACCACCAAAAGAATTAGAAATCCGGTGATGAGGAAAAGTGCTGTAAAGTGTGGGATAGTACTTCATACAAAGTCATATAAAGGTAAAGGGACCCCTGACCATTAGGTCCAGTCATGGCCGACTCTGGGGTTGTGGCACTCATCTCGCTTTATTGGCTGAGGGAGCCGGCATACAGCTTCTGGGTCATGTGGCCAGCATGACTAAGCCGCTTCTGGCAAACCAGAGCAGTGCATGGAAACGCCGTTTACCTTCCTGCTGAAGCGGTACCTATTTATCTACTTGCACTTTGACGTGCTTTCGAACTGCTAGGTTGGCAGGAGCAGGGACCAAGCAAAAGGAGCTCACCCCATCACGGGGATTCGAACCGCCAACCTTCTGATCGGCAAGTCCTAGGCTCTGTGGTTTAACCCACAGCGCCACCCGCGTCCCACAATGTCATATAACCTGTCCCAAAACCAACTAGAATGAATGCTCAGCAAATAGCTAGCACCATCCAACATCCTGCAAACTTTGTTCAGACAAATCAGGAGCAACGCTGAAGCAATCTAGGGCGGCGGGTTTGTTTGTGTGTGTGCTTAAGTCAACTGCCCGTCTTTTCCTATGACATTCAACACACACACTCTAATCAACCTAACAAAGACATCACCAGCACATTAATTTTAGAGGTTCCTTTGTGAGTCAACAAAGCAACCATGTACAGAATTATGCGCTTTATTTCTGAATGATTTGGCACTACGTAGCAGTGAACCAGACCTGTCATATCATATGCACTTGGCACATCCAACAGACAGCTGTGGGTGACGTCCCATGGAATTGGTTTACCAATGCATGAGTGAATGGCAGAAGGAGGAGACCAAACAGCAAATGTCAGGCAGTAAGCTTTCAGGGGCTGGAATGTGGTGGCTTTTAAAATCTTCTTTTATTCAGGCAAATCCTCAGTCAGCATGTCTGGTTCCTCCAGGCATTTTCCCTTCATGTGATGAAGCATCATCAATCAACACAAAACAGAAAAGGATGTAAGAGCTCTTGTAGATCGAGCCCAAGGTCCATCTGGTTCCATGTCTCACACTGGCCAACAAGATGCTTCTGGGAAGATCACAAGCAGAATGTGAAGGTAATAACCCTCTCTCCTCCCAATTTACCTGAGCAGTGGTGGCTGGAGCCCACTGGGATTGGTGGGGCAAAAGGCTGAAAAGCTAAAAGCAGGTGGAGCCCGAGCCAGTGATCCATTAATAGGCAGAGCCAATTAATTATAGTTTTGTCCCCATACTCCTCCCTGCTGAGTTCTACCATTACTTTGACTATTATTAATTATTTATTTATACCCCACCTTTCCCCCTGACAGGACTCAAGGCAGCTTACAGATAAAAATAAGAAGCACTAAAAACATAGGAAATCATGAAAAACAAACAAACAATTAAATGTTGATAAAATTAAAACTATATACATATATATACTGTACTTTCCAAAGCTGTTTGTTCCACTGCCGAACAGCTTTTGGAAATAGCCTTCCTAATATTTAGTGACAATCGCCTGGTTTAATGCTAACCATGCTTTAACACTATGTGCAAACCAGGACAATGAATCCTGATGTTTTGCATGAAGATGTACTTCTTTTGATTTGGTCTGTACCTAACAATTTCGTTCATTAAATTGTAGGTGTTGGTGTTTGTCAAATTATTCCCCCCACAGAAGTGAGGAACTCTATGCAGGTTAGCCATAAGGAGCCTGCACTGGCTTTGGTCTGGGTCTTCAGTGCTTAATGATCCTGAATTTCCCTTCTGTTTACATAATTCAGTGTAAAACGGAAGACGTTCTATTGGATTATTGCAAGGTGTTCAGAAATCTCCATATAATATCACAACTTGCTATAATTCGGCACAGTCTATCACATTATATATGTCTGATGACTTGGAGAAATTGCTCTCAAAATAAGATTGGAGTTGTAAAGAAAGCAGTAGGGAAAATATGATTTTTCATACTGTAGAGCTTGGTGAATTTATATAATCACTTAAAAACTAAGGAAGCTTGGCCTTTAGTTGTATTTCCCCCCTCCCCCTCCCTTTGTAGTTATTATTGCCTCATTATACAGTCATTTGTACAATGTTTTGGCAGACATTCACTGTTGCATAAATTAAAGTCACTGAATCTAGTTTTTGCCTACAGGTCTTTGATGAAAATACCAGGAACATTTTTATTTGAATGTCAAAGTTTGTCAACCATTAAACTGATTGATTTTTCATTATACAATTCAATAGGAGAGGCAATCTCCAGTCTGTATGCAACATTACACTGAGAGATATACTCATCTCTGAAAAATCCTTCCTGCTTATGCTTTTTAAAAAATGATATTCCTAGCACGGAAGAACCACATGTTCCTAAGCCATCTCTATACATGAATTGTTTTGTTAATATGCCCAAGACAGGTATGCTACCGTAATTCAATTTTCATGAAAATAAATGAAAAGACATAACGTGGATGCAAAATTTCACTTTAACAACTTTTCAATGGGCTTCAAATGATAAGAGGCTAAGCAAGGATTTCCTGAAACTATCAGGGGAAGCAGTGAGAAAGAGAGAGTGTGTAACCAAGACAGAGAGAAGCCCTCCCTAAATGGTAATCTTGCTTCTACATTGGGGGGGGGGGGACATGAAACCACATTGTACATTGGGATACAGAACCCTTTATAGGCCAAGGGCCACATTGCCCACATTGATAACCTTCCAAGGGCCACAGTCCAGTGGTGGGCAGGAGCCAAGAGAGAAAGTGGGACGGACATTCCAGCTATAAAAAAATCAGAGGTTTGCACATATACAAACACCTCCAACCAGAGAAGCAATAGGTATTATCACAATTGAGGGACAATTTCTAGCAAGGCAAAAGCAATTAAGAAATGCACAGAGCAGTGCTGATGAGGGTTGAGACCTGGTGAGGGGTCGTGGCTCAGGGAGAGCTCCAAGGGCCAGACAGAGAGTTCTAAGAGGCTGCATTTTCTCTTATGAAAATAGGGGCATCCTAAGGAAAAGTGGGACATTCCGGGATCAAATCAGAAACTGGGACGGTTTCTGAAAATCTGGGACTGCCCCTGGAAATTAGGGACACTTGCATTTTGTAAAGCAAAATATAATCCACTTTTGTATGTTAATATGTGCTGGTGTGTACTTTTTAACCTAGTATGTGCATATTTGTACATATCACTGGGCTTGGAAAATCGCATTGCAAAATGCTAACTTCTATGCCACAGGTGGAGAACCTGTGGTCCTCCAGATATTTGCCGGGCCATAACTCCCATCATCCTTGACCATTGGCCATGCTGACTGGGACAGATGGGGGTTGCAGTCCAGCATTAAAACCCTATGCAGGTTGGGAGCAGGATCTGCATAAAATAGTCTCACCCATTATTTTCCCCCAACTGATCACTGTGTTCTGCAGGATAAGGCCTCCTCCAGATGTTGCCTCAACAGGAGGCCTGTTCTGTAGGGCTTTTTGTGCAACAACTCTTGCCCTTTGGAACATCCTCTCGTAACATATCAAACCGGTATCATCTCCACTGGCTTTTGGGCCCCTATTCAAGATCTTCCTTTTTCAACAAGCCTTTTGAGTAGAGATTGCTATCTCTGTTCTGTTTTGGAAATTGTTTTCATATGTGCTTTTTGCTGTTGATGGTCTTAGGATGTTTTCATTGTTAATCACTTCCGAATGGGAAGTGATCCATGAATGAAATTAAACAATTGAAATAAGTAACATATGGAGAGTGGCTGTTTCCCTGTTACTGTGCTACCCAGAAGTACAGCTGACCCTCCAAGAGTCCCTATTTTCCAGGGACAGTCCCAGATTTTCAGAAGCTGTCCCAGTTTCTGATTTGATCTCGGAATGTCCTGCTTTTCCTTAGGAAGTCCCTGTTTTCATAAGAGGGTATGGAGTTATGTGACCCCTGAGCCAAGGGGAAAAGTAACTATGCAACCTTTAGAAGACATCTCAAGGCAGCCCTGTATAGGTAACTTGTTCAATGTTTAATGTTTTATTATGTTTTTATATATGTTGGAAGCTGGGCAACTCAGTCAGTTGGGCAGGGTATAAGTAATAAAATTATTACTATTATTGAATAGGTCATCCTTATTTTCATCGTAGAAATGTTGGAGGGTATGGTACAGAAATATTATAATGTGTGGAGTGTGAACTGGCTCTTCGACAGTCAGCAAATCTTACTCTGGTGAGCCTACTCTATTGGGGGCTTATCTGGGGGTGGCAACAGTGGGCAGCAAGTATGTGATCAAAGCCAGGAGGCCATTTCAATTTCCCACAATGCTTCAGGCATACAATGGCTCTGAGGACTGACTGCCTGTGTAATGTGAACAAGGTCTCCAAAATAACTCTCATTCTCAGGCTCTTCCTGGAAGAGGAAAACTATAATGATAGGCAATATAAATAAGCAACCCAATTTTGTACTGAGCAAAAGCGGTTAAAAAACAAACACTGCTTCGTGCATATGGTAATAATTTTCTTAAACAAGCTGGATCCTTAATAAAGCCAAAAATGAATATCTGGTTCCAGTTACTTCAAAAATTATTTTTAATTAAATTGCACAGTCAGAAGTCCTCTGCTGCAAAAAATTACGACTGCCATCATTATCTGCCCATAAATAGCCAACTTTGCAGATTAACACACAGAATGTTAATGACACTGGCATTAAGTCCCAATTAAACAATGAAGTAATACATAAATTATGACATCTCGGTGGAACATATACCCAAGTGAGACGCATTTCAATAAAACACCATTTTACGTTAGATTTCAATAACTTTCATTTCCTTCTCCTTCTCTGAAAGTACTGACAAAAACTAAATATTCTGATGCTCAAATAAATACCGTTGTTTTTTTTAATCCAATAACAATGTGGAATTGATGTGTGATTCGGCAGGGGGGCGGGGCGGAGAATGTGGTCTACCAAACATCTGCTATCATGTATCATTACAGTTAAATTTGATTTTCCAGCCTGAAAATTGTTTGCACCTGTCCTCAGCTTATTCTAGCATACAGTGTATCATTAACACTTTCTGTTTGTTTTTGCTTTCAAACAAACGCTTCACACCATTGAATTGGTGCTGCTACGTGGTGTGTCAGAAAACAGCCAGGTGGTGGGTAAATATGGTGGACCTTGCAGTGAGTAGGCAAATTTTAATGATTCATTTTGGTTTTTATAGTGAGCCCTGTGTAACATGCACCCCTAGAGATGGGCTGGTTCACCCTGGCTAAATTTGGTGATGACCTAAGCTTTTTCATCCCCTCCTGCTCCAACCATCTTTCCCAAGCCAATATAAGACCTGAATAAAGAAAATGACACACCCCTCACCCTCTTAAATCTTTCCCTGGTTCAATGCAATGGAACATTGAACAGAGCAGGGCTTGCCAACCTCTTTAGAGTTCTGTGGGTACATTTGAACTTTTGAGCTTGTGCCATGGGTGCTGCACCACGCCTCTGCTAACCTTTATCCTGCTCACATTGTTGGATCAGCCTCCACCCCAATCCACATGGACATTGAAAGAGAAAGGGCACCACACACTGCTTTCCCAAGGAATCTTGTTGAAAGTCACATCCAGCAGAATTAGTTTGAGCCTTGAATAGCACCTAGAGCTGAAATTAGAAAAGGCCAAGAGCATCATTCTCCCAACTTCCTTCTTCACCTGTATGTACTTTACACTGCAGGAAAGGATAACCACCCTCACCATCACATAACCAGTGAGTGTGGGAGCTCAGAGGCTTCATGGAGCCATGTTGGAGACTTCTTGAATGGGGAAAGTTGCAGTGGTACAGTTAGGCAACTTTAGACTCTGGACTAAATAGATTGCAGGATCCTTTGTTGGGGTGGTAATGTGTATTACTTCACTTAGATCAGAATAATGTTATAGCTGGGGTGCCAGAGTCTGCTGGTAAATATTAGGAATGAATAAATGGTAGCATTTAGGTAATATTTGCGAAATTGAAGGGAAAATACAGGCTGCAGCAGTTCCCCTGAACTGTGCCAAACACGGAAATTCCCGGGTCTAGCCATTGAAAACTAGCCTGGCTGGTTTGGTTGAACGTAAGCCATTATATTTTGTGCTTTTATATTGTATGTTTATATTGTGAACCACCCTGAGATCTGCAGGTGAAGGGTGGTAAATAGATTGGATGATGACAACAACAACAATAACAATAAAACAATGGCCACATAGAGCTACACATCAAAGAAGGTGTTTGGGTCTGTGCTGTAAGGTGTTGCTAAGGTGACAGGGAGGGGTCTGATGCCATAAATTAAAATTTGCCGCTTTTTTATTCAAGGTTTAGAGAGGAGGATGTGTTGTGTTTGACTAGGTGTTTTGGAAAGGAGGAGAAAGAGAGAACACCATGTGGGGGCAGAAGGGCAGAAGTTGTTAGAGTTGGCTGGGAAACAGGAACAAGGGGGTGGTGCTCTGTCTGCAGAGCTGGGCTGCTGTGAAAAGCAAGCTGCTCTTGAGATGGCAATCCTGGAAGATCTGCAGCCCCATCATTTAAACTCAGATATAGATATGTGTAATTAAACCATATTTCATAAAGACACCACAACCTCTGCTGTGTCTTGCTTCTCAACAGTCCCCCCCCCCCGAAAAATAGGTACTCACCATGAAGTTGTTACAGTAAGTGCCATACTTTTTAACAACAAAAGAATAGGGACCAGTACTGCATACCCCCAGGGTGGGAAGCATTGCTTCTGAATGGAAATATGGTTCTGAGTGAGCGCCTGGAGCCCCTTTGTGCACTGCTCAGCAGAAACAGGGTAGCGCACAACCTCACAACAATAATATAAGCTGGTCCTCCTTTGTTTGAAGGCCAATGGTTCCTTCTGCTGAATGGGGCCCTTGATGTCTGCCCCAAAGTATTGTCCTGATGGTACCACCTGTTGAAGGGGCAAAAGCTGAGGGTGGGAAATAGGAAGCCCAACCCAGGCACAGGACCCATTGAGATGAGTTCCTCCACACACCCCTGGTTTTCACAATTGCCAATATATTATTCACTCATGTACATGCACTGAATGTAAGGAAGTAACATCATTTCATTGAATTCAATAGAAATGATGTGAAATGCCAGGGAAGCTAGCAATTCTTCTCTGGCTTAGATCAGTATCTGAGCCTGTTTGAGAGACCTCTTCTGGCATTTCCAATACAAACAACATGCAAGAACAGAAATAAGGAAATAATGCACAAATTG
The DNA here is from genome assembly GCF_964188315.1 of Podarcis muralis. NCBI lineage: Eukaryota > Metazoa > Chordata > Lepidosauria > Squamata > Lacertidae > Podarcis > Podarcis muralis. The sequence continues at coordinate 30,315,373 of NC_135673.1, forward strand.
CATCATTATTGCAGTTATAGACTCTATAGTGGTGTTTCCAGGGATGCTGTGGGGTATCAGTCACATTTCTCTTTCCCCATACCCAGGTTGAGTGGGCATAAAATTTGGATTTAGTGGTCAATCACAAACATATATCCAGATCTGGCAGAGGGTGAGTATAGGATTTCTGGGTTTAAAATCCATTTTCTGATATATTGATATCTTTATATATACTTATCTATCTATGCATAAAATACTAGTTTATTTGTAGAGTAGAGGACTCAGTACACATTTTCTGTATAATTTATTATTTTTCAGTCATTTGAATTTGTTAAATCATAGCACTCCCAGTTAGAAGAGCGATCACAGTAAAATTAATGTGCTCACTTAAGGAATAAGATTCCCTCAAAATACCCCACATCAGCAAAGAAGAATTCATTTTTATTTTTTTAAAATTGTCTCAGTTACACTGAGTGTTTAATCCATAGTGGAACCTTTCTAAAGATTTCCCCACAAAATACATTAATGACCAATTTCTTATTATCATTGACTTGGTTTTCCCCCCTGAGCCCATTCCTTAATATAGTCTTTGCCATCCCAGAACTCTCCAGATTTTTGGACCACAACTCCTATCAACCCCAACCAGTACACTGGGAGTTGCAGCTCAAAGCATCTGGAGAGCATCAGGATGGTGGGGACTGACTTAATATATGTACCACTATCTCAAAGGAATAGCCAAAGAAAGAAGTTAATAAAGATATCTTCCCTATCATTCCCAGCCCAGAGAACATTTCAGTAATACCACACATTAAAGGAATGAGTGCATTGCCTACATTGTTTTTTTGGGGGGGGCAGATACTTCTCTGAGCAGAAGGTTGCATTGTCACATAAATTATTGAAAATATGGAATGAAAACTGAAATGTGCGTAAGAAGGGTTGAGCAAGAGAAGGTTGGAATGTGAAGGTTTGTTTGCAAGAGAACCATGAGAAAAGGACAAAGCAGCATGTAAGCAAGAAGAAGATAAGGATGAAGGATGAATGCTATTGCTATGTCAGAAGGTAATTAAGCTATGCCACATGCTGTAGCTGGACAGAAGAGCTGTTGTTTGGGAATGCATAAACCATAAGCATCCTGTGTCTTTTACACAGAGTGGCCATTTCCTCTTAAGGCGGGTCAAGAGGTGTCTATTGCAATGCTAAGGAAACCTCTGGAGTCCGAATTTTATTAGCTGTCCAGGCTGAACCCACAGAGTAATGAGTATTGAATGTACGTCTCATATCTTAGGTGGATCTAGATCAGGACTTGACTTCAGCATTTTGCTTGTGAAATAATGCCTCATTAAAGAGGTATTAACTTCCGCAACCATTATAATGGAGTTTGCAAGATCAGAACAAGTTTTGCTAGGAGCTCTCTATCCCTGTTTTCAAGCATTACACTGTCAATAATAGCTGTGTGTTAGAGTGGCGACTTATGCAATGCATCATGGGGTGGAAAGAAGACACAAGAGGGCACAAATTTGCTTATAATTTGCATGTGCTAAATAATGTGTATGGATACAAATTTAGAAATAATTGCTGCAATTTAAATAAATACCTGAAGGAGACCTTTTCCTCCATTGTTCGATTTGGACACTGAGGTTCAGATGCAAGGGTCATTGAGAGAAGTGAACTTACAGGGAACCAGGTAGAGGGCCTTCGTGTTAGTTGTGCCCGCCCTGTGGAATTAGATGTCAAGGAGATAAACAATTATACGACCTTCTGTAAACAACTGAAGGCAGCCCTGTGTCGGGAAGCTTTTAATGTTTGATATATTGTGTGTTCTGTTGGAAGCTGCCCAGAGGGGCTAGAGCAACCCTGGGGTGGGGTACAAGTAATAAATTATTAGTATTATTATTCTTATTATTCCAAGACTCTTGGCCAAAATTAACACTTCTTCAAAATTAAGGGAGTGGAACATGCCATCTTATTGAGAATAGCAATGGGCTTTCCATAGGCTCAACCCTGCTGGCTAATCTCTACCAGCCTCTGAAATTTCACTACACCAAGGGACACACCAACATAGTGCCCATGGTTGCCCATGTGCCTATGGAAGTCTTCCCTGGTGCCAACAATGTCTCCCCTCTTTCCCTAAAATTAGGCTTGCAGTCAATATAATCATTTGTGCCGGGTGGTTCTAGAGTGCATAGAATGTCCTCAACAGTTTCTCCAGCTTGTAAATGTGCTAAAAAGGTCCTTTCTGACCTACCTCTATATCTTTAGGAATATACGGTAATCTGATACCTCTATCTCTATGAATGAAAGCTAAGTTTCCTAAGAGGCTTAAATTCATCCCATATCCCCAACTCCATGTATGTTCACTGCATGATGGAATTGCAGAAGAGACACATCCTGTCTGTTGGGGCATTCAGAAAACCAAGTCACCATGATCAGAGAGATCAGACAGAGTTTGGGGGAACATCCCTTCTCTAAGCACTTTCAGGCACAACTTTTCGGAGTTTGCTCGAGTACGCACAGCTGGGTTTGGTAATGCATTGTGCATACATCCCATCTTTGTCTTGCCAATGTATGCAACTGGCATGGAATTTATTGTCTGTGAGAGTTATGACAAGAGAAGCATTTTCTATTAAAGTCTCCTTTGATCAGACCTCCCATGCAGCCAACAGCAGCAGCTTCTCCTTGATGAGTCACTGTCAACTTTCTAAATCTCAAGTGCTATGAAGATTTACAACATTCCTGCACGGCTTCCCATCCACATTCTGATAAGCAGCAACTGCCAGCCTGTAAATAAAGATAATGGTGGAATTGCTAACAAGCTGTGCTCCCACCTAGTGCTTTATTGATAGATCTGACTCCAGACTCCCATCATTCCAGAGGCTGACAATAGTTTTTGAGGGACAGCCTAGAATGTGTCTGGGAAATGGTTGTAGTGAAATGAGGTGCTCTTGCAAGTCCAAATGAGCATAAGATAACAACACAGGCAACAATATGATTCCCAGAGTAGTCTAACAATCTAGGCCTCTTCCCAGGGAACTCTGGGAATTGTAGGTCTGTGATGGGAATAGGGGCCTCTTAACAACACTCATCACCCTTAACTACAGTCCCCAGGATTCTTTGGGGGAAGCTGTGACTTTTCAAAGTGGAATAATAAAGGTATAGTGTGGATGTGGCTTTAAAGCAAGTATAAAAATAAAAATAAACCAGGGACCTAAAATTCCAATTCTCATATATGTGTAAAACAGCAGACCCCACTGTGAGAATATTTTGGCCTGATCCAGCAAAACTCTTCCTCTTTTCTTTTGACATTCCCAGCCTTACCTGGAGATGTCAGGGATCAAACCTGGGGCTTTCTAAACACAAAGCATAAGCTTAGTTTGATAGGCAGCCCTATCAGGGTAAATAAGGATAAGTCCTTGCAGAGCTCTCTCTGCCCCCTGTCCAGTGGTGAGGCACCAATTCCTCTCCAGCCACTTCTGTATTTGACACTGGGGAGGGGTCATGCTTCCCCCAATTTTTTCCTCCCTCAGGAAGATAAGGAGATACATTTTTCTACTTCTTCAGCGATTATTTGTTCTCCTTTGTGAACTAAGAACCTGATAATAAGAGAAAAACCGGCATTGGTCATCTTCAGGGAAAGAAAATTTCATTGTGATTCCCAGACAGTTTCCGAATCAACCCACCCACAGCCACGTGGATTTCTTTCAGGGGTCAAGTCTGTCATTGACACAAGGAGAATTTACACATGCAAGTCCCATTAGCATTAATGGGAGTTACCTACATAAATCCCCCCTTGCAATAATAGGAGGAAAAGGTCCAGTTAGTCTTCAGGCATTCAAGTTCTAATGATTACCTGTCAAATGGCCCAAAGCACAATCATTTGAGGAGGCTGGTGGGGTGGGGGGGAGAGAGAGACAAGAGCAAATGTAGCCATTTGCTGGCTAAGAAGGCTTCCAAGAGATAGAGGATCAATTACAGGCAGCAGAAGAATGATAACAGCATCCAAATCTGGATTTAAACTGACAAAACTTGACTGATACAACAGTAGTAAAACAATTACAAAACTCGGATTCACCAGTGTCAGGGACTGGTTGGATGATGAGGAGTACTGGGAGGCACCAGGTGGTGAACCTGCAAGGAAACCCCAGAGGAGGAAGGCTCAGAGCCAGGGAGTTGGTGGTGGGAAACTGAGGAGAGGTCAGAGGCAGAAGATTGGGAGAAGGGGCTAGAGGGTTTCGTGAGAAGGGAAGAACCTGTGACGGAGCAGTTCAGACTCTGAGGATGAAGCAGAGGAGGGTGGGTCAAGAGACTGCAGAAGAATCCTGGGAGTCCCCCCTGGTCTCCTAGAACTTGCAGAGTAATGAGAAGAGCAGAACAGAGGCCAGAGGTGCACAGCCACAGTCTGAGACTGCTTGGGAAACATCTGGGAGAGGAGGAGACTTAGAAAGGGTGGAAGGCAGGGACCTTCAGTCCTGGCAACTGCTCCATAGGAGCAAGACCTACGGGGAAGTGTTGCTAAGTTGTATGCTCTTTCCTTAACTAAAGAGCTAACTTCACTGACAATGGAGTCATGCTTCTTTCATGCTGGTCTGCATCTGATTGCAGCCCTGAAAACCAGCCTGGTAATATAGGATTCACTTTTAGACTGAAATAAGCTCCCAGAGGGCAGACATGGGAAACTTTTGCAGCCTAAGGACCACATTTCCTTTTCGGTCACCTCCAGGGGGCCATGTGCCAGCCTGTGTACTGGATTCTACACTCATTCATACACCCCTCTCTGTCCTCCATCCATTCAAACAAGAGGTGTTCTCAGATTTTGAGGACTCATTCCAGCTAAGTGAAAACACCCAGGATGCAATAGAAAGTCAGTGACCCAGTGAGATTTATGGGGGCCAGGCAGAATTGGGGGGCTCCATTCAGGCCGCTGACCTGAGGACCCCCATGTCTGCTTTACACACCTTCTTGGAAGTAACTCTCAAGAAGGATGCACACTGTTCATGTAGCGCTATTCAGGTGAACGCATATGAGCATAAGCTGGGGACAGGATGTGCACATGTTTTTCAGACCTTCTTTAGCCTGATAGAGTGAGAGAGCTTCTTAAATGTGTTAGCAAAACTCTATGGTGCTGGATTCCCAACGATGGGAAGGGAATCATCTTCACATTGAAAGGTCTGAAATGGACTTGCTATGGGTGGGGATGCTGAGGCTTGGGATTGTGTGTGCCCCCGCCATCCTCTCCACGGTTTAAGCCTGCATGTCTGAATAGGGTTTGTAGTTGATTGCACAAGCCCTAGAGCTGAAACACTGGGTGATATTCAAATGAGTTTTAAACAGAGACCCACTGAAATTAATGGACATTAATTAATTTCAATGGATCTATTCTGGGTGTAAAGTTAGTTGAATGCCACCTGTTTAGTTTGATTAATCCATTGTTTTGAAGTATTTAAAAAAGTGATCCTGATTAAATCAGACAGGAGACCCCCCCAAAAAACTGAAACCAATTTCATTGCTTTGTTTAACGTTTTTTGACAGGCCATTTCAGCTAAGGCTGTCCCCACCATACATTTAAAGCATCCTCTACCAAATCCAAGGGATGGTAAATTTCTAAGGGTTCTTGGAATTGTAGCTTTGTTATAAGTAAACTGCAGTTGTTGTTGTTGTTGTTGTTGTTGTTGTTGTTGTTGTTGTTGTTGTTGTTGTTCTTCTTCTTCTTCTTCTTCTTCTTCTTCTTCTTCTTCTTCTTCTTCGGGGTGCTTTAAATATATTGTGTGTGCACATCTTAATAATTTGGAAAGACCCAATTTGGAATAATTTGGAAAGATCCGAACAGACATGTCTGGATTTCTTTAACTTAGTTCCAGCTATAGTAAGTCCAGCTCTGCCCTGCCTTCTTCTGCTTAAAAACAAACCATTGGGGAAGTAGAGTTGGTGTGTCCCATCTTCAGCTGTGATTCTAACCCACTAGACCAATAGTGCAATGCTCAATAGTCCAATAATCACAAGTTTTATTTTATATGTGTTACTTCTTTTTTTAAAGGAAGAATTCAAACCTAACCTATCACTTCCAAATGGGATAAAAAGGCGTGAATATTGAATGAGCTCCAAGGTGCTTGAAGGATAACACAGCCACTCGTTTAAAAATTCAATTAACCTTATCTTTCTCAAACTTGATTAATAATCCTACAGATAAATCACTTTTAAAAAAAAGCTGTATTATCTTTTGAATATACTCTGAAACTAACAAACCTAATAGTCCAATTCTATGCTACCTACTCAGAAGTCCCATTGAGTGCAGTGGAACTTACTCTCAAGTAAGTGAATGTAGGATTGCAGCCTTATTTTATTCCACCTACCCTGGGCAAGTCTAACTCTTCTTTTGCAATGCTTAATTTATGAAATTCAGAGCGAGTGTTTCAACACATTATTCCTGGGGAAATGAAAGCGCAGCCGATACTTGCATAGCAAACCATTGGGTACTCAACTACCCCAGCAAACTCATTCAAAATGCACATCTGCCATGTGAACAAGTCATGAAAATAGTTTGTACACATCCAGTGTAGTGTAAAATCAAAGCCTGAGAACATCTGCAGTCTTTAATTTGCTCTGAAAGGCAAAAGCTGAGCATTTAAACGGTTTAAAAAAAAAAGACATCACAGCCACTAGAACAAGCAAAACATTTTTTCCCCTGCATGCATTCTTCTTTTTTTACTATGCATCTCATTTCTGGTTAGAGAGCCATGACATTCTTGATGCAAATCAGAGTCAGGGATAGATGAGCAACTTGGGAATGGGGAAGACCAAAACTGCATTATGCCTGAGTCAGACCATCAGTCTATCTGCCTCAGTGCTGACTACGTTGTCAGGGTCTCTGGGGAAAATTTCCAGTAGTAGCAGGAGATGCTGGAGGCTGAACCTGAGAACTTCTGCATGGAAAGCAGATGCTCTGCTACTGAGCTATGGCACTTCCTCTGAAGGGGCAGGGACCCCCTTCAACATAGAAAGGAAAGAGGAAGGAGGTTTCTGAGGCTTGCCTTCTGTCTAATTTGTTTTGACACACCATCAAAAGTTGGAGCAGGCAATGCCTTTTACCTGGTTCTGGACTCCCAATTGGGAAATTTGTGTGAGACTTGCTTCCATGTCAACCTTTTGGGGCCTGGGGACCCAGTGCTCCCCCCCCCCCGGGGTACTCAAGGGTACACAGTAGTGGTTAAGAGCGGTAGTCTCGTAATCTGGGGAACCGGGTTCGATTCCCTGCTCCTCCACATGCAGCTGCTGGGTGACCTTGGGCCAGTCACACTTCTCTGAAGTCTCTCAGCCCCACTCACCTCACAGAGTGTTTGTTGTGGGGGAGGAAGGGAAAAGGAGATTGTTAGCCGATTTGAGACTCCTTAAAGGGAGTGAAAGGCGGGATATCAAATCCAAACTCTTCTTCTTCTACTACTGGCACCTTTTCTTTTCTGGAAGAAAAGCACTGTGGGGGCCCATTTGCAAACCAGATAAATTGTTGTGCCTCACCACCAACAATTACAACACTGCAGCCCATTCTATCAGCTACAGTAGTATGCTTCTTTCAAGCCTAATTTCAGCTAGGTGCGGGGAAGGGGACCATGCGAGTGCTGGGAAAGGCCTCTGTGAGTGCAGATGGATGTCACGCCGATGAGCCCTGGCTCCAAGGCTTCCATTAGCCCCATGTTTCTGATACTATGCCCTATCGCAATGGGAATAGCTGTTCTAACCCCTGATCTGCACTGTGGGGTGGATTGTTAGCTTGTGGCAGACTTGAGTATGTAAGTGAGCTGGGCTAGAAGGGCTAGAAGTGACAGCTGTGCTTGATTTCTACTTGAATCCAAGGATGTGGCTATAGAAGCAAGACTGAACCTGGATCTGAACCTGCTGGTATCTCCCTGTGTTCCAACAGGCCCTTTGTGCCCCACCTGGATCATGTTAAGGGAAAACCTGTTAGATTAGACCAGTGGTCCAGCTTCCATCACGTTGGCTGAGGCTGGGGGGTAGTTGGCATCCAACAAAATCAGGACTACTGATTCCTCTCCTCTGATCAGGCTGAGTAATCAGATTCAGGCTGAGTAGTCATATTCACATTGGACAGGATTGCGGAAATGATCTTCTCTGGACCTCTACAAAGCTCCCATCTTCCCTGCTGAATAGCTCTCACCATTAACGAAACTTCACTTAATGGTTAGTTAATATATGCTTCCTCACCATTTCACCCATTAGAACTAGTCTGCTCCATCTTCTGCATGACAGATCTTCAGCTATTTGAAGACAGCTGTCACATCTCCTATGAATGTTCTCTTCTCCAGCCTAAAACATATCTAGCATCCTGCTTCTCACATTGGCCAACTGGATTCCTTAGGGCAGCCTATAAGCAAGATTGAAGGCCGCTATCTTTTCAGTGGTGGCTTTTGTCAGCTGTGAATGTAGAAATTGTCCCTGAAAACTGGGGAGGAGTGGGAGAATCTTTATCAAGTTTATAAGCGTTGGGATCAACCTTAATAACTTTGGATTGTACCCAACTAAGTTCTACTCAGACCAGTAGTCACGTCAATTAATTTCAACAGGTCTGCTCTTTGTAGGGCTAGCACAGGATACAACCCATTACGCTGTGACCTGGGACCATTCTTCCTTTTACTTCCTACCCCCCATTTTTTAAAGCCCCTCTCCACTCTGCATATGTGCAGGTTCCTTGGCCATACCTGGAGTCTCAGTAGAAGAACACAATGATCTAACATTCTCCCATAGGCAATCCAGGAAGGGCAGATGGACAGGGAGCCTGTGGAGATGGCAGAGTGTGAGAGGCTTTTTTTTTTTTTTAAGGAAAAAGTATAAAAGAAAAACCCCCATGGCCATATTTAGTTAAGCACCAACCTTCTGCCCCCTGAAAAATTGAACAAAATTATCTGCCCTCCCACCAAAAAAAAAAGCAAGAAGATAGCTGTTTTTGTAGATGGCAAGGAGTTCCATGAAACAATTTGAACAGAACATCTACACAAAACAACAACAAAATAAAGTGACACACCATTTTGCATTAATATTCACAACCATAATGAAACATGGAAACACGCTTGCAAGCAAACCTTTAATTTCTTATACTAAAGTTCATTTCCAAATTAAAAAAAGAAAAGAAATTTTCTGTAGGAACTTCGTTCTTGAAAGCTCTTGGGAGCAAGCCCTCATTTTGGCTCCCGTATTGATTTGTAAACGTTCAAATACAATTGGGCTACATTCATGCTTTCTGATTTATGCATAGGAGCAGCAATGGCGAAGGAAAAATAGGCAGACTCTCTCTCTTACCCAGCATAAATAACAGCTTAATTGCAAACGCCACAAGAACTACCTAGTGAATGAAATGAATTTGAGCCACCGTTTTTGTACAGAAAGGCTGTGTGTCATTGATAGCTGCATCTTGCTTTACTGTGCTGAACGTAATTGTTATGTTTATGGAATAAACTTACTTTTGTGGCACAAAGCAATCACATAGGCTCAAGCACTGAAGGGCTGTATCACGGACCAATGACCTAGCTATCTCCCACCCAAACTGCATATTGATCATGAGGGGCATTTTTGGCCATTTTGAAGGAGCTGAATTTTAAAACGTCAGTGCAGTGAGCTACACAGTAGCTGAAATGCTACCTGGGCTTTACGCAACCCAATTTAAGCTCTGCTACCTGAGTTTGTCTACCACAGCCTGTCTCTTCTTACAAATATTAACTGTAAATATATCTGTTGCTTCATCCTGGGCCTCAGGCTCTCACCTGTAAAATGGGAATAGCAAGATAGCACCACTGGAAAAACCAACAAGAATGTAAAACATTTTTGCATAATGTAAGTGCTGTGCAAATGGTTACTAATTCTGACTTATTAGTTGGCTTTTTAGATTCAGCAGCACAGAATCACCTCTTGTCCTTTTCTCCTGTATTGGATTCTCAGACAGATTGTCTTATATATTTACAAAGGCCAGTTTCCAACTGTCTCTCAAGGATGAGGAACATGTGGCCTCCTAGATGCTGTTGGGGCTACCACAGTCATCACCCCAGTTGATTGGCCATGCTGGCTTGGGCTGATGAGAGTTGGGAGCCCAACAATACTGTGTGTGACAGGTTTCCCATTCCCACTCTAGCATAACTAAGAAAGAACATTAGTGGCTATGAGGTTTCTCAGAGGGCACTTGCAAAAACAAGCCCTGCTTCAGAGATGTACTTTTCAACCAATACTTTTGGCTCAGTACTTTTGAGCATCAACCAAGTAAACTTGTGCTGTCTTTGGAAAAAAAAACAAATAGATGGTGAGAAATATAGCTCAGTTCTTGAAAGGGATTCAGTGAGCAGGCACCCAAGTGCTACCAAACAACCATTTCCAAGAAATCTATTGAAAGATCTATTTATTTTGCATTTCTACTGAGTATATGACAGAAAAGCTTAAAAACCACTTCTGTGATATTCTGCACAGCCAGTCAAACAAACAAAACAAACAAACAAACAAACAAACAAACAAACAGAAAACACTTGGATCTTTTCCTTTTGGTGAGCTTCTGCTAGATCACTAACAACTGAATGTTCAGTGTCTAGTGCAGGAGTAGCAAGTGTGTCTCCCTCTAGACTTCAGGCTCCAGCTCCATCAGCCCCAACCAACATGGCTAATGGTCAGGGATGGTGGGAACTATAGTCTTGCAACAACTGAAGGGAACCACAGTGGTTACTCCTGGCCTAGCACCTACTAGTCTAACCCAATAGCTGTTTTCAGTTAATAGAATTTTTCCCCACACTTCCTGTAGAGCAAACTGAGTTCCATATGTTGTGCTGCTGCTGACTTTGGCAAAACTGCAATTCTGTGGAATGACGGAATGCCTTATTTACAAACTGATAATCTGTATTTCCAGGAAAAATGAGTCAAGAATGGAGTTATGTTTCAGGACATAGCTTTGGACAAGACTCTCCTGTGCCAACTCAAATCAAGCTATTAAGCAACTCTGTAAAGTCCCGCTAGGATTGCTGGGGTTACATTTTGTGTATGACAGACTGGTTGTTTGGCTGCACTTTGGACTGGGTCAAGCTTCCCCAGACACCATGGTGAAATGAGTTCAGTCTTGGCCTTGCCATCCATTCACTCTTCAGAGGGTCTTTCACTCTCTTCAGTGCTTTTCTCAGGCAAAGTCTCTGGATTGGTCTCAGATGGATTACCAAACCCAGGATCTTCTGGCTGAGTCCCGTCTCCATCGTAGATGATATCTTCTGGATTTGGGGGTGGTGGGCAGAATTCCTCACTGGGAAACATCTCTTGAAATATGGCCTCAGCCTATTTGGAAGGAAGCAAACATTTAGTTAACCTCTTTACTGGCTGAGATTACAAACCAATCCACATGCATATTGTGGTGTGTCCACAAGCAACAAAACCATATTTCACATCTGCCTCGCCACGTGCTAGTTCACAATACTGCTCCTAAGAGATACCCAAGTACTTCCTTTATTCATTCATACTCATCTCTCCCTAAGAAACAGAAAAAGGAGAAAATGTGTGCATGCACACACTTGGACTTTGCTCAGATCCCTTGGAAAAGCTGTAGAATTCATTAGAGCCTTGAAAAGCACACAGAGCTGAAAGAGGAAGTGGGAAAGAGTGTCACTCTTCCAACTTCCTCCTTCCACTGTATGTATTTTTCAAGGTAGAAAAGGTTGCCACCCTTACCATCTCAAGACCAAGAAGGGCAGAGAGTTGGGACTCAAAGGCTTCATAAGTGCCAGGGGGAAGATAACAAAGGCATCATTTCACCTACCACCAAGTTAAAGATTAAGAGCTATATATATAATTATGGGCACAATGCTGTCAGGGTTGAACACTTCTAAATCCCACTGATTTCAAATGGAAGAGAGCTAAGTGAGCAGCATATATTTTTACATTCTGATAACCAGATAGGACTACATAGAAACATTTTCAGCCATGTCTGTCCGAGTGAGCATGCAAGGATAACATGCACAACTTCTTACGCTCACAAGGCTATAGCAACCATTAATTTTTAAATGACTCAGGCCAAGTGAGAATATATGCAAGAAATCTTAAGCAGCTGCAGTTGCCCTCCCTATGGCCATTATCAATGGGCTTTTTAACAGAACAGCTGACACAGCCTGAATGCTCACATCTGATCTGTATATTCAAAGGCTAATAGTAGCCTTAATTTTGTTTTACAAGGCAATAATTTGACTGGTAAGAGGATAAAAGATGAAGATCAAAGACTTATATTGGAAGCAGACGGCTTCTGTGATAATATTAATAAATTATCTTTTCCTCCCTCCTTTTTTTATAAAAAAGATACTGCTGGAGATTATTTATTTCTAGAACTGGGTGAACTCTAGCAAAATCTTCTTAGATGAATTTGGGGGGAAACGCCCAAGCTTCCCCCCTGCTTCCAAAAGACCAAGAAAGGTTGTTTAATATTTTTTTTGGGGGGTGTGTGAAATTTGAAGGCTTGGAGAAATCATCTCTACCCACCTGCCTTCCTACAACACACCAACTGTCTCCATCATAATGGAACTAGGGTGGAAGAAAGGAAACAGCACAGACAAGGAGAGAGGAGGCTGTCTATTCTATATAACCTTCTCTTCTGCTGTCTACCTTTGCTCCATTTCTTCCCTCCTCCCACCCCCAATTCCTCAAACCCATATGAGCCAGCAGAAGAGGGTGTGGGAAAATGTTTGTGCATATAAAAAAGGGCTGATGGAACCATCCCATTGTCGGGGTAGGTCATTTCCCAGTTCACATTAAGAAGCTATAATTAAACGTCCCTGGGTATGGAAGTGAGAGCTGCCCATAGACAATCAATTGATATATCCAAGAGACACATAGCCCCCTCCAAACCCAATAGAGAAGACTCCTCACTCTCTGTAACTCAGCTCTTACTGTGTGAAGCATTTAACTAACAGCCCTGCTAATAGAAATTCCAAAGCAAAGGCAGTTTAATGTTTCCATATGGCAGGCTGGAAGGGCCTAGAGCTAGAGAGAGTGGCTTTAGACAGCCCCATGGTGTATTTAACATTGAATACTGCAGGTCAGACTTGTTCATAACAATCCTGAATGGTTTATAACAATCCTAAAGTGTTCCCAATTTCTCCTATCCCCATTTAGCAGGTTGGGCTGTGAGAGTAGCATGCAACAACCTTGCAGTGTAGTTTGCTGTTATATGAGCAGCAAGTGGGAGAGGGAGAGAGTAGCTTAAGGCAGCGCTGCAATACAATACAATACAATACACTGTGCACACCATAGGTCAAAGGAGGGGCTGAGACTGATCTAGAGTCTCTTGTTTTTTAAGTTTTTATGCTTTCCAAATTTATGCATTTCATTAGTTTTACAATCAATTTAACATTTCAAAGTTTGACTTCCTTCCGCCTCTTTCTTCAGTTCCTGAAATTTATTTTTTAATATCTTCTGCATATCCAAATTCATTTTATTTGTTCATTAAATTATCTACTTTAAATACATATTCTTATGAAACTGCAGGTTATTACAATAATCCTGCTAATGTTTTTATCTGTTTGCAATGTATCTGTAAATATTCGATAAACCATTTCCATTCTTTTATTAAAAGTTTGTTATCTTGATTTCTTATTCTTCCGGTACGTTTCGCTAGATTGGTCTACAGAAGTGGTTCCCAACCTTTCTTTTTAGCAATGCCCCACCTAAGCATCTCTAAAATCCCGATGCCCACCCCCCAACATATAATTCTTATTATTCAAAAAGTGAACTCCTATTCACATGGAGGAAGCCTAAAAGGCCATTCACTGTTATTAACTCATTCTTGAATTGCCTCCCCTTAAAAATCAAATTGCCTCCCATGGGGTGTGTGCCCCACATTGGGAACCACGAGTCTAGAGTCTCAGTCAACCCCCCTGCCTCTCTCAGGTTGCAGCAAAAGGCAGTTTACTGCTCTCAGACCTCCTCCCAGGCCAAGTCCAGCACTCAATTGCATGCAGAAGCCTTGTGCTCCACTGGTACTTGCAACAGACATTGGTTGCAGTTCTAAAAGTAAATAGGACTCCTGTCTTTGATGCTAGCTTGTTCTTTTTTCAGCCCCCTGAGTCACATCTAACTTACTTCAATTTTAATTAACAGGATTTATATGTGGTTTAATCATCCATAACCTCTAAGTGGTTTACATAAGCCAACACATGCAGATTTTGTTGCAGAAACCCCACTTGCCTCTATTTCTTGACTGGCCCACAAAACAAAATAGGTATTACAACCCTGCAGGATACCATCACTCTGAATGTTCTTCAGTCAAAAGCTGAAAAATGTGGGACACCTCCCTTACCTGTTTGACAGCACAGTCATTTCCCAATGCGTTGTCTGGCCCAGAACAAACATAGATGTTGGGAGGCAAATTGGCATAGGATGTCCTGTCTACACCAGAGGAGTCTCTCATGTTGAAATATACCGACCAGAGAATCTGAGGCTTTTGCCCTTCTCCTGCGCCTTCACTTTCTGGAACAACGGGGGGAAGATTTTACTCACCGGAATTAAAATGCAGCAAGACTTGTACAGTACAGCAAAATGTTGGAAAGGCAAATTATTGGAGGTTGTGCTCTAGATTCTCCCACCTTTGGGGATTGTGGACGAGACCCTTTTGTTGCTGGTACCCTGATTGTGTAATAAGTCTCTCTGACATGGATATCTGAAAGCATCTGAGAGCCCCCGTGCTTCTGGTTATTAAATATGGCTTTGTGAAAAGGAACGTTAATGTGGTTACTTACAGCTGCATACAGTGAACAAAGCATCAGACTGATTAATTCAGGGGCCCATGGGAATCATAGAGTTCCTTGAGAAAGTTTTGAACCTCAAACCGGGTAGAAAACCATATTCAAGGAGATTTAGAGCATCTCCTAGAAGGGGTTTCACTCAGAGCAGAGAGTGTTCATGAGCACTGAGATCAACTAAGGAGGATGAGCCCACTGCTTAAGCACTCCAGTATGGGTTTTAGGGCTCAAAATGGAACCAAGGCAACACAGGCTGTTATATACAACAAGCCACAGACTAGCATGCCTTCAAAACAATGGAGGATACCAGCCTCTACTGCCTCAGGAAGCAGTGGCTGACCTCATACACAGGATCTTACTTAGGTGGTATATTCCACACACAGATAGCTTTTCAGGGGCCCTGTTCAGATGTGTGTATATATAATTCTGTAGCAATGAGGGTGGTATGTTGGACTGAGAATATATGGCTTCAAATCCACACTTACGCATGAAGCTCACTAGGCAACTTGCGGCCAGTCGCTATGGCCCTAATTGCACTTCATATTAAACCACAGGTTATAACAAACCATAGTTTAACATGAACAAGCAGTGTGCTGGTACACCCTGCTCAAAATTTCCTGTGGTACATCTCCCCTGCTCTGCCATGTCACAGACAACACAAGCACACCTGTATCATCTGAACTTGGGCTCTTGTTTCATTTCCCACACACAGAGACCATGAGCAGTCAACCAGGATTTGTTGTTGGCTTTCTGTTTGGGAATATTAAGTCTTGCTGCTCTGCATTTTAATTATGTGTACATGACTGGGAAAGAAGTGGTAACCAACCCTGAGGCTTTTAAGGCAGGGAAGAGGGGGAAACACACACACCCCTGAAATAAAATTTAAAACAAATGCTATGCTCACATTGCTTAGAAAGAAAGAAGCCTTTCATAATGGATAAGAACAGAGGTTTGAAGGTATTTTTAAAAGGCAAGCACAGGACAACTAATCTCTCTCTCTCCCTCTCTCTCTCTCTCTCTCTCTGTGTGTGTGTGTGTGTGTTTAAACAGATGTATAATGACTGTTCTCAAGGAGAGAGCAGTTTACCTTTTCCAATCTATTTGGAAGGGATAGTCAACCAGCATAAAGCCTGACGCAGTGCATTCTTTTAAAAATATTATTAAAAGTTCCTAGTACTCTTAAAAAAAAAGAAGTTACTTCTTCCTCATTTAGGCAAGAAAATGAATAGAGTCCTCTTCTTCAGGTGACTTTGCTTCTCTGACCTGCCATGGCCCAGTGCTCACTTTATCTGGTGATTCATTTTCAATAACTCCAACAGTATTTGTTCTGACATTTTAATTAAAATATGACCACTACCTCATCTTGATGATAAAAAGGCCTATGTGTCAGTGAAAACTAGCTTCTCAGTGCCTCAGTGCACCTGAGGACCCTCCTGATCACAGAGTTGCTCCAAAAGAATTTCAGGCAGCTTCTAAACAATACATCACTTCAAAACCAGATCACTTTAAGCATTAAGATTAATGTTAAGAAGGAGGCAGGAGGGAAAGGACAAGATGATGCTAAGTGGCAATCTAACCACTTTTTCGTATTCCGAGGTGTGTTTTTTTCAGATCTGTACAATGCTGGTTTGGTTTCAGGTTTTTCCCCCCTCTTTAAGTTAAATTACGGGAGATGAATTGGGAGCAATAGAAAATGGAATTGCAGTGTTTATATGAACCGTCTCTCTGGTCTGCCAATGGGAGTTGAAAAAGTAATACCTGCATAAATAAATAGCCCTACAAATTTATAGTGTGATTTGTTGTTATTCTGCATGATTAAGTCCCATGGCACTTCAAAGCAAGTGCCTCCCCAGACAATACTGAACCTGGACAGTCACCATAGGAGGACCATGGCACATCCAGAGAGGCCCATAGAACTAGCTTCTCATTTTGTCTGATAAAACATAAAGTAAATAAAAAGATGCACACACATAATCAGCCAGGCTTTTGACGTGACTTCTGATACCTAAGTGGCGGAATGGCTGTCAATCAACTTGGGCTGAGAGAAAAGATTGTAAAGCATGACTTTTGTTTTAAAGTAAAACAAAACAAAGCATTTACCTGTTTCTGTACTTTCACTGAACAACTGGCCCACAACAGGCTCCAGATCTTCTTTAGCAGTTTTAATGGACGAACAAGTTAAATGCACCAAATCTGTTGGAATGGGATAGAAAGGCACTTTTAGGATACTCCACAGCATGGCATTCACAATTTTGACTATTAGTGTTAAAAGTGTAGGTCAGCTTGGAACTAGGCTGTATCACATGGAAACAGTGCAGCGTTTATCAGGTCAGACTTCTGGGGCGAAGAAGCTGCAACTTTCTTGGGACAACAACATTCAATGGCAGTGATATGGCATGGTAAACTTCCTCATTGCACTAAAACGTGGTCATGTGAATCCACCCTGAACTGCATTTAAAATTGCACATAGCTTTGCAATTTAAAATAATTTCCAACCCAGGTGACAACAATTAAAAAGAAGAAGAAGCAAGCACCACCAACTGAAATCAAGTCATGAGTAAAATACCTTAAACACTATTTCAGCTATTAATATGCAAAAATCAATCTTTGTCCCTCCCCACTTTCTAAAATAACTGGATAAGCCTTTAAAAAAAACAACAACAACCCAACAACCCAACAACAACCTCTCCATAAAAATTTCAAAGAAAGAAGCTTGCACTTTGAATATGAGCAACAGAGAACTTTCGAATGCTGAGTCTGGCCACTGCCATTGAATGCCCCAATAGCATCCAGTTCCTCTACCATCTTGTGATGGACAATTCCATCGTCTAGATTCCCTTCCAAGGTTTCCGAGAGCAGGGTCTCCAGAAGTGATCATCACAAATAAGAAGGTTCTATAGACAGCAGAAGAAGAACCTTGCTGAAACAGGCCAAAGGCCTATCTGATCCAGCACTCTGTTCTCAAAGTGGCCAGCCAGATGTCTAAAAGAAAACTGCAAGCGGAACCTGAGAATAACACACACTCCCCACCTGCAATTTCTTCCAGCAAGTGGCATTCAGAGTCATACTGTGACAACTGGAGGTAGAACTACAGCCACTGTGGCTGGTTGCTGCACCTCTGTGGATGCTCCCCCAGAGCATTCTAATCATTTTTTAGGTTAAAAAAAAAACACCACACCTGTCCACACTCTAAATTTGAGTTTTATCTTGATTATTTGCTTTGCTTGTTTTATCATTTGACTTTTTGGAATCTACATTTTAATGCTTAACTTTTATTATTGTTTAACCTATTCTTCCCATATGCCTTCAGAATTCTTAAATAATAAAAAGGAGTGATATAATTTTAAAAATAAATAAATAAGCAAATGCAGAGAAAACTGAAGCGTTTGCTATTTTGTAGAACGTTTGCCATAAAATCTTTTTTTTTCTATTAAAACCACGATAATTGAAGTTCACTTTAATTTACTATATAATTATCTGATCACATGTGATGTTACTGCTATGAGCCATCACCATGCCCCCCACCCCACCGCCTTGGCAGTGTGTCTCTGATGTAATTGGGTTTAACTAAATTAGTTATACAGTGTGCCACTGCTGGTCTTTGAGTAATTCATTTAGGGCTGGGGAGGGCACCCTGTCTGTATAGCCTAAGGAAGTGGTTTCCAATTAGCTATGTATTGTGGACCCCCTGATTTTCAAAAGCCAAGCCATGGGCCCCCCTTTTTGATATCTCTACTGTACTTTTTGTTATGTGAATGGTGCTAAAGCATCCCTGGATGGGTTACGTGGACACCCTGGGGTCCATGGACCACCAGTTGGGAACAACTGGCCTAAGGGAAATCCTACATCAGTCATACTGTGGGGAAGAGGAGGAGGAGGAGGAGTTTGGATTTGATATCCCGCTTTATCACTACCTGAAGGAGTCTCAAAGCGGCTAACATTCTCCTTTCCCTTCCTCCCCCACAACAAACACTCTGTGAGGTGAGTGGGGCTGAGAGACTTCAGAGAAGTGCGACTAGCTCAAGGTCACCCAGCAGCTGCATGTGGAAGAGCGGGGAATCGAACCCGGTTCAGCCAGATTACGAGTCTACTGCTCTTAACCACTACACTACACTGGCCCATTGATTTCAATGGGTCAACTCTGAATATGACTAGTGTTGGAAAGTGCTCTCAGTACTTAGGGCACGAAGAAGGGAGTTTGGTTCCACTCAGCGGGCAACATCAGTTACATGCCTGTCTTCTGCACCATGTGACCCAAGGTCAGGTGTATCTGCATGCTTATCTTGCATAAATGAGTGGAAGAGATCATCCATGTTAATAACCATTAACATCAAACATCCAAAAAAATAAAAGGAAAAGGGAAATATTCTTTATGCTTTGTCCAAAATCCAGACACAATTAGATTCATACAGATCTGGCCAACTCACAAACATCTTAATTATAGATGTTTGTATTTTCATATGCTTGTGTAATTATATACTTATAAACTGCTTAGAAAACTACGTGGTAAATATATTAATAAATAATAGCCAGGTAGGGATTTGAACATGGAACTCAATGTCCAAGCTGAAAGCTATATTCATGACAGCACAATGACAATAGCAAACAGTTTGCAAAATAGAAAAAAGCATATATGCTAACTTGGGGGGAGGGGGAACTGCACCCATTGAAGCTAAAGGAACACTTTAAAAATGTTTGAGAACAGCCATAACCAGATGGGGCAAGCAGGGCAGAGGAATGCGATGGGTGTTTACCCTCCATTTGGCAATACAGTTGTAAACTCATTGACTAGAGAAGAAAAGCTAAGTGCTAATGCCTTGCAGATATGGGCTTCCTGTGGTGTGCTATAATAGAGTTTTTTATATATATATAAAAATTAGCTAACCACCTGTCATTTTAATGAATGAGCATTAGCAGTCCAATTGACCTGAAGTGTAAATACATAATTATAGACTTTTTAATAAAAGCTTATTAAAGTGATTTTTAATAACAAAAGGTGGTAGTGGGGAAAACACACAAAGTCTATAGGCAGATCATAAGAACAGCTACTTCTCAAACTAGTGCAGAACTTCCTTAGTTTTCATTGTTTGCAATTTATTAATCTTGGAAAGTCAAGGAAGTGGGTGTCTCACCTATGCTGGCACTGAGCTCTTTAACTAAATGTATGTTCAATTTTTTGGGACACAAAATGAGCAGGTTTGGTGTGAGCTTGTGGCATTTTGAGACAGCAGCTGATGACACACTACCTGGAAAGGTCCTTAAGTGATACTTGCCCTGTCTCCCCTCTACACACACTGTAAGCAACTGGGTATGAGAAAGGTCTCTCCTCTCTCACTAGTTATTGCAACTTCCACCCCCCATCCCATTGTGCAAGCAGGATAGTTCTACCTGTAAAATGAACCCCACACAAGGTCAATATACCAGCGATAATACAGAAGTTCTATTTTTTTTTAAAAATTCCCCAAGCAACTGGAAACAGTTATGTTTTAGACCCTCTTAGTTTATTATGTTCAGAGTAGAACTTTAATAGTAAACGTTCTGTTGTCAAGAAAAGGCAAATGGATAGGAAATTAAATTGCCTGGGCAAGTATTTGTTCCAACCTTTAACATCCGCATTTCAATGCAGTTTATTTGAAAAACCTTTCTAATAAGGAGATCTCTTAGAGGAAATGCCACAAAGCCCTTTTCAGGAATGTCATTACTTTTCTATACAATATATTATATACTGTTAAAACACAGAAATCATCAAAAAAACTTTATTGCTGTATTAACAAGGTCCCATTTCCTTTAAGCTATTCTTATGCAAATACATATATATTAATCTCATTTACTGCTGCTACATTTTGTAGCTGCAACCATTTAAATAGGTAACAGAATTGGCTACATATTGGGTTTTGGCCTGGCAGATAAAGGGCTCGGGAGATTGATGCAAACAGAAGATTGCAGAAATACTGGGGATATGGGATAATTTTATATTGAATCTTCTATCAAATTTCTCCAAATTTTGCAATGCAATTCTCTAAGTTGTTCTTGTTGGCATCTGTTTGTCTCAAGAGACAACTGAGTGTGCCTCCAGAGGTGAATTCAAACTGCTGCATTAGCTGACCTCCCTGGAGTGCTAGCCTGGGCAGTGTGTGTGGATGTCCTGAGATGCCCAGATGACATGTACCAAAGGAAAGCAGAGCAGTATGTTTGGCAGCAGCTTGGCTGAAGGAGTTGCCAAAAGGAGGCATACAAGGCGCCATCCAAGCGTCTTAGGGACTCCACTCCAGATTTGTGTAGGGTTTACTCCTGAGCCTTTTCTACTCCCAAAAGAGAAGGCTCCAACAAAGTTTAGGATATGAGTTTTCCTTCTGCTAGATGGGCTTCCTTCCCGGGTTGACAAGCCCTATCTGCCTCTCCATAGCATGTGCAGAAACTGCCTTCTTGACCACTGAACCCACAATCGGTCTTGACTGCTCAATCCACCAGAGCATGTCTTTGCATGCAGGGGAAGTCTCTAACTGACCGAGGGTTTGAGACCCATCAGCTACCCTCACCTGGTCTAGCTGGTAGGTCAAAGCTGTTCCTGATGTGTGGCCGCTGTCACATTCTGACAGTTTGCAGGAGCCGCAAGTGAGAGCTGAGTGCAGGGTGGGGACCAAAGGTGGACAAACCACCCCAGAAGGAGCATGGTGCATCCCCCACCAGAGGTACTACTTCTCCCCTAACACCCCAAGTAACGGGCACAAAGATAAATATACTAAAAAAGGATCCAAAAAAGGGTATATAAGTGAAAACAGCATACAAAAATGCACCATATTAGGAAAAACAGCTTGCAATTATATATATAGATTTTCAGAACTTTTTTTAATATAAAAAAAGAATTTGCAAACAAATGTGGAAAACTGAATTTAAAATTAGAAAAAAAGAAACAGAATCTGAAATTGACAGATTTGCTCATCCCTAAGAACACACACAGAGGAATCTATGCCAGAGAGCAGCTGTTGGTGACATGTTCCTGGAGTGTATCTACTGCTGTATCTACTACTACTACTACTACTTGCAAGTCCCTTTCACACCAGTGTAAGTCAGGACAAATATGCATGCTGCTATCAAGCATGTATTGGCTACATTCCTGAAATTTATAGGGTGTTTGCCATTCCTACTGAGAGTTGGCACTTCCTTTCTTGCCACAATAAAAAAGAACAAAGTCAGAACATGTACTCACATGTATTTTTCATGCATGTCATGGTTGAAGAACATAGTTCTATGAGGCAGACAGCAGGCTGACCTGGCTCCATAGGTGGGACAGTCAAAATGGAAATCTGGAAAGCAAAGAAAACAGAATCTCTTTAAAAAGTCTTCCAAAAGAATCCATCTAGTAGTTCTTTGCAGGCTACAATGCAAGGCCCTTTTGCCTTTGCACCAGCATATTTAGCATATTATAAACCCAAGTCTGCCAAAGCGCTATTCAAAAAGAGACTGAGGGATGTTTGCCCCTGCTGCCTAATTTATGCCTATTTTATTGAAAGCCACAACCACTGTGCTCTTCTCAATGGTATGCTTTGCTTATGAAAAGTGCAGCATTTAGATTTCAGCAATAAACAATGTCTACTAAGGAAATGGCCACTATGGAAATGTGATTGGAGGCGCTGTATTTGTTCACATGGGATGTATTTGTGGAGGTGGAACATATCCCTTGCTCTACAATTGATTGTCCCATTCAAAGTGAGACTAGAAATAAATTAATAATAATAATAATAATAATAATAATAATAATAATAATAATTTTTATTTGTATCCCGCCCTCCTAGTCAAGTAGCTTCATCTACATTGGCTGCAGAGATTTTCCAAATTTAAACCAGGCAACTTTATATGCATACTTATGTAATAGGATTATTTTAAAGGATCTCTGGTTTTATCTGATTTGCAAAGCTGATCTGTAAGGCTGATCTGTATACTTGTTCCTGTTACAACCTACAGTTTATAGTTTTAGATTTGGAAGTTATACAGAGATGCAGTGGGGTGTAGAACATTGACCTTGAATGTGGAGGACATTTGTCCAAATCCTCACTTAGCCATGAAGTTCACTGGCAAATTTAGGTCAATCATAGCCTCGGTTTAATCTACCAATAGGGCTGTTGTAAAACTACAATGGGATCACATTCAAGTATATCAATTCCCTTGAAGGAAGGCCATGGTTTCAAGCAACCTGTTGTTTGTCTGGACCTGGTATGTGTTTGGATGGGAGACTGCTTGGGATCCCAAATGTACATGCTTGAAGACTACCATGTTGGAAGAAAGCTGGAATTATAATTGCAATAAAATAGAGATCCAAATATAAATGAGATATATAGATTATGTGCAGAGAAGTGGGACCAGATCTCTAACTTGATGTTTATCAGCTCCATCTATCTGTTAGGCAGGTTAGATCCAGGTTAAGTTGTTGTGTCCAACTTGTTTCTTTGATTTCAATGGGACTAAAGTGTGATTAACTTAACCTGGATCCAACACCTAACCTTTGCTTATACTTAAGAATTAACTTCATTGATCAAGCATCTATGATCTTGTTTGTCCATTTCCAAGTTTTGAGCATTCAAACTTAAAAACTCTCCTGTTTCCTGGCATTTGCTGTTTCCTGGCATTGCATGGTGACAAAGGCACTTAAATGGCTTTACAATGAATGGAAATTGTGATTGAAAATACAGTCACAAGCAAGCAGCTGTTTATAAGGCAGAAAGTTACCAATGCTTAATGGATGTGCTAACCTGCTGATCTGAGCTTGCCTTCAAAATCGACCGATCAGTAATGAGAACCGCTCTGGAGATCTGCCTGTAAGTGAATAAAGCAATTATGGTCTATCACCAAAACATAAGAGGAAAGCAGCCATATGGATTCAGGGTTTCTCTCTCTCCAAAAATAAGTATTACCACCATGAGAAACTAACATTCCACCAGCTTGCACATTGCTAATGACACATTTGCATATGGCCAGCTTAGCTAAGAAATTAACAATGACTCAAGTGCATGCATATATGAAGGCTGCCAGATCTGACTCTTAATATTTATCAAGTTATAATGAATATACTCAGTACTCCGTATGGAACATAATGTTTACTTCACCCATCACAGAATCACTCTAATAGCAAATTGTTTTAGAGTGTAGAAATATGCAAACACATCAACCAATACAGCCAATGACTGAGAGCCAAAGAACCTTGCAGCTAGTGGGAATACACCTAGAGGCTTTGGGCTTATGTTTCTCCCACAACACGCCACATGGCAAACTACCTTTGAAATGACATTCAACAGCAGCTTGCAGTAAGGTGTAGGGTTCTGATGTATTTTAAAAATTTCTCTAGGCCAGAGGAAGGGAACCTGTAGCCATCCAGGTGTCACTTCATTCCATCTCCCATCCGCCCCTACCAACATGGCCAATGGTCAAGGATAATGAGTCTTGGCATGCAACAACACCAAGAGAGCAGCAGGTTCTTCATCCCTTATGTTCACCTAAAATAGCTATTTGGATCTTTGCCACTACAAATATGAAAAGAATAAGAAATTTATAAATGTGGAACCACTGCCAAATGACGAAAGTAGGAGAACCTAAGGCCAAGGGCACTTCTGCCACCACCAACTGAACAAAACAGAGTGTGTGGAGGGCGCAAGAATTTGCTGGAGTAGTCTGCTACTATTAGAAGCTGCTGCAGATAGAAGTCATGGATCTGAGTGCTGTTGATCCACATGGAGAGTCACCAGGGTTGCATGTTTTGTTCTATATTGAGATATACATAGAACATAGGAAGCTGCCTTATAGAGTCAGGCCATTGTAGAACGTTCAGTATTTGTCTATACCAGGTGCGAGGAACATTTCACCTTCCAAATGTTGCTGAACAACTCTCACCACCCCTGGTCATTGGTTACACTTGCTGCAGCTGATGTGAGTCGCATTTCAGCAACATCTGAACAGCCAATGGTTCTCCAGGGGGTTTACACTGATTGATAACAGTTCTTCAGGGTTTCACATAGGGGACATTCCCAAACCTACCTGGAGATGCTGGAGATTGAGCCTGGGACCTTCTGCATGCAAAGCAAATACTCTACCACTGAGCTACAGACCTTCTCCTGAATAGTTCCTGGGCTTGTGACTCTGCCTACCTATGCTAGCCTTCATTTTCCTCTCACCAGGAATGACTAGAAAGACTCCCAAATCAGGCTCTAGATTTGCTTGGTCAACAGCAGTATTCACTGGATCATGATTATGGTTCCTGGGGCTCACTATGCAGCTGCTTTCAGCTCAGCTCTGCCATCAATGAAGTGTACAGTGGTACCTCGGGTAAAGAACTTAATTCGTTCTTGAGGTCTGTTCTTAACCTGAAGCACCAGTTTAGCAAATGGGACCTCCAGGTGCCGCTGCGCCGCCGCTGCACAATTTCTGTTCTCATCCTGAAGCAAAGTTCTTAACTTGAGGTACTATTTCTGGATTAGCGGAGACTGTAACCTGAAGCGTCTGTAACCTGAAGCATCTGTAACCTGAAGCGTCTGTGACCCGAGGTACCATTGTATATGGATAGCATCTTGCCAATATGTTAGTGAAGAACAAGCAGCACAACATAACTGAAGGGGGGCGGGACGGAAATGTGATTATTTGGCAATCAACATGGTGTTTCTCAAAAGACACATCGGACCAAGCTTCCTTATTTGATAAAATAATGGGCTGCATAGGCAAGGGGAAGGTATACCTCTGTAATTAAGATTCTTGGACTTCAAGCCATAATTTTGATCTAGTTCCATATGTTTTCTTTACTGAAGAGACTGAAACCACTGCCCGGGGGGGGGGGGGAATCATGTAATGTGATGAACTTGAAATTGGCTGAAGAAGTACATGTAAAGGAGGAGTGTGCAAAGGAGGAGTAATAAACAGCCTTATGACAGACTGGAAATGGAGACTTCTGCACAGATCAATAGTGGCTATCACATTATTGGATATCTTCAGCTACAACGAGGATGAAGAATGAAGTGTATGTACCACATTTGTAAGAAATCCTGTTTCCCACAGTAGCCAGCCAAATGCTTTGTGGAAGCCCACAAGCAGGAGTTAAGTGAAACAGGCCTCTACTGCTATTTTTTTCCTCAGTAACTGGTATTCAGAGGCATTTTGCCTGGAGATAGTAAACAGCCAGCATGACTTCCTCCAGGAGTTTATCCGTAAGAACTTAATGGCTACAAGGTTCAATAAATTTAATTGGCTTTAAAAAAAAAAGACTAAGTTTTCAGAAAGCAAGGGGCTCTTTTTTTATTTGGACATCACAATGCGTTCAAAAAGAGTCCTGGTGCACCAGACCAAAGGGCCACCTAGTCCAGCATCTCCATAGTGGCCAACCAGATGCTCGTCCTCATTCTTGCCTCTCAGCAACTAGTACAAGGCATGGTGCCTCCAGATGCAGAGGCAGCATGCCTATGAATACCAATTCCTGGGAGACAACAGGTGAGGGCTATTGCCCTCACAACCCACTGGTGGGCTTCCCAGAAGCATCTGATCAGCTATTACTGAGAGAGTAAGGCTCTTCCTAGGTCCTTATCACTCCAATGTTTGCTTGCTACTCCAAGTTTCTCTTTCAGCTCTTCAAAGTAATGTTTGAAGCTGACCTAAAGTTCAAGCAATGATTGAAACTTTCCTTATAAATAGAGACAGTGAGCTGACATAGAAGGAAAGTGGGGGGAAGTATCACTCCTTTAATTACCTTGTTTTGGTTAAATACCTTCTGAAGCATCCAGTATTAGCCATTGAGAGAGAGAGGAGACTGGATCAAACAGGCCATTGGCTTGACCCTCAAGAGCACTATGGCAGCTTTTTAACATTCTTAAATAGCCATTAGCTGGCTACTAATTGCCTCAGCAAAGGTTAATGGCATAAATGAAGCAGAGTCAGGGAGCGGGTGAGGGAATAGGTGTAAAATGCAGGAAAGTTCAATTCTTTGTGCCTTCAAGAGGCATCTGAGCTACTCTCCTGGGTAACTGGTCCAGAACCTGAACAAGGACACAAATGCCAGGGCGAATTGCAATATAATACAGAAGAGTTTTTTCCCTTAGTTGGAGGGCCAAGCTACATGTAACACATAAGATCAGATCTTCCCACGTTTTTTTGTCAAAGCTTAAAGACAAATGCTCAGGGAGGTGCAATCCTTTCCCTCTCTGAGTTTCCCTGTCTGAAATCAAACACTTAGGTAAAAGCTGCAGCTGCTAATAGCCTCACCAAGGAAAGAAGACAGGTACGGATATAAGTATCTGCCTTTCCCAACCCACCACTTCACCAGTTTACATATATCTATTTCCTTGGGAGATGCTATAAGCCCTGCTTTCAAGCCAATTTTGGCACATAGTCCTTTGGTTTGGAGATCTTGATAAACCATTGTTTTGTGTTCTGATAATGTACTGAATTAGGCTTGCATTAATCACCCACAGAACAACTGTACGGAGGAATTCTGCAGCTTTCACTTCCATTTTATATTAACCACAGTTAGCTATGTCACCTGTACCCCAAACTGCAGTTAATATTAAAATGGATTGTGGAAACGATACAACTTCAAACCACAGTTTATGAAGCTGGCTTATTTCAGCTAACCATAGCTAAGATTAACCAGTTTAGGGTTCAGATAATATGCTAAAGAGCAGTTTAAGTGGAACCTTCTGCTGGAGGAGTAAGAGGGTGGGTCATGAGAGCTAGTCTAATTTAACACCGTGGTTTGATGTTATGCCTGAATGAATGCAGTGACTCTTGGGGCATGTTACACATAATTTCTTAAGAAGGAGGGTGTCTCCAGTACATGTATGCACAAGAGTAGCGAGTTAGGGAGTGGAAGAGAAAATGAAGACATATGTAGGACATCTATACATAGCTTGCATTCATTTTATAGTAGTTGACATAGCACTATGTGACAACTGAAGACCTGGAATGGGTGATTGTAATCTTTAAGGCTGGCAGAAATGGGCATGAAATACCTATTAGGCTTCTCTTCTGTCTTGATACATACCTGTAGGACACAGTTGCACAGGTTTCCTCTGAAAAGTAACTATCCTCCACAACAAAATAGCTGGCACTTATTCTTTGACCAAAATGATCAATGACTGCTTTGCACCTGTTAAAGAGAAAGATGGACAGATAGAGAGGAAATCATTTCTTTTTGACAGGCATATTTATGAAAAGCAAATTGAGGAGGCCTTCATTTTATGCTTCAGGCAAGTTACTAAGCACTTTTTATTTTGAAAATCTTTAAGAAATACAAGAGTTGGAAGGGACTCCAAAGGACACCAAATCCAGTCTGCTAGTGACGAAGGAGACGAGCTGCTAGAATATCCCAGATAGGTGGCCATCCAGCTCCTGCTTAAATAATTCTAATGAATGAGAGTCCATCACCTAAGGCAATCTGTTCCACAGCTGAACTGTTTGCACCATCTGGGAATTTGTCCAAATGTTTTGTCGAAATCATCTGTGCAGCACCCCTTTAAATATTTGAAAATGGCTCTCGTATCACCTCTTAATTATCTCTTCTCCAGACTATACATATTTAACTCATTCAACCTTTCCATGTCGGACTTTCAGCATAGGTTAAAGTTGACTTTTCTGATTTTCAGGCAAAATGGTTTTATTGCAAGAAACTGATTTTAGTAATTGGGCTGTTTTTACTGATTTATGTATTATTATTATTATTATTATTATTATTATTATTATTATTATTATTTTGTTACCTACTTTGATTTGATTTTAGAAAAGAAAGGCAGGCAATAGCTTATGTTTTATTTATTATAAAATAATAAATAAAACAAATGCAAGTCCCATTCAATGGGCTTAACTATTTCTCCCTGAATTTGCCCAATCACTATGCTATAAACATAACCTACTGAAGTGAAATAATTAATGTATTAGAACATTTGATACATTGTGGCCGTGGCAAAGTTTCTTTCAGTAGTCATACGAATCAAAGATCAACATACCCATGACTAAGCAAATAACGCTTCGGTCTCCCTTCCCTGGGGGGCTGTCTGTATTTTATTCTGAATCCATGTTATGGGTTGTTGGACCGCAATAAAGATTATTATTATTATTGATACATCGTTTCACAATGACGTACCCCATCATTTTGGAAGAGGTTCTTCTTTGAACACCTCTACCGTGTACACTGTTTAGCAATGCAGGCAGCTCCACTGGGGGTAAATGGGACACTGCCCCACCAGCCTCAGTCTCCCCTCAAGCAGCCTTCACCTGCTTGCCATCTTAATTACAACCTGTCCAGGAGAAAACATTGACTGGCAGCTTCCTCCTTCTCCTCCTCCTCCTCCTCCTCCATCTCTGCTGTAGAACTCAGCAGCAAGGAGGATGGGGACAAAACGAGAATGAGTTGGCTGTGCCTGTCGTTGGCTCTGGCTCCACCTACTGTTGGCCTCCTGCTCTACAAATCCAGATGGGTACTACTCACCACTGCAGCTATGAGAGCTTTGTGATCAAGTGTTTTATAAATCTTTCTAAATAAATAATTGAAATAATCTAAATAAATAAATATGAGGTAGGGGAACACGAGACCTTCTTGGTCTTGAATCCCATCCCCAGAGTCGCTCACCTGGCACTGTCCTGTGATCCTTCAGATGCCACGTGGAGACCTCATTGTTCACTGAGGCCTTTAAAAGTTTTTTAAAGTTCTGAGTTTTAGAGCAACCTGCCATTTTAAATTGGGCAGCTTTATTTGTTCATTTGTAAAACTGCAGAAAAAGACTATCTCATTGGAAAAGCGGCCTGGGGGACTGTGGCGTTGAAGGATGGCATATAAATACAGAAAACCAAGAAATAACTTAAACCGAATTGGGCAGACATATAGGATCATCTATTCAGCCTGCAACGTTATCCTGATTTAATTTTAACTTTTTAAAAAAGATCACTTTAGAGTTGCTCATTTAAATGCTGCTAACAAACAGTCTGGTCAAGCTGGCACAGTTCATATTTAATTATAAGCTATTCTATTGTTTATGAAACAATTTCTCCCCTCTCTCTGAATATTCCAGTGGGAAGAGTGGAGGTTGATTAAATGTCATGTTGCAGCATTCAAAATAAGCAAAAAAGCAAGTCACTAGTTCTTTATTTCCCCACTTTTTTCCCTTTTCTCCTTCATTCAGTGATGCTTAACAAGTCGGACATACAGTACGGTTTTATCCAAAAAGTAGGAAGGGAGAGTGTATGCACACATCTTTTAATACTGGTTTCTACCTCAAAAGGGATGATCAGCAGAAGAATTCTTTCTAGTGCCACGTTCAAATAAGGAAAACACTTATGCAATGACATTATCAGGTCTTTGTCATCTGATATGTGTTAGGACAATGAATCATACAGAACCCTCCATTGACCTTCTTCAATGTGTCTAGATAAAAGGATGAAAATTAGAATCCATCTCCTTGCCAAGTGCCACCAGTTATAAATGTACTTTATAGGGCTCATTATCCAAACTAATGGACTAAGGGCGACATCCTTGAAATGGACTTACCAGCACTGACAAAGCCACTATGCAATATTTCAGGAAAGATATGTAAATTACAGTGTTTGCTATATCTTTTTTTTACTATGGAAATATAAATTTACATTTGTCACATCTCTTCAGTTGGAGGCCGGGATTGTTTCATTGGAAAACGCACTTAAAACTGTGCTAGAAGTAAAATGCGGGCAATTATTTTTAATGTAAGGCCTGCTCAAAATATACAGACGTAAATTAAAATACCTTAAATCTTATCAAATGGAGCCACATAAGCAAGATCTACGCAGCATAAAAGAACTGGGAAACAAAATTAAAAAGGAAAGGAAGCTTATAGGGAGTGGAAATTCAATTTTCGTCCCCCTAAAGGCAAAAGTCATGAGGAGATTCTCATTCACAAGCAAAGCAGGCAACAAATTTGATGGGTATCCAGTGGCATTAGCAAAACGAAACAAACCCATCCCCCTTATTTTAACTAGAATGCTGTATATGAAAAAAACTTTTTTCTCCTATTTCCCTCCTCAGCATCTTGTTTAAGATATAAAGCTACACATCCTCACTTTGTTGTTGTTTAGTCGTTTAGTCGTGTCCGACTCTTCGTGACCCCATGGACCAGAGCACGCCAGGCACCTCTGTCCTCCACTACCTCCCGCAGTTTGGTCAAACTCATGCTGGTAACCTCAAAAACACTATCCAACCATCTCATCCTCTGTCGCCCCCTTACTGTCGTGCCCCTTACTGGGGCACATAAACATAATCTATAATAATCCAGGGCTCTGTGGCTTGAAAAGATAATTAAGAGACAAGACAGCGACTGCTAAACTTATAAATTTTGTGTGTGGAACCTCTGGCCCTCCAGATGTTGCTCAACTCCAACTCCCACAATCCCTAGCCATTGGCTATACTTGCTGGGGCTGATGGGAGTGGTAGTCCAGCAACATCTGGAGGACAAAAGATTCCTCACACCTGCTGTAAATCCTGATCTGCTATGTGCCTTGCACAGCCATTTCCTAGGGCCATGGGACTCTAACGCTCCTAGGGCTCTTTGTGTCTGCAAGGGCTTCCACATTCACTTCAATGGAAGAAAATGTTCCAATTTCCTTTTGTATTTGCAATTCACTCCTGCCATTAAAATTAATGGGGCAGACCAGACATGTGGGATGTTCCATGCTCACAGTGAAACACCCATGGAGCTCAAATATTAGGGGTGGGGGTGGAATGTACATGGAGCTTCAGTCTGTCTGTCTCTCTCTCACACATGCTCGGAAAAGCTCTTGTGTGCCTTTGAGCATGCAGTGCTCAAAATCATTGCTGAGAATGAGATGACGCAGTTTGAAAAGAGCTCCATGTGTGTGCTTTGGTACGCCCCCAAAATTTTCAACCCATGGCAGGAAAATTAGGAAAGAAACAATACTTGTGGGATTCTGATATTCCATTAACGCTAGTCCTCAAGATGCCTTCTACCTTTTGTCATTTTGCATGAAAGCAATATGATGCAGTTCATATAAAAAGGTTATGATTACTTTACTTAATCTCAGGAAGTGCCATTCCATTGCTTCCATGTTATGTCAGCTTCAGTGATTTAATGGCAGAGAAACTGCAGGACATGCCTTGCACAGAGTTAAATCTTTGTGACAAGAGCATTCTTTCTGAGCGTTCCTGTAATCTGTCACATGACATCCTCTAAAAAAATGGAAGTTACGCTTCAAAATAATAAGCGTTACACTGAAGATAACCAGACAAACATTTTTTACATTTCCTTTGCTATAAGCCACCTTTCCCCTTCATTGAAGGACTAATCTTACCCAAATCTGCTCTGCCCAAACCTAAGAACGAACCTCTGGGTCAGAAATATATATACACACAAAATCAATCTATAAAGCAGCCTAAACACAGTTAGCTCTATATTAGCACAAAAGGAAGTTTTCAGACACTAGGAAAAAAGTTTTCCTCCCCTTTCAGAATGTGAATAGGCCTCAAATGGGAAGCAGAGTATTCATGGCTAGTAACCACTCTAAACCGAGTGAATGGGCAGTAAAATGGCAAATGCAATTCAGTGAAAACAAGTGTAATGTGGCGCATGTTCATTTTGCATGCACTTGTGGGGTTTGAACTGATGGTGATGGGCCAGGATCATGGAGAAAGTGAATAGTGAAAAGTTTATGTCTCACACACATAAAACCAGAACTCAGAGATGTCCAATGAAGCTGAATGCTGGGAGATTATAGACAGATAAAAGAAAGGTGTTTTTTTCCATGCAGTGCATAGATGAACTATGGAACTCGCTCCCACGGGAGGCAGTGGGATAGACAACTTTGATGGCTTTAAAAGATAATTAGACCAATTCATGGAGGAGAAGGCGATCAATGGCTACTAGCCATGATGGCTATGCTCTGCCTCCTCAGTTGAAGGTAGCAATGTTTTTGAATACCAGTTGCTAGAAACCACAGAAGGAGAGAGTCCTTTTGTGCTTGGCTCCTGCTTGCAGGTTTCCCACAGGCATGAGGCTGGCCACTGTGAAAATATGCTGCTGCACAAGACGTGCCATTAACATGGGTGGATTTATCTTTGAGGCTGATGTGGCATCCTCCTCTTCTTTTCAGTCTCCCCGCTTCCATGTGGGGAGCTGGCCAGATACTTATCTTGCCCCAACCCTCATAGGCCAACTGTGACAGGTGGGTGGAGCCATCCACCTGCCAATCGCCTGATGTCATTATGACAGGGGACAACTTCAGAGGGGTTAACGTTCAGTGCCAATTGAGACTGAACTTCTTTGAAGGCATATTATCAGTGCCAGTTGGCATTGACAGCACAGCTTCAAAGTACCCCTTTCAAGCCCATTTGTATTCAAACCACACCTGCAAATAGAGAGGAAAAACGTCAGCTTGCAAGCGCAGCAACGGACTTCTAAAGCACGCTGTTAGGCAAGGGCTTTGCAAGTACTAACTATCGGCTGATCACTGGCCCTTGCAAAGGCCTTGCCTAGCACAGCACACTTAAAGGAGGTCGCTGGAACCACTAATCAGTGGTGACTACAAACCCACATTTGCTGCCCTGCACCCGACATCATATATGACGCAAAGAGTAAGCAATCTTCCTTTCCCCCATCTTCAATAGGACAAAAGAGCGTAAGAACAGCTTACTGGATCAGGCCAAAGACCCATCTAGTCCAGCATCCTGTTCTCAAAGCAGCTGACAAGATGACCCAATGGGAAGCCTGCAAGCAAAACTAGGGTCCAACAGCACTCTCCCCACTTGTGATCCTCACCAACTGGAGGATGTGCTGTTTCCAACAGTGGAGGTAAAAAAAAAAGCTATTAGGGGCACCCTTGAGAGGAAGGTTGGGATAGAAATTTAACAAATTTTTAAAATCTAAATACTTTAATAACAATTGACAACCTTATTTCCCAAGCATTTGTCTAATCCTCTTTAAAAGCCATCTAAACTGGTGGCCGTCTAAACCCACTTCACTGTCCTTCTCTTGAGTTGGAGGTGGAAACAACTAGCAAAATCACTCCAGTCACTGGCATGTGGATCACATTTGTAGAAATCTTAATTGTATGGCTGCATGGGTAACTAAATCTACACAGAATCATAGAACTGTAGAGTTGGAAAGGACCCTGAGAATCATATTGTCCAACCCCCTGCAATGCAAAAATCTCAACTTAAGCATGCATGACAAATGGCCATCCAACCTCTACTTATAAACCTTCAGGTAAGGAGAGCCCACCATCTCCTGGGGGATGCGAGGAGACTGGGTCTTACATACATATGTAGTGGTTTTGCAAATCTGTTTACCTATTTTTGGTTCTGGTATTTAAAGAATTGAATTTAATATACAAAACAGACCTACAACCTTCCCCTCAACTTGCTTTACTTGGAATAAAGGATATGTCTACTCCACCAATTGCTCATAAAAGTCCTTATACCACTGGTCTGTCTAAGCCACTACTGCCAATGCTTGCTGGGATTAGTTGCCCAAGGTCCTAGGCAGACATCTCTCTTGGTCCTGCAAACCTCATCTCCTTTAACTAGATAGTGTGGGGGAGGAGGCAGTGTTGGCAAAGGCTATTTCTACAGGTGAAGACTATCTAAGCAGAACATCAGAGGTCACTGAACTTTTCATTGCCTTACTCCCTGAGCTGCCAGTTTTTCCAGTATATTTTCAGCAACAGGAGTTCAAACCTGGGACCTGCCACACACAAAGCATGTAGTACCACTGAACTACTATCTCTCCTTAACTGATGGTTGTTGCATTTAGCTGGCAGGCTGTCAAGCAAGCAAATTGTGCATGAGTTGCTCTTGCTTAATTAAGTGGGGTTGGGGGAAACCTAGCTTGTAGTACATCTCACACACACACTGATGAAGATTTAGTCACAAGTCTAGCCAACATATGCAGATGCTGTGTGTGATTCAGACTTAGCTGTGCTTAAAGTGGACCTACTGAGATTAGTGGGCTTTATGTTCATTACGGCAGACGTCCCGCTGATTTTGGTAGGTCTCCTCTAAGCGGAATAAGTCTGGATCCAACACATTCTTTCTAATAGACCCTTTCACAGGAGTGAATTCCATTCCCACAGCAAAAAAAATCAGCCAATTTTGTTCCAACTTTTTAAAAAGTTGCCCAGAGGCCCGATACTATTGTAAAAAGAATTCATCCTACAGTAAGAGGGCAGCATAGTTTATGACAACAATCTACCTAAAAACTCATTAAAGCCTTTTCTCTTAGAGTGACATGCATTATCAGCAAAGATTAATCTGATGAGTCTTTGGGTGAGCTTCATTTTTAAAAATGCAATAACAGAGGGCTTTGTTGTCATCTGATGAAAATCAATTAGAGTAGGTAAGGCCACAAGGAAAACTAACATCACTCATCACCAGACCCCCGGCAACCGAAATGATTTGTCTTCCAAGCTTGGGTGATCAGGAAGGAGGCTGCAGTAATATCGCAGGGAAATTAATTTAGTTTCTATATTCTAAACCCACTTTCCTTGTTCTGGAGGACCTATACACAAATTACTTTTAATCAAGGTTGATGTGTTATTAATACCAAGGAAGATCTTTGAAGAACCATTTTTAAAAAATTGACTCCAGCATTTTTCATCTTGCAGTTCTGTGTATATATATTTATATAAAAAGGAGAGAAAGGTTAATTCTTGCTAGCCTTACCTTCTAGTTTCTTTGTCCACCACAAGGCACTGCACAGGATGGCGGAGACAATAGACACCACCAAATACTGCACACATCCTAGAAGAACATCAGAAATAAAATTAAAAAATGAGGGGTGAGATGTAAATAAATTTCAATTCCCAGACCCTCCCAGTGTCCCTATTTTCTAGGGATGTCCCTGATTTAGAGAAGCCATCCTGGTTTCTGATTTGATCCCAGAATGTCCCGCTTTTCCTTAGGACATCCCTAAGAGAAATGTTGAAGGATACAGAGTTATCTGACTCCCGAGCCGTCTGAAGGCAATCCTGTTTAGGGAAGGTTTTTTTAATGTTAATAATATGAATAATTTTATTATTTATACCCCGCCCATCTGGCTGGGTTTCCCTAGCCACTCTGGGTGGCTCCCAACAGAGGACTAAAAACAGAATAAAATTTCAAACATTAAAAACTTCCCTAAACAGGGCTGCCTTCAGGTGTCTTCTAAAAGTCAGATAGTTGCTTATTTCCTTGATATCTGATGGGAGGGCATTCCACAGGGCAGGCACCACTACCGAGAAGGTGCTCTGCCTGGTTCCCTGTAACCTCACTTCTCGCAGTGAGGGAACAGCCAGAAGGCCCTTGGAGCTTGACCTCAGTGTCTGGGCTGGATGATGGAGGTGGAGACGCTCCTTCAGATATACTGGGCCGAGGCTGTTTAGAGCTTTAAAGGTGAGCACCAACACTTTGAATTGTGCTTGGAAACGTACTGGGTGCCAATGTAGGTCTTTAAGGACCGGTGTTATATGGTCTAGGCGGCCACGCCCAGTCACCAGTCTAGCTGCCGCATTCTGGATTAGTTGTAGTTTCCGGGTCACCTTCAAAGGTAGCCCCATGTAGAGCGCACTGCACTATTCCAAGCGGGAGATAACTATGCATGCACCACTCTGGCGAGACAGACTGTGGGCAAGGAGTGTCTCAGCCTGTGTACCAGATGGAGCTGGTAGACAGTTGCCCTGGACACAGAACTGACCTGTGCCTCCATGGACAGCTGTGAGTCCAAAATGACTCCCAGGCTGTGCACCTGGTCCTTCAGGGGCACAGTTACCCCATTCAGGACCAGGGAGTCCCCCACACCTGCTCGCCCCCGTCCCCCAAAAATGAGTACTTCTGTCTTGTCAGGATTCAATCTCAATCTGTTAGCTGCCATCCATCCTCCAACCGCCTCCAGGCACTCACACAGGACCTTCACCACCTTCACTGGTTCTGATTTGAAAGTGAGGTAGAGTTTAATGTTTAATGTTTTATTATGTTTTTACCTATGTTGGAAGCTGCCCAGAGTGGCTAGGGCAACCCAGTAAGATGTGTGGGGTATAAATAGTAAAATCATCATTATGGAATAGGGCATCTCTATTTTCATCAGAGAAATGTTAGCGGGCATGAATTCTATCTTCTCTAAACAAGGTAGCTTGCAATGATTCAAACAATTCATGATGTACGTTATGTAACTAAAGCCACATGAAGGCCACAATCCTATGCATGCTCTCCTAACAGTAAGCTCCATAGAACAGAGTGGGACTTATTTCTGAGTAAACGTGTCAAGGACTGCAGTGCAAATGCCAATTTGAATCTTTCTAGACTTCTTAAGAAACCATCACTTGATGGGAAGATAGAGCTTATTTAATATTTCATTTATTCATTTTTATTTGTTTGTGGATTTTAAAAACCCCAAAGCTGAGCAAGGCCCAAGAAACAGGCAAGGATCCACTAACCATCTCAACCCATCAAACCTCCCCAGCCACCCCACCAAATCCCTGCCTCTCCCTCACCCTGCCCCCACAATCCAATCACCATTAGCCATGCACCTTTTAATAGCCGTTTGTTTCAGATGGAGCTGCTTGCACACCATAATAAAATGGGCTGGCCAAGATAACTTTGCCATATACAGTGGTACCTTGGGTTACATACGCTTCAGGTTACAGACTCCGCTAACCCAGAAATATTACCTCGGGTTAAGAACTTTGCTTCTGGTGGAAGCAGCAGGAGGCCCCATTAGCTAAAGTGGTGCTTCAGGTTAAGAACAGTTTCAGGTTAAGAACGGACCTCCAGAACGAATTAAATACTTAACCCGAGGTACCACTGTACTTTGCTCCTCTCTGCACTACCAGAATAAATCTAACCCTAAAACAGCATTCCTGCACTAATATTTCTGTGGCCATTCACTTCTGATTTTATAAAAGGAAATGAAAATCAGATCCATTCATAAGTGATCAAGACATGTGGATGATGACTTTTAAAAAGTGAGTCAAACAATTCTCTCTCAGTTGAGAGCAAGGTCACAAAACAGGGGGAAAGGGAGTTAAAATAGCTAAGAAACTGAACACACACAAGAAAATGCTCAGGAGAAACCAAGAGGCACCGAAGAAATAAATGAGGTCCTGGTCTTTTTCTTTAAAAGAGTGTGTGTGTGTGTGTGTGTGTGTGTGTGTGTGTGTGTGTGTGTGTATTCAAAAAGAATAACATTTCCATAGGAAAATCAATTAGATTTGTTTGCTCACATAACTGGAGACAGGGTGTTTGGCAATTCAACACAGCCAGCTAAACATGTGTGTTTATTAGACAAATGTTTGTCTAAAAACGGTAAACTAACGAGTGAAGATCTAATAGAAGCAATGAGGCACGGTCAATTTTTCAATTAAATCAGCCCTAGAGGTTTTTATGCAGCATCTAGATGAATCAATATGTAGAACAGATATCCAGCACAGTATTGTACTTGGAATTTATTTAAACATGTGTCTGCGTATGTTTCACACACAGACAGCACATATTATACTACACTATATTACATTATTTATTAATAACTGAACTCTGAACTGAACCCTTCCAACTGTGCAGCCCTGAGATCAGTTGCTGGAGGATGGGGGGCATAAATGAAGCACATGAAGCTTCAGGGAAGGGCAGAATGCAAATTGCCCAGTATCTATACCAAACCTCTGGCAAATGCAGAGGTTTCATGTTAATCGCAAGGGCAAATATTATATATTATTTTAAAATAACTACCCTGCTTTGCAATTCTGTGAGTTTGAGGTGGCTTACCATTAAACAACGATTAGACACCAGCATTGAACGAATGGAGAAGTCGTATGTGAACAACTTATGCACAAAACAGCTTATTATAAAAGACTCTGGGATGGGTCACATTAAGTGGGTATCTTAATCTAATCTACTATATATTTTTGGAAAGTAGTTTGCCTGCCCGCCTGTCCAATTGTTCTCTATAGGTTTGACCACCTCTTGTGATATTGTCATCAAATTCAGTACGGGGTTACCAAGGTGGGGGGAGAAATCTTTGTTGACACTGGGTCACTAGCCACCATTTTAAATCCAGATGGTGAACCAAAATCATGACTTCACTCGGTTTGGGGCATAAGTCTGTATCCTACTGAGGTATTGTCACCAAGCTTGGCACAAGGATTCCCAAAGTGGGTGCAGTGGTCTCTGTTAATGTTAGGTGCTATTTTGATTCAATATGGTGGACCAAAATGTGACTTTGATATGACTTTATCCACCTTTTGGCATGATGGATCCAAACTCACAAGTTACACGATTCATTAAAAAAAACCTTATTTTTATTTGGTTTCTACAGATTTCTGAGTAGTGCCCGGCAATGCCCTGCTAATCTATTACATGGAGATCACACAGACACAGACACACACATAAAACAAATATCCAGCAGTGTAGGGCTGATGGGGAATGAACAGAATCTGGGCAGGGGGTGGGCACTTGAAGTGGGCTGTGCCTGCTTCAATTCTGCAAATGAGCATTTAAACATAGGTGGGAATCTTGTTTAACATCCCATGTGTACTGCAAGGTCAGGGAATGTGGGGCCCTCCAGATGTTTCAGGCTCCAGCCGATATGGTCCATGGCTACAAAAGATGGAAACTGTACTCCAGCAACATCTGGAAAGCTACCCTGGTGTTCAGGATTTCCTGTTCACTTCAATAGCAAGGGCAGCTCCCTGCCAACAACATTTTGCAGTGCAAGGAATATCAAAGGCTCCTAGAGACATATAGGGCTGTATTCAACCAAGTCCTATTCAGAGCAGACCCATGGGAATTAATGGGACTAAGCTATTCATTAATTTCCATGGGTCTAGAATTAGATACAAGCCATGGAGATCCTAGGTGGGACACAACTAAGATGTTGCTGCTAATGGAAGCCAACACAAAGACTCCTGCTAGCTCAATGGGACTTTCACCCCTATTCTCCTTCCCATGTTGCCTCTGTGACTTCTCCAAATCTGCTCTGAAAAGTGGGGGAAACCCTCAGAACAGAGTGCAGGGGGGGGAGGGGGAAATTATTCCATCAGGCAGGCACAAATACCTGAGGTGATGGAACTATCTCCTTAGTGCTATGTTGAGCTCCACCTCCTGGATTTTTATGTTACAGCTTTGTCCCATGCATGTAATTTGTCCTCCTACCTAACCTTACAACAGTCCTATGATTTGGGTTACGGTGAGAAATGGTGAGTAAGGTAATCCCAGATCACCAAGTGAATTGCATGATGTAAAGTTGATTACAACCAGGGTCTCCTTAGTCCTTGACCAATGCTCTAGCCATGACATTTCAGTTTGTAATGAAAATAAACAATTTGCCATCTTATCTATTGACTACACCAACACACTGATGTAGCTGTATCAGAGGGAGAGGTGAAACACCAAAGCCCCCATTACTAATTTGGTTGGGATCAATTTCTATTCGGTTCCTATGTAACACAATGTAAGAACTGGTACCAGACTTGCTTCTTTTCCTCTTCCCATCTCACCCTTTTTGCCTTTGTCCCATAACTATT
This sequence comes from Podarcis muralis, assembly GCF_964188315.1. Classification (NCBI taxonomy): domain Eukaryota; kingdom Metazoa; phylum Chordata; class Lepidosauria; order Squamata; family Lacertidae; genus Podarcis; species Podarcis muralis. The sequence continues at coordinate 30,355,605 of NC_135673.1, forward strand.
TGATTATATGCCAACAAGACTGTATGTAATTGTAGTAAATATATGAAATAAGACAGGTGAAACAATTTGGAATTAATTCTCTAATGCTCTTTAAAAGTCGAAATCTATATGAAAATCAAGCAAACTGTCTTGTCAATTTCTTATTCTACAATAGGCTGATTTGGCTAGAACCAAAGTACAAGGTAACTCTGATACTATTAACCCTAAATGACAGACGTTTAAACTGATTCTCCTCTAATTAACTGGCTACTGTCTCAGCCAATAATTCAGGTTTTGCTGAAAGATCGCGCCTGTTACGCACTGTGTTTCAACTTTGCCCTGGTGACATCAAACTGCATTACAGCTAAATTAACAGTTGCGAAAAATTTTGGCCTAGTAATTCCCCGCCCCCCGCCCCCAATCATCTCTAGCCTTTAAATGCCATTTCAATTCCTATCAAGCCAAGGAATCAGCAGCTGCAATTTCAAATACAGCTGCAAAACAATAGACCCCATTAATAGCTGAACTTTTGACAGCACATTCACAGTGATTTATGAGTTTGTATATAATTTGATTATTCTATTAATTCTACTGATTACTGTTGGAGCTAATACAGTGAAGGTCACTCCCTAAAATAAATCTTCATTACATTTCACAGAAAGTAACTGCCTCCAACTGGTTGTTTTCTTTAATTAAAACACTAATGTTACAAGGAAAGAAAGAGGCTTCAGGGTTACTGCATCTTTTGCCACAGGAGGACTATGCTACTGTGATGTGATACTCCTGGACGTGAGCATTTGGGGAAGGGGAATGCAGATGTCTATCTGACATCTTGATTTTTAACTCACCACACACATAAACACACATGCTTTGTTTGGATAACAAATAGGTGGCCTGTGGGAATATACATATACATATACATATACATATACATATACATATACATATACATATACATATAATCTCCTTTTTTATAGCAAAGATCTCCAAAAAGCAGCTGAAAGCAACAACAAAGCACTTTTAATTGTCCAAAACACCACACACGCATTATCTAGTTGTAGGTAGATAATTATCTAGTTACAACAACGGTGCATGGTAAGCCAGTATTAACTACTATCAACAATATTACAGATACAGGTACTGAGAATGAGGAAGCATGGCATGCCTAAGTGCATTCAACAACTTCATAGCAGAGATTAGATTTGAACTAATGCACAGCTCGGATCACAATCACAACACGCATTTAAAGCACTTTTGTAACACTTTAATCAAACGTATCCACTCTTAAGGAAATCAGCCCTGAGTGCTGACTGGAAGGAAGCTGAGGCTCAATACTTTGGCCACCTCATGAGAAGAGAAGACTCCCTGGAAAAGACCCTGATGTTGGGAAAGATGGAGGGCACAAGAAGAAGGGGACGACAGAGGACGAGATGGTTGGATAGTGTTCTTGAAGCTACAAACATGAGTCTGACCAAACTGCAGGAGGCAGTGGAAGACAGAAGTGCCTGGCGTGCTCTGGTCCAGGGGGTCACGAAGAGTCGGACACGACTAAACAACAACAACACTTTAACAGACAAAGCTTTCCCAAAGAATCCTGGGAACTGTAATTTCCTGAGGGTTCTTAGGAGACCACCCCCCACAGAGCTACAATTCCCAGCACCCTTAACAAACTTCAGTTTCCAGTATTCTTTAGGGGAAGCCATTACTCTTAAAGTGGTACAAGAGCATGTGAAATTTATGTGACCATAACCTCTTAGGAACAAAAAAAGGAACTAAAGCAAGACAAAGGAAGATCCAGCTACTAATAAAATGGCAATAAAGTTAGCATTAAAAGAAACAAAGTAACTAAATAGAGGTCAGCAAAAGCCTAGGTCTGGGTAGAGAACTTTTTTGCATTGAGGACAACATTTTGTTGGGATAATCTGCTGGGGGCCCACATGCCAACTGCATTTGGGACCCAAAACAGAGGTGGGGAGGCAGCCCACTCCTCACCTCCCCTCTCCTTCAGTGGGGCAACCCAACTCCCACAGAGAACAGGTTACGTAAATGAACATCTATTTTTGGGTTTTTTAATTTTGAAAGTAAGAACATGAAAGTTTTTATAGGTTTGCTGCTGCTGTATTTTACATATGCAAACCACCGTGATTTATTTTATGCAGTATAATAATAATAGGGGGAGAAATGCATTTTGTATCCCACCATTGCCTCAAGGAGTATGCAACATTATATGTATTTTATCTTGCTCCACACAGCGGCGGAGCAAGTTGATCGGGCGCCTGGGGCAGCACGCGTGCCCTGCACCCAGGGGCAGGGCCAGCTGGGGCAGGATGTTCCATGGGGCCTCTGAGGAGTCTGCCTGCCTCCTCCCACTCAGCCGCCCTATAGCATGGGGCAGCACAGAGCCTGCAGGTGCCCAAGCCACCACGTCACTCCCAGGAGAGATGTGTGGCTCGGGTGCGCTGCAGGCCCCGCAGTGAGTGCTGCCCGGCATTTTGTCACTACCACTCCCAGTAGTGACACCTGGGGTGGCCCGTCCCCACCGCACCCCCCTTCCTCCGCCCCTGGGCCTACTCTCATATTATCCCCACAAACCAAGTGTGGTGTAGTGGTTAAGAGTGTTGGATTGCAACCAAAGAGACTCGGGTTCAAAAACCTTATCATCAGGTGACCCTGGGCTGCTCATTTTCTCCCAGCCCAATCTACCTCATGGGCTGTTTTGAGGATAAGTGGGGCAGAGACCATGTATGCTGCAGAGCTCCTTTGAGGAAGGGAGATATAAATGTTATAAATAAAAATAAGCCGAGAAATAAGAGCCCAGAGCAAGGTCACCCTGGGAGCTTCAAAGCTGAATAAGGGTTTGAACCTCGCTCCCGCTGGTCCTAGTCCCTTAACCACAGTGCAGTTAAGCCTCCTATAGCTTTGATGGGATTTGAGCTGCCCTGCACTCATTTCACGAGAACAAGCGTCATTGAAATCAATAGCACCAACTTCTGCATCATGATCAGAGCATTTATCCAATATATTCAAAACAAGCATCCAGTTCAGCTCTGAGAGCTTCAGCATCTGCAAGCCAGCAGCTATTTCTTAAATGCTAGAATTATTCCAAACAATGTTTTGCAAGAAGGATTTCACTGCTCAACATGGGATCGTGGAGTGCCACACTCACAAAGGACTTTGTATGCTTAGGAGGGCATGTTTCAACACAAAGGTTATTTTCAAATTAAAAGTCTTGTCCTGTCAAAACTTGAGAAATAATATGGGCAAGGACACAAAAGCATTCCATAGCTTTATTAACGACAGCGCTCACTGATCTGTGAATAACCCGAGAAGAAAAAAAAATGAAGATTATTGAGTTACTTTACCAATCTATCCATCCATCACTGGAGAACAGGGCTCAGAAGTGATGGATTATCTCACCTCACTGATGTTTGTCCCAAACTAAGGTTCTCTTCTCAAGGGAGGGGGGCACACCAGCCAACTCCAATCACAACGGTGCTATCCACACCCTTATATCTGTCATCAATGCAAAACTAAGAATAGAAAATGCTGAAACCAAAACAATTTCTTTTAATGATAAACATGCTGCTTAAAAAAAATGAAAAAGCAATGCAAAGTTCAGAAAGTAGCAAACATAGGAAACCACCTTATGCCATGGTAGACTATTTGTCCATCTAACCCAGTACTGCCTACTCTGACTGGCAGCAGCTCTCCAGGCAGGTTATTTCCACCTGATCCTTTTAACAGTGGATGTGGGGGACTGAACATAGGACCTTCTGCATGCCAAACATGTGCATCTTATCAATGATCTATGACCATCCTTGACATCTTCCATGCACTTAAGCTTCAAACCAGATAGTCTGAGCTTTTTATTCCAAGCTATGAAGCCAGCTATCTCATCTAAATTCATTCAAGCTTCTACCACCCAGCCCTACAGGTCTACTTCCTTTAAGATGAGAATGAGAGATAGAGCTGTGTGTCATCACCACACAGATAACATTTCAGCCCAGAAGTTTCATGCAGATGTTTAAAAAGCATGGGACGCAAAGTAGGACCACATAATGTTGGATGGAGAACTCAAGATGTTTCTACTAAAAGCTTTAATGCTCAAATCACAACAATACATAAGCAAAGCAGGTATCAAAGGCACAGCAGGTGCAAGACATGCATAACAAGATAAACATTGATCCAACAAATCACACACACACACACACACCCTTGGCTCCTATTATAAACTAGCGGGACAGGTACTGCATCAGTGCAGCAAGTGGGACGTTTCTTTGGACTGGGCAAGCAAACAGGAATGCCTTTGGATGGGCTAAACCTGAGTGGTCTCTTTGCAGTGGCATGGATCTCTCCATGTCCTAAGCAATGGAGAAGGTGTCAGTGCCAGCTCAGTCAGACTGATCAGCAGGTGCCTACTTGGGGACTGGAGGGTCATCCAGGTCATGGGCAAAGAGCAGTGCAAGGAGTGGCACTGGAACTGGAGGCGAGGCTGGCCCAGAGTGCCTGGGTGATGGCTTGCTGAATCCCTGCCTGTTGCTCTATCCTTGGGTGGTTCCATTGCAGCCAGTCCCAACCACCTGACCCCTTGTCACCAATGGGCAACTCCTCCAACCTGTATTTGTTTTATTGATGATTTGTTAATTACAGAATATGATTTATGCTGTATTTGTGATGTTATTGTTATCTATTGTTTGTAAGCAGCTTCGGTATTCGTTTGAATGGAAAGCAGCATAGCAATACAACCAACCAATCAAGTCAAAACCATGTATCACAGCAGACAGTACTGAAAGCTGCTGATAAATCCAGAAGAATTAACAGGCTCATTCTCCCACTGTTGGTCTCCCATTACAAGTTGTTTACTATAGCAACAAACCATAGTTTGATTGAAAGGGAACTGCACTATCCAAGCAGACTTTGAAGCAGAGTTGCTACAATGCTCATAAGCACCAGAATAGAACATTTAAAACTGGCTGGTCATTAAACCAAGTTAGAAGGGGTCCAAAGTTGCTGTTTTGAACAAAAGCAAAGATGAAAGATTATGCACCCATTATAAAGGATTGAAAGAGTTTTGTTTCTGTGACCAAGCATATTTTCACGTTATTCTATTAAGAAACCCTAGACTGGATCCAAAGGTTCCCATCAAAACTCTTTCCAATGGAGGAAGGGAGCCTATGAATCCATCCCACTGATCTTACAAACATCCATTCATCAGAAAGAAATGGTATATTTGTAAAACCATGGATAAAAAGCAAAATCACAAACCCAGTTTCTATTGCATAAATCTCATTCTGATAAGCTCTGAAAACAAAAATGTGAACCTTGCATATGGAAGTTACATAGTAGCATGAAAAAGAATCCCATTCACTGAGAGCAGTTTCAGAAATAAGGACCAATCTTATTCACTCAAGGGACTACCACAGTTCTAGTGAGCCTTGTAGAGTTTATGCAGAATTCATTCAGAATGGAAGGATATGACTTACAAATGTCTTTGAATCATTCACATAAATATGCATACCTGCCATTTATAACAGTAGCCTTGATGAGAACACACAGGGTAACTGACTGCAAGAAACGCTTAAGAGGGTTACATTAAAACAGAATATGAAGAGGTGGTTAGAAATCACAGGACAAGTGACACCTTATTCTGATAACCTGGCGATAAAAATTGTAGGGTATGATGTATAGGCAGAGATGTTACCACTTGGAAGACTGACTGAACACTAATCCTAGAAGTCTTAGAAACGCTGCTTAGAATTAGCAACACAAGCTGGGGCAAAGGTGGTCCTGTACATAAGAAACAGAATCATTACAAGTTGAGATCTTTAAAGAAGGAAGTGGCTACCTTCCAAGTTAATTGATCGTGCGCTAGGAGAGCATTTTAAACAAATATTTTTCATTTTTAATGCAAGGCAATTAACCTTCTTACCAGACGCAGCACCAACATCCTTAAACAGCTGCCAAGAGCCCATCACTGCTGCCAGTAGTGCCCAGGTCTCCCTTTTCTGGCACTCCAATAAGTGCCAGGCAGCCACCATTGTGATTGCCTACCATGTCCCTGATGCTACGTCACTCTGGTGCACCATGGGCAATCAGAACCGCAGCAGCCTAGCATTCATCGTAGAAGCACAACTGCTGCCACCCTCCTGGTCCTCTAGTAGGCCTCACCTCACCTACCCTTCATGTCTGGTGGAAAGAAATAGGAGGAGGACAGGGGCTGGCTGGCTGGCTGCTGACATGAGAGACACACCCAAGGACCCCCTTCAGCCTAGAGCTACTTGCCCTTCCTCCAAGGAGTTGCCAAATGGCAGTATAGCCTCTCAGCCACTGGAACCTACTTGGTTAAAAAGCAGCTCCATATATTCCTGAGTCAGGATCCATATAGCGCAACGATGTCTATATTGGCTGGTAGCAGCATTTCAGGCTTTCAGACAAGAGTCTTTTCCAGCCCTACATGCAGATGCTGGGACTCTGGGCATGCAAAGCTGATGCTCTACCTCTGAGCTGCGCTGCTTTCCCAAAGCATCCTTTAAAATAGGTTAGGGCAGTGATTCTCAAACTTTTCCTCTGGACCACTTGAAAGCTGCCATGGGTCTTGACACACCATTTAAAAACACATACACCTTTTGTTGTTGTGCAAATCAATGAACTTACATAAGTCATATCTTAAATGATTGTAGTCTTGCTGTTCTAATGCAATGGGTATGTGTCTGGTTTTGTGGGCAGCGTTTGGTGAAGTTTATCTGCATCAGCAGGAAAAAAAAACCAACCAAATTCAGAGCAAGGTGTGGGTATTTTCAGCTGTTCCACAACCTTTCTATGAGCCACAACCTTTCTATGAGCCACCTATGAGCTCAAGGACTGCTAGTGGACCACAGGGCACAGTTTGAGAACCTCTGGACACAAACAGGGATTTCACAAAGGCTACCCATTGACTGTAAGAGACAAGTATCACACATCAAAACATAAGGCTGTCATTCCTGCACCACACAGCAACTTTCTATATTTATGGAGAACCTTCAAAAAGCTGCTTTGTGGCTTGATGGGAGAGAGGTAGGAAAAGAAAATTTTACTGGCAGGAAAGGAAAGCACATAGATGGTGGCTGCAAACTGAATTGAGAGACACAAGATGACTTGCAACACCACATTTAACTGCTCCCAAGGGACAGCTCCAAATTAAAGTTCATATTTTAAAGCTCCAGTTAATGAATTAATAATAGAAAACAATGTACTAGAGCTTTAGGGATTGGATCAGTCCACAGGGGTGCGAGTGTCCCTCATAGGCTATTGTGATGAGGGGGAGGGGAGGAGCCACAAGCTTAATATACTGTTGCCATCTTAGTTCTTCCACACGATTCACCGCTAAACAAAGGAAGCCCTAAGGAAGCGTTGAATTCTTAAAAGGCTTTATTTTCCATGTACAAACATGTAAACACAGGGAAATGAAAACAGCTAAGTGTCTAAAAGGAATTAAATCAGATTAGTTAGTATTCCCAACTGAATGGCTTTAAAAAAAGAAAAGAAATAAAACGTTGCTTACCGGCAAAAGCACTGTGGGATCTCTCCTTGGCCATACAAAGGAAACAAGAAGGGAGTGTTTCCATAACGCCCAAGGCACTGGAGGAACTTCTGAGTCGCCTTCAGGCCATCTATGGTGTAGCAGTCAGCCTCCGGGACCATTGCAATGGAATGCAATATGAAATGCTGCAGATTGGGAGTCAACTTCTGGGTTTTTAAGTAGTCTGAGAATTTAGAGTCCTTGTGGCCTGTTTCGGGGAATAAAAGAAAAGTCAAGCATTAATTAGTCGTTCCGGATAATTATTTACAACTACAGCAACAAAACAACAACAAAAACCAGCCAGTCAATCTACATACTACAATCACAGAAGGACTGTACTATGTCAGATACTGTGTTAGTCATCTTTTAGGCTTCAGGCATCTCTCTGAACTCTACCAGGCAAGAAACACTCAAACACTAAGCCTAGGGACTGGTTTTGTGTTTTTTCTTTATTGGTTACATTTGTTCCCCACCATTCCTCCAAGGAGTTCAAGGTCATATACACACTTCTTCTCCCTCTCTCCATTTTATCCTCCCAGCAACCCTGCGAGGTAGACTGAAAAACAGGGACTGGCTTAAAGTCACCCAGTGGGCTTCATGACTGAGTGGGGAATTGAAACTTGATCTCTCAGGTCTTAGTCTGACACTAACCATTACACCATACTAGCTCACACTGTTTTGGATACAAGCCCTCCCTACCCATTTCTTAAAGCACAACAACCCCATTTTTGCTGTTCTCTCTTGCCTCAAGGAACAAAATCATAACTCACAGCATTGGAACCACATGTATTGCCTGAATTAGAAATGCACTTAGATGGATGCTCTTAGCCCGGAGATGGAAGGAAGACAAAGTTTCTACCAGAGAGGAATGGCAGACCAAACTGATGGATTGTGTGGAGATGGTGAAAATGACTGGGAAAATCAGAAACCAGGAAGACCAGAATTTCCACAAAGGATGGGGAAAATTTATAATTTACCTTGGAGACCACTGTAAATACTTGAACTCTTTAGCAGGATTTGAATAACACTTGTAGTGTAACAAGAACTAGGGATATATGGGATACTTAAAAACTGGAGTGACTTACAATATGCAGCAGAAAAAGCACTAGCAACAGAACCCAAGGGTGGGGGGAAGCCCAGAGATTGGGGTAAATCTTTGTTTATTTACCTTTTTATTGCTTGTAATTTTTAATATACGTTTTAATTTGTAAAACCAAATAAAAAAATATTATAAAAGGGGGGCGGGGAGAAATGCTCAGAGCTCCACATGCTCAAAGGCTTCAACATCAACTCAAATGATTAGGAAGGTTCCACACATGCCCCAGAGCGTCCCCCAACAATAAAGTGAATGGAAAGCCTGCACACATGGGGCTTCCTTCAGCACATCAGAGGTAATTGGGAGATCTTGTATAGCATCTGAGAGCCAAAAGGTGCTGACATTTAAAGATCAAATGAAAATGCCCTGTGAGATTCTCCTGTTCAACAAATAGGTACAAACCTTGATATTCATCAGGGTGCTGCTCATAATCCAGACAAAATGTAAGAAATTTCATCAGCATTCTTTTTTCCACCATGGTCAACTGTTTGCTGTTGAAGACGTCAGCTCTAGAACATGGAACCTGAAATATAATTTGGAGGTTTATTTTCCACCATTCCAAACACAGTCAGGGCCAGGAAATGATCTGTGTCACAGAACTGGAGAAATCTGCAATTTTTAAAAAAACCATTTTCTTTTAGTATTCATTTAAAAACGGGATTTTTCTGTCTGAAAAATGTAATCTCTTGCAAACACCATAGTCAGATAACTTAACCATGCTTAAGTGGAGGTCTGGAGTGTGCTGTGGGATTCTGCACTCTCTTCCCTGGTCCCATGCTTCGCAGGTACAAATTACCTCCTGCCCTCTCAGAACCATGGTTTGTTCCTCAAAATTTAAATGCTGATTAAGAGGGAACCTTGGTTTAATATTAATCATGGTTACATAGGGAGAGGGAAGGGATCCCACAGCCCAATTGCTTAACCATGGTAAAGAAGAATGGGGACATTACATTTACGCCTGCCTTATGAGTCACGCCTTCTAACAGTCATTACATACAGGCGTAGCCAATTCAGAGATTTCTGAAGATTATCAGCATGGATCACAACCTACCTTCCTTCCAGAGGGAAACTGCCTGATTTTATGAATTTAAAAAGTGCTATTTCAACAAGTTTAAGGATTGTCTTTTGAGCAATCACTCAACTTTTGAGAAATCTCTTGCAGCTCTTTCCTAGTCCTATAAACTTGTGTTCAGATCAATGCAAACATTCTGTCTTTTCTGCACCATGATGTCTGCAAAAACTCATGTTTGCTGCCTCTTAGACTTCTCTTCTCCCATATAATAAGCCACTAATATGCTATTCTTCTAGACAAACACTTGGTGTTGGTTCATGTGATGGTCTTTCATTTTAAACAACCTTTAATGCTGGGCAATTGTGTCCTTCAAGGACACAATTGTCCTCACAAAAACTATGATTTTGGTTTATGTGATTTTCCGGTCTGCATCCTGTTGACTGCAGAGTTACATTAGAAGGCATTTCCTTTCTTAGTTCTGCTAATAAGCTCTAGCACCTCCTTCCCAACTGAATGCAAATAATGAATTTGGAAAACTGCACTATTTGGAAATCTGTTGCTAATATTAGATTTATTATATCAACAGTCAACCGGGTGAGAATGGGAGATTTGGAGCACCAATCAAATTAATTCTCTTTTTCCAATTCCTTAACATATTCCCAAACCTCAGGTACATGTGCTCCCTCATCTAGCCTTCTCCACTCTAGTTCCCTTCCCAACTCCTTTTGCTGGGCAAACCATTATTATCTGAATTGGTAAATTTTTAGTTTGCACTTGCCCTCCAAATCAAAACTACAAGGCCATTTAAAACCATAGTTTCCAACTATGGAATGTACAAGGGGAAGAGAGAGGGTAGAGGGGAAACAGTGTGTGTGAGCTTGAAACTTTGATCCCAGGCCTGCATCAGCAGTTGGTATCACTAGGAATGTGCCAAAGCCCATGCTTCTACTGAGGGCACACTGCCAACCCCAGGTGCCTCCTGGCTCCACTTCTCTCTCTTCCTTACTGCCACTGGGCATGCAAGCAGAGATAAGAGGGAGGAATGTGGATATAGCATGGACCTTCACTTGACTTGTACACTTCCTCTGGGAAGTTGTGAAGATTGGGACCAGAGGGAGAAAGCAAGTGAGTGGGTAGCAGTGACAGTGGTGAGTAGATGGGCCCATTCAGAAAGGGGGTCCCAATGACAGCAACTTACTCAAGACACTTCAAAACATGCAGCTGTTCCTGCTTAGACGAGCCAGATCAGGGTCTGGTCATTATATCCAAACCAGTCCAAGAATGAAAGAATGTACAGTATAGCAGAGAAAGTGGTAGAGTGAAAGGAATTATAGCTACATAAAAACTTATGTTAGTCAAATTTGCACTTTCAAATGAATTGCAAGCTCAGCTTTTGCAGTTAGGTCCATTTCAGTACCTACCTGTTCCACTCTGCCTTCTCGAAATGCAAGAATCCGGGTGACATTTTTGAACTCAGCATAGCGACTAACATTTGACTTAATTAGGAGGTCAATCAACAATCCTCGGGAGTACAGTAACTGCATAAAAGAAAACATATATATTTGAAGACAATCTTAATTTTAATTATCTTCTTTCTAGCATTGTTGAAGAGGAACACACTGTCAAGGCTCCACATTTTTGCAAATTAAAAGTGTCATTTATATGATAACAGTGGGAGTACTACTTCTGTATCTTAAGCCTTTGAATAACAGTAAATGCTGCCAGAGCTATAGCCAAAGTGGGACAAGTGAAAAACAAGAGGTAAATGCCAGCATGCTTGGGGGACCCTTGAGATTTCCCCCTTTATTCTTGAAAAAGTAGAAGGAGCAAACCACCACTACCCTGCAAAAACAAAATAAAACTGCCCAATGAGAATGAAACAACCACCTAATGCAGCTGCAAAAGAGTACAAGGAGGAGGAGATGAAATGCCCTGCTTTAAGAGAATGGTTGGCTGGAACAGCAGCATCGCTTTCAGGGTGGAAGATACACAACAACATTTTGTTGCAGTTGGAATTTGTCTATATACTAATACTATATACTACAAAAGTTCCAGCTTCAGTGTGGGTGTAAAGCTATTAGCAGGGTCATTCCTACTTGGTTCAGGACTTAAATTAAAAGGCACATACTCTTCCAGATTTGGTGGAGGGGAATAAGGATGCTCCCCTACACTCCATAACTCTATGGGCAATAACTGCTGCATATTTGACTTTACCTTACTGAAAAGTTCACTCCTGTGCTCACTTGAAGCAAAGCCAGAGGCTTCAAGGTAAAGAAAAGATGGAGAATAAAGGTAAAATGCAAAGAGTTGAAACCTGGAAGGGCTGCTTCCGATTTTTCTACGAGTGCCCGAGTTAAGTGGGAGAATCATGCTTTTCAAATTTCCAGGTCATACCTGAAGAGGGAGGGGGGAATCTACTACAGACTAAATCCAGGAGGAGGAGGAGAAGACACATAATTCACACATTCTCTCACACATAGTTTCTGGCTGCTTTGACTGTTGTCCAGAAGCAGAGAGAGAGAAAGATGAAGGATAGGTTCTCGCTGAAATAGTCAAGAGAAAAGCCTTGGGGAAGTCAGAGAAGAGGCACAAATCCTTTCATGCAATCTTGGCAGAAGAAGTCATCTACATCAGGGATAGTCGCCATGAGTTCTCATCATCCCTGATCCCCGGCCATGCTGGCTAGGAATGATGCAAATTGTGATCTAGCGGGTAGAGGGTACCACAATGGCTATCCTTGTTTTATATAGTGAGTTACTGGGTATCCAGACCCGCAACACACGAACTAGGGTCCAAATGGTTTACCCCCACCAATATGTGAGTTTCAAGCACTTTCAGGGGTGCAGTATTTACTTTGGGCTGCCTCATGGGGTGATGCTTCAAAAGGCCACCTTAATCTGCAGAGGAAGGGCAGTTTTGAGGTGAGCTAAAGAGCCTCTGTGCATAAACAGTAAATGCAGAGAATGTGATCCCAGCCAAAGAACTGAAAAGAGCAGAAGAAAGGATGCAGTCAGGCTGCAAGCCATCTGGTAATCAGAAATAAAGGGAGGCAGCAACCAATGCCAGTTTGGTCTACCTGGAGGTGAGGACAATGAGAGAACAAGATGTTGAACTAGATGAGGATTTGGCCTGATCCACCAGGGCTTTTCCTATACAGTATTCTTATCCTTAGGAACTAAACTTCCTGGAACACAGGGTACTTCCAAACCCAAACAATCTGTTTAAACAGCATTTATCCTGATTTATTTGCAGGGAGATCAGATGACATTGGCTATTTAATGAGCATTAATTTCAAATTATTTGCGTGGAAGTTAGGTGGAGCTGCATTAAAGCAAATGTAATCCCAGGGCATTTTCTTTTCACTTTCCTTAAAGCATAAAATCTGATTGTTTGGGGAAGTAGGTTTGTTGCCCAAGAGTGTGAAATCAACTGAACAATCTGAATTTTGCCAGGGTGCAACTGAATCCCATCCCAAAATACTGAAAGTCAGGGAGTGCCCTAGGTTTGATAAATAAAAATAGAGAATCTTATGGGAGCTATCCATGCCATCGAGAAATAGCTGGAGATCTTCTTTCCATTTCTACTGCATAACATACTTGCCAGTTTTTGGAGGTTTCAAACTTGTACATTCTGGTTGCATTTAGACAATGCATTAGCTTTTATCGACCTGTACAAAACCTCTTTGGCTCCTCCCTTTGTGCAAGCAGGGAAAACAAACTAAGAGGTTGCAATGTGTCCTGTTATGTGTCAATTGGTAACTATGGTTAATAGCTTCCAAACCAGCCAGGTTTTGAAAACCAACTTCCTTACACTTATCCATTTGCGGGTGATGAGAAGCTCCAGTTAATGGTGGCTTCCTGGTTTGTTCCCCTGGTTGTGCTAAGTGGGTGGGTGGGCAAGTAAAGTGATTCCATGCAGGTTCATGAAGCTCATGCCATTATTTCCATGCATTCTTTATACATTTTCTCTCCCTCAATTTCCGTCTTTTTGAGGCTTAAACTACTGTCCTCATTTCCTCAATATCCCAGCAAGCAGTGTGCTCACAACGGTTACAAGTTAAAACCATAAAACTTAATCTTCTAGTACCTTTGCTCACTTTATATAAGCTAAAAATTTATTACACATTCTGGGAAGGACATGAATGTAAAAAACCACAGCGCAAGATGGATGACTTAACTTTTAAAAAAAGAAGAAGCAATGCTCCACTGAAGAAAGTTACTTATGCAATGCCATCACTCTCAAAGTCTTGAGGAGAGAACTTTATAAGGCCTAGCAAGAGATGTGGGAGACTGGTTGCCTGATTAGAGCAAAATCCAAAGGAAGCTAGGCCAGAGTCGCAGAATCTGGGAGAGCTCTGACTGAGTGACTTACCGTAATTTGCCAGCAAACCCCCACACAGTTACAACAGGTGGAATGTGGGGGACATAAGAAGCTGCCTTATACCAGCTCAGACCATTGGTACATCTAGCTCAGTATTGTCTGGAATGGGCAGCAGTGGTTCCCCAGGGTTTTAAGCAGAGGGCTTTACCAGCCCTACCAGGCGATGCTGAGGAATGAACTTGGGACTTTCTCCTACCATGCAAAGCAGATGCTCTACTACTGAGCTATAGGGGCAGTGGGGGGACTGTATGGGAAACTCAAACCCAATGTCATCTGGAAGCCACAGAACTAGTTTTGGGACTCTTTGGACCCTGTCTCTGTTTAGCACTGCCACAAGTACTATGTCTGCAACTTCACATGACTTCATAAGGCAAAAGTAACGACTATCATTAAGCATGTGCACCAAACCATAACATTTTATTCTCCCCAATGGTTCATCCTGCAATAATATTTCTCGCAACAAGGTAGAAGAGAGTTAGAATAGTACGACAGCACAGTAGTTGTTTTTTGTTTTCTGGAATTACAGTTTCTTCAAAAGCACATAGCTTTCAGAGAACATGTAGTACAGTTCTCCCTACAAAAACCCAAATCCCTGATCAGCAAACCAACATTCCTAAAGGAAAAGGTGCAAGAAGTGTCTTGTTTTGAGACCCAATATGGTTGTCCTATCCCCAAAGCAAAGTGTGCTTTTAGCAGATACTTTAGCTTTGGTTCATTTTTTTTAAGAGAGCATGTGTGTCTATTTAAAACCCCCACAAAATGTTCTTTTATAAAGTGACCTATGTTCTTTAGAGCAGAATACTAGGTCCCAGTATCATCGTAATTATCTTGCATTGCCTGTGAAGTTTCCAAAGGAATATTTTCAATGAAGCAAACATAGGGTGCAGGGTTAATAAAGAAAACATAGGCAATGAGTTCCCTACCTTAGAAATTAAATCAATATTAAATCGTCTCCCTTCTTTAACAATTTGGGAATAAGTAATTTTCCTTGGTTCAGCTGCAGCTTCCACTATTGATGCAGCTTCGTTATTTTCCACTTCCTGTACTGACTGACCAGGCGTTACATTGTCACAGGGTTTCTCCCCCAGAGAGGTCACTTCAACAGCTTCGTGGTCAGCTGTACATTCTGGTTCACTTCCTGCAGCACTGTCAGGGAATGTTTCTTCATCTTTGGTCCCCGATGGCTGATCCTCCAAAGGAAAGCACTTTTCCTCAGCCTCTGGGGTGCCAGAGACTTCCTCTATAACCTCACTAGAAGCAGAAGCAACAGAGGCAGGGGCCTTCGGAAGTGCACCAGCTTCTTCCACATCTTCAGCTAGATCCTGACTGATTTTTCAAGGGGAGAGAGAGGGAGAGAAGAGATGAAAATAAGTCCCCAAAGCTATCTTGCAACTTTCTGGGTACGACAGCTATTTCAACCAACTGACTGAAACATCATAAGAGCCATGTCTGCTTTGCCTACAGATGCACAAGACAAGACATACCATCTCCTCTATTTCTAACATTCAGAGTGTGTCGTTGCTTACATTACCAAAAACAGCACAAATGATTAAGATAGTGGTAGCCCCACTAGGATAAAGCATGGACATTGCTAAAGGATAGTGACTGCTGTTGGGCAGAAGGGACAGAAGACAACAGTGATGGTGTAATGGAACAAAGCGGCTGGAATTCTGAATAGCAGCATTCCACAATGCAATATTTTGTTACAAGTCCCAAGTAACAGCGTGAACAGGGTGCATGTGCACAGGTCTCACCCCCAGCCACTGATTGGCTGAACAGCTGTGATGTAACAGAATGTTCGCAAAGGGCTCAGTGGGGAGGTGCCAGCAACAAAATACAATACAGCTTTGTTGAGGGAAGTGAATGACCAGCTTGGATGGAAGAATATCACGCCACAGGGACGATGGATAAAAGGAGCTGTGCATCATGGATTGTGCGCAAAGCCATAATTAAAAGTGGCTTGTGTGTACATGCGCGCACACGCATATATGGAAACAAAATCTTCATCTTTATTACCGATCCACCCATGGCCTTTAATGAAACATAATGAAGGCATGCTTTAAATCTTACTGCTGTGACCATTAATCTTGTGGCTGCCTATCATGATAAAGGTAAGGAGGTCAAAAGAGCAAGGTCAGCAGATGTAACAAGTCTTTGGCATCCTCCTTTCTTCCTTAATGGCAAAATCCTTAACATTCTCCTTCTAAGGACACACTCCACATTTCAAGCTCATTTTCCTTTTTAATCTTCAACTTCAATGAAGTCTACCTCAGCAACTAGCACTTTTGAACTTGGGATTTCAGTTTAGGCTACCAGCAGAGATGAATCAAATCAGTGTCATTATTAGTGGGGGGCGGGAGAGGAAGAGTTCACCAACCATTTTGCATTATCTTTTTATCTCAACCACTTAGCCATTAATCCTCCAAGTAAATGTTTTAAGCCTAGCCATCAACAAATGAACTGCAATCTGAAAGGTGATCTGAAATGATACAGCAGTAAAACTTATCAATAAAAGGCAGAGTTTCCCCAGTTGCCAGAGGTAAAAGCTATTTAATTTTTTAGGTCTTCTTATGTCTATCTCTGATCTAATTAGCAGCCACACTAGGTTTTTTGCAAGAGAAGCCCCCGAGTGAGCTGGGCCGAAATAAAACTCATCACATCCCTCGGCCCAGGTCAGCTTTATGGGCTTCACCTAAATGTATTATTTCAGAAATATTGTTGCCAGTAACAATGTATTTTCAACTCAGGGCTGAGGGGTTAGGCTACAAGCGACAGGCAGGGTTTTTGTCATATATATTTTTAACACAGCTGCAGGGGTGAGGGTGGGCTGCAAACTGAATTGGGAAAACAATACTAGGTGAGAAATATTTTTATCCTCTCTACATTTTCCACGATTAAAATCATTCCTCCCCTGATAGCTGCTATTGGTCCTAAGAGGAGAGGGGCAAGGGGAGGAAAAGGAAGAGACAGAGGCTGTTCTCAGAACGCCTCCTTGGCTTCTTTGGAGTTTATCCTCAAAGCTCACAGTTTCCAGGAAGCCTATGGAACAACCTCCTACTCCCAACTACAGATATGGGAGTTTGGTTCTCATTTTAATGCAGACTGACCAAATTCTCACTTTCTAAAACAATATGTGAACACAGCTACATTCAGAAGTACATTAGCTGCAGCTTTTAAACCTGCTGACAGTGTGACTATTCAAGGATTCCCGACAACCTTATAACAACCAAAATATTTTTGTATAAAACTTAATTCTTCAACAGAACTATGGCTATAAAAACCGGGCTCGGGGGGGCGGGAGAGACATCGAAGTTTAAATCTTATGTGCAGATGGAGGTTTGTTTGTTTAAACCTGTAATACTAATTCACAAGGATACATGTGCAGCACAAATTGTGGTGTAAATTCTGAACATTATCTAGCGTCATTCATTAATTAATGGTACTAACAAAAGAATCTCTCAAAGCCAACGTGTCTTATTAATGCCTCGTAACAGCCACCCCTTCCGATAGGTCAAAAGAAAAATTGCCAACCAGCTGGTTAATTTATGCAGCACAGGTGTTCACTATTTATTTTTCAACCATTTGCCTTTTTTTCAATACCGCTTGTTGCGGAGATGGTTTTCTTCCACTTTGATGGATGCACTTTGTTCTGTGGCCATTCATTTCGGCTTTGTGCACTATATTACCACTGCAACCCAGCTGTTTTTATTCTTTCAAAATAAATGTTTAATGGCAACTTCATAGGAGTTCAGGGAAATTAAGCAACAATGGCAAAAACTAACCGAAGCATGTAAACCGTCAGAACTGCTGTGATCAGCTCTCTCTCTTGAACATTAAGTTATTAAAAGGAAGAGGGTTTTTTATTTCCAATTTTAATTTTTTAGATACATAACATAAAATCAAATAACACTTATTCAAGACAAAGAGCCTGTTCTGATGTAACAGGCAAACTGTCCTCAGTGCTGGTCTGCATGGATTGGATATGGTTTGCTTAAACTAGGAAGTGAGTGAATTGGTTCACATGTAACACTAAACCAAACCATGGTTTAGCATGGATGCACAAGGTTTCCCACAGAGGAATTGTGCTCTTCCTCTGGCCTTCTTGCAGGTGTGCTGCCATGAGCTATGCTACAGTTTGGTTAAGTGCATTGTCCAAACTCAATGTATGCCTCCAGGAAAAACCCACAAACTATAAACCCAAGAACACTCCTTGGTTCTAGCTTGTGGTTTGTCAGGAGCAAGACACTCTGTCAGCCAAATACTGGACACAATACGAAGCCAAACAATGAGTCTAAAGAATTTATAGGAGTTCACTATTCACTTTTTGAGTCCAGTTCAAGGGGCTGGTACTCACCTTTAGGGTTTCAGATCCAAATACCTGAAGAATCTCCTCTCCCTATCAAAGCCTGCCTGTACTTTGAGATCTTCTGGGGAGGCTCTTTTCCACACTCCACTACTGAAGGAAGCTTGTCAAGCAGTGGAATGAGACAGCCTCATCTATAGTGATGCCCCAATTACAGAATGCCCAACACTCACAAACATGCCAGACACAGAAATTGCCTTCATTCTGACACCAGGTTAAAGCTTCTTTGTTTGCCCAGGAATTGTAAGCTGATATTGTTTAGCCTGCAATTACATTTTTAGCTGTTTCTTTTTAACGGTGTGTTTTATTGTTGGACATTTTATTATTTTATTTATGTTCCGCAACCCACTTTGGTATCTGTATAGATGAAGGATATGCTACAACTATTCTAAATAAAATAAAACAAACTGCTTGTGGCATCTCTGAAGCCAGCTGTGGTAACAGCAGTGAGCCCCAAACCTTCCTTTATCGGGTCTAAGTTGGGGGAGCAGGTTTCACCATGGAGGAGCAAGCTCACACAGCTGGCCCATTGGCTTCCCTGTTCAAAATGTGCCTCCACATACACCATTTATGTGCAGAACAGGAAGCACTCACCTGACATAGCAGAAATCTTCAACATTCTGAATGGTTTGGTCTGCCTTGTTCAGAGGAATACCTTCTT
Organism: Podarcis muralis; assembly: GCF_964188315.1. Classification (NCBI taxonomy): domain Eukaryota; kingdom Metazoa; phylum Chordata; class Lepidosauria; order Squamata; family Lacertidae; genus Podarcis; species Podarcis muralis. The sequence goes on from NC_135673.1 coordinate 30,374,654, forward strand.
CATTTTCAAGGATCAGTTCTTCCCAGCGGGAGTTTCCCTCACAGGGGTCAGCCGTTTTCTTGAATATGCAAAGAAAGAACAGAAGTGTTTCATTAAACTTTTTTTAAAAATGAGCATATGTTGTTTTGGCTTTATTTAAATGTTAGGAAGTTGGAGAAAGAAATATTTAATTCACTTTCTTTAGCAGTGTGAGGAGCAGGGGTTATACCAGAACCTTTCCATACACTGAATTTTTCCAGTCTATGTATCCTGCAGATGTGTGTGTGTGTGGTTATGAAATGAGAGGTCAAAGTAAACAGATCTGGAAGGTTCCTATGTTCATACTGTAGTTTAAAAAAGACATTGCAGAGGGTTGTAAATAAGATTCTCGGCAGCAATAGAATCTTAACACCAAAATGTTTATTGAAATATCTGAAAGGCACAATAAACAAGGAAAACTTGGAAGTTGCAAGAGCAATGATTACTGCAGCCTAGTCACAGCAAGAAATTGGAAATCAGATATAGCAGGTGACATTTTGCAAGGATATAAAAACATATGGGATATAGCATGGTTGATAAAACCTACATATTCTAAAATAGATACTGAATGATTTTTTTTAACGAAAAGGCTGAACATTTAGCACGATACAAAATCACTACTGCTTACCTGGTTCTCTTTTATCCAAGACAATAATCCAGAGAAACTAAAACTTGCCCAGTTTCCTCCATAGTATTGTCTTCTATTGTGGAAATGGGGGAGGGGAAGCGGGAGAGAAAAGAAAAAAAGAATAACTAATGGGGTAAGCTTTCATTTTTGCAAAGATTCTATTGCAATTATTTAAACATAATTTACAAACTACTTAGTATTTTTTAAAAAACCTCTTTGCAGTGAACAACAGAAAAAAAATGAATATCATTAAAGCAAATATGCAATGCAAAGTTAGTAAAAGTACTAGTATAAAAGCACATAAAAACAGGAAATAAACACAGAGTCTGATCTAATGGTTCACAAGCAAAATGAAGTGAGTAAGTTGTGCTACCAAAAAGGCTTCCATGTGTACACAGGAACAGAAGAGGTTAAAAGAAAAGCAAAAACACATCATAGCAATCCCAAATAAGCAAAGTTTACAGTTTCCACTTAATATACATGTAGCATTGGTAGAATTTTGGGCTGGGTGTTTTTTGAGTGTGGGGGTGACTTTTTGTTTCTGCTTTTAATAAAACCCATACACTCTGAAAACACATTTGCATTTTTCCACCTTAAAAATGATACCCACCCCCAAAAATGAGAGTCAATTGTAGAACAAAAGAATAAGATATGATATTCCTAGCACTTCTGTGCATAGCCACTGTCAAGTGCCTCTGCATCATTCAAGAACAGCAGCACCATCAAAGGCTGCTCTTTAGTTGAGAAAATAGAAGGGCCAGGTTTTCTTCCAACTCTTAATTTAGTTTCTGTCATTAGAATATACCTAATCTGCAGAAGGCTGAAAGCCCCTGGTCATCTGGAGGGAAAGGGCCACTACAGAAAAACATGGGCACTGTGGCTTCTAAATTTTCAACAGAGCCTCTTGAAGCAACTCAGACTAGGTTGGCTACAAACAGCTTTTTTGTCCCCATTTAACAATAAAAACACAGGTTGCACGAAGAAATGTTGAGTTATATGACCTGATAAAAGGATTAAGTGTGCATCAAATTAAGTGTGCATTTGTGTGCTGTGAAAAATGTACTCAGTTTGCCACAGAGAAGCACAAGGAGTTACAGAGGGCACTAAAGGGTTACCCCAATCCAAGCTCACAGGAAATCCCACTTAGCATATGCATGCACATATTTAAAGTACATTTAATGCACATGGCTTCCCCCCAAAATCATGGGGACTATCGTTTAAGGGAGCTGAGAACTGTGGCTCTGTGAAGGGTAAACCACAGTTCCCTGGATTATTTGGGGAAAGAGAGGAGGGAAGCATGCAAGCCCAAATCTTATGCATGCTTGCTTCTATAATGTGAACCATGGTTTAGTGTTACATCTGAAGCACGTTTCTGTCTGACAGAGACAGGAGACCTTCATAACTGTGTGGTCAAAAGAACTGTGTCACTGATGCAAATTTAACAGTAGACTTGCAAGAGGGGGCAAGAACAGTTCTTTTGTAAATGTCAATTAGGAAAGTTACACCTCTCGATACTGTAATAGTCCTGGAAAAACAAATCAAAGCTGCTGATGCCTGAGAAGTTGCTGTTGCTTTATGATTTCTCCAGAGAGCGGCCAGCATTTGTCTCTCCCGTTTGATCTCTGGAGTGTGTGTGCATGTCTCCTGTCACCTTAATAAGCTGTCTCTTGTTACCGACCCGGTCAAATTGAATTTAAGGCAAGAATGTAAAAGGACTTCTGGGCCTAATCCTAAATTTCAACTAATCACTTGGCTGAAGCACTTATTAGATAGGGATATAGGGAACCTGTGGCCCTTCTGCTGTTGTTGGACTACAACTCCCATTAGTCCTGGTCATAGGCCATGCTGGCTGATGGGATTTGGAGTCCGACAAGATCTGAAGGGCAGATGATTGCCATCTCATCCCAAAATGGTATGAGGGCTAGTCAGCTTCTTTGTACACCTCATACTTTTCTTTAAACTTTTCGTATCACTGAAAAAAAGAAACAATGAATTACTAACGTTAGATCGTTTTCACACATCAGCAGCAGAACTGGGTCAACTTTAGTGTAAAAGCAACCTGTTGGACCAGACCAATGGTCCAACAGTCTGTGGCCACTGAGGAAAAGATCAGGTGCTTCTGGCAAGCTCACCACCAACCTCCTCAGATTTTTCATACACACACACGAGGGAAGAGGAAATTTAAGGCCAAATGGAGGTTCCATGTAGCTGTCATAGTCAACAGATGCTGATAAATACTAGGAAGACAGATCTATCTAACCCCCTCTCCCCTTTAATGCCATCTAAGTTAATGTGGCAGTGAAGTAAGAATAAATGTGTGCCCAAAAAGCCATTTTGTGATTGCTTCTACTCAAAAAGGGCAAGATCAGAAATTTGGAACAGGATGAGTTTTTCTAGTATTTGGTCTACATGACCAACATATGGCTTTTGCCATGTAGATCAGGATGATCATACATCAGAGCTGATTTTATGGATTATCCCTGCCCAACAAATGAGAAGATAAAGTTTGAGCCTCCCACAAAGATAACTAGGTGGATTTGCATGGCATGGTGGCTATTCGGGTAAACACCCTCATATGTTACAACTGGTACACTACCACAACAATGAATTGAAAATAAAAATATTAAAAAGAGGGACTTTCCTTCCAAGAATGAGGGATAAATTTGGCTTGGAACTATTCTGTTATTTCTAGTATTTCACTAAGGCACCTATACTGAGGTTTTGGTAATACCCAAACTTATTTTTATGTCAAATGGTTTAACTGATTAAAAAAGCAAAGTGAGACAGCTGCCTATTCCTGCATTGCAGGGAATTTGGACTAGAAGATCCTCAGGGTCCCTTCCAGCTCCAGAATTCTATGATTCTATGAATGTAACAAGTAAGCTGACTAGAGAGCAGTGAAGGGAAGTGGGGAGGATCTATCTATTCCCACCTGCCCCCAGTTTTCCAACTAGATTTAGGTAAGTGTATAAAGGGTGGGAGCCAAAGCAATTTTTACTTTGTGGTTACAAACCTTTGTGAACTTAGCTGGGAGTAAGCTCCACTAAACAAAGCGTGCAATATTTTGCAGACTGCTATGTAAATTTCATAAATATGCCGAACAGGACAATTTTATATGCCAACTAAGGTATGAAGAAACCATTTTATGTTGTCAAAGCAGTAATAAGTTTAAGTTTCATAAGAAAGAAAGTGTTGCATATGTTTATATTTTCCCCAAAATCTCCAGTGCTCCCACAAAAAGAACTAGGAAGAAATCCCCCACCCTAAGCTTCAAATTTTCTGGAGGTTTTACATCCCTAGTTCAACAGCTTATTTCTTTGTACTGTGACAAAATGATTAGACTCATAAACCAAATTTTACTGTCAGACACGAAATAGACAACCTGAAGAAATATGCTGCCTTCCCTTTGCTTTGGTTATTCCACCAATGCATCCAGAATTTACGAACAAGAGCAAAGTCCCCTAAAACAAGAACATTTGGGGGAGGGGGAGGGGAGGGGAGGGGAGGAGGGAGGTCACTAGGAAGAAAGATCTTCATGCATAAACAAATCGCTTTCACAACTGCATTCAATTCTCAACTTTCACAACTTCAAATTTAAAGTCAATGCCAAGTCTCACGTTCCGAATTGCAAATTACTTTTCTAAATCACTTAGCATCTATCCTTGAAATTTCACACGTCAACAGCTCATTAATATCTACAGTAAATGTAGCTCTCTGAAAAAGAACCACATTTTTTTTTCAAAAACATTTTATTGAGACGGATAGCTAGCACCCAGAAATAGAGCCCCCTTCAATTACAATTTGGCAGAAGCTAACTTTGGTTTTAAAACATGACTACCGGAATTTATGGCCAGGCTGCAATGGAAGTGACTATTTTGAATAAGATTAGCTGTTCTTGATGGGGGATGCTTGGACAGTGTTTATAAATCAACAGAGGTGCTACTCAGTGGTTTATAATGGTCCACTTCAGACCATCTACCATCATCACATAAGCGGTATATTATGATAAACGCAAAACAGTGGCGGGAGATTAAAAGTAATAAGATCCACCCAGGGTAATGAATCCAGGCAGCATTGGCACACAAAGTACTTCAAAAGTTTCATTTGACTCACAGCTTCTCGCTGCCCCCCTCCCATTATGCTTTCTATCTAACTCCTATCAGAAAGGAGAGATTTAAAGTTTACACAGCATAGCGAGGATCAGATTTACAAGTGGGACCAATATTCCATTCCTCCTTCTCGTATGCCATAACACCCAAGAATATTGTTTAGGATTTATGGATTTAAATTTTGAGGAGCAAATCCAAGTGGTAGTTTTCATCTTTTATTTCTCCAAATTTTAGTTTTATTTATTGATGGAAGCCTATCCCTGTCTTGCAAACGCTCTTAGAAGCAACAGGTACCTGTCCAGCCACAATAAATGAAAGTGGGAAATGTGTTTTATGCAATTTGATCTGGAAGGACTCAAAACACATAGCTACTGTAACGGGAGGGGGAAACATCCCATTGTAAGCTGCATTTCAATAGAAGATGAGAATTATTAGATATATTTTACTTACTCAAAGTGTTCAGACAGTGCTTTAGAGAGTTGACAATTCTTAATACATTTTTCCAGGTCCATTTCTCGTTTACCGGGATATTGGAAAACCACTTGCTCTGGATAGGGTGGCATTCCCTCTGAAGGAGCAAGAGTAGCTTGGGGGGGGGGGGTACTCCTGGATACATCTTTGTCATTAGAGGCCCAAGTATTCTCTGTGGGTATGAGTGCATTTTACCAACTTAGCATGGTTCACTAGCTGCGGCCATTCCTGGACAGGGATAGCCTGATCATTGTAGTTCGTATGGTGGTAACCTCAAAGTTGGATTACTGCAATGCATTTTACATGGGGCTGCCCTTCAGCTTGGTTTGAAAGCTCCAGCTGGAGCAGAATGTAGCATATAGATTGCTGATGGGGGCATCTGGCAAACAACATGTGACACTATTGTTAAAACATCTGCACTGGCTGCCCATCTACTACTCAGCCGGCTTCAAGTTCCTTGTATCAATTTACAAAGCCCTGAACAAGTTATGCCTGAATCCTTATATCCCAGCTCAATCAAGGGATGCAGGTGGCGCTGTGGTCCAAACCACTGAGCCTCTTGGACTTGCTGATCAGAAGGTTGGCAGTTCGAATCCACACGATGGGGTGAGCTCTCATTGCTCTGTCCCAGCTCCTGCCAACCTAGCAGTTTGAAAGCGCACCAGTGCAAGTAGATAAAAAGGTACAACTGGAGTGGGAAATGGTGTTTCCATGCACTCTGGTACTCATCACAGTCCTCCATACACCAGTAGCATTTTAATCATGCTGGCCACATGACCCAGAAAGCTGTCTGTGGACAAACGCCAGCTCCCTCGGCCTGAAAAGTGTGATGACCACTGCAACCCCATAGTTGCCTTTGACTGGATTTAACCGTTATCCCAGCTCAATCACTGCAGGAGCATCGTTGGTTGTTCACTGAGTTGTTGAGGCTTGATTGACAATAATAAAATGAACCTGTAGTGCTACTGGCCCAGTACTGTGAAATATTCTTCCAACAGGGATTCAACAGGCACCTTCTGTGCCACCTTTTAAACACCTGCTGAAAACCTCTCTATTCCATCAGGCTTATACTGGCAATTAAGCCATCGTATTTCCAAAATAGTTAGCCGGTTTTTGACAGTAACCTTTTATAGTGTTTTTACTGTATGGCTTTATATGTACAATTGCTGTAAACAACTCTGATATTCTTTAGGAATAACGGTATATAAAGAGATTTATTCACTTTAAATACATGCACAGTTTTGAAATCAGAAGGCTACTTTAAGTGTATTCAAGAACATATAAAATAGGGTTAGGTGCTGCCTATATCTGAGCCTTCCTACCAATCCTCTGCCAGTCCCAATTCAGAGAAGGGCGATATTCAGTTGTTATTCCCTCACAGGCTAACACCATGGCTAAAGAGAGATTTGCAGGCTCTCACACACTCTCCTGCAAATGTTCTCACTCCTGGAAGAGGTGAACAACTGACATATGAGAGTCCATGTTTTCCTACTTATTTATTTAAAGTATTTCTTATCCATCATTCATCACAAGGTCCCATACAACCAATGAGATACTGAAAGGGGTGAGGGAATCTCACCCAAAAGCTCCAGTGTAAACTGCAAAAAAGGGGGATACTTAAACTAATTCCAGGGGAATGTGTCTCAGATAATATCATGTTGTTTAGTGATCACAACAAAAATAAATGTCCCTAAAGGTATCATACAACAGTTAATACAAGGTGAAACCACAATCTGTTATGCGCAAGAAGACAAGCATTAAGTCCCACAACATGTAACAAAAGATGGCAATTAGTTAGAAGACTTACGAATCCACGTGGAGAACCCGTTGGCCACTTCTTGAACATGCGGCTGCTATGATAGATTCAGGCAAACCTGTGAGGGAGGGAGAAATGGGCACCACTGTTATACCAGACCAGCTGAGAGCTGCCCCTTCTGGCACATCCTCCCTACATTCAGAGGAAGGAATCATGAAGCTTTTAATGGGGGGGGGGGTTCTAATATTTTAAAGTTCTCTTTTCCATCCCTGTTTACCTCTTCTCCCCCACCTTTAGGCAAACATTCCAGCCAGGCAGAAGCACTCAAGAAGACCACAGAGCAGGAGTGGGGAAGGGCGCTGCATGGGGAAGTTGAGTCCCAAGGGCTATATAAAGCAGTCCAGAGAGCTGCATTTGGTCCCAGGGCTCAAGGTTCCTCACCCTTGTTCTATGTGCACATAACAGGGTTGCTTTTGCTTCTGCACTGTAACGGAAAGCGACACCAAAGCTGTCTATCACGTAAGACCATAAAGAAGACCAAGCCGAAGCCTTGTAGATGAGCTTTACGCAAGTTCAGCAAAATGACTCCATAACAAGATCAGAAATCGGTATGAAACCAGGAAGCATTCTAATCTATTTCATATCTTCAGGTGCCCTTAAGGTAGAAATTCAGACTTTCAGCAACTTTTTAGTCATTTTTAAGGCCTACCATTTTGACAGATAGTGGAAGATTTAATCTCAGCTGGCAAAAGGGAGGGGGGAGTTATGAAGGTTCAATGCAAGTTCCCAACATCAATGGCTGTTTTGTTGTGATGGAACACCATTTTAACACTTGGGTTTTACCCCAGGGTGGGGAGGAGAAAAAGGATTGCTACGCTAGGAATAGATGAAAGTTTATTTTGCCTAGTAGACAATTCTGAAGGCATTGGGAGTTTCACACCACAGGCCAGAATTCTTTTTCCTTAAGCAGTGTTTCAAACTTACACAAGTGTCCCCAGTTCTATGAGCCAATTAGCATATTGATTTCCATTGAAGAAACACTATTTGGGCGAAGCTTCCAGCTACTTTCGTTGACACATTGCCGGTATCTCAGAATGGTGCATTGCAACAGACAACGCCTGTAGTTTATGCTTGTTTGGCTACGCGAGCTTTTCAAATACCTTTAAATCTTAAAGCAATGCATACCAAGATTTCAAAATCACCATCTGTAATCAAGTAACAACCACCTTGCATTTGCTACCTTTCATCCAGAAATCCCTATGAGCTATTTTACGGGTTTAATATAAAAGGCTTTTTGCTGTCAGATTTGAAAGTAATATTAATAAAATGTTAGCAGTTTATAATCTAGGAAATGAATGCTGGATGCAACTGTAAAGGAAAAGGAGGCAAAATTACCCTTTTCCAATTTGGGATGGGGCAACCTTCCAACTACTGTAAATTTGAGTTCGTCTAAAGAGCTTTGACTTAAAACATTACCAAGAAGCATTTTAAATATTTAGCGATGAGCTTGGAAGTTGCAGATTCAAAGTTTGATCAAGAGGAGAAGAGCTAGTCATAATATCACTGGTATATTGTTTAAACAACTGATAATTCAGGCCTCAGATTGGTCTTATACATCACTACACCAGGCTGTCCTAACCAAAATGGCAGCCAACACCGTATGACTCAAACATATGATCATGGTACTGAAAACAAAGTTTATTAAATGCCCATATGCTGGTGCAGCAAGCTGCTCACCATGGACACAGCCTGTAGATGAACAGGAAAGGATTAAGCAAACAGTGAATGTGGAAAAGGGGCAAAGGGTGCTTTTCCACATAGTGTGTGGGCAAGAAGATGCTATGACTTTACTTAGCATGCCAGGTTCTCAACGTGCTGGGGCATCTCACCAGTAGTGGAAGCCCCAAAGGTGCTGAGTCCAAACACTCACAGTGAGTCTGCCAGTCAGGAGCATCTTGAGCCAGAGACACCTAACTGGGATTCCCGGAAGAACCAGCTCCCTTTACACCAGAGGCCCCATGCACCCCAGTGCCTGCTTGCTAGCACAGACAATACAATGCAGCAGCTGACTGAGAGGCAACGGAGTGCAAGCTGGAGGATTGCTCATCAGGAAGTGGGTGGAGCCTCAGAGGAGCATAGAAGGTCTGCTTGGAGCTATCCAAGGTACTGCAACTCCAACCTGACCAAAAAAACCAAAAAGCACCTGTTGTGGTCAGGGGTCACACTGACACCATACATCATCATCATCATTACTACTACTACCATTTATTACCCACCCTTCACCAGAAGATCCCAGGGCAGGTTACAACAATTAAAACACAGCATTAATATTAAAGGATAATATAACACCGTATGAACAAAAATAAGGTGGGTCCAAAAAATACACATGCTCTTTCAAGTATTTGAGACGTTAGTCATTTAGGGCTTTACACACTAATGTGAGCACTAACTAACAACCAGTTAAAGCTCTGTTACACCATGACTTCCCCAGAAAACTGTAGTTTGTTAAGTATGCTGAGAGTTGTTAGGGGGCCCTCATAAAGCTACAATTCCCAACACTCTTAACAAACTGCAGTTCCTAAGACCTCAGCCCTTTTCCTCCTGAGTACTCCTTGTCTTGTCACCCTAGCAATGTGGGAGCCACTGCACTAAAAACTCTTCCTGACCCACAGATGGGGTGCCCTCATGCCAGGTTCAGTGCACACCAGGGCTGCCTCAGGGCATCAGATGTTATTTTCACAGCCCAAAAAGGCATTAAGCTGCAGCACCTCCCACACTACAAAAGGTAGACTGAGAAAGGGGTCCTGCAGACGGGTAGTATGCCAAAAAGAAAACAGGTTTACACAATGGACCCCCCATTCCCCCCAAAAAAGAAAACACTGACTATGGCTCTGCAAGTGAGATATTCCTGCTAACTTTAGAGAACTGACTCCTTTGCTGCTCTAATATTATTTAGTTCAGTAGAATCCTAGTTCAGTAGAGTTGGCAGGGGTCACTATGGTCATCTAGTCCAACCCCCTACAATGCAGGAATCTTTTGCCCAACGTGGGGCTCAAAATTCAACAGAGCACCTGGGATTGCACTTTTTTCCTTATAAATTCCTGCCCACAGCCATCCCTGGGTGGGCTCAAACCACCAACCTTAACAGCCAGGCACACTGAACCACTACGCCACAGAGACATTTCTATTATTCTGTAACACAGGGTTGGCAGAACTGTGGCCCTCCAGATGTTGTTGGAATGCAACTCATATCCCCCCATATCACTGGTGCTGCTGGCGGGGGTTGAAGGGAGCTGGAACCTAGCAACATCTGAAGGGCCACAGCTTCCTCAACGCTTTTTAATAAAATCTTCCTGGTGAGCCCTACAACAAAGTGGAAAATCTTTTTCAGACCTCCAGGATTAATGTGTCTCAATTCTAGCTCAGGGATGGGGAAGTTGTGGCTCTCCAGATGTTGCTGGACTCCCATCAGCCCCAGTCAGGATGGCCAGTGGCTAGGGCTGATGGGAGTTGCATTCCAGCAACAAATGAAGAGCCACAGATTTCCTCACCCCTGCCAACCATCTCCACAGAGTTTTAGCTAACCTTGCATCACAAGCAAGCAGAGCTAGAACTTAAGCCAATAACCTACTTCAGAAGCTCACAAATCTGTATGGCATTGAATAAAATAGCTGCATGACAATATGAAAAACAAGTTCACACCATCTAGTTTTGAGAGTTCCCCACCCTCCACCCTGCACCAGATGCTTAAATATTTGCTTGCGTAAAATGAAGCCCACTTGCTTACAAAAATTTGAACTATGGAAACATTACAGCAGGAAATGCATTATGATGAAACTGAGGAAGATCATGCACCCAAATATTCAGTAGTAATCAAAACATTTAAGGTTGTGTATGTGTGACAGAGAAAGTGTGTGAGAGAGTGTGTGTGTTTTGCAGGGAGCTAAAACCGGCGCCCCCAATGTTTCACTTTGTACCTCATCTTTTGGTTAGTTTGCCACAATAGATTTTTAAAACTGTATTAGTATCTGGAATTGATTTTTCTTAACACTATACTTACATAAGATAAACATAAAATAAAGTACTACCACCACTCCCGGCATATCGAACAATAAATAATAGATTCCCCTGACAGGACTTTGATGACTGGGCAAAGCCCAAATGCTTTCAGCCAAAATCATATGGAGCCATAAATCACTCTTTATTTTATAGAATATTTCAAAATGGATCCCTGCTTTCTACCTTGAAAGTCATTTCATGTGTTATTTATAACTAGAGAAGACTAGAAAAAGAAAAGAGGGGGGAAATGCATGGAACCAGGAAATTTACAGTGACTCTTTTTTTTTTAAAGAATAACTTCTTTTTCAGAGACAGAAAAAGAGGGGGGAATAGATTGGCTCAGGCACAAGGAAAGAGAACCCAAACTCTTTTCAGAAGGGAATGTGTTTTATCTGATAACTTAACAGATTTGCGGTTTAGTTTTACTGGTTATAATGCTAGGACTCTTGTCCTCATTTCAAGCTGTGGTTCCTGTGCTGGAGAAGACGGTCAGATCAGGGTGAAGGGTAGGCGTAACCATGGACAACTGGGGATGGACCCAGAGGAACAGAGCTGGTCATATCATAGTCCCAGAATATTAAGGAGTCATCAAGGGAGGAGGGCTCTGGGGAGGGATACAGTGGGATGCCTTTTCCACACCCCGTTCTGTCTCCCTGTCATCTACCTCGGTGCTTCGTGCTCATCTTGTCAGCGGCTTCAAGGCCAACTTCAACTCCGAATCTGGCTTTACCTCCAGAACTACGAGGGCCTTCCCCCAGCTTACTTTCCCAAGAGGAGCCTGCTGCCCCATCTGCTCCAGAAGTGTTGCTAATGTCTCTTCTGTCGTCTAGGTCAGTGTTCCCCAACCTTGGGCCTCCAGCTGTTTTTGGACTACAATTCCCATCATCCTTGACCACTGGTCTTGCTAGCGAGGGATGATGGGAGTTGTAGTCCAAAAACAGCTGGAGGCCCAAGGTTCGGGAACACTGGTCTAGGTCATGGAGAAGCCAGAGTTGGCATGACCAGACAATGCAGGCTCAGCCTTCTCCAATGAGTGTTTGTTTGCTTGCCCAGTCCAAGGAACAGCCTGATTTGCAGCACCAAGTTGTGCCCGCCCCATTCCTATATAATGGAATTGCAGGGGGCATGTCACTTACTGGATCAACATCTTAGCTTAACTGGCTTTGCATGGAACCTACTGTGTCTTCTAACTCTTGCTTCTTCTTCTTTTTTACTATGTACCAATTTCAGCAATTAGGAATTTATATGCAGTATTCATATCTACAATCTGAGTTCAAGTTCTTCATTCAGTGAGAACCAGGACACAAGTGTTCCTCTTACGCTACTTAAATTTCAGCAGTAACACAACAACGAATGCCATCACACATGCTGCCATTCTCTCACCCTTTCTGCATATTACCTCATGATTCACCATATGGTATGGTGAATTCTACCCAAAATTTCATGAGGGGGTTTTGTGATTTATTAATACCACAAGAAACAAACAATGCTAAAACCAAACAGGGAAAATACAGAATGAAGACAAGTCTTGCATTTTCAACCTACATCCCTAGAGTTTAAAAGTTTTGCACTCTCAGAATCCAAACTTAGCTCCCCAATGAGTCCCATCAAACTCTACTTAAAAGGCTGCACTTAGGAATTATCTATTTATGTTCCAAAGTCAACTAGTGTTGTGAGCTAGAACAGGAATGGGGAACCTCAAGTCTTAAGGTCCCAGTGCTGCCCCAGGCTGCACACATACACTGAGCCACAACATTCATGAGCCCTGGCTTGCACTCTCCTTGAATTTTTCTGCCTGGCTACAATGCATCCTTAGATCAGAGGGGGGATATGTGAATTTGTAGAAACTAACCTTCTGTACATAGGGAAATTCGCATTCATTGTTTTGCCTATTTTTGCCTCTGGGTCTGCACACAGCTCCTGAAAGGGAATGTGGTTCTCAGACTGAGAAAAAAGTTCCCTCTTCCTGAGCTACAATATCTGACAGTAGCATTCAATAGTGAAAAACACAAACACTTTCAGAAGCATGCAGCTGGAGCTAATCAGCCCACTGATCACAATATTACCTTGTATTTATGCCATAGGCGACAAGGAACTGAGTGAAGGCAACTGTATGAAATTCCATATATAAGAGTGAAAGGGCTGGGAGGGAAGGAGCAGAACACTACCTCCCTCCTCTGCAACAAACAAGAAACACAGAGGGCAGCCAGGGGGCAGAATTCTCCATCCATCCTCTGCCAGTCCCCAGCAAACTAGTGTATACATGCAGTGGTACCTTGGTTTATGTTCCAAAAGTCCATTCTTAAACCAAAGAGTTCTTAAACCAAGGCGTGCTTTCCCATAGCAGCAGGGGCTCAATTTACAAATGGAACCCACACGACAAGAAGCGGAACATGTTCTTATTCCAAGGCAAAGTTCACAAACCAAAACACCTACTTCTGGGTTTGCAGCGTTCTTAGTCCAAGTTGTTCATAAACTAAACTGTTCTTAAACCAAGGCTAGTTACTTCTGGCAGCTTATTCACAAGTCTGTACTAATACAAGCATCCTTATTTAAACTGGAGTAACAAGAACTTTGGTGGTACCAATGTACCACCAAGGTAAAGAGGAGGGCCACATTTCCTAGCAGGCAATCTTCTGGGGGGGCCACATGTCAGTGGTGGGTGGGACAACATATCTGACTCTTATCTTTACGCTATAGGCTACATTCCAACTACACAAAAGTCAGAGGCTTCTACATGTACATCTCTCCATATGTAAAGGAGGCATTCCCTGGGGAGAGTTCTGAGGGTCAGAGCGAAAGGCTTGGAGGTGCTGGACAGAGGCTTCTCATTGGCACTGTTTACTTTCTGCCAGGAGCCAAGGACTGGGTAGGAGGCAAAGCTCAACTGTGATGCTGCTATTAGTAAACAAAGTCCTAAACGACTTGGGGTTATATTTAATGTTCATCATAGAGCAGACACACTGAAATTTATGAACAAGACTAACTTTGGTCCATTAATTTCAATGGGTTCACTCCAAGTAAGACTTAACTGGATACAACCAGTGTGGCTGAAGCACATGAGAAAACGCTGGTCTAATACTAATGTTTTGTCCCAGAGATGAGGAACTCGTGGCCCTCCAGATGTTGTTGGACTACAACTCCCATCATCCTTGACCACTGGTCACAGAGGAACGTTTGGAAGGCTGCATTCACTTCCCTAGGCTAAAGTTCTCCATTGCTGACCTAGGCGAATGGTGGGGTCTCCCCCACAGAAATATTCGGGGAAAGCTAGAGCATCCCCAAATAACAGCTGTCTAACTTCTGGATTTCCTGCACCGAGCAGGGAGCTGGACTAGACGGCATGCAAGGTCTCTTCTGTGTCATTTATCTCCCAAATTCAGGCCCAAATTCATAAAATAGGAAGCATTATGACCAACCTACCTACCAACCACACAGGACTATTTGGAAGGTGAGGAAAAGTCTGTTGTGGAACATTATTTTTAAATACATTCAGCATGCAGCAGTTATTTGCTATACACAGAGCACAAGTATTAACAGAATGTCTCCATCCAAACACACACACACACAAAATTCAATTCATTATGGCATTAGCTTTCATGGACTGAATATTGGTTGTTGCTACTCATTAATCACCTTCCACATTATGAGGCACAAAATTTTTGTGAGGCACAAAAATATAATAAAAACAGCACCAAAAATAACAGAAGATGAAAAAAAGAAAGAATACAATGTGGACACCTATAGCAGATACCTATTCATCCAGCTGAGAAAGCTTGTCAGAGCAAAAATGTCTTCAATTGTTTCCAGAAAGTGCAGATGGGAGACACCTGTCATATCTCAACAGGAATGTCATGCCACAGAACAGGGCAACCACAGTGAAAGCCCTGCTCCATGTTACTGTGGAGTGGGCTTTCAATATCTTTGAAACTTGAAAGAGAAGCTCTCCTGAAGACTGCAGTGGCTTAACGGGTACATAAGGGACAATGCATTCGCTCAAGATCCAACAGAGAATCTTAAATGGATAAGAAGCCAGGGTGAGAGGAAGGAGATTGTTAGGGTCTGATGCACAAGCAGCTGTGATACAGAAGAAAAAGGGGGCCAGGGGAGAAGTGAACACAAGGTGAAGCTACATCCTTCATATACAACCTCTGGCCATGGTCAGCAAGAGTTAACTGGAATTCATAGAAGCATAAAATTGTTGAGTTGGAAGGCATCAAGAGGGCAATCTAGTCCAACTCCCTGCAATGCAGAAATCCTTTTGCCCAATATGGGGCTCAGATCTACAAACTTGAGATTAAGAGTCTCATGTACTACTGGGATTGCCAATTTTACTTCTGGCATAACTCCTATGCAATGTCACAACAATCAGAATTTCGGCTGGTAAAGACTTTTCCATCACTTCATCTGCAGGCTAGGAAACAGCTTCACCTGCTTTTGCTCATAACAAGACTTGGAGGCCCTGCAAAAAGGGAGGTTGACAACACTAGCTCGAAACCTTGCTTGTCTGTAGAATGTGTGGGTACATGGAAGCAAGCAGCTTGTTTTCAGCTTCAGTTTCCTATTTGTAAAGACAACCACAAAAACCCAGATGGTTGGTGGAGGTACCCTGGGTGAGAGGCAGGGGAGCAAAGAACTCCCAGGGTGAGAGACTGGGAGAAGAAGAAAAAGCTCCAAGTGAGAGCTGGGAGGCTACACCACCTTCTGTGTGAGACAAAGGTTAAGCGTTGCTTTTGAGGGAAGACTCTGCATTTTCTTTTCTCCGTTTAGGTTTTTATTTAGATTGGTTTCTTTTCCCTTATTGCATCATGAAAAGGATTTTTAAAACCCTATTTAGAAACACACACACACAACCACCACAACCAAACCTCAAAAACAATAATTACCTTGTGAAAGTGAACACAAGGACTTCATTGCACAACTCATAAGGTGGTGTGCAAATTGTTATTTTTACTAATAATAATTGTACTGTATTAAACATAGGAATTATACCAAGTAAGAGCTGTTTGACAGTTAGCAGGTTTGCCTCAAGCAATGGCTGTTTAAGCAGAGGCTGGCTGGCCATCTGTAAGAGATGCTGTAGTTAAATGCCTGCATCAAGCAGGGGTTGGACTAGAGACCTCCAAGGTCCCTTCTAATGCCATGATTCTATGACGTGGCCTTAACAACACAGTAAGCTACAGTTTGTCACAAACTGTGGTTTAATTGTGAGAGTGACTCCCTGTGAGGCTCTATGACTGCATTTTTATGTTGTGAACTGCCCTGTGATCTGCGAATGAAGGGTGGTATTTAATAAAATTTATTCATTAAACAAATTTAATAATTTCACAAACAAGCCAATGTCACCTGAACGCTGACCACAAACCAAAAACCAACCAAGGTTTATTCTCAGATACTCCTATCTGATTGTTCCTTTGGGATGAAGGGTGGGGCATAAATTGGATAAGTAACAATAATGATATCAAACAGGCAGGAAAGTTGAAGCATTTGAGAAGCCCTATATTTAATGAACTGAAAGGGGCTTTCCCTGAATCTACCAAAGCCGATTACATGAGCAGTGGAGCAGACCCCCTCAGGAGGTGGTGGACTCTCCTTGGAGGTTTTCAATCAGAGGTTGGATGGTCATGGAGGCTTTACAGTATTTCAGATTCATGAGCTGCAGAGGGTTGGACTGGATGACCCTCAGAGTTCCTTCAACTCTAAAATCCTGTGAACTGGCATTTCTTAAAATAGGTTACTGTGTTTTTAGGAAGATGGGGCTGCAATCCTAACCCCACCTACTTTGGAGCGAGCCTCCACTAGTTGCCCTTACTTCTGAATAGGCTGCACCATTGGGAAAGGGACGTGAGGTAGGCAAAAGGCAGGGGGCAACGGAGGGCAGGTAAAATGGGGCCGGGGTCTCCCCTGTGCGCCTCATTCCTGCTGCCCCAAAGCCCATCTCTCCTCCATACTCACTCCAGCTTCTCACTTCCCAAAGACCGGCCACCCGCCAGCCACGTCTGATTCCCACGTTACATATACACGCGCGCAATCCTACCCACCCCGCCCTTACCCGTTCCTATGACCACCACATCAAACTCCGAGGGCAGGTTATCCGCCATCTTGGGAGGGGGAAAGCGGCCGCTGTCATACGGCAACGCCCCGCCCCTCCGCCCCGCTTGCGTGTCAGCTCCTGGCGGAAGTGAAGCTGCGAGCTAGCTTCGGGCACCGGACGCTATGGAGCGGAGGTTGTTGGCGGGGGTGGCGGTGCATTGTGGGTGATGTAGTCGTCCGCCTAGGCCTCACGAAACACCGTTTTACCTGGTTAAAAAAAATCTCTCTCCCAGGTAAAGGGAGGGAGAGAGGCGGGAACTATTATTTATTAAATGTAAATGTTCATCTGAAGAGCACAGGGAGCTTTACAGTATAAAAACAACACCATACTAAGGTAACGGAACAAAAAAACAATAACACCCCCCCATCAAATGTCATGAATTAATGTGGCGCCTGATACTCTGGCCTCCAAATCCCATCAGCCCCAGCCGGGATGGTCAATGGGCAGGGATGATGGGAGTTGCAGTCCAGCAACGTCTGGCGGGAACTTTTTTGCATACAGTCCTTACCTATATAAATAACCATCAGTTCGCAGCCCGTGAAAAAAGCGTGAAAACCGAACCTCTCTTCGGTTAATGTAAACTAAAACTATGCTGCTCAGTGTCGATTTGCTTGGATGTAATTTTGCTTTGCTTTTTAAAAAATGTTTTATCTTAGAGCAACCAGATTTCTGGATTGTCACAAACCACACAACTTTTGTTGACGCTCCTTACCTGCAATGGTATAGGGAAAAATAATATTGCCAAAAGCAAAGTTCCTTCCTTTCTTTGCCTTCTCCATACATGCATACATAGACGAAAAAAGTTAATGCCTGTTCAAATCATGGGATGTTTTATCACCCATCACTGCTGTTTCAAAGGGTTGCCAAGTGTATGTTTCGTGTGCATTTCAGTTCTTAACTGAATTTAGGGGGAAGCGGGGCAGATTGATACAGAAAAATTCACTCCTATTTTATGTAACAAACATGAGTCAAATAATAAAAAATTTGGCTTGATACATGACATAACTAATCAATATTGTAATAGCAATCAAAAGAACCATTAAAGTTAGAAGATAATGAGAATATAATTACTTCAGTAAAAAATGGGTTTTGTATCATTCTGCCCCACCTATGGGGCACTTTGATACATTGGAGGGAGACTTTGATACAAAGTGTAAATTGTATGAGAATGGTAGTTATTTGCAAAAAATTAATGAAAAACAATTTTTATTGTGAGAGATTATATAATCAACCTTACAATTTGCTACTTAAAATCTAAATTATGTATCAAAACTAACAATGTTTCACATATATCATAGACTTTATGGCAGGTTTTCTTAACAAAACATCAAAACTTATATTAATCTTTCCTCAAACACCTATCAATTTTTAAAAAAAAACTTTGGAAAAACTTAAAAAGTATAAAAACTCACATTAGGTAGTCACAAAATAGTAATTTAAACAAAAAGCTTATAGAAAAGAAGATAATTACTTGATGTTTAGCTTCTATTGCACATTATATCCACTTAAGTCAATAGAAAAAGTATAAAGAGATGATGTTCAAGATGTGCCCTTTGGGAAATTTGGTTTTGGCAAAGGCAAAACAACATCCTTGAAATCAACACTTGCCTTATCTTCTACAATGAGGAAGACAAACACACAAGATCCTGGGTTTTTCCAGAGGGACTTTGGCGACGTAGTAAACAACAGTTTTTTTTTCTTTTCAAATTTAATGAGTTGAGAGATTTCATACAAACTTGTATATCGGGGCACTATTGTACACTAACGGGGCACTTTTATATGTATCAATGTGCCTCGTGTCTTAGTGTATCAAAGTGCCCCAATAGACATTTTCAAAAAAACTAACAATTATTACTAAAATCACCGAACTTATTTAAAAATAATGTGTAATCCTAATTACCTGTACTGATTACCTTTGGTATTTTTAAATCTTAACTAAACGACGTAAAACAGTGTTGGAACACTTTTACATTTCATGTAATTTTTTAGTTGGCCATGCTAAAAACACACCTACTCTCATCAAACGCCAACAGCTAGCTGGCGGGCAGTGCGGTTGCAACTGTTGTACTCACACCTGTATAGACACATTTTAGTGCTGTCGAGACCCAAAAAGCATTTCTCGATATTGAAATATTGTCAGTGTATTAACGTGCCTCGTGCATCAATGTGCCCCACTCCCCCCCCACTGATTTTATTAATTTGTTTCATAAAATTTATACACTGCTTGATTATTATTATTATTTTAAAAAATAATCAACATCAAAGCAGTTTTCAAGAAGATAAAACAAGAATTCAAGAAAATCATGCAAAAGTAAAAATGCCAAAAAGATTAAAATTACTTCAGCTTCCTGAGCATTTAGGTAGGCTTGTGGAACAAAAACATTTTAAGCAGGCACTGAAAAGAGTGCAGTGAAGATACCCGCTTGATATCAATAGGCAAGGAGTTCCAAAGTGTAGGTGCTGCCACACCAAACAACTGAGTTCTTACAAATTGCCATTATCAGAACTTTTCTGCAGTTCATTATTGTCTTACTTCACTAGCTCCCCCCCCCGACTCCACCCCTACAACCCGTCTGTTGTCATTATTATTAAGGTTATTAGTTGCTTCTTTTTTACAAAAACAATTCACAGAGACTTGTAAAGGTAAATAAATAACATACATTAAAACCAGCTTAAAGCAAAACAAATAAAAATCGAAAACATTCATATATTTTTTAAAAACAAGATCAAAGCATCCGACCCTCTGAAGGAGGCCACAGATAATTAAAGGCTAATGTCCGGGGGGGGGGGAGTTTTTTCTGGGTGCCTAAAGATATACAGTAGTACCTCTACTTACATTCACCTCTGGTTACGTATCCTTCTGGATACGCACGTGGCAAACCCGGAAGTATTTTTCTGGGTTTTGCTGTGTGCACCTGCGCAAAAGCGGTGTATCACCGCACGCACATGCACAGAAGCAGTCCCTCCAGTTGCGGAAACCTCGGGATCCAATCAGAGCTCCAGAACGGATCCCGTCTGCAACCGGAGGTACCACTGTATAATGATGGTGCCAAGCGAGCCTCCAGATGGAGAGCATAGGGATGCCTAGAAAGTTGAAGTAATTTTAATCTGTCTTAATATTTTAACTTTTGTATGCTTTAAAATATGGTTGTGAATTTTTCCTGATTGTATTGTTTTATCTTTCATAAACGGCTTTAAGGGTTTTTTATTTTAAAAAAAATCAAGGTCTGTATAATTTTTTATATGGAAATAAATAAATAAATTCCACAGGTGGAGAAATATTCTACTGCGTATGCCAAGTTATATGCACAGATGCAGGTTTTAAACATTCTATGTTCCAATTACTACACAATGGTACCTCGGGTTAAGAACTTAATTCGTTCCGGAGGTCCGTTCTTAACCTGTAACTGTTCTTAACCTGAAGCACCACTTTAGCTAATGGGGCCTCCCGCTGCCGCTGCACCGCCGGAGCACGATTTCTGTTCTCATCCTGAAGCAAAGTTCTTAACCTGAGGTACTATTTCTGGGTTAGCAGAGTCTGTAACCTGAAGCGTATGCAACCTGAAGCATATGTAACCTGAAGCGTATGTAACCCGAGGTACCACTGTAATTGAAAGAGATACATCTCATCAAAATGAGGAAGAATGTGTCCAGATAACCTATGCACCTTCTGTTGCTGCTTACGTGCTTAATGAATATAGATGGTCAACTTTAAGGCCTCTGAAGATCTCCCTTTTCAGTGTTCTTTATCTTTACACTGAACAATAAACTAGACACACAAAGGGCTCCTTCAAATAGATAAGGCATGTCCAACAGGTCAATCACAATCTACCAGTAGATCGCCAGGGTTCTCCAGGTCGATTGCAGGAGTTAAAAAAGAGATCGCCTGGTTGCTCCTGAGCGATTGTGATGCGCCCAAACCCCAGCGCTATGTCCTATCGGCGCCATTGGCGTTGCTGTTAAAGGTTTTGTTCCCTTCGTCTGTGGCAGAGTTGGGGGGAAGAAGAAATGGGTTCGGACTGTAGGGTGAATGATCTAAAAAAAACCCTCAACAACTCTGGCTTCCCTCCCTAAAAAAAACTCAATGACTTTGGGCAATGACAATGGGTAGAACACTGCCAGTTTTATTATACTGGGAGTAGATCGCAGTCTCTAAAGAGTTGGACGTGGCTGAAATAGAGGACTATCCTCTGCAAAGTAGGACCCACCACGACCCTACTAGGGAGTATGCTTAGGATTGCAGTCTTACGCTCCTGACCCCTGTGCTACATCAGCTTTTCTTTACCATTGCATAACGTAATGGCATTCAGAATAGCTAAGCTACAGAGCAGCGGTAGAAAAAACACGTGCTTTTCATGCAAAAGCTTCCAGATTTGATCCTTAGTGTCTCCTGGTAGGGCTAGGAAACATCCCCCATCCAAGACCCTGGAGAGCTGCTGCCAGTTAGTGCCAACAATAGTGCCAATTAGTGCCAATTAATAGCTGCTGGGAGTCACAAGCAGGGAAAGTGCCATTTGACTCAGATCACGCTTGAGAGTTTTTTGCATTGGTGGCAAGCTATGAGAACAGGATGCTGGGTTAGGTGGACCTTTGGCCTGATCCAGCAGGACTCTTATTGCATTCCAGTAGATGGTGTGACTCAGTCTAAGGCACCTTTCTATGTTTTCCTATGGGAATCTCAGATAAAAAATGATCCCTGTTTAATCATCTCATGCTGTCCATGTTCTTCAGTGTTCACGGTCAGGAAAGTGTTCCTGACTGAAGGCCTGCCTTGCTTGCCAGTAGCAGGATGTTGTGCTAGCTGCGGCTTAGCAGGCCTGGGCCTCCGAAATGTGTGTGAGGAAATACTCAAGTCTTAACACCCGACATCATAAGGGGTAATAACCTGACTGGCAGCCCATTAACGCCTTGTTATAAGCCCCTTGCTTATTCACAAGAGAACACAAAACCACTAATGGAAACCAGAGACCACTTCAGCCTTAAGAATCTGTTAGGCACAGTACGGCTAATGCACAGTCCTGTTGTCAGGCTGGCTAGAAACCTCAGAGACAGAAAAAACAAGGGGATTTCCATCTTGATAATAATAATAAGAATATTGTAGAAAAGGGTAACCAACCAAAATGACCAGAGGGCTGGAGCTCAGTTAGCGGCATATTATTTAATGAATAAATTCTCTGACACAACACCACTTAAGAAAGGGAATTAGACAAATATGATTGTGCAATTGAACTTTATAGTTGTCAGTAGATTAGAAGCCTATTTTGGCATCAGGGATGTATTACACACACACACACACACACACACACACACACAAATACAAATACACAAACACATAGTAATGATAATAAGAAATATAAGCAGCCTCTTTGCATTATCACCTATCGCAGGAGTGGGCAACCTCTTATCTGCCAAAGACAACATCAAAGGCAGATTTAGGGGAGCATGACTGGTTCAGATGCAACTATGATGTAGAATGGAAGACGAGAGACAGGGGGGTACCGAATTTTGGCATTGCATAGGGCACGGCTAAATTTGAGGCCCCAAGGTCTGCCACGACAGCATTTGCAAGTGGAGGCAGCAGAAGGGCACTACTTGGAACTAGAAGTGTCATGGATTTATTAATCTGGAATATAGATCAATGTGTTTCCTTTTTTACCCTGTCTAGAATCCCCACTCTCCTTGGAAGCAAGCATCACTGCTTTAACTCTCAAATAAGCGTACAGAGGATTATTTATTTATTTAAATTACAACTAGCCTACCATTCTGGAGAACGAGTGAAAGGAGTTTTATTCTAACTTTAGTTCACTAGACCCATGCACATGTGCACACATGGCAGAAGTATACCAATTTGTCCTCAAACTGCTAGTAACTTTTTTTTTTTAACACCAGAGTAATTTATTTATATAGAATTTAAATCCCTCTGTTTGCCATGAATGGTCTTGAGGCGACTTTCAATGGTGCGCCACAATAAAAACACAATAGCAAAACAGCAGTCAGGCCACAAAGGTAAAAGTAACAAAGCCAGTCAATAAACCTGCCAATATCCATTAGAAGGATTTCAGTTGTTTAAAATGGGGGTTGAAAACCTATGGCCCTCCAGATGTTGCCGAAGTACAGCTTCCCTCTCCCTAGCCATTGGTCATGTTAAGTGGAGTTGACGGGAGTAAAGAGTTCAGTAACAGCCCTGACCTAGGCCTTGCTCTTTGGACTGAGCAGCAGAGGTCAATCTTTTCCGGGCCTCCACCACTGATAGGTCTTGCCTCTTCCTCAGGGATGAGGAACCTGTGGCCTTCTAGATGTTGCTTGATTCCCATCCCTGAGCTAGAGAAAAGCCAAGCCAATGGCAGAGGCCCGAACAAGATTGAAGAAGAAGAGTTTGGATTTGATATCCCGCTTTATCACTACCCTAAGGAGTCTCAAAGCGGCTAACAATCTCCTTTCCCTTCCTCCCCCACAACAAACACTCTGTGGGGTGAGTGGGGCTGAGAGACTTCAGAGAAGTGTGACTAACCCAAGGTCACCCAGCAGCTGCATCTGGAGGAGCGGGGAATCGAACCCGGTTCACCAGATTACCAGTCCACCGCTCTTAACCACTACACCACACTGGCTCTAAGATTGGTCTCTTTGTTGCTCAGACTAAAGAGCACGATTGATTAAGAAGCTTTTGTTGCAGAGGCATGGAAACCTCTGGCCCTCCAGATGTTGTTGGACAACAACTCCCATTGACGTCAGCCAATGAGCACAGATGATGAGAGTTGTAGTCCAGTAACATCTGGAGGGTGGTAGGGGAATATGAGAGTTGCAGTCCAGCCACTGAGCCACAAGAGGGAGGTATCAGCATCCCCATGGGAACCCCAAAGTTTGCTGCAATACAAATTACACACAACACACAATCCCAAAATCTGAGGAGGCAACCCTTGAAAGAGAAAAAGCCAAACTAGGGCAAATCATGTTCAATAACTCCTGAATTTTGAATGGCAGTTGGGAGAGAAAAGTGGGGTGGGGTGTGGACAGGATGTAGTACAGTGGTACCTCAGGTTAAGTACTTAATTCATTCCGGAGGTCCGTTCTTAACCTGAAACTGTTCTTAACCTGAGCTACCACTTTAGCTAATGGGGCCTCCCGCTGCCACCACGTGATTTCTGTTCTCATCCTGAAGCAAAGTTCTTAACTCGAGGTACTATTTCTGGGTTAGCGGAGTCTGTAACCTGAAGCGTATGTAACCTGAGGTACCACTGTATCCTGCAGCAGTGCATAGAGGGCTGGGCAGCAGCACGTCCTCTTTGATGGCAAAAAAAATACACTGCAATATTTTGTTGCAGATCCCACCCCTTGTTACCTCTCAAGTAACCATAACCTTGCACGTTTCTAAGAGCAGACACAGTTATTACCTTATGTAGAACAACCAAACTGGAATGCTTGCAAACATCAAGATTTGTTGTGTGCATGCGTGCGTGTTTTTAAAGTGAGAGCTATTTTATAACATATACAAAGGGAGAATTATTTTGCTGTCAGCATATCCTGGTTTCCAAAGTATCGGAGTATTTATCCTAGCGGAACATGCTATTGGCTGGCTGCTTCCCCGAGTTTCTGTTAAGTTCATTCATAAGATGGCAGTCGATGCAATTCTATTTCATGATGACAGTCATTAGTCACTGAACCAGAAACCTTTCTTAGTACCGGCTGAGTTAGCCAAATGTTTATCTAGGTTCCTTAACGGCAGGATTTGTTGATCTTCTACAGTGCAAAACCATTAGCTTGTAGTATCAGCATCAACTGGTGAAAATCTAATAGAAAGTGTGAAGCAGGGGGTGAGAGAGACACAATGTATGAATAATTTTTATGGGAATGTCACGGCCCTTTAGAAAAATGTCATACACTGTTCCACCCCCCCTTTGCTATTTAATTGCAATGTCATAGTAACAGAAAGCAGCATACCCAATTCTGCACGGCTGAATAAGCGCATTCAATAAAGAAGATTTAACAGAGTAAATCAAACACTGGATTAAACATTTTCTGCATAACAGACCACAAAATGGGCATTCATTTTACCAATAGATCCTCTGCATTAGAAACAAATAGAAGTGCCCACCGACATAATTAAACAGCACATTCAATGGCGTGATTGAAGAATATCCTTATATTTTATTGAACAAGCACCCCAGTCAATTACAATTGCCGAAACCTATTCAAGAATGAGCAAGATTAAATGCAAAATGCAGCCATTTGCATTCAATAAATTAATTTGTTTTCTTTTGTACATTTTTAATCGGCAAAAGTTGGGAATCATTTGTAATCCGTGGATGGCATTTTAACAAATGAGCCGTTTAAGTGCAATTAATTAATATGTATGGAGGAGGGGGGTGAAGAGAGAAATAATAAAACATGCAAATCTGGATTTAGTATTCCATTTTTTAAATTCTTCTTACATTCAGAAGCGGCTCCCTTTAAAAGTGATTTCCCATTACTGCAATGGCTTTGAGCAAACTACAGGGATCATACAGGCAGGGGGAAATCACAGAACACAATTTTTTGGGCTAGCCTTCCAGTTCTCACATTAATAAACCTCTGTTTGTTGCCATTGTTAAAAATAAGTAATATTTGGGACTCAGCATTCCCGTGCCTCATATGACTATAAATTAGTTGAATATTTTTACTTCCATTTCACTATGAGACAAAAGTTGCACAGTGGCACAGGTGACTTTTGCAAATGTAGTTTTGGAGAATACTTCACCAGTTTCACTGTTGCCCACCGGTAGTTGCAAACATAGATTGACAGTGCAATCCTGTTTACTCAGACATAAGATCAACTAGGTTCAATGCAGCTTACTTCCTAACAAGTGCGTGTGTGTAGGATTACAGTCTAATTTTTAAAAAATTAAAATACTATAATTAAATGCACATTTGAAAATCAACACAACCCACATAAAAGCCTGTACCAAGTCAGCTATTGTTCTCAGACAATAAGGCAGGAAAACCTACTCACACACTTTAAAATTCATAGGCCACATTGTACTATTTAACTTAGGGTTGGCAACCCGTTGTAAATCTTCCAGTTGGTTAGTGCTCTTGCTTTCAACCAGTTGATGAATCAGACTGCAACATTCCAATTAATGGTTGATGCAGGTTTTGGTTTTTGCTTTTAAATTAATCTCCAGACTGTAGGTGATACATCGGCACAAAAGTGTCACGCTAAAACACACGCAAACACACCCATCCCACTCATTGCTCAGTGAAAGGAAAGCCCTCTTTATTACTTTCAATAGACGTGTGAAACAGGCAAACACCATGACCCTCTTCACTTTGTGAGTTTAGCTGATGATTTATGAGACAGCGTGAGGTGACAGGGCTAACTATGACTCTATTCTTCCCATCAGCTGGTGGTCTTCAACCACAATATAAAACACACCAGCTAGTTAATATCGGCACAGACAAAAGACAGCACTGCTGATGTGCCTGGGATGTGCATTGTTTTGCATGGCTGAGGCCTGCAGTCACGCAAAGGCAACTTGGGAAAATGCTAAGAGGATCCTGGATCCTAAAGTCTCTCTTCTATCTGCTGTATATTAAACAGACTGTTTATTTTTTAAAAGGTGAGAATACTTAAGGATGTTGAAAGAGAAGAGGGATGGGGATCTGTAGCTTGTGGGATAGATTGGATTACTCCAATGCATTCTATGTGGGGCTTCCCTGGTGTTTGAGCGGGAAGCTGCAGCTAGTGCAGAGTGCAGCAGCACAGCCGCTGACAGGACAGAGACCCTATCTGCATCTAACACCTCTGCTCAGAGATCTACAATGGTTACCCATTCACTAATAGGCAAGTTCAATGTGTTACTATTAATATAAAGGTAAAGAGACCCCTGACCATTAGGTCCAGTTGTGGCCGACTCTGGGGTTGCGGCGCTTATCTCGCTTTATTTGCCAAGGGAGCCGGCGTACAGCTTCCAGGTCATGTGGCCAGCATGACTAAGCAGCTTCTGGTGAACCAGAGCAGCGCACGGAAACTCTGTTTACCTTCCCGCCGGAGTGGTACCTATTTATCTACTTGCACTTTGATGTGCTTTCGAACTGGTAGGTTGGCAGGAGCAGGGACCGAGCAATGGGAGCTCACCCCATCGCGGGGATTCGAACTGCCAACCTTCTGATCGGCAAGTGCTAGGCTCTGTGGTTTAACCCACAGTGCCACCCGCGTCCCTAGCACCACCTGCGTCCCTATTAATATATAAAGCCCTTAATAGCTTGAGTCCAGTTTTGGACAGTATATGTATATGCCCAGTCAACTATTCAGTCTGCAAAAGTGACACAGTTACACGTGCTGCATAATACTCGTCCTATATTTGTAAGTATAGCAGCACCCCACAGTTGGAACTCCTCGCGTATTGGCATCAGGCAGGTTTCTTCACTGTATTCTTTTCGGTGCCTGCTTAAAACATTTTGTTTAGACAAGACTATCCAGGCTTGCTGACGTTTACATGTGTCTTATCACTTTCTAGGTATTGTTGGTTTTATGTTTTCTAAATGTCAGTTTTCACTGATTTTTAATTGGGAACTTAAAAGGTTTTATTATATATATTTTTTGTAAACTGCTTTTCTTACAACCAAGCAGTATACACATGTACTTAAATAAATAAGTTAAAATTAAACTCAATCATCATCTACAGGTGGCAGATTGTGTAGTTTTGTTGGTGCTCTGGTTCCAGGGCAGGTAGGCATGGAGGGGAGGGCTGGGCCTTTTCAGCAACTTCCCCTGGGGACAGGTTGCTCAGAATGAGGAGCTGACTATGATGAAGGCAATTTGTAGGGTCTGGTGAGTCATAAGAACATAAGAAGGGTCCTGCTGGATCAGGCCAAAGGCCCATCTAATCCAACATCCTGTTCTCAGAGTGGTCAACCACTCTGAGGGAAGTCCAGATGGGCCCAACCGCAACAGCACCTTCCACAACTGTGATTCCCAGCAAATCATCTTCAGAGACCTACTGCCTCCAACACTGAAGGTAGAACATAGTCATCATGGCAAGAAGCTACTGATAGCCTCCATGATTCCATGTGGAGTCAGCTGACAATCAGAAAACTGTCTAGCAGGCACCCTTGATCCACGAGCTTTTTGCTGAAAAGCCAGAGCAAGGGTGGCACAAGAAACAAGCCACTGGTCGCTACAGGTCCTGGTTTGAGACCCACCTCTCCCTGTGCCTTACATCACTGGCTCGTTCAATGTATCTCTTCTCACAACAGGGCCAGCTGCTGATCTCAGCAAACCTGTGGGCTATGCAGTATATTTCTGTTTCTCTTGGTATAATTGACAGCTCAGCCTGGCCCTTTTCTGTCCTACTAGTCACCTTATCCACATATTACTATTCCACACCATCTTTTCATCGCGAAGCC
This sequence comes from Podarcis muralis, assembly GCF_964188315.1. NCBI lineage: Eukaryota > Metazoa > Chordata > Lepidosauria > Squamata > Lacertidae > Podarcis > Podarcis muralis. The sequence continues at coordinate 30,403,171 of NC_135673.1, forward strand.
AGTGTGTTTTTGCAATGACATTTCCCTTCAGAAATGGCAGGGAAGGAAGCCACAGACAGAAAATGAAATTGTCTGAGAAGTGTGGCGTTCTTCAGAGGGCATGTAAAAGTTGGGCCATAAATCAAGATTTGTGAACAGGGATAATTCACAGATCTTGATTTATTAGGATAAGTATTGCTGTACTATTAATAAGTATTACTCTACTATTTTATTCCATTTTCAATGACAGATTGAAATATCTCAGAATTGTTCGAATCAGTTGTACTGGTGCTGGCAACGGGGGTAAGCTAGAGCGGGCGGCAGAGGCCAGGCTGCTCTTGAGATGTCTGTGTGAGAGAAAATTGTTTTGGAAGCAGGGTAAAAGGAAGCACAATTGATTGGTGTTTTCTCTCCTATCACTTCTATATCTGACGGCCTTTGGGAGTGCCAGTCTAATATGGTGGGAATTCTTTTAAAAAATAAAATACTGTATTTTTTGCTCTATAAGACTCACTTTTTCCCTCCTAAAAAGTAAGGGAAAATGTGTGTGCGTCTTATGGAGCGAATGCAGGCTGCGCAGCTATCCCAGAAGCCAGAAGAGCAAGAGGGATCGCTGCTTTCACTGCGCAGCGATCCCTCTTGTTGTTCTGGCTTCTGAGATTCAGAATATTTTTTTCCCTTCTTTTCCTCCTCCAAAAACTAGGTGCGTCTTATGGTCTGGTGCGTCATATAGAGCGAAAAATACGGTACATAGGGTTGCCATATTTCAAAAAGTAACATGAAATCCATATTTCAAAAAGTAACATTCCATTTGGAAACCACCAAAATTGTTGAGCTTTTTAAGGGAAATTTCCCCCCAAAATAGTGATTTTAAGATGTTTCTGCTGCTTCTTCCATTTTGTCAATTTGGCAAAACTCCCCCTGATGCCATTTTCACACCTGAAAACAGGACACATCAGGAATTTTCCTGACGTATGGCAAGCCTAACTTATTGCTCCAGGGCCAAGAAACAGCAGCACTCTTCAGACATTCTTAGCCCTTATCAACTCAGCTGGTTACTGTGGTGCTCTGTGAAAGAGCTTCTCCTTCAGATTATCCTTCAGATTCTGAAATTATCCTAAGCCTGATCCACAGTACTTCAGAACAAGGCTTTTAGTGCTCCCTGGGATAGTATTCCTGTCAAGCTACTACAGGTGCATTTTCCTGAAACAATTGAAGACAATTGTTCCAACAAGCTTTCTCAGCTGGAGAAATAGGTCTCTACCATGGCTGTCTACTTGTTCTTTTTTAAAAAAATATTGGACATTATTTTCTTTGTTGTTTTTGAATTTTGCATGTTACCTTGAGGCATGTGTGTAAAAGAGGATATAATAATAATGATTATAATAATGATGAAGAAGCTGGAAAGTTATTTTTTTTAAGGAACTAGTTATATATCATATTTAACATAATCCAAAGCGGAACTAATTCCAGTTCATTTCATTCAGTTCACATTCGGTTCAAGTTCATCCAAATAATTAATGTGAATTTATTTAAGGATAATTATTAAAAATGTTGGACTGAAGTGAAAAAGGACTTAGAAATATGGTCAAATTTGAAGTTATCGTTGCTAGGTCGAATTGCTGTGATAAAAATGAATGTATTGCCAAGAATGCTGTTTCTCTTTCAAACATTGCAAATTTTGGACAAAATGGACCGTTTCAAGAAGTGGCAGAGAGATATCTCTAGATTTGTCTGGCAGGGCAAGAAGCCTCGTATAAAATTTAAGATATTAACTGATGCTAAAGAAAGAGGTGGATTTGCCCTGCCAGACCTCAAACTTTATTATGAATCAGCCGCTTTTTGTTGGCTGAGAGTGGATGCTTCTTGAAAATACTGACGTGTTGGATTTGGTTGGCATGCATATCTGTGGTATGACAAGGTTAAAGCACATAAAGCGTTTAAAAACCATATTGTTAGGAAAGCACTGTTTAATGTCTGGATAAGATACAAAGATCTGTTAGAAAATAAAACCCCGAGATGGCTGTCACCAATGGAAGCAAAGGCTCAGAAAAAACTCAATATGGAGGCCAAATGGCCGAAGTATTGGGAAATTCTGGAGCAAGAGGGAGATAAACTAAAACTGCAGAGTTTTGAAAAATTAAAAAATAGAGTGCGAGACTGGCTTCATTATTATCAAATAATGGAGGCATATAATTTGGACAAAAAATTAGGCTTCCAGGTGGAAAAATCAAAATTGGAAACAGAATTGTTAGATCCCAAAGTTAAGAATCTGTCAAGAATGTATAACTTGTTGTTGAAATGGAATACTCAGGATGAAACGGTGAAATCTGCTATGATTAAATGGGCACAAGATGTTGGACATAACATTATGATGGCTGACTGGGAACAGTTATGGACCACAGGTATGAGGTTTACGGCATGTAATGCCTTAAGAGAGAATTTAATGAAAATGATCTATAGGTGGTACATAACACCAGTCAAGCTTGCAAAAATCTACCATTTGCCTGATAACAAATGTTGGAAATGTAAGGAGACTGAAGGTACATTCCTTCCCCTTTGGTGGACATGCCCAAGGATTAAGAACTTCTGGGAGATGATTTATAATGAAATGAAAAAGGTATTTAAATATACCTTCCTGAAGAAACCAGAGGCCTTTCTCCTGGGCATGGTCAGCCAATTGGTGCTAAAGAAGGATAGAACTTTTTTTATGTATGCTACAACAGCAGCAAGAATACTCATCGCAAAGCACTGGAAGACACAAGATCTACCCACCCGGGAAGAATGGCAGATGAAGCTGATGGACTACATGGAATTGGCGGAAATGACTGGCAGAATCCGAGACCAGGGAGAAGAGTCGGTGGAAGAAGACTGGAAAAAATTCAAAGTATATTTACAGAAATACTGTAAAATTAATGAATGTTAGAAGGATGCTGGAATGAAGCTACATGGTTTTAGCAGAAATGTTATAAAGAACTAAGTAAAATGGGCCAAAGTGTAAAATTTAAGGTCAGAATGTGTTAAGATATATTATAGAACAAAAATTGAGAAAGATGGAAAGGATTTGCTGAAATAGCTAATTGAGCTAGAATACAAAAAAGGGAGGTGTGAGGAGGTCGATGAAACAAGTAAATGAAAGGTAAGGATACGGAAATATTGGATGTGTTTTTAAGTGTTTTTCTTTTTCTTATTGTTTTGCTGTATTGTTTTCTGTTTCTCTTTTTATTTTTGATGTATTGTAACTTTTTATTGTCTTCCCCCCTTTTTTGTAACTATTAAACTTCTAATAAATATCATTTAAAAAAACACACAAGTTAATCCAAATAATTATTGGCAAATGAGAATGTTATGAGCTGCTGTGCTGAAGTATAAAATATACTTAAGAAGACTTAAATATCAACACTGAGAGTGGAATGAGAATTGTTTAATTTATTTGTCCCAGCCATTATGATATTAGCTTAAAGACTCAAAGACTCTAAAGAGTAAACAAAAAAACACATGTAAGAGAATGAACTTGAAGATGAACCAGAAATCATTCAAAGTTCTACCCACCAAACAAACTTAATTCATGTTCAGTTTACTTGGGAACTGCTTTCATGTGAATCAGAGATTCTTGAACCAAGTCAATACAATTTGTTGAGCCATACTAGTTCATTCCAAGCCAGGGGTGCGAACTTGGATACAATATTGGGAGAGGGAGTTATTCCCTGCCCTGCATAATTGACCACAAGATGGGTACATGCACACCATTTGAATGGCCATGCCCATCAAAAAAAATTTTTTGGGGGGTGAAGGGACCTTGGCCCTTAGGAATTGGCTCCTACGTTCCAAACACTAGTTCTACCCACATTATTGCCATGACGCAAGGGGAAGAGCATGATTTGTGGGCCCCACCCTTCCCTCACAGCCCCATTGCCACTCCCACAGCCCTTCACACATTGGGGGCTGAACTTCTGCAATAGGAAGTCTGCTTTACTTGTTTAGGTTCTATTTTGATGTGAGTATTGACCTCGGCAAAGGTGAGGCTAGGGTACCCTGAACAGCTTTGTGAAGCATTTAGACTAAACACCGCAGAGCTCAGACACCGCTTCAGCAACAGTTCCTCTCTGTCTCAGTAGGGGGCAGCCTTCTCCACCAGCTTCTTTTGTCCTACAGAGAAGGAGAGATTCTGGCTGTGCTGGTGCTTCTAAGATGGACTCCTCTGAGCCCATCTATTCCAGCTATAAAAACAGTTAAACACTTTGATTCTTAATTCAACATGATTTACATACCACGTGATTGCCAAAGAAGCCCACCCCAAAACCCAATGACCACCCTCTAAGTGGTTTACAGAAATATAAAATAAAATACTAAATGTATTAATAAAAAAAAAACAGTTGATACTGATATTTAAAATTTCAAAAAGTGATAAAACACATGTAACTTCTGCATGTCCACATTGCTTTGCCGAAAAATATTTTAAGCATATTTTTTATGGATACTGTTTTTATTGATGATTTTAATATTTCTGGTAAGCCGTTTTATTACGATCAAGTGGTATATAAATGTTGTTAAATAAAAACAAAATAAATATGTAAAAACAATTTCAAATCCAATCCAGATTCACATACAGATTTTAGTTTAAAAGGCTTGTTGAAAATGAAAGCACCTAAAAAGACAACAGAGATGGTGCCCATCTGATACGGAAAGGGAGGGAGCAGGTGCAGCAACTCTAAAGCCCTGATTCCTACCTCATATGGAATGGATCTCCTGAAAGGGTGGTATCTGTGGGATGCCCTCTCTTGGAGCGATGAATTTGGGGATACAGTATCGGCAAACTAGCAAGCACTGAACTAGTTAGTGCATGAAGGGGTAAAAGATCACAGAGTTGTATTGCTAGATAGACTCAGCTAGGTTACACCCCCTCTCAGGGAGGAAGTGAAGCTTACTTCTTTTCTCTTTGACTGTCTCTTGCTCTCCATCCTGTAATCCACCAAGCAGAACATATGTAAGCTTTCTCCCAAGCTTACAGCATTTGTTTGGAACTATATTCTGCACTTTCTACCCCACAGTATTTTGCTTGTGTTATGCTGGCTGCTCCATGGAACAATGCGTGACTGAGACCTTGAATCTGTAAGTAAAGCCTTTTGAACTTACTTAACAGTGTGCAATCTGCTCATTGCAAGAGGGGTAAAAAGAGGTCAACTGTTGTGTGCAGCTGAATGGGATAAGACAGATCTAACAACCTATAGTCCTAGTGCTTCGCTGTGCTGCATATTTTTGTGCATTTAATACTCTGTCTGGAACTGTCTGTGTGCAAGTCCTTCAATTTGAATCCAGGCACCCAGTTGTTTCCCTTTGTTTTTCACCCACACATGTGGGTCCGCAGGATTCATATATTTAATTCCCCACAGTTTTGGTACTGCCTAACTCTGTGGCAAATATAGAGAGGAAGATAGGAAGATATATTTCTGATGCATACTTCATATGAAGCAAACATTTTCAAAACACACCAGTCCATCTTGTTAAGTGTAGAGTGGGGTATATGGCTAATGTATAATTTATGACAACTGTGGTGTGAAATGTGTAAAGCTACAGATTTTAAGTTGTGGAACTCCGTATTCTTATTCTTCTTGCACTGTTGTGCCTAGGAATAAAAACTATGAGGCATCAACTGCGTGTCAGCAGAAGGCAGCTCATAAAATGCCAGCCCTTGAAAAGAAAACCTTTTGCTTAGAAAATTCTAACACAAGGAAGGGGGTTGAAGGAGAAAAGCTGAGAATTTGTTAATCTGAAAAAGTTATGAAACTGCTAAAAAGCTCCTTCAGAAAACGCACCATAAATATCATCATACAATTAAAAAAGGTTTAAGGTGATCCATAAAGTTGAGTGAATTGATGTCTCTCATATGCAGTATTTTAACTTAGGCTTCAAGAGAGAAACCATAAACAAAAAGCTATAAAGGCATCAGAAGAAATGGGTCCTTGCAAGCTCAGATTCTTGGGAAGAAGCTTACGTTAGAGCCAGAACAGTAGATTTTGTACTGACGTGTGGGTATGCGGGTTGAAAATACTTGTCCCTTGTATGCATGGTGCATGAACACCTTTGCTTTTCCTGTGGAAAATGCAAGTGCCACCAGCACAGGACTTTGGGCACCGCTCAACAAAATGCACAGGAGGACTAAAAAAAGGTGATGTGATACACACTACCATTTAAGGAAGACCATTAATTCCAGAGTCTTACATTGCCTTTCTGTATCACTGCACAGGAGTTTGGTCCTTTGCCAGGGACTGCTTCTGCATATTTCTCTACAAAAAAGCGGTTGTTTAAATGAGCATAGGTCATTCACAGCAGACTGCAAGCACAGGGATTTTGTGCTCAAGTTTGCCTAACATGCTTCCATTCCACGGTCTTCTACTTATTCTTTGTAAATCTCAGATCGGGCAGCAGTCTAATACCAACTTCCCTGGGGATAAGCCCCAATGAAAGCAATGGGAACATCTTGCTGGCACCCAACAGCTGCCCCTCCTCTTGACCATGTAGGACCTCCCTAACTATCTACATCAGCCTTTGCTAACCTGGTGCTGTCCAGATGTTTTGGACAGCAACTCCTATCAGCCCAAGCAAGCACAGTGCTGGCTGGGGCTGATGGGAGTTGTACTCTAAAATGTCTGGAGCGCACCAAGTTGGAAAAGGCTGCTCTGCATTTTTGTTAGAAGCAGCTGTGTGTGGAGATGAAGGAGACCCACTTTGGATCAGGACTGTGTATTGGGGGGAAAGTTTGTTAAGGATGCTGAAAGGCATTAAGGCAACCCTGTATTGGGAATTTTTTAATGTCTAATGTTTTAATGTCTAATGTTTTACCATTTTTTATGTGCTGTAAGCCACCCAGAGTGGTGGGATATAAATGATAACGTTATTGTTGTTATGAGACCCATAGTAAACCACAGTCCCCTCGATTCTGTGGGGGAGGCCGTTACTGTTAAAGTGGCATAAGGTTGCATTAAATGTATGGTTGTTGATGTGAGTCTAGACCAGTACATGGCTCCCCCCAAATATTCCTGGGAACAATAATTTGTTAATGGTGCTGGGAACTGTAGTTCAGCGAGGAGTAAATTCTAGCTCCAGGATTCTTTGGGGAAATCCATGTGCATTAAATGCATGGTATAGGTGCGATCGGGACGCGGGTGGCGCTGTGGGTTAAACCACAGAGCCTAGGACTTGCCAATTGGAAGGTCGGAGGTTTGAATCCCCGTGATGGGTGAGCTCCCGTTGCTTGGTTCCTGCTCCTGCCAACCTAGCAGTTCGAAAGCACGTCAAAGTGCAAGTAGATAAATAGGTACTGCTCCGGCGGGAAGGTAAACGGTGTTTCTGTGCGCTGCTCTGGTTCGCCAGAAGCGGCTTAGTTATGCTGGCCACATGACCTGGAAGCTGTACGCCGGCTCCCTCAGCCAATAAAGCGAGATGAGCACCGCAACCCCAGAGTCGGCCATGACTGGACCTAATGGTCAGGGGTCCCCTTACCTTTAGAGGTGTGATCACAGACAACGATATTATATGGTCACTGTTGTTCCTGACTTTAAAAAAGAAATGTTTCACATAACAGTTAGTGAAATGTGAATGAGTGGCTCAAGAAATGCATCTTCTCTATTGAAATTACCATCTTGTGCATGCTTACTTAAGAGCATGTCCCACTGAGCTCTGTGAAGCTGACTTCTGATTTGAAGTGCATGAGATTTATCTGATAGGATTTTTTTTTCTTCCTGTGCAAAGTGTTTGTACTTTGACACAACTGCTGAGACTTCCTTACTGCAGAAGTTAGATTTTTCAAGGCATGCTTTCAAAAGAGAGGGAGAGGGAGAGGGAGAGGGAGAGGGAGAGAGAGAGAGAGAGAGAGAGAGAGAGAGAGAGAGAAGAAGGGGAAAGATTGCTTAAAATGGGCACAATCCTATTAAACAAGTGAAATCTTAATTTGTATTTGTATGAAATCAAATGGAGTGAATTATTTGGAGATGATTATAATTGTCATTGTCATCAACATAATCATCATCATTATTTTTTTTTGTAAGTCTAAGTGGCTGATGCAAGATGAATTATTTTAAAATATATATTCCCCCCACATGCCATTGTGATTCTCTCTTGTGGCAATGTGCTTGAAGCTGGTACTTGCTTTCTTCAGCCCCTGAACTTTTCACAATGTAGCTGTCATCTTTTAACAAGCATTTAAAAGGAAAGAGTCTAAGAATGGAAACTATGGTGTTGTTTGTAATTTTTAAAATATTTCCCCATTTTTTAAAAAAATACACTTCATAGCTTCAATTCTGCACAGTTGGGAAACAACAATGTAGAAGTAGGACCTGCAACAAAATGTTTAAGTATCATAGAATCACAGAATTGTAGAAATGGAGGGGACAACAAAGGTCTTCTAGTCCACCCCTCTGCGATGCAGGAATCTTTTTGTCCAGTGTGGGGCTCAAGCCTACAACCCTGAGATTGAGAGTCTCATGATTTGTTGTCTGGAGTTCCAGTCAGCCATGCCCCTTTTAAGGATACTCCATTTCATTCCTTCTCCTTGCACCCAACAGGCAGTTAGTATTCTGCGGCCTCTGGGCATGCTCAGTCCCAAATGCTGCAAACTTTCTTCATAGGGGACTTGCTCCATCCCCTTGACATTTCGATTGCCCTTTTCCCATGAAACTTTTTCGACTATATAATATCCTTTATGAGTTCAGGCTACTTCGGAGTAAATGAAAACAGAATGTGACAAAGAATACCCCTTTTCTATATGTAACAAGAGTGGTTATAGTAGGTGCAGAAGCGTTCAGGTACCATCAGGAACTGATCGCAGAACACCGCTGAAATAATACTTTCCCGGTCTGTCTACAAAGATTATAGCAGAAGGAATCTCTGGACTCCCACATATTGTTGGACTTCAACTCCCATCCACTGCACTAAGCATAACCAATGGCCAGGGGTGATGGGACTTGTAGTCCAATGACCAGAGTGTTGTTTCCCATCCTCTTTGCGTGTTTGCCTTACCACTATGGAGAGGAAAGCAAGCAAGGCGTTTTCTTGCCGCTAGGTGGCAGTGCTTTCGGGTCAGGGGCTGCACGAAATCTAATGGCAGATACAGACAACACGAATTGGGGATTGTATTATGTTTGGCTATCTTGCAAGGGGAGAGAGAGGGGGAAATAGGATGAAAAATGTCTTAGAGAATACCTAACAGTTTTCTGATCGGAAACATTTGCCTCCAGAAATAGAGATATGCACCATTCTTCTTTCTTTCTTCTTCTTGGATGATCACTCACAGCCGAGTAAGATTGTCTTCCGTAAACACGGTTTTAACAATGAGTCTGTAAGTGACTGTGGAGGCCAATTCTGGATCCACACGTCCTTCCACAGTGGGGACATTGGTTTCCAGGCAGGAGTTGATCACGGTGTGGATTTGCCAAGCGTGCCTTCCTCTTAGCACATGGGATCAGGTGTTAAACAGGGTTGTGTTATTGCCCCAACTCTATTCATTATTATGCACCATATATTTAAAACACCCTCTAATAATCCTGGAAACTGTAGTTTGTTAAGAGTGCTGGAAACTGTAGTTCTGTAAGAAGTAAGAAGTACAATTCACAGTATTCTTTGTGGGGAGGGGTGGGGGGGTGTATTAAATGTATGAGGTGTATGCAGTCTCAGCTTCATGTATGGGGATATCATGAAATGATGAAAACTTGTTGCTCCTTATACCCTTTTAAAAAATGACACCCATCCATAAATCTGACATTTACAGAAAAGTTATCAGGATATGTTATATATTATGTTTTTTGCTTTGCTTTTCATATGAGATGGTGGTGATGATACACCAAGAACTGCCTTTCCCCACATGAACCAACCCAAAACCTACCCTCATCAACTGTGTCCCTTATCGTGTGCCCAAATGGAAAATATTACAGGACTCGATGACCCTTGGGGTCCCTTCCAGATCTACAGTTTCTGATTCTATAAACTTTTGCTCTGGAGCAATAATGTTTGGAACATTGCTGTTCTGGAAAAAGTTACACTCCATCTTTGAACATTGCAAGGCACAACTACACTGTGTACTTTTTAGGCTGGATACTTGCGGGATTTTAACCTTGAGTTCAAATGAACACCAACAGCAGCAACTTAACACTGGCTCCTTGTGAGATCTGGAACTCTTGAGTTAACTTTATTGGTTTTGGGTTTTTGCCACAGAATAAGATATATGATTTGTGCTGTTCTTTATCCCCATGGTTCCTTATCATTTTTGCTTTATCTGTCTTTGTAATGCTGTTTATTTTCTTAAAGAGAAAAAAAAATAGAAAAAGAGCATACCAGTGCAAAATATATTTTAAAATCTGATTGCACCCGAGTCAACTAGGACAGAGAAGCACGGCTGCACTCGCCTTTGACAATCTAAAACCCTTCCTTGTTCAGTTCCCCACACCCTCTATCAGTAATTGGCACACAGAATTACTTTGGGGAGCAGAGAACAGAAGCAGCGAAAAGCCCTGAAAGCCCTGAATCATGTCCCAACCTCAACATTGCATCCTCTGCTGCATTACTTATTGATGGCATTTTTAGCACACTTTTCCTGCAAGGAACCCATGGCAAGGCACATTGCCCTGTTCCTCCACCCAGCCCTGTGTACAGCTTGCCTGAGGCTCAGGATGGGAGTCTTGTTAGAATAAAGTAGTAAACTCTTATAAAAAAAAAGCAGCCAGCCCCTGGAGGCCCCCCACCCCATCTCAGCCAGCTTAGCTCTCTGAGGCCCGGGGCAAGTGCACCTGGCTGCCCCCCTCCATGCTCACAACCACTCTGTTCAGAAGGTTAGGCTGCGACAGTGGCTGGACCTACATCTGGAGTTGTTGCAGCAAGAAATGGGAACCATCTTTTCTGTATGTGGCAGGCTGCTGTTACTGAGGCCTGGAACATCTTCTCAAGGTCCGGACCAGCCACCCCAGCTGGTGACTGGCCCTCCAGGACAGGATGTGCTCTAAAAGCCTTGTTCTTTGGGCTGGACCTTTGCCTGAGCAACAGTGGATCTTCTTGGCTGTGGTGTGCCCCTCAGCTCTGATGCACCTCTGACAAGCTGCTTAGGTTTCAGCCCTAACACCATAAGTGGTTTCAAACAGCGTGCTTCCACTAGCACAAGGGCTTTGAGTTGTGCCACAGAACTCCCTTTTCCTTATTCTCTGCCCCCCTCCCAACCCTTTGGAGCAGATCTGGGGAAGACGCAGTGGATGGGGAGCAGGAGTGAAAGCATCTGCCAAGAACATTTTCATTAATCAAGAACGCAAGTCGGAGGTTCGAAGACGATCAGATACTGTCATAATTCTGTCCATAAATTATGCTGACTGGTGATCTGGTGCCATTACTCCCATGACCTGCTGGGCAGCTTCTGGAAAACCAAAGTCTTTGGGCTCCAGGGGAGTATGGTTGCAAAGTTGAAACTTAAAGGCATTGACAGGACACCACCAGGATTGGAGCCTGTGGCATAATTTGACTCAACACGGGAAAGCTCACCTGGCCAGGACAAGGAAAGATTGATAGCTCTTGATTCTGTTGATGGGGGGTGGGTGGGTGCATGGCCGTTCTTAGTTGGTGGAGCAATATGTCTGGTCAATTCCGATAATGCCAACTAGTTATGCCATTCCTGAGCAGTTGGAGCCCAACTTCTTAGGAGCATAAATGGCCACTCAAGAATGAGTGATCACAGGTGCAATAACAGATAGATGGCCATCTGTCACAGATGCTTTCATTTAGGTCCCTGCATTGCAGGAGGTTGGACTAAATGACCCCCAGGTTCCCTTCTAACTGTATGGTTCTACGATTCTGTGATTTTATGATTCTGTTGCACAAACAGAAATCCTAGCACTAGCAAAAACACTTTGTTGATGCCATGAGCAACAGTGATGTAGTGGGGCAGGATTATGGAGAAGGATTGCAGCATTGCCACTTTGTCTATGGCAGGAGTGGTGCTGTCATCAACTGGAGGTTTTTTTTGCCAATATTTTGATCTTGAAGGACGGCATACGGTAGGTTTGCTCAGCAGGCTAGACTCAGACAGTGACTGGCCCAAAGTCAGATAGTGGCATGCCAGGGATGTGAACGTAGGTCTCTACAGCCAAAGTCTGCTAGGCTAAGTAATGATGATGATTATAAAATGTATTACTACTACTACTACTACTACTACTGCTACTACTGCTACTACAATTTATACCACCCTTTATCAAAAGACCTCAGGGCAGTGCACAACATTAAAAACACTGCTTGCCAAATTGTAATTTTATTATGGTTGTGTGATCCTAATAGACTGGCCACTATGCTACGTTTGTGTATTTGAGAGAGAGAGAGAGAAAGAGAGAGAGAGAGAGAGAGAGAAATTTGCAATAGATTTTAACTGTTTTTGTATATGTAACTGCTTTGTATATGTTACTATATTGTAAATCACCTCAGGATGCCTCATGGAAAGTGATTAGTAATACAGTGATACCTTGGGCTAAGAACATAATTCATTCCGGATGTTCGTTCTTAAACTGAACTTTTCTTAACCTGAAGCACCACTTTAGCTAATGTGGCCTCCCACTGCTGCCACGTGATTTCTGTTCTCATCCTGAAGCAAAGTTCTTAACCTGAGGTACTATTTCTGGGTTAGCAGAGTCTGTAACCCGAGGTACCACTGTACATTATTATTATTATTATTATTATTATTATTATTATTATTATACATCCTACCTTTCAGATCCTAATCGAACACTCTAGCTACTACAGGGTCAACACAATGACTGCATTTTTGGATTCCCCTTGGGTGTGTGACTAGGGACTCTGCTTGGGGGCATGGCTAGGTGTGTATAAGGGGAAGCTGTCATACTGAGTGCCTGCACTTCAGACTTTTGAACGACATCGCTGGTGAATAAGGATTCAAATCCAGCTCACCCCAGTCGTAGTTCAACACTCTAACCACCATAGCACACTATCTCTTGTGACAGTGGATGTCAGCATGTAGCTTTTAGCTCTGAGAAGTGCACCCCAGGAACTTTTGCAACACTGCGGTGAATGTTGGTGCTCAAAATGTCATGTGTTGGTTGCCTCTATACACTTGCATGGAATGCAAATCCAACCCCCCCCCCCCACCTTAGCATTCTCCCCACCCCTCCCTTAACATCAACAGAGCTGTCAATCACAAAAGAGCATACCTAACACTTAATAAGGAATGCCACATCTTAGAGACATTAGAAACAGATGTCACTGCATTACTTCACTGCTGATGTATGTAATAGAAATGACACTCTAATTAATTTAATGCAGTATAAAAGGACTGATTATTTATCATGGCTGACAATAAAATTAAGAAAACATTCAATTACAATCAAGAGTAATTCATTATTTATTGATTTTGCATTATGCACATATTAATACAATGCATTTAATTACACAGGAGACGGTATCATTTCTCTATTGACAATCAACCCTTTGAGTCAATTTCATTCCCCACCCCCCAATTTAATTTCAATAGGGAGTTTTAGGATATACTTCTAGCAGTACCAACCTGTGGAATACCAACCTGGTGCCCTCCATATGTTTTAGACTACAACTCCCATCATCCCCAGCCAGCAGATAGGTTGGTGAGGCCAACCGTAAGTATCCCTGTGTGTGGACAGTTAAGTATGTATGCTTGTGTGTGCACATCTCAATGTAGTAGCCTCAGATCTGCATCTTAGCATTGCTAGAGACTGCTGCACGTTCTGAATCTATCACTGTATGGTGCTCATCAGACATAGGGATGGGTTGATCTGTCAGTTTTATTTTTTGCTTAGCTTCTCATCTTTCCACTCTTTGGTTCAGTTTCCCACATTTCTCAGTGAGTTTGTATTTTAAGAAAAAGGGTCTCACAAAAATTCTTCAGTATTTTAATGTGCATTTTGTGTATGTGTTTGCAAACAAATTTGCTGAATATGTATTTTTTTGTATCGCTGGCTGCATACACACTAACAGCTTAAAATGCAGTGAGGTTTCAATTTGCACATTGCTGTAGACACCAGGGTGGGGGTGGGGGGTAGGGATGTCTTCATCCAATGAACACTACCTGTATCCACACACCTTCAGTGCCCAGAACTCCTTTTAATGAAGCTGTCATCTGCACATGTGCAATGGCTGTCTCAGAGGTACACACATCAGCCTTACTGGGAACTGAACGTGGCTTATGTCTTTAAACTGGATGGAAGCCAATTTGAGGGAAAATTAGGCAAAACAACTGTATTGTGCAAGAAACTACAGAATATTTATGGATTTTGACTAACATCACATGTATACAATGATGTGTGCTTTTTAATGCACACTTTCTCATAATGTATGCATTTTTGTACATTGGGGTGGGGTTGGAGGACTGTGTTGCAAAATTTGGAGAAGTGTGGATTTTGAAAGACAGCTGTGTTTTGGTTCATCTATTGTTTCAGTATGAACAACCTAGAGAGGAATTGAACCAAATTTCTCCCCTGCCCTTAGTCTGTTGGGGTAGATTCTGGAGACATGGTCATAGGTAGAGGTCAGACACCATATCAGGTAAACAGAGCTTAAGGGCCATGTTCTGGCTAGTTTTGTTCGAAGCTGCCTACGAGGGGTTTGTTCTTAAAAGCAGCACATAAATTCTTTAAATTAGTAACTCTGGAGATTCCTACTGCACATACATACATGCTATCAATATTTGTGAACCTGATGCCCTCCAGATGTTGTTGGACTACAACTCCCACCAGTCCCAACCAGTGTGTGCTGGGTGGGCGCTGATGTGAGTTGTAGTCCAACAACATCTTGAGGGTATCAGGTCAGCGAAGGCTGTTTGGAATACACAAAAACATTTCTCCCAAATGGGTTGAGGAGAGTGCTTTTACTAGGGACAACTACTTTGGGACATTTCATGGTAAAAAGGCAGCAGTTGGAAGGTACGAGTACAGTGGTACCTCAGGTTACAGATGCTGCAGGTTACAGACTCCGCTAACCCAGAAATAGTACCTCGGGTTAAGAACTTTGCTCAGGATGAGAACAGAAATTGTGCGGCAGTGGCGCGGCAGCAGTGGAAGGCCCCATTAGCTAAGGTGGTACCTCAGGTTAAGAACAGTTTCAGGTTAAGAACTGACCTCCAGAATTAAGTTCTTAACCAGAGGTACCACTGTATTGGGGTCCCAGAAGTTTGCAGTCTCACAAATCCCTCCCCAACACAACTATTCTGTCTGCTATAAAACAAAATCCCAATTACTTGCTCTTTTTGTAGCATGGATGCTGTCAATCCATTTTTAAAAATTATTTGTACTGAAAAGTGCTCCGATATTCCCCCCGATTGCCAATATGAAGCGGAGAGGTTAAAAGTTAGTTTTCGAAAGCTCAAATGGGGAGATATATTAGATTAAGAACTATCAATTGTGATGTGAGGCTGCTGGGCCTCCATTTTGGTGGGAGCCTAAATAAGCTGCCAGACCCAGGAGGCTGCTGTTGAAAAGGGTGCCTTCAGTTCACAGCAGGAGTGGCCAGACTTCAGAACTGCTGAATCTCTCTCTCTCTCTCTCTCTCTCTCTCTCTCTCTCTCTCTCTCTCTGTGTGTGTGTGTGTGTGTGTGTATGAACCTCCAGACCTACCATGCAAAAACTCCCATATTTAATCACTGGCATTTGTAGGTAGAAAGACCCATCTGAAACCCTAAGAGCTACTGTGAATCAGTGTGGACTAGAGGTGTGGTGGGAGAACTCTGGCTTGCATGCCTAATTAAGCCTGATAAGCCACTGTGAGAACAGGATGCTGCACTAGATGGGCCACTGATCTGAACTTGTGGCACCCCAAGATGCTGTTAGATTCCACCTCTCTTTAGGCCCAGCCAGCATGACCAATGGTCAGGGATGATGGGAGCTGTAGTCCAACAACATCAGGGATGATGGGAGCTGTAGTCCAACAACATCAGGAGAACCACAAGTTCCCCTTCCCCTGAATTCTATATTGTGATAGGTAGGTCTGGGTACAGGTTTGAGGAGCCCCTGAACAATGTGCCCCCTTCTCCATCAGTGAGCGCTGACAGACTTACCTGGTGGCAATGGGGCAGCAGTATTTTTAACCAACATTTTCACTTCTCTCAAGAGTCCAAAGTGATGCATAATCTGGGGGAATTAAGATGGCACCTGGAGCCAGGGGCCCAATCCTTTTTATTGTGCATTCATGATGATTTGTGCCCATGATCATGACTGCAACTGGAGCGGTTGTACACGATCCTGCTTTCAACACTGTTCATGCTTTCAGGGCAGGAACATTTCAGGGTTCATGGCAGACCTATAGCTTCATTTCCAACTGGTGCATTTCTGCTGAAATCCTGTAACTTTTCATACGGCAGATGTTCCAGGTGTATGTCCTTTTTTTTGCTGGTGCAAGAGTGTCCCTCCAGGTGACAATAATGCAATAACATTGGGGAAGCATCGCAGGGCAACTAACAAAGCAGAATGAGGTGTGGATGGTCCAGTATAAACCCACCAGAAATGCACTCTTATTGTGTCCTTGTAAAGGACAGCAAACCATGATCTCTGATTGCTTGGCTCATCCTTACCTGTCAACACAGTCAATACACGAAAGAGTCAGAGTATTTTTAAAGCTGCCAATATATTAAAACTGGGTCATATGTTGGAGCATCTTTGTTTTACCCTGAGAAATTATGGGAAATAATCCTGCAGACTAATGTAGTCAGCTCTTCCATGCTCAGGTGAGCTGGGCCATCGCCTGGTATTAATTCACAAACCTTGAGCCTTTCCTTAGAGTAAGTGCAGTTCCCTTCTCCATGGATAGTCGCTTCTCAAGGGTACTGTTTTTTACTACAGCCTTTATGATTTTATATTGCTGCATGCCACTCTAACATGCAGGGTGGGAGGGAGTTGGGGGGGGGGTGATGCGCAAGACTTCATCTGGCCTTGCAAAAACTCAGCCTTATTTAGAAATATATTTAGCCTATGGAAGGCATTACAGTCCAAAGCTGGGGAGGGGGGTAAATCCCAGAGAGTGGAATTTGATAGTCTCATTAATCTGCAAGCAAAAATTCCTTGAAAGGGAGGAAAGGAAGGAAAACAACAACAATGCAAAACCTATAAATCAGATTTATATTTCCTGCTCAAAGACCTTTGCATGTTTTTGTTTTTGTTGTTTGCAGCTGAAGATACAAACCTTAAAAGTGGATGGAACATAAGAAGAGGGACAAAATCCTTTGGCTGGCCAGGAATTCTTCGGAATGTTTGAACTCACTATCTCTCAGCTTTTGTTCTCTCTCTTTCTCTCTTGGGAAATGGGGGTGTCACAATGACCTCCCTTGGTGTGTTATTGTGAAGATGAATGATAGAATGGCTGCAATGTAGCTTTGGAATCCTAAACCCAGGGGTACATTGCACTGAAGGTGGGAGGTCTAGTAGGTGCAAGGGCAGAGTAATCTTAAAAGGGGCTAGGGAGGAACAGGAGTAGCAGGATCTGACAGTTTCAGTTTTATCCATTTCTCATTTTACATTCTGTTCTCCACATTTCTGCAGCAATTACTATTACTATATTATTAAAACCCTTATGAAAACTCATTAGCATTTTTAGTGCTGATTCCTCCCTAAAAACACATTTTTGTATGCTGTTCTCCCTAATGTACACTTTTTGCAAGCAATTTCCCAAAACATAATGCATTTGGAGTGTTATTTTCACTAGTATCTTCATTTTTATGCACACTTTCCCCAAATATGTGCATTTTGGGTAAAAGTTGGTTGATTGGAAATCTGCATTGCTACATTTATATAAGTTTGGATTTTGGTTCACATACTGTTTTGGAAACTGTGAATTTGAAAGATTTGCTTGTATATGAGTACTGTATCAAATTTCTGCCCCATTCCTTCCTTCATAGAGTGGTAAATTCACCAGTGCACCCGCACTCCTGCTGTTTCCTGAACTACAACTCCCATCTGCTTCACGCAGTTAACACAGCAAATGCTATACAGGGATAATGGGAGTTGTAGTTCAGCAACATCTGGAGGGACAAAGATTCCCTTCATCTGAGCTAAACAAAGAGTTCTAGTGAACTAAAAAATATTGCTAATGATTTGGCAATATTTCGGTTGGTCTTAATAAATGTAGTTTGATAGTGTGGTTTTGGGATTAACATAATGAAAAAAAAGTCCAACCTATTTACTTACAGCACAATCTTGCTCATGTTTACTCAAATGCAAGTCCTGGTTCCAGGGTATGGTTTGAGGCTACTACCTTAATAAAGCCAAGTAAGTCTGGGTCTGGTCAGGATGGGAGACCACTAGTGAACCACATCTTCTGGATGGTTCAGTTGGCTAGGGCATCGTACGGATAACGCCCAGGCTGCAGGTTTGATCCCTATATGGAACTGCATATTCATGCATTGCGGGGGCGGGGGTGGACTAGATGATTCTCAGGGTCCCTTCTAACTCTATGATTCTATGTATGTATGTAGGCTTGGGTGGTAGGTAATAAATAATAAATAAATGTAATAATAAATGCAATAAATGTATAGGTGTATACAGTATACATATTGTGTTCGAGGGTGCTTTGTCCCCGGTAAACGTGGCACAGGATTTCAGAATTGTAGCAGTTGTGCGCTGAGTGAGTACTCAGAAAGTTAACTCCTAGGTTAAGCGTGCACGAGGCGGCAGCTCTCCGTATCTCGCATCTCTCAGTCGGATGCCCACTGAGCGAGATCCTCGGCGGGGGGTCGCCCTCGCAGGATCAGGCTGCAGCTGTTGCGCACTTGGCTCAGAAATCCAGTTGAAAATTCAAGCGCGCTCGCGGCTTTATTTCCCAGTCACCTGTGCCTTTGGTCGGGGGAGCGCGCAAACTTCCCCGCCACCACACCTCAAGTTTTAACTTTCTTTCCTGCCCCCCCCCCGCCCCATCTCTCGCCGCGGTTTTCTCTTTCTCTAAGTCATAAAAGGTTTACCCTCGCCCCACCTCACTCCCGCAGCTAGAACGCTCAGCCCTTTTCCAAAAAAACGCAACCTCGGGTCGCAAACTCTCTTCCACTTTCCCTTTCCCTCCTCCCGCAGCTGGGTGGGAACGGTACCCTCCTCTTGATGCGTCCCGGCGCTCCATTCACAGGTACCCAACGCTCGGGGGCAAGGGAGAGAGGGCCCCGCCCCGCCCCGCCTCGCCTCCCTCTCCACCCTTAGCCAGTGGCTGGCGGCCAGGCTGAGACCCCGACGCGTCGCATTGGCCGCCGGCCGCTGCCGCTCCGCGCTCCTCCTCCGCCCCTTCGCTGGGAAGTGGGAGGCGACTCCGCGAGCGGCTGGGTCGTGGGAGTGCGCGCGGGGTGTTTTTTCCCTCCCCTCTCCCCCACTTCTTCCCCTTTCTCTCCTCTCTCGCTCCGCGTCTCCGTCTCCTCCGTTTCCCCGAGTGTTGCAAACAGTTTCGGGTGGAAAAGTGGAGCCGGCAAGGTTGGATACTGTAGCTGCCGGCGCCGCTGCCGCCGCCGCCGATGATCCAGGCGCCCGGGGCGGAGTAGAAAGCATGGCCGTGTCTTCTCCCCCGATTATCCCGGCAACTTCGAGCGGCGGCGGCGGCAGCGGGGGCAGCGGCGGCACCGGCAGCGCCAGCACCGCCGCTAGCGCTGGGGGCTTGTTCCGGGCGGACGCGCTCTATCCCTCCAGCCCGTCGGAGTCCCCGCGCCTGACGAGCAGCCTCATCCACAGCTTCATCGCCAGCACCGCCAACGCCGCCACTGGCGTGCCGGGCAGCGGAGCTGGAGCAGGAGGTGGTGGCGGCGGCGGCGGCGGCGGGAACGAGTGCAAGATGGTCGACCTGCACGGGGTGAAGGTGGCTTCATTCCTGGTGGACGGGCAGGAGCTGATTTGCCTGCCGCAGGTCTTCGACCTCTTCCTCAAGCACCTGGTCGGAGGGCTGCACACCGTCTACACCAAACTCAAGAGGCTGGACATCGCGCCCGTGGTGTGCACCGTGGAGCAAGTGCGTATCCTGCGCGGGCTGGGCGCCATCCAGCCCGGCGTCAACCGCTGCAAACTCATCACGCGGAAGGACTTCGAAACTTTGTACAACGACTGCACCAATGCCAGGTGAGAGAGAGAGAAAGAGCGCGTGCGTGCGTGCGTGGGTTTGTGCCTGTGAGGGGTGTATTTTTTTGGGGGGGGGGGCGACATAGGATATGGCGGTTCAGGCCTCCCCCTCCACCGGGGTCCCGACCGTAGTGAGGAGCAGAGAGGTCCGAGTCCCTCCTGCCGCGGCTCCCTTCCCTGCAAAAACCGGGTCCGTTTGAGGGAAGCGCCCCTTTCCGTGTATGAGTAGGACATCGAAAGTATCCCAAGTGCTTAGCTCGTTGTCTTCCTGAAGCTGAATGGATGTTGCGTGCTTCTTTTTCTTTTTAAAATCACCCGCTTTTTTATTTGGGAACAAATCCCGTTAGGTTTCTGTGATGCTTCCTTTAAAAAGTAGGGTACGCTGCCCCCCCCCCTTGCATCAGATCACAGTTCTGTATAAATCCGACATCCATCTAATTGCAAAGTCCTAGGGCAGGTCAAGAAGAGAATTGTGTTTTGAATATCCCACGTGTGCGCAAAAAAGTTTTAAGCCCTGTCCAATTTGCTTGTAACAGGAAAATGAGGGAGTAAGGAACCACTGATGTGAGAGATGCAAACAGGTCTTTGTGAAGTGCAACTTGCTTGGGTTTTGATTAAGAAAGAAAAAAGTTTATTTGGAAGGGAATGAGGGAGTTATTTTAAAACGCTTTGGAAGGGACTTGCCTGAGGAGTTGCAATTAAAATCAGTGGGCCGGGGGTGGAGGGTGGGTTGGAACCTTAAGCAAACTTCTGAAAGTTTAACCACATTGTAAGTGATAGGAGTTGGTAGGGAAGCATGTGCTCCTCATCACTGATGATTTGGGGTAGATTTGAGCAGACCTACTTGGACATTAGGCTCACAGAAATCCTAAGTGGGGCTTGTTTGCGTGGAAGCGAACAAGCTGCAGCTGTAAGCAAACTTATTTAGGAGTGAATTAGGTTGCAACTGTAGACAATCTTAGTCAGGAGTACTGCTTATCAAAATTGGTCAGATTTGACCCAGTACATCTAATGCTTAGTAGGTGTTCAGACAAATGCATTTATCACAGGTGCCCCGTGCTGGGTGCTGTTATCTTACCTGCAACTGAGTGGGAAACACTGGGATGTATGGCCAATTCACACATTATGTTGGACACTGGTTCTGTGGGTAGTATCCTAGTACCTGTATATAAATGACGGGTTTTATATTTGCCTGGTGATCAATATTACGCACTTTGGTAGGAAAATTCTCCAAGGGTAGAAAAATTTTCCGAGAGGAAATACTTAGCATCAGCAATATAGTTCTTTGAACATCACTGGGTGCACTTAGAGGAATATCTTGTTGATTTCAGCAAGCTTTACAGTACTTCCAACTGCGGGCATTTAAAGAGTGGTTGTTTAAAACTTAGCTTCCTTGAAAGTAAGCTATTTTGATTGGGACAAGCAGATTTTGTTTCCCCAAGCAAATAGCGTTAGGAGTAGGGGATTTAGGATGCGCTTACCAGGAAGTACGTTCAAACGAAAGGAATGCAACTTTTATATCTCTAAAAAGTGGTAAAGTTTTCAACATTGAGGGCCAGCCTCTTGCTTTTGATAATGAAACCCTATTTGTGTCTACCCAGAAGTAGCTCCCATTCAGCTCAATGGGACTTGCATTCAGATAGAGTGTGCATAAGATCACAGCCTAACAGTGCAGTCAGGCGTGAATCCCATTGAATTCAATAGGTCTTGTTCCCAGGTAAGTGGTTATCTGATTGCAGCCCTTATGATGCAATAATTAGCATGTTATATTAGGAACATGTGTATTTAGGGTTTCAGCTTAAACGAACCAGCAGGTGAGCATACCTGCAGCTGAGTTTTAGGAAAAGTAGCTGCAGGAGCTGTGAGATGCTTCCTGGCTTCATTTTGTTTTTCCTGACAAGTTTTTGTCAGTGGGGAGGGTCCCCCTCCCTATCTCCTTTATCCTGTTCATCATTTCAGGATAAATTCAACATGGATCGTTCTTTTTCCTTCTGCCACATTTTTCTTAGTTTTGTATAGTGTGTGGTTTGAACGCCTGCCCTGCCAGGTAGCATTATTGGGGTATAAGCAACTAAAAGCCCTGGGGGCACCTTGGTGTCTGCTGTCATGTACCCTTGGTGCAGTAGGTGAAATGGTCTGGCAGGCTAGGGAGTCTCTCTTTGTATTCATCCCCCCCACCCAAAAAATTGCACCAATTTCTCTGTGTTGTAAGATTCCAAACATGGCGCAAAGTTTGTCAGTCCAGAATCTGAAATTTGTGGGTGCTTCTTCCCTGTCAGTGAAAGTCTTATTGGACCAGCTCTGCCTGGTGTAGACCCCCATATGGTCTCTTCAAATCACTGACCCTAAATCTCATTGACCCTAAATCTTCTGTCCTCATTAGGTTGCTCTTTGCCCAAAGGAGATTGTGGCTGAATTACATTATGCAAAGAAGTGTGTCCAAACTTTTCCTAATAGTGATAGAATATACGGGGTTGAGATGTTCATGTATCTGGTATCCTTGTCCAGAGAATAACAAGGTTCACAGTTGTGGAGAATGTTAAAAGGAGAGAACTGCGTTTTTCAAATGTGTAGTAATAAATTTCTTTCTTTTTCTTTTGCAATTGTTTGGCAATCATTTTTGCAATAGTTTTAACGTGCATGAAAGGATATACGGTACTTCTTTGCATCAAAACAGCACACACATACTTCATCTTCCTCTGAAGATGAAGAAAGTTCCCTGTTAGATATTATTTTCTGTGAAACTTTACCTTGCTAGGATCTTGCTAGAGGTTGTGAACATAACTTGTGATGCTGAAGCAGTTCATTAGTGCAGCAAATGAAGTGGGGGGAAATTCACAAGAGAGCATTGTGAGATAGGAACCTAAGAACTGAAGGAGAGTTTATAGACTAACTGTTGCTTAGCATAATTCTGGAGCAGTATCATGAGCTAGTTAGCCCAGTGAGTTAGGAGGGTCTGTTCTGTCGTCTCCTTTGGAACTGTTTAAAAGCAGCTCAGGTCCAGGAAACTGAAGAAGCTTCTTCAAATTTTAGGGTGGTTAATTCCATTATTAATTGATAAAGAAATGCATGCAATGTAAGCAAGAATCTTCAGGACTCTATGATGAAAATAAATAAATAAAAGCTTGCATTGGATCCTAAAACCTGAAACTATTAAATAATTTTTATTAGATTCCTCCCCACTCCCATCTTCTTCTGTAGGGAAGGACCTGCATTAAAAACCTATTATAACATTTGCACATGAGCAAATAAAGCATGTGTTAGTTGAAAAAACCACATGGCAGTTTGATTAGGTCTATTGTGACTCATTGTGAGGTAAATGTTGTGCAACTTTTTTGTCCGCAATAGGAGCCTGGTGGTTGGTTACATGTTACTATAGGAAAGTGCTGATCTTACGTACAAAAGTGGGACTTGGATAAAACACGTTCTGCACTTGCTGGGGAAGTGTCCTACTCCCTTAGAAACTGATAATTTCTGCAAGACTAGGCTCTTGATCATCACATGTTAATTGTCGGTTTGGCAACAGGTAAAATTCTAGAGCTGCACAGAGCCCTTAACTCTTGCTCACATCCGTATCTATTCAGTAATTTAGGTGCGTATGTGACGGAACAAATTCTACTTCGGGGTTGATTATATGACTATATGCAAAGTCTGAGGTTCAAACAAATGGAGAACATTGCATATAAAATGTCTAGCTTTTATTTAGCAGGTGAAATCTACTTACACACTAAGTAACTCAAAATCATGATCTGATCTACTCACCCAAAGGTGGTCTCCCATGCCAAATACAAACTGCTTGGTGACTCTCAAATCAATTTGTGATATGGCGGGCGGGCGGGCAGGGGGTCTGTTTCAAGAATAAAGAGTTTAAAATTTCGCAGGTTGGCTCAAATTCCTGGGTAGTTCTTTAGATTGAGGGATGCAGACTTCAGGCTTGCAGGACTTTCTTGGTGTTTTACTAGAATTCTGAAATCTCCCAACTGTAGTCAAGTGCAGCATACAAGCACTTTGAAATAAAACAATTCTGAGCCCAGGGTTTTCTTTTAAGTACGGAATTCAAGGGAGCTTTTGGTTCACTCTGAGTTACTCCTACCTTCCTTCCTTCCTTCATTTCACAGTACTTTTTCGGGAGAAGGGGGAAAAGTTTTTTTGTTGCTGTCCTTGCTAAACAATTAAGAGACAGGAATCTTTGCAGGTCCAATATAAATTAGAAGGTCTACCAGTAGATTTACTGTCCTGCCTGCTTAAGACCCGGTTCCTGGTTCTTAATTTTGTGTCCGGCACCATGCTAGTTGACCACTGCCCTTCGTTAACAGGGCAGCACATTTTGCTGACAACATAACTGCAAAAAATCCAGTGGGAATTGCAAAGTTCTTAACAAACGTCTTTTGACATTCTTGGGTCCAGTTGGCACTGAGTGGGAGATGGGCTCTTTAAGCCATTGCCAAAAGCTGCTGGAGGGGAGTTATGAAATCGGGTGTAATAATGGATAAATCTGATGGGGCAGCCTGACAGCAAAAGGCTTGGAAGCATGGAGAAACATAAAATGTGAATATGGGAGAGCTATTTGCGCAGCAGATAGGGAATACAGAGATAGGGGAAAACAGTTGCTGCCTCCCAAAGTGAAACAGGAAAAACTCAAAACTGTTATGTGTGTTTTGCCAGTTAGATTTTTTCAAGTCTGCTCCTACAGCTAACTCAGTGGCCCTTGTAGCTATTATTTCTAATGGTTTCTGCTTTCTGCTTAATTTCAACTCTCTGATCAAGTTGTTCTGATAGCAATTCTCAATCTTGCTGGAAATGAATTACTGCATTTTTATATTAATCATCCTGTGAGATACTTGTTTTCAGTTTTGACTCAGCCACCAGATCAAATGAATCCATCCATCAAAACAAATCTACTTCAGATTTTGATTGCAGATCTGTGTCATTACATGTGTGGATCATATGTACTACAATTTTCTCTTATGTCAACATTTCTGAGTTAGATCCACACATATAAGATGAATACAACAGTTTCCTCTTGCAGGGTCACCTACACTAATTCAGTGCCTGCACCTGGAAGGTTGTCAAGATGATATTACTGAGCAGGTGGGATAATTTTTTCCTGTATGCATTCTTCAAAAATATTGCTCAGTCATTGCACAAGTCAAGTTATGGGCTGTTTCGCTCACCAGTCACCACCACAACAAAAAAAGTTACAGCCACTTCAGATTGCCCTGATATAATGTCAGCTTCAGTGGGGGTTTGAAAAGCTGTTTTGAAGTTTCACATCCTTTTCGTGCAGCAGGATGAAATATTAAACAGGAGTACCTTAAGCTAAGCCAAGGGAGAAATGTTTCCTTATGTGTCTCTTTGATTTTTAAAGTGGAACTCAGCTACTGAATTTGTGACAAACTATAGCAAGCATCTCATGCACTCAGATCTTGAGTGTTCCATGGAAGTCCTGCTGAAAACATACACTGCTATAATTTAACGTTGGGGAAAGGCCGCAGCTCAGTGCTAGAGCATCTGCTTTGCAGAAGGTTCCAGGTTCTACACCCAGTGTCTCCAGGTAAGATGACGAGAGACTCTCGCCTGCTGGGATCTGGTGCCAGTCTGTGTTGGAAGTATTGAGCTAGATGGACCAGTGGTCTGACTCAGAATAAGGTGCTGCTTATGTGTTAGGATTTCAGACAATGATAATCTGCTTATGTACCCATATATTTGTGTGAGCACATGCAGCTTTTGGAGATGGCAGGAATATAATTTTGTGCATGTATTTCTAGAGTTGTCTCAAATCCCACCAGTCAGCATGTTGTTTATTATTCTCACCTCTTATCACCAATGGCAAGGTGGGTAAGGTCATGTGTTCGGCTGAAATATATTGTACATGCTTAATTAGAAGTCAGCCCCATTGAGTTCTGAGTAGATATGTATAGGATCGCACTGCAAGAAGTTTCTTACTTGCAGCCTGAATTTTAGAATCAGTGTTAGAAGAAACTTTTCTCACATAAGCAAAGAAGGGTGATTGGTAGAATAGAGACTGTAAATTAGCTAACAAGTTTTACAAAGAACGTTGTAAATGTTAAACCTTTCGCTCTTTTACCCTCCAAATAACGGGGAAGCATTGTTAAAAACAAACACCAAGAAACTCCCCTGAATATGGCCTGTACACACTTTATTCTATCTGTTCCTAGTTGTAGGGTCTGTTAAAAGGAGTCCAGTAAAGTTGCTGGGGTTTTTTTTTATGAGAAAAACAATGTCAGAGTTATAATTCCAGGACTTATGCGCCACTCTATAGATTTCAATGCAAACATTGTTTGTCAATGCTCACTTAAATAAATTGCATGCTTCTCCCTACATAAATTGTCAGCAGGGATTTAAACTTGCTCCAAGCTGTATGTGGAAAGTGTTAATTTTGCTGGTTTGGGCACGGATGTGAATTTGGGGGTGGCAGTCTTGGGGTCATGTAATGCAGTGGCTAAGAAGTGAGCCTTCAGTTCAATTCTTTAACCTGCCGCAAATTAGCCTTGTGGCTTTAGGAAACCACTGTCCTCTTACTCTCCACCTCTTACCATTTGTAAGATGGGAATATTAATACTGAAAGGCCTTACAGTGGTGGTCAAATTATGAGAAGGAAAGCTGATGCTTAATACATCCCGGGAAACTTCTCTGTACTAGCCATATTATTCTCCCTCCGTAGCATTTGAAATACAGTAGCAAAAAGGGCCAGTATAAAAGACAACACGATTAGTTTTGTTCTGCCTTTTCCCCCAAATTTGAGCACCATATTACACGTATATTGGAATCAATGTGTGTGAAACATCTTGAACCCTGAATATACACTATAGAAATGCTTTGCATAGTTAGTAGCATTATTTTACCAGCATATGTATAAGCTTATTCACCAATTCTCACTGAAATTAATAAGATTTACTTCCTAGTAAATATGTTTAGGATTGCAGCCTACGTGTCTAGAGACATGGAGAAAGAGCCCCCCCCCAATTCTCTTATGAGAAATTATCAATACTTTATAAAACTGTTTCTCTCTCTCTCTCTCTATATATATATATCTCCAGAGATTTAATGTGCTTCAGTGTGTGCATTTCAGAACAGTTTTGGCATTTGTTTGCCTTCAGCACACTGAATATCTTACTGGCTCATTGATAAAGAAATCTAATTTGAAGGAACAGTGATTTAAAACAAATCTTGTAATTTCTGAGAGCTCTAGATTTCTCCAGCTGCAGATGAAATGCTTTCCCCCCTGAACGGGAAATGTTCGTACGTTTCCATTAGATGTTTGAGTTTTTATGGAAGCAATTTCTTCACAAACTCTCCCTACCACCTCCTCTCTCTTCCCCCTCCCCAAAATACGGCATTCTGTGCTCCTGGAGCCAAAGCAAAATAATTAGGCATTAATGATGTTCTCGCCACATATTCAAAAGGTCTTTGGAAGCGTTTTCCCCTCTCCCCGCATCTCTTTTTCTCCTTTTCACCATCTCAACCTGCAGAAGAACTCTTCAGCGTCACTTCAAATCCGACAATTCTGAAAAGATGTAGGGATCAGAACGCGCACACTTTTAAAACTCATTGGCTCTGGCAAGGGAAATTGAGCATTTGCACCCAATAAGCCTGATTGTGGAACTGAATGCAAATTGTGTTTTGATTTATCTCTTTTTCGCTCCCCCCCCTCCATTTGAATTGATCTTGCATTAATTTTGCCAAGCAGCTCTGTGAGGCTGCAGATGTTGCCCTGTGTTTAATAAATCAACGAGACGGATCTGAATGAATCACTTCAGATGGATTCTCTGCTCGGTTTGATGTCTAGATGTTATTCTTAGCTTGTTATCGTGACAGATGCATTAATGTTCCCATACACTGCCAGCAATGTCAAAGAGATTGAAGCTTTTAAAGTGGCGGTAACCTCTCTCCCCCTCCCTCCCTCCCTCTCTCCAGGTTTTCTAATGGGGAAAAAAACTCACAATTTTTCCTCCAGAAAACCCCAAAACAGTATTTTTAGGAAGAGGACGAAACCATAAGTAAAGCCATAAACTTAACTGTGGCGTAAGATGATTCTGGAGGGTGGGTGAAGAAGGGGAATTAACCTCTTGATTAGCCAGCAAGTCAGGGTTAAATTTGTAAGAATTTATTTCTGAATGATTAATTATTGCACAATGGCAGAAATCAATATATGTATCTAAATATAGCACAAGGTCTTTTAATAGCGTAACCATTTTCTCAACATTAATATTTCATTGCAAAAGGAAAAGGAGGAGGAAAAAAAAAAGTATGACCAGGATAAGTAATATAAGATTAAGTATGTTGAAAATGAAAATGTTTGAAAACAGAACTAAATTGATTGCTTTTGTTGCCGTGGCTGAGGGTGGGCTTTTCTCATTTTGGAGGTGGGGGTTAATTCAGTTGGACTTGACATTTCTTAGGTTGCTTCTCTTGAATCCATCAATTTTACACTAATTTAAAACGGTCTCACACACGCACCAATACCTTGGTTGGAAATGAATGAACATTTGTTGACTGGCACATTCTGGTAACTTTTCGTACAGAAGTAGCACTTGGGATCACAGATCATAAAGTTGCGTAAAGTACCCTGACGGCTGCTGCTTTTTTAACAGAGCATGCTATTTTAAATTCTAAACATGCTGGTGGAAAAGGAAAGATATCTTGGTTATTGCACTGTAGCATTTCACCCTAGCGTACTAAATTCAATTTATTACCTGGCTTATAATATTTTAATGGCCTCTTCGGACCCCCTGCCACCCCCACAACCCTTATGACTGACATATGAGGAACTAGTACTTTGTATGGGATCTGTTTCTGTCTGCGTTAAGGGTTTTAGAATGTTATTCAGCCATAGTTGAACACTTTTAAATCCCGTTAATTTCAAGGGGGGATTAGGCATGCACTTCAGTCCATCTCCTACTGAAATTGATGGGGCTTAAAAAGTGTTCATAGTTGGCTGGATCATGCCCTTAGTGCCCTGCCAAATGATGTGGGAGGGAAAAAATTCTAGTGCTTTATTTTTCTATGGCAAATTTTATATTTAAAATAAGTTTATTAGGAACAACAAATGGGTGCTGATTTCAAATGTGATATTAAGGCAGTCTGACAGTTTCGAAAGCACTTGTAGGTTTGTTTATTAAACACAGTAGAAGTAAAACAAACATGCTGAATTAAATTTGTAATTAACATGGAATCCAATAACTACTGGTTGCACTTTCACCCAACACTTAGCCACGCTGGCTGAGTATGGTGGGGATTGTAATCCAAAAAAATATGGAGGGCACCAGGTTGGCAATGTCTGATTTAAAACTCTAGGTTGTTCAGCAAACTGTGAGCCGTCTTACAGGCAAAGGAACTATGGCTAGATGCTCCAAAGCAGGGGTCAGCAAACTTTTTCAGCAGGGGGCTGATCCACTGTCCCTCAGACCTTGTAGAGGGCTGGACTATATTTTTTTTTGGGGGGGGGGAATGAACAAATTCCTATGCCCCACAAATAACCCAGAGATGCATTTTAAATAAAAGGACACATTCTATTCATGTAAAAACATGCTGATTCCCGGACTGTCCACGGGCCGGATTTAGAAGGCGATTGGGCTGGATCTGGCCCCCGGGCCTTAGTTTGCCTACCCATGCTCCAAAGACTGGGTCACTTTCCTGCTTCTCTTCCATAGCTTGATGAGCATTTGGAGTTGGCTGGCCCAATGAACTATGGTTGAGTGAGGCTGCTAGGCTTGGACATAACACCAAACCACAGTTAAACAAGCCGTGGTTTATGAGCCAACAAAAAACTGTTGCGGTTTGTTTCCAGAAAACTAACTCTGGTTAAGCCATGCTTTGGCTAAACAACTATAGCTTAGTTTAATGTTCAAACCTTGACAACATCTTCTAATGGAATTCCTTTATCATCATTGAACCAGTGGCATTTAAAATAGTCATATGGTCATAGATGATATTGCTGCGATGTGTTTGCATTTTTTCCTTTGCTGAGACTTTCAAAGTCCTCCTCCTCCTTACATCTGTTGAAGTTTTCCATCTCTCTTTCAGATTTGAGTAGATGTTTCTTTTATCGGAGCCCTTTACTTCAGATAGGAGTCATTACTCCTGATGCAAGCTTTTATTAAAAAAGCAAACAAACCCCGTCCTCAACTGCTTAAACCTGCAATATATATTAAATGGAATAACTGGTGTAAGGACACTTGTAAAGAGGAGGTTTTTTTGCCTTGTGCCTTCACCTGCGTTTTCACCCGAGCAAATGTAAAGTTCTTCTTGATGTTCCAAACAAAGGGTTGCCACTAATGCTAGTCCTATGTAGAGTAGACCCATTGAAATCAATGTGCATGCCTAACCCAGACCCATTAATTTCAATGGGTCTGCTCTGAGTTGGACATAGGCAGATACAACCTTATGTCTGCAGTTCTGCATGCAATGAAGCAGCTTAAATCCCGCTGAAGTTAATGGGGCTCATGCAGCTTAACTGTTTACAGGCCCGCAGCCAAAGGCGTTCTCTTTCCCATTCATTAAGCCCCTTTATATATCCTGTAGGAATCCTTCGCTACACCTCATTCAGTTGTTGTGTGGTTTTTTTTGCTTTTTTTGTGTGCTATTGACCTCAAAATCTCAGTTTCAGCAACAACTTGTCCCTGTGATGAGAACGCAACAAGTTGTGAAGAAAGAACAGACCTGATTGGAAAAGCCACAAATTCTTAGTGCTCTGAAAAGAAGCTCCAGCGGTGCAGCTGGGCGCATTCTTTGCTATGTATGTGCAGGGCAATTTTTATTTTAATTTTTTTTAAAAAGAGTGTTTTGATTAGACATGAATTACTAAGTGCAACAGCTAGTCTAGCATGTAATGGTTCTCAGTGATTACAGATTTATTCTGCTTGATATATTAGAGACATCCCTAGGGGCAATGCGGTTTTGCTCTCCGCGGCCACCGGTTAACGCACGCTTCTGAAAGGCAGCAGAGTGCAGGGAGAAACTTTTTCCCACCAATTCTACAGCTGGAGAATTAGAAATATTAATAACCACAGCTAAAGGCATTAGGTCTCTCCCTGAAAGGTTCCAGTGTGTGCCTTTTTATATCCATGTAATTAATGACCTAGCGATATAGCATCCCTTGTATATGTCCTTTTTCATATGAACTTCTCTGTCGTCTCTCTGCTGTAAGTGAGAGTAAGGAGATTACGTTTCTTATGTCTGTATGCTATTTTGACCTTCTAAGCCTGTTTTCCTTGTTGCAGTGTGTTGCACCAGACCCATGTTCTTGATCTAGCTCTATGAATTCTCAATAAAAATCCAAAGAATTAAATTGACAGCATAACGGCAGTTCTTATGTCCATGCAACATTTCTTTTCCTTTTAGGAGAATATATATATATATATAATTTCTGCTCCTTATCAGTAGTTCTAATGTAGTTTCGCAAACGTTTAAAGCTTTACAAAATGTTCAATTACTGTTGTGTTCAGTGATCATATCGGGTTCCTCGTGGCTGATCTCTGGTAACAGCATTTAAACTGCAGTTAGAGACAACACGCTATTTATGCACTGGGTTAAAAAGGAAAAGAGTAATATTGATCTGCCTGTGGATTAAAGTTTTCTTTTCTTTTTTAAATCGGTAACAGCTCAAACACAAAAGGCTTCTCCTTTTTTCCCTCCCCTCAACCCCTTTATGATTTCTCAAGCCTGCCATTGATCTACTGGTTTTATTGCATTCATTATTTATTAAAAGAATTTGCAAGCTAAACATAACGCTAAGCTAGTTTGCACAGAGGGACCGCACTTAGGAAATTGAATGGAGATTGCATTAGGGATGAACATCTGTGCTGTTTTTCCACTCGTGTATTTATTGGTTTGTATAAAAGGTGTATTGGATTAACAGTTATAACTGTTATGGCATGAAGCTTTCTCTCTGAGACCCCAGGCAATTTAGTTGTTGTTAGGGAAGGTTGCCGCCTTTACTTATTGTAAAACCCGCGACAATCCCAGACTTGGCATGTTCTCTCTTTTTTTAATGCAGCTGTTTCTGTTTGGATATAAAACACAATACATTGATTGTATGATACATGCAATATCGCAGATGATGTAGCATACAGACGGCCACCCTCTCTACTTTCTGGTGACGACAGGTGTAGTTTTGTAAATTAGTTCGCTGTCGCATCAGATGTATGGAAATAAACTTCATCCTACAACCCTAACCTCACTTACTGGTTACTAAGCACCACTGGAACTCAATGGAGGTTATTATTGAGTCAATATGTTTAGGATTGTGTTTCATGTCTTATTCTCTTCAGAATTTGTACTATATTATTTTGACTTGGTGAACCACTCAGAACTCTGGTGGCAGCACTTTTCACTAGCTGCAGCTTCTGGATATTCTTCAAGGGTAGCCCCATATAGAACACATTACAGTAGTCTAATCAGAAGGTTACCAGAACATAATTTTCCCTTGCAAGGGGGCCGGTCCATTGTCCCTCAGACCTTTTGGGGGACTGGACTAATTTTGAAAAATAATAATGAACGAATTCCTATGCCCCACAAATAACCCAGAGATGCATTTTAAATAAAAGCACACATTCTACTCATGTAAAAACACGCGGATTCCTGGACCGTCCACAGGCCAGATTTAGAAGGCGATTGGGCTGGATCCGGCCCCCGGGCCTTAGTTTGCCTACCCATGCTCTAATGGTATACAAATGGCTTTTGAATCCTCCACATAGGCCTCCTTGTGACCATGCTGAATCAAGGAGTGCCCCCAAGCTACACACTAGTTCCTTCAAGGAAAGTTCAGCCACATCAGCAACAGGATGTCTTCTCAGTGTCCCCAAGACCCACCAACCCAGAATGCCTTCCATTTATCTGCATTAAGACTCAGTTTATCAGTTCTCATCCAGCCCATTACTTCCTCCAACACTGCCAGATTCAGAAGAATAAATACCTGCATATTGATGGCAACTTCATATAGACTTCATATCATTGTGTTAGTTTGATGTCAATGGATGAAATATGAAATGGGATAAGTAACACACAGGAGCAGGTAATGCGTTGGCTGAGGTGCTGTTTCCTATAGAGTCCTTCCCGTATTGCTTAATCTGGCTCTTGCTGCCATTTCTCAGAAGCCCTCTAAATGTCTATGTTGAAATGCCAGCTGGAGGACTGTTTATTCCACATGCTCTTTGGGTGGAATATCAAGCCTTGTGTGTCATTTAGACTTTGTGACACATGTACCCACCCAAGGCCTAATGACTTGTCTGCAGATGAGCTGTTATTTATTACAGTCATGTAGAATAAAATTGATTGTCTTCTGAAATTAATCTTTCATTTGCCCCTAGCTCTGTTTTTAATACAGGACACACACTTGCCTGTTTTGCAGAAATGCTGTTTAATCACATTAATATCTCCCCCTCCCCTTTTATCTCTTCTCTTCCTCCCCCCCCCCACCTGCCCGCCTCTGGGCTGGGGAAGATAATTGTACAAACGAACAGCAAAATCTGTATCTTTAACTTCTCTTTATGATTAAATTATGCAAATGACTTATCTCCTGCCCTTCCAAGCAGTAATCATCTAATTAGGAGTGATGTGTTAAAGGGACAGTTTTGAATTGGGAGGGGAGAGTTAGAGAGAGAGAGAGATGGAAGGACTCATTTTTTAGCCCTAATGCAGGGACAGCTTTGGATGGCATGTCTTAAAAGCTCTTGTTACACTCTGTGCAGGTGTTATGTTAAAAGGGGTTGTCTAGCACCTAGTTATTCATTGCCCGACTTCAAGGATCTTATTTGCAACGTGATGCCCCCCCCCCCCCAGATCTTGTTGGACTCTCAGTTCCCATCAACTCTGACCATTGGCCTTGCTGACTAGGGATGATGGAAAGTGGACTTTGCAACATCAGAGGAGTACAGGCTCCCCACTTCCATTTTACTGCTTTGTATTGAGTTCATTGGTTCAGAGATAATTCTAAAAAGGGGACTGGGTTGCTTTGAATGCTGAGAACCAGTCCCCATTGTAGCCTTTTCCAAGCTTGGGTTCCTAGTTGTTGCTGGACTCCAAGATCCACCATTGGCTGTTCTGGGCATGATGGGGACTGGAGCCCAACAACAACTGGGAAGCAAAGTTTGGGGAAGAACACTCTGTTGTCTGTCTGATGCAGATAGCAACAAGGAAGGAAAGAAGTTATGCTGGTTACAGGTATGAGCATCAAAAGTAATGAGGCAGAGGAAGAGTAAAATTGGTATTGAGAAGACCTAAATTACCTAAGCCTCTCAGGAGCTACTGGGTTAAGAACCAGAAACCCTCAGCCCATTATGGTGAGCTGTGCTATGGAACATCTTTTAGGGCAGTGAAGTAATTCTAAGACTGGTTTCTCTCGCCATAGGTTGCCATTGGGCACTTGTAGACCAAGGGCTATAGGAACATAGGAAGCTGCCTTATACTGAATCAGTCCATTGGTCCATGTAGCTAAGTGTTGCGTGCACTAACTGGCAGCAGCGCTCCAGGCTTTTCAGGTAAGGGTCTCAGCAAGCCCAGCTGGAGATACGAGGGCCTGAAGCTGGGACATTCTGTATGGAAAGTAGATGCTGAACCACTGAGCTATGGCCCTGTTTGGGTTGGGGTCTGGGCAGTTGTGGCTTATCTGGCTTTGGAGCATTTTGATGTGAATCCTGCCTTGGTTCCTCACCTCTGACTCTGTGGTGCAGCATCTGGTTTCCAGCTCTTCTCTAGCAGCTACCTGTGACATATACCGGTAAGTATATTTATGGCTATGCTAGGTTAGGAAGAGCTAGGGGTGTGTGGTAAATTTTTTCCAGGTCACATTTAAAGGCAGACCTTACTAATCCACACTTTCCAAAACAATGCTTGAACCAAAATAGCCATCCTTCAAAATTCAAACTTTGCTGAATTTTGCAGTCGAGTTCTCCAACCAACCAATATCTACAAAAATGCATATATTAGGGGAAAGTGTCCATATAAAATAATACATTACTGAAAATAACATAGACAGTGAGTTACACTAGGCCAGGCATGGGCAAACTTGGCCCTTCTGCTGTTTTGGGACTACAACTCCCATCATCCCTAGCTAACAGGACCAGTGGTCAGGGATGATGGGAATTGTAGTCCCAAAACAGTTGGAGGGCTAAGTTTGGCCATGCCTGCACTAGGCAATGTATATTGAATACTTTAAAAAAACCTGTATATTAGGGAAGATTGCATACAACTTAGGAAAAATTCAAACGAAAATTTTACTGAATTTTGATGATTACTTAATTTTTGTTGTTGTTGTTCCTGACATGGAAATGTGGAGAGCTGAATTCAAGATTGCGGAAATGAGAAACCGAGATAATTAAATAAAATTTTATTGCACACTTTCCCCTACTGTATAGGTATTTGGAAATATTACTTGGCTGGAGAACTGCATAAAACACAGGATTGCTGTGTTATACTTCATGTATTGCTTTAGGAAGTGCAAATTAGGTAGGATCACCTTTAAATGTGAACCAGATCAAATCCCGCTCCCCCCCCCCCAATCCCTTGCTGCAGGCTTAGTATCTTAAAATTTACAAACTGTACCACTGACTTACCCAAAATATAATACGATCTAAATCATCAGGACTTACCTGCAATGAAACAGGTTAAGGATGGGAACATGAATGTGAACCTCTCCATTTATTTCAGAAACAGTGGGACAAAACGATCCACTGCCTCAGAAACGCACTTGCCACTTCTGCCCACCCCCCAATTATTTTATGGTGCTGCTGCATCCCTTGAATTATTATTGATGCACACCTGTCATCTTAGCTTCCAAGACAGCTGCAAATGGTGTGATCTTTCTTTCTAGGTGTGTGATCTAGGCAGAGGGAAACTTCAAGCGAGCTGTGTTCATGCTTCTCTGAACCATTTGCCATGCAAAAATAAAAAGGGTTCATGTAACATGATAATCCTGGGCAGCTTGTGTCTCTCTTTGTATCTACATCTTCCCCTTCATGCTGTGACAGTGGTGGTGAATGCTAATGAAACAGTACATAGGTTAGCCCCCAGAGCAGTAATTTTAAGATAATTAGTTAAAGAGTCTGCAAAGGAGGAAACACGAGTTCTTTTTTACCCCATAAAATAGTCCCACTATGCGGCTCATACGACTTGGATTATTCAGTACGTGATCTCATAGAGTAAAATCACTCCATGGCTCTGTGCACAGGATGACTTGCATCAAAGTCTAAATGACCTCCACCAACTTGAGTATTCCTTTTGTTGATTCCCAAGACCAGATTCATGCAGCGGCCTATGAACCAACCACCATGTGGGGCCTCGGGGTAACTGTGGTAGGAGCTCTCTGAACTGATGGAAAGTGGATATGGAGAGGCCCCTTCTGGTCCTCTGTGTCCTCATGCAATCCCAAACATTGGCATCTTTTAACAGCAGGAAGTATCAAGGATGTCAGAGTGACTTCCTCCTTCCTCTCAGCACCAACTTGAACAAAATATTGGGGGGTGCTCCCTCCCTTTGTGGGAGATGATTATTCATCGCACACATTATTGCAAAGGACACAGTTACCTTAGAACTGCCAGTGTTAACCTTGCTCAGTTTGGGGAAAACGAGCTGTAACCAATAAATGCCAATATTATCTTACTTAGGGGAATTAGGCATACTCAAAAAACTTGTGCCCCCCACAAACAGTAATGTAACTCTGAGAAAATGCAAAGGCCCTGTGTCAGCTGGCTAATGCTTGTAAAATGCTTTGAAGATGAAAAGGAGAAAATAAATTTTAGCTTGCAAATAGTGACATTTCCTTCCTCAAGAAAGGCTAGCTGGCACACCGATTGCTCCTATTTATTAGCTGTGATTTATTTGTGAAATTCCAGCAGGGAGCCATACAAAGGTCTCCAAGTTGCGGGCTGAGATAAATTGTGCATTTTGAAATGTATTTAGCTAATTAAAATGGAAACCGCATTAAAAATATATTAAAAAGGAAGTGGGGAAAATCTTCAGTGGCTTGAAAGTTATTTACACTCAATGGCTGAAGCTATTTACCATCCGTGCTTACTGAGGAATATCTTTGGCCGATACACCTGTGCTTGCAATCTAGATAAGCTGTTGTCCCTCTCAAGAATAGCTGTTGGTACATTTTAATTCTCAAGCATGTGATCAGGTCCACTCAACAAAACTGAGAGAGTTTTGGCTGTTTAAACATTTTTTAGGCCTTGAAGAGGACATTTAAGATGTATTCTATTGACCCGGCTGTGAACTGCTCACACAATTACCAACAGGCACCATTGATGATCCTTTGCTTGCTAAAGATCATCAAATGGTTAGAAGTAACAGTGACCTGCATGTAGCACAAAGGGAAAGGGGGTGAGTTGGAAGCAAGAAGTTCCTGTTTCAAATCATATTACCCTATAAATCAGGCTAGATCAGATAGGGTTGCCATATTTCAAACAGTGAAACTCTGGACAGAGCTACTTTCCCCAGACATTTATCCCAGATGCTGCCGCCGCCTGCAGTATTCCGGATATGTTTGGGAAATTCTGGATGTATGGCAACCCTAGTTCAGACCAGATCTTTGTCCAGTATCCTGATCCCAGTAGTGGACAATCGGATGCCTTCTCTGTCCCAAATCTCCTAATCAGCTTAGCAGAATATGACTCTGAATTCTAGTCTTAAAATGAACTATATTTCTATATAATAAAATGTAACAATGTTGTCACGCAGACCCCAGTGGAGGTATCACAGTTATGGATAAATACAGTGTGGGCTAGGGAAGCAAAAATGAAGGCAGGTTGGACAACAGCATTGACCATTACCCTAATGTCCCACTTCTATGTCCCCTAGAAATCAGAATGGTACTAGCAATGTGTTATTTTGGGCATCTCCTTAAGACTTGTAAAAATTCAACCAGGCCTTTTCAGAGTGGCATTGTTAGATGAAAACAACAAGACCTTTTGCATCCAGCACAGGTAATCTCCACTGAGTCTCTGTTTGCCCTTGCTCTTTAGCTCATATGAACTGAGAGTGCAACCTTATTCCTTGTAATCCTACTTGTTTTCTGACCTTTTACAAGGTGAGTTCAAATGCAGAAAAGCTTGTTGTCATGGAGTGGACACAGAGGAACAGTGGGAGGAACCAGCTGGGGAAGAAGGCTCAGAGCCCAGGGATTGATGGTGGGACAACAAGGTGGGAGAAGACTGGTGGGAGGAGGTGTTGGAAGCTGAAGAGGTAACTGGGAGAGTCTGGCAAAGAGAAGTGCAAAATCAGAGGCAGAAGCTGGAGTGGAGGGAGAGTGGAAGGAGGGAGGCCAAGAGGCAGAGATGAGTCAGGCTGGTGAAGAGTTGTGGGTGTTTCCCCTTCCTGCTGCGATGAGCTCCCCTTCTCCCTTGTTTCCAGAAGCAGAAGAGGTATGAAAAGGGTGAAGGGGAAATTGGTGATGCACAAACACAGTCTTGGAGAAAAACCTGGAGAGGAGAGGACTTAGGCAGCTGTGGGGAGGTGGGGACATTCAGTCTCAGCAACAGCTTCATGGGGGTAAGACCTCCTGGAGGTGAGTTGCTGTGTTCAGTAGGCCTAACACTCCTGTGTCGATGGTGTTTTTGCTAATAAAGAGTTGACTCCAACTTGCATGGTGCGATTAATTGGTGGCTCACTCCTGACACCTGTCAACCATTGCTAAGCTTTTCAAATTCAAGAACAGAAGTTTGAGTAAAGCGATGTAAAAAGGAATTGGAGAGGAAAACTGTGGTTTTAAACAACATAAGATTTGAATAAGGTACCTTTCACACAGTTTTTTAAAACCATCATTTCCCTCTCAGTGATCCCCTATCCTTGCTTCACTCAAACCTCTGATGTTGTTTAAAACTGCCAATTGCCTCTTTCAGTGTTTCTCACTCCACTTTTGTCAAAGTTCTGCTGTTAAAAGAGACACCTTTCCCCTTTCAGTACAGTGGTACCCCGGGATGCGAATGGGATCTGTTCCGGAGCCCGGTTTGCATCCTGAATGGAACGTAAGACGTGAAGGTGCGTCTGCGTGCGCGCGGGTTGCGTTTCACTGCTTCCGCGCATGCGCGTGACATCATTTTGAGCGTCTGCGCATGAGCCAGCGGCGAAACCTGGAAGTAACACGCTCCATTACTTCCGGGTTGCCGCGGAGCGCAACCCGAAAGCGCTCAACCTGAAGCACATTCAGCTCGAGGTATGACTGTACTCAGTTCTCAGCTTCTCCCTCTTCCATTCCACAGCTGCCTCATGTGAGAGAGATAAAAGAGGTAGAGCCCCCCAAATATCTCATAGTTCCTTCTCACCATGTATTTTACTTCTGGTACCACATGAAGTGCTAGATTCAATGTAGCTTTGTAGGCATCACATGTAGACAAAGCATGTAGTAATTTAGAAGAGATACTTCGTTGTCTGCAATACAGAAATGATAATATTCGCCCATTTTGGAGGGCTGTTTTAAGGATTCCCAAGAATGTACCAAAGGTACCTTCTTAGGCACTTGGATGTGCTGTCTGTGGTTCTTTCGTGTGAGATGGTACTTGTGATGTGGAATACCAGCTGTCAGTCACAGCGCTTTTGTTAAGATAGGAGTACTGGTACCTCCTTTTCTTTAACTCCAAATAAGACCACTGGCTGTATTAAAGCAAAATATATATTATATCGAATCGTACAGGGCCAAAGCAATATGATTGATAGCTGTGCCTGTATGCCAGTGCTTCTGTTGGAAAGTTCTTAGACTTGGAGCAGGAGTGTTGCACCCACTTAAAAACACACATTTTGAAATCAGTGGAAGTACATAAAAAGCTGTTCTTTGCTGCATAGACTGCAGTCCTGTGCACACTTACTAGGCAGTAAGTCACACGGAGCACACTAGGAGCTTCTACATAAACACATGTAGGATTGCACTGCCCATAGCTAGAATTATTGTGGCTGCTAAATCCATGAAAACCCTTTTATTCAAAGGCTGCTTCATCTATAAGCATAGTATCTGTGTGCAAAATGAAAATGAATGGAGCACATGGACATTAAAATTGCGATTTTTCCTGGTGAAAAAGGTGAGGGACTGATCAGCAGATTCTGTATTTATTTCTGGGGAAAGTAGCAATTTAAATGGTGCTTTGCCAGTTGATCCACAAGGGTATAAAATGTTTGGCAAGGGACATGGAAGGCTCCTGAAGCCTGGGGAGCTGCATGCAGCCCTCCAGGCCTCCCTGGTCTGGCCCTTGGAACTCTCCATAGGCCACACCCCTCATTGGCCTTATTTGCTTATCCTACTTGAGAGATTTGGCTGGGTTGGAATGTATCCTTAAACTCTTACAATGCATCTTGCAGGGCTGGCTCACCCATGAGGCAGGCTGAGGCAGCTGCCTCTGGTGGTGAAAGCCCAAGAGACAGTGCTCCTGTGGGCACCCCACCTACCCTGGCAGCACCTGCAACAGTGCTGTCTTCTGGTGAGATCTCACAAGATCTTACTGAATTATTGCAGCAGCTCGTGCTCTCCGTGAGATCTCATAAGAGCTCAGCTAGACTATGTGAGATCTTGCTGAAACCTTCTGTGGCTGCCGCTGTTTTGCAGGTGCTGCTGTGCAAGGTAAGAGAGGGAGTGGGGCAGAGCGAGGTGGCACCTTCCCATTCTGCCTCAGGCGGTGAAATGGGACGCCCCACTCCAGCCTTTTGGTGGTGAGGATAGAGAATAGGGAGGCGTGTGTGTGGAGACTAATGCAGGAAAGTAAGAGTTGCATGTATTGCTTTGTCCACTTTTCCCTCTGATCGCACCCTCCACAGGCATGTGGTCCAAGGGAGGTTGCACATAGGTGATGTGGCCTTTGAGCTGTAGAACATTCACCACCCTTCCTCTTCATAGAGACTGTTCTTTGGGTAGCCTACTTCTCCCCCCTTCCCTCTGTAAGTGTGCATTGGTGAGCAAGCCTCCTGGCTCCTGCAGCAGACTGAGGAGAAATTGGCAACTTCTTGATTTCTCGGTATGCTTTAAGAGATTAATTGAAATGGATAATTAAATCATCTTGTGCCTTAAGTCAGCAGCTAATCGAAGCCTAAGAAACCCAGATTGCGTTCTGCAAATGCATGCTCTGGGTGCAAACTCCCTTC
The DNA here is from genome assembly GCF_964188315.1 of Podarcis muralis. Classification (NCBI taxonomy): domain Eukaryota; kingdom Metazoa; phylum Chordata; class Lepidosauria; order Squamata; family Lacertidae; genus Podarcis; species Podarcis muralis. The sequence goes on from NC_135673.1 coordinate 30,444,324, forward strand.
CTTTTAAAGACTATTGTTGAGTGTGGATGGCAGTGGAAATTTCATTCTTGGGACCCACCTGCATCATCCCTTCAAAGCAGCATCATACCGAAACAGTCATGGTTTCCTCCCAAAATCCTGGTAACAGTAGTTTGCATGTTGAGGTCCCAAGCCACCCCCAAATAAATCACAATTCACACAGAATTTTTGTTTAAGGTTTTTGACACAATTTTGGCCACAACTTTATTAAAATACATAAATGTGAGTGGTTGCTTAGGCGTTGGTTCCGCCCAGGGACAGAACTGACTTGCGGATTCCAGCAAAAGCCAGTAAGGGAAAACAATATTGGGGAGAAAATGGAGCCCGGCACCAGACCCTTACATCTCCCCACATGCTCCCAGGGGCTTGTGCGGCCCGAGCCCCACGCCAGGGATTCGGACGAAAGCATGGCAAGCCCCCGGATTCCTTTAACAGAATTCCCTTGCATCAACAGCATTGGAGGGGCAGGCACTGCCAACCACATCCCCTCCACCAACCAAAAATTAACCAATGCCTAACCACAACCTTACAAGTTGTGACGATTTGCCATGCAGTAGGCAAAAACCAAATGGTACCAGCCAATCAGCTAAATGGACAAAATTCTTACCAGGCCCCTGCCCCAAAAGCAGACGACCCCATGACAGGCATAGCAAGGTCAAATGCAAGAGCCCTAAATTAGGGAGGGTAGGCGGGTGATCCGGTGCATGGAGCAAAAGAGAACGCTCAATGCTGCGTGCTCAGTATATAAAACCCTTGGTCCATCCCACAAATTGGCAACATCAAAATTTCCCCAGTAACCCAAACAGCCCAATCACTGCCAATGGCCATCTAAACGATCCTGCCCAGCAACAGAGGGGTGGCCTGTCAGACCCCACCACAACATGTGCTCTCCATGAAGAACATGTTTTGTAGTGAGGGTTCATCATTACTATTCATCATAATAATCGGTTTTAGTAGTGAAAATTTGATCTATAATTCATCCTTCATCCTAAGGTTCCTCTCACATGCCCCTTAGAAATCAGAATGGTACCAGCAATGTGTTATTTTAGGCACCTCCTTAAGACTTTTAAAAATTCAATCGGTTGACATTTTCAGGGTGGCATTGTTGGATAAAAACAACACCTTTTATGTCCAGCACATGTAATCTCCACTGAGTATCTGTTTTTCCTTGCTCTTTAGCTCATAGGAACTGAGAGTGCAACCTTACTCCTTAACAACTGGTAATCCATTCCTCCCACTCATTTGCTGGGTCAGAATGACATTTATAAGGTGAGCTCCCACTCAGAAAAGTTTTTTGACATGGAGTGGTTGGACACAGAGGAACAGTTGGAGGAACCAGCTGGGGAGCCCCTAAGCAAAGAAGGTTCAGAGGGCAAGACCTCCTGGTGATGTGCTGGTGTGCACATTAGGCCTGACACTTCTGTGTTGATTGTATTTTTGTTAACAAAGAGTTAATTCCAACTTACACAGTGTGATTTATTGCTGGCTCACCCCTGGGAAAGGGGTTAATGTGTGTGTGTGGGGGGGGATGGCAGCAGGGTTGATGGTCAGAGTAAGCAGGGGCACATCCTGGGTAGCAGATGATGGGCATTGGAGCCCAAGAAAATCTGGTGGATCACAAGATCACCACAATTCTGGTGTCAGGTGTGTTCATAAGTCTGCCCTGCCCAGTTTCCATGTCTATCTTTTTTTAAAAAAATACAAACATTCACATCAGGCAGTATACAGTGCTAGTCCTCCTCAGAGTAGGCCCATTAGATTTAGTAGATATGACTAATTTAGGTTCATTAATTCCATATTTTTGTAGAGTTGGAAGTAACCCCCTGCAATGCAGATATTTCAATGGGTCTATTCTGAGTAGGACTTTTCTGAATGCTATCCATCCATGATTTTTGAATGTATTTCCCCCCACAAATTGTCCATTTTTAAATGCATTTAAACCTAAAATGCAGGTTTTCACATTCAATTTGATACATTTTTCAAACCAATAATGGTATCACAAAATTGGGAGAAGTGGGAAAAACAAAGGATAACTATGTCCTGATTTGTGCTTTAGTCCAGAATCAAGTCGATTTACTTAAAAATGCAGACTGAACAAAATCCTCAAGCGTATCTAGTTGGCAGTCACAGAACATCCAGAGTTAACACTGACCATTTTAATGTCTGCAAAGACTCCTATCTATTGTTGCTTTCAGTCCATCAGGGGCATTTTCTCCCATTTGCATTGGAATGAATGGGATGGAATAACAGAGTGTCAATGTAATTTATGTAATTACATAAATTGTATAAGTTACATAATTCCACCCCAATGGACAGCGAGAGAAATAACATTTTCAATGTAAGATGATCTGCAGCATTATGGAAACAGTGCTGTATGCAAAGAATAAAGGCCATGAGAGAACAATGATGTCTTCTTACATCTCTAGGCACCATCTTTGATTTTATTTTGGTACTTCCTTAAAACATAATTATTTAGCTATTCAGGTGTAATTCCAGTTTCCATTCTTCTTTTCCTAGTGTTCTGCAGAAGTATTTTTATTCTTCATACTTCAGTTTTAATATTTAATATTAGTTTTACTTTTGTATGTTGCACATTTTTAATATGTGCATGGCCTTGAGGCTTTGCTTTGGAACAAAAAAAAAAAAAAAAAGCAACCACCTTCTGCATCCAGCTTATGTGATCCCCACTGAGCATCAACTTGCCCTTGCTCTTTAGCTCAGATGTACTGATATACAGTCATACCTCGGGTTACAGATGCTTCGGGTTGCACGATTTTGGGTTTGCCATCTCAAGGATGGCAAAAGATGCCTTTTGACATATTAGCTTGCATGGTAGATATGAACACTTAAAGCAGAGGTGCTAGTTAGTGTGTTGTGCAGAACAGATATTATTTCCCTGATCGAATTTTAAAATAATTTGTATTCAGAAATAGCAACAGTGAAATCTCTTTAACTAGAGTTAGTGGGCAGCATTCAACTAAGTTTTACTTGGAGCAGAGCAATTGAAATGAACGGATCCAATCTATTAATTTCAGTAGATCTACTCTGAGTAAAATTTAGCGGACACTTTTTATCTCTTGCTTTGTCTACATGGGATGCCTACAAAGCTCCTGCCTTGCTCTGTTGGTCTGCACAAAAATTTCAAAATGTCAAATTGTCTAAGAAGTATTCTGTTGATTCCTCATTGCTCTACCTGTAATCATGCATTAAAAAAAACTTTTACAAAAATCCTGCAGAAGTCAAAGGTTGTGTGTGTGTGTTGAGTGGGATGCTCACACTTGCACCATAAAAGCCTTGTTTATTGCCACCATCCGTCTTCAAAGATGCACCCCACAATGGGATTTGGTAAAGCCATTACAAGGTGCCGTATGAGTTCCATTTGCCTACAGTAAATAGAATGTCAGAAGTGTCAGAGGGAAATAAATATCGGGCTGGTTAAAAGGGAGCAGAGATGGCTCAAAGCATCATTGAAAGGATTGATTTATCTGGCGTGCTGTAATGACTGCAGATGTGGATCTGTTATTCTAGATGAGCAATGAATTTGATGAGCTGATAACACGGGGGCCAGCAAGGCCTGGTTTTAATTACTGATGAGGAATTTATTTGTGAAGTGTTGTGATTTACGGAAGGTTTGTTCGGTTATTGACAGGTGACCTTGGGTCCTTTCCTTTCCTTTCCTTTCCTTTCCTTTCCTTTCCTTTTTTTTGAGTAAAATAAAGCGGCACACCTCCCTGTCCCTTCCTTGCCCACCTCCAACAGCAAAAGATGATGTGCTTTTATCTGTATGGAAAATACAAAAAGGGCCATTTTCCTACGATACATTTTTGGAAATTATGCCTGTGCAGTGGGTTAAGTACTTAATTTGTTCCGGAGGTCCGTACTTAACCTGAAACTGTTCTTAACCTGAAGCACCACTTTAGCTAATGGGGTCTCCTGCTGCCGCTGCACCACCGGAGCACGATTTCTGTTCTCATCCTGAAGCAGAGTTCTTAACCTGAAGCACTATTTCTGGGTTAGCAGAGTCTGTAACCTGAAGCGTATGTAACCTGAGGTACCACTGCATAAATATATTCCTTTTGTGGAAACTCTTCAGAGGCAGCTTCACTATGAGATAGATCAGGGTTGGCTTAACCTGAAGCCCTCCAGATAATGTTGCTTTACAGCTCCCATCATATCTGATCGTTGGCCATGAGGTAAGTGGATGTGTCCAGCTGATTCTGGCAATGCATTGTGGGTCCGTTAAGGACAAGAGAGTGAGAGACAGGCCATTTGCCCAACTCTTTGCCCAACTCTTGTCCATGGCAGTTACGGTTCTTTGCCACTGCAACGACATAGTTACAGGAAACATAGCTCAGTGGTAGGACTGCACGATTTAGTGATAAATAATTGAAAATCCACATCGTGATAACCGATTCAAAATATCTGCCTTCTAGATAAACAACATGAAACCAGCTTTTGTCTGTTGCTCTGGCGACTCTGCTCTTCTGCAGGGGGCAGCAAACCACAGAGCAGGTACAGATGATAAGCTTCTCTTCCAGAAAGGCTACATGGTTGATAGGCAGCAGTGTCTGCAGTTGGCGCAGATAGAGCTGCGCCGTGGTACTCAGGAGGATCGGAGGAGCTCCCAGTAGAGCATCTGCTTTGCATGCAAAAAGTCCCAGGTTCAACCTCCAGCATCTCCCAACAGGGCTGGGGGAGCGACTGTTCAGGACCTCTGGATGATGGAGAGCATCTGCATCATCAGCTTGGGCTGGATCTATACTGATTGTAAAAACACTAAAAAAACAACAACTGTTATATAGCTATCAATGCAATTTTACATTGACAGTTTTTAATTGCTCTACAGCACCCTCTGGTTTCACATGTTTATAACGCATTTATAATGTTTTAACTGACCAGTATAGATGAATCCTTGGCCTACCTGATATACCATTTTGGGATGAAGCATCATCTCTGCACACAGACCCTGGGACTGGACAAGGGTTACAAGAACCAGTCGTTCTTGTTAGTGGACTACTGCTTAAGAGAGTACACCAAAGGAAGCCCTTGAGACTTTGGGGAACAAAAGGCCTGCATACACTTTGCTGGACTTTTGCTTTGGTTCATTCCCTCTTGACAGTGTCTGCCTCATCAGTTCATGTTAATTCATTGCTCTTCAGTGGGTGTTAATTGTGCGTTTTTATGATACCCTTTCATTTTTAATGTTTTGATTTGTTAACTGTCTTGTGAGGGACCTTATGATTGAAAGGTGGGATGCAAAATAGTTTAGGTAAACAAACGAAGCTGGCACAATAGATTCCCCAGGTATTAATCAAGGGGATGGTGCCCTTTGCAAAATTTGTGTTCTGTTTTACATTGCCTCTTTTAAAAAGGATCCTGTGATTACCACGACGACTACCAATTTTGAATGTGGTACTTTATCTCCCTCCTCCTTTATGTGTGAAAAAGGCATTGTAATCTTCCCAAGAGCTTAAAAGACACAATGTTGGATCTCCTTCTTTCCTCCTGTTAATGCTGTGATACTGTACAGAAGGATCTGCTCTTGAATGTTGTCAAGTTAGGTAGTTAAAGCTGAGCGCTTAGAAGATCTTTTTAAAGAAGATCTTTAAAAATAATTTAACAGGAAATCATCTGACAGAGCTACTACTATGTGTTTTAATTCCTGGGTTCTCTTGGGAGAAGGGAATTAGTAGAAGGAATTGCATGCTTTGGTGTCATCCTAATTTCTCTCGCCTGTCTGTTTTGGAAGAAAATGTTTCCTACAATGCGTTTGAATGGGCTCCTGCCCTTTCCATTCTAGCTGGAGCAGAGTGGCCAGCCAGATGGGCCCAGGGTATTGTGAACACATCCTTAAGAATGTTAGAAGAGCCTACTGCATCTCAGAGTTTTAACCTTTCTGAGCACATTGCTCCCTTGACTACGTTCTTTCTGATGCTGCCTTGTGACAAAAAAACCACCCCGTGCTGGTATTTCATCATAAAAAGTTATGCCAAAAAGGCAAAGCCTAGAAGACTGGCAGAAGGTAGAGGGAAACGGGTAACATGGAGGAATGACACGTATGAGTAACATTTACAGCAGGGGTCAGCAAGGTTTATCTTGTCTGGGCCGGATTGGTCCCGTGGAGATCTCTCTGTGGGCCAGATCATGAGCATGCCTGCCCGCGATTTTCAGTGTCTGCGCATACGCTGATGCAATTTTTGGCGCCGCAGAAGTGAGTCCCTGCACTGCGCCGGTTTAGCACAGCGCGCGAGTGGGCAGCTCAGTTCGGGGGCGGCTTGTGGGCCGGCCAAATGCCCTCCGCGGGCTACTTCCAGCCCATGGGCCTTAGGTTGGTGATCCCTGATTTACAGCAACACGATGGTATAGTGGTCAAGATTTGACAAAGCAGGCATGTGCAGTGTGAAAGGCGCATTCGAAAATAGAACAGAAGCACTAGCCTTATAATCTGTGAAACTAATGCAATTAACCCCATGTATGAATGCAATTCAATCCAATCTGGGTTAAGGACTGGTTTTAAGACCAAGTCATTTTTGGCTGCCCTTATGGGTGGTCTTTATTGTGGTAGGTGAAGTGGCAGTTTGGCCCTGTTACTCTCACCTGCTCAATGGCTTTTGATACCATGGACCATGGTAACCTCCTGGGTTGACAGTTCAGGATGGACATTGGAGGCACAGCAATGCAGTGGTTTCTTTGGTGCCAGGTGAGTCCACGGGGACTGCTCTTCAGGGAGTACTCTGTGCTGAAGCAAGATTCAGCTGCCAGTCCAGTCAGTTTCTGTATGTAGAACTGTGCGCGCGCACAACCATCTTGTCGTTTGCCCGAGGCAGCAAATGCCTTTGGCCAGCCCTAAGGGTTAGACGGAAAACTGAGAAATGATGTGAAAAATCAGGTCTTAGAAAACAAAATAACCCGAGGTCTTACACCAGCAGATGCTAAGCTTCTTGGGACTTGAAAGCTGTGATCCTTGGTTTTCTCTCACCCCACTCTTTTTGGTGGGATGAACAAATCCCTCCCCTGTGTGTGCTGAATTAATTGCGAAGTCAGAGAAGTTCATTTTGTGGAGTTATGTGATTATTATGTCTGATCCTGTGGGTTCCCCCCACTATGCAAAGAGGAGATGCTTCCCTCTTCTGTGAATAACAAGGGCTTTATTATCAAAATACATGAAGAGTTTGACTCCAGGGACCGTGTTATAATTAAACATCTATTGGACTGTTTTAGACTATATTTGTGACTTAACTCTTGCCTTTAAGCAAATGTAATTAAAAAGACTATTAGATAATACTCCTTCTGAGGGTTAAACTTATCATAACCCTGATAGAACGTTCAGTGTGACCTCCCCCCCACCCCCACCCCCCATCAAACAACAGCAGGACTATTATGTGCCTTGGATCAGTATACAGCAACAGACTTCAACATTTTGTTCCACTGAAAAGCAACAGCGAAGGGCATTATGCTGCTTAAATCTCTTTAGAATGCGCCTGTCACTTCCCCCTCCCCATTCAATTGAATAATAGTTCAAAAAAAGGGAAAAGGATAAAAGGTTAATGAATTTGGACAGCCAGGTAAGCGCACCAGGGCCCTGTGATGGCTGTGTATGTGTCACCAAGCCTCACCCCCCAAGCCAGTCCTGATCTCCACCTTCCCTGAAGTCCTTTTGTATGGCTGGAATGTGTCTTTGGACTGTGATACTCTGTCCAGGCAAGCAAAAGGTGCTATGGAGACTTTTTGTGTTCTGTATGTAGATCACAGAATCATGGAATTGTAGAGTTTGAAGGGACCCCAAGGGTTATTTGATCGAACCCCCTGCAATGCTGGAATATGCAGATACTTTGTGAATTTGTGTGGTTGGAATATAGCCTACTGAAGAAACTGCTAGGTGGCCCCTGGAATGTTTCCTACAATGGAGTATGGCTCTCAGGCGATGATTTTTAACCTCACCCAAATTACTTTCCTTCAGCCTAGGGATGGGGGTGTGGCCCTCTAGATGGGGGTGATGGTGGATGTTGCTGGACTGCAACTCCTCTTCAGCCCCAGTCAGCATGGCTAAAAGTTAGGGCTGGTGTTAGTTGGAGTCCCAATATCTGGAGAGCCACAAGTTCCCTGTCCCTGTTTTAAACTTGTTTCATACGGGACAGTTGTGAGGTCCAACAGTCGGAGGAGCACAAGCAGGTGCAGGTCAGATTTCTTGCCAGTCTAGCCCAGTACTCTCTACTCATTCCCTTGATAGCTCAGTTGGCAAGAGCGTAGTGCTGATAACGCCAAGGTTGCAGGTTTGATTCCCCAGAGGGACAGCTCCATATTTCTGCATTACAGGGGGTTGGACTAGAATCAGTGTTTCCCAACCTTGGGCCTCCAGCTGTTTTTGAACTACAATTCCCATCATCCCTGACCACTGGTCTTGCTAGCTAGGGATGATGGGAGTTGTAGTCCAAAAACAGCTGGAGGCCCAAGGTTGGGAAACACTGGACTAGATGATCCTCAGGGTTCCTTCCAATTCTATTATTCTAATGGACATTAGCTGTCCAGGGTCTTGGGTCCAGAAGTCTTTCTCATGAGTTGTTACCCGATCCCATTAACTGGAAAAAAATAGAAATTGAGCCTGAGACCTTCTTCATGCAAAGTTTCTGATCTAGCCTGGACCGTAAACTACGCATGTGCCATACCACCTTCCACAACCTGGGGTTCTCTAGATGTTGTTGAGCTACAATTTCTGCCAGACTAGCCAGTATGACCAATGCTCAGGAATGATGTGAAGGCTAACAGAAGCTACTTTAGCATTCAGTGCTTCATTGATAGGCCAGTTTGGAAGTGATTCTTTGAAACAGAAATGCTCTCTCTCTTCAATATTGTATTAGTTGAATATAAGAACAACATATAATCAAATACAAGCAATCAAATACAGTTTCCCCTACCCCCCCCCCCACCAGCCCCAACTACGTCCAGGTACCGTAATTACATTAGTAATGTAATCAAATAAAAAATATTTCTACAGTTGCTGGTTTAAAAAATATCATTCCATATGCTCCCATGTGTCTTAGGTGGTTTAAATGCATGTTCTTTCTTTGATGCATATGTAATAAAGGAGGACCACGTTATGTAAAAGTTACCTAGTTTCTCACATTGTTTTCTTTCACGTACCCTTTCTGTTAACTTTTAATCAAAATTAATTCCCAGACATAAGCATACCAAACTTCATATAGGTTCACGTTTAATGTCCTCCAGTGTCTAGCAACAGCAAGACGTGCTGCAGTTATAAGATGCACAATTAAGTCTTTGTCTTTAAGATTTTGTGCTTCATCTGCAAATATAGAAAGCAATGTTATTTTGGGATCTAAATTGATCGATTCAGATGTAATTTTATCCATTTCCTGAAATATTTTTAACCAGAAGTTTTTAATCAACGGGCATTTCCACCACATGTGTATAAATGCTCCTTCATTCCCACAATTTCTCCAACATTGCAGATAAATATTTTTGTCTATTTTGCTTAGCAATGTGGAATGCAAGTACTATCTGTGGGTTATCTTATTCGTGCAGAAATAGCTCAAAAGGGGGCTTTTTGCCACATTCCTTCTCACGAACCATCATCAATCCCTTCTCTCAAGTCTCTTTCCCATCTAGTCTTCAACATGGAGGGCTTTGAGGTTGAGAAATGTACAATTGCTTTATAGATTAAAGCAATTAGACTGAAATGCTCTCTTGTAACCAAAACTCCCCCAAACCTCTTCATAGCATTTGTTTTAGAATGCTGAAAATGTGAAACTGTTTAATGTCCCCCCCACCCATTAACTGGAATTTGATTAGGAAGTGCTGCTCCAAATTCTGGTGTAGCCTGGGCTGCGAGTGCAAATATTTTGAGGTGGGGAAAGAGATGAGCTGCTGCTACTCTTCCATTGGTAATGGCATGGAAGCAATGGAAGCTACTACAGCACTGGTGACTACTATAGCTTCTGCTATTTACTCATTTAGCATGATGTTAACATTCTTCAATTATTAGAAAATATAATGATCAATAGAGTTCCCTTGAGAATATTTGCATGGATTTAAAATGGTTTTTCACATCTTATTGGGGAGATCCATCTTTGCTAAAGAACAGGCAACTCTTAGAGTACCCATCCAAATGTTTTTGTCATGGAAGGATTTCTTATATCATTTAATGTCAACCCAGATGGAGATTCATCATAGTGTTGTTTCCTCTTATTCATCATTCTGTCAGAACAATCATACCGCTGAAATTATGATTTCACATTGAGTGGGTTTTTCCCCATTGTGTGCAGAGCTGACCTCTGATAGAAATGAATGAAAAAGTTTTTGCTGCAGTAGGGAGTGGGCAGGAAGTTTGGAAATGTATATTGGTTTGCCATTTCTTCAGATGATTGACAGGATGGGAGAATTAGACACTGCTTCTTGGCTACAATCCAACACACAGGATGGAAATATGTAGCAATTAAACAGAAGAAAGCAATCTTTCATTCTCCATGAAATTCTATATAGTGGTACCTCTGGTTGTGGACACAAACTGTTCTGGGGTGCCATTTGCACCCCGAAAAGTCCGTAACCAGAGTGGCGCTTCTACGCATGTGCAAAGCGTGATAGAGCACTTCTGTGCATGTGTGAACCGCGCAGAACGCTTCTGCGCGTGCGCTTGCGGCAAAACCCGGAAGCAAACACTTTCGGGTTTGCTGCGTTCTTAACCCTAAAAAACGCAACATGAAGTGTTCGCAAGAAGAGGTATGACTGCATTGTAATTCCATTAGCAAAGGGATGTTGACCCTATGGTTCTCCATATGTTGTTGGACTCCATCTCCCATCAGCTGCAGCTAGCCTAGACAGTTATCAGGGATGATGGAAGTTGGAGTCCTACTAAGATCTGGATGACTTCAGGTTCTCCATCCTGCTTTAAGAGATTTTGTGACGGCTGTGGAAGTTCATTGGCTGAAATCCCAGAAAGGTGCAGCAGCAGGTGGCCTTGGCCATTGGCTGACTTGCTTAATCCTGAAGTACCCCAATGCATGACACCAGCCCAAATAGTGGTGTGCTTTGCCAGGCAGATTCAGAATGCTAAGTTTGTTCATGCTTTGATTCATTCTGGTTTTAACATAATCTTATTCAGATTTGTACATCCTTGTTTTGTTTTAGTCATTTTAACAAGTAATAATCTCTCATTTTAAAATGTGATTTGCTAGGGAATTTTAGCATTCTGAGTTTGTTCATGTTGGGGAGAGGAAGTCACTTCCTCCACTTTCCTTGTCTTCTCTCTTGGTGGTTGTGAGGATTGGGCCAAGAAAGGAAGAGAGAGCAAGGAAAAGAGGCAGAAGTAGTGAGGGAGGGGCTCACTTAGAGCAGTGGGCCCCTGAGGCCATCTTGCCCAATGCCCCACCCCCCACAAAACCTTGCCGCTCATACTAGTACATAGGGAGGAGTTAGTATTCCAAAAAGGGGCTCATTCCTGATTCTCCAAACTGCACTTTGAAGGATCAGAAACAATCTGCCGAAACATCTCATATTGTTGGAGTCTTTGAAGTGATGACATCAAAGTAGCTTGGCTTGGGAGGGGGGACTTGCTAAGATTTTCGTATTTATTAATAATAATTGTCTTTATTTTCTGCCCCGTGACCCAGTGGACCATTCTAGAGTGTATTGGTTTTCCGAGACACCTTATTTGCCCTTAACAAGTCTGCAAGGAAAGGACGAGGAGGAGGGAGTAAAGGAGCGGAGACCCATCTTTAAAACAACAATCAGGCTTTGTAAGGTTTCATTCCAGGCTAATGGCTGGTGAAATTGTTCCGGGTAGTTAAAATGGAATGAAATGAATTAAAGAACATGAAAGGGAGCAAGCTGGATACTTTATTGCTTTTCTTTGAAGGCCCAATAGCTGCTTGGTGTGTGTGTATATATAACTGTGTCAGATATTTAAAGTCCAGTTCTTGAGGACCAAGGCTATAAATCCAAAGCTACGGTGTACCATTCAAATGAGGGCAAGTGCTCAAAACACACACACACCCCACACGCTAACAACACTGAAACTTAAAGTAGCATTTTGACCAATGAATGTAAACATTTACCTTATACCAGGTTATGCTTTTTGCTCACTTAACTCAGGATTGTCCTCTTTTGACTGTTGCCTACCTGCAGTCCTGGAGAGCTACTAAGTCCCTCCCATCACATGCTACCTGACCTTCTTCACTGTGGATGCCAGGGACTGAACCTGGGACTATTTGCGTGCAGAGCATATCCTCTGCCGCTGAGGCACGATTCCTGCAGAGATCAGCGCTCAAAATACAGAGGATACCTGGGCCTAGCATGCTTAACCTTTTGTGCCCTGCCTTTCTTAGCATTGCATCATTACCTGAGGCTACCTTACCTGGGGATGAGGTGCCGAGAAGTCAGAACATGCTAAGCAGCTCTAAACCATGGTTTGGCCCCTCTCTTTGGGAAGTTTAAGCCATGGTTTGGGATTCTAAACTGTGGTTATTGTAAACCATGGCATTATGTCTAAATTCTTTCACCCTTCCAGAATTCTGAGATTTTGGCTGACATTTTCATCAATATATATCATAAAAACTAGTGACCTGAATGCCAGTTTTCAGAACACAGTATTCTGTGTCATATACCACATGGCTGTGCTTTTGAGGAATTACTGCAAATGTAGAGTCCTGGTAAGGGACGCGGGTGGCGCTGTGGGTTAAACCACGGAGCCTAGGGCTTGCCAATCAGAAGGTCGGCGGTTCGAATCACCGCAACGGGATGAGCTCCTGTTGCTTGGTCCCTGCTCCTGCCAACTTAGCAGTTCGAAAGCACATCAAAGTGCAAGTAGATAAATAGGTACCACTGTGGCAGGAAGGTAAAAGGCGTTTCCATGAGCTGCTCTGGTTTGCCAGAAGCGGCTTAGTCATGCTGGCCACATGACCCGGTCGTTGTCTGCGGACAAAACGCCGGCTCCCTTGGTCTATAGAGCGAGATGAGCGCCGCAACCCCAGAGTCATCCACGACTGGACCTAATGGGCAGGGGTCCCTTTACCTTTACCTACTGTCCTGGTAGTTATTATCTACGTAGAAAGAACTGTGGGTAACAGTGTACACCAATTGGTTTGGCTGCTGATAGATAGTGGCTTGAGGATTTTGCCAGAACTGATTTCTCCCCGTCCCCAACTTTCTCCATGGAGGAAAGAATATTACCCGGGAACTAGTGCTTATTTGCTGTCTCAGCAAATCTTATAACATTTCCCTTTTTCTTTTTAGTTTGTGTTTTTTTTTCTTTAAGTCTCCTGCCTAGAAACCTCTGAAAGGTGACTTCTATCCCCACCCCTCCTCATGTACCATCCCTGCTGAGAGCTAAAGAAGCCCTCCCCCCCCCAAACAGGGCAAGGGATAAGGGAGCTTAAAAAGCACCTGGTATGTGCAGGCTTTTTTTTTTTAACACAGCTGCAAAAATAAAGTGTCCTATCAGGTTGGGGTCACATTTGTCTAAGAAAAACTAACAGGAGTATTTCTTTTGTCAACACGGGAGATGAGCAGGATGATAAGGGCAAATTATACTCCTCTGATCTGTCCCTCTTAGAGAAGTGACTGGAGATTAAAGCCTCGGTCTGGAATTTCAATACATCTATGCATTTTTCATGGAAGACAATGTTTGTCAAAATTGCTGGGAAAGAAGGGTCAGAATTTTTCATGAAAAAGCCACATTGTTTTTCTCTCTCACTTTCCTCTGAGCCGATGTGCATGGCTTAGTAGGTTTGGAACAAAAAATACAACCAACTCTTTCCCCACTTAACGGATGTTTTAATTGTGCCTTTTTGCTCTTCCCTTCCTCAGAGTAAGGGTTCGTCCACACTTACTTTTTGCCCACCGCTTTCTAGTCATTCTAGACTTTCCCAGTCCATGTATGAGGACTTTCTGCAACATTCCCCAGGAAAACCTGATCTTTTCCACTGAGTCGGAGCAAATGGCAATTCAGGAGCCTGAGGATTATAAGTGCACCACGTTTTTCTATTTTTCCATAAAACATTGGAAGAGTATGCAGTAGTAGTTGCTCTCTCACTGAGGAGTGTATTAAATCAGTGGTGGCTGGCCTGGGGACCTCCCGATGCTGATGGACTACAGCTTCCATCATCTCTGACCATGGGCCAGTCCATTAGTGGTCAGTAGGGTAGTTCATTCCGGGCAGCTTTGCTCACTTACCTTTCCAACACTGAGTATCACGGCTGGTTCCTGAGAGGATGAGGTGGAGAGAGAGCTCAGTGCAGGTACAGCAGTGGGGCTAATCTGATATGATTATTCCTCCTCCTCCTCCTCATCATTTTCTATTATCCTAAGGTCCCAGGGCAGGTTACAACATCAAAACGCAATATTAAATTCAGTTTAAAACAACTTAAAGGTAAAGGTACCCCTGACCATTAGGTCCAGTCGTGACCGACTCTGGGGTTGCGGCACTCATCTCGCTCTATGGGCCGAGGGAGCCGGCGTTTGTCTGCAGACAGCTTCCAGGTCATGTGGCCAGCATGACTAAGCTGCTTCTGGCGAACCAGAGCAACGCACGGTAATGCCGTTTACCTTACCGCTGGAGCGGTACCTATTTATCTACTTGCACTTTGACGTGCTTTTGAACTGCTAGGTTGGCAGGAGCAGGGACCGAGCAACGGGAGCTCACCCCATCACGGGGATTTGAACCGCCGACCTTCTGATCAGCAAGTCCTAGGCTCTGTGGCTTAACCCACAGCGCCACCACACAACTTACAATCACAGAAATATGGCGCGTCCTAAAACTGGGGGTACTATTCAGCGTTGTTTATATTTGAGTAGACCCACTGAAGTGCAGGTGGGCAAGTCCATGGATCTCAGTAGTAAATGTAAAATTTACTATGCTTCAGTAAATCTTGGTTGGCTATAACTCTGAAAACATGGACTTCCCCCTCGGTGTAATCCTGATTTGAGGCATGCATGAGAAACACTTTTTTTAAAAAAACGTCAGCAGCAACATACACATTTTGACATTTCTGAAACTTTGAATCGGTGTGACTGTAAAAATATTTATCGTGATTCAGCTTCAAAAGCTGCCGTTGATTTTAAAATATGGCAGGAGTATTTATGTAATGGAAAAAAGCTGTATTTCGGCTTGTGTTTACTTTAATAAAACAGCTCGCTGCTTTCCTCTGATAGTATCTAGGCTTGGATAAAGGAGCGATAATTGGTCGAGGAGCGTAATGAAAGAGGGGCCTCTTGTCTTATCTAACATGGCAACATGGCATTAATCAAAATATCAGCACTAAAAAAAGTGGAAATGTTTCCTTTGAATTTCATTGAATGTGTGTGATTTTGGGGTGGGGCAAGAGTGGTTGAGTTTTATATTAGGGTTTTTTTTTCATTTTCAGCTTTTATCTTTTCCTAAAAACCCACAAAAAACCACTTGTACAGTTCAGATTGTAGTTTAATATTACGGGAATAAGCCCTGTGGTCAAATGCCATAATACCTTAGTGGTACTTACAGTTTGTGGGGAGAATACGTTCAGTGCAAACCATAGTTTGCCTAGTTCAGAAGTAACCATGGGATAATGACAATTTTTTTATCATTAAACTTGTCCATGTAGTGCCAGCCCTGCTGTTGGGCATCAGTGTGAAGTGACCTGCTTCAGGAATCACTTAGGGCAGGATAGATGAAGGCAGGAATTGGTGTCCGAATGCTGCATGGAATACTTTTTTTCACATGTTTGGCCTCGCTGGGACTGCCATGGTGCATTTTCATCACAGCTGAGTAATTACAAGAGCCAGCTGCCCATCTGATTTTCTCTTCCTTCTATGATCAGGGATGTTTATATGTAGCTGACCCCTGTACATTTTGTGGTAGAACTGGACTCAACAGCTGACTACTACTTATCATTATTACTACTACTACTACAATTTATTACTAAGGTACCAGGGTGTGTTACAACAATTAAAACAGAACATTGATTATTATCATTATTATTTTTGGAAAAGTTTTTCTATTATTTCATTTTATAATGTGTATAAAGCAGAGAGAACAAGTATAACAACAACAGACAGAAACTAAAAGATGAAAAAACAAAGCTATAAAATAGTTACGTAGAAAGAGTAGTTGCCCATGAGTTAAATTAACCAACTTTATCTGTCAACTTCATCAGATCATAAAGTATAGCTATGCTCCAGATTTGCGAGGCTTGTGACAAGGGTTGTCTTGAAACTATACAACATTAATATTAAGACACAGTATTAAGGTAAAGGTACCCCTGCCCGTACGGGCCAGTCTTGCCAGACTCTAGGGTTGTGCGCCCATCTCACTCAAGAGGCCGGGGGCCAGCACTGTCCGAAGACACTTCCGGGTCACGTGGCCAGCGTGACATCACTGCTCTGGCGAGCCAGAGCCGCACACGGAAACGCCGTTTACCTTCCCGCTAGTAAGCGGTCCCTATTTATCTACTTGCACCCGGGAGTGCTTTCGAACTGCTAGGTTGGCAGGCACTGGGACTGAGCAACGGGAGCGCACCCCGCCGCGGGGATTCGAACCGCCGACCTTTCGATCGGCAAGCCCTAGGCGCTGAGGCTTTTACCCACAGCGCCACCTGCGTCCCAGTATTACAAAATAGTTTAAAAACAACTTTAAATTCCCCCAAAGACTTGAAATCAGAGGTGAGCTATCAAATTTAGATTTGCGAACCCCTGTTGAGATGAGATGCTAGAACAAATGTCCCCAAACATGGCACCTTCTGGATCTTTTGGACTGCAACTCCCATCAGCTCCTGCCAACGTTGCCCGGTGGAGATGGAAATCGTAGTCCAGCAACATCTAGAGCATGTCACATTGGTTGCAGCATGCTGTGATCTTACAGCATTGTGCATGGCCGTAATAGCCATATTTATTTACTTAAAAGTATTTTTTGTCCGGCTCTTCAGCCAAAGAAAGGCTCCTAGATGGGTTTGCAAACATTTCTAAGCCTGGGGATTAAAATCCAAAAAGCATAGGCATCAAAGGGGAACGGATTAGGAGAGAAGAGGAGAAAAGAAAACTCCAGGCACCAGTTCTTCTTATTCATTTAATAAATTTCTAAACCACCTTTCATCTGAGGATAACAGGGCGGTTTACAATATAAAACACAACAATGCATAATTTAGTAACAAGCAGAAACAATTACACCCACAATACAATACAATACAATACAATACAATACAATACAATACAATACAATACAATACAATACAATACAACGTTAGAGAGAATAGTTGACTTCTCTTCCCACTTCCTGCCACAGGAAGTCTGAACATGAGTTGGCCTTCCTTTGCAATTGTAATTAGCATTGATTGTCCTACCTTGTTGACATGCCAGCCTACTTTCACTGAAAACCTTCAAGGAAGGAAGTTCTACAGACTCGCTTAGCAGCTTGTTCTGCTCTGGCAGTGCAGTAACTGGGACAATCAACAGTCTGCTTTGCCACAGCATAAGCATGAACCTTGCCATGCATATGGCACGGTTCACCTGTGGGTTGCTTTCACCCCCAGTTTGGTGAAGACTTGTGTCTCTGTTGTACGTTTCGGTTCTCGAACGGCAAAAACCTGGAAGTAAATGCTTCTGTTTTTGAACATTTTTGGGAACCTGAACGTGCGACACAGCTTCTGCTGAGTGCAAGAAGCTCTTGCAACCAATGGGAAGCTGCGCCTCAGTTTTTGTATGTTTCGGAAGCTGAGCAGGCTTCTGGAATGGATTTCGTTCGAGAACCGATGTACCTCTGTGTCTCTCTCTCTCTCTCTCTCTCTCTCTCTCTCTCTCTCATGTGTACACACATACACACACACACACACAGGACCATAAACATTTCTCTGCCCATTGTCCTAGGATAACATCTGTTGCATGTGTGATTTCACCCTTTATAGACCCACAAGCAGCCTCGTATTTGGTGTGGTTTAGGAAATCTAAGAAGCCAAAAATTCAGTGCTGTTTTGAAAGGTTAAGCCTACCATCTAGATTTAAAACTATGTTTAAAACTGCTCCTTGATCTCTGAAGCTTTCATGCAAAATTTGGTTGTGATAACTTAAGAGGTGTCCAAATACACAAAGAAGGAACAACTTTCGAAAATTCGTATTAGATTCGGTATTTAAACCAGCCATTGTTAGAAGTGCTTGTATTTCATTACGCATACCTTTTTAGAGTGATCCCCTCTCCCTGATTAGCTTGCTGTTTATATTTATTTTTACTCATGAAAAATTCAACAGATGGTGCTGGGTTAATTTTGTTGTAAATTAATCTTGCAGTTCACCGCCGGTCTTCTTTTTTTTAAAGGAGTTTAAAAGGCCACGAAGGCAAAAAAAAAAAAAAAAAGAAGGGGGGGAAGAAGGTTGAACATGCTGTTAGGATATAATGTCACAGTTGAAATTCTACAGTATATTAGTGCAGTGGATTCACAGCCATTTCATACTGTATAAAAGAGTTGTACAATATTGATCCTCCTAGATTATTACATTTGCTTTTAAAGGCAAATGAAGCATTAACACCTGGGCCCACAGCATTGATCATAACGTTGGCACTGTAAAAGCTTTCCCGCTGTTAGCCGACTTCCAAGGTAATATGAACAACAGCCTACCTTTTCTTTTTAATTAGGTGATGGGCAGAGCAATCTTACGCACTAGTTTCTCGGTGCATAAAGGATATGCCACAGCTGTAGTGATGGAGCAGATTCTGTACCCAATGTGTTCACTCTGCCTAGAAGGGGAAAATGCACATTCAGGAAATACGTAAATGTTTGCGCTGGTATAAGTTATACTGTCAACAGCCATGGATCATACGTGTAGAGTAGGGTGGGGAAGTGGATCCTGCCAGCAGGCCAGATCCTTCACTTCCTGCTGACTGTGGGGCAATTCTGACAAGTGAGCAGGGGCTGTCAATCACCTGGTATCCCAAATGATGGCAGGTGCCCCCCCTCTTTTTTTTGCAAGGCTCTTTTGTGTTCATGCACTTTATATCCATTCACATTGCAAAGAGGAGGCATCTCACACAAAGAAAAAGCTTGGACCTTGAAGTTGAAGGCCACATGTTGGATTTGGAACATAGGAAGCTGACATACCATTGGTCCATTTAGACCAGCTTTTTGTCTACACTGACTGGCAGTGGCTCTCCAAGCTTGTGGATAGTGTTCTCTACTAGCCCTCCCTTGAGACACCAAGGATTGAACCTGGAACCTTCTGCACGCAAAGTGTGTTTGCTCCATCACTGGGACACTGCCCCTCCCTCATTGCGCTTCAAACACTGCAGCTAAAACAAGAATCTTATGCTATTCTCAACCTGTACTATTTTCTACAGTGGTACCTCAGGTTAAGAACTTAATTCGTTCTGGAGGTCCATTCTTAACCTGAAACTGTTCTTAACCTGAAGCACCACTTTAGCTAATGGGGCCTCCTGCTGTTGCCCTACCGCCGGAGCACGATTTCTGAAGCAAAGTTCTTAACCCGAGGTACTATTTCTGGGTTAGCGGAATCTGTAACCTGAAGCGTCTGTAACCTGAAGCATCTGTAACCCAAGGTACCACTGTACTTTCTACTTTTCTACTTTCTACTCTGGCTCCACACATTAGTTGTCCATGCATTTCTTATTTTAGGAATATAGGAAGCTTGTGCTGAGTCAGACCAATGGTTCCTGGAGCTTAATATTGCCTTCACTGACTGCCAGCAGCTTTCCAGGGTTTCTGGCAGGAGCTCAGCCCAGAGGTGCCTGGGCTTGAACCTGAGGCCTGATGTGTGCCGAGTGGATGCTCTACCACTAAGCTGCAGTGGTCTTGTTCTGTAGGGCCAAAAAGGAGAGGGCCAAGGGAATAAGTGGATCCAAACTACAAAGAAAACTACATCGGCCTAGGAGCTGGCATAATTCACTTCCCTTTTTATTTCCTTTTCACTTAGAACAATGGGAGAGGGGAAAGTAAGAAAAGAAATCCTGGAAACAGACGGAGGGGTGTAAGAGCACTTGCTTGTCATCTCTTCCACCCTGCCTGTGAGAGCCCAGCCGTGTTGGATTATGCAGAAGGACTACCATTCGCTTCCTCCCCACAATCTTAGGTTTGCCATTGCAGCCTAGATGTCTCCTTTGAGAGGAGGTTTTATGAGGATGAAAACATAGCAAGAAGAATGTATGTTCACGTTTTTGTTTTTTTAAAAAAGTTTAGTGGAAACTTCAATCCTTATTAAACAGGAAAAGAAAGCGAGGATAGAATTGCTCTCTGCTCTTCTGGAGACGTGTCCTTCCGTCTTTAAAGCGATTCTTAGCAAAACCTCAGATTGTAGCAGTTTGTTTAGCAAGAACGGCAGAGCTTACTGGGATTAAAGATGAAAAAGAAAGAGCTCGGGGAGGAGGCGCTATTAACACCCACGATGATGGGGCTGACAGATCAGACCAAGAGTGGCACCGGGGCAGAGAGGCATCAGCCCTCGTAATGGAGACATGTCTTGTGGAAAGATTGCTCTATCACGGTGATGGGTTCCTAGCATGTTATAAATCTAAGATTGTTTCTTTCCTGCCACAGAGATGAGCAGGCTCTTTCTCCCCTTCTAGGATGAAATGTCGGACCGAGACAAGGAGCTGAGATGAAAGCACCCCCCTCCCCTCCACAAATAAAATAAAAAAAAAAGTGGAGAAAGTTATATTTTTAACATAAATCTTTTGTGGCAACTCTATTGGACCCTCTTGCGATCTGAAGGATTAAAGCTCTACTGTTCCATCTGGCCCCGGAGAGAGGGAGAGCTGGCCCTCTCTTTTTTACAGCCCTCTTGTGCATTTATGGTCACTAGGACATATCTATATCTATATATCATCTGTATCTCTATCTGTCTGTCTATATGGAAAAAGGACATATTTTGACATATCAGAAAAGCCTAATTCTTGGGGCAAAATAAGCTTGCTGTCATCAAGGATCATCGTTGTGCAGCGTGTTAGTGACCTGTTTTTAATTTTATTGGTAGGTACATATGAGTCATACCATTGGGCCATCTAGCTGAAGATTGTCTATCCTGAGTGGAAGCGGCTCCTTGTGATTTCAGACAGGGAATGTTCCTGGTCTTGCCTAGAGTTTCTGTGTCTTCAATGTGGGATTTCCTGCATGCAAAGCAGATGCTCTACCGCTTATATAGCACACTTGTTCTCAAACTAACCTCTCTCCCTTCCCAAATTACTCACGGACAAATGCCTGTTCAATTTAGTATTTGTGCTGCTGTTCAATTTAGTACAGTGGTGCCCCGCAAGACGAATGCCTCGCAAGACGAAAAACTCGCTAGATGAAAGGGTTTTCCGTTTTTTGAGTCGTTCCGCAAGACAAATTTCCCTATGGGCTTGCTTCGCAAGACGAAATGTCTTGCGAGTTCTTGCGAGTTTGTTTCCTTTTTCTTAAAGCCGCTAAGCCGCTAATAGCCGCTAAGCCGCTAATAGCTGTGCTTCGCAAGACGAAAAAACCGCAAGACGAAGAGACTCGTGAAACGGATTAATTTTGTCTTGCGAGGCACCACTGTATTTGTGTTTTACCCCACAACAGCCCAAACAAGGTAGGATAGGCTGAGAGAGAGAGTAACTGATCCAAAACCATCCAGCAAGCTTCATGTCTGAGTTGGGATTTGAACCCTGGTCTCCCTAGTCCTAGTCCAACACTCTAACCACTACACCCTACTGACTCCCTGTGTTAAGTCAATACTTTCTGGAATACAGCAAGAGAGACGTGGAGAATCAGTGGGAGGGAACAGGATAACATTTGCCCTACTACCCTGGCCTCAGTGGGGCTACAGATGTGGGTGTGTATAGGATCACTCTGCCTAGTTTTCCTAAACAGTCTAGAAGAGCTGCAACTCAAGTATTTTCAGCAAAATGCACTGTTTGGTTGGAAGTTATCTGGTGTGGGCTGGGGGAATAGAAGAGGACATGCCCCCTTCTACATGCATGCAGGTTAATGTTTTTAAAACATTTCTGCAGAGTGTCCTTGCAATAGGTACAATAGTTTGTCAGGGACAGTGACTAGAAAATAGCGTTCCTGGGGTATGATCTGAAGCAGTGTGAGATATATAAACTAGGTGCCAAATGGCTCCTTAAACCAGGGTTACCGTCACCAATTCAGAATGCTTAGTTGCAACTTTGGGCCAGATGGCTCTAAAAGTTGTATTTTTCAATACGACTTTTTGGTTCCTGCTTCCTTTTCTCCCTATGCTGCTGCCTAATTTTGGAGGGGTGTGCCCTAGTATGTGAGGGAGAGGACCCTGCCCAAGTGATAAGAGTTTCTCCTTTGCAGACAAAAGGCACTTGCTTCAGTCCTTGTCATCTTCAGCTAAAGGGTTTTAATGTAGCTAGGAAAACTTGCCCAAGATCTTAGCAAAACACTGTCGGTTAGAGTATGCCCTGGGTACTCGACTATATAGGCCATTGATCTGACTCTTATTAGAGCACGTGCAAAATGCCTTCTTCTTGGGAATTCATAGCCATGGCTAGCCCCTGGTCTGCCACCCACATGGGTTTAATCTTGGGTGGGGGATTCTCTTTTTGCTAACAGCTGTATCCCTGTTGAGTTGTCCCTGCAAACACCAGCCTCACCTGCTTGTAGGAATCTCTGAAGATAAAGCTGGAACTATTGCACTTATAATTTTGCTCAAACGTCATTGATAATGGTCAATGTATTTAAATTTCTGTTTTGAATTGGGCAACAGATGCAGATGGACTGCGGCCACCCCATCCTCGATTGCCAGCTTTATTCTTGTTTTTCAGCCTGTGGGAAGTTATTTAACTTCAGCCAGCAAGCTCATAACTTGCCTTTATAAATTCTAAACCTCTTTTAGCTTGGAACAATCAATGTTTTATAAATATTAATTAACCCTCGAAGAATCCCTGTGCCTCATGTGCTCTGTTTTTTAACCTTAAAGAGAGAGGTTCAGACACAATGTGGTTAAGAGCCTTTTTTTGTGTGTGCAAAAGCCGTTTAAAAAGGAGAAGAAAAGGGGAGGGGGAAAGGAGTCTGCTGATTCCTAGTGAGGATTTGTCAATGACACAGCACACGTGCCGTTTCCGATGAAGACAGAGTGAGAAATTTGCCGGCCCAAGGTCACAGGGAAAATGAGTGGCAGACTAAGAAATAGAAACCATGAATCTTTACTATCTTTTTCTCCCTGTGTTTTAACTACTGACCAAGCACTCCCTTCAGCATGTACAGTTTGAAAGAGACACTGTACAAGGGCTCTTTTAAATGAAAAGGTAACACTATAGAGCTTGTTTAAGGAAACGAGAGATTGTGTGAGGATTTGTGTGTCGAGGTCCCCAAGCCACCCCCCAATAACTCACATCACACACATTATTTTTGTTTAAGGTTTTTTGGCAAAATTTTGGCCACAACTTTATTGAAATACATAAGCGTGAGTGGTTGTTTAGGCATTGGTTAAGACTATCTGTCCCCCCCCCCCCCGCCTGGGGACAGAACTGACTTCCGGGCACCACCGAAAGCCAGTAAGGGAAAACAATATCGGGGAGAAATGGAGCTGAGTCACAGGCCCTCACCTCTCTCCACATGCTCCCCGAGGCTTGCCGGCCCTAGCCCAATTCCAGGGATTCGGACGAAAAGATGGCAAGCCCCTAGATTCCTTTAACGGAATTCCCTTTCCGCAGCAACCATGGAGGGGCAGGCCCAGCCTATCCTAACCCCTCCTCCAACCAATTTATAACCAATGCCTAACCACAACCTTACAAGTTGTGACGATTTGCTACGCAGTAGGCAAAAACCAAATGGCCCAGCCAATCAGCCAAATGGACAAAATTCCTACCAGGCCCCTGCCCCAATGGCAGACGACCCCATGATAGGCATAGCAAGGTCAACGCAAAAAAAACCCTTAATTTAGGGCGGGTGATCCTTTGCACGCCTCAAAGAGAAAGCTCCAGGCTACTTGCAGAGTATTTAAAACCTTTTACCCCTCCCACCCAAATTGCAACGTAACTTTTACCCCAGCAACCCAGCCATCCAATCATTGCCCTAGGCCAGGGGTCTGCAACCCGCGGCTCCGGAGCCGCATGTGGCTCTTTTACACCTTTGCCGCGGCTCCGGGGCGGATACTAGCGAGGCGAGGAGGCGCATTGTGCGCCCCGACACTCCCCACTGTGGCGGGCGCTGTACTGGCTGTGACGTCGCATGGGGGCGGTGCGTGCGTTAGTCACGCACCATCCCGACATCACCTTCCCGGTTTTGCGGCTCCCAGTTTTTTTCCTTCGGAAACGGGTCCAAGTGGCTCTTTTTGTCTTAAAGGTTGCAGACCCCTGCCCTAGGCCCTCTTTAGCAACCCTGTCTGGCAACAGAGGGGTGGCTCGGCAGACCCCACCGCAACACGTGCTCTCCATGAGGGAGAACACGCTTTCTTGACAATCTCACCTCCTTATTGTTGTGAACCACTGCTCAGTTACATGATGCAGGCAGTGAATTTTGGATCACTCCCCACCCCACACAGAACAGGGCACGTCCCCTGGTTGTGGGGCATGGGGAATAGGAAGGAGGCAGAGAGACATACCAGCTCCCAGTGGAGGAGTTGTTATCGGAGTCTCAGTTGATAACGCTAGCAAGGGATAGTGGAGAGAGCAGCAGAGGTGGTGGGATGGCACAGGTGAGTTGGGGGGGGGGCGCTGGCATTTCCTGTTTCTGCTTCATGTGGCAAAAATGTCCTGAGCTGGTGCTGGTTTTGTGGGAAATTAGCCTTTTCTCTCCTTTCAGTGTGTCTTTAGCCAGTGATTCACATTTAGGAAAGTAGATCTAGCCAACTGCGCCAAGATAAGGCTAGAGTGTTTTGATTCCCAAGGGAAAGAATGTCTTGATTTGTTTTAAAGCCTTTTCTGCTGGTCTTCCCTGGTGGAGAAATGATTGCTGCTGCCCCATAGAAGGAACTCAGAATGTTAGTGTACTTATGATTGGGGAGTAGCATGTCAATTAAAAAAAACAACAACAAAAGCAGCAGCAAAGAAAGGGATTCATGCTCTTTGTATTGGGTTTTATTTCCTGCAAAAAAATTGTGACACCCTCTCCAGCAGGTAAATATTTTAAAAATTACTCCGTGGATGCTAATGCAGATAAAGTCCATCACACAGTGTACTGGGCCCAGATAATCCTGTTGACATTGCTTGCTGCTGACACTTAGCACCCCAGTAAGTGGCGCTACCACCCCTGGCAAGCACCTACCTCTTTCGTATGTATTTTTAATCTAAAATACACCTTTTAATACACATCTTGGTAATTTTCTTCTCCCTCCAGAGAACCCTGTTGTTGGCATCCATCTGTCTTAAGAGACAATGGAATGTGCCTCTGGGAGCGAAGTCAAACTACAGATTTGCAGAGGTGCAAAAAATGAAGGTTAACTGATTTCTGATCCCATGTAATGGTCCAGAAAGTATATATCTGGCCTGTTTACTTTAAAAAAAAAAAGAGCCTGCACAAAATCTATGGCCATCCTTAGTCTGGAGTTGAACTCCTCCTGTGGCAACACCTCAGCTTATCAGAGACACTACTTAGAAGTATTTCTAAAGGCAGCCTTCGTCAACCTGGTGCCCTCCAGATGATTTAGACTGCAAACCTGGCCTCTTCTGGTAGGTCTGGGTGAGACCCCCTCCCTGAAATTCTGGAGAGCCATCAATAGCCAGTGTAGACAATGCTGAGCTAGACAGACAAGTGGTCTGGTTTCCCATTTTGGAATTGTACAGAAAATTCCCTGTTTGTGCATGTTCGGCACACGCGTGACCACTGATGCACACACGTTTTTTGGGAACCAGAAGCAGGCTTATGTGCATCCCACGGTGCATCCCATGGTGTCTCAGAATTCAACCTCTGCACAGATGTGAAGTTGCTTGTATTCTAACAATGCTGGAGAACACCAGATTGGCAAAGATTGCACGTTATTTTTCTATCCAATTTTCATTAGGATTGCTTCTATCAATTCTATTCCCCCCTCTACCATGACCCATTCTAGTTAAATTCTCCCTATCTTGGGGAATACATAATATTATCCTTCAGGTTGATGAGTTATGGCTTAGTTGTGTGTCTGTTTTGACAGGTAAGCTCAGTAATTATGCAGTGCAGGGCTTTAGCTGTGGTGGCACCATGCTTGTAGATTTTTATTATTATTTTCTAGTCCTATAAATGATGTAGCTTCTACCTCACCCAATGTCCGAGTCAGCTTGCCATTGTTATTCAATTAACATCCACTATGAATGAAAAATTATGACACCTCAGACAGTGTTAATTAGGTCCCAAGGTCAACTACCAAAGCACCTTTCTTAATAAGGAGGCCTCTCTAAAAAAAGGGTAGTGATAATCTAGGCTATAGAACTGGTTCAGTTGCCCTTGTGAATGTTGCCTTTTGTGAAGACTTCTTTCCAAATCAGTAGCCAGATTTATTATTATTTTTTTGGGGGGGAGGGGGGAGAATAAGCCAAGGCACATTAGCCTTATATACTTAACATTATTTAATGGTATTATTTTTTTGCGAGGAGTTATATATGTAAAACATTGGCTTCTTTCAAATATCCACAAGGAAAAGAGCCAGATTCTCAAATCCCAAAATTCAAAGTATATACCGCATTTTTCTGTCTACAAGACTAGGTTTCCCCCCCTAAAAAATAATGTCAAAAATTAGGGGTTGTCTTATACACGGATACATCTCTCCCCCCCCCCCCCGTGTTTTCTTAAATCTGAGTCCTCAAAAATAGGGGGTGTCTTATACATGGGAGCGTCTTATATACGGAAAAATATGGTACTTAACATGGGCCTGGAACCTACAACCCATTCATAGCTACAGAACTGTCTCTTTCTCTCTCTGATGTTTTTTCCCTTTTAAGAGAACTAATGGAGAGAGATGTGATGGACACGACGTGCAGATTTTAAATAATGGATTGTTTAATGGAATCATGAATAAATGGTAACAGATTTGTCTGTCAAAAATTAAATAGTGGTATTTCTTTGATTAATATCAGAATCTAATCTAAAATAGTTTTAGCCATTTCATACAGGTGACATCTGTGCTTAAATATAATTTTCCTCTCCCTGTTCTGGCATGACTGTTAATTACTTACTCAATGTAGTTCAACATTTAGTTAATAAATATGTCAAGCTTTTACCATGGTGTTCTTTTTGCAGAGTTGTGAATTTGCAATTAGTTTTAGATTTACTACATGGTGACAGACAGTGCTGTATAAATAGAGGTTAAACACACAATTTACATATTAATTTCATGATTCATTTATTCAATGATTTATGTGGATATAGATTGTATTTAATCTCTGTGCTGTAGTTGTTTGAAGCATGACGAACAGAGTCGCTATACTGGCAGAGCAGTAATGATCGTTGCATTGAGCTACTGGAAGCTTGGAAGACTCATGAAAGATTTGGAAACATGAGTGTTTATTAGCCTTAATGCTGGGGAGGTGGGTCGGCAGAGGGATAAAAAAGTAGATTGATAGAAAGTAGGGATTATCTTTTTTTTAAAAAGACCCATGGAATAAGGATTGTATGTGTGCATTGTGTATATGTATACATACTGTACAGGAAATGCAAGTTGTACTCTGAGGAAAGCTGATTTTTGTGAGGTGCAAATTTGCATTATGAAAATTCCATCATTTATTGCTTTCTTGAAAAACACAATTTGTATCTTCATCCTCTTTGGAAAAATCGAACTTGTTGCTAATGCTTATGGCACACAGATGTACAAATATAACCAGAACTGGACAATGTGTAAGTGTCTCATTTCACACTTGCTTAAATCATGAATGCCACCACCCTTTGTATACTTTTTTGAGAGCAGTTGCTATTGGATTTCATAGGACTTGTTAGTACATAGGACTATGTTTATAGATTCAGTGGGATCTAACATGTAAAACTTTTTTGAGCTCTACTGCTTCTGTCTGCAGACTTGACCCAGTTTTTTCATACATGGCGCTTGTATTGAGTACACCTTTTTTCTGAGTTATTACACAAGTTCATCAAATGTCTTGCATGGTATGGTAAGTACTAAAAATGCACTTTCCCTAAGATATCGCGGCAGGAAATACTGGATGTTTCAATGCACCTCCGGGTGCAATACTCATGATGTTTCATTGGTGCAAGAACTCTTGCATCTGATTCTGTTCCCTTCTGGCCTTCCTTGGTTGGCTATAGGAGTCTTCTATATGAGCCTACCCCTGAACTGAGATCTTTCTGCATGTACCTTCTCCAGCTGAATCAAAGTGGTTTCAGCAATGATTCTTAGCATGGATGGCAATGCTGTCGAACCTCTGTCCTTAAGGACACACACTTTCCTCCTTTTCTGCTGTTGTTCAGGCAACTGGTATTTTTCCAATGGGCTTTGGGGGCTGAATGATTCCTCTGGTTCTGCACCTATTTGCTGCTGCTTAATGCTTGTTTCCTGATGTGTCATGAATTGCTGCCAACTTTCATTTTGCTGTCTTGATTATTGTTGTAGTGATAATATTTGTACATTGGGCTTTTAAAACAATGGCTTTGCTGCCTTGTGGATTTTTGAATGGACACGCTGGGTTGAAATGATAAATCTAGGCTTAGTGTAAGGGTGTCTTTCTCCCCACAATTGGAGTCAGCAGGGAGGAAGCTCCTTTATTGATTTTTTAAAAAAAGCAGGTTGCAGAGTTCAAACCTGGCTTTCCGACCCCTTGAAATTGGGAGCCGTTAAGGAGCAGAGATGGAAGGGAGCAGGTGCCAAACATTATTTAAATGACAGTCTCGGCAAACTAAATATTGAATTGCTGTGTCATTTTTTGTGAAAGAATAATCTACTTAAAGAAAATCGTTGCAAACTGCCCCTGACATTTGTTCTGCAGAAATTATTTTCACTTTATCTTCTGCATTGAAGCTCCCCCTTCTTTTAATCAGCCCAACAAGTTGTTGAAACTGCTTGCAATGAAAGAAAATAAAGGGTGGGTGGGAGAAGGTAATTGACTATTTTATCAAATGTTTGCAACAAAACAGACTCTGTGAGTCATAAATGAAGATTAAAACTCTTGATGGCAGGGAGGAATAAATAAGAATGATTTATTATCCGAAGCATCAATATGCTGTTGCTTCAGATTTTTTATATATATAAATGAAGGCTGTAATCCTATAATATTTAACTGGAAGTAAGCCCTATTGAATTCGGGGGGGGGGGGGCGCTTACATCTGAGTAGACATGCATACAATTCTGCCATTAAGAAATAAAACAAAACCTGTTCATCCTCCCTTTCCTGCAAGGATGCAGGTGCTTCTTGTCTTAACCAAGCCAAGGAAGATGCATAAATGTGTACTTGAGATCAGGAAACAGGTAGGTAAATATGTCAGAGGAGAGATCGGCTTCTGTAAGACTTCATTTGAGCAAAAGAGACAGTAATAAAATAACTGTGTCAAAGCAACTCTGTGTGTACTTCACAAGGGGCAATGTGAGTTTACTTATGGTGTATTAACTTGTAAAACATCAGTGCCTTGAAATGGAAAACTATCTTAATCTCCCTTAGTTGCTGGATATTGGGACTCTCACACCAGTTGCAGAAAACATTAATGAGGAGGTTTTGTAATTAAACTCTCCCTGGATTTTTTGGGGGGGGAAATAGGCCAAAAACAAATGTCCGTGTACAAGTGGATTCTGGTGGGATCCTCTTGGCTCTGTGACATGCAGCAGCCAAGGTGATGCTTAAATGGGTTTAGTTCCAAGGATAGATTGAGAGGCCCGGAGGGCCACATTTGGCCTCTGGGTCTGAGGCTGCCCACCCTAGACTAGTCAGAGCTTGGACCATTTGCCAGTTATTGGCCTATTACATAGCAGAACCCCTATTGTCCAGGCTTCAGATACTGGAGGATCCAGAGTGGAGAGGACCTGAGATGAAACTGAAATTGAGGCATGACTCTCCATGCTGCCTTCTCTGAATGCCATGCCTTCTGAAGAAGGTCGGCAGCAGTATTATGCTGTTGTTCTTGAGCCAGGAAATCCATGCTTGGTTATGATGCTTAGTGAGTGCTGTTAGGCAAATTGCATATTTTATTTATTCCATGTCCTTTCCCTATGCAGTGTGCTTCAGTCTTGCCCTCAGCCGCAAAATGTGTGGGGTGTTTTGGCATACAACTCCCATCAGGCTTGTTCTTTGAATAAGCTGACTAGAGATCATGAGAACTGTTGTTCAACAAACATATAGGGACTCAAGTTTAAAGAGCACTGCCTAATTTTCAAGAAGCCTATGCAAACTCTAAAAAGTATGCAGGGGAAGAAAGTGATACTCCCCCCACACACAATGGCTGAAAAGTTGACCATGGGAAGCCAGCAAGTGGAATTCAAGCGCGATAGTGTTCTCCCCACCTGTGGTTCCCAGAAACTGTTATTCAGAAACATTGCTACCTCAAACTGATAGCAAACTCGTTCTCACCTTTAAGAAGCCAAAACAGTAATGCTGACCTTGGTCTTTGAAATAAACAAATGTCCCTCAGTGGCATGCCAGTGACTAGTTTTCAAACCTCCAGGAGTTGGGTTCCTTTTTTTCTGAGTGGTGAACCAGATCCTTGCAGGCAAGATACGAGCTCAGCAGCACTTTCCTCACTTGCGTTCTTTAGAAACTAGTAAACAGGGTCATGTTGCATCTGCCAGTGAAGATTGTACACAGTCATGATGGTTAGTAGCCACTAATGGGTTTTATCCTCCTTGGATTTTTGTGTAAGCTCTTTTTAAAGGCACCCAAGTTGGTGGCCATTAGTCCATACTGTTGTAAAAAGCAGAATTTGTGGAAATTCAGAATTATCTGCCAAGGGAATTACAGTGGGATCCCCTGCTAGTAGACAGCCTTAAAACTTTTGGATTTACCACATCACTGATCACCTGAACAGGCTTTTGACATGTAAATATGTTTTATAATTGTATGTGTGTGTTTTTTAAAATACGGTAAGTATGGCATACAGTGGTACCTCAGGTTAAGTCAGTGGCGTAGCGTGGGGGGTGCAGGGGGGGCCAGCCGCACCGGGCGCAACATCTGGGGTTAGGGCAAATCCATGGGTTAGGGGGCGCAAATCCACGGGTTAGGGGGCGCAAATTACTTGCCTTGCCCCGGGTGCTGACAACCCACGCTACGCCACTGGGTTAAGTACTTAATTTGTTCTGGATGTCCGTTCTTAACCTGAAACTGTTCTTAACCTGAGATACCACTTTAGCTAATGGGGCCTCTTGCTGCCGCCGCGCCGCCGGAGCACGATTTCTGTTCTCATCCTGAAGCAAAGTTCTTAACCTGAAGCACTATTTCTGGGTTAGCAGAGTCTGTAACCTAAAGCGTATGTAACCTGAAGCGTATGTAACCCAAGGTACCACTGTAGTGTCGCTTTCACCTGCCCATGGAATTGCCCTTTCTTGGACCTTGATGTGGAAAGATGCTACTTTAAAAGCTCAATTACTGATTTTGCTTTATTTGGAATGTCTTGCGAAGAACTGTTTGTTCACTATTTGCATGCACTGTGCAGAGCTAAAACATATCCGTCTCCGTTCAGCCTGACTTTTCATATCCACCAGCTGTGGGTCTGTTGTTGCAGCTCCGTAAACCTCTGACATCGTATAAAGCATTCTAGAGCTCTTTCGTACTTTGTTGTAAAGGTGATCCTTGGAAATTGTTTGTTGAATAACCCCATGGTATACTGTACATCATTTTTATTCTTTGTAATAAAGATGGAGAGGCTACATACCATCTGCACAAAGTTGGTTGGATGCTTGTATAAAACATTATGTTCCACAGCCACATAGATCTCAGGAGCTGCAATATATTCACTCCCTTGCTATTTCCATTCCAGTGGAAATTCTTCCCAGTCTCCATGCAATGCAACTGGGAATGTTTTCAAGGTTGGGGTGGACCGAAAGTTAGATTAGGCTTATCTGGATCTATTTTTAGCTCCACAAAAATGTGTGAATGCTTTGGAATTTTTTTCAGAGGTTTTGTGGTAGTGGTAGAGTTTACCGCGGCAGTTAGTGGCAGCATTTTCTCTTTTTATATAACATAAGATACACACAGGAGCATACACTTAGTTTAAAGTCAAAATACCAGCAGATTTTTTCTCAGGCAATGAATGGGCAATAATTGAAGAGGCTGCAGGCCCGACCCATCTGATGGAAGGAAGCGATTTTGTTTAGCTATCCATGTGAAATGTGTAGTGCTTAAATCAGCTTAACTTTGGCTGTATAGAGTAAGAAGTTTATTCATTTCCTTGGTTGTCCAACCACACAATCAAGTTGTAGTGGCGTTTGCGAATTAATTCTTTAAACCGGGTGTGGTTTACCCAGACATTTGGCTTTTCAGATGTTGCTGAACCACAACTCCCATCATCCCTGCCAATTGGCCATGTTAGCTGAGGCTGATGGGAATTGTAGTCAAGCTGCATCTGGAGGGCCAGAGATTCTCCACACCTCCTGTGTACCAAAGAAGGTCAACCTGCTTCCTGAGGGCCTCATTTGGCCCCAGTGCCTCTTGATGTTCCCCATGCCTCCATCCCATTTCCTCCTTCCTTCTTGTTTCTTTCCCACTTATTTTTCCAGGATTCTAAAAGTGCCTCCCTTATATAGAAGGGACAGTGTTTTATTTTCCTTACAATTTTGTCATAGAATAATTGCTTTGCACTTCTGGAATCAAAATTTGTAACATGAAAATCAGATTTCCACTCCCCTTCTGTTGCTGGTTCAAATTTGCCGGCTCGCCTAAGATGTTCATTAAATAATTCATTAATTAAATTTATGTATGTCATGCTCCTCCTCGTAAAGGAACACAGGGCAGCAAACACACAAAATGATGAAACAGTTAAAACATTTAAAACAATTCAAATACAGATGCAGATTGGGAAAGATCCTTACTTAAATGACATGCTGGAAGAGGAAGGTCTTCAGTAGGCAGTACAATTGCTAGAAGATATGTTGAGTGAAATGATTATCAGCACACTCCCATTCATAGTTGCCCAGAAGTAAGACCCGTGGGACGCGGGTGGCGCTGTGGTCTAAACCACTGAGCCTAGGCCTTGTTGATCAGAAGGTCGACGGTTTGAATCCCCGCGACGGGGTAAGCTCCCGTTGCTTGGTCCCTGCTCCTGCCAACCTAGCAGTTCAAAAGCACGTCCAAGTGCAAGTAGATAAATGGGTTCCCGCTCCGGCGAGAAGGTAAACGGCACTTCCGTGCGCTGCTCTGGTTTTGCCAGAAGCGGCTTAGTCATGCTGGCCACATGACCCGGCCGTTGTCTGCGGACAAAACGCCGGCTCCCTTGGTCTATAGAGCGAGATGAGCGCCGCAACCCCAGAGTCATCCACGACTGGACCTAATGGGCAGGGGTACCTTTACCTTTAATGTTACCTTTAAGACCCCTTGGAGCTTATGATCTAGTAAATATGTTTAAGGGTGTAGCCTAATTCAGTAATGAACGGACAACAAAACAAACAAGCAATAATCAATCAATCAATCAATCAATCAATCAATCATACTCTAATAAATAGAGCAATGGCTATGAGAAATCAAGTATTGAGGAATATATATATATGCTGGCTTTTTAAAGTGGTGTCTCCTGTTTGTGGAATCCATATCCCAGGGAAATGTGCCTGGCACCATCATTGGCAGTATTTAGGTTCCAGGCTGAAACATACTTATTTATTAGCGCTTCAGTTAGTGTCTGCTGTGAAGCTCATCTTTTAGCGAGGTGGGGTATGTCTTATTATTGTTTTGTTGGATGAGCATTTTAGGAATTTCGTTGTTGTTGCATGTTGTTTTCCTTTCTTTTTTGCTTTGATACGGTTTTAGCTTTTTGTAGTTTATCATGTCAAGTCACAGCAACATCTTCAAAAAACTACCTCCCTCCCCAAACTCCAGGGCAGTGCAGAGCTGCAGCTGCTGCTTTTTTTGTATTAAGCAACAAACAAATATTATTATTAATAGTAGTATCTAATCTTAGTCCTACTCAGAGTAGACCCATTGAAGTTAAAAAGGTTCATTACTTTCTGAGTAGGACTTTGTTCAATATAACTTAATTTGTATTTCAACCAGGAAAAAAGGTGCTAATCACCTTTTCACAGATAGTATTGGGTATAACAGCTCACTATTAATTTAAACGTAATTTAAACTGTATTTATTATGGTGATTATAGCAGCTGTTTAATTATGATGAAGGCAGTGGATTTTGTGACAACTTGGGAAATAAAGTAACAATGCTTTCACTAAAAGATCCCCACAAGTATTTTTGAGGGAAAATAATAAATAGAAATTATGAGTTGCATTCATAATTGAATGGGGTACAAAAAACTGTACTTGTATCATAAGAAGTTGATTTAAGTGAAGACTGTCCACCTATTTTGGTATTGTCTACACCAGTGGCTCACAATTAGCTGAGTACTGTGGACCCCCCTTGTTTTTCTAGAGCCAAGCCATGGACCCCCACTTATCAAAATTGATGGGATTATACGTCCAATTGTATCAATATTCTATTCGTATTCTATTCAGTGTGTAGGAGCAGATGGGTGCATCCAGTTGTTTTCTTGCAGTAATTTATCAATGCAGATGTGCCCATCAGACAAGCGGAGGGCAATATGGTGAAGATGAACTGAAGGAACAGGAAACTCTGGTGAGATGCAGATGCCCTTGTTTCAGAATTAATGTTTGAGATTCTCCTAGCTTTATTATTCATTTTTAAGGCAGCCTTCTCTAGGGTAATTTCCTCTTAAGGTAAGTACTGTACCAACATACCAAGCGCAATATATCAGAATCAGGGTGCCGTGAAACACCAAAAAGAACTGTAAAAATAGTACAGCTCAGCGATAAAATCAACAACAGCAATAATATCCCAGCACAATGCTACTCAAATAGTTTAAAATTGATGTAAAGGCATGGTGCGTAGAGCAAGTCAACAAGCTTGACTAAGGGCCGAAACCCAATGAGGTGGCCCACTGACAAGAGGCCTCTGGATGAGTCCTTGTCTTAACCTTTGCAACCCAGTTATTCACCAACCTCTCTCCTTCTCTAGCCCAGGCCTCTCTGAGAAGGACTAGTGAAGGCCACTGTCTGCTTCCTTATTGGCTCCCTACATGGTAGCAAAGATGAGGAAGAAGAGCAGTAGCAGCTGAGAATGGAGGTGAGAAGGTGGACTTGCTGAGGGAAGGAGATGCTAATCTAGGCCCTGCTAGGGCTCCGTATGCATCACACCCAGAAGGTTAGGCATGTTTTATGGACACAGTTGAGCAGCCATGGTAGATCAAAAAATATGGCAACATGCCGTGTATGTGTCTTTCCTGTGCTGGCTGTTTAGAGCTTTGTACACATGCTGGCTACTTTCGATAAGGCTCCTTCGTTTCAGTTACATTCAGTAGTCTGTGTGGTATTTTTTATCTTGTCAGCTTTATTCCATGTTCCACTGTGTTGCTCCTGAGCAAAACTGAGCCTTGACTGGAATCCAGTGAATGTTAGCGCATTAGCCAGGCATAGTGTGCACTGATGCTGATTGGATTAATGAATTAACAGGGAGGGGCCTTTTCCAGTGGCTCTCCAAAACTTAGAAATGTCACTGATAGCACCCATGCGTGCCTAAGACAGTGGTGGAGAACCTTTGACTCTTCAGGTGTTTCTGGACTACAGCTCCTATCAGCTGTTGGCCATGCCAGCTGGGGCTGATGGGAGCTGGAATCCATGAACATCTGAAGGACCACAGGTTCCTCATCCCTGAGAAGACAGCTTGACCAAATGAATCTTTAAATCCCTTTGTTGGCAGATGATCCCAGATTCAATCCCTGGCCTCTCCAGGGAGGGCTGGGAGAAACCCTGGAGAGCTGCTGCCAATCAGTGTTGACAGTACTGAGATTATCTGCCCAATCTGATTGGGTATAAGGCAGCTTCCTATTTCCCTATTGGGTAGAATTTTGCAACCTGAGAAGATTAGGATAGAATTCAGGAGGAATGGAAGTTGGTCAGAATGACCTAGAGGACTAATGAAGGAATATCTCTCCTCCATAGAAAAGGTTCAATATGGCCAGTATTGTGTCCATTTTTGTTCTGTTACCAATTCACTTTGGGAAATGATGCTTTTTATGAATGGGAAATTGTCACTGGAAGGATCTAATAGTGGGAAACTCACCTTTCCCCCCCATCCCTGCATAATTTCCCACCTGTTTCAAATAGGTGCTTTGAGTAGAGAAACTGATGGGGCCAGGAGCCAAGATGAAATGTGGCAAGTGAGATGATGGAGCTGGGACCGAATCAGGAGTTATAAGCCGACTTCTCAGATCCTAATATTTTGGTGGTTTTGGTGATCAGACCAGAAAAATACTAGTTATTTGGTTGGTATCCCATTCTGTAAAAATGACACAACATTGTCATTCTGAATGAAGTAATTATACTATGTCACCCCCCACCACTACCACCAATGTGAAATCAGTCCATGGAAGCATTCTAACTTTTAAGAAACAGTGCTCCCTTATCAGGGTTCATCCTTGTGGCCTCCCCCCGCCCGTGAGGCATGGATACTGGTATAAGGAACAAGCTTATCACATGAAGATTCTCAGCCCGAAATCGTTTCAATGTTTTATGAGGTCTCTCCTAATTATAGCTTTTTAATTAGTGCAAGTCGTTAGTTTCTGATTAGTTTACAAAAGAATAAAAAAGGAGAAGGTTATTGCTCTTTAATAAGACTCCTAGATTTGAATTCTTAAACATTAAGTGTGGTGGCGGGGGCTGAGTCTTGGGGGCTGGCTGGTGCACAACATAAGAAGTCCTCCAGGGTTGTAGCCAATGAAGTTTTTACTCATAGTGGATCCATCAGTAATAGTAATAAATTTCATGGTCATAAATTTCAATGGCTCTACTCTTAGTAGGCATTGGCTACAAGCCCTACCTCCCTTCTTGAAGAATACTAGCTTTTAGTCAGTGATGCACTTCAGCTTCTGTAGAATAGAATAGAATAGAAGAGAAGAGAATTGTTTAGTTGGTAGGGATCCTGAGGGTCATTTAGTCCCTCCTGCAATGCAGCTGGCCAGTAAGCTGGATCGAACCTGCGGCCTTGGCGTTAACAGCCCCACGCTCTAACCCACAGAGCAGATGCTCTGGGTCCAGAAGTGGAATGACAGACAGGGGGTTTGGGCAGGAATATGAGTTTTAGGAAGCATAGGTCCCATCTCCACTATACATTTAAAACAGTATTATACCACTTTCATCACTTTCTCCCAAAGAAATCCGAAGCCCCCTGTATTAAATATCTTTTGGAAGAAAGGTCAAATGATATTACACTGGCCGTGGCAAAGTTTCTTTCAGTGGTTATAAGAAACAAAGATCATTATGCCCTAGATAAAACAAAATGACTTCCTTGCTTTCTTCCATCTGCCTGTATGGCCGTTTTAACTGTATCTTGTTTTGTAATTGTTTTGTGGGTCTTTGGTCCACATTAAAGTATTATTATTATTATTATTATTATTATTATTATTATTTGACAGCAGAGTTGGCTCCAGGTGAACTTTGCTAGGGAAGGCTTTTTCCCCATCTGGGTGCCACCACTATGAAGGTTTAATGTCTTGAAGAAGGAGCCCTGCTGAAGACCTTAGTCTACAGCAGGGACAGGGAACCTCAGAGCCAAGTGTGGCCCTCCAGGTCTCTATAAACAATTCCAGTTTCGAACTGATCCTATGTTCTAAAAGAAACCAGCCATCAAACTTATTTCCAAAATATGCTTAGCCTTGCAAGTTAGAAGCAGAAGTTTCTAACAAAAGTTGCTATGCCCCTTTTGCCTCTCGCTCCACTTTCCACTGGCATGGGGTCTCATGAGAGCTGTTCTGGAAGTGAATGTGGCCTTTAAGGTAAAGATAAAGGTACTTCTGACTGTCAGGTCCAGTCGTGGACGACTCGGGGGTTGCACACTCATCTTGCTCTATAGGCCGAGGGAGCCGGTGTTTGTCTGCAGACAGCTTCCGGGTCATGTGGCCAGCATGACTAAGCCGCTTCTGGCAAACCAGACCAGTGCATGGAAACACCATTTATCTTCCCACCAGAGCGGTACCTCTTTATCTACTTGCACTTGACGTGCTTTTGAACTGCTAGGTGGGCAGGGACTGGGACTGAACAACGGGCGCTCAGCCCATCACGGGGATTAGAATTGCTGACCTTCCGATCAGCAAGCCCTAGGCTCTGTGGTTTAGGCCACAGCACCACCCATGTCCCTGAATATGGCCTTTAGGTTGAACAATATTCCCAATACCTGGTAGACAGGTAGACCCTTGTGGAAATAGGTGTTCTTCCAGGTGCCTTGGTCCCAAATCATAAATGCTCATGATATTTCTTTAAAATTATACAACGGTAGTATTGTTATTGTTTTTATTATGATTATTATCTACCTTCAGGACAAGGGAGCCTTAAAGGTCAAAACCAGCACTAAAACAGCTTGAAAGCCATTATAATTTATAACAGCCATTGACAAACTGAAGTGCATTTCTAATTTGCTTTTATTTTATTAAGCCGGGCTGTGCATTTGTCTGAGGTTGGGGACAGCAATCCCTTTAGTAAATAAAAATATTAGGTGCTTTAAATTTATCTTATTATACATACGTAGAACATTTCACTCAACTCAGGGCTCAAGGTGGTATCCATAGGAAGTGGAGGGCTCAGGTGGGCTCCTTCAGATACCAACCAAACCCGAACCTGCTTAGCTTCAGCAATATAACTGTACTATGTACATCCAGGCCAGGTAATGAAGTTGCTCTTGCCTTTTATGCAGTGGTACAAGCACATTTCCTACTGCATGACATCTGAACAGGCTCTGATTCGTGCTGAGAGATGTGGTCTCTTAAGCTATACAAGTCTTGATCAGAAATACATCTGGATATGCAGTTTTTGAGCCTGACATGTGTGATGCAAATGGCAGTTATAAGACTGTGCCAAAAATCAGCCTCCTCCTTCTTTTGTTTTGTTTTCCAGGTGGTGTATATTTGGAATCCTTGTGCTCTTGATTGTTATGTGCATTTTAGATTTAGACATCCTATTGCGATATTTTTATACTTTTCCTTCAGGGATCGTTATTCTACTGCATCCAGCACAGGAAGTTTCAAGGTCAGCATTACTTGAACAGTTGTAATAGTCCCAACAGAAAGATAAATATATATTGACTGTAGCTGAAGCTACGAATCTTGCAGTTGCTGAAGGTCAACGACCCCTCTGAGGTGCTCTTCAACCTTCAAATGTCTATAGGTTAAATCGCTGATGAATTGCCACACGCTTCTGAAGGGTGGAAATGCATAGGCACTGAGATTGCAACCCTGAGCATAGCAAATCATGCACAAGTTCCACAGAATTCAGCGAGACTTATCCATGCATTGCAGATGGTAGATTTGCAAATGTTTGTGTGTATGTTGTGTGTGTATATGTGTAGTAAAGGTAGGAAAGACAGAATAGAGAGCAAACCAAATATTTATTACAACCAAAGACCTGAAATAGGGTGAAGTAAATTAAACAAAAAACGTAATTGTTTTGCATTCAGTATGTCATACCTTTTTGCCCCATTCTTTTGATTACAAATTGTTTTAGCTGATTTGAATATTGTATTTTTACTTTGTTATAACCCACCCTATGATGTTGTTGTGAAGGCCAAGTATGCCACATGGGAGGGATGCTGAGCTTCTGCTGTGCGTGCAGAAGGTCCCAGGTTCAACCTCTGGCATTTCCTGGTAGGGCTGAGAGAGACCCCATCTGAAACTGTAGAAATCCAATGCCGGTCACTGTAGATCAGCTTCCCCCAACCTAGAGCCCTCCAAATGCCACTAGGCTGCAACTCCCATTGTTCCTGATGATTGGCCATGCTGACTGGGGCTGATTGGAGTTGGGAGTCAAACAACATCTGGGACGCCCCTATTTGGAAGAGGCTAGTTAACAACATTAAACTAGAGATATCAATGGTCTGACTTGATATGCATTTCTGAGTGCAAGCTATGGTAGGACCATTCTGGGGTCAAGGGTACATGCCCAGTTCAGAACAGGAGGCTGTGTTCACCAGCTTCAAATCCCTAATGATGTGGAAGGCTCTGTTCTGTTGATCAGGTAGAGTCAATGGGACTTACTTCTGAGTATACATGTATAGAATTGCTCTGCAGATCAGGAAATCCCCTCTCTGCTGGTTCTGTGGTAGGGTGCAGAACTACTCAAAAGTAATCAGAACCACTCAAAAGTCAATTAGCTGTGGAACCTAGAAGTGGTAACTCAATGGTCCAAGGTTGTGTACCACCTGACCCCCATCAGCTGCTGGTGATGGGAAGGAGAAATGAATAAGTCTATATTTTCAGGGAACCTGTTGTTTTATGATTCTGCAGATGTAGATTGAATTTTAGAATTCCACATTGAAATGTATTTCCTGCCATTTGCTTAATGTTTTTCCCCTGCCTGTTTAGCACCGGTAATATGAAAGGCATATTTATGTATAAATTTTAAAAAATATATTTTAAAAATTAATCCCTAACCTTCATGAATATTGCATTGTTGACCCATTTATTTAACAGCTTACTAGAATACGGCCTAGTGCACCTCAACCATCCAATGCATTTTTAATTCAGCCCCATGGAGAGCAAATGCTCAGTTTCACCTGCGTAACAATACTGGACCATAAGCAAACTTATGAAGACCAACCTAAATCAAGATGCAGTGCTTGCATCTCTGGGTGGTATCCTGCTGTAGGCAGCTGTTGCTTCCCTCTGTATATTCTGAGGCAGGGGTGGACAACCTACTGTCCACTGCCTAATTTCAAAAAACCCTCTGCAAGTGAGTAGTTAGACCTCCAGCAAGTTTTGCTCTTCTTTCTGCAGGGAGTCTGCTAGGTGGAAC
The DNA here is from genome assembly GCF_964188315.1 of Podarcis muralis. Taxonomy (NCBI): domain Eukaryota; kingdom Metazoa; phylum Chordata; class Lepidosauria; order Squamata; family Lacertidae; genus Podarcis; species Podarcis muralis. Next base: position 30,485,160 of record NC_135673.1, read on the forward strand.
AGGAGCGGGAGAGATAGAAGAGCAGCAAAATGAGAGAGAGAGAGAGAGAGAGAGAGAGAGACAGAGAGAGAGACAGAGAAGGAATGAGTGGTCCAGCCCTTTGCTTTTGCTCATTGTTGACATGCAGTCTGAAACAAACTGCCCCATCTATAGTGACCACACATCATTGGACTTCTGATTTTAAGTTGAAAGCTGCAGTTTGCAGAGTTCCTTTGATCTGTTCCAGATAACCCACCATTCAGCTTCTCTGGTCCTCAGTCATGCAGCACTTTATTAATTCCCTTTGCAAGAACTATGCTGTCAGTGCACGTGATTCTGTGTGGCTCTGTACATACTTATTTAGAAAACAACGGGAAAGAAAACAATGGGAAAGAAAACAGTGCACTTTTTGAACTTTGGCAAAGAACTTCAGGACTTTCCGAATCTGTCAGAGTTGTCACATTGACACAATAGTGTGAGACTAGTGGGGAAATTAGCATTGGTCAGAGATTCCATTGTTTTACACATAAAAACTTAAGTGTTATATATATTCCAACATTTTAATTTTTAAATGTTCATCTTTCTCTTTCAGTGCTAAGGGGAAAAATATTCTTGAAATATAAAGGAACTGCCCTGTGGTCAAAGATAGTCTTAACTACCTGTCAATCAAAAGGAGAAATTTGTTGAGACACTTAATTACAAGATAATGTAGTCATCAAAATGTCGTTGTGGTAACTGACAGCTCATTTTGGACTGAAAGCGGAGAGCACCCTCCCCTGAGGTCAGAGATGTTCTGAGGTTAACTCAGTAATGACAAGTCCTTTATTATCACATTATGACATTGAAAAAAAATTGCAATTATACTAATAAATTAATAACAGTAATAAAATGACAGTCATAATTGCATAATATACATGTTGTCAACTACATTTTGGTGACATGGTTTGAATTTTTATTTTAGCAGCGTTATCTTATATGAAGTCATTCTAACTTAGCACAAACATTCCTTGCTTCTGAAGCTTTGGGTGGTTGCACTTTCAGCAGCTTTTAGGCAAGAAATAGGAACAAAGAATGTGAACATTTTGAGGCCCCCTCCAACAATGTCCGAGGCCTTTCCAATTGCTTTTCTTCCAAACGTGTATTTATAGATTTTGCTCTGAGAATTCCTATTCTATTATATTCTATCCCTTGATTTCCCTTCTCTTATTAGCTGGACTTAATCTGCATACAAGACTGAGTGTGCCTTAGCCATAACTCCTTTTTATTGATACCATTCACCAGTAGAATATATAAAACAGTGAGTTCTTAGAGCATATATGGAGTGCTTCTTATTCACTGTTGCATAATCACAATCAGCCCCCTCGACAGGCTTATGATTAGGAGACAGGCTTCCAAGTAAGAGGGCATGGTTTCTGAGCATGTGAAACAAAAACCCTTCTTCCCACTCATTCATTCTAGGGATTCTTTTGAAATCCTCCCATCTGGTTTTGAATCTTGATCTTGGAGTTCCAAGTTGCCTGGTCTTTTCTATGGAGTGATAGCAATACTTTAGGGACCTGTCATTATTCTGTGCAGTTTGCTGCAGCTAATTTGTTCAACCCATTCTCCTCCCCCTGCCCAATGCACAGAAATGCTTGCACACACTAATAAAAGGGTAGCTGAACAAGGCAACTGGATGCGCCTCTGCCTGTATGTGCTATGTTTCATCAGCTATGAGCCTTTCTAAGAGAGGAGCAGAGGGCAGAGTAAATGAAAGGAAATGCAAGTTGTGGTAGACTATACATGCACCATTTCTAGAATTAATTCTAGAAATTGACCATGTTAAGCCAGAATGTTAGCATGTAGTAGTGAATGAGCCCATAGAATGGAACCAGAGATGTTCATCCCATGTTCATTCCTCCTCCTCTGTGCCAATGTCAGGATTAGCACTTGATGCTTTGAGCAACCAGTGTTTTCTTCCAACAATCTCCAAGGAACTACCATGCAGTGTACAACATTCCAGATGTGGTTGGACAACTATCTCTGATGTCTGATGACTGACAATGCTTGTTGAGGGCTGATGGAAGTTGGCATGCCATATATACAGGATAGAAGTGAAGAGACACAGCTTTGAACTGATCAGGCCTTGAGAATAAGTTTAACACATGTTCAAAATTGCACCACCTCACAGTTGATGCAGCACTCCATGTGGGGTGCATTGCAGAAAGTCCTTGTTCTGTGTAGAGATGTAAAATTTATGGAAATTTTGAAGCCAGGGGGGAAAAAGTCCCCCCCCCCCGGGGGAAATGGAAATTTTGGAAAAATTGAAAAAAAGTTCAGTGTGGAGTAGCTTTACAAATCGTGTGAAACGCAGTGTATATAAAAGTATTGTGCTTGCTTTCCCTCAAAAGCAAAAAAAAAGGCAAGAAACAATGAACATAAAGAATAATCAGATTTGCCCCTTATCACCAATAGCAAATAAAGTTAAGGTCCACCTCAGTATTTAAGCTCCATAGAAGGTCTACCCTTTGAATAGTGCTTTAAAAACAACAATAGAAGACACAACATATACATGCAGTTTATTCTATCTCATTTTCTGAACTACTGCTATCATTTTCCATTTCTTCTTCCTCTTCCTCTTTGTCATTTTTCTCATGGACTTCTCAAAAGCGGTTTTTTGGGGGGGGGGAAACTGTCCCCCCCATTTTCCCGTCCCCCCCCCCCAGGCCTTCCCATCTCTACTTGAGGACAGCCAGGGCAAAGCGTAAGACAATTTTTTTGCATGCCAGGCCCAGAAGGAACCAACATAGAAGAAGAGTTTGGATTTGATATCCCGCTTTATCACTCCCCTTAAGGAGTCTCAAAGCGGCCAACAATCTCCTTTCCCTTCCTCCCCCACAACAAACACTCTGTGAGGTGAGTGGGGCTGAGAGACTTCAGAGAAGTGTGACTAGCCCAAGGTCACCCAGCAGCTGCAGGTGGAGGAGACGCGAACCCGGTTCCCCAGATTGCAAGACTACTGCTCTTAACCACTACACCACACTGGCTCTCATACAGTTACTAAATAGTATGTTGCGCTAAGGCTCAAACTCTGTTTGAAAGGAAAAGGAGTGTGTGTGCTTTTTAAATTGAATTTGTTATTATATATTATAAACCGCATGATGGTAAGAGAGCTTCTAAACAGTTTACGAAAATATACAACACAACATTAAAATGATTGATAAAACACAGTTAAAAGCAGGTACTTAAGAGTATTCAAAAGATGATTAAAGTCAGCAGTGGTTAAAAGGACGTACAGTGGTACCTCTGGTTAAGAACTTAATTCGTTCTGGAGGTCCGTTCTTAACCTGAAACTGTTATTAACCTGAGGCACCACTTTAGCTAATGGGGCTTCCCGCTGCTGTGCGATTTCTGTTCTCATCCTGAAGCAAAGTTCATAACCCGAGGTACTATTTCTGGGTTAGCGGAGTCTGTAACCTGAAGCGTCTGTAACCCGAGGTACCACTGTAAATCGCATGCAGCTTCTACGTGTTCAGATGGGCTGGCCCTAACAAAAATGTTTTGAGCAGTTGCCAGAAAGAGTACATTGAGAGCACCTGCCTGGTGTCAGTTGGCAGGGAGCTCCAAAGTGTGGGTGCTGGAAGGGCTGGGGAAAAATGGGTGGACAGGACAGGTTTTTTTCTGTTTTTCCCCAAAGCCATTTTTTTGGGGCGGGACACAGCTTGGGGGGATGGACGGAAAAAATCCTGTCCCCCCCCCAATTTTTCTGGTTTTTTCCCAGGCCTTCCCATCTCTAGTTCTGTGCTTTGCCCAAATCAGTCTTCCCAGTTGTCTATAGTTTTATTCCCCTCTGAAAGCAGTTCCCATTTTTTCCTGAATCATCCTTAGGGTATTTGAGGACTTCTTGTAAATTTAAGGCAGTGTGGGATTTTGAGTTCATCTTATTGTCACAAGGTAGGCAAGGGTGGTGTATGTATTTTCCTTTACAGTAAACATTTCTCCAGTAGCCTTCAGATTCCCCAGATGCCCACACTTTTTGATAAGAAAAAAGAGGAGTGAGAGCCAAGGGCTATCACTTCTCCCTATGAGAGGAGTGATAACCAAGGGCTATTACTGAAGGCACCTGGGATGGCTGCAGACTGTGGTTGAATTGTTGAAGGGAAGAAAAGACACTCAAAAACACCTCTTGACCATCTCAGAAGTTAAAGCAAACACATAAAAACCCCACTCTCCCCCACCCATGAGAATTTCACTCCAGTTTTTAAATTCAATTTCTTTTCTCAAGAAGAGGTGGAGAACGGTTGAAAAAAGAGCACCGAGCTAGCGCTTATGTTCAGCTCAGCAAAGGAAACAGCTCGTTGTGTCCACATAGTCACCTCCTCCATTGATGAGTATGGGGAAGCCATTGCAGATGCAGTGATGGAGCCCACAAGGACTCTAGGGCAATTAGCGTTTTACAGCAAGTACTCAAAAGTAAATGATTTTTAACTTTGCTAACTGAAGGAAGAGATACAGCCACAAAGCCCTTGTAAATGTGCTTCTGCCTCTCCAGTTTAATGTCGGGAATTAGATTTGCATTGATGCCACTACACAAATGGAGTCCCGTTTCCCGTCTGCTAAATGCTTACAGGGGATAGTTTCTTACAGAGAGAACTTGGTGCGAGCAAGCTGGATTTTATTTTTATTATTATTTTTGCTTACTCAGAGAGGAAACGTAAGTGAAATTCTTGTTGACAGAGGGTCTCCTCTTGCTCACCTTGAAGTCTGTGCCAAAGGTCCTATTGATTTCATTGAGTAGCACTGTCCACCTTTGTTCTGGCTGGATCAAGACATGGTATAGGTGACAAGTAAGCATAACTCATACCTGCCCTTGGGGCCAGCCCTACCATTAGACAGAGTGAGGCAATCAGCTGGTAGATACTGTGGGTGGGGGCAACAGCAGCTCCCCCCCCATGCTATTTCTTGTGAGCCCCCAGCCATTGTCCTCTATGGGAGATTAGAGCTGTGTGCCATAGGCCTGTCATCAACCCCTTAAGCTAGCCTTCTCCTGCAGATGCAGGGAAGGGTGTTGTTGCACCTCTAGTGTTGAAGCTAGGCTACAGCTGCACCATACATTAAAAGCACTGTTATACCTTTTTAAACAGTTGTGGCTTCCCCCAAAGAATCATGGAGCTGCAGTTTTTAAGGGTGTTAATTTCCTTTCACAGAGCTTTAACTCCCAGACTTCCACAGGAAGCGGGATTCATTGCTAAACCAATCTGAGCTAGTGTATTCCCCCATACCCATCTTGGAGGAATGGGAGAGATCCAGACTCCAAAAAGATCCATTCCAATAAACGTCTGAAACACCCCCCCCCCTTTTATCTCTGCAGTGACAACAGAGGGGCATTGGTGGCAGCCCTTTCCATTGCAGCTGAGAGGGGGATTGCCAAGGTAGATCCCCTTCTCTCCCCTTTGGGAAGGAGATCCTCAAAATCCCATGGTCTCTGGAACAGCCTCTCAGCGACTATGGGATTGCAACCAGAATCTTAAACTTGGAAGATGGTGCGGACTGTAGAAGTTCCTACTTTACGCAAAACACAATAGATATTCAGAATAGAGATGATCCAGCCTAATGTCTGGATTTGACAAATAGCCAACTAAACTCTCACTCCCCCTTTAGTTTTCTCATCCTTTTGGCTGCATTTGCTGGACCGAATTTTCTTTCTGGTGGCATCTGCCCTGTTCACTCTCCTTTTTCTGACTTACATTATGCGATATCTCTGGGGTGCGCTTAAGAAAGGTCACCATCTGTGTACTTGGGGAGGGAAGAAGAGGAGAGATAGAGGTGCAACTCCTGGAACCAGGAGTTGAGGATTTTCTGATACTGAGCACAAATGCAAAAATGGCGGCATCCAGGGATTAATGAATAGCAGAAAGTGCTTTAATTTATTTGGAAGCAGTTTGTAAATGGTGTGGAGTGCAACACAAATTTCCCCCTTGGTGTATTTTATTCTGGAGAAAAGAACCTGAGCCCCTGGCCCTCAGAGAGATGAAATATATGATACATGACAATTGGCTGATGGAAGATCCCTTTCTTTTCAGCAGGAGGGGGGTGGGTGAGACAAGGAGACCTAGGCCTATAGCTTTCTTTTATGTTAATAGTAAAAGTTCTTACTCAACTGCAGAGTGCCCTTTCTTTATTGCATAGCACAGCAGAAACCTGGTGTATTTGATGTGTTTTACGAAGCATGCGTATCTACAGATGGTGTTTTTGGAACATGCGAAATATCCAGAGTTTGGAAAGTTCATTTTACAAAGGAAATAGTGCTAGTTGAAGTTCAGCATGCATGTCAAAAAGGGAACTAATTCCAGTTCACATTTGATAGTCAGAGTTACACCCACTCATAGCCACACCCCTTCTAAGATCATACAGTTATAATTATACTACAATAATAATTGGGGGTGAATTGCAAATATCAACACACTCCAACTAGATTTTTAGCTAGATTTACTATTTTCTGTGCACACACTCTGGTTGGCTTGAATCAGCACAAAGAGTGAGGTGGCTTTTTCTTGGTGGCTGGAAAGCTCCCCTTTCATGCTGATAGAGTGGCTGTAAGACACTGGAGGCTGGGACCCTGCTGCAGAAATAGTCATGGGTCTTCAATCTCTCAGTGACCCTAGACAAGTTTACCTCTTCTGGAGAGCTGATGTCCATCCTAGTGTACAGTACTGAGATGGACTAGATTAGGCACGTCCAACAGGTAAATCGTGATCTACTGGTAGATCACTGGATGTCTGTGGTAGATCACTGGTAGATCTCCCCCTGAAGAAGCTCAACAACTTTGGCTCCCTTAAAAAAGCTCAACATTTTTGCCCTGCAACCCAAAGAAACGTGGCTTTCTTCCCCCCTAAAAAAGCCTTTCAACTTTGACCTGAACCCCCCAAAAGGGGGTAGATCACCGCCAGTTTTTAACTCGGTGAGTAGATCACAGTCTCTTGGGAGTTGGCCACCCTGGACTAGATGGACTATGGGTGTGGCTCCATATCAGGCAGTTTTTATTCTTCTGTAGATCAGGGGAAATCAGTGGATGTAGTATATCTTGATTTGACTAAGTCTTTCAACAAGACCCACCATTATATTATTGCTGTTAAACTGTGGGTTAGATTATTACACTTTTAGGTGGATTTGTAGCTGGATGTTGGACTGTATCCACAGAAGTTGCTCCTTGTCAACAAGTGCAGGGTTCTGTCCCAGGCCCAGTTCTGTTTAACAGGTTTAAGAATGACTTGAACAAAGCAGTGGAAATGATGCTTATCAAATTTTCAGGTGACACAAAACTGGGGTGATGGTTATAACTAGCATCTTAAGAAGTCAGAAAGGATTCTAGGTGATTTTGACAGGATGGGGAACTGAGTCCAAATGATAAAAATGATTTGTAATAGATAGAAATGTAAATTGCTGCATTTAAGTTGGAAGAGCCAGGTGTACAGCTACAGGATAGGAAACCCCTAGTTTGACAACAATTTGCAAAATGGATCTATTGATTTTCGTAATATTGCCAGCTAAACATGAGACTGTGGTGTGATGCAGCAGCTAAACGGACTGATGCATGTCTAGGCTACATCGATAAAAAATATGGTGTCCAGATCCTTGTTTGTTATTATCTATTGTCATCAAGATGCCAAGTGTATCTTTTTAACCATGCTGCCCAGGAACTTGCATATACAGTCGTACCTTGGAAGTCGAACGGATTCTGTTCCGGAAGTCCGTTCAACTTCCAAAACGTTCAAAAACCAAATTGTGGTTTCTGATTGGCTGCAGGAAGCTCCTGCAGCCAATCAGAAGCCATGTTGGACATTCGGGTACCAAAAGAATGTTCGCAATCCGGAACAATCACTTCCAGGTTTGTGGCATTTGGGAGCCAAAACATCCGAGTTCAGGATCCAAGGTACGACTGTATTTAAAATGAAAACTGGAATCTCAGCTTATGATAAGAACTTTTAAGTTGCAAAAGATTTAGCAGGTGGCAGGTGGGAAGCCTGCCGTTCAGATGTGTGTCACTCCTTGGATAAAATGGGTCCTTTGTGTTTGCAGCGAGGCTTAAAAGAATGCCATTATTGCTTTCCTATATCTGTAAAATGTGCCGTAATAACACTTATTGAGAGTCATTTTTGCAAGGGTAACATTTTGAAAGGGCCACTTAGCAGGAAAGATAACCCCCCTCCTAACACACCCACATGCAGGAAGAGCATGTGTCTGAGTCAGATGTCCCCAAAGCTTCGTTCATTGTTGTAGAAATCATAATTGTGCAGTTGCACGAACTTGAACCTTTGTGCTTTTCCTTGCAACAAACAGCCCTTTTAAAGGTTACTTGTATGTTGTGAACAAATCCTTTTCTTACCCCTGTAGCTTTGTTTGGAGGTATATGATGTAGCATCCCTCTTGAAGCTAAGCAGGTCTGGGTCCAGTCAGTTCCTGGATGGGAGACCATCTGGATGCATGTTGCCATGAGTTACTTGGTGGAAGAAAGGTAGCTTGTTTTTGTACAGCTCTCACTGATTTCGGGCGGGTGTGTGTGTGTGTGTGTCACAGTTATACACTGTGTCTCATGTTAGTTAGTGGGAGAGGGTTGCCATCTGGATTTTCCAGTTCAGTGTCAGGATCTGCTGACCACTGCCCCATGCGATCAGGTGCATGACTGCGACCTCTTGCTGAAGAGTCAAGAGCAACTGATCACTGCCCCCATCAGGTGAAGTGCACAACTGCATCCTCTTGGTAAACACCAGGAGATGTTTTGACTCTGCCCAATAGGCAGCATGTTGGGAGGAAGGGACTATATGAAAGCTTCCTCCTCTGTGGTGCTTTGCTTGAACAAGGCCTGCTAAGGTTCTGTTGCTCCTAGTCTTGCTCTTCTAGTCCTGCTTCCTGGCTTGTGTTCAGGTTCTGTCTCCTGGTTTCCCTCTCACCCTGATTCCTGGTACCAGCTTGCTACCCAGTCCTGACAATCAGGCACTAAAATGCCTTGGGTAGATCATGTCTCATGAAAGCCTGAGAACTGTTTTGCTAAGTGAGTCCATTGGTTCAAGATCACCTATCATTCTGTTTCTCACAGGAGCCAGTCGGATGCTTCTGGGATGCCCACTAACTGGAAATGAAGGCAACAGCCCACCCCCCTCCCCCCTCCCTAAGCAACTGGTATTTCATGCTAGACTACCTCTGAATATGGTGATTCCATTTAGCTGTCATGGCTAATAACAACGGATAAATACATTTTCTGCAAATCTATCTCTTAATCTTCTTTCAGAGCTATCTCAGCCAAACTCCAGGATCACATCTTGTGGCAGTGGATGAAGAAGACGGTGCTCTTTCTCATTCATCCCCCCCCACTCCATATATATATATATATATATATATATATATATATATAGGCCTGGGTGTACATGCACTCCTGAAAAACCTTCTAGGTTTAATTCATGGTTAACAGGGTCAGACCACAGAACATTTGAAACACCTCTATCTGCCCCAAACCCTGGAGAGATGCTGGCAGTCAGAGTACATAAGAACATAAGAAGAGCCTGCTGGGTCAGACCAAAAGCCCATCTAGTCCAGCATCCTGTTCTCACAGTGGCCAACCAGATGCCCACAAGAAGCCCATAAGCAGGACACAAGCACCTGATCATTCTCTCCTGCCGAGGTTTCCAGCAACTGGTATTGCTGTCTCAGACTGTGGAGGCAGTGCATAGCAACATGGCTAGTACCACAGATCACTCTCGTCCATGAATTTGCCCATTCGTCTTTTAAAGGCATCCAAGTTGGTGCCTATCAATGCCTCTTGTGGGAGTGAGTTCCACAGTCCAACTACACACCACATGAACTAATTCTTGCCACCTCAAGTCAGCCCAACTCATACTTGCTGACTCTTGACTGGTAGCATCCCTCTAAGGTCCTGGGCAGACTTCCTCATCACTTGCCACCTGATCCGTTTACGTAGAGAGGTCAGGGCTTGAACCTGGGAACAGTTGCATGCAAAGCACATTCTCCATCTACTACTGAGCTATTTCCTCACCTTACCTGACTTTTATCTCCATGAACCCAACCCCAGCCTAATGTGTCAGTCTTTCCTCCTAAGGAAGGTGCTCCAACCCCTCGATAATTCTGACAGGCCTTTTCTGCGCCTTCTTGAAAAGAGCTGTGGTTCCTAGTTGCATAACGGCACCCGAAATCTGCCACCTTCAGCAGGGATCAAACCTCTTTGCTCTGTGCAATAATAGCCATGGGGACTGAATTGCATTGTTGGAGGTGCCCTCTGCAGATGAGCAAGCCGTCCTGAATGCATTTATCCCAACAGCCCAAGGGAGGAAAAGGTGAGGGTTCAAGTTGGGTTGAAAGAGGGACTTTGTTTTTGCCAGACCCTGGCTTCTTCTTGCTTTGCTGCCTTCCCTTTGGTTTCTAATTGTCTTACCTTCTGCAGTCTGTTTGCATTTGAATTAGAAGACAGGAGCATTATGCTTACGCCTGGCTTTCAAGTTGTTCACCTTTAATTTCTGAACTGCAATTAGATCCAGTGTGGTGTCGTCCCCCCCTCATACACTTTTCTTGCTGCTTTTCAGGCTAGCAATTAGGAAGGGTTGGGTGAATAAGGTTACCATTTGCTCCATCTCTATTACTCTGACGGATGGAGCTATTAAATAAAGGCAAACTGTAATTCCTCATTACCTGCCTGCCTCATTTCTGCTCTTTGCCCTGGAGAAGAGCTGCATAAAAGATCAGAGTGTTATTGAGAGCTACCGGACAAATATTGAGTATTTGCAGCAGAAAAGAAAAGCAGCAGCAAAGATTCAGCAAAAGGGCAGCTGCAGTTGGGGCAGAAGGAGAATTTTTTGCTGTTAAGAGTGACTGCAGAGGGCAAACAAAAAGTATTATAAGGCAGCTGTCTCCAACCCTGTGTACTCTATATATTTAAGGGCTATAACTCCCATCAAAACACCTGGAGGGCACCAGGTTGGGGCAGCTGGTATAAAGTATGGGGGAGAGCCATAATGAATGCAGAAGGTCCTAGGTTCAATCCTGCCAGTCTCTCTGGACAGTGCTGAGCCAGGTGGATTACTGTTTCAGTTCAGTATAAGGCAGCATCCTATGTCTTGACTGCAGACTTGTAAATAAGCCTGTAGTGGTTACTAGCCTGCTGGTAAATTGACCATTGACCCTGCTGGCTACGACTGATGAGAGTTGGAGTCTAATAACACCTGGAGTGCCACAGGTTTCCACATGTTGGGGAGTACAGTATGGATGGCACAATATGTTTTTAAACAAAATGGTGCCACTACCGAGCAGTCGGGAAACATTCCCTTTCCCTCCCTCAATAAACCAAACTCCAGAATATACCTTTGAGTCTCTAGTATGAAGGATAAACAGTTCCCTCTTGTGGTTTTAGCTGGTGAGTACTGTCTCCAGGATTTTGAGAGCTCTTGAGCATGCCACCCTCCATGTCATCCTCCCCAATCTGGAAGAGACAGGGCATGTAAACTGACAACCTCTTAAATTGCACATAATCTTCTTGGATGCAAAGTGGAAACAGTAGTGCTGTTAGGGAAGTGAGCCCTCTGCTGGTCTTGCCCTGTCAAATGCCCATTGATGTTACCCTCTGGAACTGGCCCTAGAAATGAGGTCCCATGTAGTAGAGTTTGGAAATCTCTTTACAGTTTGGTATACTTCATTTATGGAGAAGAATTCACCAGCGAACTGCTGCTTTACTTATGCCAGTGTCCACTGTATCTAGAATCAGGAACCAAACACTTGAGTTAGATTGCTGGGTGCAAACATCCCTTATCTTAAACTATATTAGCCAGCAGCAAGAGTGACACACTGGAAGGTGGTAGCCTCTTTTTTTCCCATTTGCATCTTGGTTTGTGTATAGGTTGCCAGCGCATGCAATTGACTTCCTGTTTGATTTCACTGTAAATGCCAACATGGACTGGCTGGGTGCAGAGGAGTGGTGGGAGGCACCAGCTGGGAAGGGAACCCCCTGGGGAAGAAGGTTCAGAGCCAGGGAATTGGTGGTGGGATGACAGTGAAGACTGGGGAGTGGGTCGAAAGCTGGAGGGGCAACAGGGTTTAGTGAGCAGGAAGAGTCTGTGGCAGAGTGCAGTTCAGACTCTGAGGCTGAAGCAGAGGCTGTATTTTGGTTTACTTGCATAAAGAGTTAACTTCACTGGCACCAGTTACTTAATTACTTGAGTGCTGATGTGCATCTTACTCCAGCCCTGACGCTTTCTCAAGCAGTGAGTGAAGCCGCTTTCATGGTTCTCACTTAACAGCTTTCAATGTGATGTTCATGCTTGCCAAATCCCAGTTACACAGGAGCAAGATTTGAAGTTATTGAAGGAGATTCAGATTACAATATCCTAATAGGGTCCTAATAGATCATTGACCTGTTTCCTCTGTGTCTTGTCCTGTCTTCTCCCATGTGGGTGGGGAGAGGTGGGAACCTTGCAATGTGGAGCTTTTGTTTCTGGCTTTGTTTGGGCACTACAGTTAATTTCCCTCTCTCCTTCTTATGTGGCTGAGAAGAGTTTTCAAGAACTACAGCTTCTTGAGTAATCCTAACTAGGAACTGTGGCTAACATTAACTGTGCTTAGTTTAAAATCTGCTGGCTTTGGAAATGATGAGTTGAATTGTTTTCAGCAAACCACAGTTGAGGTTAATTACAGTTCATTGGTAAGGACTAGGCAACAAACTATGGCGAACTAAAGCAAAAGCTAATGTAGGGGAAATCATGCAAGCCCAATAACACTTATTCTTGCTTTTATGTGTTACACTAAACCACGGCTTATAATTATTTTCAAATGTGCCCACTCTCCCTCTATACCTGTATTCTCATAGGAGTGTTGGTGGAGAGATGGGGAGCATTCTGAGTATGATCTGAAGGCACATATTGAAACAAAGTTAGAAATAGATCTGTAGGTCTGAGTCTTATCACTGTCTGGTTGGAAGACCACCTAAGAGCTCCATAATGAAAGAAAAGCAGGATTATTAATGTGCTAAAATGTATATTGCACTTTAGAGGACTTAAAGGGCTTCACACACATTATCTTCTGATCTTTACAACAACCCTAAAGGTAGGACAGAAGTATTTATAACCATATTGCAAGTAAGAAGGCAGAAAGGAAGGACTTTCTTTCTGGCCATTGAGTGAGTTCCTGGAAGGGGCAACATTTAAATCAGGGATTTCCTCACTGGATACACATTGCAATGAGGCTGCAGCAGACTACGGATGCTCAAGAAATTTGATTTTTGTGAATCAAGATAGAGACTGACATGAACCATATACCCCGGATCAATGTATGGACTGTCAAAGGTAAGGGACACAGGCAGATGCTCCAGAAGGTAGAGGTGGCTTTCTCAGTCTCTTACAAGACCTCTTCCTTGGGCTGCCTGCCCTATGTTAAATAGCTCACTGAGCTCCTTGCCTCCACCACTTAGCCCTAGTTGGCCACAATTACAGACGTGGCTGTTCCAGTGCGTATTGGTGCTTTGCCCAGTCCCTATCCCAGAGCTTTCCAAACTGTGTGTTGTGACACGTTAGTCATTGTGTCGGCTGCAGTGTGAAGAAGGTGTGTCACACGAATGCTCCTCCCGGGGATGGAAAGGGGGTTAGTCTAACCTCCAGTTTGCTAGTAAAACGGAATTACTGTGTCGCAAAATGATGCGTGTCTAAAAAGTGCGCCACCAACATGGAAAGTTTGGAAAGCTCTGCCCTAACCAATCAGAACTTTGTTATACATCAGCGTTCACACATCCTGAATGGTGCAATGCAGTTCACAGTTCAGGGAAAAAACAACCCAACCTATCAAAATAGGTTTAAAATGAGCATTTTAAAAGTATGCTTAAAAGTCTATGTTTAAATACATATTTAGGAAGCATGGTTTAAATATATACAGTGCCATTAAAAAAATCACAGATTTGATGCAGGAACAAGATGGAACTGACTTATTGGGGGGGGGGGTTGACACGTGAAAGTGACACGGACCAGACAGAGATTGATTTGCCCATCGCTGCTCCAGCCGGGTCTTCTCCTGTGGGGTGAGCAGGTGTGTGCTTTTGGGGCAGGGTGGGCTGTGCTGCTTAAGCCTCCATTTGCTCTTGCCTTTTCTGCATCTCCCAGGAAGGAGAAATACAGTAATAATTAGTGAGATCATTAGCATGGACCCCGTGTACTTTAGTATTCACAAAGAAGTCTTTAAGCTAAGCAGTAAGCTTTCCTATGCAGGCGAGAAACAAATGGATTAGATCTTGCTGAATAAGCTCTTTAGGATCTCCAAGGAGGTGACTTCTCCGCTGATGGCCAGTGGGGGTCTGGAGAGTGAAATAATTACTTAACAGTGTGTAAACAATGTGAGATGTGAAGTGTGCTTCCCCTCCCCCCTCCCCTCTCCCTCCATCTCTTTCCACCTCTCTCCCTTTCCCCCTTTCCTTCATTGAGAGAGTTTCTCATTGCGATGGCTCCGTAGGGACACACAGCAGAGAAATTTGATTAAATGGATGCCTGGGGTCGTGACCCTGTCTAAACACGTTGCAGCTCTCAGCATTAATCAAAGAACAGTAAAAGAAAAAAATTCTGACCTTGGTGCACGTGAGGTTTGTATACAGTTGCACAGAGGAAGTTTGTGTGTGTGTGTCTTCCTCTGTTTGTGTGTCTGTGTGTGTGAGAGAGAGGGAGAGGGAGAGAGAGAGAGAGAGAGAGAGAGAGAGAGAGAGAGAGCAGGCAGGACACAAACACAAACTAGGGAAGAAGCAGATTTGTAGAGCAGAGGTCCAACATCCTAATATTAACATCATCATCAGAGTCCTGCTGCATCAGTCCAAAGGTCCATCTGGTTCATTGTCAATATACTTATTATTATTACTGTTTATAATTATAAATTATATTTATTTCCCTCCCAAGGGAGCCCAGGGAGATGTCATGTTTTCACAGCATCCACGAGGATGCCTCTCTGGGAAGCATGCAACCAGCAACAATGATGGTGGCGATAAATAATGAGATGATGAAAAAGAACAACAAAAATAATTCAGAATCTGCACTTTAGAATGTTCTTTAGACCAACCGTCTATTTTGCAGTGGCCCCTAACTGCCCTTGTTGCATTTGAGCATATTTCTTAAAAACATCTGTTTCGGGTGGATACCTATCTGGACATTTGGATATCAATATATATGTTTTAATTAAAATATATGTTTCAATTATATCAATATATGTATATATTTAAATTAATATGGATGTGAGATGATGGGGTTTTCCCCTTCATCTCCCTTTTTTTCTCCCCCGAGTTTCTTCATTAATCTTTTTTAAAATAAATAAATAAATAAGAAAAACAAGAATATTCCTTAGGATATTTGGGGTTCTCTGTATTTTTCATGGAAGCTTCATACATTTAACAGAGCCAAGTGGTAAAGCCTTTTCTGGACTGTACCACTTCAGGATGTGTTATGGGGGTGTTGCTTATGTATTATGGAACACACACCTATCTTCCCTGCATGTAGACAAACAGCATTTCTTAACCCTGACATCCTGTTTTTCCACAAGCAGGGAATTTCCAGTGCTAATTTGAACCAGCCCCTGGAAATCACTCACAAAACCTATTGAAGGTGGTTATGTGCTGGGAATATAGGAGGCCCAAATTATTTAAAACATTCTGCATTCAATCCACAATAGAGTTAAGACTGGAGATTTTAGGCTTGAGCCAGCATTACGAGATATGACCCATCTGTAAAATGGGAACATTCAAAAGCCTACTTTAGGAGTAACGAGACTAAACTGCATTGCAACTGCTGTAGTCATGTATCAAAAGATGGCGATGAATTATTTTGGTTTAACGGTCAGACAGTAATTGTACTGCCTAGGTGGTAGTGCTGGTTGCGTTAGAAATGCTTTATTTAATAGTTTAGGCACCACACCTTTATCTCTCGTTAATCTAATGTCAATACCTGCCTGCTTGCCTGCAAACTGACAAATGTTGGGCAGATGACTTTGATTACAGTCTGACTGCTCTACATGTGCTAAGCCAAAACATTGTGCCAAACCAGTTGCATGAGGTGGCAGGTAGTCCCAGAATAGCATAGGGAGCCTTGGATAGTCATCTTTCAAATAAACCTGCATGATTGGTAAATCTTCAGCGGAGACACTGCTTTGAGTGCCCCCTCCTTCACAAACGTCCTTCCCAGTGTGATAACCATCAAGTGAGAGGGAGAGATGGGATGACACTGTTGGCCTCTCCTCCCCTACACATAATTGTTCCTGCAGGCCTAAGGACACCTAATGAACTTGAGATCAGAGGATTGAATCTAAACCTACTATGATTGCAGTGTGTATATATGTGTATATGTGTGTACACACACACATACACATGCAGAGAGAGAGAGTAAGAGAGAGAGAGAAGTACCATTGAGTTCAATGGGGATTTCTCGATAAGTTTTTGAAGTTTTTAGGCCGTCATACAGAAGGAAATGCCTCTTCTAAGGTCGTACCTGCCATGCCAGTTGTGTGCATAATTTTAATTGGGTACTGTTTTTGATTTACATGGAAATCTGTGCAACTTTAGTCAATGAGTGTAACTACTAAAACTCATGTGGTTAATAAACATTTTTCTTTCTTTCATCATATGGCAGTCTAAAACCTATCAATATGTCCAAGAAGGTTTATTTATGTATTTAAAACATCTCATCTTTCCATCTCACCTTTTCCACACATGTGCCCAAGATGCCTAATAAGATACATTTTTAAAATAAATAAATAGCTATAACCACCTAAATTCACACTCAGGGAGAACCTAAAACAGGTCGTACATTGAAGATCTCAGTGGGTGGGAAGTCACAAACACCACAAAACATCACACCATTAAATGTTTGGCCCTCCAGGTGCTGATTACAACTCCCAGCATCCCTGACTGTGAGCCATGCTGACTGGGGCTGATGGGAGCTGGAGTCTAGCATCATTTGGAAGTTCTCTGGTTCACTAGTTCTGCTTTAAAAAATAAGTAATGGTGGCTGACTGAAAGACTGCTGAAAAAGTGTTGCACTAAGGCAGTGGAGGGCCACTGGAGAGTGACCAAGATGAGCTTTCCTTAGAAGGGATTTCTGCAGCCACAGAGGAGTCCCTTTCACGTGTGCTTGCCAGCCCTACCACAGTCACTGATGGGACATAAAGAAGAGCCTCTCCTGCCAATCTTAACAATGGGATAGACGCATATGACAGGAGATGGTCCTTTGATATCCTGGACACAGAGCACCTTGCAATAGTTCGGTCTCAAGGTTATTAGAGCGCAGTATCTTATCTCTTCAACACAAACTCTTCAGTGCCCAGCACTTTGGACCTACCCTCCAACATTTCACCAATGAAAACAGGGATGTCCCATTCGATAATGATAATTTTACTATTTATACTCCACACATCTTACTGGGTTGCCCCAGCCACTCTGGGCAGCTTCCAACGCATACAAAAACATAATAAAGCATTAAACATTTAAAAACTTTCATTCATAGGATTGCCTTCAGATGGCTCAGGGGTTAGATAACTCCACCCCTTCCAACATTTCTCCAATGAAAATAGGGGCATCCAAAGGAAAAGTGGGACATTCTGGGATCAAATCAGAAACCAGGACGGCTTCTCTAAATCAGGGACGTCCTTGGAAAATAGGTACACTTGGAGGGTCTGCATTGAATTTTTCTTGGTGACAAACTGGAAGACAGCACTGCTCACCTCACACAGAATTTTTTCCCCTTTCCCCTTTTTGGTTGGCCCAGTGGTACAGCGGCATCATCTCTTTTTGTATATCAGGGAGGGATTTGAAGGACTTGAAACCCTCATGAGCGGTCTTGGAAGTGATGACTGCTGTGTGAGGAAATAATGTTCTCCACAGAACAGGCGAACAGTTGCAACAACAGGATTTTAAGAATTGCCAAGGCAGGTTTTCTGCCTTGCAAGCACAGCCGAATACACAAACGCATATGGCGGTTCATGGATGCTCTCTTCCCCTCACTCCTCTCCCTTCTACCTAGGTTTTGAATGCTACTCTGACACAGAGAGCAGTGCTGTGCTGAAAGAGTTAAATTTTCTCTCGCACCCCTTGATAAAACAATTCTACAGTAAATATTTTAATTAAGTTTTCTTGGAGAACACAAAGGTTCATCTAGACACAGGTCACATTGACAGCGCTAAACAGCATGGCAAGATTTATGAGCTCCCCTTGTTTACCCAGGAATGTAAAAATTTCCCTTTCTAAATGGGACAGTCTTATCTTTATTATTCCAGGGCCCTTTCAGTTTACAGTTGTGCTGTAAGCAATGTTTCTGAAGCTTATTTCGGGATTCCTAAATAAATGAACAGACAAAATTAATGCTTGGTGCCAGCAATCTTAACATTTTTATATATTTTGTGATTGAGAGTTAAGTCTTGCTAAACAGAGGCAGGAGAAGGGGGGAGAGAGAAAAATTGACTGCTGTACTTTATTTATACAGAATTTATGTGATAACAGACAGTAAATTGAGCTTCTGGAAATAAACCTTGTTTACAAATCTTTTTTTTTTTTTTTTTTTAAGAAAAAAGTGGAAGCCAAGCTATGATGACTTGAATTTCAAGTCTTGGTAACATCAAAGAGTGCATCTCTCCTTTTTAATCTAATATCTGTCAAAATGGATGTCTTCATGCATCTTATTTATCTGAGCCCTAGGAACATGTGGCTCTGCTAACCTACTCATGCTCTAGCTAGGTTGTTATAAACTATTTCCCCTCCCTTTAGTGAAAAGGCCAAAAGCCAATTTTTATTGGCTGCAGGATACATCTTCCTCCCTTGCCCGCACTGAAATGATCAAATGTTAGAGGCATTGTCCTAGCCTTGATGTCTACAGGAAACGTTGACTTCCACATCTTTGTACAAACTCAGAGTCTTTGTGTTCTGCAGAGAACTTTCCAATACGCCTTGTCAATAATAATTGGGAAAACAGCTAATCTTGAGGTTCAGAAGAGACTATTACTTGCTTCCTTCAATAAATGATAGGCTACAGAATAGAACAGCTGACCAGGGCGGGGGGGGGGGGGGCGGCTGTTGAAGAGCTGTTCCCATCGGCTGATTTTAAAATCAGATAAAATAATGAGGGAGGTCCTAGCTGGAACAAAGAGTACCATTTGTATGCTAAAAATATTGGAAGAATGTTTGCAGACCAGACCATCTGTGTTTTGTTTCCAGTAACAATTAGTAATGCCATTATCTCCCCCCCCCCCGCCTTGTGTTAGTTAGAGCAGACTTCGGCAACTGGGTGCCCTCTGCTGTTGGGAGTTGTAGTTCAAAGCATTTGCAAGGCATCAGGTTTGTGAAGGCTGACCTAGAGACACAGCTTCGTAGGGCTCAGTCCCAGAAGATGTGAAGAGACAGGGAAGCTGAATTAAGAGATCCTGGATGAATTTGACCTTTAATAAGTTCTGATGTAGACTGACATACACAGCAAAGCTCTGACTCATATGCCCATTGTATCCACACTGCCCAAATGTTCTGGTGCACTTATTGACTTTAAAAAGTGTATAAAAATAGTTTAAATGAGTAGCTTGAGAGGAAATAGAAACACATATTGTGGGATATTTAAATATCCCATTTTTTGTGGATATCTTTTTATTAAAAATTGGATTATTGTGGAAATGGATGCAACAGACTGATGCATGAAACAGACTTTATATGAAAATAGCACAGACCAGAAATTAGAGTGATTTACTTGTCCTTAGCTGGGAGTTCTTCTGACTGCATGAAGAGTTTTCATCAGCCAGCCATGAAATCAGAGCCAGGATCCACAATGAGTTTATTGGTTTGTTTGTTTTTCAATGCCAGAACTGGTATTTTAGAAATGAAGGAATTTTAATGTTAATTTTTTTTCTTACTGGTTTCTTTTTATGTTTCATAGGAACATAAGAAGCTGCCTTTATATAAGCCTTGTCCATCTAGCCAAGCATTGCATACCCTGGTTGGCAGCTGCTCTCTAGGTTCTTAGCACAGGTCTTCCACATCACCTGCTATCTGAGATCTCTCAACTGGAGATACCAGTGATTAATCAATTGATCCCTTCTGCATGCAAAGCAAGTGTCCTGATACCCTCAGCATTCAGGATCTGGCATAGTTTGCCATTCATAGAATAGTTTAACAATCAGTCCCTCTTCCCAGTGAACTAAAGGAAATAGAGGTGATTCCAAACAGTTCTCAGTCCCCAGGATCTTTTTTTTTTTGGGGGGGGGGGAGGGCGAAGGGAGACAAAGTTAAAAGTGGTATCATAGTGCTTTCAATGTATACTGCAGATATGACCTAACACTTGTTGAGATTCTGCACAAGTTGCTTGCCCATCACTAACCACCAGGTGGGAGATTCTTTAAAAAGAAGAAAAATATAAGAATCATATGATAGCTGGCAAGCCATCTATAGGGATGGTAGAATTTCTTTCAGTCTGCATTTCTAAGAGAACTGTTTTAATTCATATCTCATGGATTAATACAGGGGTCGGCAAACTAAGGTCCGTGGGCCGGATCAGGCCCAATTGCCTTCAGGATCCGGCCCGCGGACTGTCCGTGGATCGGTGTGGGGATTCTGTTCATTCGGACTGCGCCATTTCCCCCCTGTGCCATTCCATTCTGCCCTTCCCTCACACACACTGCGCTGCCGACGCCTCCCTCCCTCCTTCTGGGTTCTCCCCGCCCTGCCTAGAGGAGGAAGGGGGTTGGGCTGAGCTGTCTGAGCACCATTTTAAGCAGCCCCTCTCCAGAGCCAGCCCTTTCGCACCGCTCATCTTTCCTCCACAGCCACTGCTGCCCTGGTTCTCCTGTGGGCCAGAGAGTGAAGCGGATGAGCTTGCTCTGCCTACTCACGAGAAGCAGCAGTGGCAGTGGTGGCAGCCCCTGGGAAGGTAAGCGCAGCGGCTGAGGGTGAGGGTGGGGGGGGTGGAGAGGAGGACTACTTGCCCCCCCTCACCTCTTCCACCAGCTCTCCCCCCCCCCCCCGGTGCTGCTTCTCTGACCCGCCACAGAGTCTGATGGACAGTGGACCGGCCCGTGGCTAAAAATTTTTGCAGACCCCTGAAGTAATACATGGATTAGAATGCAATTATACTTCAGGTTTCACACTAGGATCCCAGTGCTTCAGGTGGCAGGGTCTGTGAGCTGCCTGCCATTTTAATTGCCCACAATTAAGAATGGTTGAGGAATTTGATTTTTGTGAATTCCAGTGTGAACAGACCTGATCAAAACCTCTTATACCTGTGCTCCCTAAACTCACCCCCCCCCCCCCCATGAATCACTTGAAGATGGCTGAGGGTCTCGGCAGACTATGATTTTTCTGCCTGCCGTAGCAACAGCAATGCTCTGTGCTACATGCAAATTATTTTTAATTGTGTTTTCTTTTTTTAAGAATTTGATTTCTGTAGAATTCAAATTGTAAGAAAAGAAAATACAATAAAAGAAGTAATAAATGTAAAAAAATAAATCATAATGACTGTTTAAGGTGATGAATCTGCTACCTCTCGACCAGAACGAACCTTGCAGACTGTTGGTTACTTGCAGGCCACAGTTTGGGAGCCCCTGTCTTACACTAATGTGTGCACTGGGATATAATTGTCTTTTGGTTTTCACAATTGTCCCCCAAAATTGATGCAATTTTTTGCTCAAAACACCCTGTCAAAACATGTTAGCATACCCTCCAACATGTTGCTGCAAAAAACCGGGACACATGTCTTCCGGGATGCACTCCTGCAGGAGTCACATGACCCATGTGCTTTGGGGTGCCATGTTTTCAAGAGCATGTCCCCCAAACAGGACCCCCCAATTTAATGGGGGGTGTGCAGTTGAGGGGTTTGCATTAGTTATGTTTATTTTGTAATAAAAGTACCATTGGAGTTGCATACGTTGAAACAAAATAGGTATTTTCTTTTCATACAGTGCGTGGGATCGAACCATAGGAGTTGCATACGTTGAAACAAAATAGGTATTTTCTTTTCATACGGTGCATGGGATCAAATGGATATGAAAATGAACACATGTGCAATGGCTTGCAGTTCACATTTCAACAGCTTGCAGTGCTGCCACCGCTAACAGCAAGTCAAGCCATTGGTAGGTGGACACTGATGTAGCACGGAGGGTTCTCTGATAGGGCACCCCTGAAACCTGCAGCTGGCCCTGAGTTTTTTTGCACTGTTTTCATTTGGACTCTGGCCTGGGATTGCAGCTGGAGCTTCTCTTGTCCTCGATAGGAATATACAGACCAGGAGCCTAGATCAGGCTAAAGGTCCATCTTGGTCCAACACCCTGTTCTCACAGTGGCCAAGCAAATTCCTGTGCAAAGGCCACAAGCAGGATCTATGTGAAACAGCACCCTCTCCCATTGTGATTGCCAGCAACTGGTATAGTGGACATAGCATGTAGCCATTGTGACTGGTAGCTGTGGGAGTTCAGAGGCAATCCCTGGGCTGCCATTTGGGAGATCAAGGAAGCCGTTCCCTTTCCCTCTGGTGCTTGAAACCACATGTTCCTCAGGAGTCCCTATCTCTTTCTGGTTATTCTTACAAGTTGAGCATAATGGTCTTAAAAGGCACTCCTTTTTTATGCAATGTGGTCTTGAATAGATTGAAGCAGAGGCCTTTGAACCTTTCTGTGAACCTTGACACCCGCCTTTTCTCCCTGCAATCTCTGTGCCCCTCAGTTTCAGGCTTTGCCTTTTTTTGTTTTAATTTCCAAATTGGATCCATGCGATCTGTTAAGCTGGTTTGTGAAGTTTCCCTTTCTGCGTCTTCACTGTCTCCAGCCAGACAATGAAAACGAAGATACAGTAGGATTCATTTTCTCATTATTGATTTCACGTGCCAGCTGCCAGCTGTTTTTGCTTGTTCGTTTATATAACCCTCCGGGCAACTTTTTTTTTTAAAAAAGTACTTTTCTTTGACCATCTGCTAAATGCAGTTGGTTTAATAATTAAAGACTTGCCGTCCTTTTCCCCCAACAAACACAACTGCTGCCATATTTGCAGCTGAGAGATCAACATTTCTGGTGTGTCTGTGTGCATCTATTCCTCTGTCGGACTGTTTCCCTTTTTGAGACAAATTCACAGCAATAGAGTTTTTAGATAGATAAATTAAATAGATGAATAAATAAGATAAATGGAAAGACAGGCTAATTAGATAAATACATAAAATAATGTTGGATAGATTTTGTCTCATTTACCCATAGCAGGGATTTTATGCATTGAGAATCCAGATAAAACTTCTGACACTCTTTGCAGATTCTCATGTTTGCCATATACCTCCTTGTGCACACGGACGATGTTTAGCTTTTCACTGTGCTGCCTTGCAGCCACATCCTCTGTGCACAACACACACTCTCCTGCTCATTGTTCTGAATAGTGCATAAAGACATCATATTGCAGCTCAGCAGAGAAGTCTCTGTTTGTTTTCGTGATGTCTTGACAGTGACAGCTATTTCTGCAGTGACGTTTGGATGTCTGTGTTTCACCATCTGTTTTGCTCCTGGCAAGGGATAGTGAGGCTGGTAATGCTTCAGAGATGGAAAGGTACGGCTATTCCCTTCAGTCCCTAACAATCTGAAAGAAAAAAAGAATCAGCTGGAAGCACAAATCCTTTGCATTTATGAGCTCCTTGATTTGATCTTGCCACAGATTTTGAGGCTTAAACTGGGAATCCCATCGGCCGAGGCATGAGCTTGCCTACAGACTACCTGCACTCAAAGATCTCTCCAGGTGCAAAACATAGGAACGAGGCAGGCTGCCATAAACCGATTCAGACTACAGTATTGTTTTATCTAGCTCAGCATTGCCCACACAGACTGGCAGCAACTCTCCAGGATTTCAGGCAGGATGCTTTCTCATACACACCTGGAGAGGCTGGGGATTGAAACTGGGACCTTCTGCATGCAAAGCAGATGCTCTGACACTGAGCTATGGCCCTTCCCCAGAAGGGAACAGGACCGTGTAATATTGACCCTCAGATTGACAGACAGTATGAAGCCTCTGGATTGGCCGGTCCTGGTATATAGGCACTTTTGCCTTTCCCTGGTCTACAGAGAAGGATTTTCTGCCTGTTCCTCTTTTCAGTCTCCAGCAAAAGCCCTTGCTTTTAAAAATAAAATAAAATAAATTTATTTATTAAATTAGTATACTGCCCTTCATCTAAAGATCTCAGGGCGGTTCACAGCATAAAAATACAAACTAAAACCCCAGAATACATATTAAAAACAAGAAGGGACTAAACCTATTAACCCTCCTCCCACATTGTTCTTAGTATAATAAGTATTATTCATTAAATTTCTATATGGGCAACAAATCATTTCGTGGGTGCTCAAAGCATGCGTGGCTATGCAGTCATGCATCACCGCAAACCCAGAAGTGGCGGGAAAGGGCATAATGGGGCAGGCCTGTACATGTTCTGCTGTCGCACGCAATGACCCCGAATGCAACCCCCTTGCAAATTGGGGTGTGTGTATGCTTGTCTGTACTTGCATTCATCTGATGGATCGCAGGATGGTTTGCAATATAAAATCACAAAAATACATTGTATAGTAACAAACAAACAAATCCCCTTCCCCCAGTTTAAAAGGCAATGGACTAAAGGCCTGAGAGAAGAGGGATGTTTTTGCATGGACCCAGGGCTGAGAGTAGAATTGCCACCCATCCCTAGAAAAATGGGACCACCCCGTTTTTGGACAGGTGTACCTCCCACCCCCACCCCCGTATTCAAGCTCGGCTGGCCCCAAATGGCAGTGGCATCTCTTTTGGCTCTGCACGAGTGAAAAGAGAGAAAAGGGGGAAGGAAGGACCTCCTCTCCCTCCCTCGCCCATTCCTTCCTTCTCTCTTGCTGATGCTCCTCCTCAGCCGCCGCCCAGCGGCGTGGTATCTCCAGCATGGTACAGGTCCTCTGATGCTTGGCCCCCTCTGCCAACCCAACCTGACCTCTTCTCGTCCCCCCTTCCTCCTCCACACTTGAGTCTCTTCCGACACCAGCATCGTTGAGAAGCTGGAGCTGCTGCTCAAGTTGCCCATGAGAGCTGGCTGTCTACCCCTGGCAGTGGCTTGTCTACATGTGATTAAGGGGAGAAAGAGGCCAGGGTGGTGAGGGAGGCAAGAGGTCGAATGTGAGGAACCCCCCTCCAAGAAGGAGAGTCGAGGATTTGGAGCAATGAGAGTGTGTGTGCCCCCCAATCCACACCCCAACCTGTCTTTTATTTTGCCCGACCTGTCCTGTATTTTGCCTGACCAAAGGCGGCAACCCTAGTTGAGACCACTCCAGGTGTTCACCCTCACCTTTTCTGAACGTTTTTCAGACTGAAGACTGCAATGCAGCTTTCGATGCTCAACTAACCATTATGGCCACCAGGTTAGAAACCACCTAAATCAGGATGTGATTGGGCAAGACTCCTTACGTTGTCTGGAAGTTGGATTTTACAGGATTTTAACCTTTTGTCCATTTCCTTCTATTACCCCCTTTCCCAAAAGAAAAACAGAAGTACTTTCAAAAATCTGATTGAGGACTTGTGTAAAACAGATTTCAGAGCCATAATGTGCATGTGGACATCTTTCTGAGTGTGGTATGCATCCTGTTTATACTTAAGGTTACAAATAATAAAAAATGACTACTAAGGAACTCAGAATAAGTTCATAAACTCTTCTTGCTTTGAATGATAAAAAGTTTGATTTGCTCTTTATACAGTTGTTCATTTGCCATCTTGTTTTGAAGGACAGCCAAAAAAACCTTCCTCCAATTTACCATTTTCTTCAAATGTATCTTCAACCTGACCTGCAAGATTGTTCTCTTGAGAGGTGAAAAGGGGTAATCCTCTTTTTAGAAACGACAACAACAATCTTTTAATCTTTGCGTCCTTTTGAGAACTGTTTCTGCTGTAATAATTTGGTTTTGTTTTGCTGCAGAACCGTTTGTACAGTCTCCCATTCCTTGCCACATAATTTGTTCACAAGGCAGTGCAGATATTTATGTTTGTGATGGCGATCTTAAAAAACTGTGCTGGCGTTTTCCCCTTCAATAGGACTAAATGAGCCCGAAGAAGGAAATGATTGTGTGTTTTCTTAATGAGATCAAAAGATAGCCATATTTTTCCTTTTGAGATCACTGTATTTGTTTGTCTAAAAGATCTTTTATACTTTTCATATAAACAAAACTCTATTCCAGACAGCTGTTGTACTCAGGAACTCTTTATTACTTGTAAAATTGATATAAACAAGTTTACTTACCAATGTTATCTTGATTGCTAGAGTTGACAGCAGAGATAAGGGGATTGGTACACTTCTAGGCCTTCTTCATACAACCACTGAATGCATGACTGCCCAGTGGTATCATTTGCAGCCATGGCAGAGGGGGCTTGTGCACTGAATAACAGGGCTATATGGCTGGTCCATTAGGGCTTAGGAGCACTGCCCCACCAACTGCAGTTTGCCCTTAGCCAGCCCTTAGCTTGGTTTTTTTTTATTTGCAACCAGTTTAGACTTCCTGGCTCACAGTAGAACTCAACAGGGAGGAGGATGAGGGCAAAACTAGATGTAGTTGCCTTTGCTTGACTCTTGCTCCCTACCAGAAACAATGTGCAGCAGCCACTACATAGAGTAAAAGAATTATAGAGTTGGAAGGGACCCCGAGGGTCATCTAGTCCAACCCCCTGCGATGCATAGAAAAAACAAACCATTGTAAGAGTAACTTGTCTACTTTTTGCTTTTTGATCACTCAGCTATTCGCCCCATATGCATAGTGCAGTCGCCTCTGGTTGGAGTGGAACCGATGGTCATAAATCTGGTGTGTCAATTCAGATGCCACACCAAAATAATTAGCACAAGCCATGGCTTGCAAACACATTTCAAGACATGATTTCTGGTTCCAGTTTGTTGACCAATTGCAAACCATCTCATGTCATGCCAAAGTGTACTTAAGCTCCCTGAACAAGGATTTGGCACAATTTTTTAATTGAATCATTGTAACACACGGTCCAGAGGGCAGGGCTTATTTCAGAATAGCCCTAGTTTGGACTTGTTGGTTTGGTCATGCAAGCCAGTTCTTGAGTTGTGGAAAATCCCCGTGGATCTCTTTTGTGCCCTTTGTGTTCTGTTCTGTTCTGTTCTGTTTTGGTTATTCAGGGATAAGGAAACTGTGGCCCTCCAAATGTTTTTGACTCTTGACTCCCATCAGTGCCTTCCAGTATGGCCAACACTCAGACCAGTGACACCTTGGGCAGGGGGAGGGGTGGCACACAGGTTTTTCAGCCTCGCCATATGGGATTTCATGGGATTGCCCTTGGTTTCCCTGAGACGAGTTTTCATAGTATCATAGAATTGCAGAGTTGGAAGGGACCCTGAGGGTCATTCCATCTAATCTCTTGCATTGGAGTAACTTAGATGTGCTGGATCTATTGAGGCTTTCTTCAAAAAGCAGCATTTTGAGTTCACAGATTAAATTATTCATTTGGTAGTTCACGCTTTGAAAAGGCAAACTTCAGTAAAAGAAAATGTTACAGTAACACCCTATAACTTTCCAGAAATGAAAGAACATCTAGTCAGCCCTCTTTATCAGTCTCTGCTTCTCCCAAGCTTTATGAAGCAGATATTTTAAATCTACCTACTAGTGATATTCCCACCTCCCAACTGCAGGGCAGAATTATGCACAATCACCTTGCTTTTTTTAAAAAAAGAAGAGGCAGGGCAGCCACCTGGATAGTTTTCCTTTTAGACCAAAGCAGAGAAGGTCGCTGAAGGCACCTCTAAGATCTCCCTGAAAGGACTTGTCCTCAGTGACTGCTTTCCTGGAGTATTAACAGAAATGGTGCTACGTGACTGAATTTCTGTATACCACATTTGGAATGGGAGTGAGGAGAGGAGAGAAGGGGCCCACCTTACAAAAAACCAAAGTTGTATAGTTTTGTCAGTTTTGTACAGTCCTGGTATATGCGGCAGTGGAGTAGAATGTAAGTTTCCTGTAGTGGCTGTAACTTTTTGCATGAGGGCCTAGTAGTAAGGCAGGGAGGTCTGAGGCTGTATCAACCAGATCCAGCCAAAGCCCAGATCTTCCTGGAATGGCCTAGTTCAGTTAAGGATTCAGGCTTTGGCCAGATCCCATGCATAGCCCTAGAAACCACTTCCCCCTCCCCAGGCACAGAGATAAAAACCTAGAGGTACAATGTGGGCACATATATGCCCTGGGTGTGACTAACAGAAGTCCCAAATTTCCATTATAGAAAAAGTTTATTTTTTGGGGGTGGGATTAATCCCCCCTTTCTCCAAGTTCACAGCTCTGATCCAAATTGCCCTTCCTTTTGGGGGGGGGGTATGTTTGGAAATAGCTTCAGTGACTCCCCATGTCAAATCTACGTTGGCCTGTGGTCAGCGGAGATGTGCTAAAATGTTAGACACATGTGCTCTTTAAGGAGCAAAGGTTGAAGGGGGGTTTAACTGGAGAAAAATACAGACTTGCTCCAAGAGCTAGAAAGTGAGAGGTTGTATCACCTCCTTTTTTCACTGCAAGCTAACTCAAACGGGCATCCATGAGTTTTCTCCTTTCCAACCCACCCTGCTATGTCACGAAAAGAGCAACCAATTCAAGTGACATGCAACTTGATGGCGAAAGGAATAAGACTTTGGAATAATTAAAACAATTAGCGCAGGCTGAATTGAAAGGAGGAAATGAGTGTGAATGTCACTCAGTAAGAGAACGGAGAATAAATGTGATAATTCAGGGGGTGGGCATGCCACACTTCCTGTGGAGCCTGAGGCTGGGGGTGGGGATGTCATAAGACATCCTGGGATTCACAGCTTTCATTAACAAAAAGGGCAGAAGTTGTAGTGTTTGTGGTTTGGAGATGGCAACTGTGCTGAAGTTTGATAAGAAGGTACATAAATCCTGTGCGCTGGCAGTCAACTCATTCAGCAGATCACTGTTTGGCCTAAACACATAAAAGGCGGAAGTATCAGCAGGCTCAGGGGAACCCTGAGGTTTGCAGAAGTACGAAAATATTTAGCAGAGGGATGGAAAACTGGCCAATGAGGATCGGACAGAATTCAGTTGCCACAGAGTTCTGGCTGTTGGAGGGGAGGGGATGGAGCCATAACCAGACCCAGTGTCATGATTTCCTTGGAGAGGGTGGTTGGATGCTGAGGAGGAGTGGGAGGAGATTGGAGAGCTGGAGTTGGGATGACCTCAGGGAGGTTCCTAGTTGAACAAGGGAGGAGGAACTGGGACCCTCAAAAGGAGTCTGACCAGCAGGCTGGGAGGTGGAGAACTGGATCCCAGGAAGGGACTAGCCGCTTGTCAGAAGAGCAGTCTGCTCCTGTGGCACTAGATATCCCGAGACCCTCTGCATCAGGAGAAGATCACAGGGGAAGGGCCATAGCTGAGCAGTACCACATGTGCTTTGCACATGGAAGTTCTTTGGTTCAATCCCTGGCATCTCCAGCAGTGCTGGGGAAGATTCCCTGTTTGAAACCCCAGAGAGCTGCTGCCAGTCAAAGTAGACAATACTGGCTTAGCATACGGCAGCTTCCTGTGTTCCTAAGATGTCAAGCTGGCTCCAACTCTGCTCCCATTTCCATGGATGCAGCAGTGCTAGTGCATGCTAATCTATGCCTTGCTAGGCCTACACATCCCATCCCACTTAGCAGTTATGATACGTTTAATGCTCATAGTAGAGCAGCCATGGTGGCTCAAACCTGATGGCCCTGTGCCATGTTTGTGTGTCTAATATAGAAGCTGTGTGGACCTCTGTGCATATATTTGCTGCTTTTGATAAAGGTTCACAGAGCCAAAGTATCACAGAAATTTGGACATTGGCATGGCACCAAAACGAAAGTGAAAGCTAAACATGTTTCAGCAAACAGGAGTTGGAAATGTGGTTTGGGGCAAGGATAGATAGACCATGTGCTCCCATTGTCAGTTTTGAGACTCAGCCTTCTCATAGGCTGCCACTGAGTTCTAATTCTGGAAAGGTAGGTGAGGGCCAAGTAGCTCAGAATTGTCTACACTGACTGGCCATGGTTTCAGGCAGGGAATATATCCAGCCCTACCTGGAGATTCTGGGTGATTGAACCTGGGACCTTCTGCATGCAAAGCAGATGAGCTATGGAGGAAAGGAAGCAAGCTGCTGGGGGTGGAGCCTGTTCTGTTTGTTTCTGGCACCTAGACTTTGGACTACTCCAGTGTTTCCCAACCTTGGGCCTCCAGCTGTTTTTGGACTACAACTCCCATCATCCCTAGCTAGCAAGACCAGTGGTCAGGGATGATGGGAATTGTAGTTCAAAAACAGCTGGAGGCCCAAGGTTGGGAAACACTGGACTACTCACCCCAGGCATGTTTACAAAGACGGTACCTTAATAATTTAAGTGCCAAGGAAAATGGTTTCTGTTAAGGGTCTTGACCAACCTTCCCCAACCCTGGTGTCCTCCAGGGATCTCACCAGACCCACCCAGTGTAACTGGCAGTCAAATCAGCCCCTTTTCTTGTTTTTTATTCCTTCTTTTAATGTTTCAGATGGTTTGCTGTTAGCCACCTTAGATCTGTGGAAAGTGGGAAGGGTGTGTGTGAGAGAGAGATTTTAAGCAAATTAATAAAACAGCTAAGCCAGGCTCTTCATCGGGAGTGGTTACATTTAAGCATAAGGGGAGGGTGAAACATGTCCACACTTTCATCTTCAAAGATTCTGACACCTTGCTTTCTGAGAGAGAGATTGCAGCCCAAAGATATTGAAGTTTGCTGGCTATAAGGCAGTGGCATGTCCCATTCTCTCCATTCCTGCCATAGGAAGGTTGAGGAGTGAGGCTGAGGAGCTGTCCAGCAGGTGAGGGACCAAGGTGTTCCATATTGAAAGGTAGCTGTCCAGCAAGAGAATCACTGACTAAGCAACTCTGTGGCCTGCTGTGCTTCCCCACACCTCCCTAGCCTAGAGTGTCATCAGGACCCTTCTCTAGAAGGTTTTATTGGATTCTTTGTAAAGAAGCCAGTAACAGATACGTATCCTGTAATCAGCCACTGTCCACAACTGTTGGCTTGATGTACTAGCCAACCATTACTTATGGTTGCTATCAATCATTCCTCCTCCTTTCCCCTTTGAAGAAAGAAGGAAATATTTGTGTTGGGCATTGGGAACTCCCCAGAAGGGAATAGGTGCTTGCTGCTGGTGAATGGGCAATTATATTTATTGAACCCTGTTTATGAGGGTACAAAACAGGGCACCAAAAATATGGTATTCCCTCTCTTGGGAAGTCTACCAGAACATGCTCTTTTCTGTTTTTCGGAAGAAGGCAAGGTACAAGTTGTTGATAAGTTTTTTTGTTGTTGTTGTTTTTTTAAAAGCTGAATAGTATCCTGTTGCAGATTATAAATTGTGGTTCTTCCTGAGGTATTGGGTTATTTTGTGGTGGGGGAATTGTTACTGCTCCTTTGTTTTGTTTTTATAATCATTTGCATTAATAGTTTGTAGATTGCAATCTGAATTTCCTCCCCAGATGGGAACCCAGAATATAAATACAATAAATAAAAAAATTCTGGCTCTGCCACCACCAACAAAAACCTGACAGCCACCCAGGAGGCCAATGAAAACAAACACAAAACATGGTCCAATCATCTGGTTAGAAACTCTTAATTAGCAACAGATAGAGCTGCCTTCTGCTCTGTTAGTCCATAGGTTTGCCTAGCTCAGTGTTGTCAGCATCAGTGGTGGCTAAGCTCGTGGCCATTCAGGCGTTGCCAAACTTCAACTCCCATCATCCCTGGGCCATTGGCCATGCTGACTTGGGCTGATAGGAGCTTTAGTTCAGCAACCTCTTGAGGACGTCAGGTTGGCCACCCTCTGGTGTACACTCCCTGGCAGTGCCTTCTCCAGGGTTTCAGGTAAGGATTTTCCCATCCCTTCCTGGAGATGCCAGGGATTGAAGCTGGGGCCTTCTGCATGAGCTACAGCTGCTCTCTCCAATAAGTGGACCAAGTACAGATTGATATAAGTGTATCATGACCATTGAGCATAAGTTTTTGGAGTGAGAAGGAACGTTCTGATGAGAAGCTTTTGAACTTCATTCAAGGTTAAAGCATCACGAATGGCCTCAGGTGCACAGTCTACTCTGAAAGAAAGAAATCGCCAATGTTGCTGTTTTCTTCCCATTATTCCCCACAGTTTCCCTTTTGGGAAAAGGAAGATCGAAGAACAGAGAAGACAGGACTTGCTTGCGGCATTTTGTTAGAAACATAAGCAGCTACACCCACAAGCTGATCCTATGTTTGTTTTTTTCCCTTTTTGAAAAAGGAAGATATGTTACGGTGACTTCCTTCTTTCTCTTTTGCTTCAGCATTGTTGCCATCATCAGCTGAAGAAGAAAACTTTCATAGAGATTAAATAGTTCTTCAACAGCTACTGGAAGGGATCTGTTGTTGTTGTTGTTGTACATATGAAATAGATCAAAGCCATCAGTTTAAAGAGTACAGGGAAACTTGCTTTTTACAAAGGCCAGAATTGAATGTTTAAATCATGGCTTAGGTAAAAACAAGGATTGAGTGGCTGCAATAAACAAATCTTGATTTTCGATGACAGGCAGAAATGTACAAGAAAAGGAAGATGATTATGCTTGGGTTATTTGTAATTTATTACATCTGTCCCTTCATTGCTGTTGTAGGAACTGAGTCTTGCTCGTCCTCAGAGTTGTTAGGCAACCCTTATTCTCCTCACAGCTACAATTCCTCAAGTGATTTAACATTCACTTCTCTCAAAGAACTCTGGGAATCATAGCTCTCCAGGTAGGGTATCCTAATAATGCTCAGCACCCTTAACAACCTACACTTCCTAGATTTCTTTGAGGAGGAAGCCATGACTATCTTCGAGGAGGAAGTGGAATCATAGTGCAGATGTAGCCTAGTTACTCTTGAGCATTTCTGACAGTTGCTTCTTCTTCTTCTGGGTTCAATTGGATTTAAAAAGAACTGTCCTCCTGATAAGCCAGAGCACTGAGTGTTTCCATGACATACATGACATCTTACTCTTAATCACTTTCCCCTTTCTGTTGCATTCCAGATGTGTGTGGATGGATGAGAGAGCCTGGCAATGTTATCAGAAGCATTTCTTAATAAGAAAGGTAACCCAAGGAGTTAGCATAACAGAAGCTGAGTTGAACTGCTGATTGGAACGCTGAGGTGGATAAAACAAAAGCTTGTTATCTGAGATTTATTTTATAAGGGTCTTTTCCAGCAATCGGAGACCTTCACTTGTTTGCCTGTCTTGCCCTGGACCTTGGCACGTAATTCCACAGTATAGTTGTCTTTCTGACATCCTATTGGCCTTTCCATCAGCATCAATCCGACAGTGTGTTTGTCTAGAAAGGAAACAATTAAATTCCAATCTCTCTTGAAAAATCCTAGCTTTTTAAAGAAAACACACTTAGGCAGTCATAGAATGGTGTTTGAAGAAACAGAGACCGTATCAGAAGCACAATTCGGTAGGCTAGAACATCAGTGTTTGGCTATGAATCCTGCAATTTCAGTTAAAAAAAAAAAAAAGAGTATAGCCTCTTTCTCCAGCCACATTTTTTTTCAGTGCAGTTTGCATTTCTTTTTTCCAACAGAAGAAGTTTCTAAGCATGATTTGCTGCCCTCTTCTGCTCTCCTACATCAGACTGAGCACTTAATGCAAATTCAAAAAATATTAACTCGAGGTTTTAAATATCTGTATGTGTGCATGCACGTACACAAACAAGATGCGGAATTTCTTTGTGGTAGGAGAAGGAAAGTAGAGCAGAAAGTAATAGGTTCCTTCAGATTTTTACACCCAAGTAGTTTCTTTGGATGGTGTTAGTACTTTGAGTGACTGCCTGTCTCCTGCAAGCTGCTGAGCTGCTCTGATGTATTGCAGTGAGTATTCCGAGAGCTGAGCTGCAAGCGGGAATGATTCCATATATTTGAATGTAGCCACCAGTTGCAGATTCCTAATCAGGTATGTGCTTTGCTCTAAGGATTCAAGCCAGAAAGGTTCCCCAGCTCTGGGCTTTATAGACAAATGGTCTATTTTGTCCAGTATATTACTATGTGATACCAAAATATCAAATCAGTTTTGCTAAAAAATAAATAAATCCATGTGATATTATGCTGGATTTCCTTATTGTTAAAAACAACAACAACTTTGCATCCCCTGAGAACATGGATTTTGCATAATTCCTTCCTCCCAACAGTTATTTCATCTGTCTTTCACTTCACCTCCTGTTTCTTTCAAAAGCCAGTTGTGATGGAAGTGTTGATTGTTAGCCAGCACTCTTGTGAATCCTCTCCCTCCCTTTGTGCAACTCAGATTCTCTCATCGTCTGTATAGGTGATGGAGGAAATTATATGTCCTAAAGATAGACAGTCTTATTAGGATTCATTTATAAGAAGGAGTGGAGCTTGTCCCCATGAAAAGTACTGAGTTGGGTTCATGTTCCCTTTTCCAGTTTCTCACATTTTCTAGAAAACTGCATGACTGACTTTGGAAGCAGATAATCTGCTGTGGAAAGTGGTGGAGGAAGATGATTTGGGATTGAATAGTGGCAGGTATAGAAAAGAGTTAAGGTCCTCCCCAACCTTCACCACTCCAAATTTCATCCCCTTGAAGCTTCCCTAAAAGACATATACCCATGAGGGTTTTAAACACCTTATTCATTTGTGGATGTAGTTAATCATCTAATTTAGATGATCGTTTCAGGGCGTGTGTAGTCTATGCCAGTGAGCTTCTGCAGATTTTAGCAGCTGGAACCCTGGTTATGCAGGACCCATGAAGTGATACTAACTATACTTTCACTATCACAGTGTGTGAGGAATCCTTCACACTTAGAAGCTTTTCTCATACATCAATAATATGTACAGGGCTCTGGATAGGAACATGGCTCCTTATAGGTTATATATCAACGTATAGTTCTGAGCGTTTGAAATATTGTACTTTGAATATTTAAGAAATGGGAATCCCACTCAGGGCAAGTGAAGGGACTTGACATCTGAATCTTAAATCACCAGGCCTTGAGAAGAAGTTGCACACATGTTCAATATTGCACCATCACTCACAGTTGTTGCAGCACTCCATGAAAGCAGCGTTGTAGAGAGCTCTTGTCCTGCTGGGCCGAAATCTGTCCTCCAGTTTTATGTAAACCTTTCTTCCCCTGAACTAGAGGCTTCTATTTTACTACCTCATTCTTGGGACGTTTTAGAATGTCTTTATAATTTTGGTGATTGCAGCCTTGAACTTACCTTATTGTCACAAGGTGACCCAGGGTGGTATGTGTTGTTACTTCCCCTTAAACATTTCTGCAATCTCCCCAGCTGCCTGCAGTTCCTGATCTGACAAAATTCCCCGGTGGGAAAAGCTATCTCATGACATATTTCTCTGAGCTTTAATTGAAGCAAGGAAAGCCAAGGGGGCTGGCTACTGAAGGGAAATACTTAGACAAAACAGCTGTCGAGTAGAGAACAGTCTCCCCATCTTCTCATGCTAACATGAAAATCAAGCTGAGGACATCATGAGGTTTTCAGGAAATATAGGTACCAGGAAAGTTCTAAAACTGTGGTTCCTAATTAGCTAAGTACTGCGGACCCCCTGTTTTTTTTCTAAAGGCAAGCCAATGACCCCCTAGTTTTGAAAATGTTGATATCTCTATGGTAGTTTTTGTTATGTGGATGGTACCACAGACTCCCTGGGTAGGTTATGCAGACCTCTTTCAGAGCCTGCACCAGCAAGGAAAGTGTGAATTATTTAGCCCTGTCGTTTCAGTTTCCCTAATATGAAAATTAATTAGTACCTTTTATGTCATTGGAACAGAAGTAGTGTGTGTCTCTCCTGGCACATGTTTGACAGGTGAGGCTATTCTCTGAAAGGCTTTCAGTGTTTTGACCATGGATCCCCTTAAGGAATGGATTCCTTTGTTAAGATATTAAGCAATGTGCTTTTGATCTTAACTACAACATAATACCCAAATGATGGTGTAGAACATAAGCCATTTACTGCTCTTAAGAACCCAGCTTGAACCTCCTGAGCTAGTCATTTACATGATGTTTTCTTGGGATTACCTATATTCTTGTCCACTCTGACCTTGTAATTTTGTCGCAGTTGGAAACGTAATGCAGAGTGACTAAGATAATGTTGTTTACACAGCCTTTAAGTGGAGTGACATTATAGTCAAGCAAGTGTCACATCACCCAAAGTGAAGGAAGACTTAATTACCATAATCCTGTGAATACTAAAATTCCTTAGCCATGTGCAGCATAGTAATGTAATGTTCTGCATGTTTGGTTTAATAACCCAAAGGAAGAACATACTAGCTCCTGTCTTTCCTTTTGCTTCCCACTCCAAAATGAGAACAGTCAGGTTTTAGGAGTGAGCAAAACTAATCTTAAGAAAAAAAGTTTTGTGTAACAATAAAGTACCAAGATAAAATAAAGTACTGCAGAATGTTAGAAACCTAAGAGTCAATCCAGATCTTCAAGAAAACCCCCAGACAGTGTACAGTGGTACCTCGCAAGACGAATGCCTCGCAAGACAAAAAACTCGCTAGACGAAAGGTTTTTCCGTTTGCGAGTTGCCTCGCAAGACGAATTTCCCTATGGGCTTGCTTCGCAAGACGAAAACGTCTCGCGACTTTGTTTCCTTTGCCTAAATAATAATTCGCAAGACGAAAAATTCGCTAGATGACAAAACTTGCGGAACGAATTAATTTCGTCTTGCGGGGCACCACTGTATTTCTTGCCTGCAAAAGATCTCATTTTTAAAAATGTATCCTTTGCAAGGTGTCAAACCTTCTTGCATTGGGAAAGCTAGCATGTGGGAAGATAGCCAAGCTAGACCCAGAGACCAAGCAAGTGACCTTCACATGTGTCATTCTGAAGTGACATGTGTGTTATGCTCTGTTGCTAGATAGGTTCATGGGTTACATAGAGCCACTTACCATTCAAGGACTGACATGTCAAGTAAAGCCTTCTTTGCCTTCTTGCTGTGTGTTCAACACCACACAGGAAGAGCAAGAAGAGCCTAGATTAAACTCAGTGTTTCCTCACTGTTTGCCCTGCAAAAGGGCCTTCAGCATTTTACTGTTTTCTTCTCACTGAGCTCTCCTGAACTGCCTTGAAAGTATGCCATGAGTCACTTGGTGTGGTCCACAGGCTATGTTTTAAGAATCATTGATTCAGAAGATAAAGTTTAGTTGTTTTGGTGGTGGTGGGGCTCTCCTAGGAAATGGAATTCTAAGGTTGAAGAACATCTGCTAGGGATCATCTGTGTATGAAGGCCCTTTTGCAGTTGAATAACTGCTCTCTGTTGATATGAGACCTCCCATGGGATAACAATCTTTTTAAGCAGCAGAAGCTCATCCCCATGTTAAAACTATAATAAAACATTCACTTCCTGTGCTATCTAATGGTTTCAGTGATTATTAACATGCTACATGAGCTATCCCCAACCCAATTCCCTCCAGATGATGTTGGACTACAGCTACTATCATTCCTGACCATTGGCCCTGTAACCAGTTATATACATTTATAATTTCTGTCCTACATCAGAATCATTTTATTGGTTAATATTTTCATTATTGTTATTCATACCTGGTCTACTGAATCTCACAGTCAAAACAAGTTTAGCTATCTTGCTAATGGATTGTTTATTACTCTTGAAAACTGGGTGGCCTGACTACCACCAGCCCTACTAAGTACTAATAGTCCTTTAAATCATTTCTATCCATGATAGATTAAAAGTTGCTGTTTTCTTTTATCTTTCTAAAGTGGTAAAGCAGATTAAAGTTAACTGAATGACAGAGAAGGAATGCGACTGAGAAGATTATCATTCTCTATTGAAGAACATTGGGAATTGTGCCATTTTTCTAAGGTTATGAACAACTGTCCTTCAGTATTTAGATGAACCTACAAGAATCTGATGTACAATATTTCTGAGCATTTTTGGCTTGGTCTACACTGGCAGCAGTATGAGGTGATATAAAGTTCTGAGAAGGTGAAGTGGACTGATTGGACTACAGACAGAGGGCAGCATTAAGTAGCACAGCAAGGAATGGGCTAGCCTGGGAAAAGAGTGGATGGAAGGTACTTTGGGATCTACTGATTAGTCTCTGAAATCAGCAATTGTTTGAGAATAACAACAGGGGGGAAAACAGCATTTTTCCTTCTAAGTTAAGATCTTTGAATGAGGCCCTTCTGTCCATCATGGAAGTGCATTATGCATCCATAGATATGAGGGTCTTTTCGGTGGTGGCATTCTGATTTTAGAATCTCCTCTGAAAGGAAGGAAGAGTGGTGCAAACTTTGTACTGTTTTTGGTGCCAGATTGAATTTTTTATTCGCCCAGCCTTTTTCAATGGATATATTGTCTTAGGTGGTATAATAGTTTTGGCTTTACTATATTTGAGATTTTTTAATATTTTGATTTTTAAACATGGTTCCTTTTTAATATTGTACAGGACTGGTGCCTGACTTCAAGGAGTCTCTACACAGTGCCATCAATGCCCTCTCTTTCATGCCCACAACCACACAGCATTTTTTCTTCTAGTTCCTTTTTAGCTGCGTAAACAACACTGCCCTTCCCAGCTGCACTCTTGTCATTTAAGTGGTGGGTGGAAGTGCTGCTTTCATATGGAAGCCAAACTTAGCTACTGTCTGTGGTGGCTGTTTCCTCTCTCAAATGCCTTCAATCTGACTTGGCTTTATGATGTCACCAGAAAGCCAAGTCTGATTAGTTTTGTGGTGCCATGGCATTATCACAGTAGTGATATGATTGGCTAGAACAGGCCATTGACCATCTTAAATGTTCTCACTCATACTTGACTTTATGATGTCATCACAAAGGCAAGTATAATTGGTTTTACAGGGCCATGGTATCATCACACAAAGATGATCTCTGATTGGCTAGAAGAGAAAATCCCTTTATTGGGGGGGAGGGAGTAGCCATAAGAAATACCAAACAGGAGTGAATATGGTGCAAAAATGTAGCGTAGTGGGGGTGTTTTTTTCAATCTCCAAAGATATTCTTTTTCACACCAAAAAGGTTCAGACATGTAAAATTTGCTAAGCCTCAATTATGAGAATTGCCACAAGCTTTAATCAGTGTAATCCATGGATTAATCAACTAAAGCTTGAGGCAGTAATTCCAAACATAGTTGTATGCTTAAATTCGATGGAAGTCG
This sequence comes from Podarcis muralis, assembly GCF_964188315.1. NCBI lineage: Eukaryota > Metazoa > Chordata > Lepidosauria > Squamata > Lacertidae > Podarcis > Podarcis muralis. Next base: position 30,524,312 of record NC_135673.1, read on the forward strand.
AAGATTGATTGTTAGTTGGTGAGGGCAAATGTTAACTGATGGTGCTGAGAATTAAGGGCATACTTGTTTACTTTTTGAAGTCATTTTACCGCTGCTGTTTTACTGGAATAGGAAATGAGAGAAATGGGAGGTGGACTTCTCTTTCTTCAAACTGTGTCCATTAACGTCTTGTGTTACTAAGTTGAAAATGTCCCCACACTTCTTTCAGTATCTGAAGAGGACCATTAATTAGTTTAAAGACAGATTTTCTGCTACAATTCTTAATAACAAATAGTGTCACATTGAAATACTAATGCCATATCTACACAAAAATGTTACTTCAGTCAAAAAGCATGTGTGCATTTAGTTCTTTGTTTTTCTTTCTTTATTCATTTAATATATTTATATCCCACTTAATATTCAGAACTTCTGCTGTTTTTGTTCTTGTTAAAGCTAGCTGCATTCTAGGTGTACAGAGGAAAACAGGAGGCTGGCTTATACTGAGTCAGACCATTGGTCCATATAGCTCAGTATGGCCAACACGGATTGGTAGTTGCCAGGGATTAAACCTACAGCCACCTGCATGCAGAGCAGAAGCTCCAACACAGAACTACTGTCATGGACTGGCTGGTTGCTGAGGAGTGGTGGGAGGCACCAGCTGGAGAACCCCCAAGGGAAGAAGGCTCAGAGCCAGGCGACTGGTGATAGGACAACAATGAGTGGTCAGAGGGAGAAGAGGGAGCAGCCTGGGAGGAGAAAGTGTCAGAAGCAGAAGAAGTAACAGTGTTTAGTGAGCAGGAAGAGGCAGTGGCAGAGAGCATCCCCAGGAATCGGAGGCAGAGGTGGAGGCTGGCCAAGAGGCAGAGATCAGGCAGGCTGCTGCTGAAGCCAGGGGGCTCCCCCCTTCTGCTGTGGCCAGCTTCCTTCCCCTTGGTCTCCCAGGATTAGAAGAGGTCTGAAGAGGGCAGAGCAGAAACAGACACATCCATGGAGTCTCAGATCGCTTGGGAAGGACCCGGGGGAGGAGGAGGCTTAGGGAACTGTAGGAAGGCGGGGAATCTTCAGTCCTTGCAACTGCCTCATTGGGGCAAGATCTACTGGGGAGAAATACTGGGCTTATCAGGCATTAGCTGTTTTGTTTATTTGAATAAAGAGTTAACTTCACTGGCAGCTTGCGAGTAATTACTTACCTGACCCTCGTACCCGCCTCTGACAGCTACATCTGTTCCCCTTGTTGATACATTTTGGACAGCTACAGATCTTACAACTGTAGTGTGCGTGAATTTCTGCTGAAAGCCTATTTTTACATGGCGGAGTAAGCAGCAACATTGCGGATTTGCTGGATCGTGCTGCAAGTCACCAGCGGCCTCTAGAGGGAGACAGCAGGAGCTCAGAGACTTGACAACATGATTCAGCGTATCCACATGCTTACAAATGGTATGGCAGCTATACTGTTCTTCTGAGATCTGATGCTAGCTTGAGGAAGCAGTTAAAAGGCAAAGTGAGAACAGGGGGATGGGCTCCTCTTTGAAGGGCCTCATACTCCAGATCTGTTCATTAAGCACCCCTTCCCATGACATCCCTGTACTTCCAGCATGCTGCTGTGACTGACTACATCCTCTGGCAAGGGCAAAGGTGTGCAGAATTTGGGAATATCTTCATGTATTTTTGCCGACCTCCTTGCAGGGTGGGAAATGAGACTGTAGTACTGTACGTATCTAAAGCAGTGGTAGCCAAAGTGGTGCTGTCCAGATGTTGTGGTCTATGGTCTGTATCAACCCCAGCCAGGATGATCAATAGCCAGGGAAGATGAGAGTTGTAGTCCAAAACAAAGTATCACATTGGCTCCCCCTGATCTAATGTGACATGTGAAGACTAGAGGAGATAAGGACATTTTTCTGAGCAGACCCTGCCAGAGAACTTAATGTTTAATTTTGTTCGTGTGAATGCAATCTGGAAATCATAATGTGTGCATTGGTTCCAAGAAAGGCTTAAAAGGATAGCCTAATCTCAGTTGTCCATGGTCAGTGACCTCCCATCTGGACTACTGTAATGCAGTCTACATGGGGCCATCCTCGAAGGGCAGCTTGGAGGCTGCAGCTAGTTACGACTGTAGCTATAAGGTTGGCCATTGGTGCAGCCAATAGAACAATGTGTGATTTGGTCATGAAATCGCTACAGTGGCTGCCAATGAGCTACAGAGCCCAATTCACAGTATTTCTGATCTGGATTGGATATAGAGTGGCAGAGAGGGTATTTCAAGAGTGTTTAGACAGTGCTCCCCACCTATGTGATTTTCACTTAGGTGTGCAGAATGCTGGAATGTAACCCCCATGTAAGTGGGGAGTCATCTGTACATAAAATAGCTCCTTCCCTGGTATTGGCCATCATGGTTCTATGATCACCTTTTTGCTGGTGCCTACTGCCTGGCCAGCGTTGACCTGTGGCAGGACCTTCTTGGTGGCAGTTCCCTGTTTGTGGAATGCCCTCCCTGTTGAGGTTTGTCTGTCTCTGTTATAAACCTCCAGGAAGAACCGAAACATCAGTGTTTATCATAGGAACTGTAGAGTTGGAAGGGATCCCCCCGGGTCATCTAGTCCAACCCTCTGCAATGCAGGAATCACAGCTAAAGACTGAGATTCAGGGATACTGAGGCATCCAAAACATATGGCGGCAGCAAGCTGGAGAGGGCTGTGTTACACCTGCGCATTTAGGCATTTGGTGGTTGAAGACAGTGCTCCTGGCCACTTTGGAGTTCTTAGCTCTGGGGGTATATAATGTTTCTAATTTGCTTTTAGCTGTTGTTTTCAATAGATTTCCCCACCTAGTTGTATTGCTTTAATATTTTAGTATTCATTGCCCTGGGCTCCTTTGGGAAGAAGGGGGAGGGGATAGAAATTTAATAATAAATTAATAAAACCCAACCAAATGGTGAAGATAAGCAGCATGTGCAAAAAGATCTGAACTTCTGCTGGTTCTTCTCCCCACCCTGATCTCTCCGCAGCCCCATGTAGTGCTCTTTTCTGTTATGCATTTGCTTGGAAGGCATTTAAAAGGCTCTTAAAGAAAGAAAGAAAGAGAGGACGCAGAGTTCTGTTTTGCTAGCTCTCTGCGCATTTACAGAAAAAAGTAAAACCAAAGCCTTGCCTCCTTTTGTTGTGGTGGTTGGTGTGCGTTTGTGTGTGTGTTTGTGTGTGTCATCTTTCCCCCCAGTATGTGCTCCCGATCGACAGCTAGCTGTGCTTAGATTAGTTTTCATTGCTTCATGCTGACCAAATTTCCCTTTGAAATAAGGGCACTGGAGCTTTAACCTTGACTCGGCGGTAATGCAGCAATCCTGCCGTAAAGTCACTGAGCTGGTGCTTGAAAAAGCCTGGAGCACCTGTGAGCACAGACTGTTGGACTGAATTCCCAGCCCCTAGAGTGTTGAGGCTGCAGCTGCCGGGCTCCGAAGCAGTTGGAGGTGCTTCGCAGCTCCCTCTTGTCGCCTCCCCTGGGACCCACTAAAGGGTTTTAACTTTCTTTGGATGTATAATTTTTGTTGATTAACAGGAGGTTCCGGGAAGGAGTCCTTTTGTAAAACTGATGACAGGGAGGAGCTGCGGAGAGCAGGAGCTGTCGAGCAGCCGTCTTTGTGGCGAGGCTGAGTGCTGAGACTGCCACTGAACCCGAAATTCTCTTTCTCCCCATCTCCTACAATTATTTGGGGCAGTGGCTTTAACTAATAATAGTACTAGTAGTATTAGTATAAGTAAGGTGGTGCAACCAATATCCCCGGAGGGGTGAATCTCAAGTTTTCTAGCATTTTGCCTTTTCTAATTGCATAATACAACACAATTGTGGCATCACCACGTTGGAGCAGACATGCTACCATTTCCCCCAGCCCTCTTAATCTTCCCTTAATGAAGAGCAGAGCTGTACTGCAAAAGGCATCGTTGAAATACATTTTCTAAAATCCTTCCTGCAGGGCTGTAAGCTTGATTTGTGGAACCACTGGTGTTCTTTTCCCTTCAACTATCCCACTTAATTAAAAAAGAAATCATTGTAAACCATCAAGGCATAGGACCTAATAATGAAGATAATAATAATAGTAATAATAATAATTTCCAAGAGGGGAGAGATTATCATCATTTACTTTTTTTTTTTTTATAAAACATCTATCCCGATTGTTAATCCAAGAATGGGCTCTCAAATTGATACATCCATTTTTTTTAAAGTAAATTTATATAAGATTTGAGAATGCGAACATATTAACAGTAAAAAATATCAACAAGCCAAAATGTGTATTAAAAATAACTTTTAAGAACATTTGGGAAGAAATTCGGAGCATCAAAATTGTTTTGCAGTTGGTTCTGGGTTTGTGTGTGTGTGTGTGTGTGTGTGTGTGTTTGTTTCTAAGCCAAAATATAAAACATGTATGTTAAAAACAACTCCTAAGAACATTTGGGAAGAAATTTGGAGCATCAGAATTGTTTCGCAATTGGTTCTGTTGTGTGTGTGTGTGTGTGTTTCTATGTGTGTGTACACATGTACATTTGGATAAGCATCTGGCAAAATTGCCAGGGGCTGCTATCTTAGCCCTATTTAACTCTGAGTCAGCGCCATTGAATTCAGTGGAACTTACTTCTGAGTAGACTTGTATGCAATCTTAGGTTTCAATAACACCCTGGGACACTAAAGGAAGAGTCACTGGAAGAGAAGAGAGCTTGCATCAAATCTGAACATTTCACCATCTGTCTTTCATGACCAACCATGTGCAGCAAAGCCATTTGTAAAGTATTTAAATTACTGCATAAACTTTTTCTCCACTGCATAAACTTTGGGTTTTACAAAGGGCATGCAAACTTTAAAACAAAAGTCTAAAACTCACAGGACGAATTCAAAAAAAAGGGAGAACCTTTCCCTCTTTTTTTCTCTTCAGTAACACTGAAGGGGAAATTGTGCATTTAGCTGTTTTAAAGATGAGAAAGGTTTATGGAGATAAAAATTATTTGTTTTTATATAAAGTTCTTGCTCTTTCACAAAAATAAAATAAAAAATATGTTCCCTTTACGGAGCCAGTTACATCCAGAATTCTTGTGACTGCAAACCTAATTAGTGAAATTAAGTTGAAAATGCTGTAAAAAAGTAAAGTTATTATTCATTCTGCTCTACACTACAAATGTGGGAGGACATGTTAAATGATAAATTAGGCATGAACTGCTTTAATCTGTAAACTGAACATGTGAGAAAACGGACTGCATTTGTAATTAGTGTTTACGGCCACAGGAGAGTGGGTCTTTTTAAAACAGTGACAGGAAATTGATCAGTTTAGGTTGTCATAGCAACCAGAAAGGCCTCAATTTCTTTGGCTGGCTTTTGCCTATTATGCTCTCCCCATGTTCCGAAATATATTTATGAACTGTAAAGATAATCTACTCAATAATGCAAAGTGGTCTGGAATGGTTAAATGCCAAACTGACAGGGTCCGAGTGAACGCCTGAACACCCTGATAACAAGCTTAAGTGTCCTATGGTTGTCATGGCGCTGTTTTTACAAAGCAAATGATGTCTGGAGAAGGGGGGGGACCCTCAAAATTAGCTGAAAATGCAAATTGCTTTATGAGGCTGTCACCTTCATAATAACAGACAATAATTGATGATTTATGAGATGCCACCATAGCAACCTACTTCTTGGCAGCCTCCTGTTTTTTGGTGTTGTACAGAGAGGTTCACAACACTTCTGTGGAAAAGTTTTGAATGTAAGCAACAACAAGGTCTTCTAAGCAGCACTGGCTGTCAGTGCAAAGCACATTGTCACACTTAAAAAGCAAACAAACCCCCCAAACCCTGTAAAACTTCTGGTGCTCATGGCAAATCCAGAGGACACATTTTGAAATGATAAACTAGACTTCTAGTGTTGCTTAAAACCTTGCGAAATAAAAGGGCGTAAACCTTCAACTGCAAGCAGTTCCCCCTCTTAGGTTTGTTAAGTGTGCCTTCAAGTTCCCTTCTGGGAATGCATTTCATAAAGCACTTCATTTGAAAAATATAAGCCTTTAAAAATTAATTGCCCACGCTAATCCTTTTGGTCAGTGAAAACTAGCTCTTTTTTATTATTAACACAAACATTTACTTAGATTAGTAGCTGTTCTTCCGTTATTAATTGGAATTTTTTATTAATGGCTGTGATGCCCCTAGATGGGGAAGAGAGCTTGCTGTAATGATCTATTTTTTAAAAATTTAAAAATGGGCTTTTTAAATTCAAAAAATAATTTTTGATAGAAAGATTTGATTAATAACCACAGCTTTTAAAGAAAGTATAATAAATGCCTATTATGCAAATTTTAAAAAGAAGCCATGTACATCTGCTGTCTGCAGTTACATATTGTTTGATACAAAGAGTTTGCCTTTGCTTCTACCCTGGAGTGACAATCTGGCTTAATTAGGAAGCAAAGGAACATGAGAAGCTGCCTCATAGAAAGTCAGACCATTGGTCAACGCAGCTCAGTGCTGTTGACACAGACTGGCAGAGCTCTCCAGCCTTCCAGACAGAGATTTTTCCAAGCCCTACCTGGGAGTCTGGGGGAAAAAATGCCTGTTTGGTCAGTGGCCTCCTTGAGGAGAACACTCAAGTCCTTCTTCTTTGTCCCTCTTTTCATAACTTCCATGGCTTTCCCACTATCCATTCCCCTTTGTTCAGCTACTTGAAGGACCATTTCTTCAAGCCTTTTGACTCTTAAAACCTTACATGGTTGAAGGCCCCTAGACCTAAAGGATTGCTTTTCTGTATATAAATTTGCCTTGGAGGTAGCAAACAGAGAAAGCCCTCAGATTATGACACCTCAGGGTCTGGGCAAATTCATATATGGAAAAGCAATCTTTTAGGTCTAGTGGCTTTCCACCATGAAAGGTTTAAAGAGTCAAAAGGTATGAAGTTATGGTCCTTTAAGTAGCTGAATGAAGGGGAATGGATAGGAAGTGCATTGGATGCAACCCATCGCACGGATGTAGCCAGGGCGTGCAGGGAAGGGACAGCTGCCCACCTAAATCAAGTAAATAAATAAAAATACTTAACCAACTGACCAACTGTAATGCAGATAACTCAGTTCTGCTTCCCTCCCAAGCCTGCCCCCCCCCCCCAAATAAAGCCTGGCTACTATGCCCAATACCCACTGACTAAGTTCTCTTTGAAACCAATGGCTGTACCATGTGCTGGGGTAGCCAACATAGTGACACCCCAGGTAATTGTTGCACTGCAGCTCCCATCAGTCAGCCCAACCAATGGTCAGTGATGAGAATTGTAGTCCAAAACATGTAGAGGGTACTATGTTGGCTACCCTTTGCATATATAATGCTGCATTGAATTGTGGCTGTAGAGCTTTGTTGAAGGTGGTGGAAATCTGCTACATAAGCCTGATCTTTTGGTATTTTTTAGTGAATGTGAATAGATAAAGTCTGCCTGTTTTTTTGTTTTGTTTTAAAGAATCACTGGCTTAAAGTGTTGACAAGACACATTTATTCTTAATTAGCTCTTCCTGCTTGTTTTTTTTAAAGACCTCCACAAATTCATAAATTTAATTTTTCTCTTATATTTAATACTCCATGGTGTTTTATTTCTTCTCCCCCATTGCTTCGATGAGGTGTCTGAAGAGCTCTATCAAATTATGAATAAACTTCAAAGATCTTGTTACAGATAGGTAGCCGTGTTGGTCTGCCATAGTCAAAACAAAAAAAATTCCTTCCAGTAGCACCTTAAATACCAACTAAGTTAGTTCTTGGTATGAGCTTTCGTGTGCATGCACACTTCTTCAGATGTATCTGAAGAAGTGTGCATGAACACGAAAGCTCATACCAAGAACTAACTTAGTTGGTATTTAAGGTGCTACTGGAAGGATTTTTTCTTCTTCAAAGATCTTGTTTAAGGTTGCCATATTTCAAAAAATGAATATCCAGGGACAAAGTGGCTGAGATTTTGTGTGTGCAAAATCTCAGGAAAAAAAGAAGTTTTTTGAGCCATTTTGAAGGAAATTCACCAAAAAAATTCAACACTTCCGACATGGGTTTCCCCAAACACTTAAACCAGTTTCATGCTGTTTTCAACAGACGAATCCTGGATATGTTTGGGAAATCCCAGACGTATGGCAGTCCTAATCTAGTTTGATTCATCCATATAAGTTGCAGAATGTATGCATAGCGGGATTCCTGCCAACTTCTTCCTACCACTGACTTTATGCCACTTGGAGATTTCAACACTTGTGGGCCACTGATTTTTTTTTTTAATGGCTTGTGTCCTCCCACCCTTAAGTGCAATACAAAATAGGTATTTGAAGATGAGCTACTGTTGCATCTTGTACCTATAAGAGAAAGCTAGCGTCAGCATTCAGCAAGGTCTTTACCATAAAGACCATTTTGAAGTTGATAAATGCCAGCTGTGAAAACAGAGAATTAAACACAAGCAACTGAAAAGTTGCTCTGAAGTAAACAGGTGAACAGTATGTAAGACAAAGTAACTTCCCAAAGGCATGGAACATGGTCATTATTTAACCCCTGGCTGGAAATAAACAATGTTGACAGATAATAAATGGTTGGAGGGAGGGGGAGCTATGATATATTAACCACATCGATACTGTACTTGTATAGCCTATATTTTGACATCCTTATCTGTAAGCTTAGACAGATATGTCAGCTTGTTTTTGTTGTATTTTTAAGTTGCCTCTTTTGATATCAAAAGATAATCTTCCCATTGTCTAATGCTTGACTACAGGAAATGTTTGGAGAAATGTCAGTAATTCTGGGGGTTTTCTCCCTCCTTCTTTTAAAACACAAAATCCTTTACACTTGGCTACATCTCTTGAGCACAATTGTGAATATGGGACAGAGTTGTTTGCATATCAACAGCGGACAATAAAGTGTTTTGTCATATTCAATTACTGATGTCAAAGAAATAACGACAGCTTCTCTTATATATTTTTTATAAAAGCAACACAAAACACATGAATTCTTTGCTAGAGTGTAGTTGGAGAGGCTTGAACCAAACATTGTTGTCTAATAAATTAATATTTAGGTCTTGTGATCTTTTAATTGGAAAATAGCAGCTGTGCTTAGCTGGAGAGTTACTCTTCTTTTCTTCCTTTGTGGTTTACAACTGAACTGTAATAAAGGTTTTGCAAGCTTCTCATGGGGAGGGCAAGAATTATTTCTCCCACCACCTATCAACTCCTGAGTTCATTAAGTTGGAAAAAGAGTTGTCAAAATAAGGTATGATTCCATAAAGGCAAATTCAGACACTAGGGATAGTACACATATTCACCCCCACCCCGCCCCAAGAAGGTGATTCAGAAGGCTTCTATATGTGGATCAGAAGCAGATAATAAATTAGATGTATCTCTAGTTTATATCTGCATAATTATTTTAAGCAGCATGCAGGTTCCAGTGCACATTTTAATATGCATCCACTTGTACATTCTGGTGTACATCCAAATGCACATTGCACTGAAAGTATTGCAGTGTACTAGATGGACAATTTCCACAGTAAGATGCTCTTCTGGTTTCCTAGTATGTTCATGAAAGCCTTGTTCATGTGCAGGTTGCCTTTTATGGATTGAGGTTCCAGTGCAAATGAAATTTCATCGCACATATGCCCCCCCCCCAAATGTGCATTTGGATGTGCATGTAGTTGCACATTCCAGTGTGCACATTCAAATGCACATTGGTTGAAAGTAATATAGTGTGGCTAGAAAACTTCAACACTGAGGTGCTCTGCTGATTTACACTTTCTGATATATGCATGGGTGCCTTGTGCAGTTCCATGTGCAGATTGTCTTCTGTGGATTGAGATGCCAGTGATTTAGGCTACATACTGTATGAAGGAAACTTGAATTCTATAACATGTATACATTATGGAGATTTGAGCCCACTAGTCATGGGAAGGCAAAGTGTTACTCCTGGCACTGAATTCCTAACCACTGGAATTTTTATTTGGTTATATCAAAACCAGATATTGCTCAGCTGCTGGAAAGTCGTTTGTGTGTTTTGCAGATTTGCTCAGCCATCTAATGCAGGTTGACGCAGAAGTAGGTCCCACTGTGTTCAATGAATACCAAAGGAGGGCTTTCAGAAAATTTTAGAAGTATTCTAACAGGCTAGTTCACTTATATTTCCTGCAGGGGTTTTTTAACACCAGAAGATGATAGCAAACTAAATCATACTCAAGAGTAGTCTATCATTGTGAAGCTCTTGTCAGAAGTCCCTACTGGCATTAATGAGCGACTTTCAACCCTTCAAATTAAACTCCCCCCAAACCAACAGACTACTATTATAAGCGCTTATGCACCAACACTGGATGCCGATTAAGACATTGAAGAAAAATTTTACTGTATGCTTGTGAAACCTGGACCACTTATAAACACCATCTCCAACTCTTGGAAAGATTCCATCAACGGTGTCTCCAAAAAATTGTACATATCACCTGGGAAGACAGGCAAACTTATGCCAGTGTACTGGAAGAAGAAAAGATCTCCAGTATTGAAGCAATGATTCTTCAATATCAACTTAGTTGGACTGGTCATGTTGTTTGGATGCCTGATTATTGTCTTCCAAAGCAACTACTCTATTCCAAACTTAAAAATGGAAAGCGTAATGCTGGTGGTCAACAAAAGAGGTTTAAAAACTCTCTCAAGGCAAATCTAAAAATATATAGTATAAACACCAACAATTTAGAAACACTGGCCCGTGAGCATTCCAGTTGGAGAACAGCCATTACCAAAGGTGTAATGGACTTTGAAGACGCTCAAACTCAGGACGAAAGGGAGAAACGTGCTAAGAGGAAGGCACATTTGGCAAACCCTCACCATGATCGACTACTGCCCGGAAACCCATGTCCCCACCGTGGAAGGACGTGTGGATCCAGAATTGGCTTCCACATTCGCTTATGGACTCACTGTTAAGACCATGTTCATATAAGACAATCTTCCTCGATTAAGAGTGATTGCCAAAAAAGAAGAAGACGACTCAGGAGTAGTCCCGTTGAAATTGGATTTCAAAGGATATACACAGAGTATGACTAATATTGCTCACTTATTACCTTACAGCATTTAAAACAAAAAAACCTGAAACTGCAGAACATTTCAAGAAGGGTTTGTAATAGAAGGGGATTCAGAATGACCTAGGAACCCTCGTTTAAAACAAAGAACGCAGTCTGCTTAGCTTGATTTTGATTGACAAGGATGCCCAGGATGAACCATTGGGTGACATGTAAACATGTCTCATCAGAGCGATCTGCAACACTCTGAAGTCAGCTGAGCATTAAGAAACCTTAGAGCAAAAGGTTTTTGGGAACGGGCTTTAAGTGACAGGAAACATACTGATTCAATATTTCCCCCCCATTTATTTTTGTCTGTAGGTACAAAAAGAAAAAAAGAAAAAGGAATCTAGCATATGTTTACATCTTCCCATGGCATTTTGCTCCAATAAGTGATTCAGAAAGATTAGGGAGAATATTAAGAAACCCATGGTTTAGGGTTTCTGCCTTTTCATGCCGAGTGACAGTAATCCTCTTTGACAAAAGAGGGTTATTACTATCAGTAAATCACATTCAGTAGTTCCCTCGGCAGCCTCTAACAAATTCTCATGAATGCGGGGCAAATAGGAATTGTCAGGTCGAAAGACTGCTTGGAACACCTTGGCCACAAGGGTACAGCAAACAACTATCCCTGAGGCACCAACAGTGGACAAGCTCCAGTGGACAAGCAGGCACCTGTGATGGTCCAAGCTCACATTGAAACCCTGTCTCAAGCTAGACTTCTGTCCAAATCCACTGGGGAAATTTAGTCCTCACCTTCTTGACCCCTCAGACTACTTTCTCCACCTTTTGAAGCTGCCTTGGTTGCCCCTTTCTTTTCTGTGTGGTGAGATAACTCTACACCTATTGGGAGTGTTTTGCTGATAGATATAAAAATGCCAAATGGACACAAGTTATTGGGAAGGGGAATTAAGCCAGTGGGTGGTGGTGAGCAGTGGGGCAGTTCTGGGGAAAGCACACAAGAAAAGCTCTGCCGGATCTGGCCAAGGGTCCATCCTGTCCAGTATCCAGTTTTCACAGTGGCCAACTAGATGTCTCTGGGAAAGCTTGCAAGCAGGCCTGAGTGCAACAGTGCTCTCCCCACTTCTCATCCCTAGTTACTGGTATTCAGAGGCACATTGCCTCCAACAATGGAGAATACTGTATAGCCATTGTAGCCAGTATCCATTGGTCACCTTGTCCTCCATGAACTGGTCTAATCCTATTTTAAAGCCATCTGAGTGGATGGTCAGCACTCCATCTCACAGGAGTGAATTTCGTAGTCTAAGCAGTCATCTATTTTCAGCTGTTACTCAGAGGTAAGGGGGAGAGCATGCATTAGCCCGTTGGTCCTGACTCTTCTCTCACAACCTTTTTACCAATCCCCACAGCTCTCCACACTTTGGGGGGCTTAATGTTGGCAGCAGGGTGCCATTTCTACTTGTGAAAGCTCTGTGCACAATCTAGAACCCTGATTGTGCATGGTTGCACTAGGAGCCCACTCTAGGCTCCCCACGGAACACATTCACCCCCCAAAACATGGAGAGTGGTGAGGATCATTGACAAGGGGACAACAGAGGGGATGGAGCCAATGACCTCATCCCCTTTCTCCCCTTCATGTCATTCTAATCATGGACAAACAACTGAATAAGGCTTTGGTTTGGCATGAAGTGCGCAAAGGAATAACTCCATGTCTCATATGTGCTCCCCCCCCCTTTTTTTTGCATTGTGTCAAAGACATTTTGTAGACTACACCCACAAAACCAAATGAAAGAAGTCCAGTTTGGAGGAAGCCTCACCCTGCAAAGCTTAGAAACCAAAGGGCATTCCCCCCTCATTGGTTTTTGCCCTCTCTCTAAATTTGAGGGGCTCTTTTTCTCTATTACATATATGTATGTAACACTCTTGATAAAGACTACACTTGTGCTACAAAGAGGCTAAGAGGTAGAGGCCTCTGCTTTTCTGTTTATAAATACTCTTTCTGTAAGGAAAACAACACAATTCTATGTGTGTGTTGGTGAGGAGGGGGGATGTTGCAGATGGGTTGCTTACTCTTCTCTCTTTGAGCCCATGCAGTGTCACAGATAGCAAAAAAGCAAGGCCTTTAAATCAGCCCAGATTAAGACCCTGTTAGCAATGTGAAAGGGTAACGCTCAATCTGAAAATTAAAGCTAACATCAGAGGTGATGGAATGTGATTAATGAAGGAGATAATGGACTGAGGGGATCTAACAACAGAGGACATTTGGCTTGTATGAGATCAGCCATGTGAATACTAGCTGAAGAATACAGTTTTATCTAATTTCGATGCTGAAACAGATGTTTAGAGATAACGGTGTAGAAGGTCACCGTGAGAGCACACATATTAAACACAATCATGATATAAGTAAAGTGCATTCTTCAATCCCTTGTGGGATACTCAAACCATTCAGTGGCTATGGAATAATCACAGTGCAGCAGAGAAAGCAGCAAATTAGGAGGATTGTATGAGAAATAAGTACTCAGATCCAGAGCCTTGCGTGTGCTTGGATGTGTGTCTACAGAGACCCTTTAGTGCACATGGATTGTCCTTTTCACTATCAGAAGCCAGGTTTGTACATCTGTTGACCTCTGTGCAACTGACTCTGGAATGATTTGCAAAACTCAGCAGTCCAATCAGCAGTGTGTGGAGGACCTGCTTTGTATGACTGATTGCTCCATGTGTGGGCTGTACAGGCAGCTGCTTCTGCAACTGTGTGATGGTAGCCGTTTGGAAAACTAGTACTGCAGTTGTTTCTAGGAATGGATTGAAAGGCGAAACTACCTAATTTGCATGAACCAAAACTGAGTCATGCTTCAAAATTTTCAGTTCTCCAAATTTTGCAATGTGGTCCTATAGCCCAGTGCTGCTGCTGCTGCTGCTGTTGTTGTTGTTACATTTTTGCCTGGTGCCTAAAAGCTGTATAATGAAGGTGCCAGGCAAACCTCCCTGGGGAGAGCATTCCACAGATGGGGAGCCACTGCAGAGAAGGCCCTTTCTCGTACTGCCACCCTCCAAACCTCTTGAGGAGGAGGCACATGAAGAAGAGCCTCAGAAAACGATCTCAGGGTCCCGGTATGTTCATATGCAAAGAGGCGGTCCTTGAGGTATTGCGGTCCTGAGCCATTTAAGTACTTTGAATTGGGCCCAGAAACTAATTGGCAGCCAGTGCAGTCAGACCAGGTTCGGTGTAATATGCTCAAACTGTCTTGCTCTGGTGAGCAACCTGGCCGCTGAATTCTGCACTAGCTGAAGTTTCTGAACCGTCTTCAGAGGCAGCCCTACATACAATGCATTGCAGTAATCTACCCTGTACAGATGGGGGCATACCTGGGCCACCAGCCAAAGCTGATGGAAGGCACTCTGTGCCACTGAGGCTATCTGAGCCTTGAGCGACAGCAAAGGATGCAGGAGTACCCTCAAGCTATGAGGAAAGTGTAACACCATCAAGAGCTGTTGATCTCCCACCCATCCCAGTCCATTTTGTTGCATACAGAAATACAGTCATACCTCAGGTTGAATGCTTCGGGATGAGCGCGTTTGAGTTGTGCTCCGCGGCAACCCAGAAGTAATGGAGTGTGTTACTTCTGGGTTTCGCTGCTTCCACATGCGCAGACGCTCAAAATGACATCACGCACATGCGCAGAAGCGGTGAAAAGCGACACGCATGTGCGCAGACGTGCCATCACTGGTTACATTTGCTTCTAGATGCGAACGGGGCTCCAGAACGGATCCTGTTTGCATCTAGAGGCACCACTGTGCATATACTGGGGAACATGTCCATAAAAATACAAAGAAGCAACATTTTAGGAAAAAATGCTTTGCAAATATGTGTATATTAGGCAAAATTACTTAGAAACATGAGCATATTAGGAGATGCTGCTAAATGCTCATGAAGACTTAAAAAAATTTGCGGAACCATGTGAAAATGTGGAGAACTAAACTTCAGATTGGAAAAATGAGAAGCTAAGAGGAACCAAAACTGACAGCTTGACCCCTTCCTAATTGTATCAGGTGATGTTTGGGGAGATTGGTTTTGAATGGTTGTTTCTTTCAAGTCTCATGAGAACTTTAGAAGGGGACAACATATTTTCTCACAACTAGGCTGACTGAGGTTCTACTTATTTCTCACAGGCTTTCATTCTGATTATTGAATTACCGCAGCTGTTTCATTAGTGCACAGGTAGGAATGCTGTTGGAAGGTGAATGCTATTTCTTTACAGAACAGTAAGAAAGTTTGGCAAACACGAAATGCATGTTTGTGTGCTTCATCACTCGCCTTCGCACAAGTTATTGGGTACAGTGACAACACAGAGAAACCGAGGAAAGATCAGAAGAGTGTTGGCAAATGAGTCTTCTCCCCCCTTCACAAACTTTTTCCAGAAGAGAGCTTAATGGTATTTTAGAGTTGATATTACGCCACTGAAAAAAGGGAGTAATGCACCTTTAAAAGCTAAACTACATCTTCTTTCCTTTTATCAAATTCTCTATAAATCTTTCATGACAGTTTATTTAACAGAGTGTCATTGAAACTGTATGGGTGATTGATGTGACCCACGTAAGATCAACATGAAATGTTTGTAAATGTCAGCAAAATGTGACCATTGAGGAGTGAGTGAGGATGGCGAGGCAGTAAAAGTGGAAAAACAAACCAGGCACGCGGGGGGGGGGAGGGGTTGGGGGATATGTTTATCTTTCTCTTTTTCTTTCTGGGATATAATTAGCCATTTGTGAAAACAAGTATATGATATTTCTTGGAATTTGTGCCACAAGGGGACATTGACACTAGTTTTGACTTTTCAGCCTTTCAAAGCATTTGCTAGTTTTAAACCAACCCCCCCCCCCCGCCGCCCAAATCTCATTTCAGTGGTAGAAGCTGGAGAAATGAAGGTATACTTCCTCCTGTAGAAATAAAAAAGTGTTCATTCGGATGCCCACAATGAGATACAGTGGCTAAGTGGTACTTTACTCCGTTGCTGTAGGCTGCAGGGTCACTTAGTCCCATGATGGATGAGCATTTGCAATGGTGGCTTTGGACAGCACTTCTGTAATCCAACGAAA
Source organism: Podarcis muralis (assembly GCF_964188315.1). Taxonomy (NCBI): domain Eukaryota; kingdom Metazoa; phylum Chordata; class Lepidosauria; order Squamata; family Lacertidae; genus Podarcis; species Podarcis muralis. Next base: position 30,540,410 of record NC_135673.1, read on the forward strand.
GCAAGTAAAGGGGTATTCTGCTCTTCCTCCTGCCTGCCTGGTCTCTGGGCTACTGAAGGATCTTTCTCTCCCCCCCTCCCATTAATACTCAAGGTGGCTTACAAATAAAAACAGAAAAATACAAAAAGCTAAAAATATAAAAAGCCATATAAAACTCTTAATTGAATCAAAACAAAATAAAAACAATATTGAATGATGTAGCAAGACATTCTGAAGCATACAAAAGATCTCTGTTTACTATATAATGGCTAGAATATGGCTAATTTGGACTGTCCGTCTTTAGTAGTAAAGATGGGTGATAATCTATTTGCGCTTAAAGTTTATAATCTTTCTTATAGACTGGGACATATTTTGATCTCTTTAGGTTCCTACCCATATAATTATGTTTAATTAAATGTTAAAGGAACCAGTTGCCAGTTCTAGCAGAGAGGGATTTAGGTGAGTGCTCCCAGTTCAGTAGCACTGGGTGCAGACCCTTGGGGGAGCCACAACAATGATGTATAATGGAAAGCAGGAGGTGGGGTGTGTGTGCGTGTGCTGAATTTTGGTGTTGCTCAGGGCACCATTGAAATTTGAGACCCCAAAGTCTGCCACTCGTTCCAGGCACATAGGAAGCTGTCTTATACCTAATCAAACTGTTGGCCATTTAGTTTAGTATTGTCAACACTGACAGGCAGTGGCTTTCCAGGGTTTCAGGCGGTTCTCTGTATTGCATGAATAAATGTGCAGTGCCATTCTTTTGCACATAAGTAAGTGTCCCTGCTTTCAGTCAGGCATACTGTGTTTTCAGGATTGTGGTTGGTGTGGCTAAAAGACTACAGTATAGTACCAATACTTGATGACATTATGGGTTTCTCCCTTTCACCACCCCCACCCCGTACTAAATTCTAGCATTAAATAAATAAATAAATAAATTGAAATGCAGAGTTTGGGAAATTATTCATATAGCACTTCTCTTCCCCCCACCTTCTTTTTGGCAGAAAGGAAAACAATGAATAGATTGAACTGGCTGCTGGCCAACTCAAATCCTCAGTGGAAGTCAGCAGCTATGTTTGAGTTTATTTAATTGAAAATTAAACCCTAAAATGTAGCTTGTTTTGAATACTTGAGTAAATTGATGTGTGCACAACTGTAGCTTTTCGAGAGGCTGCTTTCAATCGAAGTAGCCAAGCCAGGTGTACAGCTTTTCTTTAAATAAGCATGGAAAGTGCAAAAGACGCTTTTCGTATCACAATCGCAAGTAATTTGGACATTTTCGTTTGATGGCTACTTCGGTAAGCTACTCAAGAGATGAGCTGTTATTGATTTCCCCCCCGCCTTCCAGCCGAGAAATATTACAGAGAGGGGATGATGACAACAATAAAAATCTTGATGGCTATATGAAAACTCCAGGAAGCAATATAGGAAGTAGAGGAGCTACACTGTTAGCTCAAGCGATGTGCAGTGATGTCTGTTTCAACAAGTATTGGAGAAGGACACAGACTTGATTAGGTGGGAAACTTCAGCATAATGTTTTAAGTAGCAGTGCCAATAATAAGAACATACAGAGAGCCCTACTGGATCATACAAAATGTCCACACAGTGCAGCATCCTGAATCCAATACTGGGAAACCCGTTGCTTCTGGAAAGCACAGAAGAGGCCATTAGGGCAATAACCCTCTTCCTCTGCTATTCTACAACAACTAGTGTTCACTGCTATACCTGAGCAGGGTGGTTCCTTTTACTTACCACAAGTTTGACCTGTAATAAGCGGTTGCAGCATGGAATGTTCCAGCCAGCTATTCATGCCCTTTCCCATTCTGTTTCCCTTCCCTTCCCAAGTTCCTCCCTTCTGACAACCAAACAGCATGCTTGGTTTTCACTGGTACTACAAGAAAATGTATTATAGGAAATTGCCTTATTCTGAGTCACACCATTGGTCTATTGAGGTTAGTATTGTCTATGCTGACTGGGGGCAATTCTCCAGGGTTTCAGACAGGGGATCTTTTCCATCTCTGCCTGGAGATACCAGCAAATGAATGCAAAGCAGATGTTCCACTACTGAGCTACATCCCTTTCCCATATATTGCTCCGTTAATGTGAACTTCATTTTACAAAGCAACTCTCAGAGAGTTAAGAGGTTTGAGGCTAAATGACAGAAAATGCCTAATATGTTTTAAGCTTGACCTGTTGTTGCACCCCAAGGTCCCACCTTCTGTTCCTACCATCCTTCCTCTTCCTTCCTGAATGGGCCATCAGGCTTGACCTTTGTTTCCCCCGTCAACTTCCGGATAGAGTTTAGGTCAGTATGTCAATTTCACAGGCTAAGATCTATAAATGCTTAGCCAAGTCCTGTACATAGGGGCCATAAATTGGAGTTAGCTGGTGAAGCCAAACGAATTCCATGCCGGTCATCTGCCAGAGAGGCAGCAAGAGAGAGTGTTGATTTCAGCCTCAACTAGTACTGCAACCCAAAAGATAAGATGCCTGATTCTGTGAATGGTTTGGACAAATTCAGAAGTTAAAACAACCTTTTATTGTTTATTTAAAATTGATTGCAGGACCATGCTCTGTATATTTTATTAATGAATCAAATTGTTTGGTTGAAGTAAAGCTGGGCACTGGGTAACCTTTTGTCCCTAACCTCACATTCTTGCTTTGGGGCTTTAGCCAAACTGTGGCACAGTCCTACTCAGAAAGTGCCAAGGCTCAGTGGCTTTGCACACAACCTCAGCATCTCCTACTAGGCCTGGGAAAGAGTCCCTGCCCGAAACTCTGGAGGGGCCACTTTCACTAGGCTACATCAACCCAATGATCTGATTCCGTATAAAGCATAACCATCTTGGTCCCGCCCCCCGCAGCATGACTTGATAACTTCATATTTAATAATACTTTCCATCCGTTTTCCCAGAGCAGAAGTTAAGCTAACTGGCTTGTAATTTGATCCCTTTTAAATAATTGGTGTTAAAGTGCCCATGAAATTTTGCAGAAAGGAAAACTCATAATATGCCCTCTCCTTATCTCCACCTGGTCCTTGGTTTTGCTCCCCTTTTCCCTTCGCTAGCCATATTTGCCAAAATCGCCGTCTCTTTTATCTCGCCTGCCTCCTTCTTTTGGCTATTCACACCCAATCCCTCAATTTAACTCCAGCTCTGCTCTTCTCACCTTAAGGGGATGGTACCCCTTTGGGGAGGCACCCTACCTGGCTTGAAGCAAGAACTTTCAAGAGAAACCTGATCAACCTGGAGCATTTTCCTGCCCTCTTTCACCTTCACCCTTGGAAAAACAATATGCAGAGAATGTGGCTCATTTAGCCAGGGCCAGCCCAAACATTAGATAGGTTAAGGCAGCTGCTGCAGACATCAAATGCTGAGCAGGTGAGCAATGGCAGGAGGTGCTATCACATGGCCTGCTGCCTTTGGTTGTAGAGAAGGACGCTGTCCTGTTGCCAGTGCTGAAGTAAGGTTCACGTCTCTGTCTTGTCAGTTCCTTTACATGGAAGGGACAGGGCACCACCTTGCCCGTTGCAGTGGAGGCTAGCCTGTTAGGGCAAATAGGGCAGTGCCCTGCTAACCTCGGCATGACCTCAGCCAGACCCACTTGCTTATGGGACTGGCCATTAGCTTCATCCTGGAATCATCCTTGGCCATAGTCTGCATTCATATGACGGGTTATTCAATTTCCTTGACATTTCCCTAGCTGTTATATTGGTCAAAAGTCCACAGTTCCATAACACAATAGTTATTGCAATGTGAGGGGGCCATTGCAAAATGTGAAAGAAGCACTAGCATTATAAGCAGGAAAATTAACACAATATAAATCACATCTGCTTCCCTGCCTTCTTCCCTACCAGTTTCAGTGGGCATCAGTGACTGCTGGTCTTTTCTCTTGGGTAACCAAATGCCTTGGGTTGACCATGTTCCAAAAACGTTGCAGATGTGATTTAGCCACACATATTTCACATTGATCTGAAGCAAATTGCCGATGTATTAACGTTTGTAAGTCTGGGTTTTCCCAGGTTTATTTATTTACACACCTCGGAGAGGGTATTTTCTACCACAATCTCCCCACGCCCTCAAAGCAAACTTTTGAGATTTGAGGATTTTATCAAGACCTTAATCAACTGCTTTCACCCAGAGGAGGTTCGTCATGTGATTATCAGCACGCTTACTGACAGTTCAGGATTCTGCTGCAGAGAATAAATAAACAGCACGTGTAAAATGAAAGCTACTTTGGATGTGTATCGGAATACATTGCATCGTGCCTTGTGAGTGACTGCACCATCCCTTGTTGTGACAAGCCATCACATAACACGCAATGATGAATGCCCCACCCATCATGAAATTGTATCATTATGTATTCTGTTTGTTAAGCACTTTTAATAGTGTGTTTTTTTGTGGGGGGCGGATATGCCAGTCAAAATACTAAGGACATGATATTTATCTCCTTGCTTCATATGTGCCTTTAACCATGCAGACTTACAGCCAGGGAGCTTAGCAGTTAGTATGGGTGCATTTGACTTCCCAAGCAAGTTTATAGTCCTCATTGTTGGGGGGGGGGCAGGAATGAAGAACTGAAAGTAAATGGAGATTTCTCCTGAAATTGTAGAGCATACCTACACAAGAGGGAAGACCTCACCTGTTTCCTTGACACTCCTTCATATAATATCTTCATCCCCTGAAGAAACAGAGAAAAGATCAACGTGTGTATAGTACTAGCCATGTCGTTGAAGAAAAAGAAAAGTTTGATTTTCTAATGTTGGGCACCAGTGCTTTGACACATTGGTCAGTTGTTTTGTCCCATATTGTCAGTTGAACATATATTATTTGATTGTGATCAAATACTCCATGAAGCCCAAAGTGCAACTGTGTTTACACCCTTTTTTTATTCCATTGTTAAGGACAAGATTAAAGGCTGTTTTCCCCCTAGCCCAGTAGCAGTGATGGGTAAATATACCAGTACAGTACAGCAGAAGCTCTTTAGCTGGTCACCTGCAGGCATTTCTTTTTTTTTTTTAATGATATTTTATTAAGTTTAACAATAGAAAAGAAAACACAGCCACAAAAAACAATAAGAACACAGGGGAAATATAAAACATAATAATGCAAACAATAATACAAACAATAACCTAACAAGGGAAAAGAAAAAATCAATACACACACAAAAAGGTAAAACACAAATCATTCTTTTCTAGTTTTTATCTTTGATTAACTTATTTTCCTGACTTCCTCACGCCTCCCTTTTTTGTATCCCTTTTTAACAGTTAATTCAGCAAATTCATGTCCTAGTACTTTTCCTTACTTATTTTACCTTCCAAATTCATAATTTCAAATTTTTATCTGTCTTGTTGCTAGAACCCCTTCATTTCATTTCAATGTCATCAGCATTCATAGATTCACCTGCAGGCATTTCTGAACAGGAACACAAGCAAGCCAACTTCAGTGGGGAACATTTACTGCCTAGTATCACCTATGATTCCATCTTGCTTGTTGGAAAGGGGGAAGCATATAATCTGCAGATCTATTCTGCAAAGATCCTGTGTGGGACTGGACTGAGGTCTAGAAAAAGCTTTCGATATTAAAAGAAAAGACGATACTGACTGAAATAAAACATATTCTGCAAGTCGGATGTTAAAATATGCATTGTTGAAAAGTCAAAATTATTTGCTAAAAGTATATATTTGATAAAAGTGGACGCTTATGAAATGCATAACCATTCCAATCTTAAGAGTAGTTTAGAAGAAGTTGGAATATCTGATGACCGATTGAAAATACTTTTCTAGAAGTTATTTAAAGAAACAAAACAATAGTATTAATATTATTATGATTTATATTTGGCACAAGTTTCAAGATAATCATATGCACCCAGGTCCTTGTTTATCTCTTACTTTTCATTGCTATAAAAACCATGATTTTCCTCCTTGCATGGTTTTCAGTTGTATGATTTGTAAACAAAGCCTTGACTATTATTTGACAACAGTTGACCCATATTTGACCAGGCATTTGACCACATTATCCAACTCTAATACTCCCTGGTGCAAAAGTGCAAGGCATTTCATACACAACATGCTCATCAAAAAGCGGAAACTTTGCTGTTTGCCTGGCTGCCCTGAGCAGAACCAAAGATGGTTCATCTTGAACTGACAAGTTTGAGTTTAAAAGAGAGCATCAAGTTTAAAAGTATGATTGTAGTGAGCGTGCTTGGGGCTGTGTGGCTGTGCAAAGGAAGAACAGACATATGGAAGCAGCTTTCTCCAAGGTACCAGCGGGCACCGTTTGTGTGTCTCAGTGCGCCTGTTGGCATGGTTGGCAGCTCAGCTCCCCAAGAAAGGCATTGCTTTCAAACATGAGTAATTGATGAATTGTATGTAATATGCAAATGTGAATGCATAAATCTCCTGAATGACAGCTTAATTTATGTGAGCCTTTAAGAATGCAGGATTAGATTTTAATTAAATATCTTCAAAGGCACCCTGACTTACTCAGTGGTTTTTTGGTTTTTTTTGCGGCTGCGCTCCGCAAAGGGTGTGGGGCGGGATGGTGGGTCCTAATATCTACTTGCACGGTTTACTTTTTTGCCCCCTATGCAATCAGTGCAATCTGATGCACGTTTACCCAGGAGGGTGTCCCAATAAGTTCAAAGGGGCCTGCTCCCTGTGACTGCAGTCTGTATTGCAGAACAAGAGAACCTGACTGAATAAGGTTGCACATCTACAGCCGCTGTAATTATTTCCTCTTAATAAGTTTATACGCTTTTGCAAATTAAGGTCGGCTAACAATACAAAAATTAATAGAATCCTAAACCTCAAACAACAACAGTAAACAACCCTCCCCACCCCCTGTGTTCATATTAAACAAGAAGCAGCAATCAGCAAAAAAAGGACTCAGTTTCCAAAGCAGTATCCACTGTCAAAAGCTTTTCCGGATGGCCTTATTTCCACCAACCAGCAAACATTAACAGCACCAGGCAAGCCTCCTGTTCCAAGGTGCTGTACTTAATCAGAGCACCACCAAGTGATAGGTTCAATGCTTATTCTGATCCTTTCCTCCTCACTTCATGTGCCTGCCTTAAGATAAGTCGTCCTAGTTTGTTAAACAATTTGTCCTTAATATCCAAACCAGGAAACTGTGGTTTAAGCATCTCCTCCAAGCCAAGTTTGCAAGTCATGGTTTGGACTAGGCAGCATTTAAACTATGATGTCTTAGGGTTCAGATGTTATAGGAAACAGTGGTTTAAAAAAAATCAAAGGAGAAAGCCTTCTCTGCAGCTGGGCATGCAAGGGGAGAAGGTAGGAAGGAGTGGTCAAACCTAATGGCTATTCTCTCACTTCAACAAACCAAAATTGGTTGGACTAGGAATGCTATATCTGAAATGAGCCACTTTGTGACAGCCTAGCTGAGTTGTTGGAAGGGAAGATGGAGAAGCATGTTTAACACCCCGAGCGATTTGGAGGAAGGGTTGGAGAAACAAGTTAGATACAACATGGTTATTTACACATATCACTCCTCCCATTTTAACTTCACAACAACCCTGTAAAGTAGGTTAGGCTGAGAGACCATGATTCCAAGTACTCAGTTTGGTATATTAAAATTAAATTTGACCATAAAAGGACAATTAGCTCCCCCCCCCCATTAGACATACCCACAGAATATCTTGACCAATAAATTCTGTAACAGGCCAACAATTGACACTCTCTGTGTATGCAGATCAGGCCAGATCAAAGGCATTACTCACTATGTCCTGTGTTGCCCTTTTGAGTCCTCTATTCATTTTTGAATTTCCTAAAAGGTCAATCATATGATTTCAGAATTAGATAGTTGCTGTCTGGTGTTGCCTATAGGGTAGCTTTGTATGTGCTAGCATTGTCGACTCCCTAGGTTTTTTTAGTTTTGCTTTTTAAACACATAATCTAAATGATCTGGAGAATTTTAAGACCTGATAATTTGCAGTTCCGAAAATCGGTATGTTTTAACTTACCTTTTGATTGCCTTGTTTGTTTATTGTCATTTATATTATAACGGTCATTGGCCACTGGCAGTAAAAATCTGACTGACTAGCCTGGGCAAAGGTAGGTTCACATGACTGAGTGGGGATTTGAGCCCTCATCGCTCAGGTCATAGTCCAAAACCTGTTGGATGCGCCTAAAAGAGTTGCAACCTGTAAGTGCAATAGCCAGGATCATATCCCCTGTGTATGATGAGATTTACCAGTATATCCATTTTTTTGACCAAAAAGAGGAAGTTATATCTGGTTTTAGATTTCTACTCACCGTATTTTTCGCTCCATAAGACGCACCAGACCACAATACTCACCTAGTTTTTGGAGGAGAAAAACAAGAAAAAAAAATTCTGAATCTCAGAAGCCAGAGCAGCAAGAGGGATGGCTGCGCAGTGAAAGCAGAATTCCCTCTTGCTGTTCTGGCTTCTGGGATAGCTGTGCAGCCTGCATTCACTCCATAAGACACACATACATTTCCCCTTACTTTTTAGGAGGGAAAAAGTGAGTCTTATAGAGCAAAAAATACAGTACTTACTTACTTACTTACTTACTTACTTACTTACTTACTTACCACCCTTCAACTGAAAATGACAGGTTGGTTTTACAATATAAAAATACAAAAGTACATAACAATAACAATCAAAACAATACCCACCACACACAGTTTAAAAGGCCCTAGATTGTTTAATTAGCTAAAGGCCTCAGAGAAGAGGAATGTTTGTGCCTGGCGCCTAAAGATATGCAATGAAGGCACCAGGTGACCATCTGTAGGGAGAATATTCCACAAACGGGGAGCGACTACAAAAAAGGCCCATTATCGTGTTGCTGCCCTCCAGACCTCTTGTGGAGGAGACACATGAAGAAGGACCTCAGATTATGATCACAGGGTCCAGGCTCGCTCATATGGGGAGAGACAGCCCTTAAGTTATGGTGGTGAAAGCTTTGCTTTATACAGAATGGCTCAGAAATTGAGACGCGCATTGAAGTGGATAGAGCACAGAGTGACTCATAAACAGATTCACATTTTCAAAAACAACAGCACAGATACAGGGTGAATCTTGGAGCCCACGTACAAAACTAATAAATAATAGTGCAGCATGCATGTATTTCTTATTAGAGTCTCCAGACATATGATGGGAGTTATATCTATTTGGCCATCGTAAAACTGTTGCCATAAAAACATGTTTATTGAGCACAAAACTTTGAAACAGGTTAAGGAAATCAGGCTTTCATTCAGTAATAGGCTGAAAATAGGCTTCAGACATGAAGGTATTAAACTTGTCCTGTTTGTGAAAGAACTTCTTTCATAAACTGTTTAGAATGGAGAGCATGGAGCCTGAAGACAAGCATACTGTATTTAAGACAGAACTCAAAATAACCTCTTCAGATAAAGAGAGAATGCATTCTGTCATTAGTGTTTACTTAAGGAAGAGCTATGCCTTCAGAACCAGGAAACCACAATGTGTATTAATGGAAAAGAAATCTAAAAATATATGACCAGCCTCCCCGCCCTCCTCATTGCCCACTTCGGTCCCTTTAATAGAATTGCAGGTTATATGTTAACCGTTCTATATTCTTGCAAATGTGGTGTGTGGTAACCATAATGCATACATAATTCATAGGCCAAATGAACATGTGCCATTTTGCTAGTTTGTCTATGATTTACCTATGCATCAGCTGCTGCATCAGGAGAGCCAGAATGGAAAATAAGGTCTTTCCTTGCACATCCGGAACTGCTCCACTGTTTATGGTGAATTCATTCTGGGGCTGGGCAGATTCTCACCATTGTGGTGCATGTCCCCTCCAAGTTAGAGGGAATCCGCCATTGCCGATGGCGCCACCCCAGAAGTCCAAATATAAGAAAGAATATAGTTCTCAAAACTGAAAAAAAAGTATTGCCGATTGAACCCCGCCCAGCTTTTGTTTCCCTCCTTTTCCTGAACAAGTTGAGCAACTGCAAGAGTCAATTACAGCTGCTGCTTTTCCTACCTGGAGCGAGGCTTGCTAATCTGTTTTCTCCTCATCCATTCCTGGCCCTAGCCACATCACATCGCCTTGGGCCAAAGCAGGAAATTGAGGAGATGAAGGTGGCTGGCAGCCTCAAGGAACAGTGCTGCTAGTGCCGGCATAGTACCAAGTATTCTGTTCTTGTCTGAGATGACGGTCTTGATGATGCCTCAGGGATTCTGATCATCTTTAATTTTCTCTGCTAGCAGACATGGGTAACAAGAAGATGAAGGGAAAGGTAAGGCTAAACTTTAGGCAGAAAGTAGCAGGTGTCAAACATTGTGACGCGCACTTGAAAAGCAATGGGGGAAATGTGTTTATTTCCTTGTTACTGCTTACTCAGACTTCTTCTCACCTCTCCTCCCAGATCCCAACCCAGAAATTCTTCCAATACCTTTTAGGCTGCTGATGTAAGACATTGATGAAACAGCTGTGGCTTCTGTTATCTCTACCTCCCCTTTTTCCAACTTCCCTCCTTCCCATTCATGGTACATATGTGGAAACTATAGATCTGCTTGCTTCAGGAAGTTGGGAAGAGTGGTAGGAGACAGAGGAAAGGGAAGAACTAGCAGGAGAAACTGCCTTGCCTCCCACCTTATCATCAACTGTAAAGTTATATGGTGAATTTTTGAGTTGCACCATATCTCTTAAAGGGCGTGGGTCCAGTTAGGAACAGAACAAGCTGCTAGTTGCTGGAAACCACAAGAGGGGAAAGTGCTCTTGTACTTGAATCCTGCTTGCTGGTTTCTCATAGGCATGTGATTGGCCACTGGGAGGACAGGATGCTGAACTGGATAAGCCATTGGCCTAATGTAGCAGACTCTTCTTATGTTCTTATCTTCCTCAATTTTCTCTGTACCAGGAGTGATGATTTCTTTTTAGCCTGAGGGACATATTTCCTCATGGACCCTCTATGTACCAGTTGTGGGTGGAGCCAAAGCCGGAAATGATTGTAGTTTGGAGGCAAAAGCCAATGGAGCCACAGATGTGATTCTTTTGTGCAGTCCCAGCCTTGTACAAGCTAGATGTATCTGCCTACACCGCTCTACATCCAGGCAAGCAAGTGGCCTTATCAGTATTATTTAATAGAACACACTTCATGATCTTAGAGCCATCATGTAGCAAGGGCTGTCTTACCCATAGGCGCTAGGGGTGTGGGGCACCCAGGCGCCGGGCTCTCAGGGGCACCAGGCCGAGAGTCCAGGGTCTGAGAGTTGAGTCTGGGGAAGAGCCCGCCCATCGGTCAGAGCACCATGGCAGGCTCTTATTCTGCGGATGGCTCTGCACTACGAGTTCGGGGGCGACCAAGCCATCAAGATGCTAAGGCAGCTGGCTGGCTCCATCCTCCTGCGTGCCTGGGACTGGGCAACCTGGGGGAAGGGGCGCCAGGCGGATCTTTGCACCCTGGCGCCGCATATACTTAAGACAGCCCTGCATGTAGTTACTCTATGTCACTGGCAAACCCTCCCAGCCCCACCTTGCATGTTTTTACTACTACTACTACTACTAGTGCTGCTGCTGCTACTACTACTACTAATTAGTACTGTGGAAGGGTTGGAGTGGCTGATTTCCTCTCAGCTCAAACATAAAAATAATACGATAATTCACAACAAAGCTTTCAGCAATACAACTAATAGACGGTGCTTCATTAAGCTGAATGGGTCACTGTCCCACCAACCTCAATCTGTCCTCAGCCAGCCCCCACCTGCTTGGTTTCTTGCTTACAACCAGCTTCCTCCTCCTTGGTCTTAGTTTTGCCCTTGTAGGGAGAAAGATGAGGATGAAGCTAGAATGAGTTGACTCTGACTGTCATTGGCTATGGCTTCACCTGTTGTTGGACTCCAGACTAAGGTTACCAGATGTCCCCATTTCCCGGGGACAATCCCTGGATTTACAAATCAGTCCCCTGACAAAATCCATCTATTTAGTAGGAAATTGAAAAGTGTCCCCGGATTCATTGAAAAAAATCTGGTAACCTTACTCCAAACCTTCTGCCTCACCAGTCCCAGTGGGCTCCACCATCCATCTCTGAATCCAATGGTACAAATTTTTGAGGACAAAGCAAGTTCAGAGGGAATGTGAGAGTAGGCAAAGAAGGAGGAACAATTTAGTGCTGTAAAAATGTATATAGTTCACCCACTCAGTGGTCAGATGTGAAATTGGTCTCCCAACATCTACTATCAGGGGTCGAGCGTATTCTGTTCTTCTTAAATTGCAGTATCTCGTTGCAATTTTTTGAGTTTTGTTATCAAAGTCAGCATTCTGAGAACCTCAGGTTTCATTTGGTTTAAAAGCAAAAGACTCTAGCCCTCAAGAGTGTGAGCAGTTCCTTTAAAAAGTATGAGCCACTTTCAATATTTACCAGGCAGGGCTTTGAAGTATGTTTATGTGCTTTTCTGAAGCAGAAAGGACAATGGGGGGAAAAAGAAATTTGTAAGGTAATTTTTCCAGTTTTGCATATACTGGTTGTAGAATTAAGCATTTATTGACTTTTGCTTGTGTGTGTATGAAATTGAATTCATTGGTTTGTATCATCTTCTTCTTCTTCTTCACCATTATTAACAGTTTGTTTCAAAGGCTTCTGCATGACTTTCAGAGTGCTATCTCTGAGTAGTCTCTTAACTCTTTTCCAGGCAGCCTGCAACAATATTGTTAACAGCAGTTGAAATGTGGGATGTAAATCCTCTTAATAAATAAAACACACATACCCCTGAAATATTTAAAATGTGAATATTTTCACTCTTTGGTGAATCACATATGGCTGCAGCTGTTTGGGGATCTTTACACGAGAATGACTGTGCCTGCCTCATGTGGGGGTAACTTAAAATAACATTGATAATTACGTTCTTGGCACCACCATTGCCATTTGCATGCTCATGTTTTTGAGAAATGCTTCCCAATCCTACATGCCTCATTATTGGCTAGGGCCACCCTGGGAATGCAAGAGCTGTCAGTCAATCCCGAAGCATGTCATGCGTTGGCAAACTACATGTTGCAATTACACAGAAGCTGAGTGTTCTGAGGGCGCAGTTGTAGAGGGTTTGGGAACTCGATCGAAGCCTGGAGAATATTTCAGCAAAGCGGAAAAGCTTGTCTTCACTCTTCATGCCACCTTCTGATCATAAACGAAGGAGGCGATGGGAGGGAGGGGGAGCGAAGAGGAGAAGGCACTGCGGGCAGAAATAACAATTGCCTCATTTGCACTGGTGAGTCAAGGCTATATGCTGCAGTCATCACCAGTAAAGCACTAAAGAGTTAGTACGGTACCTTCCTATCACTCCAGATCTCCTGAAGTGGAAGTCTGTTACAATGGTACCTCGGTTTTCGAACGTCTCCGTTGACTAACATTTCGGTTCTCAAATGCCGTAAACCTGGAAGTAAGTGCTTCGGTTTTCGAACACGCCTCTGAAGCCAAACATGCCACACGGTTTTTGCTGAGTGCAAGGTTCTGAGGCGTAGCTGAGTTTTCGGTTTTTGAATGTTTCAGAACTCGAATGTTCTTCTGGAATGGATTACTTTTGAAAACCGAGGTACCACTGTATATGCTATGAGTTCACACATTAAGTTGCAATTCAGCAGGTGCTGGATTACTCAGAATGCTGCCTTCTGCAATGACTAGTTTTCCTAAGAAGAAGGGTTGCATGTTTTTAGCTTAGAGAAAAGTTGAGTAAGAGGTGAGGTGATCGACGTTTATAAAATAAAACATGGCATGGAGAAAGTGCATAGAGAAAAGTTTTTCTCTTTATTTGTTTGTTTGTTTGTTTGTTTGTTTATTTATTTATTTAACTAACGTATTAGTTGCTTGTCACTTGAAAGTCTCCTCTCCGAGTGACTTACAGTAATACATACACAATGCCACAAAGGGGGGGAGGGATGTGTCTTATAATATATTAATATATTACCAAACATAACACTTATGATGAAAACAACAACACTCACCATAAAAAATAATAGCAAACAAGATCAACTATACTCAGATAATAAAAGAACATTCCCACCCACTAATTAGCAGATGAACAACTATTTCCCCACTTTAACCAAATTGAGATTGCTGTAGCTATTTGTTGACACTTTCTAAGTGCTTTGTGGAAAGTCTGTGTTCTCCCCCCGCCCCCCGCCCTGTGACTTTCATGGAAACACAGCCTTTGACTGAAAGGGATTACATGCTGCTTTCAGCATATCAACAATTCCTCAATGGTCACATTCAATTAGTGAAAGGGAAACACCTGTATTTGTAGAGGAAGAGGCTTGTAGATTAGACTGTGCAGCCTTAAGTGGTAACATTAAAAACAGAGTGTGTTACTTATTTCCGGTACAGCAATGTGTGGTGCTGTTGGGGCTGAGTGTGTGTGTGTGTTTGTGCGTGTATATTTGGATAACTGTTTTGCACGTGGACTTTCCATTATGCTTTGCTAACGGAAATCGATGGATAATCATTGCAGCTTTCTTGTGCTTTTTTATAAAATATTGTTTGTGCATATGTAATGTTTGGAAAATCTGAGATGTCAACAGCTGTTTTAGCATAGTAGCTAAGAGAAAGAGGGGTGAGAGAACATCCTGGTCTCTAATCTCAACTGACATATCAATTTACTTGCTAGCCTTAGACAAGTGGCTGTCTTTTACTCTTTGGGATAGTAATATTTGTGTTATTCTGCAAGGTTGTGATAGGTTTAACTGAGAAAATGGGTGTGGTTCAGATATAACATGCTTCCAAATCATGGTTGTCAGGTCAGGAATGTGCTAGGTTCTCACACACATTCTTTAGTACAAATCATAGTTTACCCTTGCATCCACACTGGCAAACAACGCTTTGTCCTATTCCTGCAAGCCACAATCTGGGTTGAAGTGCGAGTGCAAAATGCACAGAGCACTGGTTTAGTGCAATGCCAAACTATGGTCTGTGCTAAACAGGAAATAATTCATTGGCTTGGTTCAGATATAGCGAGAAACCATGAAATTCCATTGGAAGAATGAGCCTTGGGCATGTGTGCATCTTTCTTTCGCACCTATGAGAAGACAAGCATTTGAAATCTGAACTTAAAGATTTGGTGCTTTGTTGTACATTTCGTGAGAAGAAGCCAGAAATTTCAACCTAACTACAGGAAACTATGGTTAATTTGAAGTCAGAAGTGAATGTGCTTGATGTTCTTCATGAATGTGAGATCAGAGTGGGAATCTGACACAGAACACGCTGTGGCTCATTATCAAGGAGGAAAGGCATGGGGAGTAAATATCCAACACTTCCATTCTGGTTGCACAATGGAAGTCCCCTAGCAGAATGGAATTCCCACCCTCTCTCCCCTGCATACCCTCAAAATCAGTTCCAGAAGGTTGGGAGAACCCTCTGGAAAAGATTTGGGGGGAGCACAAGGGGAGAAGAAATGGAAGTGCCACTGCACCAGGGGAACTCTGCTAGTGCTGCTTTGATTACCACCCACGACTTCTCATCCCATCTGAACGAAGCCACTGAATCTGCGTGTATGAGGTGAGAAACACATAAGCCTGAGGATAGCTCATGTAATGCTGAACTTTTGTTCAGCATTTGTCACATGTGTAACATGCACCAAGGCGGTGCTAAGTACTAATATGTCCCAGACAAACGAAGTGAGGTGGGTAGCCAGGAGTGAGAGGGCCTTTCAAGGGAGCACTGTGGCTGAGTGGCTGAGAGCAGGTCTTGCATGCAGAAAATTCCATATTCAATACCTGAATACCCAAGTAGGACTGGGAAGAATTCCTGCCTCATATCCTGGAGAGCTACTGCCTGTCAGTGTCTATAGTGTTAAGCTAGGTGGACTGAGGGCTTGATTTTGTGAACGGCAGTTTCCAGTGGTTGAACGTGGCAACCTGCTTAAGAAATGGACTTGCCATAGAGGTTTGCCCAGTGCCATCTTTCTGCCAGGTGAAGAACTTATTTTGTTCAATCTGGCCTTTAAAATAAATTGTGGGCTGGCAATCTTCATTTTAAAAATATGTGCTTCAAGTACTTTTAAAGTAGTAGTAGTAATAATAATTAAAAAAGGTTTCACATGGTACTTTAATTGTTATGCTTGTTTTTTGTGACCTTACATTATGGAGTGGCTATATAATGTCTGTCTGTCTATTCATCCATAGGAGCCGATTGCTAAAGGTTGAGGTCATTTCACACACACACCCCAATAAAATATTTGAGGGGGCTGGGGCCCCCCAAAGTTGGTGGGCATTGCCATTCAAATGGTTTGAGTGTGTCATGTGATTGATTATGCAGGGTTGGGCTTACCGTATTTTTCGCACCATAGGGTGCACCGGACCATAGGGCGCACCCAGTTTTTAGGGGGGGGGAAATCAAGAAAAAAAATACCCCCCCCCCAGCCCCAAAGAGCAGCGTACAGGCTTCACACAACCTCTCCCTGCCAGAGGGGTTGCGTGCAGCTATGGAACAAGCCAAGGCTGCGAGCGGGATGGATCCCGCTCCCTGTTTTGGCTTCCCCTTTAGCCCCGTGCAGCCTCTACCTCCTGGGAGAGGCTGCGCAGGGCTAAAGAATCCATAGCCCCGTGCAGCCTCTCCTTGCGGAGCGGTTGCACACAGCTATGGAAGAAGGCAAGGCAGCGAGCGGGATGGATCCCGCTCGCTGTTTTGGCTTCCCCTTTAGCCCCGTGCAGCCTCTCCTTGCTGGGAGACGCTGCGCAGGGCTAAAGAAGCCATAGCCCCATGCAGCCTCTCCTTGCCGGAGGGGTTGCGCACAGCTATGGAAGAAGGCAAGGCAGCGAGCGGGATGGATCCCGCTTGCTGTTTTGGCTTCCCCTTTAGCCCCGTGCAGCCTCTACCTCCTGGGAGACGCTGCGCAGGGCTAAAGAAGCCATAGCCCCGTGCAGCCTCTCCTTGCCGGAGGGGTTGCGCGCAGCTATGGCACAAGCCTGCATTCTCTCCATAGGACGCACACACATTCCCCCTCAATTTTTGGAGGGGAAAACCTGCGTCCAATAGAGCGAAAAATATGGTACCTGCGCCGCCATATTTTATTCAAGTTGGCTACCTCTATCTATCTATCTATCTATCTATCTATCTATCTATCTATCATCATCTATCTATCTATCTATATCATCTATCTATCTATCATCTCTTGCCCTTTCTATTTTACATGACAGTCTTAAGGGTGGTGATGTATTGCTGCTGCCCCACCCCCTGCACACTAACTGATGTAATGTTAGTTTTTAGGTAGTAAGTGAGAGAATGTTATTCCAAATGCTTTCCAAAAACCTTTATTTTTGTTGCTAGTTGCACATTCATAATTATCATTTTATCAAAGGAGAGCAAATTTCAAGGAAGTGGTGGTGGGGGAGGTTATTCTTGGCAAGAGGCCTAAGGTGAAAACCTGCTGCGTTTAATGTGTAAATTATAATGTGTGCAGTTATGAAGAGTAATTTTTGTGAAATGTTCACATAACCGTGAGATTCCTGAGGAAGCTGTCAGAGAGTCTGCAGTCTTCAAGGGCTAAGATTAATTGAAAAGCAGCTTGTAATACATCGCATATCTGAAGGCAAAATGAATAGTTTAACTTAAATAACAGCCACTAATCGTACAGAGGGAAAGGATTAGAATACAAAACAAATGGACCTTCTCTCAGAGGTTGACAAAAAGAGGATTCTTCAGCTCTTTACTGCGGAGGACCCCGAAATTGATTGATTTCCCTGTAAGTGAATGTAAATGAGACATAAGGCAAAAACTGTTACTCATTCTGACCCTTCCCTTGGTTTTCAAACTGAACTTGTCTGGGTGACCTTTTCAGATCTCAGGGACAAATGGTATATACTTAATATTTAAACAAGACATTTGAAGGAAAACATTTGTAGAAAGGTGGGTGGGAGGGATCTGTCCTGTAAATGTTTACTAATTCTCCTTTTACAATATAGACACACAATATATCAGTGTTAAGGAGCCTGGGACCTCCCAGATGTTGCTGGATTCCAACTCCAATCAGCCCCAGCCCAGTAATCCTTGCAGGGCTGCAGGCTCCTCATCCCTAGAATACATATGTGATTTCCCCTCTGCTGTCCCAACCCATCCCAGTCCCACAAACTAATTAATATTCTGGTTTGAGCTCAGTTTTACTAACTGCATACATTTCAAAAACATCTATTTGGCAAGGGCAGTGGTTATATTCTGATCCCTGCCCATAGTAAAATGGGGTGTCTGTCTGTCTATCTGTCTATCTATCTATCTATCTATCTATCATCTATCTATCATCTATCTATCTATCATCTATCTATCTATCTATCTATCTATCTATCTATCTATCTATCTATCTATCATCTATCCAGTGGCGTAGTGTGGGGGGTGCAGGAGGGGTCGGCCGCACCGGGCGCAACATCTGGGGGTTAGGGTTAGGGGGTGCAAATCCACGGGTTAGGGGGTGCAAATCCACGGGTTAGGGGGCGCAAATTACTTGCCTTGCCCCGGGTGCTGACAACCCACGCTACCCCACTGTATCTATCTATCACCTATCTATCATCTATCATCTATCTATCTATCTATCTATCTATCATCTATCTATCTATCATCTATATCTATCATCATCTATCTTCTATCTATCTCTATCATCTATCTATCTATCATCTATCTATCTATCTATCTATCTATCTATCTATCTATCTATCATCTATCTATCTATCTATCTATCTATCTATCTATCTATCATCTATCATCTATCATCTATCTATCTATCATCTATCTAATCTATCTCTATCATCTATCTATCTATCTATCTATCTATCTATCTATCTATCTATCATCTATTTTTTTATCTTGTTATCAGATTGGGTGTGTGTGTTTTGGATGATATATTAGAGTCTGTGATTTTGTATCTGCAAGATTGTTGTTTGTACTAAAAGGGACAGCTAAAGTGGTCAAGCCCATCTCTTTGTTAAGTTAATGGCCCTAGTGGGGCCAGTAAGCACTCCATTTACATGTCTAAAGAGTTCCTCATCTAAAGAGTTCCTCAAGAATAGATGTTTGCCATAGACACAACTGGTATAATGCTTTTTCAGGAGGCAGGGGGTAAGCGTCCTCCTCTATTACCTGGCTGGATGCCATGCCATAGCATCCCAGGGGGTAGGAGAGTAATAGGCTGTGTAGCTAGTCTTTATTTTAGTCTTCTGTGAAGCTGGGAGTTGTAAAAGACAGAGAGGCTTAATTTTGCTCTCTGGGCTGAATCCAAAGCAATAGCTTTGGGGACTTCCCTAGAAATCTAATTGGGAAGCAAGATCTGCTGGGATGTTAATGCTATGAGCCCTTCCATCTTACGTTCAGGTTGTATATATACTGTATGTGTAAATGAAACCATACACCCTGAAGACATCATAGTCTTCAGTGACCTTCATTCCATGGAAACCAAATGCTGGGTAAGCACTGGCTGAAGTCTCTCACTAATTAGAAAGTGGGGTGTGCACAACAATATGCATGTGGGTATCTTTTTTGCTAGAGTTTCTTGGATGTTTGCAACTCTAGGTGGCTATGATAAGCTTTTGAAGCAGCCAAACATATTTTTAATCCAAAGATGCACATGCAAATAATTATGTAAGGGAGGAGTTACTGATGATTGCTCAGGTTTCACTTGCTTTATTCAACTTTAGCTGGTGGTCAGCTATATTTATTGCCTGTGGCCGTAATACTATTGTGTTCATGTATTTCTGATGTCCATGTTTTCTGTCCACTGAAGAGCTGTAGCCACAAACAATCTCATGGAGCAGAGATTTACTTGCGTGGATTTAAATGGTCTACTGCTGCAGCTCCTAAATGCTATATAACACCCTTGAAAGTTTCAGAGGTACCTTTCCTGTGATTCACGCAGTCATGAATCAAAAGTATTCTGTTTTGTTTCCATTTCTCCCACCCAATCTGCTGTTGACCCAGAAACCTTCTCTGCTAGATTCATTGACAGTTGGCGCTAGAGTAAGGTTACCAGATTTTTTTCAGTGAATGCGGGGACACTTTTCAACTTCAATGGATTTTGTATGGGGACTGATTTGTAAATCCGGGGACTGCCCCCGGGAAACGGGGACATCTAGTAACCTTACACTAGAGTCCTGGCTGCCATTTTTCCTTACAGTAATGCATGTGAGTAATTCACATTCTCGTAAGGAAACTAAGGAAAGTAGTCTAATTTACAAAGGTAAAATTACTTATTTGCTCCACCCACCATGGGGAGGTGGACCTCAGAAGGTTGCCAAAAGGAATGTGGTTCCCAGCCTCTGAGATAGGCCTTTAATCGAAACCAGCAGGACTCTCCTTATGTTAACTAAGGTGCTGTCAGCTGATATGAATGCCAGCTACACAATCCTGGCAACAGTAAGAAAGAAGTGAAGGTAAAGGAGAGGGTTGGCCCATCCCACTGTTTAAGTGATTAGTGTTTCCATTGATGGAGAACAACAGTGCCTTTTCACACGAGAGTCACTCACACTCCTAGTTAGTCCATTCATTCTCTCAGACCTCTCA
Organism: Podarcis muralis; assembly: GCF_964188315.1. Taxonomy (NCBI): domain Eukaryota; kingdom Metazoa; phylum Chordata; class Lepidosauria; order Squamata; family Lacertidae; genus Podarcis; species Podarcis muralis. Next base: position 30,560,865 of record NC_135673.1, read on the forward strand.
TGAAAATAGTTTTCCTAAGTTACGTTCCAGCTTTGAGAATTTGCTGAAATTATTATTTATTAAGATGATTTATGAGCTTCCTAGGCCTCCTAACTTTTCTGTGGAAGTTTTTTTCTTTCCTTGTTTTCAAACAGCTCCTGGCATGCATACGTCAAAAGCAGCAGTTGCCCCCTTGGAAAAGGTCATATTTTCCGCTTGAAAATAGGCATTCAGTGTTGGATAATGACACTGCTGGATGAGCCGGTCTTCGGCGTAAAGATACTTCCTTTTAATTTCTGCGCTCAGGAACAGAAGTGCGTCGCTTGTGTTTGGCTTAGATGAAAGTGGATAGAACTAATTTTAGATTTCCAACCCCCCTCTTTGTTAGTTTTAACAACCTTTATTCTAATGGCTGGCCTGCTGAGCAGAGAATCAAAGCCCCTTCAAGGGGCAGGAAATCAATAACCAACAAGGAAAGTCTAAAGAAAATGAATGCATCCAGTGTGAGCAACTGACAGAGGAATTACTTTTTTTTTTGGTATAAGAAGGGCAATAATAGAATGCACATACAAATATAATAGAAACATAAAAAAACACCAGGAAGGGGGCTGGGGAGAGACTGAGGCTCAAATATACCTAACTCCTATTTATACATCAAAGCTCCTGGCACTTTTGTTTTTTCATTTTAAATGTGATTTGAAGATGGGTTTCAGCCGAAATATTTGTGCCTGTAAAGTGCTTGTAAACTAGCTGGCTGTAATAGAAACATGTATTTAATGTTTCAAAGGGGGAGGGAAATCCTCCCCTCTCAACTTCCTGGATTAGGGTTGCCACTTTCACTATATTATCGTTATTGTGATTGTTATTATTATTATTATTATTACCACCACTACTACCTCCTAAATTTATAATCATTTAGCCAAGCTTTTGCAGGTGTGTACTTCCAGTTTTAGTTCTCATCCCGCCCCCCGTGCCTGTTGCAGCTACATTTTCTTCCGTATACTGTTAGGCTGGTCTTGTATTATGTGTACTGTTTCGAGACTTTGGAGAAGAGGTGGTGTGGACAGGATTCAAATAATATTAATTTTATAAAGTATGTAACATTTCTTCAGCATAGCACATGGTTTCAGATTGTAAACTGGAAGGCCTATCCCTAATGAAAAAGTCCAACTCCAATGGGCAAAGAAATTAGTGGTGGACATGTTTCCCCACATGCCCCAAGATGATCAATATAAACATCTGGAGGAGTTCTAGTTGTGGCCACCCCCATGGACCAAGGGCATGGCTCAGCTTGGTGAGAAGTTGTGCCTTCAAGTGTAGTGGGCCTTAGGTATATGGGACCCCATCCTATTAGAAATCAGGCAGGCACTATGCCTGTTAAGTTTCATACACCAAGATAGGATCATACAATTGTAGAGTTCCAGCACTATATGTGCATTTTTCATGTTTCTGTTTCTGATGTTTTAAGTTTTTAATTTTCTAGTGTGTATGCTTTTTTTCTTACTGCAAGTTGCTTTGAGACACTTATGGTTGAAATCAGGTTGTGAGTTATATTAAACAAACAAATAAATGAAGGTAAATTCAAATAGAGGAAATCAGGCAAACTCACAGGCACCAGTTCTTAAAGTGACATTACCTTTATCCTTGCATTCATTCATAAAATATTCATTCCAATTTCCAGCTAGGATAGAAACCATTTAGGAAAGGGAGGAGCCAAAAGGCTTGGATGTGTGAGGTCATAAGAAAGAAGCAATGGACATATCTAGTCTTGCATCCTATTTTGAAAGTGGCCAGCAGATGCGTATGAGAAGCCCACAAGCAGGTTTGGGTTTAAATCCTGCTGTTCTCCTGCCAGAGGGAGAGAGAAAGAGTTTGTTTCAGGGTATGGACAAACACACACTCACACACCTAAATCACCTGAGTGATTTAGTGGCTAGAGGAGCAGGGAGAGCTTGTTTGAAATCTCCACTCAGCCCATGAAACTTGCTGGAAGATCTTTGGCCATTTTCCATTATGTTGAGCGAGACCTAAACTGCAGCCTAATTTAGTGGGGTACTTCTCTGGTGCAAAATCAGAGGTTTTTGAAATAGTCCATTTGTTGGCAGAACCTGTCCCCTGGTGTCCCTGATGTAAATGCTGAAGGTGCCCATATCCCAAAAGTCTGGAGCAGATGTAACCAAAATAGTGGCCTCCAGATGTTGTTTCATTGCAAGTCACAGCACCAGCCAGCATGACTATTGTTCAGGGGTGATCAGAATTACAGTTCAAGATGTGGATGCCTCAACATTGGCTTCTTCTGGTCTATGGGGCCTCCATTTCACTCCTTCTGAGCCTGCTGAGATGCCTCTTTAGAGGGGCATAATATTTTCTGACCCACTTCAAAGACTAGATGGAAGTAAAGCATCAAGCTCTGCATTGGCACACCCATTTTTGCCCAACTTCAGTCGGAGGCAATTAGGAGGAGAGCCATGTGTTTCCAAGACATTTAATAGCGCATTCCTATAGTGCTTTCAAACATATTTTAAAATGCCTTTCCCTCATAAATAATTTACTTAAGTTTTTTGAAAGGTTAGCACTTGCTATAAAGGACGCATCTGGCTGTAAGGGTGGTTTTATGGTTAGACATTAGATAAGGAAAAGTATGTTTGAATATTGGACATTGGGGTATTTCTCCACATTATGGCTATGTCTTTTTTTTTTAAAAAAAAAGTTCCGTTGAATCTACCAGGGCAGAAAAATAGAGCTATGACTCAGAGGCATGATAAGCCAACAAATGGTTCCGTTAACTTTTTTAATAGCAGCTTTGAATTCTCAGCAAAACTAAAAAGGTTTAACATATCAAAAGGGAGAAGACCTGTGTATAAGGTACATCAAATGAGTTCTGTACTTACAGGAGTAGTACGACGCTCGTTATCTGATGGGCTTGGGGATATTTAATATTTAAAATATTGAGAGTGCAATTCTATGCATGTCATACATTCAATGGGTCTCACTCCAAAGTAAGTGTGTTTAGGACTGCAATCTAAGCTTCGTTTCAAAAGAAAGGGATCCTGGAAAACAAATTGTTTTATCAGTTTTGTATGATGTCGCATCAGGAGCTCTCTGGGGTGTTGTAGTCAATTTTAAATAGCTTCACCCAACTTCTTCAATGCTCATTGGACCATCGGAAAAGGGGAGCCCAGGCCAGACAGCAGCAGAAACGGCCTCAGTTGATGCAGCTCTGATCACTGAGGAGCATCATGTATTCTACAGCAGGGCCACAAATATCAAGTTGCAGTGGTGGTTGGTGCCCATTGGGGCTGGTAAGGTGAAAGGCAGAGAGTCCAACAGAAGGTGGAACAAGAGCCAATGACAGGAGGGACCACTATGTCTGGTTTCAGCCATTTCTTCCTCCCTCCTGAGTTCTACAAGGGGAAGCACTGAGACTAAAGAGAAGGAAGATGACTGTCAGTGGCTTTACCTAGCCTGCATGTAAGTAAGAAGGTGGGCAGGAAGTGGCAGGCTATGACCAGGCTGAGGTGGTTTGGGCAGTGCCAGTTGCTAATGGTGCTTTAAAAACTGGGCTTGGAAGCTAGTTTTTGTGCAGGGCTGGCAAGTTAATTTCTTTCCACAGGTCCTGCTGCTTGTAGGATTTCACTGCTGACTCTTTCTCCGCCTTCGGTCCACCCTCTGTCCTTTTTCCAGCTCACTTTGGTTACTCAGCTCCGCTGCATTCTCAGGCTGAGGCCTGACCACCACCTCTATGTATTTCTCTCATACTCCTTCTTAGTCTAGTGGATCCTGTTGACGTGGATGAGGACCAAGGGGCTGATGGTATTTGAGGTGGCTGAGGCTATATAGGAAAGTAGTCATCTTTGTTTGTTTGTTTGTTTGTTTGTTTGTTTGCTTGCTTGCTTGCTTAGGGTATGGGGAGTGAATTATTTATATGAATCTGTGAAGAAATGAAAATAATATGCCTGGCAAAAGGTTTAAATTAAATGAAGAACAAGCAGGACTGCAGTTGAAGTATTCATTATTGTTACTGAGTATTGTGTTTATAGTTATTTATTTGTAATATTTATTCTAGCGAAGTAACAGTGCAATGCATTTAATAATTTCATATTAGGTGCCCTTTTGAGAATTAATCTTTTAATGCTGTTTCTTCAGATGGTTGTGACAATGTAAACTGTGCATGGTTTGTATGAATTATTAAAAATTAATGAAGGAAAAATTAAAAATAAAGAAAAAAGATTAATATAGCACTTAATAATAAAAAACCCTTTAAGCGGTTTACATAAAATTATATAAAATATTCATACAGATATAATCAACAGACCTAAAAAAAACACAAGTAGATTTAAGAAAACTAACACAATATAGATAAAACAAACCATTTAAAAAACTAATGTACATAATAAAATTACAGGTCTAAGTTGGTTTTCCTAAACCAGAAAGATTTTTAGCTGGAATCAGAAGCACTACAACCAAGGGAACTGTCTCTTATTAATAGGCAGGTTGTGTCAGAGAATAGATAATGCCACACAATCAGTTGAGAATAAATCAGAACCTGATAGTGATAATGGGATCCTAACTCTTACTGGCATCCTCAAGCCTCCACCCAGGGCCGGCTCAACATGTGGCAAATTGATGTAACTGTCTCAGGTGGAATCCGCTAGAGGCAGCTGCAACAGCTCCCTGGCTATTTCTTCTGAGCTCACCGGCACAAGACAGAGCTCTGTATGCCATGGGGCCTGCCCTATATGCTGATAACAGACCTGTTGCCCTCAAGTGTGGTTGGCATAAGGTTACCAGATTTTTTTCAAGGAATCTGGGGACACTTTTCAACTTCAGTAGGAATGATAGGTTTTTGTCAGGGGACTGATTTGTAAATCCGGGGACTGTCCCTGGGAAACAGAGACGTCTGGTAATCTTAGGTTGGCATCACTATCACATCACCTGAAATAAGATTAAACTGCACTTCAGGTCAGATACTTTGCCCTTTGCTTCAAGCATCAAGGCTCTTAGGAGGGTCCTACTCCATCTTTTCCTATGACCTGCCTCTTAGAAAATCTTGCTAGCTCTGACATTTTGCCAAAGTGTTTATACCATAGTTCCTAAGTACTCATTGTGGATGCCCTTCTCATTTCTTAGGAGGAGAGGAGATGTCTTTATAAAGGAAATGGGAATTGAGAGCACTGTGGGGTTGTCATCTGTAGAGATCAGGGGAACCTCAGGACTGGGGGTGACTTTCTAGGCATTTCTTGTCTGGCCCTTGGAATACACCTTGATGGTCTTCTGTCCCCGTGTTCTGATAAGGCTTCATGCTTGTCTAGATGGAGGAGAGAGGTATGTGCTTGTAGAAGCTAGCCTACTGGACAAAGGTAAAAATTATATTTTCTGCTCTGCCCACTTTTTCCTTTGGCTGCACTTGCCATCAGCATGTGGACCTCAAAAGGACTCATTCCAGACAAGCAAAAGCACTGGCACTCAGGGCCAGTGAGAGGCGTGGCTTGCAGAAAGGGCGTGATCTAGGGAGAGACCTGAGGAAAGGCTTGGCACTGAATTTCTCTACTCCTGAGCTACATCAGCTGCCTTTAGGCCTGTGGATCCTAGGCAGTTTGCCATTACAGTGGAACCTTGGTTCCAGAATGGCTTGGTTGGCAAACAAATTGGCTCCCAGTTTGCAAATGTTTTTCAGAAGCCGAACGTCCAACACGGCTTCCGCTTGAGTGCAGGAATCTCCTGCTACAAATCAGAAGCTGTGCCTTGGTTTTTGAACGGTTTTGGGAGTCGAACGGATTCCGGAACGGGTTAAGTTTGAGAACCAAGGTACCACTGTATATGTGCATACACACTCGTGGTTGAAGAGTCTGTTGCCCCAACTGCACTATACATTTAAAATGCTGTGATACTACTTTAAACAGTCATGCCCCCCCCAAAGAATTATGGGAACTGTAGTTTGTTAAGGATGCTGAGAGTTTATAGGGGTTCCCTGCTCCCTTCACAGAGCTGCAATTCACAATTAGTTTTCCCATTGAGCTCTGGGAATTGTAGCTGACTGAGGAAAATGGCAGGAGTCTCCTAACAACTCACAACACCCTTAGCTAACTACAGTGCCCAGGATTCTTTGAGGGAAGCCATGTCAGTTTAAAACTGTATGATACTCCTTTAAATGCACAGTGCAGATTGGGCCTGTATTTGTGTGTACGCACACCTGCTCCCTGCCACCCAAAGAAGATTGCAAGATTGATGATTGTGCGAACTGGCTCCAAAGCTGTGGGTGAAGCCTCAGTGGTATGCAGCTAAGCACCATGTCATTATACCATTGGTCATCCCTCAACAGTAATTCACTTTAGTCTGTTAAAGTCAAGAGGAGACAGCGGCCTGGCGTTCCCACAAGATGTGGTAAGGAGAGAGTCCGAGCATTAGCGTGAAGCCCTATTTTATGAGGGTTGCTATGGTGACCAGGTTCTAGTTATCTGCTTAAACAACTTCATGTATGATTAATGTTAATTACCCATTTTGCATGGTTGACTCCCCACCCCCACCCCACTGCTGAATTGGCCTGCTGTTGCCTTTGATCTGGTTAGTAATACAATGTGGTTCAATAGTTAGACAAGTGATCAGTTTGCCAATGCTGAGAGGAGACAGAATCGGGTTGCAGAGAGGTCATAGTTTCTTTATCTTCCTAAACACTCAGAAGGTCACGTAGAGTTTAACTGCATTTGGTAGGGTGGAAATGTGCGCAGTAAGGCCCAAGTGAAGAGAATAATGTTCTGAGGTCAAAATGCAGATAAAGAACTTGTAGAATGAGGAGTAATGTGTGTGTGCATGTACGTGTGTACTCCTTTTGCAGGGATAAAGCTCCAAAGAATATTTCAAATGCTCATCGCGTCACATCCTCTTCCTTGCATTCCATTTAGGTATACTTATGAACCAAACCTATTGAAACTGGCCTCCAATGGTCACTAAATTTGAACTGTAGGTCTCTCTGTTCTTTGAGCCCCAGCTCTCAGATTGAGCTGTCATCATTCATGTGAACAGGAATTTCTGGATTTTCAAATTTGAGAATCAATGAAAAGTAATTTATGGGAGTAAATACTTTCCTGCTTGGGTCAAAGAAATCGAGTCAATGGAAAAGTATTTGAATACACTGCACTTAATTAATTTATGGACTTTGCTGCTGTAAGTTGATAGGTCACATCCACAATATTCATTTAAATCATATTTACACCAGTTTAGCAATCATGGCTTCCCTCAAGGAATCATGGGAACTGTGGTTTCACCCTCACAGAGCTACAGTTCCTAGCATCCTTAACAAATTACAGTTCCTAGGGGAGTCGTATGGCCATGTCGCTCAAATATGATTTAAATGTGTAGTGTGAGTAATTCATGAACAGGGCTTCTCCCTGAGATTTATTTCCCTCCCCAGCTGTAATATGGAGATGATCATTGTGGATTTTCTTATAGAGTTTACGGACAATCTCTCTGCTAATTATGAGAAACATTTTGAATATTTGTGAAGTGGGGAAGTGCTGTATAAGCAATTGTTGTAAAGCCAGCATAGGCAAACTCGGACCTCCAGATGTTTTGGAACTACAGTTCCCATCATCCCTGACCACTGGTTCTGTTAGCTAGGGATCATGGGAGTTGCAGTCCCAAAACATCTGGAGGGCCGAGTTTGCCTATGCCTGTTGTAAAGCAGCACATGCCTGCCTCTTAAGAAATTACCTTGATACCCTGCAAATGCCTGAGAGAAAGAGAAGGATCCTACAGCTCCATCAATACCCTGGTTGAGATGAATGAATTGTATATAAGCTAATGGAAACACCACCTGAAGCTGTCTTAGAGGATTTTTGCTTAAGTGTGTTGTGGATTTGACGGTGTCAGATGTGCGAGAATTTGCCAAGCCAAACATTCGTAGGAGACTGCCTTATGTTGAATCAGACCACTGGTTACTCTATCTCACTATTGTCTACACTGACTGGTATCAGCTTTCCTGGGTTTCAGGCAAGGGTCTCTCCCAGCCCTACCTGGAGCTGCTGGGGATTGAAGAATGGGACCTTCTGCATGTAAAACAGAAGCTCAGCACTGGGCTGTGACCATTCCCCTCATAGTTCCTGCGATCAACAAGTAATTTACTAATCAGAGTCCCTAGGATAGAGGATAGGGTGGAAACCTGCCCAAATCAGTAGAGATAGCCAGATTGTCTGGCATTAATTCATAAGTAGCAGGTGTCAAAAATGAGGTAGCTACCAGTAATTTTTTTTTTTAACTTAACGGAAAATATATTGGCTCCCTCATTTATCACCTTTTGTAGCAAACATACTTTGGAATGTGTCATATCTCATTGACATCCAGAGATTCAATGCTTTCCCTTCTCATCTAGATAACTGCCAAGCCCACAAAGTTTATAGGGAGGCTGCTGAGTTAATGTTGCTGGGTGATAATCCACTTCAGTTTCAGAAACATGAAGTACTGCTGAGATGTATTTCCAGTTGGTTTATTCTCAGCACTCAGGGGGATAGGGTACTATTTCAGTTTCTCTAATGAAGGCCAGAAAATGAAAGGCAGAGCATCAGGTTAAATTATGCCTAAATGAAGGGCTAGACCCCCAGAGGAAATCAAGCTTCTGCGGGACAGTATCCCTCCATTAATCCTACAAAATGCTACATCTAATGTTAATTCTTTAAAGCTGAACTGTTGAAAGATCTGCAGATCCACCTAGTGCTTTAAACAGTGATCATTTCAGCATTGACATTTCATGCTCATAGGGAGTTGTTGCTACTCAAGCAGTTGCATTGGTGCAATTTAATAGTATGCATCATGCACAATGCAAGTGGTTGGCCTGGCAGGACGTGAGCCTTGATGTGTTTTGTATATACTATCACTTTGCTACCCCTTTCCCTTTGTGGTCCATTGGCAGCATGTTGCCATTGGGATGCAATCCTTTGCAGTATCTAATAATGACAACTTCATTGCTCTCTCCTACTAAGGTAGGTATATGATGTTGCCTCAGCAAATGACTGAAGCTGTGTCCTGCTGAGGTAGAAAGATGTTGTTCCAGCAGGGAGCTGAAGCAACTGAAACATTGTGGGCTAACGTGACCTGTACTGTGACTGGCTCTACCGCCCTAAAGGAGCTAGTTGGGTTGTTAAAAGATAGTTAACCCAGTTAATTTCTGTTGCACCAGGAATGAGTTGTGTGCTCCCTCTCCCTGTTGTATCTCTTGTACACCTTAATTTAATACGTCCTGATTTGCTAATCCACAGTTTCTCATGATGTCCAAATCAGCTGCAATCTCTATGAACCAGGATACCAAATTATAGTTTGATCCTGGCCTGGTTTGTAGGGGATGCTAAATTTTGGTTTGGATGTCACAGGAAACTATGAATTAAAAGATTAAAAAGATGGCTCACAAGGGGAGGAGAGAGAGTATGGACACATGACTTATCCAAAATCCAACAAATCATTACTTTTGAACTTGACCCCATGTGGAGGGGGACACATGTGCTTACTCTGTTGTCACAGTTGAAGTTGGTTTATGATCTGACCCATTGTCTTTCAGCCTACTCCCCCCTTCCTAGAAAGAAAGATGAAATATTATTTTATATTGCTGAGCATAAATAATCTAGTAATTAAGCAAAACACACACACAAGCAACCTTAATAATCACTAGCAAGCAATCACCATTCAATTAAAGAATAATTACATGGCTATTTGTACCCTGCAAAACAAGGCATTACTAAAATCAGTAACACAATCAATATTTTCACTGCAACAGGATGTGGTAGTGATGGACCTTTCAACCTGTGCTGATTAAATTGCCATCAGATTGTTTCCTAGTTAAATCCCCACATGTTTATTTGTCTTGATTAATATGTAAATTTACATCTGATTCTAGTAACTTTAAAAGTAGGGCCTTGGCCTCCATCAGGAAGGCTATGTTTTCAGCCATTTGCATACAAACTGCTTCTAAAAGTTTGTCTTTAAGTTTGCAAAAACAGCAGTTTTAGACTATCACATGACAGTCTATTCTCGTATCTTTTTGGCCACATTGGACTTTCCGTGAAGTTCACTTTCCCCTCCTGTAAGGTATATGCCTACATGGCTCAATTTCACACTAAACCATGGTTTGTGCAGCCATATTTTTAGAACCTAAAACCATACTATTGGCTTCCAAATGTACTGGCAAGACACAGTTTTGACGTGCTTGTGAAGTTTCTATTTCTTTTTTATTTGTGGTGCTCAGCAAGCCATAATATAGAGCTGCTTACTCACTTCAGTCTTCTCTGGGGTTCATGTGGTTTCTGCAGAGGTGGAGCTACTATGGTTTGTCAATTCACCCACTGCACCAAACCATGGTTTTCACTTCTTCAAAGCATAGTTTCCCATTTTGTTTCACTTGGCAATTGTAAGTCATGTTTCAGATCAATCTCTTCCTTAGCCATGGCTTGCACTGATGGTTGAAGTGAGCTCCTGTAAATCCAGAGGGGTAGGACCTGTTACTGCCACCTTTTCTCCCCCACTCATAGTGCTTAACTGTTTGCTCCTTCTCACACAGAAGTGGATGGTAGAACATAGATGTCATATACAGCAGTGTGCATAGGGTACCGTAATGGGGTAAAACCTGCCTTCCTCAAGAGATGCTGGAGTTATGTGGGAAGGGGGCTATTGCTCTTACAGGGTCCTCATAGTTAAGACTGCTGCAAGGAGAAGATCAGTGGAAAACCTGTGCCCCCCCCCCCAGAAGTGGTTGAACTCTAAGTCCCATCAGACCTAGAGACAGGATCAGTAGTCACTGGTGATGGGAGCTGTGGCCCAATACAATCTGGCTCAAGTTTCTTTCTGCCGCTCCGTTTGTTCCATTGTGGTGATTGATACCCAGCTTATCACTTCCTCATGATCCAATACTTAAGGTGCTTAGTTAGTGTGCATTGATGGCTGTGTGTAAAACTGCACACTTAGTAAGTATGATGTTGCAGTGATGTGAAAAACAAGGGATTGTGTCATTCAGTTGCTGCTGCACAAGAGCAGGTCTCCAAAGCCTGAGGACTGTTGTGCAATAAAATGTATTGATCTATACAGCAAAGTTTTTTATTGTGTTTTGCTGCCTTGTATTGCATAGGACTCCCCAGAGTATATTTTAAAAATGCACTGACGATGGGACTTAAAAAATTAATCTAGATAAAAAGGACAAGGTTTATAGGCCTAAAGTAGTAAACTCAAGAATGATTTTAGGATGTGATATGTGTGTGTGTATCTGAGATCTAGACAGATGTATAATAAAACAAATATTATGCACACTCTTTGTGGAAGTATGAATACAGTAATGGCACCTCTGTGCAATAGTACCAGAGATTTCTGACATTTAACCACTTGAGTGTGTCTCCTTTTGATAAAGAGCTTTGCTACTGCAAGCGTGATGGAGTGAAATTTAACTTTCGTTTCTTTGCGAACAAGGGAAATCATTTTTGAGAGAAATGGTTCTTGCTATGAACCTCTCATTCATTGTTGCTGGTTGGCTGTATAACACAAAGTTTGTCAAAAGCTTCTTTACTCATCTGGATGGAATGGATTTCTCTCTAGGAAATAAGAGGAGGGGGAATGTCCAATTCGTGTTCTGTTTAGTGAGTACTAAAGGCTCCAGGTGCTTTTGTACATGAATATTTCACTCACTGAGAAGTTGCAACGTGGGATTTGTGGTTTTATATATGATTTAACAATTAGGCTACAATCCTATTCACACTTATCTGGGATTTAGTTCCATTGAACTCAGTGAAGCTTCTGGGTGTACATGCATAAGCTCTTAATAATTCTGCCAGATGCATATTTGGTTACAGTTGATCTGAGGAAAGCTTGCGTTCCAAGTGTCTGCTTGTTTGGGTGACAGGTCTAATTGGAAATCTAGCTTGATGACCTAAGTCTACTTTTTTAGTATCACTTGCCCTGCATATCACAATTACTGGCCAGCTTACAGTGCCTGTGTCCCATTTATTTGTGCCTCTGGAACACAACCAGTGTTCTCTGTCTGGCAGCACAAGGACCGTTGGAGTGGTGGGTGGCTGAATTTAAAGGCTGCACAACAAAGGAATCCAGTGCAACAGCTGTGCTAGGAGAAGCTTTTTGTGCAAGATACTATTCTTGTTGCGCAATCCATCTTGCAACCACCTTTGTTAATTGACTTGCATTTCCCCTTGTGCAACAAGTATACTTCTAAGTGACTTCAACTTAGTGCTACATTGGATACAGCCCCTTCCCTTGTTGTTACATGCTTGGATTGGAGAACTTTTCTCATCCTGAGAGCCATATTCCTTCATAGGGAACCATTTAGGGGAAGTGCACCAGAGGTAGGCCAGAGGTAGAGGCAAAAGTAGGCTAATTGATGCACGTGCTAAAGTCTGAGCTTTCTACATCCACACATAGGTCCCTCCCTCCATGCATCATCATTATCTTCAGCGTTCAAGGGCATACAGCTAGGCAACAGCAGATGAGGGTGCAAAGCAAGGTTGGTGAGGGGTGTGATATGGTGAGAAGGATGGTGCCCTGGGGAGGGGGTGTGACCCAGGGAGAGTCCCAAAAGCCAGATACAGAGGCCTGGAGGTCCTGAGGTTCTCTACTTCTGTTATACACAATATATTCTATTTGTTTAAACCTTGAACTTCAGTTGAGAAGTCCCATTGCTTGTATAACAGGAATGCTTGAAGTGGGTTGATCTGTTAGGGGTGGGGATTCCTGGAGTGTATTCAGATCTGCTGTGTCCTTCTCCCCTATTTTAAAGAAAATATAGGGGCTGGTGCAGCATAACCATGCGGTCTCATTCATGGACAAGAAGCACCTAACCTTTTGTTTCTGTGAGTAAGAGAGAGAGAGAGAGAGAGAGAGAGGTGCCACTTTCCTTCTTTTACATTGTAGATTAATATTCTTAGCCACAATTTATAAATGGCTTGATCCAGGGTTGAAAAATGTGAGAATTTTGATAGGCTAGATTGGAGTTGTTACCTGAGCCCATTTGCACAGCAGTCAGAAGCACCAATCAGTTGATGAAGAAGGGAAGCCTAAAAGATAAATTGCTGTGGTCACTCTTGGAATGTGCTATGCTATACTGTAGTACAATATGCTTAAAAATGTTTCAGGAGCCCCATGAAAGCAGCACAGGTTTCATTCAGCTAGGATACTGAGCTTGGACATGACATCATATTAGCACAATGAACCTAGTATAGATCCCAGAAATACGTTCTGAAGCCAGTTGGCTCCATTTTACAGGTGGGAGTTTTGAGGTGCACTGGGTTTAAACAATGTTATATGAAGGAGTTTCTTACCAGCATATTTTTGTACCAAGGACTGTATGGAAGGGAAGCTGGTTTCCTTCCACCGCGATGGGCCCAGTGAGTCAGACAGCAAAGAATTAGGGTGGCCATTTGCACATTGCCTAAAGCAAAAATGAAATGCATCACCACAAAAGAAGGGGAAGAGAGCAAAGATTTGCACAAAACTTACATGTGTAAATATTTATGAATAAATGCAAACTTAGAAATAATTTCCATAATTTAAGGCTATGACCAGAGGACAGGAGCTAACTGTTGATGAGAACCTCCAGGGTCCTTATCTTCCCTTCTTATGGTCAGTGGTGGCTTATGCCCACCCACTGGGTTTGGTAGGATGTAGGAAGACCAACAGTAGGTAGAGCCAGATGAGTCCTAGGTAGAGGGGGGCATGGAGCTGACAGGCAGTACCACACTCTGGACTGGTTGCAAGTAGGAAGGCAGGCAGCTGGGGACGGATTGGGTTTGGTGGGGCAAAGCCTCATCTGCCTCAACTCTTATGGTTCCTATGAGTCTTATGAGTCATCTAATCTGGTGAGTCTTATTGAGACCTGGGTAGATGAGAAGAGTGAACCAGGCATGATCCAGCTTTGCCCACCTGGGTACCTGGGCACAAGCATAGGTGGTGGTTGTGGGGAGAGATTGGCTTCATAGATAGGAATTCTACCTTCTCCACCAGGAAACCAATTCATCTGGGATCTTGGAGCTGCTCTTCAACACAATGTGTCAGCTCAAGCCTTGAGTTTCCTGGGGGATACCCCGCTTGTGGCCCCGCCAGTCTCTTCTGCAATGACAGGACCTTATCTGTCATAGCACCCTATTTGTGGAACTCCCTTTCCCTGAAGAAGTGACTATTCCCATTCCTGTGTCATCTGAAGTCACATCTGTTCCTTCTTGCCTCTGTGACAACAATTAATATTTTACTGATTGCTGTTCTGTTGTACTGAATGTTTTGATAATTGAAATATTTTTGCTTGTGAGGTTTGTTTGTTTTGTTTTGTTTTTTGTTTTAGTTTATTAATGGATTGTGTTCATTGTTTTTTGTTTGAATGTGTTGTAAACCACCCCTGGGATATTTTGGGATAAAGCTAGCAATTAAATCAATAACGGCTGGGTTGCAATTAAATTAAAAGTTGGCTAGCAATTAAATTAATAATGACATGGATCAGAATCTAGAATGCCATCCAGTCACACCCTGAAACAAGGGTGCATGACTAAGAAAATCCCTTTTCTCACCAAAGGTATTGAAGAACCATGGTTATCATGTTTAATTATGAGAGCTGGTGCAATGTGGTGACAAGATTTGTTTGCTTTGATCGTCATTGCCTGGGGAAGGTTGGGCTGAGAGGTAGCAACTGTCTCAAGGTCACACACTGTAAATTTTGTGGCTAAATGGGGGTCTGAATCCTGCTCTCACCTGTCAAATCCTCATTCAGTTTAGCAGGACAGTTGCTGCATCTCAGCCCATCCTTCCTCACAGGGTTCTTATGAGGGTGAATCAGAGGAGCCGCATACCGCCCTAAACCTTTTGAAAAAAGAGTGAAATCAAAATCTTGTAGATAGAGGAGATGAGAACACTGGGTTATCTAGTAAGGTTGAATATTTGCTCTCTGAAATGGAATGCCACATTCCTAACCCCTATCCCCCATGCAGACCATCCAAGTGTCCCCATTTTCCAGGGACAGTCCCAGATTTACAGAATCAGTTTCTGATTTGATCCAGGAATGTCCTGCTTTCCCTTAGGATGTCCGTATTTTCTCTGGGAAAATGTTGGAAGGTATGGTAGGATGTCCCCATTTTTATATATGTTGGAAGCTGTCCAGAGTGGCTGGGGCAACTCAGTCAGATGTGCACGGTGTAAATAGTAAAATTATTATTATGGAATAGAATTTCCCTGTTTTCATTGGAGAAATGTTGAAGGGTATGTCAAAGTTCAGAAAAGCAGATCACCCCCAACACTTGTTTAAGGGCCACTGGCAGAATCGGGTACCGAAAGAGTTAAGGCTGTAGGAGCTGGTTTTGAATACAGCCAAGGCCTCTATGCTATTCAGGACCTTAAAAAATCAATGCAGAGTGCATTACTATGCAAATCCTTTTGACAAAAGAGCTCTGAAAAGTTCATTTTCACTTTTGTTTCAACAGTTCACGACCAGGAAGACCCCCCAAGCGCTCTCTGGGGGTTGCAATACAAGAGAACACGCGCCTACTGCCCCACGGAGTACCAGGCCTCTTATCACCAGGACTTATCTCCCCAACAGGTAATAAAATCCATTGGATGATCGGCTCTGTCTCTCCGTACTGCACAGCAGTTGAAATAAACTAATATTGATCTAACTGCCTTGTCCTTCAGGGCTTTTCAAGCTTTACCAGAGGTTACGCTATTGGATTTTTTGAGCATTCATGAAAAACCCCGTGTGGTGTTGCTGTGCTGACTAAAACCTAATGGATTTGCGATTTAGTTCTTCATTAATCGTAATTTCCTTAAAGGGAAAGTGCCATTAGATACTTGGCTATATGATACAGGCGGAGGCAGGGGTAGGATGCTGATCTTCAAACGGCCTCATAGGCTGTATGAATACCTTCTCTTAAATGTAGTGGGGTGGGCAAAATTATTCTTTCTCTTGCTCTGTCGAAACACATGGAAACCAACCGTCCATAGGCAGAGTAGGCACTGGCCTTTTAAATAATATTGGTTTGCTCTTGAAAGAAAATTACTATCAAGCTTTCTTAGTTCAAAGGCTATCCCACTTGAGCGTGTACACGAGAAACCTCCAGAAACTACGGTAAGCTTTCTGTGAGTTGTTGTGTTGCAAGTTCCTGCCAACTCCGGATTCTAATAGAATATTTGTGAGTACTAGGAGATAATTTGCAAGGGGGGGAGGGGAGAAAGATTTTGACTGCCACAGGGTTAATCCGGTGCTGCAACCATGATCAAAGAGGACCTTCATGCATGGTGATAGCTGTGGGTAACACCAGTAATGTTTCCTGTGGCAGACCATGCAAGATGTAGAGATCATACACATGTGTACATAATGCCTTTGAACATCTGGGTAGGCAGTGCTAGGAGAGCTATCACAGAGGTGGGTAACAGGAACCAGCCATGGGCTAAGCTTGACCCATTTTCAACAATGACAGACGACCCGTTTTTGCTGTCCTGGTTTGAAATCAAACTATGAAGGCAAGCACATTGCTTGGAAAGCACCGACAAACTGCTGATCATTCGTTTGGGTCTTGCAGTGTGCTGTGCATGCAGTGCTTCACAAGGCCTAACAGTCAGCTGGTTATCGGTGCTTGTAGGGCACGATGAACAGGGCACTGTAAGATCTAGTGATCAGCTGACATCAGGTAGGGGACAGGCCAGCAGGGCTTAGCCAAAATGCCCTTCCATTAAAGGTAAAGGGACCCCTGACCATTAGCAGCACATGGAAACGCCGTTTACCTTCCCACTGGAACGGTACCTATTTATCTACTTGCACTTTGATGTGCTTTCGAACTGCTAGGTGAACAGGAGCAGGGACCGAGCAACGGGAGCTCACCCCGTTGTGGGGATTCGAACCGCTGACCTTCTGATCGGCAAGTCCTAGGCTCTGTGGTTTAACCCGCTCGCTTCGGCAGCACATATACTAAAATTGGAACGATACAGAGAAGATTAGCATGGCCCTTCCATTAGCTGGCCGCTAATTAATTAGGTCCTTGGTCTGGGGGTTCCCCACCACTGGGTATCATGTACAAGAGGGCAAAGACTTGTTCTCTGTTGCCGCAGAGGGCATGCCTACATCTACAGGATGGTAGATTTCATTTGAATATTAGGAGATACCTCAGCCCCCATTATGTACCTTGTGTTTAAAAGAGCATCATACCACTTCAAGCAGTTGTGACTTCCCCACAAAGAATCCTAAGAACTGTTGTTTGCTATGGGTGCTGAGAGTTGTCAGGAGTCCCCTATTGCCCTCAGAGAGCTACAATTCCCAGAGGGATTGGTTCTTTTTTAACCACTCTGGAAACTGGAGCTCTGTGAGAGAAACATCAGTGCAGCTCAAGGATTTCCCACAGTTGTAATGTACGGTGTTCAAAGGCAAAGCAAAGGACCTAATACCACAATGTATACCAGTGCCATTATTGTGACTCAGATAAAATGTCGTGAAATGTTGTGAGCCTGCTTTTGGGCACCCCAAAAGTCTTCTTCAGACTTTGAGTTTTGTACAAATGCATATCCATCTCAACTTTTACTGGAAGTTACCGTGTGGTCAAACTCTCCCTGAGTAGTTTAGATTGATGGTTGAAGATCTCAGGTTTTTGTCTGCAAGGAGTTGTGGTAGGTTTGTGTACCATTCCAACATACAACAACCCCGCCCCCTGGATGTAGTCTGAAGTCATATAGTCCAGGATCTTGTGATGATTGGTATGTTTGGACTTAAGTAAAGCTTGAAAGAGAAATGGGATACCACCATTTTGCCCTGCTTAGAGATCCCAACCCAACTGAGTGATCTGGCTAGCGCCTGTGGACAGAATGCTGAACTATTGGAAGAATTGGACTGACTCAGTTTGACCATTCTCCTTATAAGCTGGGAACATTGGCAGATGTGAAAGAAATGCAAAATCACTTCCAATATGCGTTTATTAAAAGGGCAGAAATCGGGACTGGTTGACAAAAATATTTCACAACTGCCATGTAATGACTGCTTTAAATTACCCCATGGCTGGCTGCTAATTAAAGGTGCAGGAACACACACACACACACACACACACACACACAGAGAGAGAGAGAGAGAGAGAGAGAGAGAGAGACACAGAGCTATGGGAAACACTAGCATTAATGCTGATGTTTATTGCAACAAATGCATGAAACATCTTATGCATGCTCACCTTTAAACATCTAAGTGTTATACGTAAGGGAGGCAGGATTTGGTCAGTATCCCCAAACATATGCTACATTCCCCAAAGTGGAGACGATTAAAAGCAGCAGCTTCATGTGGCATGCGAGACATACCATTTTAGCCATATATATGATACAAAATGTGAAGCAAACTGTACTCCTTTAAAACGACTGTTTCACCCACTGTCTCTGCGGAGACTTGTTCTCGGTGACAAAAATTCTGCTGCGAATTACTTTGATGTTTGTGGCTAATAAATTAATATGATTAAGTTAATGAGCAGCACAAATGTTGCCAAACTCCACAAAGTCCATCTTTTGATTCCTGCTCTCTACATTTGCAGTCCTGCCTTTCCCCCTGTGGTGAGAGGATCGTTGCTTCCTACGCACTGTCACTGTGATAAATGGCAGATCCCACAGTACCCTGTGTTCCATCTGGTGTGCCCTCAAACTAATCCAAAATGAGAAGTATTTTATACAGATCACATGCTCATGAGTGATGCCTTGCAGGGATCATAGGAAGATCTGATTATTTTTAGTTTTAAACTTTCCTCTGATAACAAAGTTGTTCAAGAATAGTATCTAGGTCTGCAAGCTGTAATAGTTAAATTGATCAACTGAAGCTAAATTGGAGTGGGCAAATTTTTGATCTGTGGGGCTGCGAGTTAAGGGAATTCACAAGGTATGTTGGTTGTGCTACAGCACCTGAAAATACTGCCTTTCTCCCAAGTTTTTAAATATCTCTTTTCTCTCAAGACTTCTGTCTCTTTCTTTCTCTCTCTCACCCTCTCCTGTCCCACCTTCCTTAAACATTTTGTTCCTTTCTTTAAACATTAAGCCCGTGCATTTGTTCTTTTTAACATATTTATTGCAAAACTCCTAATCCTTGAGGTGATTGTTGTTGCTGTTTTTACTTTTAATGTAATTACTGAATAGCTTGTCATAGTGGTTGCTGCTGCTGCTGCTATTACTTAAGACCCCATGTCATCTTTGATGTTACCTGCATGGTGGTAGGTAACGGGGAGGCTGATTGCATAAGCTGAAACCAATCCCACAACACATCACAAACTATGACACTACATGCTTCGTTTGGAACTACAACTGCAGAGTCAAGGTCACCCAAAATCAAGCAGCTTTATCCTCAAAGTATATAGCCACTTGGACACAGCTCCGTAGGCTGCTTCCCTACGGTGGGAGGCAGTAACCTCCAGACCATCTAAAATAACTCTCCTGGGTGACTACTAGAGGATGCAGTGCAAGCTGTGAAATGATCATTCTTTGCAGCCCGCATTGCCTCATGGTGGCTATGATTATGCACGCTAACCAGTGTTTGGTTGGCTTCTGAGCAAGACATGTACAAGTTGTGCTAGAGTCTCTGTCCAGCATTTTTCAGAGCCTGAAGCTCCCCAGAATACCCAGTGTTGGAGTGAATGCTTTGGAATCATGTCAACTGCTTAGCAAAACCAGGGCTTTGACAGATGATCAGCTTTCTCTGCAGTAAGATACCCCAGAGTCAGAGAAATACCTAAAGGACAAAGAAAAACAGTAATGTTCCCCATAGCTTCTGTGTCCCAGAGCAACCACTGCCTCAAAGACTTGGTTGACACTTGGCATTAGATTTATGGGGACTGATGCACTTAAGACAGGGTGATATTAAAATTCATTTTGAAAGCATGGCAATTGTAATAGTAGTGTTCCATATTATGGAAGGAGATGTGGAAGTTATAGTTTTCTCATTTTTTAATTTATTGTATTTCCAAGGCAGTAGCACTCCTGCTAGTTTGTGGTCTGTTATTGCATTGGGATGTGGGCTCAAGGATTGCCTTAGTATCTAGACTAGAAGCTAAAAGAGAGTCATGTTTTATCATAAAAAATGTTAAGTGGTAATGGCAGCTCTTAGAATAGCTTGACTGATAGTGATACCCCCTTTAGTCCATACAATTGAGAGGAACAAAGTAGGCGTTTATTTGCTTTTGACATAAGAAAAGCAAGCCATCATGCTTTTTAAGATGTACAGAATCCCAAATTAGATAAATATTTGCTTTACAGCATAGCATTTAATGTTATGTTTGCCATAATTTGCTGCTATTTTGACAGGCCACAAATAAGAAGTTAGTCTAACACTCCATAAAAATGCAATAAATTAGATACTACTTCCCCGGGAAATAATTATTCCACGTATTTATGAATTGTGCGGGGATCTGCAGTTTGTATCAGAGCTATTCATTTTCTCAGTCAGACTTAAGTAACGAAAAGATGGAGGTGGTGGTGGTGGGTTTTTTTTGGGATGGGTGGAGGGTTTTGCATCATCCAGATTTTTGTGCATACAGTGGTACCTCTAGTTACGAACTTAATTCGTTCCGGAGGTCTGTTCTTAACCTGAAACTGTTCTTAACTAGAGGTGTGCTTTCGCTAATGGGGCCTCTTGCTGCCGCTGCGCTGCTGGCACACGATTTCCATACTCATCCTGGGGCAAAGTTCTCAACTAGAGGTAACTCTTCCAGGTTAGCGGAGTTTGTAACCTGAGGCATTTGTAACTCGAGGTACCACTGGTATTAGAAATGACTCTGAAATCTTGTTCATGGGATAGGATTTTAGAGACCCCAGAGCAAGAATTGGAGGCCATTTTCAGTCCAAGGGCCACATTCTCTTCTAGGTAACCTTCTGGGGGCCACATGCCTGTCGTAGGAGGAGCCAGAGAAAAAAGTGGAGAGAGCAAATAACAGAGCAATTAACCTTTCTACAGTAGGCTAGTTTCTAGAGGTACTCGCATGCCCTTCTCTATCCTTCATCCAGGCAAGCAAGAAGGATTATCAGAATTCATGAACGCATACCAGCTAGGCAAAAACATTCAAGGGAAGGTGCAAAGGAGGGCATTGGGAGATGTGGTCTCGGGAGATGGGGTAAAGGGTTTTTGGCCTGGAGAGGGTCCTGAGAGCCAGATAGAGAGACCTAAGATCTCCCATACCTGGCAGGACTCCTAATCTACTTGTAGGCTCCCTTAGTTTTCTACATTTCCATGTTATAGCCACTTTTGCCTTCCTTTTTACACCTCCTCATCTGTAGTGGAGGTTGGCCCATTAGAGGAAATGGGGCACTGTCCCAACCATATCAGCCTCCCTCAACCAGTCCCCTCCTGCCTGCCTTCTTATTTGCAAAAAGTCCATTGGCTGACTGGCTGCCAGCGTCCTCCTCCTTAGTCTCTGTGCCTTGCAAGGCACAAGGGCAGCACTGGGCACAAAAATAAGATGCAGGTTGTAATATGTGCCTATTAATATCAGTCACATAAATAAAAGCTGTTATCAAAATTTTGTATTGCAAACAGGGTTTTACAAATTATAATGAATTAACAATTACGAAAATACAGCTTGGAGAAACAGATGAGGAAAGAGAGAACAACCTCTTCTGAAAGAACTAGACGATAACCTTTCTGGAATTCCTTAGCATGTTGAAATAGTATTTTTGCACTGACTTATTAAATTAGGCAAGGTCACCTTTTCATTTTATTAACAGATTAGGTTTGCCAGATCATGGACTTTGATTCTGAAAAAATATGGCTAAATCGTTCAGGAACCTATGTCAAATAGAAAATAGACTGAAACAATGTTGAATCAATTTGAGGTGGCTTAAACCTTCGGTGTTGTTGTTTTTACCAGAGGATGATTTGTTAAAGCATGGAGACAGTGCTTTAATGTGTGGTTATATAATTCAAGGCTTGATTAGGTGGGCTTTTCAGATAATGATGGAAAACAGAAAAATAGTTTTGAGTAAGCCTCTTTTCTCATACTGACTACTACCCTCAAAAGCAGAGAGTGATATACATCAATAATAAGCCACGTATGGATGCCTATGAAGCCAAAATGTCATCATTCATAAGAGGGAGGTATCATCAGGTTTGGAGGAACCCCAAGATTTGTAGGAATAGGGAAGCCC
This sequence comes from Podarcis muralis, assembly GCF_964188315.1. NCBI lineage: Eukaryota > Metazoa > Chordata > Lepidosauria > Squamata > Lacertidae > Podarcis > Podarcis muralis. The sequence goes on from NC_135673.1 coordinate 30,582,954, forward strand.
AGACAGCCCAGTGAGGACCAAAGCTGCTCAGTTGCCATAAAATGCTGAAGACCTGTTGAGAGTGAGCAAGAGATGTACATCATTGGCCACCTCTGGCAGTGTTAAATCTATGCCCCATTGCTCATTATTTTCATGGTTAAATAGTTAATAGTAATAATAATAATAGTTTATTCTTTATACCCCACCCATCTGGGTGGGTTTCCCCAGCTACTCTGGGCGGCTCACAACAGAAATAATAATAATAATAATAATAATAATAATAATAATAATAATAATAATGTGATAAAACATCAGACATTAAAAACTTCCCCAAATAACCTGCCTTTCTTCCACTGTGCAATTCACATGATAGCACACATAGTTTCAGGTTGTGCTTACGTAACTATTTTTGATATGATTCTTAATGTTCTTTTATATGCCAATGGTTATTACTGTCTCCGAAGGGACTCATGGCAAAGGCAGTGGCACAGACAGGTAATATAAACACATAAACCATTAACAGTGTTTTGTCTAAATAAAAGGTTTTTCATATATTACTAAAATTAAATCATTATCACATAGTAGCATATGAGCACCAACAGATTCCCAGCTGTAGCTAAACAATCTGATTCTTAAATTGGGTCTTGTTGGATCTAGCTGTGTCTTCTCCACCTCAGCCTCTTCAAATAAGTGCCAGAAAGATAATTGCTGGTCCTTATAAAAACAAAACAACAACCCATAAAATAATATAAAGGAGGCAGAGTACTTGTAGAGTCACCCATTCTCTCCAGCCTTCTTTCCCATCCTTTTTACCAGATCTCTTGTACAAGTTAAAGAGATCTGCTCTGAGCCCCTTGCTAAATGGGTGACTTCTTTCTCTTGTCACCATTTCCTTATTTTTATGAAATAATCTTTAGAATGTTATTGTGAAGTGGTGTTGTTGGAGCAAGCAGCTAGGCTAGATGAGGAAGGGCCATAGTTTAGTGGTAGAGTGCCTGTCTTGCACACAGGAACTCTCCAATATCCCCAGGTTGGGTTGGAAGAGACTCCAAACCTGATTCATACCCTGGAGAGCTGCTGCCAGCCAGTGTAGACAGTACTGAGCTAGATGGGCCAATGGTCTGACTCGGGCTGCAGCTGCGTTCCTCCAGACTGTGACCATCTAAACCAACCTTAAGAGAGCAAAATGCAGTAACTGTCTTCCAGAGAGAAGGTTCATATAGTGGTAAAGAAGCTGTTTCTAATATGCGGGAATGGGCTGTGTTCCACTATCATTTACATCTCAATAGTTCTGCACACATATGCAGCAAAGGTTCCTTTTTTGCAATGCATCGCACACCCTCGGTGCTCAGCCGAGTGCAATTGACTTGGCCTCGGCAATCATGGAGCAGGTGACTCGATTATGCTGAAATCAGGCAGAAAATGTCCTCTTCTGGCTACTCAAGTGAATCAGTCAAATTATCAAGTGGCAAAACCAATCTTAGGCCTTGGGCCATTGAAGCTGCCACTTCCTATAAGTCAAGCCTGCATTTTAGTGTGAAATTGTTTTCTTTCTTTTCTTTAAAAACAAAACAAACCCACTTTCATTTATTATGCTTATTTCAGCTAATCTGTTTAGCAAATATGAATTCATCACCCCCCAGGAGTCACTTCAGATGTACAATCTTCTCTGGAAGCTGTACTGAAATATCAGAGGGCCTGTCGCTGCCAATTTAGTGAGTGTCCAATCTAGGGATGACCTAAATAGAACAGAATTTCAGCGGTTTGTTTTGGGTTTGGTTCATCTTACGGCTTTATTTTATTTTATTTGCAAAAGGCTAAAAAATGGAGAGAGGAGATAAGGGGTGAAAATGGTATAATTCTGAGAGGGGGTATACAACAACTCATATTTTATTTATACACAGCTCAATTCTAACAATGCCTACTCGGAAGTAAGTCCGATTGAATTCAGTGAGGCTTACTCCCAAGTAAGTGGGGTTAGGATCGCCAGCATTATTCAGTTGTTGGCATCTGTATAGTGCTTTCTAGTCAGTGAACTCAAGGCAGCCTGCCGTTTAAATTAATGGCATGCTATCTCATAGATGGGAATCGAAAAGGAAAATAAATAAATGAGTGGAACGATTATGAGGAAAAAGGAACAAAGTGAAGTCTCAGTACCTAAAGAATGACAGCGCATGTGAATAGGTGAGGAGTCCAATGGCAGTTGGTCATGTCACACCCAGGCCAATGGAGGGGGCTCACTGTCTCTTGCTTGTCCATGATGTAATCATCTCAATAGTTCTTGACACAAGTGGAATAGCTGCTGTGGGTGGCAGTTCTGGGAGGGTGGGAGCAAAACAGCAGCTGGTCCCAGCTAAGCTAAGCACATAGTCTAGGTGCTGCTATTTCGCTTGTAACCAGGTGGAGAGGGGAAGCCAAATGCCATGCCACTACAGCAAGCCTTGCTGTCTCAGCTGCCCCTCTGATGTGGCCAGGTTGAAAGGCTGCTGGTGGAGGGAGGTAGTTCTCACTTTGAAGAACCTTTCTGCTATTAATGGTGGGCTTTTAAGGACTTGTCCTCATGCCTGTAATGTTCATAGTGATGTAGTCAGGGGAGGGAAAGGAATCAGGCATCTGCAGTGGCTGAGTGACTTACACTTGCAGTGGATCCTAAGCCTAGGATTTAAGGGAGTTTCAGCAAGCCAAGGGAGGTAACTGTAGGGAAACCAACCAGACCAGCAAAGAAATTTCTTAACCAAAGATATTCATATGTCATGTGATACTCTCTGACCCATTAACATACTTCAAGTTTAGACTTGTCACAGCCTTGTCCTCTTACCCCAGCTTGACACAAGCTCACCCTGACAGTTTCTGATGAAGGATGATGGGGGTGGGGGTAGGAACCCAACAACATCTGGAAGACACTACATTGAGGATAGAGGAAAGTTTCAGAAAGGTGAAAAAGGAGGCTGATAGGTTTCAGCTGCTGCACAACAGAACCCAGTGGAAGAGGACTTTGCTCCTGGTCCAACCACTTGTGGGTGTGTCTCTCAAAGCCCCCCACTTCCACTAAACACTTGTTAATCCCATGGTTCTGAGAAGCAAAGGTTGCTGTTGACGCGGGCCAGCCATTGCTCTGAAAGAGCGGGTGTACCTGAAACAGTAATCATGGCTTTCCACTCTATTATTAAATTAACTGCATAGGGATTGCTCCCCCTCCCCATTTCCTCCTGTGAGTTGATGCATAAATGACATAATTTACCCTCCAATAAATCTAACATCAGATCAGGCCATGGCGCAGTGTACACATACCCAGCAGTCCCATGACAGATTATTTTTGATTGCTTCAGGAGTTTACAACAGCTTGAAACCATTCAAATTTAAAGACATCATTGAAATTTTACAGTGTTCCTAACTCATGCAACAAGCAGACATAGGCCAGCCAGAGGTTTTCTGGAACAGTAGGAGCTGCTGTTAGGTGGTGTCATTCAGGAGAAGGGGTCTGGATCTGTGAGTGTCAACAATTCCAGATTCTCCTCTAGCAAACCTCAAATTATGCAATTGGAATACAGTATTCAAATGGGATCTATAAACAATATGTACTTACTGCTCAGTACCACTCTCAGTAGAATAACATTAATAGGGTATCAAAGTCTTACGTTCCAGCTATGCTTTTTCAGCCTGGAGTGGTAAAGTGGCCAACTGCAGGGCATTGGGTGTATAGAGCAGGTCTTAAACAGTAGAATAGCTTACAAGTGGGAACTGCAGCAAACTGTTGCCATATATTAATTTATTTAACAAAATTTATATACCGGATGATTGTAAAACAGCAAGCTCTATGCTGTTTACCACAATATAAAATAAAACATTAAAATTACCTGTAAAAAAATAGTTCAGTCGGGTATTTAAAACTATTAAAAAGAAAATTAAAATCAACACTAGCTAAAAAAAAAAGAAATAAAACACCTGTGACTTCTATATGTCTGGGTAGGCATTCTTAAGCCAAATATTTAAGCAGGGGCCACATTCTCTTCCAAAGGTGGTGGTATTTCTGAATCTGTATATTGGCTTTGACACAAAGAGTTCTTACTAGAGCTGTGTGCAAGTGGCTTCCCAGAATTCTCCACCTTACCTGTGGAAATGGAGGATAAAGCCATCAATGGGTACTAGCTGAGCCATTGGCTGAGCTGCACCTCCATGGCTGAGCCGTGCCTCAATGGGCAGGGGTAGTATTGCTTCTGAGTATCAGTTGTTAGAAGCCATAGTAGGAGAGAGTGCTCTTTTCCTCAGGTCCTGCTTAAGAGTTTCCCACAAGCATCTGGTTGGCCAGTGTGAGACCAGGGTGCTGGACTAGATGAGTCATTGGTCTGATCCACTAGGTTCTTCTTACGCTATTGTGCTGGAGAAACTGGGAAGAGTCATGCTGGTGGTGGAGGAACGTTTTGCCAAAGTTCTTCAGCAGGCAGATAACTTATTCAACCATTTATTGGAGGTAGGGCTCACCATTAGTAGTGACATTGGCTTAACTTCTTTTGTCTCTTTTTTGATGGTATATTTTGGTTGTTTCCCACAGCAAGTGGGAGTAGCAGCAACTGTGTTGGCAACCTGACTGCCATTTTGCATCCTGCACCGGAACGTAGTGTCATCCCAGGGTAATGTGGTGGTAGTGGGCAATGAAAACTTATACTAAAAATGTTGGAAAATATTCAGGGAAAACTCTGCAAAGTGGCCTTACTTTTTTAAAGGGGTGGTGGTAGAAGAAAGGAAAAATCTCAGAAGCTTTCTAAGAAAGAAAAAAAAGTTTTCTGAGAAATTCAGCTCAGCGCTAGAACTTCCCACCTTCCTTATGGGTGGGAAGGCTCTCTAGTCATCTTGAATGAACAAATGTTCCTCCTGCAGGGCCTTCCAGATCTGAAATGCCCACCTCTTCTTGTTCTATCTGTATATATGGACAAAATGACATAAAAGACAGTGTTCCCATTCAATATTATGTAAAGGCTTTTAACAGTGTTTTTCTTTCCAGATATAAGAACTTTGTTTTTCCCTGATGAAAGCCACATAAAGTTTGCAGAGCTCAAGACCCTTCAAATACAAGGTGTTTACTCCTATTTATATCTTGTGTCACATACATCCCCCCCCCCCCCCGGAACATAACTTTGCATACATATATTTTATAAAAAAGCATGTGTGTTTGTATTCCTGCATATGCATATGATTTCTGTCTGTTACCCTTGAATTATTCTAACTTGCAACCACTTGAATGGTGAAAGCTTTGGTGTAGCTGACTTGTCAATCAGTTAAGATGTGAATGGAAAGAAACACTTCTTATACACAATACATCATTAACTTACTGAGGGTTTTTGTTTTTGTTTAAGCATAGCTGTGTTGGTGCATCTGAGAAATTTCAAAACCAATAGGTGGGCAATAACTTTATATTGACCGACCAACTAGAATATCCCAAAATAGTGAACAAGTTCCTCCAGAGCCTCTTAGCTGGCTGGAGGTTAAGCAAAGCAACAGGAGGGAGGTGAAGCTGGTATTGTTGAAGCTGCAAAATATATATGAATTAATAGTCTTAAGGTGGAGTGTAATAGGAGCTAGACTTACTTGGGCTAGGTTTTTCTAGGTGAAGATTTGGTGATGGCAGCTAGCTTAAGTATCCAGGTGGGCCACGTCTGTATTGCTCTGTTAATGCCATGGACTGACTTAGGGAGGTTCACACATATGGAGGGCACAAGTAGCCAGCAAGTGGTGCAAGCAATGGAAGGTTGAGGCACTCCTAGAGAGGAGCAGGAGGCCCCATAGATCCAGCTGTCCTATGTCGTCAGGCCATTGACGCATCTAGCTTGGCATATGTTGACTGGCAGTAGCTTTCCAAGGTTTCAAACTGGAGTCTTTCGCAGCCCTACTGAGACATGGAGACTGACCCATGCATCAAAAACAGGTGCTTTTCCTTTGAGCTATGGTTTTTCTGAATGTAGAAAGCTGCCTTATACCACTAGTTCATCAGTGGCAGCTCAGTGTTGTCTACTCTGTGCCCTACTGAGAGCAGTTCAGGATTATAGACCTGAGTATTTCCTAGCATCTCTTTATAGATGCCAGGGATAGAATCGGGGGCTTTTTAAAAGGATGTGCTGTGCCACTGAGGCTCCGTTTACCCTCAACTTATGTGGGAATTGAACATAGGACCTCTCAAACCGAAAGGGAGAATTGTGCCACTGACTAGGCCAGGAAGCCAGATATTTAGTCATCTGCCTCCAAAAGCACATTAAAATCTCTCTGTGTGTCTGCTGCAGTGTGCTCTAGAACAGCATTCTCCATGCACTTCGATATTGATTTATGTCCACTTGCTGAGCATATTGGCAGCCACTGATTTGGAGGCAGATGTTTAATTCAAGAAGTGGAACAGCTGATGTAGAAATTACTTGTGTGCCATGGGTCTTCAAACATCATGCAGCGTTGAGCACACTAAGATCCCTAAGCCAAGCTCAGAATTGCTCCCAGCACTGAATTGGAGAAACCCACTTAGTGCTATAGTTCCATCTGTGTAGTGTTAGCAGCCACAGAACCTCAGAGTGGAATGAATGCACATATAATGTGGTAAGGCCTAATAGTGGGTTCATGGTCTGAAGCCAAGCCCCTCCCCGTGCACTTTTTTTGTTCAGGAAGCACACTTTGGGATCATGAATCCTTTGACTAGATGTTGACAGCGCATGTAGCACTATTACTTGTGAATGCAACCTTTCCTTCTGACCCATGAGATTTGCACCATAAAGAAACTGAGAATAAATCTATTGTTTAGGTTCCAGATGTGGCCATGTAGCATCTGGGCAAAGTCATCTGTGCACCTGTAACCTAAAAATTTTCTGCATGTTCCAGCATAAATGCTTTAAGTAATACCACAACCTATTTCCTAACGACTTCAAAGGAAGCACGGCCATGCTCAGACTGAAAACATGAATTGTTTGTAATTCTTAAGCATTGTGTATATTAAATGCAATGAGCAATGGGTGGATTTGGGTAGAATATTATGTGTAACCATAGCCAAGGGACACATCTCATGTGTGCACTGTGCAGGAATTGTCAAACATGCACAATGTATGCTTTCAACTTAAGTCTAGCATTTGGTTGATTTCTTTTTAGTATTTCTATCATCTTGTAATTTCCTCAAGAGAAAAGAAAAGAGCAATTTGTACCTTTATGAAGGGGGAGAAATTGCTAATTGAAACCATGTAATAAAAGAGTAATTTGGGGGGGGGAACTATTAGTTTTGGGGTTTGTTCATTTTATATATATATATATATATATATATATATATATATATATATATATCCGATTATTTTTAAAATTACTTTTGTATTTTAAAAGGCTGTAAAGTTGTGTTGTGTGTCAGCACATTCCACCTTCCCTACACATTTCATTTCTGATTTTGTTTTTATTTGCATGAATAGTTAAATCTTTATAAAAATGAGGCTGCAATTAATTGAAACAATTCCAACTGATGTTTTAATGCTTCTGTTTATGTTTTAATAAGTTCCACTGTACACTACTTTCTGCCACCCCCCCTACAGTTAGGGGATGGGTGACTAATGTGCCCCCCATAGGGTTCTCTGTGAAAACAGCTACAGTGCTAATGAAGAGGAAGAGATGTCTAAGCAAGCTTTTGTTAGAGGTTTGTTATGCTAGATTTATAACCAAATGTGGATATAATTTATTTATGGTCCACTGACCACAGATTTTCCTCCTCTTCCTCCTCCTCCTCCTCCTCCTCCTTCTCCTCCTCCTCCTCCTCCTCCTCCTCCTCCTTCTTCCTCTTCTTCTTCCTATACTGCCCTTCATCTGAGGATCACAGGGCGGTTTACAATATAAAACCACAAAAATACATACCATAGTGCCAAACAAAAACAGTACTCCACACACAAGGTTTAAAAGGCCATAAGGTAACGGTAAAGGGACCCTTGACTGTTAGGTCCAGTCGCAGACAACTCTGGGGTTGTACGCTCATCTTGCTCTATAGGCCAAGGGAGCCGGCGTTTGTCCACAGACAGCTTCTGGGTCATGTGGCCAGCATGACTAAGCCACTTCTGGCAAACCAGAGCAGCGCACGGAAACGCCGTTTACCTTCCTGCCGGAGCAGTACATATTTATCTACTTGCACTTTGACGTGCTTTTGAACTGCTAGGTTGGCATGAGCAGGAACCGAGCAACGGGAGCTCACCCCGTCGCGGGGATTCGAACCGCCAACAAAGATGCCAGGTGAGCGTCCCTGGAGAGAGCATTCCATAAGTGGAGCCACCACAGAAAAGGCTATTGGTAGTTTATTTCTTGACTACTACATCCATACTCTAACTTTCCTTTGTGGACCTCAAGGTGGTATACATGGCTGCCTCATGTCCTCATGATGACTTAGGCTGAGAGAGTGTCTCGGGGTCACTGAGAATGCTTCATGACTGAGTGAGCCCTGGACGCACCAGAGACCTGGTGCTGCCCTGACCTTTTGGACTTCCTATTCCATCATTCCCAGTCCTATCTTGAAGGCACAGGGCTGGTGGAAACTGCACTACACTGTACTGACTCTCAGTGTAGTGATGACTGCCACCTAGTATGGCTTTAAAAGGGAATTAGACAAATTCATGGGAATAAATCTGCCAATGACTGCTAGTCATGATGGCTATATACTACCGCTACAATCACTGGCAGCATGCTCCTGAATTCCAGTCGCTGGGTAGCAGAAGTGGGCATCTGCTGCAGCTTGTGTCCTCCTTGCAGGCTTCCCTTATTGATCTGGAACAGAATTATAGAATGAAGGACTAGATGGGGCTTTAGGCCGATCATTTAAGATGTTTTCTCAAAAACTGCAGAACCAAAGGGTTTGCAGCCTTGCTCCAGGGTTGAGGTGTGCTACACACTTCATCAGGTACTCCAACTGGCTTGACCACTTAGGTACATTCATGGGACTGGCAGATCCATGGCAGAGCTCAACTTTTCCCAACTTGGTGCCCTCCAGATGTTTGGGGCTAGGGCTCTTACCAGCCCCAGCCAATAGACTGAGATGATGGGCGTTGTAGTTGTACAACATCTGGAAAGTCACAGGTTCTCCACCCCCAATTTATTTATTGAAACCAGCCGGTTATATTTTTGCCCTGAAGGTCAGCAGTGACAGTCCTATCATTAGGCAGACTAAGGCAACTGCCTCAGGCATCTGACTTTGGGTGTTGTAAAAGGCAGCAAGTTCTTAGTTACTAAGTTTATAAATTTGTTGTATTTTAACTGCCAGGGAGTGGGAGGGCTGCTTGTGGAAGTTTCTGCCTGATGTGCCCAAATAATCTGGTTGGCCTAAAGTACAGAACACCTTTGACTTTGGGAGAGAAGACTTCTCAGACAGCAAAATGTGGTAGGCCTCCCTTTCCCTTTATCCCTCCAGATGTGGTGAGACTACAAGCATCACCATCCCTCTCCATTGCCCATGCTCAGTGGTGGAACTGGCTGAGCAAAAAGCCAGGAAACAAAAATTGCTGGGAGCCGGAACCAATGAAAAGTGGAACCAACTAATGTTAGTTTTGTTCCCCATCTTCCTCCCTGCTGAGTTCCACAAGGGCAACACAGAGGCCAAGGAGACCAAGGATGTTGGCAGGAAGGTGGGGGCCAGAAGAGGGCAGACTGAGGTTTGTGGCATTTGCCCCACTGGAGAAGCCTCCACTGGGTGCCAACTGTGATCGATGGGAATTGTCATCCAAAACATCTGGAGGCAGAAATCTGGGGAAGGCTGGGCTCTGCCCCAAAGGCTACTTTGAGAAACAGTGAACTTTGTTTGCCCCCCTCACACCAACACAGCCACACCAACAGAGTCCCCCCCCATTTGTAAACTTACTCTTAATGGGAGGATTACCTGAGTGTTTGTTTTCACCAAAAGCCATAATGTAATCTCAGACCTAATACTCTGACAACCGTGCACTAATTAAAACTACAATTTTATATATATATATATATATATATATATATATATATATATATACATATTGCTCAAACAAAACGACTTCATAAACATTACCACAAACTGTTTACCCTCCCCACCAGAAGGAAAATAGGAAGGAAAGGGGGAGAAAACAATTTATGCTCGCTAATACAATTTCCCATTAAAGCTGCTGCCAGGTAAATTAAAAAAAAAAACCCTCTTGAAATAGTAAGTAAGTGGGAAATTAATTCAACAGTTTAATCTAGAGCTAATAACAGTTGCAAGCTCTGAAAGAGATTGCTACAGCAGGGAGTTAATTAACAGCTTATTCCCTATTTGATAAAAGTAATCCACTCTAATTCCAGTGTAATTTACCTCAATGTAATATAAAATCACAAGCTGCTTCTGGTGCCGGTAATAATTAGCCTTGTCCTATGGCCATGTTGACAATGAAAGTCAGCAGTGGTATTATTATTATTAATATTATTAGGATGGTGACTTAAATACCTACATTTGAAGATTCTCTCTGAAATCTTCTAAATGTGTTGCCCTCAGTGTCTTTGTCTAATTATGGCAGCCTTCCCTCTCTAGATGTTGCTGGACTACAACTCCCATCATCCCTGACCATTGGCCATGCTGCTGAAACTGATGGGAGTCGGAGGTCCAAAGACATCTGGAGGACAGCATGTTGTGGGAAGGCCAGTAAATGGTGTGGTCCTGCATCCTCGTTTGCACCGTCTCTACTTAACACCTGGAGACTGAGCAAAAAGAAAACAAGCGCAATCCTGAAACTGGTTGCTTAATAGTTTAGAACCAGAGCCCTGTTCAAGTGACTCAAAGAAGCCCTGTAGGGACATAGGAAGCTGTCAGACCTGGAGATTCCAGAAATTGAAATTGGAACCTTCTGCATACATAGCACATGCTCTGCCACTGAGCTATGGCCCTGCGCTTGATCAGCTGTGCTCCCCACCGCCATGCCGCATTTAGGCGTACCTTGTATTCGTACACATTGTGTGAGTGCCCACAGAGGCCTTTTGTTCTTAGGGAAGCTTCTATGTCAGGCTTCCTCAATCTCGGCCCTCCAGATGCTTTTGGCCTACAACTCCCATGATCCCTAGCTAGCAGGACCAGTGGTCAGGGATGATGGGAATTGTAGTCTCAAAAACATCTGGAGGGCCGAGTTTGAGGAAGCCTGTTCTATGTGATGTGGAATACTACAAAATCAGGGTTCCAGGTCATCATGAAGCATTTGTGCAGGCCCCCTTCCTGCACATTTTCATGATTTACCCATGGACACCAAAGGGTGGGGCTAATCAAAGCACACGGTGTTTGGGAACAGGGCTAGAGGGCACGCCTTGCTCTCAAGTCTTGAACCTTTGTTGCTTTAATTGAATGAGGCTTGGGATAAGCTAAGACCAGGGGTAGCCAATTCGGTGCTCTCCAGATGTTTGGGTGGGAGCTGATGGCAGTTGCAAGTGTGCAGCATCTGGGGGCCATACCTGCCTTAAGAACTACTTCTTAAGGCCAGCACCAGAGCTACTCTCTTTTTATCCCACCAGCATTAGAGGATTGTTGAGGCCTTTTCAGTGGTAGTGCCTGGATTGCGGAAGTTGATGCCCTGGGATCCCCCCACCCCCACCCCCAGATTAACAGCTAAGGTTATCTGTTTCAGCAGGCTTTTGATCTCAGGTGGTTGCTGTGCTTTTTAAATGCCTTCCTGTGAATTATCAATGCTGCTTTCGGTGTTTTATCATAACGATGGTTTTCCTGTGACATTTTTATTGGTTGCTTTAATCAGTTAGCCATTTTGTGTATATTGTATGGAAAAGTAGGATATAAATATAGTGAAACAAACAAAATTATGTTTAAAAGTGCTTATTTTGCATAATTTATTCTGGGTTGTGTTTTTTAATATATATATATATATATATATATATATATATATATTCAATTTATTTCATTTATAGCCTCCCTTTCTTGTGCTGCGGAATTCATAGCAGTATACACAGGGAATCCCAGATGGTCTCTCATCCAAACGCTTACCTGACCTGACCTGGAACTGTTTAGCTTCAAGCACACTTGTTGCATGAAGAGTCACATGGTCTAAAACCCAGTAGAAGACCAAGGAGCTATATGGAGCACTGACTTAACAAGTGGCAATCCTGCTCCTACCTGCCCCAGAAGATGTTTTAAAGCTGGGGTAGGGAAGCTTTTTGGCCTGGCTGGCATTTTATCCTGACCCCATGGGCTAACTCATGTCCTAATCATGCCATGTAACTGACAGGTAGGTTGTTCAAGCCATCTGCTCTTCACTGAGAAGTGAAGAGAGAAGTCCTGCTTTCTGAAGAGTTCAGGTATGTGAGCAACTGATCTAGCCAATATCTACCGTCACAACCTAACATCACATATGACATCATGTGTGGGGCAGGTAGATGTGATTTGAGGAAAATGGCCTCATGGACCAAATGAGTATTGGCACACCAAATTTGCCCTGTGGGTCAGAGGTTCTCTACCTTTGTTCTAAAGGAATTTCAAGAGAGGGAGTTCAAGTGGGATGGGCTTTTTCTTCTCACACTACTTCTGATGTAGTTAGGCTTCAGGCCGATGTTCTCTCCATATGTTGCCCAGAAAGTGTGGCCAAGTTTCAGGAATGATGAGAGTTGTAGTCCATCAATGTCTGGAGGACTCCAGATCCCCACTCCAGGTTAGAACTTACTGGGCATCTCAGAAACTTAGGATATGGATATAGATATCAGTTTGTGTGCCCATAGACACTCCATTCCTTCTCTGAGTGCCATTGCTGAATAAAATTCAGTGGGCATCCACTATGACCAGGGCCTTCTCTATGTGGAATGCCTTATCTAGACAAGTGTCATTAGACTTTAACACTATATTATCTTAAGGACTTCACTCTTTCAAAAAGCCTTTGGTTGCCTGGGTTCAACTTTTAGATTTTAACCTGTTGATTGATTAATTATGGGAATCGGTTGTGCTTGCCACTGCTATGGGATGGAATGGTGCTTTCTGTAACAAATGTTTATTTTTCGTTGTGTGTTGTTTCATGATGTTTCCATTGATTTTTTACTTGTGACCTGCAAAGTGATCAAAGTGAATCAAGTATAAAAGCCAGAATAAAATTTAAAACTAAAAATAAATATAAAATATATAAAAAGGCAAAATTAACTGCAGATAAATCTGTCAGTTTCAGTTCTCCAAATCTCTTCATTTGTCCAGTGTTAAATTTAGTTGTGCAAATTTCTGCAATGATTTTGATTTTTTTAAAAAAAATCTAACAAAGATTTTAATTAAATATACATCTTTCCAACTAGTTTCCCCAGATATATTGCATTTCTATATGTTGTTTTCGGCAATATATTCATTTTTAATGCATACTTTTCCATAGCGCGCACACACTTTTTTTTTACAGGTTGCTTAGCTGGAGAACTGCATTGCAAAATTCAGAGAAGTGTGAATTTCTTAAGGACAACTATGTTTCAGTTCACATACAGTTTTAAAAAGTTCAGATGTTCTAGGTTTGCCTTTAAACATGAACTAAACCAGTTTTATTCCCCATCCCAAGATCTAACACAACCTACCCTAATAAAAGTTAGGAACACAGATTTTGAATATCTGTAGTTGCTCAGAAAGAACACGTACAGGAACATAGGAAACTGTCTCCTACCAAGTTAACCTTTCAGTCCATTAGCTCAACATTGTCTACACTGGCAATAGCTCTCTAGTGGAGTGAACTTTTTTCGTCCCTATGTGGAGATGCCAGGGATTGAACCTGGGACCTTCTCCACGCAAGCCATGTGCTCTACCACTTAGCAGCAGTCCTTCCTCATCGGTACTGTGTGAAGCCTCTGTCACACATCTCAGGTTTGAAATAAGCCAAGCAAGCGGTATATTGGCGAGCCTGATTTGTAGAGGGCTTCCTCATTGTTTCATATATTATCTCCCCTGCCCCTGAGCTTTTGCGATAAGGCTCGGATAGATGTCAGAAAAAGAGATCTGCAGTCTGTGGTAAGTAATATTTTTAATCCTCCCATCACTGATCCGTTTGGAGTCGTTCAACAAATGTAAGTAGGGTTTGCTTTTGTTCCGGCTGACTTTTGTTCAATTCTATTAGCATCGGACTTCCTTTAATGTATCCAAAGTACTCCCCGTCGCTTCCTATTACAGATATCTATCAATTAGACTTGACTACATTGTAATCTCTTTACCACCTTCCTCTTACCCTCTCTGAGGCCACTGACCATGCAGGAAATGATAATATTTAAGATAAGTGGGTTTAGTGTGAACATGGGCACCACTGAAGGACTTAATCATAATTTGAAAAGGCTGTTTTGCATAATATATCACTTTGACACTGAGAGTAGAAATAAGTGGTGCATGACATTACTCTATCCAATTAGATGTTAACAAGGGTTAAATGGTGTGTGTGTGTATATATATATACACACACACACATATATAGTAAAGTTTCTATCTAATATTTGTATACTCTGGAACTCCCTACCTATTGATATTAGGCAGGTGCCTTCACTCTGTACTTTTTCCGCAACTGCTAAAATTGTTTAGTTTAGGGAAGCCTACCCAGACACACAGGGACGCGGGTGGCGCTGTGGGTAAAAGCCTCAGTGCCTAGGGCTTGCCGATCGAAAGGTCGGCGGTTCGAATCCCCGCGGCGGGGTGCGCTCCCGTTGTTCGGTCCCAGCGCCTGCCAACCTAGCAGTTCGAAAGCACTCCCGGGTGCAAGTAGATAAATAGGGACCGCTTACCAGCGGGAAGGTAAACGGCGTTGCGTGTGCTGCGCTGGCTCGCCAGATGCAGCTTTGTCACGCTGGCCACGTGACCCGGAAGTGTCTCTGGACAGCGCTGGCCCCCGGCCTCTTGAGTGAGATGGGCGCACAACCCTAGAGTCTGTCAAGACTGGCCTGTATGGGCAGGGGTACCTTTACCTTTACCTTTACCCAGACACACAGTTTTATTTTGTATATTTGGTTTTCAAAATATGTTGATTTTATCTTTATTTTGACCATTTCATTATGTCTTTATTTGATATTTTTAAATGAATATTTATGCCATGCTGTGTAAACCGTTTTTAATTAAGCGGTTGGGATAGCTATGTGCCCAGATAGGATGACTACTATTTTACAGAAAAATGAGAAAAAGTGTTTGCCAAAAGAAGCAGAGACTACTGATTCACAGTTTGCACGTGCTAATTCATATGTATAGGTGCAAATTTAGAAATAACTATTCCAGTGTAAATAGGAGCACAATCTCTCTCTCTCTGAAGGAGCAGGTATGTAGTCTGGGGTTGCTAGATCCGGCTCTATCACTGGTGTCATTAGAAGCTAGGGGTGCCTTTTACCAGCTTCAGATGGTAAGGCAGGTACAGACTTTCCTGAATTGGGTTAGCTTGACCACAGTACTCAAAGCATTGGTAGTTGGATTGCTGCAATGTGCTCTGTGGAGGGACTACTCTTGAGGTTGGTTCAGAGGCGGCGGCAGCAGTGACTAGGTTGCTTGTGGGAACAAACTCCTGCTAGCATATAGCACCTTGTTTGTGATATTTGCAATGGTTCCCAAACAGCTATCCAGCAAAGTTAAAGGTCTTAATAATGTATACGACCTTATACAACTCAGTGCCAGGTTACTTGAGAGACCACCTTATAGGCCCAGTAGTTCACAGTGTTCTGCAGAATACTTGCTCCCTGAAGTACTGGAAATACCAGAAGCCTGCTGCACAGTAACCTTCAGAGCAGGACTTCCAGTGGGGCTGCCCCTGTTCTGTATTCCTGATATGTCAAATGCCCACTGTGTACCCTCCAGAAACAATTGGAGATATTTTTCTTCCAACAAGCTTTTTCAGCTAAATGAAATGGTCTTTGCTGTAGAAGTTGACTTTGTCATGTTTTTAAAATTGTACTTGGTGTTTCTTCACCTGTTTTTAAAAGTAATTCAGCTTTTTTTAAAGGCATATACCTATAAATTGCCTTGGGACATATATTTGGAAGGCAATTAACACATCTATAAAAAAATAATAATCTCACTGTAGTGGCGGAAACTGTGGTCAAGTGACCTGTGTGCTGCTCAGTCTGCTGTCCTGGTGTTCACTGTTGATGGGCCAATTTCAAGGCTCCTACTTTCCCGTCTAATGATCTCTTATCTTTAAACCAGACTTGGACCAGACAGCCCTTCAAATAGACAGCTCCTACAAACAGAGCTGTATCGTTTGTAAAGTAGGGCGTATGGCTGCCATAATCATAACCCCCAAAGATTGATCTGGTTTTTGAGGGATGAAATACTAGGACCTTTCATTGAATGGGCAGGGTTCTTTTCAAATATTGGATGACAAGGGTCTTTCTTAACTAAAAAAGGAAAAGGAAAAAACAACCATGTTGCTTCAAGCCTTTCAAAAGGTCTTGAAATCCCTTCCCTCTAAGTCCACCTGAGAGCCAGCTGATAGCTCCTCCTCTACCACCACATTTGTAGATGACAAATGGTCCTGTAGAAGGCAGATATTTGGTCCAGCTTTATTGTTTATCGAGATGGCTAGATTGTCTGTCTGTCTGTCTTTCTGCCTGAAAAGCTCATTTACTTTACCTGGCAGAGGCACAATGAACTGTCATACTTATGTCCCATTACTCCTGAAGAATAAAGAGGATACTTATTTTTAATAGTCTGAAACTCCTCACTAACCTAATGGATGTTTGATATTCAGATTTATTTATTTTTTATTCGGTCTTTTTCAACCCAATGAGGTAAATTGAGACAATTAACTCACACATTGTTTCCTGGGGGCAGGAGGAATGTGACTAGATAAAAGTGCATGAAATTAAGTTGTCCATGTCTATTCTAGTAGAACCACCTAACATCACTGTTAATAACAGTTACATTTCCCTACTAGAAACAACTCTGTTCACCATAATGTGAACACCTTTAAAAGTTGCTGAAATCAGCTCTATAAAAGACTTGGGAGTCTGGGAGTAATTTACCCCCCTCCATATAAATTTTCAATTAAATAATTGGCTTTCTGACTTTAAAAAAATACATAGATTAAAAGAAACTGCTAATTGCTTTCAAATGCACTGGCTGAGAAGACTTCTTCTAACCTAAACAATGGCTTTGATTGAAATACAATTTGGCAAGTCATTAGGCCCAAACTTGATGTTGAATAGCTTTTAACATTTTGGAGAATAAATGTTGAAGTTGAATTAGCAAAGAGACGCATCTTCTGTCTGTTTTCAATAGATGATCCACATGATGAAATGCCTTTGTGCTATGTGATATTCAGAAAATAAGAATGCAGTAGAGTTGAAGCACTTGTATATCCTGTTGTTTTCAGTAGGGGAAAGAGTCAAGCTTTGCTTAATTCTGCCTTTGGTGGGCATTTAAAAGGTGCTTTTCTTCCAGAATCAACCACAGGCCATGAAGTTTAGGGCCAGCTGCAATCTCAGTTTAGCTACATGTGGCCTTCCAGGTCCCAGAAGACTCCAAATTCAATCCCTAGCTTCACCACCTAGGTGGTGGGAAAGAACCCTGCCTGAAATCCTGACAAACTGCTGCAGGTCAATAGACTGTACTGAACTAGATTGACCAATGGTCTGTCTTGGATAAAGCGGTTTCCTATGTTCCTTTGTGGTCTCTCTAGTCCCAATATGTAGTCTGATTGCCTGAAAATGGGTCTATTTATAACCAGTTTTCTGTGTTCCTCAGTTCCCAAGCTGAGCTGAAAAGAAGCAGTACCACCTCTGGTTGCATTTGGGTGGCAGTGTAGAGATGGCACTGATAACGCCTGCTGCCTGATTGTTGCCTTGATGGTTCAGGGAATAAGGCACCTTCCAAACAAACTGACCCATCAAAATGTGTGGGTGGATCATGGAATTTGTAGTATTCTACAACAATTCAGCGCGGGTGGCACTGTGGGTTAAACCACGGAGCCTAGGGATTGCCAATCAGAAGGTCGGCGGGTCGAATCACCGCAACGGGGTGAGCTCCTGTTGCTTGGTCCCTGCTCCTGCCAACCTAGCAGTTCGAAAGCACATCAAAGTGCAAGTAGATAAATAGGGACCGCTCCAGTGGGAAGGTAAACGGTATTTCCATGCGCTGCTCTGGTTTACCAGAAGCGGCTTAGTCATGCTGACCACATGACCCAGAAGCTGTACGCCGGCTCCCTCGGTCAATAAAGCGAGATGAGCGCCACAACCCCAGAGTCGTCTGCGCCTGGACCTAATGGTCAGGGGTCCCTTTACCTTTTTACAACAATTCAATTCATTTCCAGTTAAACAGGTGCATGCAAGGCCTCCCCTGGTTTCTGTAAGCAGTCACCTAGCCTTCCCCACTTTTCCCTTATTTCAAGGAACTATTCCTTAACTTAACCTAATTTATTTGTAAGATGTACCATAACTGGAAACCAGCAACAAAAAAGACACTATGCATTAATAAAGTACAGTAAATGTTCTGACATTCACTTCTGTTTTCACAATGTATTCCTGTTCTGGAGCTCTTAAAGCCCAGATGCTAAACCTGGTTCCTAATAATAATAATAATAATAATAATAATAATAATAATAATAAATTTACTGCAAGTATAATAAAAGAAAGCAAAAAGAAACAACATCAACTCACATTAACAATAAGAATAATCCTAATTTGAATATATAGTTATATCAGCAGTTCTTATGTTCAAATAGATATGCAAATTGTATTTATGATTATATGATACACATTCTAATGTAGAAAGGGCAGTACAATCTTCAGACCATTATTGGATAATGGGTGTTTATACCTCAAACCATGAAGCATAACTCTTTGAAACCATAAGGACTTGCTGGGCAATTACTTGTAAATACTATTGTACCTGTGATAACACAGTACAATGTTACATGCAACTCCAAGGAATATATTTTTATTTCTTACATTTATACTCCGCCTTTCCTTCTCAAAGCTCAAAAGTATTTAACTGAGCCTTTTGGACACTATCACACCAACACATACTGTCAATTAACTGCAAAGTCACTTACTTTATGCAACCCCTACTTTTGTTGTTGTTGTTGTTGTTGTTGTTGTTGTTGTTGTTGTTTTAGGGTCCTTTAACACCAAGATAGATTATTCCTTAAAGTGCACATGCACAGGTGGAAAGCAGATGTGAAGGCAAGCTTTAAAGTGTGTTTACACGGTGAATGATTGCACTTTATTCTCTCCAGTCTTGTATTATGTACAGTTATGTTAAAATAATGAATACTTTAAAATAACGAACTAAAATAATGAATAAAATATGTTCTTTTTCCAGCTTGTTCCAAGGGTTTGCTTATACTCCCAATGCATGCATCTTGTATATTCCTTAGACAGCTCAACTTCCTTACATAGATGAACATTTTTCTTGCCTCCTCTTAAGAGAGACGTTGTTTACTCTTATACTGCTGCCCTGCTTCTCAGCTACAAAAGCTCCTGAAGTGGCTGTTAAAAAACCTGAATGCACCAAATGTAAAATCCACAATTAAAACTAATTATTTAAAATGCAGCTGTCTAAAAACCACACACAAAAGACAGCAAATGGGGGAAAACACAAATAACGCTGGGGAGTTTGTGTGCTGTAGTGGTTGGCAGTGGAGACCTGGACCATTGGGTCGACTGAGGCACTGCCCCACCAGCCTCAATCTGGTCTCAACTACCTTCCATGTGCCTGCCTTCTTTCTTACATTCAGGCCAAGGGGTAGCACTGTCTGTTAGCTTCCTTTTCCTTTCTCCTTGTCACCCTTGTAGAAATCTGCAAACAGGAAGATGAGGAGAAAACTAGTTGACTCTGCCTGTCATTGGCTCTGACTCCAACCACTATTGGGCTCCCTGCCTCCTACCCTACCAGTTCCAATGGGCACCAGCCACCGCTGGTGGTTAGAGTATCTCACTTGGACTGGGGAAACCAAGGCACAATCTTTTGTCAGCTATGAAGCTCCCTGAGTGACCTCGGGGCAGTTCCTATATTTAATCCTAACTACAGGATTGTTAGGGGACGTGGGTGGCGCTGTGGGTTAAACCACAGTGCCTGGGACTTGCCGATCAGGAGGTCGGTGGTTTGAATCCCCATGATGGGGTGAGCTCCTGTTGCTCAGTCCCTGCTCCTGCCAGTTTGAAAGCACCTCAAAGTGCAAGTAGATAAATAGGTACCGCTCCGGCGGGAAGGTAAATGGTGTTTTCGTGCACTGCTCTGGTTCTGCAGAAGCGGCTTAGTCATGCTGGCCACATGACCTGGAAGCTGTACGCCGGCTCCCTCAGCCAATAAAGTGAGATGAGCGCCGCAACCCCAGAGTCGGTCAAGACTTAATGGTCAGGGGTCCCTTTACCTTTACCTTTACAGGATTGTTGTGAGGTTAAAATGGGGAGAGATGTGAAGTGCCTTGAGCTCTTTAGAGAATAGGTAGGTTACATGTGTATAATATATATAGGCTCTTTACTGGCAAATAATGGTTTGGGTGCTAATTGTGTAATATTAATTCAGATCTTTTTTGGGACGCGGGTGGCGCTGTGGGTAAAAGCCTCAGCGCCTAGGGCTTGCCGATCGAAAGGTCGGCGGTTCGAATCCCCACGGTGGGGTGCGCTCCCGTCGTTCGGTCCCAGCGCCTGCCAACCTAGCAGTTCGAAAGCACTCCCGGGTGCAAGTAGATAAATAGGGACCGCTTACTAGTGGGAAGGTAAACGGCGTTTCCGTGTGTGGCTCTGGCTTGCCAGAGCAGCGATGTCACGCTGGCCATGTGACCCGGAAGTGTCTCCGGACAGCGCTGGCGCCCGGCCTCTTGAGTGAGATGGGCGCACAACCCTAGAGTCTGTCAAGACTGGCCCGTACGTGCAGGGGTACCTTTACCTTTACCTTTTAATTCAGATCTTTTAGTTTTTATGCTTAGGTGGCTCTGGATCTTGTATGCTACCTCAGCCCACAGCTGACTGATTGTTGTCTGCCAGTCATCTATTTTTGTTTATTCCTGGCCAAGGTGAACAGATTTTAACTCAGGGGTTGCCAACCTTTTTAGGCCTGTGAGCACATTTGAGTGAGCGCTATGAGCAACACCCTCTCCAGTTAGTTCTCTCACCTCCCCATGATACCTCCCCCAGGCAGAGAGAAAGAGAGAGAACGTGCACTTCGCTTTTCCAAGAGACCTTGGTAAAAGTCAAATCTAACGGGCTTATTCCAAGCCTTGCAAAGCACTTAGCGCTGAAAGAGGAAGTGAAAAGAGAGTTACTCTTTCTCCTTCAGGTCTTATGTACTTTCCAGGGAGAAAAAGGTAACCTGACAGATTGTCCAAGTGTCTCTATTTTCCAGGGACAGTCCTGGATTTACATAAGCCGTCCCAGTTTCTGATTTGATCCCAGAATGTCCTGCTTTTCCTCAGGACATCCCTATTTTCATCAGAGAAATGTTGGACGGTATAGAATAGGACTTCCCCAGGGCTTTTTTTCATCCGGAACTCACCGGAACTCAGTTCTGGCACCCCTTTTTCTAGAAAAATAACACTGGACTTGCCCATTTTCATTGGAGAAATGTTGGAGAGTATGTAACCATCTTCATCACCGCATGACTAAGGGGGCAATGAGTGAGTGAGTGAGTGAGTGTAAGTGTATGAGAGAGAGAGACTCAAGGAGGGGAGAAGCCTTTTTGTAGGTGCCAGGGAAAAGTCTCAAGAGTGCCACTGCACCTGTGAGGACCACGTTGGCAGCCTCGGCTCTGACACTGGCTTTGCATCCTGGATTCTCCAAGGCTCTTCTTCTTTTACTGAGTTGGACCATTGGACCCTCCAGCTCAGTGTTTTCTGTTCTGCCAAGCGGCAGCTCTCCAGAATTCAGACAGGAGACTTTTTTGTCCCTACCTGAAAATGCTTGTTATCAGACCTGGGACCGTCTACATTCAAAGCAGATTCTCCTACTGCCCTTCCATAAACATTGATACATCTAGCACTGCATTATCTACACTGAATGCCTATGGCTCTCTAGTTGTCGCCCTCCCCGATCTACAGATCCCAGCCCTACCTGGAGATGCCAGGGACTTTCCACATGCAAAGCTCAGGTGCTGTAGCCCTGACCTCCAGCCCCTCCTCTGTCACACCATGCATTAAAGCACATTTAAAGCACACGGCTTCTTTCAGGGAGTCCTGGGAATTGCAGTTTGTTTGTGGTGCTGGGAACTGTAACTGTGTGAGGGATAAACTACAGTGAGGGATAATCTACAGTTCCCATGATTCTTTAGGGGAAAGATGGCGTGTGGTGACCTCAGGCTCAGTTGCTGGGTCCTCAAAAGGGAGTCAGTCTGTTTTGAAACCAAAACTTTGCAACATTAAACTGTTAGAGCTTTGAAAATTTGCTAACTTTGAGAAGTTGCTAACTTTGAGAAGTTGGTGATCTTTCTGGCCACCTATGAATTTGCATTTTGATTACACATGACAACATTATTATTGATGTGTGTTGAAGGCTTGTAATGTGACTTGCATGATCTTATGAAAATCAGGCCTTTTTGGGTGGTGCTCTGAAGATGAAACATGGACTATTTACTTTTTGCCATAATGAATACTAATGTACCAGGGGACAAGCAAGACATCTTTGCCGTCTGTTCGCCTTGGCCAGAAAGAAACAAAAATAGATGAATGGAAGACAACAATCAGTCAGCTGTGGGCTAAGTGCAATTGGAAGTTCTGACTAAAGCCAACTGATACCCAGACCCACAAACCTCTCTTGTCTCATTTTTGCTGTGACTAAATAAAATAGGAACAGACAGCAAATTGTCCTGTTTCCAGGATTCCTGGTGGGAGTTCTGCATAATAGATTCGTTGTTTCTGCTTATGTTTACATTGCTTTTAAAAATAATAATCTCATAATTAGTGATTGTTTTGTTCATTTGTATTGGGAGTTTTCTTCCAGGAAGGGGGAAAGAGCTCATTTCCTTGAAACAGATCGTTCTTTTTCTCTCTCCAGGATTCAGACTGTTCTTTCTTGCCTATGCAAAAGCAAACTAATAAGCCACGAAATGTTCCAATAAAACATAAACCATTGCTCACTTGCTTTGATAAGGCTGTGTGCTTACCTTAAACAGTAATTAGGTAGAGCAAGATGTTCTTCTGTTTGTTTGTTTTTGTTTTTTGTTTGTTCAAAAGAGGAAGATAAATTGGTTGTTTACAACCGTTGGGACAAAATGTATCTCCTGTTATTCTTTTCGCTTTTCCTTACTGCCCAGCAATTTAAGCTATTTATTTCTAAAATGTGCAGCCTGCCTTTACATTATTCTGTGTTTTCTCTATAAACTACGGTATGTGCCCATGTTTAAAAGGGACTGAGTTGTTATTATTATTATAAATTTTAGTTTTGAAATATAAATGAGGAGAAAAGAAACATGGGCTGCATTGAGACATGGGGTTGATTGTGCTAGTTTTACTGGTTATAACTCTATAGCTTATGTCCTAATTTCTATTGTTCCTTTGACACTGCATTAGCTGTTGCATTATGGAACTGTTGCTTTTCAGTAAATATACCACCACGTCACACTGAATTTTAAATGGCAGGATACTGCCCCAAATTTAATCTAATGCAATTACAGCACAAAACTCCTGTGATTTTTCAGGTTAAGAGTGTGGTAAATTCCCCCCCCCCCAATAACATAGAAACGCATGGTAAATGTCTGCTACATTCCATTAGATTTCCAGAAGTGGTTTTTACGTCATGTGAAAGATAACATAATATGAAAAAACCGAATAGGTAAGGAAATATTTCAAAAACCAAATAAAATGCTGTCTGATTGCAGCCATTGTTAGCTGACACTAAGAATAAAAATATTCCATGTGAAACTAGCGATGACTGGCCATTCCCAAGACTTTCTCCCTCTGCTGACTTGGCATTTTTTCTTAACTATTTGTTTCCTTTGGATTCAGCAACCCTTTCTACCAGTCTTCTCTTCCTATAAACTTCTGGTGGCATTTCTGCCATTGGAATCAGTTGTGCAAAAATAATGTGTCATGCACTGGTTTGCAGAAGGTCCCCCTTTGTGGGGGGAGTGTTGTAAGTTAGGCTTGATAACCTTCTTTTGCATTCTGAGATTTTCTCAGAATAAACAAAAGATCCTATTGTGGTGGTTGGCAGCTGGAGGACTTTGAACTACAGCCAACCCATCCTTAGCCCACCACTTTCGCCTTCATCGGGGGAAGAAGCATTTCAGCCTTGGCTTACCGCAGGCCTTCTTGAAGAAGAGAGGAGTTGCATACACACCATACATTTAAAGAACACCCACATCCCAGAAACCCAGGGAATTGTAGTTGTTGCCCCCCCGAGCTACAGATCCCAGCACCCTTAACAAAGTACAGTTCCCATGATTAATTGGGAGTCTGTGATTTAAGTTGATGGCATGTCCGCAGCCTAACTTTCAGTAACACATGCTTCCAACCACAACCCGAATCTCACTGACATTTTCTATTCCAATTTATACGTGTTGCTCCTTATGGCAGAAAGAGTCTTGAAGCAACTTAAAATAGAGTCTATAAAGTCCATAAATACAATAAATGGCAGATAGATAAACTGAAATGCTAAAATGCACTTGGCATTCCTTGGAGGTGTCTGAAACTCTGGCGAACCACTGCCAGTCAGTGCTGACAGTACCAGCCTAGATGTACCAATGGTTTGAGTCAATCTGTGTCTTATGAAGACACTTGTGCAGTCTGAGCCCTTTGCTGTCAGGAAAACAGTCAAACTGCTTTGCAGGTGGCTTTGTTCATCGTTTTCTTTTTTTGCTTGGAAAAGTTCCATAGAAGGGCACACATTCAACAACAAAACGCACCTCGGCGTGATCGCTTTTGGTATCTCATTGTTAGTGTTTATTTAGGCAAAGGTGCTCTCATTAATGTCTCTGTGCCAGATGGTCTCATCCCATGATACCCCATATAAAATATAATATATAAGCATCTGTATCAATAATTCAGCCTGCATGGCATAAATCAGTCACATGGCCTGTTCCAGCAGATGGGGAATGCCCTTCGATTTTCATACTAATAACCTAATTCATAAAACATTATTTTGCTTATTTCCATATCATTTTCATATATGTTAGAAGGGGAAATGCTGAGCTCACCCTTCTATCTTGCATAATTATGTGTCTGTATCCATGCAGACGTTAAAGATGAAGGGGAGAAAAATGAGATTTCTGCAATCCCTGTGGTTGTCACTATGTAGAACCGGGGTGGGGTGGGGAGCAACCTGTGAACCTCCAGATGTTACTGGACTCCCATCAGACCTAGCCAGCACAACCAATAGTCAGGGATGATGGGAGTTGTAGTCCAGCAATATCTCGAGGGTCGCAGGTTTTCTGCCCCAGATGCAGAAGGAAATATTGATAAACCTATAGGTTGCTTGAGCCCAGGGGCAAATTTGCACGAACTTTTTGTGGAAGTGAGAAGTGTGTTATTCCCTTCATGGATGAAGATCTCTTGTGAATGTACTCCTTATTCTGAAATCTATATTAAGCCACACCACAACAGTTGTCTGCGTGATGGTCTGCCTTCCAAACTACCTAGCTAGCATCGGCAGAAGAAGTACTAACTGTTGTGGTGAATGGGGTACTTCCCTACCAACCTCTTGATGCCCACAGCCAGGCCCCACTTGCCTGTCTTCTTTCTTACACCCAGTTCAGGGGGTGGCACTGTCTGAGCAGCATACACTTCCTTAGTCTTAGATGTGGCAAAACAATAATTAGTTGGCTGCACCTGTCACTGGCTCTGGCACCACCTGCTGCTGGCTTCCCTGCCTTCTACCCTATCACTTCCAAGGGGCACCAGAAGGGAATGACACACCTGCCGGAGAACTGGGTAAGAGAAGACAGGTTAAAAACAACACTTTTGTCCCAGTTGAGAAAGCAGACAAAGCCTTTGTGGTCTGGTGCAGAAGCCTTAAATAATGTAACCAGCTCCAGTTTTTCTCCCTCCAAGATGCTGCTGAATGGGCAAAATGTTTTTTAGCAAGTTACTCACCAAAGATGACCTCTCTTCAAATTAGTCTACAGTTGGCATACTTCGGCTCCTTTGAATAAGTATCGCCTTTCATGTTTGAAGCAGGCAGCCTAAGGAAGTGAAGTTTCTATCTGTGTTGAGAAAGAGGAGATCTGGTTGCATTTTAAGAATGACTTCTCAGGAAAGCTATGGGCAGTGACCTATTTCAGCCACACTTATACTTGGAATATGTTTTATGCATTATCATTCATGCTACTCTTATTGTTTAAATTAAAAAAAGAAAGAAATTGTAGCTGGGAAGGTATGATCTGCAGGGAACTGTGGTATGGGTCAAACTCCTCTAATGTTTGCCTCCACTAATAATTTACCCCCCCCCCCCCAACCTACTGTTTGCAACAA
This sequence comes from Podarcis muralis, assembly GCF_964188315.1. NCBI lineage: Eukaryota > Metazoa > Chordata > Lepidosauria > Squamata > Lacertidae > Podarcis > Podarcis muralis. The sequence continues at coordinate 30,609,245 of NC_135673.1, forward strand.
ACAGCATCTTCATGCATGAATAGGAACTTGAACCAACTTTATAAGCAGTGCTATTTTTCTAGAAAAACAGGTGCTGGAACTCACCATGAATGCCTCCATTGTTCTCTTATGGCAATGGCGACCACCTGAGAGGTGCCGGAACAGAGTTCTGGCGAGTTCCAGCTGCAAAAAACTCCTAATTATAAGGCCCTTAAACTCCAATGTAGATTCATTTTTTAATATTTTTGTAAACACCTTTGAGGTTTTTTACAATCAAGTGGTGCATAAATTTTGTGGAATAAATAAAATAAGTTTCATGCTAATCATCAACCAGTCTGGAATCTGATCAGAAAGTATCTGTGAGTGGTGGTGGCATATTGAGTGTCCAGCTGTCCTCCCCCCTCCATATATCTTTCAGTTTTCACCAGTAAACAGCAGGCTTTGAGGAGGAAGAATGCCTCTGAATACCAATAATAACAATTGGGGGAAATGCTGTTGTGCTCATGTACACTTCCTATCAACATCTGGTTGGCCACTGTGAGAGCAGAATGCAGGACTACATGGACCTTTGGCCTGATCCAGCAAGGTCCTTCTTACATTCTTAATCTTAGCTGTGGTCAAAACTCTGTCCTTGTTCTCAGTAAGGCAGTAAATATTTGCTTTCATATTACCACTTGAGACTACAGGTAAAGTCTCTCTCATATACAAGTAACCATCACATGCTGAGAAGATTTATTTATTTATTTCATAATTTATACACTGATTGTAAAAACAACAACAACAAAAACTTGAGAGTTTTGGAGTAGGGTCATAGCCTAGTCCTTCCTCTAGTGTGCTAGATTTCTGTGGGCAGGTATTTGCTTTGTATAGAGAGGCATTGCACATCAAGACACAGGAAGCTGCTGATAACCGATTTGGGCCATTGCTCCATCTGGCCCAGAATTGTCTAAATCAGGGGTTGTCAACCTGGTCCCTGGATGTCAACCTGGTTCAGGATTCTAGGTAGGCAGTAGGGGGTTCCACGGCACAAGCGGAATCCTCCTTCCATCGAGCACTGATGGGCGGCAAGAAAATTTTGCCATCAAGAAAGATGCATTAGTGGGCAGTAGGTATAAAAAGGTTGACTACCCCTTCAGCTTTGCTGAATTTTCAGTGTCTTCCCCAGCCCTACACCACAGTGCCAAACATTGAATCTGGAATCTTTTGTGTGCAAAGTTCTGTTCTGTGCCAGTAACTTGCACTTCTTTCCCACCTGCAGTCTGAAGGGGCACAACTGGCCCCCGCAGCAGTTTGCACAGTCCTCTCGCAGGACTCAGTCCTGTCCATTTCATCGAATCTTGCGTAAGGAGACACAACAGACTTTCCCCACTGCCTGTGTGTCCCCCCCCCCCCCCCGTTACGAATTTCAGCATATTTGCACCATCTTTAAACGTGTTCAGATTAATGCACTCAATAGCAACAAGCTTTTCTTTCCATCTGTTTCCCTCAACTTGCTTGTTTTATTGATCCCATCAATAACAATTATTAAAAGTGTAGGAAACAGTTGCTTAATTAAGTTCAACTACAGTGGAGGGATTGCTTTATCTTCCTCGCCTACTGGTGCTGTTTTTAAATTGTTTTAAGGTGTTAATTTAAATATATACGCTCAAGCAACTTTGGATGTCAGATTTAACATAGTGGCACGTGGCCATTAAAAAATCCCAACCTTCTGCCTTGCAGTTAGAATGATGGGATATCTTTTCATCCCAATAAATTGGTAACTAGGAAGCAAGCTTTTAAAGTGGGAACTATCTGGAGGGGACTGGGGAAAATAATTTCCTTCCCAGTGCTTCTAGTCAGACATGTTGGATTGAGGGTGGGTTGTTTTAAAATGCTAGTGAAGTATAGGCTGTGACCATTTTGCACGCATTCAACCAATGTGCAACTGCCAATGCATGGGTTGCTTTGGACCTAGAGGAGGGCAGAATGCAGGTGGGGCAGGCAGGCTTATGCACACAGGAGACAGGTACGCAACCCATGCACAACTCGGAGGTTGCCTGTAGTACACACAGATTCCGCTCTTGGAATCTTTGTTATCCAAAACCTTGGTTATCCAAACACAAGGAATAATTCCCAAACCTCACTACCTGAATGGCAGATCCAGATATCCAAACAGCCGGAGTTTGCACACTTCTTTGTGCTTTGCTGGCTATCAGCAGCCATTTCAGGCAGAAAGCAGGGAGGGGGAGGGATATCTGACAAATCAGGGGGCAAGAGAGGTTGAACAAACCAGTTTTTCCCCAGTCTCTCTTTTGCTGGTTGACTGCAGCCATTTTAGGAGGAAACCATGGTGGGGGGGGGGGGGAGAGATCACAGATTAGAAATGTTCCCACAGGAAATAATGGAAATCGCCAGCTTGTTATGCAAATACTCACCTAATGAACAATTTCCTGGGAACACATTGTATTTGGAAAGTGGGAACTGTGCGTATTTTGTTTCTACTTTTAACACTGCTAAGCTCTGTTTCAGAGTTGTGTTAGACTTGTATCAAATACAACCAAGAACCTTGTAGCTTTTAAAATACAATGATATGATTCAGACATTAATGCCAAACCATGTTTTGTGGTAATGTCTAAGCCAACATAATGTGATGGTCTGTGCTTTGCAGGTTGCCACCAAAGCAGAATCCCAACCAACACAGTTTCAAGATGGCTTGCAAACATTTGAGTAAATTGGCTGGAATGCAAACTCTTAACTTAAATTTCAGAAAACACATAAACATCAGGGTATTTATTTGTTCATTTGCTCATTTGTTTATCACAACAACTAATCCCTTTTTATGAAATATCTGGAAACAATTTAACAAGGAAAACATTTCACATAAAAAGCAATTAAAACAATTTCATATGTAAAAACCATTTCAAGTCCAATTCAATTTTAAAAAAATAATAATTCCCCTTCAAATGCTTGTTGAAAAAGAATGAAAGACAATGGAGATTGTGTCTTTCTGATATTTACAGGAGAGAGTTCCAAAGGGTAGCAGCTGCCACTCACTAAAGTTCATGAATATTGGGATGGTTGCTGGGATGATGCAGATAGAATGACAAGCAGATATAGGTGTTAAGTCAATGGGAGAGGGAGAGAGGGCAGGTTGGTTGAAGATGGTTGATGAGTTGACTTGGGGCTGTCCATTGAGAAACTGCACATTACCATGGTTGGCAGCTCAAAATGCCGGCTCATCTCATAACATCAATACTTGGTATTTTTGAAGTGTTCAGAACACCTTACATATGTTATCTCAGTCATTATTATAACTGTTGTATGCAGGAGGTAAATATTATCGTCCTTATGCTACAAATTGGGGGAGATGACTGCAGTTGAGAGGTTGTAGCATTTTTGGACTTACATCCCACTTCTCCAGGGAATGTAAGAGGTTTACATGTTTCTCACTCCCCCGCCTTCCCACTTCATTTAATCTCATGAGAACTCTATGAAGCAGGTTAAACTGATAATATAGTTACTGGCACAACTCACCTAATGAGCTTCACTGCTAAATGTGGATTGCAGCTTGGGTTACCCCATTCCTAGACCAACACCCTTGTTACTTTTCACTAACCTGGTCCAGTGAAACAGTGACAAAGGTGAAATTTGAGCTAAGGACTTTTGTAAAATGAACTCTCACTTAATTTGATGGAACTTGTGCTTTTCAGATTGCACCCTTAACCACTCTGCTGAAAACACAAAGTAGTGCTACTGTATTATATAAGAGTAACCACCAGGTGTGTGGTGGGTGTGAACACCTTGTAGCCAAATTCTTAGAAAGCTTTTGTTTTGTTTTGTTTTGTTTCCTAAACTTCTTCTGTGGTACATGTTAAAGTTTTACAAAAGCTATTAAAAAAGAAACTTCAAATAGAAGGCAGTTCATTTCGGCCATGATATCACTCCAGAATTGAAGCATTATAGAAAAGCTAAACAATGCCAAATGGATTTGGCCGAGATCAAAAGCCAAATCTATTTGTTCGCTTTCATCTTCAGTGTTCCATTTCCTAGGAGTCTGACCTTAGTCAAACATCTATTAAAGTTAGCTTTTTGATCTCCCCCCTTCTTTTTCAAAAAAGAAGGGGGAAAGTCAATCTTGAAAAATTTTCTTCCAAAGACAATCACACTATTGTGTTTTTAATGTTCCACCAGCATCTAAGTAAATAGGATTCTCTGGTGTATGCGACAGAACACTGGTTAAATGGGACAATCATTTTTGTGTCTTAGACAAGAATCAAAAGGAAGCATTCTTCAGAGGCTGTTAACTGGAACAAGAAAATCCCCCTTAGGTCACTGGAAACCTGTTAGCTGGTCGATCTATGGCCTGTTTTAGTCCTTGATTAAAAAAAAAAAAAGCTTTGTAATTTGATAACAGGTAGCTTAGTTGCTTCTAATGTGGTTTCCTCTTCATCAGTCAAAGTTGACGGGTGTTTAATCAGGGAAAAGGTTCATTTACTCCTAAATTATGAGACTTGTAGTCAGGTTTCAGTACCAGTAGAAAGACAGCCACTACCAGCTCTTTGATCCTCCCCAATAATGTTAAAATGATCACTTTTTATTTACACCTTTAAAGTATTATGCTTTCTGTAGCATGCTTTCTGTAAATAGTTCTTAGCGTAAATAGTTCTTAGTGTACTAGGTGCTGGGTCTCCAGGTTTGGCAATGGCTAGAGAGGGCGCAGCCTGCAGAGGACCATATAAGGAGGCCTGGAGGGTCACATCTGACCCCTGGGCCTGATGTTCCCTGTCCCTGCCTTAGCCTATCACTTCAGAACTGTGTCATTTATTAACGATGATAGAGTCATACATTCATCATCTATAGTGGAAACAAAGCCAAGAAGGGAAGCTTCTAGGTCTAGCTGCTATAGGTAAAAGGTAAAGGTACCCCTGCCCGTACGGGCCAGTCTTGACAGACTCTAGGGTTGTGCGCTCATCTCACTCTAGAGGCCGGGAGCCAGCACTGTCCGCAGACACTTCCGGGTCACGTGGCCAGCGTGACGAAGCTACTCTGGCGAGCCAGCGCAGCACACGGAAACACCATTTACCTTCCCACTAGTAAGCGGTCCCTATTTATCTACTTGCACCCGTGGGTGCTTTCGAACTGCTAGGTTGGCAGGCGCTGGGACTGAGCAACAGGAGTGCACCCCGCCGCGGGGATTCGAACCGCCGACCATGCGATCGGCAAGTCCTAGGCGCTGAGGTTTTACCCACAGCGCCACCCGCGTCCCTAGCTGCTATATAGAGGTCTATATTGTTCTTTCTTCTTTGGTGATCACTCATAGCAAAGTAAGATTGTTTTCCATCAACACGGTTTTAACAGTGAGTTCATAAGTGACTGTGGAGGGCAATTCTGGATCCGCACATCCTTTCACGATGGGAACATAGGTTGCCAGCGGGAGTTGATCACGGTGAGGATTTGCCAAATGTCCCTTCTTCTTAGCTCATTTCTCCCTTTTGTCCTTCTTCAAAGTCCATGATGCCTTGGTAAAGGCTGTTCTCCAATTGGAGCGCTCACAGGCCAGTGATTCCCAGTTGTCGGTGTTTATACTACATTTTTTTAAAAAAAAGATTTGCCTTGAGAGTGTCTTTAAACCTCTTTTGTTTCCCATATATGGCATTATGTTTCTCAATAGAGTGGTTGCTATGAAAGATGATAATCAGGTGTGTGTGTGTGTGTGTGTGTGTGTGTGTGTGTGTGTGTGTGGAAGGGACCACAATAATCTTTCGTCCAACCCCATACCATACAGGAATCTTTTGCTCAACATGGGGTTCAAACACACAACCCTGAGATTAAGAGTTTCATGCTCTATCGGCACTCTAACCTAGGAATGGGCAACTTGAACACCTCTAGATGCTGCTGGAGTTGCACTTCTGTCATACCTGACTGTGCTGACTGGGCTTGCTGGGAGCTAGTGTCCAACAAAGTTCTGGAACAGGTCCAACTCTACCATCAGGCAGAGTGACACAGTAAAAGCCTGAAGCCTCTTCTCAGCTAGGCTGCTGCCCTCAGGTACAGTTGAAGGATGCTGTCCCATTACCAGTTCCAACACTGATCTGTTCAGCTCCTGCATAGTGAGTGGATGCAAGGGGGCGCCATCCTGTCCTTAGCTCAGGCAGCAACTATTTATTGCCCAGCCCTGACCAAGAGAGCTACAAGTTCCCTATCCCTGCTCTAACCAGTACACCACACATGTGGCATATTTACTTGGGAGTAAGCCCCACTGTGTTCAGTGGGGTTTACTGCAATTGGAGAGTACATGGGCTTGCAGTTTTTGTTCCTTAGCACCACAGAAACCTAAGTTCAATGAGTACTTTTATTCTTCGTCTTCAGTTAATGCATTTACCAGGACAGTTGCCACTTTTAAAAAAGAGGTTCAATTATTATAGGACATGGAACACTCTGCTGATTTTCTGGATAGCCAGTCTTTCTTCCCCCTCCCCCTCCTCTCTCTTCAACCCCATCGCCCAAAATCCTTTCTCTGCCTTTTACATTCATCTTTGTGATCCTGAGAACCGAAAGGGTCAGGCAGTCAACTATACAGAATAAGATAAAGGTCGCTGGAGTGGAGCTCACTAAAAGTATTAAGTATTACAATCCTGACAAATCATTCCCATAGCCTAGACTCTAAAAGGAACGGAAAATGTCATGAAATCAATCAACCATCATAAGCGGGTCTCTGAAAAGAAAGCAAGGGAAAATACAATCTAACCCGGCCTTTTCCTTTCCAACTCTGATTTTGTCATTTCCTCTCAATCATATAACTTAAAAAGATTTTCAGAGTATGAGACAGATGCATCTTGTTTATGTTTCATCCATCGTTGGTAATATTGTTATTTTACTGATTTTAACATTTTACATGGTGGAATAATATGCCAAGATACATACAAATAGTAATACACATACATTTTCACTAGGTTTATTTCAGATTCTGGGACTGAAGTTCCCCTGAGAAGGGCGAGGCCAGATTCCAATCAGCTCCTGATCAGTGCTGGGGCAATATCATAGGCTGCTTATTAGCTGGACTTAGCCTGGCATCTATCACTTCCACCCTGGCATGTTCAGTCCAAGATCCTAAAACCATCTCTGCCATTTTAGGACTTATACATAAAGCAGAATGAATTGGTTGAACCAACGAGGGAGCAGTCAGTGAAAACTGCAAGTGGTGGGTAACATTTTTTTTTAATACTGCCCCCACATTGCAGTTAACAACTCCAAGCAAAACAGCCAGGATGGAATTTGAACATCAAAGTTTGTATCAAAATATTTTCATAGAGAAGCATTAAAAAAGGAGACACCCACCCCATACAGTCATAAGTGATGCAGTCCATTCTGGCACCCCAGAACTCAATCTACTCATTCCCCCTTCTTTCTGATCCATCTGCAAACTAGGTTTCAGTCTCCTCACTAGTGCTAGGCTGAGCATTTGAAAGACTGAAGGATTAACCTGGATTTTGCTTGATTGAAAGAGGGATAGCTGTCAGAAGAGCATGAGACGCTTGATCTAGGGTTGTGGCTTCGAGCTCCATGTTGTGCAAAAGGTTCCTGCATTGCAGGGGGTTGGACTAAATGACCCTGTGGTCCCTTCCAACTCTACAGTTCTATGAATCTATGTGTGCGCAGTGAGAGGGCAAATTTCACCTTTGTCCATTAGTTTCTATACACACCCACACACCTCCATCCAGGCAAGAAGCTTTATCAGAATTAAGGGAGAAATTTCGAGCCAGGCGAAAACACTCAAGGAAAATACAAAGCAAGGCCAGTGAATGGTAAGACATCAGGAGCAGGAGTGTGGCCTTGGGGAAGGTGCCTAGACCCAGGTAGAAAGGTCCTCAGGACTATGGTTCCCCACCTCTGCTCAGGAAGTTGCCTCCACCTTCAAACCTGTGCTGGCTCCCCTGGCACCCAGTGACAGTCTATCTTCTCTCAAGAGGTATCATCTGCCTTCAGTGTGGTGTAGTGGTTAAGAGCAGTGGACTCGTAATCTGGTGAACTGGGTTCGCTTCCCCGCTCCTCCACATGCAGCTGCTGGGTGACCTTGGGCTAGTCACACTTCTCTGAAGTCTCTCAGCCCCACTCACCTCACAGAGTGTTTGTTGTGGGGGAGGAAGGAAAAGGAGAATGTTAGCCGTTTTGAGACTCCTTAGGGTAGTGATAATAGGGACGCGGGTGGCGCTGTGGGTAAAAGCCTCAGCGCCTAGGGCTTGCCGATCGAAAGGTCGGCGGTTCGAATCCCCGCGGCGGGGTGCGCTCCCGTTGCTCGGTCCCAGCGCCTGCCAACCTAGCAGTTCGAAAACACCCCTGGGTGCAAGTAGATAAATAGGGACCACTTTCTAGCGGGAAGGTAAACGGCGTTTCTGTGTGCGGCTCTGGCTCACCAGAGCAGCGATGTCACGCTGGCCACGTGACCCGGAAGTGTCTTCGGACAGCGCTGGCCCCCGGCCTCTTGAGTGAGATGGGCGCACAACCCTAGAGTCTGTCAAGACTGGCCCGTACGGGCAGGGGTACCTCAGGGTAGTGATAAAGCGGGATATCAAATGCAAACTCTTCTTCCTTTTCTTCTTCTTCTTCTTCTTCTTCTTCTTCTTCTTCTTCTTCTTCTTCTTCTTCTTCTTGCCTGGTCCTGAGGAAGGCACAATCTGCCTCTTGAGGAAAGCATGCAGTAACTAGTGCAGAATTATAGATGGGTTCCTTCACCCCACAATGAGCAAGATTTCTCTGATCTGGAGGGAGGACAGTTCACTCCAGCCTGCTTCTGAAGGAAGCCAGGAGCAGCTGCTCTCATCTCTGAGGGGATTGGGACCCAGAGACTGCAACATGGCTCCCCCCCCCCCATTTTCAATATGGCATTGTGCATTAACATTTCATACCACCAGATGTTTCATTGTTCTTGCTTTCTGAATGTCTCACTTGGCCCACAGCAGGTTTGAATGTGGATATCGCATACAACTGGTAGAGCACCCAGAAACCAGGCACAATTTGGACTTGAAATCATAGCGGCGCCAGAGCCTTAGTGGTTTTGTGTGTTTTCTCCCCCTTTTGAATGTTTCCAGTTACAAATAGTTTGATAATTTAATTAAATGTTTTGTTTTGATATGAGGGACTGCAGTGCAGGCGGTGTGGCTTGCCATTCAATTTTAATTAATTAATTGCATACCTGAAGATTAGATTACTCATAGCTCCTCTTTAGTTAATTTACTCGTTCACAGTTTTGACAGAAAAGCTTTATGAATAATGCAGAGGGATGGGTACCATCTAACCAATTACTAAACTTGGGGTGTGTGTGAGGATTTAGTTAGAGAATAGTACTACCTTCCATCATCATCCATAATCTATAAATATGAATGCAAAATACATATAAGTATGAATATATGTGTGAATATCTTATCAGGGTGCCCACCGGGTTGTACAACTCCATTTGCACCAGGTTACAAATTATAATTGCTGTGAGAGTCTTGCTTCACTCCCTCAAGCAACTGCCCACATTATTAATGGCTGAGAGCCATTATGGCAATGCACTGCTTCCTGTGTTGGAGGGAATAAGCCAAACATCACAAGTGGGGAGAGTGTTATTGTGTTCATATCCTGTTTGTAGGCATCTCAGAGGCATCTGATTGGCCACTGTGAGAACAGGATTCTGAATTAGATGGCCCTTTGGTCTGAACCAGCAGGGATCTAATGTTCTTAGCCAAGTTGAAATGACAGAAAAGACTGTTTGGTCATTTTGTTTAAATAATTTTTCTCTTTATTTCTGTGGCTAGGTCTAACAGCAGCTGCCATGGCAGAGGCGATGAAATTGCAGAAGATGAAGCTGATGGCCATGAATAGCCTTCATGGAAGTGGGAGTCAGAATGGGACAGAATCTGAGAATGAGGAGCTGAATTCCAATGCAGGTAAGCAAATCTGAAATCTGTTTCTTTGAGTTTACCTCTTAACTGTTCACTCCTGGGAAGGAGAAATTCTTCCATTGTCAAGCAGTTGCTATTTTGGGTTGCCTGCAACTCGAATAGCCACTTTACGAGAGTCACACATGGAAAAGCTGCCAGATTATGGAGTTGATGGTGGTAACTCGCTTCTCCACCTTTGTCTTTCTGAGGGATGACTCATACTGCATTCCAAAAATTAGAATGTTTTGGAAGTCATCCATAATTGACAGGAAAAGTCCACACACAATGGAGGATTTTTTTCTTTTCTTTTTTGGCAACAGGAGAAGTCATTGTTGCACAAATGAGCTTTGGGGGAGATGTTGATCACACCTTTCGCTTTTGGCAAATGCCAATCTTAATGCTTAGCCTTGGGGAGAATGATTGTGTGTTTACGTGTTAATCATCATAATTAACATGGATCTAGCACATTTCAAGTTTTGAGAGCACTTAATGTATATCAGCATAATGTCGTTATGGGATCTTCTAAGATAGGCCTCTATTATTTTCACCAGGTTGCAAATATGGTGCTGAGGCTTGAGATAAGATTTATTATTCCATTTTTTAAATCTCTCAGTCTTGTTATGAAACTATTGAGTGGTCTCCCAGTCCAGACACTGATCATATTCATACCACAAGGTTGCTGCGTTATATGCATTAATATCATAGCTCTGGCTGAATATTGGCTTGCCAGAGATTTTCTGGTATATGGATTGACAACCCACAATGGCACAATATGCCTGCAGGGTCTCATTTCCTGAAATTAGACTTGAAATAAGCCTTCTGTTGTAGCCAAGAGAAGCTATTTTTGCCTGGGGTCCAAAAAAGTTTCTCCACTTTTCAATTTCTCCAAAGGCCCAAAAAAGGTTAGCAACCCCTCTTGACTTTGAAGAGGCTCATATCATTGATTCCCCAGCTCACAGTACTGTTTATTTAGCTTCATTTGTAAGAGCAGCCTGTACAAGGCAGTTCACTACGTAGTAAAACTGTTACAGGCATCTCCCAAAAACCCCAAACCGAATTGTGGCTTCCTAGTTTGTTCAGCTTCCTGATTCATTTCTCCCACTCATGGTGCAAGAAGAGAAAAGCAGTAGTGATCAAGCACTTTGGACCAGCACACACAATGCTGTCTACTCTGACTGCCAGCTGTCTTGCAGGATCCCAGACAAGCTACCCCTGTATGAGAAGATGCTAGGAATTAAATCTGGGACCTTCTCTGTGTAAAGCAGGGGGTTTGCCATTAAGCTATGCCCTTCTCCCCAATCATAAAGTGTATACCAACAATTATCTCTTGTGCATGTTCTTTTTGGTGCTCTCTGTACCACCCAAGGCCATCTAGATCAGCATTTCCCAACCTTCAATTTCTTAGCTATTGTTGACTACAACTCCCATCATCTCCCAGCCAGTGGCCGGGGTTGATGGGAGTTAGAGCTCAACAATAACTGGTGGCCCAAGCTTGACAAACATTGCTCTAGATACTTCACTGAAACTATGGTATGCCCATTATAATTCTATGTCTACACTCAAGCTTTTAACAAATGTTTGTGGTGGTGTTTTTGTGTGTATATACTCATACGGGCTAAATGACTGCTAAAATAAAATGGTGTAAAACAAAAATAAAAGGAGATTGAATTTTGAAAGTGACTTCTTAACAAAGGCAGGCGGCAACATAGCCACTGAACCAGGAGCCATGTCAGTGAAGAAAACATTTTATTTTAAGGAGACAGACCTACAGTTTCTTTGATTCGAGGTTGTGTTTAATAGCTTCTGTAATGGCTGCAACATGACTCTGCATCTCGATTTCAGCATGAATAACAACCTGTTCGTGTTTCATTTAGCTCCAAATGAGAAATTCTGTCTTTTTATTGTTTTAGGAAATTAGTCTGTGTACTATTGCTCCTGGAACTTTATAATTAATCACTAAAGGTTATGGCTGTTGAGAGTTTGTGGGAAATAGACGCCTGAGTGGTTATAACTATAGCTGTCAAATCAGAAATATAGGTTTACAGTGGTAGAGTTTGTTATTCTTTTGGATTTTTAATAGATACAGACACGGGGAACAAAGAGTTTGAAGTCACCTCTTTACTTGAAAAAAATATATGTTGAAAGTGTGTGTGTGTGTCTGTGTGTCCTTTCATTCATTGCTACATAGTGATTTCCACCAGAGAGATAGAAAAGATATGCCTTTAAAACCCTTTTCATTCTGGATGATTGCCTTTTGTGGTGGTTTAAGTGGAGCAAGGAAAATGTTTGGCAATTGGGCTTGAATAAAATGGTATTTGCCAGTGTCTTTCTTTTTTGAGTATATATTATTGTGCTTTTGTTAAGATTCAAATCCAAAGTACACCTGGAGTTTCTGAGAGAAGGATGTTGAACATGTAGTGTGCCCTTCTACAAGGGTGTCACAGTTTTTCTTCTGCCCACCAGTGGGTGGGAGGGTGGAAAGCAGGGAGACAAACAGCAGGTGCTGTTAGAGCTAATGACAGGCAGATGCAAATAACTCTAGTTTTGTCCCTACCCACCCCCACTACCCACCTCCTTGCATGGGCAAAACTTGTCAGGAGACTTGTAGTCCCCTCACTGAGCTCCAATTCCCAGAGTTGCCTGGGAATTGCAGTTCTGTGAGGGGATTACAGGTCTCCTAACAACTGTCAGCACCCTGAAATTCCCAAGATTCTTTCGGGGGAGGAACCATGGTTGTATAACATGGCATGATACAGCTTTGAAAAGTATAGTACAAATGGCCCCCAATTTTATGGAACTCCCTTCCAGCTGAGGTCAGGCAGGTCTAATGTTCCACTAAAACCTTTTTTTAAAAAATTCGTTTAGCAAGCATTTCGTTTGAATTCTGTTTTTACAGTTTTCGCTTACTTTTATCTTCTTTGTTTCATGGCATAACTTGCAACCACTTAGAGACTACCCGTAATTAAGTGCTTATATAAATCGTCAGAATAAATAAAACACAGAAATTAGAAGTACTAGTAGTGGTGACAGTCATGTCACTGCTGATATGTGACCATTATTTTTGGTTCTTTGCTGATGTGCTAAATATGTGAATGAGTGGATGAAAGGGAGATAAAAAGTGAACAAACTGATTGTTGCCTGCAAGTTTTTGTTGTTGTACTTTGAAGGACTCTTTATGCCATTGCGCTGTAATCAAAGAAGCGTCAACATATAACTCCAGAGATTGAAGCTGCCCATTCCAGCCATTAAGCAAGGAATAAAGTTGACTTAAAGTGAAGTGGGGTGGAGGCATTTTAATAGAAGTTCTCCAATACATATGTGTCTGTAGCATTCCTGAGCAACAGCACCAAAGAGCATTAAATACTTCTTGTGTGGCAAATATTCATTATCATTGCTTGATTATTATTATTTCTTCCTCTTCTTCTTCTTCTTCTTCTTCTTCTTCTTCTTCTTCTTCTTCTTCTTCTTCTTCTTCTTCTTCTTTATTGGCATTTTCGTTTTAAAAAAACATCGTGTGATTTTCCATAACTTTACATTACCAATATTCTGACTCTCTCGAGTCAACAACTCCCCCCCCCATCACTCCCAACTGATTTTCTAGCTTCCAATTATCATTTCATCCACATTTCTCATTCCCCTCATCTACCTTTCCTTTTACTTTGAAATTCCTTATCATTGTAAATAAGTTTCTAATTTTAACTGACAAACCTTTAAGCCAGTCCTGTTAGCGTTGTTAAGTGTTTACAATGTTCTTTCAAATAAATAACAAATTTACTCCAGTCTTTTTGAAACTGTTAGTCTTGCTGGTCTCGGATTTTCCTGGACAGTCTTGCCAGCTCTGTATATTCAATCATCTTACTCTGCCATTCTTCTGTCAGAGTTTCCTGCTGTTTCCACTTCTGAGCTAAAAGAGTCCTTGCCGCTGTTGCTGCGTATAAGAATATAGTATGGTCTTTCTTAGGAATCTCTTCTCCTAAAATACCTAACAAGAAAGCTTCTGGTTTCTTATGGAACGTGTTCTTAAACACTTTCTTAAGATCATTATAAATCATGTCCCAGTATGCTTTCACATCATTGCTTGATTTCCGAGGCAAACTGATATATTAGTAAGGAGCAGGGCAACCAAGGAAGTAGCTTCTGGCAGTTCAATAACCAGGGGGAAACCTCTTTTATAGGGCAAATAATAATAATAATAATAAAATAAATTTCTGTTTTGTGTGTGTAACATGAGTTTTCCCCCATGTACCTGCCATGCAGTTCCACCCGCCCCTCCTAAATGCAAACATCCTTCACGATCTGTTTAAAAAACCACAAATACATCACTCAGAGGAATATTTAAAGGAGCATCAGGAGGGGAGAAACTCATTGGTTTAATGGAATGCTGTCAAGAAAAATCAGCATCAGAAATGACACAGGGGCAGAATTGATACTTCTGCACTGACACGTTAAAAGAAAATCCCATACATTATTTAGAAAACCTCGAAATCTGTCAGCAGTATGATTGCCGAGTTAGCAGAAGCAGGAGGGAAGGGGCTCGGAGTTGAAAAGAAAAAGCATAGGCATGGATCCATATTGTAACCTTTCATGTTCTACACCCACCACAAGTACCTAGCTATTACACGGCCAGCATTCCCTCCCCCCTCCCTTTTAAAAATCCCCATTTTAAAAATCTCAAGTCGAAAGTGGTAGGTGTTTTATTCAAAAAAGCAGGCTGCCTAAGATGTTATTTTGTTGTAAGTATAAAGATGACAAGATCTAAGAACACGGTGTGTGCGTTTTCTTTTGTTTTTTTAAAGAATCTTTTTTTAATGCCTTTGCTGATTTCCTAAAGTAGTTCCCCCTGCCGCCACCCACATCAGTAAAATAGGCATAATGTAACCATGTTTGCTTATTTAAACGCATCGGTAATATATGGACAGTTTTATATTCCAGTGGTGCCAATGTTTAATTCTCCATATTATATATCTTTATCTACCCACATATATCTAATGGCCAAATAAAAGCACCTTGATTTTTGTTTTTGTTTTTAATCTTTATGTTATATTTTGCAAGAGAACTTATCCCAAAAAGTATACTCTGGGCAAGGATACATTTTATGGACATTGAACACGTCTCCCTGCCCTGTTTTGACACACACATCCCAGCCACAAAGGTTTAGGTGTCAGTAGCAAAAGAAGACTTGTCCCTATTTCAAAAGCCACTTTGACAGGAATTCTGCACATCTAAGCATGAAGGGATGTGGGTGGCGCTGTGGGTTAAACCACAGAGCCTAGGGCTTGCTGATAAGAAGGTCAGCGGTTCAAATCCCCGTGACAGGGTGAGCTCCTGTTCTTCGGTCCCTGCTCCTGCCAACCTAGCAGTTCGAAAGCACATCAAAGTGCAAGTAGATAAATAGGTACCGTTCTGGCGGGAAGGTAAACGGCATTTCTGTGTGCTTCTCTGGTTCTCCAGAAGTGGCTTAGTCATGCTGGCCACATGACCTGGAAGCTGTATGCCAGCTCCCTTGTCCAATAAAGCGAGATGAGCACCGCAACCCCAGAGTCGGTCACGACTGGACCTAATGGTCAGGGGTCCCTTTACCTTTACCTTTAAGCATGAAGAATGGGGCTGGCTCCACGTCTCAGATTCCCCTAGTAAATTGCCCTCTTGTGGGGTGCTCTCCTGACACAGGGCCCCAGTGAATTTCCCTGGCTGCAGGCCATGCGGGGTGATCCTAGATATGGGACAACGTGGGGTATTAAAGGGATGACTGCTTGGTGTGCTAGGCATATAAGGGGGCCAAGTGGTACACCCTACTATAGACCTGGGATCCTGGCAACTCTTCAGTGTGCATCAATTTTGTTGTCATAGCAAATCAGTTGAGCTCCCTTTATCCCCTCCTAACTTTGACAGGAGCAAGGCAGGCTGGCTGTTGCAGCACCAAGGACAGCTCCTAGTCCAACTCTCCTACACTCAACTCCTTGTTGAGTACTGTACTACTCCTGCTTGTTAATTGCTTGTTAGCCAAAAATCTCCAAGCAACTTACAGCACATTTAAAAACATAAACAGACGTACATTATACCATTTTTTAAAAAAATCAAACAAAACACCTGCCATTTATTGATAGACAGGTGTGTGTGCATTTGTGAGTGTGTGCACATGTGCACACACATCTTCCTATCTATCTTGCTGGAGAAAGCATTCCACAGGTAGGGAGCTACAACCAAAAATGACCTTTCCTTTGTCACCACCTTTCATCACAGCAGGGCCTTGGTGAAAGGCCGCAGAAGAAAACCTAAAGGTCTGGGTAGGTTCATATTGGGTGAGGTGTTCCAGAAGGTACTGGGATCCTGAGCTGTAAAGAGCTTTATAGGTCAAAACCAGCACTTTGCATTGGGGTTTGAAGTGTACCAGCAGCAAGTGTAATTAGAACAGAGTAGGTGTTATATGATCTGTTCGCCTAAAACCTGTCAACAGTCAGGCAGATGTGTTCTCCACTAACTGAAGCTTCTGGACTTAGTTCTGGAGTCTCTCAAAGGACTGACCCATGGCCTGTTGGCAGGCACTTCTTCTGCCCCCCATGGCCTCCCACCTGCACTGCTGGACTGGTGCAGTGGGGCTGGAGACACTCGGGTTCTCAGACTCATGGGAAGGCACCCATGATGGTCCTGACTCTGGTTCTACAAGGCCTAATGTATGGGATGTGGTCCATCAGGCTCCTGCCTGCAGTTTCTGGTTTAGTGGTCTCCTGATCACCTCTTTAGCTGTTGTTACTGTGGCCTCCAAGTCCGCATGGTGGTCACTACTTTGGGGTCATGTCTCATTGGCAGGGAGTTAAACTAGATGATATTTGACCCCTCCCCCGCCAAATATTATGATCCCATAAGATGATTCTTGTTAATATATTTTTGTACACTGATATGAAGTGGTTTATAAATTTGCAAAATAATAAATAAATGAAAGCACTAATAAAATAAACTCTCTGCTGCCAAATGATTAGAACTCTTGCTCTTTTTCATAACAATAAACTAGAAGATAGGTGTTAAATGTTTCTTTTGTTGTTTAAGCTGCTCTGCTTCCATCATACCCCCTCCCACAGAAATATTTGGGAGAACCCCTCTGATAGATGGGAAATACTGTGCCTCATATGCCCCCATTGCACAAAAGCTGTAGTTTAGCAATCTGCCAGATTAGCAGGATGCTTACTGAGATAGCACGTGCTCTGATCGGCTGAGTTTACCCGAGAGGGTTTTCTTTTGCATGGTTTGATTGAATGTCTCCTTGTTACATACAAGGCCTGAAGTAAGAAAGACAAAACCCCTCTGTTCCTTTCTCCTCGAATTATACACTGTTTTTGTTGAGGTTTCCTTAGTGAAGTGTTATCAGGATTCATTTCCTCTTTGGACTCCCATCTGTGTTATTTAAGTGGGTTTGCCAACACCTACCTGTAACACACGACACTACTAACAAATGTCTCCAGAATGAATTGTGAGTAAATGTATGGCCCAGTTCTTCCGGGAGAAGAAGCTTGCTTACCGCAGCTCATTTGCATATGTCAGTTCATATTCCTGGTTATCAAATTAAAAATTGCCTGCTGCTATTCTTAAAACTGAACTTAAGCAAAGAGTAAGGTGGCAAAAATCCATCCAGGCCAATTTGGAACCAGTTCAGTCATTCCTTAAGGCATGAGTGATAGTCAAATGTACTAGAGGAATATTTGGGGAAGCAGGCTGCATGTCCACTTTTAAATATTTGACCCAAATGGCACTGTTAAAGTTAACCATGTGAGTCAGTATCAAGAACATATCATTGCAAACTTGTCATCAGCTGTTAGCACCATTTTAAATAAAAGTTAGTTATTATTTATTTAAGGCATTTATATACCACTTCGTTAGGGACGTGGGTGGCGCTGTGGGTTAAACCACAGAGCCTAGGACTTGCCTATTAGAAGGTTGGCGGTTCGAATCCCCGCAACGGGGTGAGCTCCCGTTGCTCGGTCCCTGCTCCTGTCAACCTAGCAGTTCGAAAGCACGTCAAAGTGCAAGTAGATAAATAGGTACCGCTCCGGTGGGAAGGTAAACAGCATTTCTGTGTGCTTCTCTGGTTCGCCAGAAGTGGCTTAGTCATGCTGGCCACATGACCCGGAAGCTGTATGCCGGCTCCCTTGTCCAATAAAGCGAGATGAGCACCGCAACCCCAGAGTCGGTCACGACTGGACCTAATGGTCAGGGGTCCCTTTATCTTTAGCTTTATACCACTTCATTTACTGTATATACCATGATGGCTGAGTTCTGCCAGCGCTGTCAGAGGTGGTAGTGTACCTTCTGAATACCAATTGCTGGAAACCACAGGAGGGGAGAGTGCTGTTGTGTTTGTAGGCTTCCCATTAGGGCATCTAGTTGACTACTTTGAGCACAGGATGCTGGATCAGTTATGCCACTGCCTGATCCAGCAGGTTCTTCTTACGATCTTATTTGAAAGCAACCTTCCACCATAGTTGCTGTTTTGGCGTGGGCACAGGGCAGACGAATCCAAAATACAATCCCCAGGTAGCAGCTGTAAGACAGTGAACATACATTTGATTGCATTAGTGGTCAATACAACAACAGGATGAGTCAGGAGAAAACTCTCAAGATGCATATAATAAGCTTTTCCCCTTGGGCTCACAAAGAAATCTCAGAAATACTGACCCAAACAATAGTGAGTTCACCCATGACTAATCTTAACAACCTTATTTTTTTACTTCACTTGAAATTCCTTCCCTTATTAGAAAATTATTTTATTGTTAAATCTTGATTGCGACTTAAGGACATGAGGGTATGGCTTGATGAATCAGTCAGAAACCATTCTGGGTCGCTTATGCATATGGTCATTCAATCCTGCTTCTACATTAATTTGTATTACTTTTTTAAAAGCTTGGAAATTCACATTTTAATACAGATTTTAAATACCCACCCACCCCCACAAATATGAATATCCAGTGCTTGGGGGGGGGGAGTACTCAAGGTTACACAGTACCGGCACCCACCCACACCCAAATTTTAAAAGTGTGGCGCTCACTGTAAGAACTTGATGTTGAGTTCTGGTACCTTTTTTTTACTTTTTTTAAAAAATCTAACAGGACAATCCAAAACTAGGGGAGGAAGAACCAATGGGAGGTAAGCCACGTTTTCCCCCTATAGCCTGCAAAGCTCATGCTTGCATGAGAGTCAGGGGGATGTACATTTCTCCTCCTTTCCCCCCTTCCTATTCCATTAAAAATGAAGAGCAATTTCCCTCCCATTTATTCTGGTGGGAGGGAAATAAATTAGTTCATCCTTCTTTCTGGGTGCATGTCAGAGGACTTTAAATCCTGTGGATCCACAGTGTCAGCTAGCACACTACTCAGAGTTGGCATGTGAGCCTGGGTCTCCCGCTCTGAGGTCCATAGCTCAACGGAGGAGCATCTACTTTGCAAGCAGAAGGTCCCAGGTTCAGTCCCAGGATCTTCAGGTGGGACTAGGAAAGATCCCTTCTGGAATCCAGGGCAGCCACTTCTAGTCAGTGCAGACAATACACAGCTCGGTGGATCAGTTGATTCAGTATAATAAGGCAGCTTCCCTTTTTCCTGTATTTTTGTTCAAGTTGGAATTTGCTGGAAACTCTAAAAATTAACAACAAAATATTAAATTATTAAATCTTAGTGTTTCATAAGATGGCATAGTGATGAGATTCAAGTGGGACAGAACTTTTTTAAAAACAACCAAAAAAAAAGCCTCTTCCAAATGAAGAGAGTGCCTATATCTGTCACATTTTTTCGTTTCCTTAACAAATTTATAGTATTTGAGTGCAGAGGTCTAACACTTCAAAGCATAAAAAAGAGAAAAGACATTCAGCATTCACTAATCTTCACCCCCCCCCTCCCCATTCTGCTATCTTCTTACAGCAGCACTAATGGAAATGTATTTTGTTTAATGACTCTGAAATCCTGTTTGTAATTAGATGTGGGAATTGGTCTTACTTTGTAACAGATGATACTGGAATAATAATATGAGAGATGCTACACTGAGACCACTCTCCTCCTAAATCTATATCATCTTTCAAGCTATTGACAGGAAATGTGTCCGAGAAAACATAGAAAACATAAGAGATTGATTTTTTTAATAAAGAAAAAGGCAGGAGTGTGTCTGATCCGGCTTTATTCCTCATCAAATTATTTATGGGTTTACGTAGTAAACCATTTTGTTTTTGTGTTTCATTCAGACCTGAGTATTTTAGGAGCTCGTGTGGTGGGAAGGTTAGTGAGGCAATGCTTGCAAAAAGTGTGAGTTCTATTTCGGTCACACTTAGACTGCTGCTCTCTTCAAAACCTACATTCATTGCAAACGCCAGATGTGACCCTCCAGGCCTCTCTCTATCTGGCCCCTGGAACCCTTGATCTGGCCCTTGGAACAGGCTACACCCTTCCTTGGTCCTGCTTCAAATCCTAGGTGTTTTCACCTGGCCCAAACATGTCCCAGAAACTCTGATAAAGCCTCTTGCTTCCCTGGATAGAGGATAGAGAGGGGTGTTTGTAGAAACGAGTGTACTCAACAGAGGTACAATTGGCATTGATTGCTGTGTCCTCTTTTGCATCTGAACTCGCTCACATCTCTGGCATGTGGCCTGTAGAAGTTTGCCTAGAATGTGCACCTTTGGGTTGAAAAGGGCTCCCCATACCAGGTTTACTGTGAATCCCTACTTCTCATGTCATACTGTAACGTGATCTCTGAACAAAAGTTTTCAGATAATAAAATTGTAGAGTTAGAAAGGACCATGTGGGTCATCTCATCCAAACCCCTGCAATGCAGGAATTTTTTACCCAACGTGGGGCTCAAACCCACAACCCTGAGCCTATTGACCGAGCTATCCAGCTGAAGAAGTCGCCCACCCTTTCCCTGTTTACCTACCCCTCCCTTTAGCGCTGTCCCTTTCCTTACCTATGTTGCATTTTAGATTACAGGCTCCTTTCATTTTCTATGAAGTGCCACACACATTGATAGAATGGAATAAACAAACAAATAGCAAGAACAATAATTTTTTGCGTGGCGACAAAGCACTGTCGCCCTTAAGAGATACCCCTTGGCAATTGTTTGACTGATGCTCTCCCTGAAAGGTACAAAGCTCTTTCACTGTTCCAAGAGTTAAGCTGCTCATGCACTTGAATTCAGGTACTTGAATACAGGAAAAGGTAAAGGGACCCCTGAGCGTTAAGTCCAGTTGTGGACGACTCTGGGGTTCCTGCGCTCATCTCGCTTTACTGGCCGAGGGAGCTGGCGTTTGTTCGCAGTTTTTCCAGGTCATATAGCCAGCATGACTAAGCCGCTTCTGGCAAACCAGAATTCTATGTGAGAGTGGTTTGGAGTAGATGTATAAAGGCTGGATTACAAGATTTCCCCAAGGGGAGCACCATTTTCCATGACCTCTGTTCATTCTGTCTCCCTCTGTTTGGGGGTGGGGATGTATCATTGGACTGAATTCCATTTTTTGCTAGAAATGAGTTTCACAGGGGACAGCTGAGAAATTGTGTTGTTCCTATTTATTTGTTGCTTTAATTTTTTCAGCCTCCTGAACAAGTAGCTCAGGTTTCTTATGCTTCATAACTAAGCAGTAAGAAGGTTCTGGCCATTTCCTAATTATTACATTGGGAAGGTGCACATGACAATGATTAGTGTTTCCAAACATCTACTGATGTGGAAGCTCTTTGCTAAAACTTAAGAAATTACTCTGTATGAATGTGTATGTGTGATACTGTCATTCTATCTGAGCAGTAAAGGAGACAGTCCAGATATTTAGCTTCATAATCAGAAGCAGGGAAAAGGAATGAAATCTGAATAAAACACTCCCCAGAACCCAAAAAAATGTTAAACAGTTTATCCCGTCCCATCAACCGCACGCGCAAAACTGAAACCGGAACAAGCATTCTCTCTTTGGATTTGCAACTCCCATGCTGAGCGCAAGACGTTTCTGCCAGCTATACAGCTGCCAACAGCAGGAGCCACATAAATGCCAATTTTAATCAGAGCTGATTTTATCAAACCCACATGCAACAATAAAAAAAATACTAATTTATGTAGAAGGCAGCGATGTTTCCTGACAACATGAACATTAATTGTCTCATTGATTGCTTCTTTATGTATATGTATAGACCCAGCTGGTTCCAGGCTTTTGGAAGGCCCTGGGCAAGAGACCATTAAAGGACCTTGACAAATAACCAGCTAGGTGTGGAGGGCCTGCAAACTGAAAAAAGACACCCCCACTAACTATCCCTAGTCATCTGCAGCACATTTTTTTTACTTTGCACGGGACTTTGGCTCATTTGTACTACTTTTTCAGAATGACAGTCATTAACAACAAACTTCTAAGGCAGATGACTATTGCTATCGCTGCACCTCAGAGGAAAGCTGAAGAAGTCACCCCATCCTATCACCTACCAGGTGACATGTTTGGTCCATGCCTGCTGATGTGTGAAAGGATGGGGTTAAACCCTACATTGGCTCTGCATGTGTGTTCCCAGCATAGAACCAGTGTGAGCAGCCAAGGCAGCAGGATTTGACTGCTACTCGTTGGCTGGGAATTAAATCTTGCTCAGTTCTGTAGAATTCCATGCAACCCCCTTTCTTGATTCAGAAGAAGTTTGCATGCAAACCCCTGAGAACAGGAAAGCCCCCCACCCTTCATTTTAGCAGGGCCTTCACCCCCTCTCGACAACTGATGGAAAGGGATTAAATTCTTGCCTGCACAAACTTGTTCCCAGTAGGGAATAGCCACATGTAGCCAGAGAAAGCCATCTCCCTCCCTCTATCAGGAGGAATGATAAAGTGATTGGCACTTGTCAATGTGCTGAGCATAGGGCTAGCAATGGGCCTTCTGCTTCAGTTCCCAAGCACCAGCCACCAGCCAGCTTACTATTAGATGCTTGGGAACATTGCTTAAGAGATTTCAACAAGTTGGCAGGACAGCCCATCTGTTGAACGTATGACACAAACAGCAGGTGGGTGATTCCCACCCCCCCCAACCACATGGAGCTAAAAAGTTTCCCCATCCTTAACTGAACAACAACAGCATGCACCAAGGGTAGCTAGCACAATGCACTGCCATCAACCCTAGCCAGCATGCCCAAAGGTCTGGGTGTTGGGTGCTGAAGTCCAGCAGCATTTTCAGGACACCACACTGACTACCTCTGCTTGATGCTATTCTCCAATACTATAAATAGATAGATAGATAGATAGAAGACATCCTGTGTGTATACATCTGTGTCACCATTTTATGATATGCATTGAGAAGGCAAGCTAATAGCTGGCCAGCTGCTTTTCATACCAGGTAGTGATGGTTGCTGGTGTGAGTCCCATTAATCTGGCACTATTAAAAACCTGGCCCAATCTACACCATAGCAATTTGCCAAATCAGCATTAATTAACATTGCAGTTGTGCTGCCATGTTGCTTCCAGGAAACACAAATGTGTCTCAAGAACAGAAGTGTCAGGCCTAACATATTTTCCCTTCTAATTTTATGACACTTTTCATTTGAATGGATTTTTCTAATTGAAAACATACACATTTTACGTTTTTGACATGAGACGCACCACATGCAATTTGCTTACTTGGTTTAATATATGCGGGTTGCAGAAATGCTGTACAACTCTGTGGACCTCCCCCCCAAAAGCTCATCAACTCAGCCATCTCCCCCCTGCCCCATTTTCTTAAATTTAAGTCCCCCAAAATAGGGGGGAGTCTTATACATGGGAGCATCTTATAGATGGAAAAGTACGGTATCTGTGGCCCTTTTGCATGGGTAGGATGTTTTAATCTAGTTTTTAAAAGACAGAATGGTCTTTCAGATTATTATTTTAAACACTGGTTTTAATGTATGTTTATGTTTGTTTTATGCTTAAAATATTGTAAGCCACTTTGACTTGCCATGGCAAAAAAGTGAGTAATAAATGTTAGTAATTATTATAACTGTAAAACAAAACCAACCAGAGTTATTCATTGCATCAGAACTTGGGGAACTCTGGGTAGTTTGAACTCTGGTTTGTTTAAGCCACTGTTTGATTCTGTCGGATTTCTGAAAAAATGGCTAGAGGAGAGTGTGTGCTAAGTCATGACTTCATGTTGCATCTCAATTAAATTAGAATGCTTCCATTTATTTATTTATTGTGCCCAAAGCAGAGAGTTGCTACAGACAATTGGGAGATCTGTATGGATTCAGACATGCACATGTATCTGTTGCTCAGAGGAATGTGAGGCTGGATCATGTCACTTTGTTGAAATCAATGGTTAAGGCATTTGCTGGTTGTGTAACTGTTGGGCCTCTTGCATTCAGAAAAGATTGTGGCAACTGTGTGGCAGTTATAGAGCATCCATTGTGCAAATGGATAGCCCAGATAGCTCTAGAATTGGATGCAATTACCTTAAAATACCATAGTCTACAGTGAGCTTAATTGTATGCGTGTGATACCTTCTAATTCAATTAAGACTAACTATTCCACATTAAGCTTTCTGCTAAAATCCATGCAGTGTACTATAAAAAAGTCATTAATTTGGTAATATCAATTTAACTAGTTTTAGCTCATTAACCTTGACACTGTCGGTGCAAGAGAGAAGAACCTTTTTAGATCATTTTTGTTCTCAGCACAATACCAAGGCGCTCTAAAGACCACTTGAAAGTCCACGTCCATTACCTTGGGCCATCAGTTACACAAATCTGTCTGTGCTTTGGAATTATAAATAGGAGGGTACTTATTTTCAAGTCACCTTCAAGGGTGTATACTGTTTCAGCAACTTGTTTTCCATGAAATTATTTTTTGTATATCTTTTGGTCCCTAAGACAGCTGCAGGCATACATTTTATTTATATTAGGTAGATGATAGATGATAGATAGATGATAGATAGATAGATAGATAGATGATAGATATTGTCTACTCTTCCTTTTAAAAACTTGGAGCAGATAACACGTGGTTATCAATTATAGCCTCAACTTCTTGGCTTTTTTTGAAAAAATGTATACTTCACATTTTAAATGCACGATCAGGACAGCTTACTAAAAATATCATAAATACTGTAATATAAACAGTACTTTAAAATAAGCTAAAACCATCCACTCTATAAATAGATCGCCCAAATAAAACAGATCAGCCAAAGTTTTTAAAACACGGAGGGGGAAAAACTAAAAGGCTTTGCTTGGTGCCAGAAAGACACCAGAGTGGGGCCCTAATGAGTCTCTCCAGTGAGTATTTTCTTCGGTTACAACTTGGGTGTCGCAGAGGCAGTGTTGTTGTTTAGTCATTTAGTCGTGTCCGACTCTTCGTGACCCCATGGAACAGAGCACGCCAGGCACTTCTGTCTTCCACTGCCTCCCGCAGTTTGGTCAGAGGCAGTAGAAACTATCAATAAACTCTTCCAAGTAGCTGTGGACCCTGAGCAGCTGCCAGTGGATTGTCCTGGCTGAGCTCTGTAGGATGTTGTCTCAGCAAAGATCTGAGGCCTTTCATAGGTAGCTGAGATCTGCTCCAGCCTTCCCAGACATGATGTCCTCCAGATGTTGCTGGAGTGCAGTTCCCCTCATCCCTGACCATTGGCTAAGCTGGTGAGAGTTTGAATCCAACATTTGGAGGGTACCAGGTAGGGGAAGACTGGCCCATACTGCAGTTGGCCCCACCATCTTAGGCACGGGTAGGCAAACTAAGGCCTGGGGGCTGGATACGGCCCAATCGCCTTCTAAATCCAGACCACGGACAGTCTGGGAATCAGCGTGTTTTTATATGAATAGTATGTGCGCTTTTATTTAAAATGCATCCCTGGGTTATTTGTGGGGCATAGGAATTCATTCATTCCCCTCCCCAAAAAATATAATCTGGCCCCCCACAAGGTCTGAGGGACAGTGGACCAGCCCCCTGCTGAAAAAGTTTGCTGACCCATGATCTTATGGAGCTGGCTGTGTTGACTTAAAGGTCCCTTATCCCGTTCTGAAGGTGTTGACTTATATGCTGTGGAGGCGATGGGTTATTATTATTATTATTATTATTATTATTACTACTACTACTACTACTATTATTATTATTAAGGACTTGTTCTTCAGGACTGAGGAAACTGTGAGAGCTATGACCTCAGACAGGAGAACCCAGGGGAGTTGCTGAGGACCTCCCCATGACATAAGAATGTAAGAATGGCTTACTAGATCAGGCCATTCACTCAGTTTGGAGAGATCATTTTGGAGCTTTTTGCAATCCCCTTTTGTTTTAATAACCATGAACGATTTAGTGTCTTCAGCTGGCAACCTCACTGTACACTCCTAACACTAAACAATTTATGAACAAGTTAAATCACACAGGCCCCAATACTGATCCTCAGGGGACCCACCTTTCTGCTTCTCTCCATTTGGAGAACTGTTCATTTATTTTTACACTTGGCTTTCTGCAATTGAACCAATTCCTGATCTACAAGAGGACCTCCCCTCTTATTCCTTGACTGCTAAGCTTACTCAGTCTTCAGGGAGGTACAGTGGTGCCCCGCAAGACAAATGCCTCGCAAGACGGAAAACCCGCTAGACGAAAGGGTTTTCCGTTTTTGAGTTGCTTCGCAAGACGATTTTCCCTATGGGCTTGCGAGTCTTGCGAGTTTTTTTTCCACTTTCCCCCCCTTTTTCTAAGCCGCTAAGCCACTAATAGCCTTTTAGCCACTAAGCCGCTAAGCCTTTAATAGCCGCTAAACCGCTAATAGCGCTAAGCCGCTAATGGGCTTGCTTCGCAAGACGAAAAAACCGCTAGACGAAGAGACTCGCGGAACGGATTATTTTCGTCTTGCGAGGCACCACTGTACTTCGTCAAAAGGTATTTTGAAAGTTCAAGTACACAATGTCAAATGGATCACCTCTATCCGTTTGCTTGTTGACACTCTCAAAGAATTACGTTAGGTGTGTGAGGCAAGATTTCCCCTTGTTCTTCTATGTGCTCAGTTTTATTGTATCTTTAACAATAATTTCTACCAGTTTTCCAGGGACAGATGTTAAGCTAACTGGCCTGTGATTTCCACGATCCTCCCTGGATCCCTTTGTAAAAAATGTCATTACATTGGCTGCTTTCCAGTCCTCATGTATGAAGGCTGAATCAAGGGACAGGTTACATATTTTTGTTAGAAGGTGAGCCGTTTCACATTTGAGTTTCTTGAGAACTCTCGTGTGGATGCCACCACAATTAGGGCAGCCTATCTTTACTCTTCATCTGAATATTCTTCAGGGTAGCATAAGAGAAGGAAAGCATTCCAAAGCCAGGTCATCACCACTGAAAAGGTCCTTTCCCCAGTTCATCTTGTTTGTGGGGATCCTGTGAAGAGCCTCTGCTGAGGTTCTCAAAGTACAGAAAGGCAGAAATGGAGACAGGCTACCTCTCAGGTACCCTTTGAATTGGTACCAGAATCAGACTGGGATCCTGTGCATTTGGCAAAACACTAGCGTTAAAACAGCATAAACAAGATCTAAATCAAAGCTTTCCATAATAAACATTTATCTTGTTCATTTTACATGTAACATATTTGGGGGAGGGGGCGCAATTTGGATGGCGCAGTAGAAACACTGCTAAGAGGAAACGAAGTAAAGGTCACATTTACCCTTGCAACGCTCATTAGTATAATTACACACACAGCTAGACGTTTTGAAATGTGATGATAGGGGGAAATGTACAGGAGTAAGTAGGCAGTCTGCTGGTCAGGGATTGACCCAGACACATATCTGACAATGCAATGGATTGATAAAATCTGATATTATGGTAATGTAACTTTGTGTGAGAGAAAATAAAACGAATCACTGTGCAGCAATTTTTTAAAAAAGAAAAGAATGAGGAAATAAAATGCTTTGTGGGATGGCTATCTAATTATTTCTTTTTGGGAAAAGGAGTGGTCCACACCAACCTCAGTCTGCCTTCAGCAGCCCTCACCAGCCTATCTTCTTGTTTACAAACCGCCCCCCCCCCCGTGTGTGTGTGCACGTGCAGCTGGTATGTCACCTTCCTCCTTCTGAGTCTCTATCTGTCATTAGCTCTGGCTCCACCTACTGTTGACGTCCTTGCCTTTCGCCCCACCAGTCCCAACGGACAGCTGCTGGCACTGGGTGCCAAACAGAAGGTGCGCCCATTAATTCAATGCAGGTTTGCATGCAACATTCTTGTGCAATGTACGCTTAACTATGTTCTCACTTCTGCGTTTGGGTGGCAATGTAGGATCAGCAGGTCTGACCCGGGAAGCTGCAGGAAGAAGTTCTGCAGATATCAGGATAATGTGATCTCGCTGCACATCTGAAGTTATGAATGTCTCTGCTTGCCCACTGTTTGGGAAATGCCCTGGAAAATGCCTGTGCAGTGAACGAACACAATCTATATAAAACTTGTAGTTGATATGAATAAACCACCCTAAGAACATTAAAAGAGCCATGCCAGAGCAGAGCAGAAGCCTGCCTAATCCAGCATTCTAGTCTCGTGGTGGCCAAACAGATGCCTTTGGGACCTTCAAGCACAGCATGATCTCAGTAGCACAACTGACCAGGTGCAAGGTTATACATACTGAGAGCTGAACTATGCAGGTAGAAAAAATGTGGTATTGAGGTAGCGGACCACATGCTTGAATGTGCGCTCTCTCTCTCTCTCTCTCTCTCTCTCTCTCTCTCTCTTTGACATTATTTCCCCCCCTGCCTTAGCCACATTGGAAAAGTAGTACTGGAAAAGAGAGACTAGACTAGCTCTCCTAAATCACCTGGCTTCCCTGCCGTAATAAGTTTCTGACATGAAGGGAGCATTCAGATACTGTGTCCCACACTTGCAGGATGAAGTGGTATAGTCCAGGAATGACTGTATTACGTAATATTTTTGAAGTGCAGATCCCAGTGTCATTAGGAAGATATGTACAGGCTTCCCTGGAAGTCTTGCAGCCCCTGCTGCACACAATGTTATAACATCTGCATGCTTCATACAGGGTAAAATGTAGGAGTCAAAACTGCTGGGGAAGGACTTTCTCA
This sequence comes from Podarcis muralis, assembly GCF_964188315.1. NCBI lineage: Eukaryota > Metazoa > Chordata > Lepidosauria > Squamata > Lacertidae > Podarcis > Podarcis muralis. The sequence goes on from NC_135673.1 coordinate 30,638,130, forward strand.
TTCCCATCATTGTTTAAAGAGAGAAATGCCTTTTGCCACATAAGAAGAGCTCTGCTGGATCAGGCCAGTGGACTCATCTGGTCCAGCATCCTGTTCTCACAGAAGTCAACTAGATGCCAATGGGACGTGAGAACAGTCTTCCTTCTTGTGAATATTAGCAACTGGTACTCCAGTGGAGGAATGTACAGGAAAACATGCTTGTCATGTACACAGAGTTGATTCAGATGATCCTGCAAACTGTGATTGTAAAGATCAGAGAGGAATGGTACGAGTTTCCCACACTCTCTCTCCTCTTTCCTTTCCTGGTTAAAACCAGCCAAGGTTTGCCTCCAGACAAGTCCAAATAAAAGCAGTAAACAAAATGACTTGTTGATTTTCTCCAACTTGTTTGTGGGCAGAGAAACTGACAAATGTCTACACGGGAAAGAGATATTCCCCAATGCTTCTTTGGGTGAGGCTCATCATGAGTAGTGGCAGGAGTGTGGCATCTTTATATTTTTCCTTTCAGATGTTTGTTTGTTTGTTTGTTGGCTTTGTTTTGTGCTGCCATTGCAAGTGGTAGCATAAATCACTGTCTTTGCAGTGTGGCCATATTTCAATATCGCCTCCAGTGCATGAGACCCAGAATCCTTTTTCAGTATTCAGCGGTGAGAGGGAGGAATGGTACCCATCACCCTCAAAAGTGTTGAAGAATATTCAGATAAAATTTTGTGAATTGACATTCTTTTTCTAAGTTGGTGGGTTAGTGAGAAAAAGAAAAAATTCAGAAACCTTTTCCGAAAATCAACTTCCGAGAAATTTCTGCTCAGCTCTGGTTCAAACTATCTTTTCCAGTTCTGGTATGGAAGCAACCTGTGGTCCTTGTAAACCGCAGGCATATGATGATGGTTTGCTGAACCAGAGAAGGGAGTCGGACAAGAAATCAGATACCATGATTTGGGGGAGGGGGAGGAATAAGCTTAAAGCTGAGGTTCACTCCCAATATTACAAACTGTACTTTGAAAGCTCACCAGAAAGATCACAGCTTGACTGTGATAATAAGTAGAGAGGAAAAAGTCAACAAAATAATGCACTCTCCACAAAAGGCATTGTGATACATAGCTTTTTAAGAAAGTATAAATTTTATTGCATGGGATGTCAAGAATGAACATCAACTTTCTTCCCAAAATGAAGAGCTTGGGTGAAGTGAGCATTTGTCATTATGTTTAATTTGCACATACCTCACCAAAGAAAAGGCCATGGGAGTTGGGCCGAGAGCACAGCTGTACGGGCGCCTCAACTAATTGCCTCTCCATCCTCAACCTCATTTATCTTCATTTCTTCCCAATTATACCACATTATCAATAGTCTCTGTTGCATCAGAGTCTTAATCCCCTTTATTCAGGCAGCATTAGATAGTGGCAGATGACTTCTTGGAGGTAGTCGGAGTAAATAGCTATGAAATGCCACCTCTGGCAGATGGCGTTGCTTTGCAAGAAATGGGACAAAACATTTGGAAATGTGTTGCTGGGCACTGGTATGAGAACGCAAGCTGTCAATATTTTTATAAATGATCATCAAGGTGCTGCTTGCTTAGCACCAGAATGTAACCCAGCCAAGATGGTTAGTAAAGTTTGGAAACTGTTCCGATGTAGATTTCAGATATATTCCAGAGAGTCCCTTTAGAATGGGTATTGTCCTTGAACTATTATAGAAGGGAACTTCAAGGGTCATTTATTCTGACCCCTGCTGATGCAGGAAATCCACAGCTACACAGAGGTTGCCAACATATATGGGAGCGGGTAGACTATGGGCACATTTGGAAATAGGAGAAATTGTAATGGGCATGGCAGCAAAATGGTGTCTGTGAGAGCCTTGCAAGTCACAAAATGGCTGCTATGAGGGCCTGCCCTGTGACAAAGGACAAGTCACTAGGAGTCACAAGAAGGAACTGAGCCCGTCAGAGACCAAACTATTTTTTGCTCCTTAAAACACATAATGAAATAACCAACTTCCACTGATCACCCCCATCCCCACTGCAGCAGTCACACGAACAAGCCACCCCACATAACAACCACACACAAGACAAAACAACCCATTGCTCAGTGCTGCCCTGTCTCAGCCCACATCAGGAAAGCTGGGGCTGTTCATACTGTCCTACAGAACACAATCAGGACCACAGTGAGAAATGTAGCTTTGTGTCCCCTTTCTGTGCTTCTGGTTCTGAAGCCCCACACCTGTAAATTCCTTTTCAAAAAAGACTTCACTAAGAACATAAGAAGAGCTCTGCTAGATGAGGTCAATGGCCCATCTCGTTCAGCAACCTGTTCTCAGGCTGACCAAACTGATGCTTACGGGAAGCCCAAATTCAACTCAGTGCTACTTGTCTGCAAGGTTAGACCAAGATTGGACCAACCAAAATTGTGACTACAGTGGGAAGCAAAGCATGAAAGCACCCAACACTAGGGTGCTGCTCTAGATTCACATCCCCCAACCTGGCAATATGCAGGGAGCGACTTTTCAGTTCCTGTCACTCCCTCTTACCTTCTCTGTGCAGGTCAATCCCCACCACTACACGTTTCACTGCCCCCCCCCCCTTTACCAGGCTGTCGTCCTCCTTTGTAAAGGCAGTTGGAGTTTCCAGTGCCTCTGGTAGATGTGCCCCCTTCTCTTCCAAAATGAAAGCCAGGAGCAACAAGGAGTTGTGGGGAACAACAATATGTTTTGTCCTCCACCCCATCCTAGCTTTGAAATTTGTTCTACAGTGCCAAAATGTAAAAGTTAGCAACTCAGTTGCAGATCTCATGCTTTGAATGCAGAAGGTCCTGGGTTAAATCAGGTTCAATCTCTGGCATTTTCATGTATGGCTACGAAAACCTCCATCTGAAACCTCAATGAATCACTGCTAGTCACTGTAGATCAGAAATAGCCAACATCATGCCCTCCATGTGTTATGGGCTACAAATCCCATTATCCCTGACCCTTGGCCATGCTGACCATGGTTGATGGGACTTGGAACTCAACAACATCTGGATAGGTTCCCCATCCCTGTTCTAAACCTGATCTAGGTCAGGTGCAGGGAAGCTTTGGTCCTCCACAAGATCCCTGGCCGTTGGCAATGCTTGCTAGGGCTGATGGAGGTTGTAGGTTCAGCAGCATCAGGTGGGTTAAAAGTTCCCCATGCCTGACTTATTGCATATATACAAAAGCAATGTATACAAGTTAACACATTAGCAGGGTTTTTAAAAATGTTTATAATATTATACATAAGGTATAAAATTGGAAAGTAAAACGAGCTAAAGAATTTATGGACATGAATGAACAACATAGTACAAGGGAACCGGGGGTGGGGGGGAGTCAGGAAATTCTAGTAGTCCCATGTTTTGGATTCAATATGGATTGTGTATATGTATAGTTTTTTTTAAGGTTTTGATGTATGGTTTTTCTTTTTTATGTGATGTTTTGTTGTTGTAAAAATTGTGTATGTGTGTGTTCCCCATGCCTGGCTTGGGTGATCATCTGAACTTGGCCTGTCTATGTAATCTAAAACATCTAGAGGGCACCAGGTTGGCTACTGGTGGGGTAGATTTAGATGGGTCAATGGTCAGATGGCACATGGCAACCTGTGTTCCAGTGCAACTCAGTAGTATTGTGGCTCATGGTCTAGAAACTTAATGACAAGCATCAAATATCCTAAACAGACATGCAATTTCTTCCACCTACCCCCAGTTTGAGTTTTTAAAGTCAGAAAGAGTTTTTAAAGTCAGGATAGTTTTTAAAGTCAGAAAGAGTTTTCAAAAAGTTTGGGGAGAAAAAATGATATTCTGGGTGCCTTTCCTCTCCTTCCTCCCCAGTGACTTTTTATTATATAATTATCAATAGATTACCACACCTAAGTTGTGACAGACATATTTTTTAAGTATGACTGACTGATGGACAGACTGGGAATTGCTGAATTAATGGGCATATTTCAAAGCCTTGGCAGGACTGAGCAGTAATTACATCTGCTGAACCACTTGATAACTTTTTGGAAGTAGACCAGTAAAGCCATCGCTAGAGTTCTCAATTTTTAATATTTTAACTTAACCGGTTTTATAGCTTACTTCGAGTGCACAGTACAGAACACCCTAAACGCAGCTGTACAAACCGGTGCATGAAATGTCGAAATGCCTTTTGTAAGTCATTCATTTATCATTTCAGATTATTACTAGGCTAGTTCTTTGGGGAATTGTTTTGTCCAAAGGATTTCCAGTCTTTCTTTTTTCCCTTCTCCACCTTTAGAAACTCAATCCTTTCTCCATCGCCTCAAAATGTCTGGTGCCTTTTTCATGGTGGGGGGAGAAGGATGTCAATTCTTCTTTTGCACCGCAATTGTTGGCATGTCAATTTAGAATTATATCACCCTGTGCTTCATGGTAAGCACTGTTGAATTCAGTGGGGCTTACCTCTGAGTAAACATATTAGGATTGTGCTGTAAGTCGGTCTTTCCCTTTTACTCTCCTTTCAAACACAGCTGAAAGAAAATTCAGTTTAGAAATTTTATATGATGTTGATTGGAGTTTATGGGGGGGGGAGTGTACTCAGTCCTAAACAGAGCAAAAACTGACTAACAGATGCCCACTTGACCGCTTCAATTGGTGGAATTGGCACTACTGCAGGTGCAGTATAATATAATACCCGTTCTGCATTTATCTTTTTGTAAACCGCTTTGAGGTATTTTTTATTTTTACAATCAAGAGGTATATAAATTTAAATGAATGAATGAATGATAAGTGGGGGCACACACATACTGTACCAAATATAATTTTAAGAGAGAAGCAGCTTCCAGGCACCAAATTATCTCAATGTGTGTGTGGCCCTTGCAGACCTCTATCCCTTTCCCCAAACTTAATGGGCATGTTAGTAAGGAGGGCTCACAACAGCCATCTCCATTAAGATCTAGATGTTGCAGGGAGTGTCCACAGCTGGTAGGGGTCCATGGGAAGATGGAATTCTCATGGCCCCTAAAGTCCCTAACATGCATGCTTGGAGTAGGAAAGCTTTTGCCCTCCATATACTGCTGACATACAACTCCCATCATCATTGGCCATTCTGACTGGGACTGACAGGAGTTGCAGTTTAGCAACATCTGAAGGGCCACAGGTTTCCCATCTCTTCTCTAGGGCCTCATAAGCCTGACCAGCAGTGGGGTGGGGAGAATTTGCATTTAAAGCACTTACCTGAATTTTGTGGTGCAGCCCTCTAACTGGTCTTTACCAAAAATGCATATATTACTCTTTTTATTTCTTTATTTGGAGTCAACAGACCATGAAAACATTTTTGTGACAGTTGACAGTTAGCAATTACAAATGATAACATTAATTTAAAAAGTGCACATGAAACAGCTAAAAGCACAGAGTTGAAATACTGGGCATATTAGGCGGGGAAATGTGCACAAAGGTGAACATTAGTGAAAATAACATACAAAAACACATTATACTTGCAAAAATGCATACATTAGTGAAACTGCAGAGAAAAATGCTGAAGAATATTCATGAGGGCTTATAGAGAATATCACAAATTACTGCAGAAATGTGGAGAACTGAATTTAAGATTGGAAAAATGAGAAACTTGAGTTGACCAAAACTGATGAATCTATTTGTCCCTCCACAAAAATGACAAAGCTGCTATTATTTAATTCTTTAATTAATTCCATTTACGCTTTGCTTCCTATGAAATACCTTAAATGGATTTCACAATAACTACATCAGCAATAAAAACAAAAAGGATTACACAATTTCATGTATACAAACAATGGACTGCATTCAATGTTAATCCTACTAAGAGTAGGCCCACTGAAACGAATGGACATGATTGATTAGTTCCCATTAATTTCAGTGCGTCTACTCAGAATAGGATGTTGCATACAACCCAGTTATAACTGGTGTTTTTTTTTTAAATTGTAGAACAATTTCAGATGTAAAAATAATGTCAAGTTATCGATTTTTTGTGAAGCGCTTTGAGGTTTTATTAAAACCAGGCGGTCTGTAAATGTTGTGGAATAAATGAATCCAAATAGATAAAAATCCAAAGTAGGCTGGTTGTTTTCCTGAAGTAAAAAACAACTCAACTATTCAGCTAAAGAAAATATCACCATTTATAGCCCCAAAACCTTTCTAAACATGAAGGTTGTAGCCACCTGGCGGAAGAAGGCTGGTGGAAGAAAAGGCCACAACAAGCCTCTGCTGTGGGTTATTTATTTATTTAGAACACAAAGAAACCTGCAAAATATTATCACAATAAAATCACATTCAAGTCTGCTATCCATGACATAAAGAGTACAGTGGTGCCTCGCAAGACGAAAATAATCCATTCAGCGAGTCTCTTCGTCTAGCGGTTTTTTCGTCTTGCGAAGCAACCCTATTAGCGGCTTAGCGGATTAGTGCTATTAGCGGTTTAGTGGCTTAGCGGCTATTAAAGGCTTAGCGGCTAAAAGGCTATTAGCGGCTCAGCGGCTTAGAAAAAGGGGGAGCGAAAAAAATCGCAAGACTCGCAAGACAATAGGGAAATTCGTCTTGCGAAGCAACTCAAAAACGGAAAACCCTTTCGTCTAGCGGGTTTTTCGTCTTGCGAGGCATTTGTCTTGCAGGGCACCACTGTATGTTGTGCCTGGGGTGCCAGGATTGTGCAGGTGGCATTTTCCCTTTGACCTGAGCCTCCTAAGGAGCAGAGCCTGCTGGAGGGCTCTTCCGAGGCAAGAGAGTGGTGCTGAGCAGCTGAAACTCTCTCAGCCCATGATGGAGCCAAGCCAGCCGTTGCTGGTAGTTGCCAAGCGGCAGCTCCCGCTGGTGTCCTCTGGGGCAAGGCACAATTGCCTGGGCTCAGTTTTGAATGGATTCAGAGAGCAGACAAAGTGTAAATATTTGCTTTATTTTTGCAAGCCGGTATTTGTTGTTGTTGTTTCATTTTGCCATGGGAAACAAAACAAAAACAAAAAAAAAAGGTTTTCAGAACTTCCCACCCTTGGGCTGTTAGCATGCTCATGTGCGTGTGCGCGCGTGTGCACACACACACACACCAGCTTCTGAGAATTCACCAGGCATGGACACTGAAGACATTATTGCTTTCAACTAGGGGATTCAATTTCCCCCTCCCCCTCCCTGAATTGTATAGCAACAAATCAAATGTCAAACGCAGATAGATGTAGTGGACAGTGTGAATTTCATTTAGACAGACCACACAATTTTAAAAATAGATAGAAGGAATCTGAAACCAAAGGAGAAAGTGCTGTCAGCCGATTGAACTTTAGATTGGTTTTTTGAAAACTTTTATTTCCCTCCTGTCCATCTAAAACTTTGAAACAAATTTGCATTTTACAAAGTCGCCTTCCCCTGGAAGATGCGAGTTTGAAGAACCAGTGATCGATACCTGGAGTGTGGGCACCTGATTTTATGCCTTGAGTTCCTTTTCAGAACCTTCCCTGCCCCAGAAAACCTGGCTTCGAAAAGCAATTGAGGAATTTGTCCCAACAGATTTTGATGGTGGAAATGCTGCCAGTGTGAGGCGGCTATTCTCCTACACAGGGAAAGTCACACGGTTGTTGTGAGGATGAAAGGCCATGTGCTTGAGCTCCTAGGAGGAAAGGTGGGATATAAAGGAACTAAAAAGCCCAGGGGTCCCCAACATTTTGATGGCACCTTTGGAAACTGCCATGGGAACCCATTTCACAGAAGAAGAAAATGAAAATAAAACCCTCTTTTAAAAATCCTTCCTGCATTCCTGATTTTTTTTTTTTTAATGGGAGGGACGGTGGACCTTAAGTTGGCAACAAAGGGATGTCTGATGGTGCTATGGCGCCCGCGAGCGCCACACTGGGGACTCCAGTGCTGGCCATACTGCCACACCCCAACTCTGTATGGAGAGCCAAAGGATAGAAAAGGGGTGCCTAGCTACATTAAAAGGCCTCTTTTCAGAATTGGGGCCAGTGGTGCATGGGATGTCAGGAATAGGGCTGGTCCCATAATCCTCATCTCCCCTACAGACATTTGTTCTACATGTGGAAGGGGAGATCTGAAAACATCTGAAAACAACATTTGTAGTCAGCCTATAAAACAGTACTCTTAAGAGGTCATCTTCACCTTCTTTGAATGGATGGCATCTCTGTAATATGTATTGTTTCTTTCCATACAATTTCTGAAACCAGCTCAGCTGAACTTGTTTATCAGAGAAGGCTTCTGTTTCTGACTGAAATTTTATATGTAGTGTCCCCGTTGGCCTGCATTTGAGTTCCTTTTCCTCTTGGTTAGCATCTATCATTCAAACATCTGGAACGTGCCCAGGCACAGATCATCATCTTGATTTACACACTGCACCCACTGTTTAGTAAAAGATGTGGACCTCGACAGACTTAATTATGATAGAAAATGTGTTGTTCTTTTTCAAAGACAACATGGAATCAGAGAACTGTTCAGTTGGAAGGGACCCTGAGGGCCATCTAGTCCAACCCCCTGCAATGCAATAATCTCAACTGAAGCATCCATGGCAGATGGCCATCCAGCCTCTGCTTAAAAACCCTCAATGAAGGAAAGTCCACCACCTTCTGAGGGAGTCCATTCCACTGCCAAACAGCTCTTATTGTCAGAAAGTTCTTCCTCTTGTTTAGCCACCTTTGGTCGGAAAAAATATGCCCATGTCAAGCAGATCCACTGATTTGTCAAATGCCTTTAGCATTAACTACAGATTGTATGTATATTTCTCTCTCTTGGTTTATCACTATAAAGAATCAAGTGTGGGGTAGTGATTACAGTGTTGGACTAGGACCTGAGAGACTCAGATTCAACGCACCATGAAAATTTACTGGGTGACCTAGGGCCAGTCGCTATCTCTCAGCCTAGCCTACATCACAGGGTTGTTGTGAGGGGAAAACCATTTATGGTTTTCCTGAGCTCTTTGGGAGAAAAGTGGCATATAAATGGAATAATAAATAAACAAAATTGCAGCATAACCTTTTCCCCGAAAGCCAAAGCAAGTAAGGTTTTTACTCTGCATTGTTGGAGGAAGGGTGGTTTGTGCCTCTCTCTTTTTTTTACGTTACTGTGACACAAAATGTGCTTAGCAAAATGTGATGGAGATCAAATTCTCAAGCCCTTAAAACTTGCATTTGGTTCTGCCAACGTTATTTAAAAAGTTAGAAAACTTTGGCCACAATCCAGAACACATTTTGATTTTTTGATTTTTTTTAAGGAAATGGATATATTAATTTATGCAGACACCATATTGAGTGTTGTTTGTGAGCGTTTTATCTAGCTAACTTTTGTAGACACAGTATAATTACATAATGGTACATGCAATTCACATATTCATTCTGAATAAAAGAAAAAGATCGACCCTTTTAGAAACCAGAATTAGTGGGCTCTTATATCACTTTAACAGGAGACCCATATTCCTACTACAGTTAACAATTTCCAGAGAGAACTATAGCAATTGCAGCTCTGTGGGGAGAATGGACAACAGTCTCCCAAAAGCTCTCAGGTCACTTTATAAATTAACAGTTCCCAAGATTATTTGGGGGAAAGCTTAGGGTGGCAATTAACCTTCTCCTACTCAGAGTAGACCTGTTGACATTAACGGATGTTGAGAAGGGAGTACAAAACTGGTGATTAAAGGATTTGGTTCAACAAGACAGCTCTTTTATAGGGACTGAATCCTTCCCCTCTCACACACATTGTAAAGCAAAAAACCAACAACCCTGACTTTGCCATGTAATAGTTTAAAGAAGAAGAAGGATGAGTCCACATTTTACTTTTATTGTTAGGTGTACCTTTAAAAATGTGGGGTGTAAATCTAAAAACTGCAGTTGATGAAGCTACTATGCTATAATTCCTGAAGATAATCTCATTGGTGATGGGGGGAAGAGGTAACCCCACAAAAGAATGTCAAAAAATGTCCACAACCTGGTTCCCACCAGATGTTTTAGACTACAGCTTCCATCATTACTGATAACTAACCACTCTGGAGTTGATGGGAGTTTTAGATTACAAGCATGTGGAGAGTGCCAGGTGGGTGCAAGCTGACCTATAAGAACTCAACTTCCAAGGGAAAGGAATTTTTTAATTCTAGAATGCAAAATGCATATTGTCTGTTTTGTGCTCATTAGTCCAACTATGTTTAATCTCTGGAACACTGGCCTTTCAGAAGATGCAAATACGACCATGCTTTGAAATGCACCCTATTTCAGTCAATGTGAATTTGGGACAGTCAGTGCACAGTGTGTTAAATTTACGATGGAAGTGCTGACACAACTAACGCAAATATAGCAGCGCTGTTGAACACCGCTGTAATTATGCCACATTATATTAAAACATATGGTATAATTTAGCTTGGCATAAATGTATCTTTCTTTGTCACTGCATTGCTCATCATTTTTGAAAATTACAAATCTGTAATAGTAAAGGTAATTCATAGCTTAGCTGTAGTATTAAAATGATGGAGTGTTTCCCTTTTTGCTCAATCATTGATCTCTCAATTTTTTTGTTCTGTTTGATAGCATTAATCACATTTATTAGCCAAGTGCTTATCATAAAGAATGTTGAGTGTTTCTATGCTGTTACTTTCATCTTCAATTAAGATACATTTTCCCTCCTGCCACTGTCCCTTACGCACCAACAAAGTATTACTGATTCTAATTGGAAATCAAGTTAATGAATTCCTGGCAGTGTCAATAACCCAGACAGGCGCCTCCCCACCCCCACCCCCCACCCCCACCTCCTTCGACCAATACAAAATCTAATCGAATGCTTTCATTGAAAAGGGAAAATAACGGAAAATACCTTGATTAACATTAACATAATACTTTGCTCTGTAGAAAATTATTGTGGCACATTGGCACAGGACCGAATGCATGGGCAAAATTAATAATGCATTCCTTAATTAGCATTTCAGGTTTTTTTATCCTTTTTTAGGGGGGAGCCCAGATTAGAAAATTGGGGAGGTTTGGGCTGGCAGAAAATGGTTGAGTAGTCAGGGGGAGGGACCAGTTTGCGTGTCTTTGCCTTGTAACGGGAAATGCACATGCCCTGGTACATGGAACAAGATGTGCCACGTAGAACAGGGCAGTCCACTTCACACACACAACATTCTGCACCAGGCTTATCTGAAATAATTCCTTATGCTGGTCTATGACTGTATTAAAAATGTGAATTGGAAATAATTCCAACAAAAACAGAATTCTCTGACCTATACAACATTCAGCCAATGGGTACACATTTGTGTTGTCTTTAGATTTTATTGTTTCTTCTTCTAGTTGTGCAGAAGGGCCATCAACTATTAATGGTGTTTCAAGGGACAGCTTGTCCCTGGCTTCCAGGCAAATTCTCTTCAGCTGCCCACTCTGAGATGTGCTTGTTTACTTGAAGAGCTGAAAAGATTCCATGCTCTGTGGGTTATATACCAGAGATGGGGAGCCTATGATTCTCCATATGATGTTGGACTCCCACTCTATAATCAGTCACAACTAGCCAATACAATGGTCAGAGATGATGGAAACTGTGGTCCAACAACATCTGGAGACACTGGCACCAACTATAGGGGGCCCTGGGGGCCTGGGCACCCACACCGCAGGGCTCTGACATGACTTCCAGACTTCTGAGGCGATGTCCGAGGTCCTGCGAAACCTCTGACGCAACTTTTGGTAGAAACCAGAAATCACATCAAAGGTCTTCAGGGCCTCAGAAGTACCGCTGTGAAGCGCCAATGTAACATGACATCACAATGTCATGATATCACATTATGTCACGGGTGATGCCATTGGGCACCCATAATCTGAGGCCAAAGCTGGCACCCCTGTGGAGAGTCACTGGTTCCCCATTTCCTGTTATACAGCATAGGCTCTTTCCACATAATTGGGAATTCTGGATGATGGATTTCCTGGTCAGAGCTCATATATTCTGTATGCATCAGTCCTTTGGTCATATTTGTCAGTCTTCTCCATCATTATTTTTTTTTCCATTTCCATGGGTATGTCACATGCACAAGTCTAGAATCCATTATGCAGGAACTTCATTTAATAATAATAATAATAATAATAATAATAATAATAATATCTTTATTGTCATTGCCCCCTCTCGGGGACAACGAAATTACGAATTTAGCCATTGTCCCTGAACATCTTATTCCTGTGGGGTCTATTGCTATACTGTAAAAACAAAACAAAACAAAACAAACCCATAACTTACACCTATTACAAGGGAAAGAGTAACCACAGCCTTTCAGTGCTGTTTGATGGAACTTTATTTTGTAATCCAATATGTTGGATGTTCAATTCTATATATCAGCAGCAGCTAAGAATATATGGATGTTGCTAGATCTTTCTTCTCCTTACAGATGGGCTTTCTCTTTTCTTCTGCCCGATTGTATCTTAGTAAACTCTTGACCTCACAGATGTCCTGTGTTGGGGTTATATTTGTGTCCTTTCTTTTGTTTTATGTATTGTTGTTTTCCCCCCACCTTCATGCATAATTGAACATTTCATCTAATTAACTATTATTATTTTAAAAAAAATCTTACTGTCAGAGTAGGGAAGAAATCTTTCATGACCCTTTGCCAGCGATGAAAAATAATTGCTCAAAACCCAATCTTTGCACACTCTTTTCCAGGTGGAAGTGAATCTTCATGGGATAAAGAGAAACTTCAGTCACCCATCCCACCAGGATCCCATCACGGGGTCAGCCATGCGACTCTGGCAGGGCAGCCAAGTCTGGGAAGTGCTCATCCTCTCAGCCCTCTGCAGCAAAACCATCTGCTCACAAACAGTATGTATGATGGTATCCCCTTTTCATCCTCCACATGGCCATGAGAAGTGTGGGAGGAAAGCTGAAAACATTAAAAAGCTGGACTGAAAATCCTACCACACTTTCATCCCCTGCAAAAGTGTGCGGAGATACTTAGAAACTTTTTGAGGGCCAAGTGGATTCTAAGAATTGTCAGGATGGTGTTCTTAAATACAAGGTATTTACATCATCAGGAAAACCTTAATACTACTTCAGGTGACCAATGTGGCTGCTCTCAACAGCCCAGTCAACATTCAAGGAACATAATTTCCCTGGGCTGTGGCGGCTGGTTCTTTAGGGCAAATGGCCCAACCAATCTCAGTCTTGATTCTTTCTAACCCACCTGTCTGCCTTCCTGCTTACAACAAATCCAGGGGGTAGGAGGATGAGGTGAAGGTAGAATGTGTTGGCTCAACCTGCCTTTGGCTCTGGCTCCACCTACTGTTGGGCTCCATTCTTTCTGCCCTACCAGTTGCAATGTGTACCAGCCACCACTGTCCTTGGAAATCAACTGTCTTTATCATTTTGGTAAAGGAAAGGAAAGAACCTTGACTGTCCCTTATTTAAAGGTGAGACAACAATTAACAAAATGTTAGAATTCACCCACCCCATTAATCCAATCTTTGGGGGTGTTATTAGTCCCCTCAAATTTGGGCCTAATACTTAGGACCAAAGCTATAACTTGTAGTCCTAGATCTTTCATGAGTTACACTGAAATCTAAGCACTTTTGCTTGGGTTTGTTTACTTTTTTGTGTGTGCAAACAAATGGGAAGTGGACAACAAACAACAACAACATTTTATTGGGACATTTGGTTTTTGAAATAAAGCTGGAAAGAATGGTTCCTTGTTATACAAGTTTCTTTGGTAATTCTGCCAAACTTAGTGGTTTGAAATCATTGGAAAATACAGCCTTCTTTCTTTCCTGGTGCACAAAAGAATATTTTGTCCAGGCAGGAGAAGGAAAAGAATGTAGATAGGTTGCATGCCAGATCGACAAGGAGGAAAAGAGTTGTGAAAGGGTGACAGCAAACGAATGAGGGAGAAATAAGATCTGCATGGTAATGTTCTAATTTGTGTTCCAAAATTTTAAAGGTAGGTTTATGCGATTTACTTAAGATACATATCTTTGTGGATATGTGATGCATACATACAAAGTATCTTGATTATCACTCCCAACGTTAGTTGAACACACTGAGCAATTTGCACTGGTTCTTATAATAACACATTCTCTGGTCCCCTGTTTGGCTAAAAGATAGACCCTAGACTTCTTGTGTCGCACTGAATAACAGTAGCTAACTTCTATATACTGCGAAATTTCATTTTCTGTTCTGAGGAGTTCAACACATTTGTAGTATCTAGTATCTTTTCAAGGTCTGCAAATGAAATTTATTTCCTTCCTTTCAGATTATTTCACTATTTTTATTATTATTGTTGATCACCCTGTTGTCTTGCTGATCATTCAGCAGTCTTCCGCAAGACAATTCAAGGGTTTATTGAATATCGGGCATTATGTCTGATTTGTGAACATGAGATGCATTTCCTTCACACACCCTTTTGAAAGCACTTGATGTATTGTCCCTTAAAACTGGCAATGTGCTGTTAAATTCTGTTTGTAGTTTGCATTTAGTTTGCATGTCAATTGGACTCTAAGTAGGCACGCAATTCAGTGCGGACAGATGGTGTCTGGGAGGGTTGAAAACTCCATGGAGTATGAGGAAAGATTACCAGACTGCTGTGGGGGGCATCAATGAGGAAACAAAGACTTACGTTTGTATGAGCTTGGTGGGTTGGGTGAGGTTGTAGAACTGCTTAAAGAAAAGAGATGTCACACACACTGTTCCACAGCCCATCTAAGTGACCAGTTACTTTTATTTATTTATTTATTTATTTATTTATTTATTTAGCATTTTCTGTTAACATTTGTAAACTGGCAACCTCTCAGCAGTGTACAATAAAATCAACGAAACACCAGAAAAATTATAAAATCATAAAATGCAGAGCAAATGACCAACACTGAATCAGATTAATTTGTGTTTAAATTCAGATCCAGCCCTATCTTCAAAGATTGTGGTGCACATAACATTTAAACAGATTAACATGCTGAAAAAATAAATATAAAAATGGTCGGGTCAGGGCTAAAAATGGATGTGTAATACATCCCTGTCCATCTCTAGCACAAAATTTCTTCTCAGGATTTTTTTTTTTAAAAAAGGTCTTGCATAACTGCTACTCCTGTGAGGGACAGTGGAAATTATTTCACGTCTGTGCTTGGAAGTGGTGGTGAGAGGGCTGGTGCTCCAACATCTACAGTGGCTTCCTTTTGTCTTCCAAGTACAATCACACCTTCTGGTTTTGCTTTGCTCAGCCCTTTAATGCATTGAGTCCATATGACAAGCACAGTCTATACTAGGAATGGGGAACCTCTGGCCCTCCAGATGTTGCTGGATGACAACTTCCATCATCCCTGACCACAAATTATTTTGGATAGGACTGGTGGAGTCCAACAACAACGGGAGGGGTGCAGGTTCCCCATCCTTTATATACAACAGGAATTGAGAACGTTCTGCCCTCCAGTTGTTGTTGGATTCCAGTTCCTGTCAGGGGCAACCAACATAGGATGATGTGACTTATAGTCCAGCAATATCTGGAAGGCCACAGGTTCCTCGTCGCTGGTTTAAGCAAAGAGCCTTCTCTGTAGTGCCACCCACCCTGAAAATACCCTCCCATCAGATGTCAAGGAGATAAATAATTATGCAACTTATGGAAGACATCTGAAGGCAGCCCTGTATTGGGAAATTTCAAATGTTTAATGTTGTATTTGTTGGAAGCCGCCCAGAGTGGCTGGGCCAACCCAGCCAGGTGGGTGGGGTACAAATAATAAAATTATTAGTATGATTAATTATAAATAAGCCTCAGGCTGTCAGATTCCCCACACATATTTCTTTTTCACACATGAGAGGAGGAGAGGAAAAAGCTAAGCCTTAAAAGTAAGCTGCCAATCCAACCACAGTTAACTAACAGAAACCCAGATCAAACTGCAGTATGATGTCCTAGATATTCTAAAGTTAAAATGCACATTTCCTTTCCCCTTGTATCGCATGAGCAGGAAGAAAAGGGTATGCGTGTGTTGAAGCCCAAAGCGTAGGAGGGAGGGGGGATGATCTCAAGATTCATTTCAGTTGATACCTGAATAATGATTTTGTGTCGCCTTCATCAAGAAGTCTGGGGCTGATGGGAGTTGTGCCCCTAAACATCTGGAGGGCACCAGGTTGGTGAAAGCTGATTTGGATTAATGTGAATGAGCCTGGAGATCACCCCTTCCCTTAATAGTTATTAAAATGTGTTTGCCCTGTTTTCCATCTGTGTAGGACCATAAAGGTAGCTAAAAATGCCCTCAGCCACAAAAACACTTTAAAAGTTCATAATAATTATAAATTTGAAAACAAGCCATCCCATCAGTAAAACTTAACAGGAAGAGCAACCAATGCTTTGCTGGTCAGTTATACAATGAATCTTTTTGACTGAAGAATTTTTTCCACTGACATGTTCTTGCAGCTGCATATTTTTAACCTGGGTTATACACCTGAGTTGTCTGTGTTTCTGGTCTTTTGTAATTACCATTTATGTCAGTGTTTTATGCCCAGGTTCACTCTGCTTAAAATATTATCTCCATCTTTGTTAAGAAAGCTTTGCCCCTTGAAAATGCCATCTGTTTGCAGTGTGGATTTGTTTATTTCAACGTCTATTCCTCACCTTTCCCCAAGGGCTTGAGGAAAGTAGCAATACTTAAAAAATAAACCAAGATAACACACCGTAATGAAATTCAAGATATCCTATAGCTGTTCAGTCCTGGCCATTGCATGACAACTGAAACAAGAAAATACAGTTTTTCCGGAAGCTATTTGGATGGTCTTGGATGGAGCTCTGTGATTCAGAGTGTCTGTTTGGCTCCCTCTCTATCTGGTTTTGGACTCCAGGTCAAGATGTTACACACTTTTGACCTGGATGGGAAGTAATGATTGGTCTTAATCATTTTAGGTTATCTTAAATCATTTTTTAAAAACACAATATTTTATTAATGATATGTGTCAAGAGTGGTGGCTAATGCCCATTGGGACTAGTGCAATGGTAAGCAGGGGGGTCAACAGTTGGTGGAGCCAGAGATGACAAGGAACCATCCCCTAACTGGTTGCAAGTAAGAAGGCAGGCAGATGAGGGCTTGTCAAGGGCAGTTCAAATGGACCAACGTCTGTATGATTAACAGATGGGAAAAGAATGGGCATCATTCCATAACTCCTTTTCAGCACCTCAAAGAAAAAGCCACAGATCTCTATATCTTTCTGGTCTCTCTGTGTTCCCTCACTTTCTTCTCTTCTTCTTCATCCTCTTCCTCCATCTCCTCCAGTGCAGACAGAAAAAACTTCTGACATTTTAAAAGTGCCCTGTGGCTCTATGTAGCTTCCCGTCCCCATCTGTTTATTTGTCACAGATACCACAAATTTTCTTATCACCCCACCTGCAATTTGCTGGGGAAAAGATCTGATAGATTATTAATTCCATGGAACAGTTGCAGTCTTGAGTAAAATGTCAGATTATTAAGGAATGAAAAAAATAACAATATTTAACTGATCCACAGCCTGTTTTCCCCCCACAGGAATAGATCTGCCTTTTATGATGATGCCCCACCCACTTCTCCCAGTTGGCCTACCTCCTGCTTCGGTGGCAATGGCTATGAATCAGATGAACCATCTCAACACTATAGCTAACATGGCAGCTGCAGCTCAGATGCACAGTCCACTTTCAAGAGCAGGAGCTTCAGTTATAAAGGTAAGGCTCCAAGCTTAGTTACACGATCAACATAATCACATGGTGCAGCTCTTGTGGGAATATACCCTGGCAGCAAGAAGGCAGGACCTCATATTTACAAGCTCTTTTCCACACAGAGAAAATAAATACAGAAAAACTGGTGATCTGTTTCTAGTTCAAGGGGAATGTCTCTCAGGTCAGCAAGGTTTAGGGGAGTGACTTGTCATGCATAGGTAATGTGCTCTGCAAATCATACAGCTCAGGGAAGTAGGAAGTGAAGTTCCAAGGTCCTAAGTGTTATTACACATATATGAACCCCAAACAGCAAAAATTGGAGCAATTGGAAAATGATAGAAACAATGAATGGAGTCATCTCAAGTACTTAGAGCACAGTGGTGATTACTGAGACCTTCCTTCCTTCAGCCTTCATGGGTTTGTGTGTGTGTGTGTGTGTGTGTGTGTGCGCGCACACACTAATTATGGTGGAGCCAACAGTTCCTGAGAGCAGCCTTCTCCTCTCCCCCGCCCCATAGAATGCCTGGAATAGAGTCATCATCCATGGCATTGTTGAAAACAAAAATGGCAGACTCCAGAACCAATTGTTGTTGTTAAACGACAGCCCAGAGCCTGCATCAGTGTGGGCCTTGCTGATGCTCACCAATATCAGTCCATATGTCACTTCAATTATAATGTTTAAATGGGATTAATGCAATCAATAGATTGAATTGTGCAAACCCTATTGCAAGCTGTTGTATAAGTTAGTTGCTTCTCTGTAGTGTCAGAAGAGTCTGCTTCATGGGCATCTTTGAATGAGGTTATCGTGTGTGTCTCCCTCCTTGCCTTAATTTATCTAAAACAAAGCTGCCTCTCCCTGCCTTCACCACTACCCTGCTGCAAAATGTGCCTGCTCAGCAAAGTTAACATTTAGTACTCTGGAAAGAAATGTCATAACTATGAAATTTGATTTCATCTTGACAAGAACACTATACATTAGGAAGAGCTACAGTAGGCCCATTTAGAAAGCCTTCCTTGCCATCTTTAATCTAGCCTAATGTGATTAGCAGGTCCTACTAGCACTTCTGTAGTAAAGACTCTTTGTCAAAAACTCTACTGTAAATCCCTGCCTTTACAGTCCCGCTGAGGAAACTTCCTCTCTTTGAATCTTGGCTTGCCGTAAGTCATCCATGGGATCAGAATTTTAAACAAAATGTTAGCACTCCCTGTTCTGCAGGATATGTCTTTAAGAAGCGCAGAATGAACTGAATTGAGTGTAAGCTGGTTGTTGATTGTAGGACTAGGAATGGGAAGATTTCTCATTTCCCCAGTTCAGGAAGGCTTTGCACGGATGCTTGAAGCTCTAATGGAGGCTTCATCTTCTACACCATGCATTTCCCATTGTGGTTTAATCAATGCCTCTATCCAGGGAACTTTGGGAACTGTAGCTCTGTGGGGAATGGGGTCGCCTTACAACTCTCAGTACCCTCACTGTTCCTAGGATTCTTTGAGGGAAACCATGACTGCTAAAGGTGGTATAATAGTGTTTTAAATGTATGGTGTTGTTATGACTGGAGCTGTTACATAGGAGCCAGAGACTCCACCCCCTTCCTAACTCTCAACCAGAACCTGATCCATACAGGTGCATACAGTGGTACCTCTGGTTACATACTGAATTCGTTCCAGAGGTCTGTTCTTAACCTGAAACTGTTCTTAACCTGAAGCACCACTTTAGCTAATGGGGCCTCCTGCTGCTGCTGCACTGCCGTTCTCATCCTGAAGCAAAGTTCTTAACCCAAGGTACTATTTCTGGGTTAGCAGAGTCTGTAACCTGAAGCGTATGTAACCCGAGGTACCACTGTATGTGTAATTATCTCTGCTGCTAAGTAGCCTTGCATGAAGCTACCTGGGCACTTCGCAGATGGCCCTGAAGCTCCTGGCTCACCTTCTTCATTTTCCTTATGACTCCGGATGGAATGAGCCAGCCAGAAATTTAGGTAACTGGTGTGGAGCCCTCTGGGTGAAGTAATACCACTGTCTAGGGTGTGAAGTCTAGGGTGAAGTAATACCACTGTCATTGGTCTGAATCCATTGCCACGCATGTCTTATCCAGTGACTCCATTGTCATTGATGCCTAGATCTAAGGACTCCATTGTCATTGGTCTGAATTCATTTTCATTAATGATGCAGTCACTGGATGCAGTGACTCCATTGTCAGGATTGCTGGCAGCCTGGAGATCTGCTGAGGGAGAGTTCATGCTCCCTCTGCTCCTCCTCTAAGGAAACCCTAGGTTCCAAGTCTAAACTTTGACACAAGCCCCAGTCCAAATCCCCACTCACCCATAAAAGTGAAGATGCTTAGCACTCAAAAGCGTCCACTAGTGAGCATGCCACCCTGTGACATGCAGCCACTCCTGCTTGTCTAGATGAAAGATACAGAGGGGGAAGAGGTGGGGAGGTAAGCCCCTATCCTTTGCATGGTCTGGAATGTATCCTATTATTGTGCAAAGATAAGAGCCATATTTGTAGCTCGGCCAACCTTTTGGCTCAGACAGACTTTTTCTCTGTCACTGCATGAGGCAGGGCTAGAATTATTATTAATGGGTGGAAATTGGAAGAAAACACACTTCAGCTAAACATTAGGAGAAATGTCATGGCAGTGAAATCTGTTTGACAGTGGAAACAGGCTGCCCTGGGGAGTGGTGGCTCTTCCTCACTACGGGTATTTAAGCAGAGGCTGGCCACCCGTCTGTCAGGGATACGAACAGGCAGGGTCCGCACCATCGTACATCCAACACACATTTAAAGCGCATGTCTTCCTGAGTCTGTCTGAGCCAAAATGCTTGGAACTGTAGTTTGTTAATTGAATTGTAGCTCTGTGAATGGGAAACTACAGTTCGCTGGGTTGGGGAGCCAGGTTCTGTAAATGCGTGTTGGATGTGCTTTAATTGTATGGTACGGACTGTTCCCATTGTTGCATTCTGCATTATAGATCCTGCACTCAGTGGGAGGTTGACCTCCAAGATCCCATGTAATCTTGAAAATCATTTGATTCTACGTTCATTTAAAAAAACAAACACTGGGGGAGGAGGCACTTTGATATTATGGCACTTCAAATGCATCAATATATTAGTAGTAGTAGTAGTAGTAGTAGTAGTAGTAGTAGTTTTACTGATACATGTGCCTAATGGTAAGAACACTGCAGATCTCCCAGTTATTCAGTTTGCTGTGCAATCATTGTGATGGTATAGCAGGAGGAATCGATGCTTCTTCCTCGGGGATGCATGTTTGAGACCCATAAGTGCCAGATAACAGTTCTTCCAAAGCTCAGTGGTAGCTTCTGGTAAATAATAACCAATGCGCTGTGTTTGTCTTTAATGTTGGGAGAGCTATTTTGAGTTGCAAATCCACATGCTTTTCTGTAAAAGCTAACCTGGGAATATTGTCAGACCAATCGCTTATTAGCCTTTTACTGTGCTTCAGGTCCTTTTAATGTTGGCTCAGCCGCCAGCGTTTGTTGTTAATAACAAATATAGCCCTAATGTGGGCTGGAAATAGCATTAACGTCATTAAGCCTGGAAACATCATTTAATCAGTCAGACACAGCATCAAATAAGGAATGTTTTCATAGTAGGAAGGAGATTGCAGGGAGCTCGAGAGAGAGAAAAGCCTGATTAGTTTGAAGAAAGTGAACCATGTGATGGAAAATAATGGCTAGGCAAAAAGAAGGGTGGGCAGTGCATTTAAGATGCCTAGAAGGGCTTGCTTCACCCCTCCCAAGTTTACCCATGTAGATTTGAGGAAGGCAATCCTCAAATCTCAACAGGTACAGCTGACTTCTTTCTCCTCCTCCTTGTGTTTTTCGCAGCCAGAGGCAAATGGGACTTCCAAAGCAATGCTATAAGGGTGTGGGGGGTTTTCTGGCCTCTTGAATCTCTGTGCAGAGCTTGGGGATGGGGTGGCCATGGCAGGGTGTGGGTGTTGCAACATGTCTTGAGCTCCAGTTGAGTCTCAGCTAACAGCCTCAGTATGCATTCACCTCCCCTGCTGTTCCTTCACTATATGATCACATGTTTCTTTGTTTCTTGCTATTATTTTGGAGTCCTTTTTGAATTTTTTAATTATTTCATGCACCTCTACAAATCTTGGAGTTCCCCCAAATAGGCAGATATCTCACCAGTGGTTTCTCAGTAGCCCAGTTTTTGGCTTATAATGCTGTTGGCATTGGCTGGCTGAGTTCAGTATTAGTTGGAAGGTCTCTCCCGCACCAGCATTTTATACACAGAGGAGAGTTTGCAGAGGCTGGGAGGCTTTCTAGCTTTCTCTCTCTTGACAAGGAAAATGGAATGGGCAGAGAAACAACCACTAACACTGCCTCACATCAACCAGTCCTCCTTGCCATAGTCTTAGCAAAGAAACTGTTCATCATTTGTTCCAGGACCTTGAATTCAGTACTTCCTTACAAAATAAAATTGCTTTCCAAGAATAAGCCTATTAGAACATAAAGCTGCAGCTAGCCTACAAACTATTCAAAATGCTGATGGACAGGAACCCACCCAATTCCTATAATTTGCAAATGAGCAAAAACGGTCTCCCAGCTGTGTGATGGGAATAGTGTATATACTGGATTTCGATACTTGCTCTTCACTGTGCACCTAGTTCTGCAGAGACAGCTGGAAAATCTTCTAGATTATTTTCTCCCCAAGGGATTGCAGATGCCACAGAAGCAAACTTGGAACATACTAAGTGCCCTGCTGGACCTGAGCAAAGCTCCAGTTTCATATGTTCCACAGTGACCAACCAGATGCCAAAAGGAAATTGCAGCAGGGTGTGCAGAAGGAAGATGGTGTTCAACTCAAGTTTCCACTTTTCTAATCCATGCCACCCCTGCTGAACCCATCTGTCTGTTTGATGGGATTTTATCACATATGTTGTTGACTGACATATAATGTAGTTTGACTATTCCTCCAAATGAGGAGTTGGGAAACTGTGGCTCTCCAGCTGTTGCTGGACTGTGACTCTCAGTATTCCCAACCATTTTAATTGCTGACCACAGCTGATGAGAGTTGTAGTCCAACAACATCTGGAGGGCCAGAAGTTCCCCATCCCTGCACTAAATGTCCTCTTACCTTTATTTTAACAAAGATCTTTGTTGGGCCATTAATTTATCCCCCCCACCCACCCACTTATCTGGAGTAGCAATACTGATAACAAGTCCAGGAAATGTTATAATAGCACAAAGGAAATGTCTGTTACTATTCTTCGACTCACAGAGAATTGCCAAAGTGGTGTGTTCTTGGTTGGCTATTTACCAATATCCTCTGATTATCTATGGGTTTGTTTGGGTTGTTGTTTTTCCTTTGGCTGAGCAGCTGGCAATTAATGAGTTGATGAGAAATGGTCACAATGCAGTGAAATTAGTAAGTGAACATCTGGTATTAAAAGCTAATGCATGCTGAAGGTGGAGGTAATCTTTCAGATTATAGTGAAACAAAAGTCCACTTCGGGCCTGAACAGGAAATGCTTCTTGTAGGGGGCAGGGGGACAGGGCCATCCATGCTGGCTCTGCCCAAAACATCTTATCCACTTACTTCCTAATCTTCTTGTGTTGGGTGGGGAAAGTCTGAAAGGGGCTTCTCATTGCATTCACTTGGACATGAGTTGAAGTATTCATTCAGTTGATTATCAGAGTTCCCAACCATGCTGAGTGTTCTATGTAGGTTCAGTGTTGAGAAGGTTGGGAACAGAGAGAGTGGAACTGGTGCACGCTGGGACATGGTGGGTGAGATGAGCTTGTGGAGTTAATGCCTTCAGGTTGATAGTCCTCCCCCCGCCCCTCCCCCAAGGCATAATTCCTAAACAGCACTACTCATTTTATTGATACCAAAGTTACTTCCTCTGGAGGGACAACGACATTGTGGTAGAGCACGTTCTTTGCATGCTCAGAGGTAGAGCAGGTGACCCACATTCAGAAAGTCCAAGGTTAGCTTTCTGTTTCCAGTTTAAAAGCAAGAGGTAGTTAGTAGTGAGAAAGATCCCTGACAGTCATGGTTACACAGTAGTCTGGTAAGCCTTTAGTAAACCAAGTGGTGGGTTAGAAAAGTGTGAAGTTCAGATCATTGCTCCAGGGATATGCTGTGGATGAGAAGCTTTGCTGTGTACATGAAAAGAATGGGAAAGTCTACATTCCTGAAGCTAAATATGCAGGTTGTAGCTCACATGAGGTTCTGAATTGAAACACATCCATCCAATTTAAGCCTGATTTATACTTTACCTGTGGCATGGTTGCCATTTCCTGGTGGTGGGATTCTATGGAACATTTGGATGATTCTCTCGTGTGGTTACAAGGATTACATGGGCAAAACAGTTCAGAGCTCCACCATTTCTGAATATTTGTGGGGAATGGGAATGTGATGGCTAGTCACTCCCAACATGGAAATGCTCATTTGGTCATACCCCATGATACCTCTGCATCTGTTTTAAAGGAATAAAAGTGCTCACTATTCCCATGTTGCTTTCACAAATTTAGCTGAACATGTGGGTGCCAGGGGGCATAGCCAGAGAGATGTGCCAATCTTTAGACAAGGTTGTTCAGCATGGTACATCTTTCCCTCTCACATGTTTTATGGATGCATGGGGAGGTTCTTTGAAAATACTATTCCAAAAGGATACAGTGGTACCTTGGGTTACAAACACCTCTGGTTACAAACACTTTGGGTTACAGACTCCGCTAACCCGGAAGTAGTACCTTGGGTTAAGAACTTTACCTCAGGATGAGAACAGAAATTGCACAGCGGCAGCGGGAGGCCCCATTAGCTAATAATAATAATAATAATTTATTATTTATACCCCACCCATCTGGCTGGGCCTCCCCAGCCACTCTGGGCAGCTTCCATAGAAACCAAAAATACACTAAAATATCACACGTTAAAAACTTCCCTGAAAAGGGCTGCCTTAAGCTAAAGTGGTACTTCAGGTTAAGAACAGTTTCAGGTTAAGAAGGGATCTTCGGAATGAATTAAGTTTGTAACCAGAGGTATCACTGTGTTTGGTTGTCAAAAGATTGACCCAAAGGGCTACCCTTGATGCAGCCTTCAGCTCCTTCTGAGAAATTCAGCCTCCAACAGGTATAATAACATTAAAAACACCACAGTGAAAACATCACTTTGAAGAGATAATTTACATTACCAAAGGTATTCTGTGTTCATTGGGAAGCCATACTTTCCCTATAAAATCACAATCTTGAAGTTTCTTCATTTTTGTTTTCAGAAAGATCCTGAAGCAGGGTGATGTTGTTATGCTGCCTCCAGTTTCATTAGTGAGTTAACTCCCACATTGCCCTGCCCAGAAGATCACAAGAGGAAAGGCATAAATTAAAAAGAAATATCGAGACAAATGTATGAATAAAATTTCCAGTATTCAGACAGAGCTGCAAAACCCACTTGTCAGCAGAGAAATGCCATTAAGTCCTTAAGGAACTCATTAATAGATTAACATTTGGATGAGTAATTATATCTGCACTAGAAATAAAAATAAACAAGCAAGCCTTAGCATCACAGCTCCTCTAAACACTTGGCACACAAGTGAAGATCAATACTATGAAATATCACTGCTGGAAGTACTAAGGTCAAGTTGATTATGTCAAGAATAGATATGCTCTGCATGTGTGTGTATCTGTGTGTTATGTATATGTTGTTGTGAGTTTGGCTGACTTGATCACTGTGAATGGGTAGTTTGGGCCCTGGCAAAAGCCATCTTCTGTCATGTGGTACCCATTGGTACTGAACTTATAAAGGGGCTATGCAGAATGCATGGACTAACACACTACTGATAACCACCACTCCCCCGTGGTTGACGCATGATCTTATCTATTTGAAGCAGACATGGGTGTATATGCATAGGGTTCCATCCATGGAAATGGGAGCACTAATGTCAATACTTCCACATGTATGAATCCCTTTAGGGTGTTGGCATCTAGTGGGAACAGTTAGCCAGTGCATTCCAGACAGCCCCTTAACAAATTCATGGGTGACTTACATTTAAAACCAAAACATAAAAATGCAAATAAAACATCAATGTTCTCATGCAAACTCCTACAGTTAAATCACATGTGTGTGTGCATGCACACACACACATACACACACACACAACCGCCACTTGCCCAATAACAGCTACAGAAAGCTTTGGCAGCACACTAACAGCACTAAAGTAGGACTAAAGGTAATGTTAAATGCTTTTTAATGACTGGGTGGTCTGCTGAAGTTCAGCAGTTCATTTGCAGGGGAGTAGGATATGAGAAAATGTCCTGCAGGTTGCATTTCTGTACATATGTTAGAAGGGGGATACAAAGGGAAATAGGACACTTATTGGTAAATGATATTATTATTATTATTATTATTATTATTATTATTAAGCCCATATGTGTTTGTCTATTTTAAACTGGCCGCAGTTTCAGTTTGTATGGAATGAGAAAGGAACAGAGAGAACTGGTAATTTTTTGACAGAGCTATTTATTAATTACTTTACTTTGAACAATGTGTATAAAGTGTTCAACATTTTTAAAATGCAAAGCAATGTACCCAAAGTAAGAAAAACAGTGCATAATGAAATAATGTGAAACCAATAAGAAATGCAGTAATTTCACATATCCACAATAACCAGCAATATACATGACTCTCAGACTAATCTTGGAAAGCCTTGGCAAAGAGAAATGCTTTTAGAACGGTAGCATAGAAAGCAAGGCTCTCCCATCCGGTTACTGGAGCATCAGGTGTCAGATGCTGATGGCGTGGAGCGGTGGCAAACTGTTGGTGCACAGTTGAGTTGTCTTTAATTCTTACGCCATCCTGATGCCCTTCTGTGCAGTGAAGGACGCTGTCCCTTTGCCAGTGCTGAAGTAAGATTCAAATACCACCTCCTTCCCTACAGATCCTCTCAGGTGTTAAGATTGGAAAAGCAGCCCTTTTAAGACTCATGCCACCCTAAGAAGTTCTGCAGGTGACAGCTGAGGAGAGGGCATTATCTGTGGTTTGACTAGTGCCTTCGTTATACACCTTTAGGTGCTAGGCTAAAATGTTCCTGTTTAACTAGGCGTTTGGCTGATTGACATCTTATGCCTTTTTAAATGTGTTGTCGAAGGGGAGGTGGTTATTGGTTGTCTTTGTTTTGATTTTTAGTATGGATGGATGGATGGATGGATGAACAGACGGATGGATGAGCGGACGGATGGACAGAGAGACAGACAGATGATTGATATAGATAGATGATAGATGATAGATAGACAGATAGATAGATGATAGATGATAGATAGATGATAGATAGATAGATTAGATAGATAGATAGATAGATAGATAGATAGATAGATAGATATAGATATAGATATAGATATAGATATAGATAGATAGATAGATAGATAGATGATAGATAGATAGATGATAGATAGATAGATAGATAGATGATAGATAGATAGATAGATAGATAGATAGATAGATAGATAGATAGATAGATGATAGATAGATAGATGGTGGTGGTAATCTTATGTTGTTAACCGCCCTGAAATCTACAGGTATACAAATTTTAATAATGATAATAATAATAATGACGGACCAGCACTTCGAATTGTCCCCAAAATTGATCTGGAAGCCAGCACAGATTAGACAACGATAAAGTAATGTGCTCCCCCCAAAAACCCCAGATAGTACGCTTGCCACTGCGTTTTGCACTAGTTGAAGTTTCCAAACATTCTTCAAAGGTAGTTCCATGCAGGTCTACTTTATCTAGGAAAGGGTGTAGCTGGTACTCAAGCCAAAGCTGTGCAAATTTGCCCCTGGCCATGTGTGCCACCTGGCAACCCAGGAGCACCTGCAGACTGCAACCCTGGTCCTTCAAGTAGAGTGCAATCCTATTGACAGCAGGCTTTAGTTTTGTTGTAGCAGTCTTCTAATACAGGAATGGGGAATCTGTGGCTCTCTGGTTCCCCTGCAACTCCTACCACTCCTGACCATTGGCCATGCTTGGTTGGACCTGACAAGAGCTGGAGTCCAAGCACCACAGGTTCCCCTTGCACTTTTCTGGTATTTTCTTCTCTCTGAGTGAGTAGTAATTCGCTATTCAGAAAGAAGCCTTTAATGTATTGGGCTAGCAGAACAACAGCTATTTCAGGAGAACAAAACTGAAATACATGAAGAGTGACACGGGGCTGTAAAATTCAGAAACGACAGAATGAAGTCATCAAGGTGTAAAAAAAAGATTTCAGGCTTTGAGCTTTGCAATTTTTCTATTGAAATGTCCTCATTGATTTGTTACAAATACTGTTAACCCTGTGTTTGGAAAATGGCGGGGACATTATCGCTTGTGTTCTCATTTGTAATAAAATAGATTAACTTGCTGTGAAATTTTAACTAGACGGAGACACAACAGTAGCTACCTAATGAACCACAGCTCATTGCTGTTAAGTAGCTTAATAGATGCATACTGATTACGGGGCTGAAAAATGGATCTGTTTACGTGCAAAGAGGAAACCGCTCGCATATTTTAAGGGGCAAAAAGAGAATCACAACTGCCTTCCATTATAGAGAACGTCTCAATCCACATCCTGGTTCTCATTGCTGGGTCTTCATTTATCACCAAGTGCCATCTAAATGTAGTTTGTCAAGAGTCCAGACCTCTAGGGAGCTCCACTACTGCCTACCTGGGAAATGGAAATCCTTCTCACATCATGCATGTGCCCACAGGTTTAGTTAGCAATGATGCAAATTTGCTTTCTCTTTCCAGGGTTCATTATTTGCAAGTTAAGCTGTTCTGTCATTGTTCCATTAGGCCAGAGACTACAACTCCCATCTTTCCTGACCATTGGCCATGCTGGCTGAAGTTGATGGGAGTTGGAGTCCAACAACATCTGGAGGTCCATGGGTTCTGCTTTAAAGTCTTGGATCAAAGGGGTTCTCTGGGGCGAGTAAGGGATTGGAAACTAAGGGGGAAAACTCTTCAAATGCATGCAATAGATGGGAAGAATTCAAAAAACAGAACCAACGCTTCCTTGTTTCTCTCTCAGGTCCTTTCTCAGTTTAGGTAATTTAATCCAGAGGCCATTTTCACTACCCAAAATAGTAGTGCCTATTGTTCTCCTCCTTTTCTTACCAATATAGTTATAATCTCTGCAATAATATCCTACAGGTCCCCCGGGAAGAGAGAAGGAAAAAAACACCCAATGTTTGTTTCAAACTGATTTAAATCAAAAATGCCCTCAAGATACAGAGGCACAAAAGGCCTTGAATAGATTACGATCTGTTTAAGGTTAACAAATATTTTTAATTAGTAGACAAATAGTACAGCAATTAAATGCTTCTCTTTTAAGTTTTATTAGTTATTGTATGTTCATTAAATAAGAGATAATGAGTTAAAAAGCATGTCCGTTGAGGATTAACCACTGTATAATAGATAGGCATCTGTTACATGATTTTGAGGTTCACTTGGCATTGAATGTCCAATAACTATCCTATTAAAAAAACGAATTTCAGGCAACATTTTCAGCGCCGTGTGTTTGGAATAGACAAATGCTACGTACAGTATTGCAATTAGGAAACTCTGTTCTAGGGCCCCTTGCACAGTCTGCTGGAAGCAGAGCTTGAAATATGAGGCCTGATTAGTAGCATGGCATCTTAACACATTGCCAAAATAGAGGAAGCTTCCTTATACTGAGTCACATCATTAGACCATCTAGCTCAATGTTGTCTACACTGACCAACAGCAGCTTCTAAGATCTCAGAGGGGACTTTCCCCCAGCCCTACCTGAAGATGCCAGGGATTGAACCTGGGGCATTATGCATGCAGAACAGATGCTCTACCACCGAGTAGTGGCCCTCCCCTCCCAAGAGGACATGTATCACCAACAGAGGACACAAAGAGGATAGATTTACATAAAATTTGCATGTGTTAATTTGTAGGTATAGAAAATTGGAAATAATTACTGTGATTTAAATAGTGGGTTGAAACTGTGACCAGTGTGCCTGCTTCGTCTGCTGTCCAGCTGCTAACTACTGATGGGCAGCTTCAGGACTCATGATCTCCCTTCTTTTTTATCTTTAAATTGGACCTGGATCAATCAGCACTTGAAACAGAGAACTGTATTCCGTATAGTAGGATACTTTACTGACTTGGGAAGCCAGATCCTAAAATAAAAAATCACTGGGCAGGGTCTGGCATCAGCACGGAGAGAGATCAGAGCTGTAAAGAGGTGGTGAGAAAGAGATCTTTGATGGATCTAAGGACGGAGCCTCTCAGACTTTGCCAAACCTTGAGGTAGAGCCTAGCAGATGTAGGTGGACCCAATCCGTAGAGCAGAACACAAAGCAATTCAGCAAAGTTGTGCAGCAGGAGTGGCTAGCCTCCTGAACTACAACTCCCACTATTCCTGGCCATTGACCTTGCTGCTTGGGGCTGATGGGAGTTGTAGTTCAGCAAGATCTGGAGAGTCACAGGCTACCCAACCCTTGGTGTACAGCATAAAAATGCATTGGAGGTATTAAAAAAAAAAAGGCTGCCCTTTGGGTAACTGATCTTGAAAGTGTATTCTAAAGTAACACCAAATACTATTTGATTGCTTTAATTGCTTACTATGACATGGTCATCTCACACAGCCACTGCCTTAGCTTGTACCCCAGGTATTAAGGAGTGGAGTTAAAGCACTCCCCCCCCCACCTCTCTGGGCTCTTTTCTACCTTTGACTTTCTCTCACCAGAGCACTCTGGGGCTGGTTGATGCCTGACTGCCTGCAGCACTCTCCCTACCTGCTATTCCCAGTGGTCTTGAGGTCTTGAGACCCCCTTGTATTCAAAGGCACTGCAACAGAGCCATGCCAGCATGCATTCCTGCTCTCCCTCTTGACTACCCTTCTCTGCCTCTTCTGCTGATGCACCTAGGATAGTACTGTCTTGGCAGATATATGTGTGTGTTCTGATAGGTTTGGGGGATGGCTTAGCCATCAGTCTGAATTGGGGCAGCAGTGATGTACTCCAAATACTTTATTTTAATGTGCTTCTTCTTTCTAAAGGAGAGAATTCATGACAGCCCTTCACCAGCCCCATCCATGGAAGAGAGTCAGCGGCCCGGGAGTCATGCCTCTTCACACCAGAGCAGCAGCATTTCAAGTTCTCCATCGCAGCTTGACAACACATCAGATAGAATTGGTTGGTACCCTATTCATGGCGGCTGTTCCGATGCCACTGTTGTCTGGAAGTGTCCTTTGTCAAAGATCTCTCACAAGAGACAGGTGGAAAGAAAGCTAATTGTAGGAAGTGAGCATATATCCAAAGGATGCAAACAATGACTGTGGGTGGCAATAACATTTAATCAGTTAGATTAGCCACTTAAGAGCACAAGCCTAAAATTGTTCTCAGAGAAGTTCATCCCACTGAGTTCAGTTGGATTTATTCCCAAGGAAGATTGCACACCCAGTTTTAAGTGGAGAGAGGAATATGATACAAACAGTTATACTTAGTATAGTGGTGCCTCGCAAGACGAAATTAATTCGTTCCGCGAGTTTTGTCGCCTTGCGTTTTTTTTTGTCTTGCAAAGCACGGTGTCGGGAAAGTTTTGGAAAAGCTTCAAAAATCACCAAAGTCTTTAAAAACCTCAAAAAAGGCTACCACACCGCGTTCTATGAGTTGCTCCTCGAAGTCAATTCGCAACTGTATTAACGGTGTTAAGAAAAAGGAAACAAACTTGCAAGACGTTTCCGTCTTGCGAAGCAAGCCCATAGGGAAAATCGTCTTGTGAAGCAGCTCAAAAAACAAAAAACCCTTTCGTCTTGCGAGTTTTCCGTCTTGCGAGGCATTCGTCTTGCGAGGTACCACTGTACTTCCTCACAGAATATGCTCTGGTTGGTTTCAGCCCTGGAGAATTTAGGAAACAGATTATATTAGTTTAGGAGAGCTCCTGAAAGTCCGAGTAAAGAATATGAGCTGGATAGACCAATGGTCTGACTCTGTGTAAGGCAGGCTACCTACGTTCCTATAGTCTCAGTCTGCAATCTGATTGCAACCTGAAAATCGCCATATTTATTTTAAAATGTTTGCTCTCTGACAACAAACATTCATCAGAGTCATGAAGAGTATGTTGATAATAATAATAATAATATTTTAGAATAGAATTTTAATAGTTCTGTTAAGTATGACAAATGTAATTTTTAATCAATAAAAAAAATAAGAAAGCTAAATATCATATAGTTACCTCATCCATGTGATTTTACAGGTGCTACATTAAAAGAAAAATCTCAGTGGCAAAGATTATTGTCTTTGAACTGTCATCCATCAGTTTGGGTTGTTAACCATCTAGCTGTCTATATCTGTCTATTAAGTGAGAGGAATTACAGATAATTACCAATTCCTTAAATCCTCTGGTCTATTAAAAGCATTTTTCTTCCGAAATGATTTCAATGAATCACTCTTCTTAATTAGTTAATCTGAACATTTCAGAGGAAATCACTCATGTCTCAA
Organism: Podarcis muralis; assembly: GCF_964188315.1. NCBI lineage: Eukaryota > Metazoa > Chordata > Lepidosauria > Squamata > Lacertidae > Podarcis > Podarcis muralis. The sequence goes on from NC_135673.1 coordinate 30,670,211, forward strand.
CTCATCTGCAGTTTTTCACTTTCTTCGTGGTTTTCTTTGTATTGTGCTTGCAGGCTTATTTCCCCCTGTCTGCAAGAATTGGTAATTCCCTCCCTCCAAAAAAAATAATAATCTATTCATTTTGTCCATACCCCTAGACTCCCATTTCTCATGTGTATGACTAATGGATGGAGGGTGCGCAGTGCTATTTTTCTAGAAAAATAGGTGCCAAAACGTACCATGAACACCTCCTTCGTTCTCTTATAATGGCAATGGTGCCCACTGGAAAGGTGCCAGAACTCAGTTCTGGTGAGTTCCTGCTGGAAAAAACCCTGGGGGTGGCATGGAGCTAAGCCTCATGGTCTTGCTCATGGCAAGTGTGCTTATCTGGCTCTTCCCTTCTCACAGAAGACAGAGCCCCCTGTTTGGGAGCCCCAGTGATGTGGAGAAGGGGCCAGTGGGAGTATAGCTGGCTGCTCCCTTCAGATTTTCACTGAACATGCCATTGTAGCAGGGCACAGGGGTGTTGGAGTACATCTGTTGGCAGAAAACATAGCCCCAGTCTACCTTTAATGCGTTAGGCTTTTATATGGAAGGGATAATGTGGGCTCCTAACACTAGGTGCCTTCTTACACAACCACTTCAGAATTGATCATACAAGGTGCATGAGCAAATGGTGCATATGGATTTTTTTGAACTTATGAATGTGTCCAACATGGTACAAAATATGGGAACCCGGCATTTTTTTTAAAAAAGTGAAAGATAATTCCTAGAAATGGTGGTGGTTTATATTTGAATGATTATAACTGGTGTGCATTTTCACGTTCCATAGCAATTTTGCTGTCATCCATTACTAGACTCCAGTTGCCAGTATTGATCACAGAGCAGGGATGGAGAACCTTTGGTCCTCTGGATGTCAGACTACAACTCCCATCATCCTTGGCCATTGGCTAGGGCTGATGGGATCTGAAGTCCAGCAACATCTAGAAGACCACAGGTTACCTATCACTGATATAGGTGGGGGAAAGTATTTTGTAAATTCACTTAGAGATGTGACCTCTCTCACACTAGGAAATAGTATTACTTGGTATTTCAGAGAGCATAAATGGATTGACATTTGAATATACCTCAGGCAGATTAGTAGAATATCATCAATGGTGATAAAGGAGACAACTAAATAATTATGTGAAAGCATCTGTAGTAGGAAGAGTAGGTATCTCTCCTGCTAAGGCTTGCTTCAGTTGACACAATCCTACACTGCAATCATGGTGGGGTTAAGCTTTAAGAACATCTGTGAATTCTTTGCAGTGGCCATAAAGTTAACTATTCTGATTTCTCTGGCTGTGATGTAATGTAGCCCAGTCAAGGGGCACCAGTGGAAAAGGGACACCGAATAACTAAAAGGATGTGCTCTGAAGGCCCTTTCCCATCTGACTTTGTATGAATTGCCCAGCTATGTTGAAGCTCTTGGGCTTCACAAATCTCTTACCCACTAGCCAAAGCAGTGTTCATTATAAAACCTGATCCTTGGTGGCAGGTATGTGGCACAACACATTTCCAGTTCCTGAATAGCAATCTTAAGAAGATTGAGCGCCCCCAAGAATATAGTAATTGCTCTTCACTGTTGTACGTTGAGAATATTGTTTATAATTTTGGCAAATAAGCAGGTCAATGACCCTCACTCTTTCTCCTTCTTCACTCTGTCATGCCCATTCTTTTAGGCATGCTGCCAACTAATAGAGAGGGTGAACCTGTGGATCAAGAACCTGGGCCCAACCCAAAGAAACTCCTGAAGGAAAAAGGTAATATCCTCTAATATTTTGTTCTTCACAAAGGATCACAGACTGGATTCACTGCACTCTTCCTGTCTGTTGAAAAATGATCACAGTAGCTAAGTGTGTAGTTTTCATTTGGTTTTAGATTGCAATTAGATGGCATTTGTTGCAAAACCCCCCACCCCCTCTGTACTTTGTCTTCTAACCATGGAGAACAAACAAACAAACCCTGTCTGGTTCATAGGCTGCAAGTTCTGCTTACGCGGTTCAATCAGTTGTTAGGGATATTGGTGAGCTTCTTTCATGTAGAGGTAAAACAGCTGATCCAGACCTCTGAGGCCTCAATCTTCATGGAAATAAACACACCAGCGATAGGGACAGACAGAAAAGCAACCCACAAGTATAGACGTGAAGTTCAAAAGAGCCAGGTTTTATTCATTGTGAAGAGAGCATTTACACAGGTTGACGGAAATAATACATAATTTCAACACAAAGATAGATGTTGATGCCCTTGGGTGGCGGTATCTATTCCCGAATAGTTCTAGAGGACCAAGACCAAGTGTAGTGCAGGGGTAGCCTTGAGATATTAGGGTCTTAAGCTCCATAAGGCTACATATATCAAACCCTGTATTGAAATACCCATCTGGTTCCTTCTTGTCTTGCCTTTAGACACCAGATCAAGACACTGTTTTTTTCAGTATACTTTTGCTGTCCATGGTGAAGGACAATACACACACACACACACACACACACACACACACACATGCCACGTACAGAAGCTGCCTAGTTTGGCAGCTGAATCTTACTTTGATAGTAGTAACAGGATAGTGACCTCCACTGTACCTGAGGCTACTGCATTGATGAGGGTGCAGCATAGGTTCAAAAGCACAAAGGGACATAACCACCAGGCCCTTGGTCCACCTAGTTCAGTATTGTCTACACTGACTGGCAGCAGCTCTCTGAGGTTTCAGACAGGGGGCAAAATAATAATAATCCCCAGCTTCATCTGGAGGTGTTACGGGTTGAACATGGCACCTTCTGCATGTCAAGCAGATGTTCTACCTCTGAGCTATGGCTGTTCCCTTGTAACGTGGCTCTTTGGAATGTGCCCCAGCATTTGTCACCTGAGTCTTCTGCCTAACAGATGGTCATCTTATCAGAGTTAGGTCCTGGTTTTGCTGCTGCTTCTTTCCCCCAGTTTTGCTGGTTGCTGCATTCATTGAAGAATGTATGTGTGTGTTTTGCGATATCTGAGCTTTCTGGTTGTTGTTGTTTTTTGTTGCTTTGAAGGACTATATGAATGGAAAAGCAGAGTGAACATGTCTACATAAATAAATTCAAGTATAATATGGTATGCAAAAATAGATTAAATATGAATATGACTAAAGATTTTGAGTGCTTACTGTGACTCAGCAAGTTGGCTGACAGTTGCATTTCTGAATACAGTCCCCCCCCCCCTAGAACACCCATTTTGGAGTGAGCCTGTGGCTACAGATTATTGCAAGTTAGATGGCAAAATTATACAAATTTTGATTCACACTCCACCAAAATTATACCAAGCAGATGAATATTAAATAGGGAATGCCAGTTCAGGAGTGCAAATTCTGCAGTCATATCTGGGCTGTGCCGTGTAGCTTACCTATATACTTCTGTTACTTGTGTTTTGTATACAGTATTTCCTTCCGTAATATTTGTATATTTGTATGAAATGTGAGCCTCATTTTTCATACCCTGACTGTTTGTCTTTACCGAGAAAAATAATAATAATAGTGTTTATTCCTGTGAAGGTTTTCAAAGTTATTATTAAGGTGGTATGTAGTTAACTCAAAATTATCAACATTTATTAAGTATGACAAGTCAGCAATTTACACAAGCATGGCAAACATATGTTTTCACATCTGGTTTGAGTAATATCATCATGATTTTTAAAATGATTTATAGCTCTGCAGGCCATAAAATGCCAGCTTTGCTGTAGCTTGGAGTTTTTCAGTCATTGAGCAAATTACTAAAAGCATGTAATAGGGGCAAGGTGGGGGAGCAGGGGAGTGAGGGAGAGGTGTTTGCCCGCGTCTTAAATGTAACTCCAAAAGTTTGGTATTCCATAACAATTCGCAGGGCAACTTGTGCAAAATCCAGCTACGGTTGTTAACACTCCATATTAAGAAGCACTAAAATGCTGACAAGGTGATCTTGTTCCTCAATAGGTAGGGAGCAGAATTCAGAGTGTGTCCCTGTAGCATGCCGCAATAATCAGGACCACCTAGGGGCAGGGAAGAGGGGTTACAGGTCCAGATCCAGCAGGGGAGCCAAACTGTGAGCTTTCATTAAAAAAAAAAAAAGTTTCCCTAGCACATGTGGAATGAAAGTTATGAAGCAAAACGCGCAGGCACCATTTGAAGCAATTGCTTTGTTAGTTATGAGCTTACCCTTACCTTTCAGTGTGTTTCACCAGTGAGTGAAGTCAGAGGTGTGTTTGACAAACGCTATAGAGAAGCATAAAGTCACACAAACCAGAGAAGACACAAACATGGCTTCCGAATGGCCAAGGAAATCCCTTCTCCAGACAATACAGAAGAGATTCCCTGGGCCATTTTGAAGCCATGTTTAGGTCAGGGATGGGGGGGGGGCGCATGTCAAACTAGTTTTTCCTCTAGAATCAGACAATATCAAAAGGCTGCCCTGTTAATTTTTAAGGGACTTCCTGTATCATTTTGATGCTGCCTCCCCATCTTTTTCCATAGAGAAGTGATTGCTATCCAAATAATATCAACAACAACAACAACAACTGAGAAATCAAGAACTGCAGTGTTGTGGTGACAGGGCAGTAGTGTGTCCTCTCAAAAGTAGCAGCAAAAACAGGAATTCATGCTCTTTCTAACTCAGATTAAGCTTCATGCTATCTTCTTCTTCTTCAGTATGTGGGTATCAAGTAATTGCCCTGCTAATGGAAATAAAATCAATCATTACCATATATTGCAAGGAACAGAAGGATTGTTTTCGATGATGTGTAGGCTATGTCATCCCTACAAAGTAGCCCAGTGACGCTATACTTATTGGGGGGGGGCAAGTAGTGTATGATCCGCTTGCAGTGTAGTACAGTGTTGCTATTCAGTCTCTTTTAGGTACATGCAGTTGGTGGAGGCAGGGGTTAAACTTATAGCAGCAATGGGCAAGGCAGGTGATTAATTGCTTTAGCACCCATAGAGGAAAAATAGGGGGATTCACTGCTGCTGGTGGTAAAAACTTGTAAATGGAGAGATTCATGTCAAAGACTGAAATACTTTTTGCTCAAAACAAGAAAAAGAAAGTGGTAGCTATTTGACTTGTTCTGGTAACATTGCTGTAGTTATTAAGGAAAAAATAAATGATCACAACAAATGTTTTTAGAATGCGCAGCTTGCTTTTTAAGAATTTAATGTTGATTTCTCCAGGCATGGGCTTAGTTGCCGTAAATCATCAATCTCCTTTGATCACAACCCCCATCCGAAATGTACTTTTATCTAGTACTGCTAACATAAGATCTACTGACGAAAGGTCTACAGCAACATAACCAGTTTACAACTCATGAAACTTAAGTTATTTCCACCATTCAGGATTGGCACAGGGGGAAGAACAGGGCTCTTGAGCTGGATGGCAGGCAGAAATCCATCAGGTTAGGCCTTTTCTATTATGGAAATATCTCCTGTTGCTTTGTCCCAGCTCCTGCCAACCTAGCAGTTTGAAAGCATACCAACGCAAGCAGATAAATAGGTACTGCTGCAGCGGGAAGGTAAACGGCGTTTCCATGCACTCTGGCTTCTGTCACAGTGTCCCGTTGCGCCAGAAGCGGTTTAAGTCATGCTGGTCACATGACCCAGAAAGCTGTCTGCGGACAAACGCCGGCTCCCTTGGCCTGAAAGCAAGATGAGCACCACACCCCATAGTCACCTTTGACTGGACTCAACCATCCAGGGATCCTTTACCTCTTTTTACCTTTACATCTATGGGGAAAGCTTCACCTGATGGCATTCTGTCTGTCATATATCTTACTTTTTATTTTGTGTACTCTATCCCTCCTACAAAAGAGGGTATGAATGTTCTCATGGCACAAAGTGTATGCAAGTTTTTGTACACTTTTGAGTGTGAGAAGGAGTGCCCAATTCACATGCAGTGTTCTGGGCCCCTAAAAATCATGTTGGCAGCCTTAAGTTTAATTCTCCCCTGTATTATGTAGTCTCTATAAACTGGAAAATATGAATTTGTTCAAAATAGGCAAGGGAAACAACACACCAACGCTTTTCTACATTTTTGAATATATGGCACTTTTGTTTAGCTGAGGATGGGTAAGTTAGTTCATGACATTTTTGCATGTGTTTATCATAAGTCAGTTCCATTTGTGCTTTAATCTGTTAATTTTAAATTGTTCTTTTAATGAGCATGAAAATTTAGCATTTAAACACATATTTAAATATCCATTTTAAGATGTATTTTTGCCTCAAAATATGCACTTTCAAACATACTTTGAGCCAAAAATCGCTCCAGAAGTTTCAGGAATTAGCTAACTTCCAAACCATACATGGAAGGTGCAACTGAAGTCTGTTCATAGTGGTTTTTACGAACACCAGATTCCTCAAGCGGCCCAAGTTTTAGCAATAGATATCTAAGCTAATTTGTAACACTGTTTTTTGAAAAAGCAATTGCCTACAAATATTGTGAAAGGGCCATATCCTTTTCCCATTTGTTTGTAGAGACTAGGTTGGATTTGGTAAGTTTTATTATATAAGGGGTGAAATACTGTCTACCTGTGTCTTTAAACCCTGAAATCATTCCCAGTTATTGGGATAATGTACAAATCTCTTTCCCCCCTCTGCTTTTTGTTTTGAAGTTGTATTCTGCGTGGCATTGCAGTTTCTGATACTTTCAACCGTTCCAGCATCTGTTATTGTTGCTTTCAGAAACTTTGGAAATAGTTTTGGGGAGGGGAGGGGTTGCAGTAATATTAGACAGTCTTTCAGATGGACTGTTTTCGTTTTTGAGCAAGGGGTGAAAATTAATGAGTTGGAAGATAAGAAAAGATCAGTGATTTGGCTCAGGAACTTAGCTGACTCCCCCCCCCCCACTCCTTCTCTCTCTCCCTTTTTGGTGTGTTTGTTTTATATGATTCCAGCACCTACTCAACAGAATGCTGTCCAAGAAGAATCAGAGTCCCCCACCACCACCTCAAACAGTCGCAGTCTAGAATATCAGCATATGTCTTTCGCTTCCCATGAGGTGATCCCAGACTTTATTCTCCCCGAAAAAGAGTAGCAAAGAAGTGCTTCATAAATGGCACAAATCTAGAGGGCAAGCAGATGGAAAGGCAATCTAATATCCTGAGTTGCTGTTTCCACCAATATGCCATGCAAACTGATAAAAATGCTGATGGGCTTAGCATCTATAGCTTTTAAAGCTATAAGCTGAAGTCTTTTAATTTTTTTTAAGAGATCTGAGTTTATGGTGGAGCACTCATTTGGTGAGGGGGCGATTTGTACAATAAAACAATGGCTTTGGGAAAGGGCTGCAGTTCAGTGGTAGAGTGCAGAAAGGTAAAAGGTAAAGGTACCCCTGCCCGTACGGGCCAGTCTTGCCAGACTCTAGGGTTGTGCGCTCATCTCACTCTATAGGCTGGGAGCCAGCGCTGTCCGCAGACACTTCCGGGTCACGTGGCCAGCGTGACAAGCTGCATCTGGCGAGCCAGCGCAGCACACGAAACGCCATTTACCTTCCCGCTGGTAAGCGGTCCCTATTTATCTACTTGCACCTGGGGGTGCTTTCGAACTGCTAGGTTGGCAGGCGCTGGGACCGAGCGACGGGAGCGCACCCCGCCACGGGGATTCGAACCGCCGACCTTCTGATCGGCAAGTCCTAGGCACTGAGGCTTTTACCCACAGCGCCACCCGCGTCCCAGTGCAGAAAAGCCCAAAGTAAATTCCTGGTTTCTCCAGGTAGGGCTGGCAGAAACTCCTGCCTGAAACACTGGAGAGCTGCTGATAGTCAGTGTGAGCAGTACTGAGCAAGATGAACCAATGGTCTGACTTGGTGTGAGGCAGCTCCTTGTGTTCTTGTAGGCTGACCCTGTGGTCTGCAGGAACAGACAAAATGTTAGGAGCATTGTGTGCTGGCAGGCATGTGGAATAGTGTCTTCTCCGTGGTGGCCCCCCAAATTGTGGGATTCAGTACCACGTGGGATCAGGCACATCCCTCTACACTTTTAAACAGGCCTTCAAGACTCAACATTGACTGAAGGTTCCCCATCTGTATCCTCAAAGGTGGGGTATAAATCAAAACATTCAAAGGGACCAGCTCCCTTCCCTTCCCTCCCACTCGCACCAGTACAACACCGGGAGCAAAACACACGAATGTGAAGTACCTATTGTGAAGTGACCCTCGCAGCAGAATCCTATACATGTTTCCACAGATGTAAGGCCCAATGAGTTCATGGAAGCTTATGGACAGGTAAGTAGATAGAGGATTGCAGCTTGAAAGAAGGGCAGCATAAGGGCTAATACTGGCAGCGTCAGGAATAGGCTGCCGGTAATAGTTCAGTGGCACTGGCAAGTATCTCCCCCACACTCCCATCACAATTGACTGATGCTTCAGAACTAGTTGACAATAAACCTAATAGGCTAAGGCACTCTATAACTAACCTTTAAATGAGAAGTTACCCGTTGTTCCTTTAGCAATTAATCCAGTGTTAAGGAATTTAATTGACCACAATACTACATTATTAAAGGAGCGGGGTGGGTGGGAAACGGTCACCCTAATTGAGACTTGAACCTGTACCCTTTATTTACTGTGCTGCTCAAGATGTGATTTAGGGGTTAATTGACTGGCTAGCATTTCCCTGGCTGCAATTATTTCCTCTAACCAGCGCTAAATGCGCACTGTAGCTAAGACCATTTTTAATGGCATCTTTTGCTATCAGCTCTTAGAATAGTGTCACAAGGACAGCCATGAAAGGCTGACTGGTGGGGCCATGGAAGGATATAAATAAAGAGATTCAAGGTTGTCTTTCAAGTTTCTAGTGAACACATCAAGAAAGAAAGAAAGCGGGTATTGATGTTGATTCACAGTTACAATGGAGGGTGGCTAATTTGCACACGGCTGATCCACACATCCCGTAATTCACACGCAAACCTAAGCAACATCTTTGATGTCATAAGCAATGTTAAATTATCTTGGACCATTGCAGGCTCTTTGTCTTTTGCTAAGCCTTCATTAATCAATACAAAGCTTCTAACTAGCAGACTATTAAATGCCATCGCTGGGAATGATCACATCTCAGAGGTTGAGAGGCTTGGTTTTCTTTGTTTTTTGTTTTTAACTTCACACAGAATGTTTGGGTTTGCCTGATACATTGGAGCATTGTGCACTGTGTTAAGCTCTGAGCATCACAACCTAAGAAGAGTGGCAATATATTAGGGCCAGTAGTGTTTTGCGTGTCAGGCTAGGACCAGGGAGGCTCAGGTTCAAATCCTCATTTGGCCATGAAGCTCACTGGGAGACTCTGGAATCTCTTGCTACTCAGTCCGTTTCACATAATGTTTGTGGTGCCGAAATGGGGAGGAGAGCGGCATATGCTGCTTACAACTCCTTGGCAGAAAGGCAGAATACAAATTCAGTAAGTAAAAATCGCGTTAAGAATGGTATGATATTGACTACCAGATTTTGGGTGCTGCATAGTTTATTCCTATGTGTCCTGTTTTTGAGCTTCATATGGGGCTTCTCACTAAATACAAAGACAGGACAGACCTGTTACTGGTTTATATGGATCTTTGGTCTGAAGCAAGACTCCAGGGAGTTGGAGCATGCCCTGCTGTACCCAACATTGGGGTGAGGCGGAGAATGAGAGGCAAGAGTGACATAGATACCCTTCCTTACAATGGTGGTGCATGATACACAGCTGTGCCTGCCACTTATTATGTCATTTTCTTTAGCCGGTCTCCCTTAGCATGGTTGGCCCAGGCCAGCATCTTAGTTGTTCATATTTCTAGACATGAGCCAGCAGTGTAGTGTGGCTGCTAAAAAAAAAGGTTAATGCAGTGTTAACAAAAGCAATAGTTCTAATTACAGGTAGGTAGCCATGTTGGTCTGCCATAGTCGAAACAAAAAAAAAAATAATCTTTCGGTAGCACCTTAGAGACCAACTAAGTTTGTCATTGGTATGAGCTGTTGTATGCATGCACACTTTTTCAGATACAAGTGTGCATGCACACAAAAGCTCATACCAGTGATAAACTTAGTTGGTCTCTTAGGTGCCACTGGAAGGAATTTTTTTATTTTGTTTCAAAAGCAATAGTGTCAGGGTTAATAGTTCCATTTTATTCTATGCTGCTCAGGCCAACATCTGGAACGTAGGGACCACATTTTATGAAGGATGGTGACGAAACAGGAGCATATGCAGAGGATGGCGATCAAGATGGTAAAAGACTGGGAAATTAAATCCTGTGAGTTGAAGGAGTTGTGTACGTAGTACATTTAGCCTGGAGAAGATTAAGTGGAAACAAGATAAGCATCTTTAGATGTATGGGCAGGTGACATGCAGAAGATACAGCATATTTATTCTCTGTGGCTCACATTGCAGTTTATTCAGTTTTCCTGATTTTCCCTAACAGTTAATTTCTGCATTACATTTGAGCTTTCACATTACATTAAAAAAGCCAGCTTCCAGAAACATAGTGGAATAAAATGCAAGTTTAGCAAACATATTTTTTCTTCTTTTTTCTGGAAGCAAGTAACATATAAATGAGCACTAAATCTGCACTAAATTGCATTCCACGATGTTTCCGGAAGTGGCTTTTACATCGTGTAAATGCAGAAATTAACAGTTAGGGAAACATGAGGATGGAACAAACTGCCGTGTGAACACAGCCTGTTTCTCCAGAGGGCAGCCATCTGTCAGGGCTGTTCTAGCCACATTCTGCCTTATAGATCTTTTATCATTATATCATTATCTTTTTATCTTTATCATTATTATCATTGTTGTTATATAGATTTATTTTCCCTGGCGGGACCCAATGCAGTTTACAGATACAAACAAGAACCACTAAAAGCATAGAAAATGACAATACTTTAAAACAATTAAATATAATTATAATTATGTATGTAAATAAAGTATGTTTAAAACATACAAATAATCACACAAAAACAGCATGGTACCAGCCCTTTCATTAAAAGCAGTCAGTTCCCAATTCCCAGGTTAGAATGTGAATTCTTTCTCTCTTGCTTGGTCCCTTCTGTTATTTTATTAACAAAATCTTTTTACCACTTGATTGTAAAAACAAAACTATTAAGTGGATTACAAAAATGTAGAATGAAACATTGAAATTATCAGTAACACACACACACACCAGTTAAAATAGGTATTTAAAGGGATTATTAAAATCAACAGTATCTAAAAAGAGGTAAAACATACTGTGTAAAAAATTGTTTTAAGCAGCTGACAAAAAGAGTATTGCACAGCAATAGGCAGAGAATTCCAAAGTGTAGGTGCAGCCACAATACAAGATTGATTTCATACAAGTGCAAGATGTGTATTGTGTGGCACTTGTAACAGTACCACTTATGCAAATCAAAGCTGTCAAGCAGGCACATATGGCGGGTTAAGGTGATCCCACAAGTAAAGTGGTCATAAGATGCTTAGGGCTATATATATGTAACAATATGTAATAATATGATCTCGTCCCGGGACTTATAAAACTTGATGGGCACAACTTCTTGAAATCCACGGGACTCAGCTGGACCTGCAGACTATCTTAAATCCTGTTTATTGCAATGAGTCAGCCCCCAAGCACATCTAAGTTTGGATCCAACCATCTCTTTTTATTCAGGGTTTATTCAGTCTTCCTGGGGAGATGGGCTCTGCCCAATTCACCAGACCGTGTTTTAGCCTCCATTTGCATGATCCAGTTATCTTCCTTACCTCCTGGTTTGCAATAAGTTTAGTTGATCTTTGCATCTGAATCACACAAACGGATTACTGCAAGCCATTGTTTCTTCATAAACTAGATATAGAAACCATGCTTTGAAAAGGCTTCCGATTTTTGAGTTGGAGGTGAGTGATGGGTAGTGGTAATATTAGCTTGCTCGGTACAGGTGCAACGACCAGTTATACTTCACGCAAACCAGTGCATGAAGTGAGGGAGGGAAACGAAACCTGTGAAAGGCTGGGGGTGGAGGGAGGCCAAGGCTCTTTATATAGCAACAGTCAAACCATAGTTTGTCCCGCAACATCTGAACTGGACCAGTGGGTGTACCAAGACATTAATATTTCCACACGCACAATTGTGGGCCTTGGAGACACCATTCTGCAATTGTAAAGTGCACAGGAACCAATTTAGGGCACCTTGTAAAACCCTTAAAGATCTTTGCAATGATTGCAAAGCTAAAAAATGCCCGGCCTGCACAGCCTTGCATGCTGACATACCTTTCTGTCACTATTACTTGGTGAAATAACTGATAGCAATCAATGTGATTATTTCCGGTCACCAGAACATTTTTATTTTTACTGTGGTATTAGCTGGCTGTATGTTTTGGGAAAGAAGATATAAATATGTTTAGCCTCTGAATATAAGCTCCGTAGAAATGTTATATTACCCACTTGGAAGTGAAACTGTAGGTGACATACTGTTCAGGAACGAGGGCCAGCTTTGCTTACAAATCAGCTGGATGATGAGGTTGCAAAAGTTATATTTTCCCTGCTTTCACTGGTGGAATTTATTAGCTTCTTGGAATTGATTCTGGATGCCTTTCATTTGCCATTGGGCTAAAGTCAGAAGCAAAATGATGATATACCGCATTTTTGCTCACTCATCTTTTTATTGCCTAACTATTGTTATTGAATAAAAGACATTTGATATATTTCAAGAAGGAGACCCAGAACGAGAGAGGGAGAGAGAATGTTTCATTTTCTTTCTTTTTTTAAGTGGTCATCCGTTTATTTGAATGCTGGGCTGGCCGGCCACAGTATTGAGCTAGCAGCTGGGGTGAGGGGTTGGGGGGAAAGAAAGGGGGAAAGCATGGAGAGAATAGATCCATTGACGGGGGGAAGCAGTGAGGCCTACAGAGGCTGCCAAAACGTTGTGTCATTTTATTTGCCCGGGAAGAATGGACCGGAGCAAAGTTAATATCGATGCAGTGTATGAAAGTGTTTGAGTCGTTATCTCTGGGAAGATAATGTGAACTCAGCAGTATCATTGCTTTGATCTTTGGTTAAAGTCTTAACAAAACTAGATTGCCGTTTGACTGACAACCTTGTCAAGGAATGAATGAAGACTGACACTCCAATATTGAAAATGCAGCGTTTACAGAAGTTTTTTGAGTCCCAAGTTTTCTCATGACACTGCTTCTTTTGTGGAAGACTGAATTTCACATTTATTTCCACCACCACCCCACAAAAAATAATGAAAATAATAAAATATATACCTTGCCGGCTACAGCAGAAACTTACAATTTTTAGTCTCCCGGCTGCCAAAAGCTGCTGCCTTTCCTGACAAAGTTGTTTTTGATGTGTTCATGCTAGCAGTACAACCAAACAATCTCAGCTTGGCAACACTGGGATTTATCGTTTGGAACAGATACTGCTCTGGCAGTTTTCGAGAGTCAAACGAAATTATGAACTCTGCTACTCAGATGCAGGTGCCCATGTTTTCCCCCATTGAGAGTTGCTTTTGTTATTATTTTTTATTATCTCCTTTTTTAAGATCTTCAACCTGCTACATCTCAAGGGCTCAAATAAATAGCAGTAATTTACAAGGGCGGGGCAACAAACTAATTAACCGTCGAATACAATGCCAAGTGAAGCATTACAACTGCCTTACTATATATTTTATTATTATGCACGGTGACAAATTTGTACAGATTTTGGGTTAGACATTGCTTGGGATGATATATAATCCCTTAATGGATCTGGGGAGGGTGGTTTCTGATGTTTTGAACCATACAGTTCTCAGACCATTAAAAATAATCATATCCTGCAAAGGTTCTAGTTAAAGACAGCTATAGACAAGGTGAAGCAGCCATCTCCCTAGATTATGGGTGCTGTTAATGATTCCAAAGATGGTCCCTTTTAACAAGTTGTGAATAAAGCTTACTTTCATGGAGGAGTTCCGAGGTGGTAGCGTGCATTGACGCTGAACAAAGCAGTTGCTGTAGGATGCTCCAATTTTGGAGAGGAGATGTTGCACCTTAGCAGTAAATCTCATGCTTTGCATGTTTAAGATCCTAGTTTTGATACGATGCACCTTCAGGTAGATCTGAGAAAGATCTGTGTCTGAAACCTGTATCTGTTGCTTGCTTGGATGCCGGTTGTGTGTGTATGTAGAAATCTGTGGGTTTTTATATGGCTGGAATGTACAAGAGCAAGAGTCGTATCTGTTGCTTTGCTCACTTTCTGCCTCTGGCATGTGGCCTCCAGGAGCCCACAATGCATTGTAGCCCTTAAACTGAAAAAAGATCCCCACCTCTGCTTTCAAGAAGAAGAAAAGATTGAAAAACATCAAGTCTCTAGTGTGCAGAATGCAGGATGATTTGCACCATATCACCCGCAACCATATCACCCGCAATCCCCATGCCATCTCCAATTTGCATTGAGAAGGGCAGTTGGTCGAAGAACCATTTATGCAGTTGTGACTGTCATTCTGGTCTATAGGGCTATCACACTGGAAATCCTGCCTGAATTGTCTCCTGGGTAAATTCATTTTACCTTGCTCCCTTTGGTTCTGCATATCCAGGGGCACTTATTGGTAGCAGGATTAATCACAGAAGTTTGTTTCCCCTCTCCAGTTTTCCCAAGTCATCTTCATTCTTTCTCATGGCTTTTGTGTAAATATTTCACGGTCAAAAGACATGTAAATATTTCTCTGTTGGGAAATGCAATACATTTCCGCATAAGTGTCATTCTCCTTTTCTGTTCTGATCATTTAGAACATGAAAGAGAAACTTGTTTTATTCCGACTTCGCTCTCTCGACACTGTGACAATGTGCTCTTATTTATTGCTAAAACAAAGCTGTAGGGAACGTATATTTGGAAACCATTAAGTTACTATTATCCCAGCAAAGCTTTTCAGAGATGGCTCACTTGTTGACTGTTTTTGGTTTTTATGTTTAAGTAAATAAATAACCTTTCCACTTCTTCCGGAGAACAGGAGTGAGTGAGAGAAAGATTAATATCTTCCTCATCCCCTTAGCTAACAATTTCCTTAAAGCAGATAAATTACAGCACCACCACCCCTCCTTTTTTTAAAAGCTGGAGTTTTAATTTAGTGTTTCCTTTCATCCACTGAAATATTTTTTTCTTTTCTTTTGAGCCTCCTATAGTTTGTTCTGGTCATTAACATTTCAGTAAAAAAAAATAAGTTTGAAAGGTGCTTTTTATGTTTGGGTAGACTGTGGTGCACATTTGGCTGTTAAAACCCAACCTCCTTAAGTCTGTATTGATGCTGAATACACACAGCTATTTGCAGCAGTTCACTGCCCAGTTTAATGGTGCCGCCAAGGGCAATGATCACATTACTTGCTATTATATTTGGGGTAGGTGGGTGTTACTTTGGCAATAAAGGCATATTTCTTGAATCGCACACCAAAGAGCTCCAGGGTTAGCAGCATATGTCTATTAACAACCCATGCAAGAATTTATTGTGGCAGGAAGATAGGACCTTCTTCAAATCTTAGCCTCATTTGTTTTTTGGAGTCTCAAGTTCTGTCTTTAGAATACTTGCCTCTAAAGTTAGCAAGCTTATGTGGATTGTTTAACATGTTCTCTAGAAACATTCTTTTCATAGATCAAAAAACTCAGGAAGGAGCTGCTTAGCTCTTACACCTCCCGTTATTTATCTGCTCAAAATGGCAGTGTGCCCTGCTAAAAATTTGCTCGTTTTTTCTTCTTCTTTTGACAATTATCCATCAATTTATGAGAAAATAAATTACACTGAAAATAATCAAAGGGGAGAGAGTGTTTCAGTGAGATTCTCATGAGTCAGGGTGCCAGGGTGATGGTTGTGTGCTTACTTTTGAAGTAGCCAAGGGGTGCTTTTGAGTGTCCTCAACATGAAGGTGGTGGGGAAATCTGGATCATTTTGGCTATGTGTTCCCTTATTGGCTGGATCTGGTAAGCCATCCAGAAGAACGCCAAAGCAGCTGCCTAGGGGCAGTAAAACCAGTGCAAAAAAAAAAAAAAAAAAAGACATTTCAGATAATTTGTTGGTGCTCCCTTCCAAACCCGCTTTCATAGCGAAAATGTTTCAACTCAGCCCCAGCACCAAATGCTTCTCACCAGCACTTCAGAGAGATCACTGTAATGTTGGCGACAAATGTGCCATCTCAAGTATTTAGGATCACAGGAACATCTATACATGGATTTGATAGATACAAATGAAGATGGATGCTGCCCATGACAAGCAGCCACCAAACATCTCCCTAACAAGGGGTGATTACAGAAAGGAGGAATGTTTGGGAAGGGAAGGGAAGCCACAGTTCCCATATTGTTTTGCTGGTATCCAAATATTAATGAACTATTAGGGCAACTTCCTCACCCCCTTTTTTCCTTCCTTCTTTATCTGCAAGTTCATAGAAGCAGCATAACCACCTGCTTCCACCACTTACTGTGTTCTCTTTAGAGACTGGTAAAAGAGTTATTTTCAGTTTCTCTCAGTTTTCTTATTTTCTAGTCCTCCAGTTCAGTTCTCCACATTTCCAGATCAGTCCTTATGAAAATTCATCAGCATTTTGGTATGAATTTTCTCCTAATATAATATTTTCCTATGCAGTTTTGCAAAGCAATTTTCCGCACTATATTGCATTTCTGTTTGCCATTTTCACCAAATGTTCCGTATGATATTTTCACCCAAAAATGTGCATTTTTATTCACACTTTACCTCAGGGTGTGCATTTTTGTACACATGGCTTAGGAAGCTACATCGCAAATTTGTCTCAGAAAGTATGGACTAAGGAGGTTCACCTTTCCCACATACTTTCTCACTTGTTCTGCTTCACCTTTTATTATTGCTGCTATTACTAATACTTGTTGCTTTACCATTTTGATTTACTCTCACGAAGGCACATCATAAGACTGAATCAGTGTCCCCCTTTCTATTTTATTCTTTCTAGGAGGGAGGGAGTTCAAGCCCAACTTTCCCTATGGCCTGCAATCCTCTGTTTTGCTTAGCATTCTGCTTCTTTCTTCTTCTTTGTTGAGGGGGGGATAAGCTTTGCTTTTATGTTTTTGTCCGCTTCTTAATTGTTTAATTGTAGGGGGGTGGATTGTTTGTTTGTACTTTGGT
The DNA here is from genome assembly GCF_964188315.1 of Podarcis muralis. Taxonomy (NCBI): domain Eukaryota; kingdom Metazoa; phylum Chordata; class Lepidosauria; order Squamata; family Lacertidae; genus Podarcis; species Podarcis muralis. Next base: position 30,687,261 of record NC_135673.1, read on the forward strand.
TAAGCCTCTTTGAGTACATTCCTTACAAAAATACTCAATGAATGGCGATGATAATAAATAATTGAGCCACTGTACGAGGCAGTCATCATTCCGACAAAGAAAGCAAAATCAGCCATGGTGATCTTAAAATATTTGTGCTGTAAGGAGAATTAAAAAGTGGATCATATCAGGACAAAAGCTGGCAGAAACTCTGCAAGACATGAAAAATAAATTTTCTCCATTCCAAACGACACTGTTTGAAAAGGAGTGTGTTGTCCTGAACTTTGAACAAGAAGGAATGGCTTGTCACTAATGAACTCTGACAATTGTTGCAACATCATCTTGTACAAAAGAAAACTAGAGCAAGCAAACCCTAATAGGATATTTTTAAAATTGAAAACAGCTTTTGTAGGCTGCAGTTGTGAGTTACAAAAAATCAGGGGAGAGTGCTTAACCCTTGTGGCTTTCTCATCTGAGTCTCCCCATGTGTTGCTATTTTTCTGTATGTTTCCAGATATGTTTACCCTCACTAACAAGCATCTTTTACCCTGAAGAGGGGAAAGGAGCCCAGGAGTGGAGCCTAGAATAGCAGTTGGGGGGAGGTTGCCCTGCTAGCATCATTCATCCCCCAGAAAGCCCCCACCTACCTGCCTTCTTACTCATAGCCAGTCCAGAGGGCGGCCCTGGTGTCAGCTTCCTCCTCCTGAGTCTCGATGTTGCCCTCACAGAACTCAGCAGGTGGGAGGATGGAAACAAAACTGGAATTACTTGGCTCTGACTGAACATACTGTTGGCCTCTCTGCTGTCCACCCTAACCACCGTTGGCATCTCTGCTGGCCACCAGCCACTGCTATTGCCCTGCCCTCCTATGTGCTGAAGAGAGGACAGTTGATCTGTAGGTGCTGACACCTAGTGATCCACATCACCAGGGCACAGTGGGGAACTGCACATCTTCACGCCATGAGTGGAAAAGCAGACTGACAGGGAATAGCCCAGGGAGGAGGTGAGACACCAGACAGGGAAGGAAGACGTAAGAGGAAAAGAGAAAGTAGGAGGAGAAAGATGAAATTATAGACATGGAAGGAGAGGTGGGGTTTCAAGAGGACATGTGCAAGAGGAAGGGGCTATGTGTACCCACCCCACTTGGCAATAGGACTTAAAGGGAAGGGCTGTAGCTCAGTGGTTAGAGTAGCAGCCTTTCTTGCAGGAGGTCCCAGGTTCAATCCCCAGCATCTCCAGGCAGGGCTGGGATTGCCCCTTTCTGCAACCCTGTAGAACTGCTACCAGTCCGTAGAAACAGCACTGGACTAGATAGACCAGTGGTCTTACTTTGCATAAGGAGTCTGAAGACCAGCAGGGCTCCTGCTTATGAGGGAACAAAGAAGAGTATCTTTGTCCATTTGCTTGCTTGTTTTGCATTTTCCTTTGGTTTGTTTATTAATTGCAAATGTTCACATCCCACTCTTCAGCCCACAGGCTTTCAGAGAAGCTTACTGTTTAAAAGCATTTAAGCATTTAAAAGCATAGATGGCATCAATAATAATTTAAACTACAGCAACAGAAGTAGATTCTTCAAGAGAGAACAACCGAAGCTCAAGCAGTCTGTTGTCAAAAAGACATCAGAGTTGAAACACTTGGGTCCCTCCTGGTGCAGCAGCTGGGAAGAGATATGAGGCCTGTAGCCAAGATTGAAAGCCAGTAATCTACACGCCTACCTGAAGCTAATTTAACCATTATAATGGGGAGGGTCAAGGGTGGGATACCTGTGGCCATCTAGATATTGTTGGAACACAACTCCCATCAATATCTAGTCCAGCAATATCTAGAAGGTTACAAGTTCTCCATCCATAGCTTAATGCTTTGCAAATTAATCTCTGTGGCATATCCACTTCCAAGATCAGGTAGCTGGTGAAGAGAAAGTAATCGGCCAGAGATATACCGCCATTCAGAGTAGACAACGCTGGACTTGGCAAACCAGTAGTTCCTATAAGGCAGCTCATACAGCTGTGTGATTGGATCTTTGCCTTCCTGTTGGAGACGCATAGATACTTGCAACCACCCCTACACCCACAAAGACCAATCAATGTGATTATCCACAAGACTGAATCAGTCAGATATACCATATGATATGTTCCACTTTACTTGGACTAACTATAAAGCATGCTAGAGCCTGAGCAGAACCTTGCATGCCCTACTGTATTTTTCACCCTATAGGACGCACTGGCCCATAGGACGCACCTAGTTTTTTGGGGGGGGGGGAATAAAGGGGAAAAAATTTATTCTCCCCCCCCCCCCAGCCGCAGCTTCAGCGCACCCTGCGCTCCAGGCAGCAGGCTGCTATCCGCAGCCTAGGGAGCCCTGTGGGAACTCCCGCGGGCTCCCCAGGCTTGCTGATAGTTTCCTGAAGCCTGGAGAGCGAGAGGGGTCGGTGCACACTCTCCAAGCTTCAGCGAAAGCCTGCATTCGCTCCATAGGACGCACACAGATTTCCCCTTCATTTTTGGAGGGGAAAAAGTGCATCCTATAGGGCGAAAAATACGGTAATTTTCAACACAGGCACACTTTGCAGCACCAGTTACCCAGGGCCACTTCCAGGTTGAGGGGGATTGGGGCAAAGTGCCCTCTCAGGACCAGAGTACCCGTAGGGTCTTCTATTTATGTTTTAGCTGAGATGACCCTTGAGGTCCCTTCCAACTCTAAGATTCTATAATTTTATCTTCCCTTTTTTTGACCAACATAGTCAGTACCTATGGGACTGCCTCTCCTGGTATGCCCCACGGAGGACCTTACGGTCTGCAAATAATAATATCTTGGAGGTCCCGAGCCTCAAGGAGGTTAGACTGACCTCAACCAGGGCCAAGGCCTTTTCGGCCGTGGCCCCGGCCTGGTGGAACGCTCTGTCACAAGAGACCAGGGCCCTGCAGGATTTGACATCTTTTCACAGGGCCTGCAAGACAGAGCTGTTCCTCCAGGCCTTTGGTCGGGGTTCAGTCTGACTCCCTCTCCCCTTTCATTAGAATTTGCATGAAAGTGGCCTCCCAATTTTTCTCACAGGCTCATATAAGTTCAGCACAAACAGTTGGGCCTGGTGAGCTTTTAAGGTCCCCAACCCTAATCTGCAGGTTGCCATCTGATTGGATTTTATTCTGATCCTGATCTGATTTTAGGATGTATTTTAATTGATTGCCTGATTTTATGTTAATGTGTTATACATTTGATGTTAGCTGCTCTGAGCCCAGTTTTGGCTGGGGAGGGCGGGGTATAAAAATTATTATTATTATTACTACTACTACTACTACTACTACTACTACTACTACTACTGTCATCTGTCAAGGTGGGTCATGGCCCATGGAGACACAGCTGATGTCCACTAAGGGCACAATGTCTTTTCTGTGATGGCCCCCTTAATATGGAATCATCTTGCTCCTGAATTTTGGCAGGCACCATGTTTTACTGTATTTCAGTGCCTCTTTAAGACATACTTTTGTGGTCTTTCCAGGTCAGTTATTCAAGTTTTAAGTCCGTCCGTCCCCTGAGCCTGAAGGCCAATTTCAGGAGCAATATGCTGTTGGTAGGTGGGGCCAGAGGCAATAGTGGAAGGGGCAATTGATGTAATCTTTGCCTTTGTTTGGTAGACTTGTTTTCTACACACACTCGCACCCTTCTCCAGGCAAGCAGGAATCTGTATTGAGAGTCCAGTGACACGTTTTAGCCAGGCAACACCACCCAGGGACAGGGCAGAGTAGGACTGGGGAGGGAAGCAGGCTTGGGAAGAGTCAGAGAGGTTACCTATGGCCTCTGGGCCTGATGTTCCCCACTCTGGAATAGCTTTGTTGATAGAGCATGAGACTCTTTGATCCCTGGTCATGAGTTTGAGACCCATCTTGAGCAAAAAGATTTCTAAATTGCAGGAGGCTGGAGTAGATGACCCTTGTGGACTCTTGAACTCTTCAATTCTATGAAATGTTGAAAAATTAAAATGGTAGTTCCTCATCCCAGGTGTGCTCTTTCAAAGGAGGAGGAGGAGGAGGAGGAGGAGGAGGAGGAGGACACAGGGCATCTCTCAGTGATGGGCCCTAGTGGGGCCTGCCAGATGCGGTGGTGGGTCTGCAGTTGCTTGAAAGAAGAAGAAAAACAACCCACTGTTTTACTGATCTGGCTGGCAGCCGTGTCCTACTACAAGTTACATTCATTAACGATGGCTTGCTAGCAGCTGTTGATGGGGCTGCAAGTGAGTATTCTTGCATGCTCTTTAACAGTTGAAACATTTTCTTTAGGTAATTTAAGGTTTTATATAGTTCATTACTTTATTTTTATTTTACTCCCAGACTCACTGTCCAATTTACATGGTATTAGGACCCCCTCCCCCTCCCCCTCCTGCCCTTTCAGGAATAGTAGAAGTAGCTTATTTCAGTCAAAAGCTATTACTGTAGGATATAAATCCAAACAGAATAGGCCGTAAAAGCAGGAACATGTTTTATTGTTTGAGAACAATTGAACCACAGAGGTTATACACTACTTCATTAATCTGAAAGACTGAATGGCTCCTTTTTTCTGCAGTCTTCACAAGAAATGGTGGGAGGAATTGGCGTGGGGGGTGGGGGACAGCTACTACTACTACAACAACTCTGTACAGGTGATGATCAAGATTGATAAACTTTCCAGTTCATTATGATTGCTTGGCTGTCTGAATGTTCGTTGGGACATTTGCTCGTTTCACCTTTGCAAACACAATTTTTAGCACTTTGCTAACAATGGTATAGGGACGCGGGTGGCGCTGTGGGTAAAAGCCTCAGTGCCTAGGGCTTGCCAATCGAAAGGTTGGCAGTTCGAATCTCCGCGGCGGGGTGCGCTCCCGCTGCTCGGTCCCAGCGCCTGCCAACCTAGCAGTTCGAAAGCACCCCCAGGTGCAAGTAGATAAATAGGGACCGCTTACTGGCGGGAAGGTAAACGGCGTTTCCGTGTGCGGCTCTGGCTCGCCAGAGCAGCGATGTCACGCTGGCCACGTGACCCGGAAGTGTCTCCGGACAGCGCTGGCCCCGGGCCTCTTGAGTGAGATGGGCGCACAACCCCAGAGTCTGTCAAGACTGGCCCGTACGGGCAGGGGTACCTTTACCTTTACCTTTAACAATGGTATAGAGCAGTGATGGGATTCACTAAAAAGCAATGAGGCTGGTTCACACGTGCAGCACAATGAGGTGGTAGAGGCTTGCTCTGGTAGGCTGGGCTGTAGCACTTCAGGAAGCCTGTGAGGACCCACATTTCCGAACGCTCCCTTGTATCAAATTTCCCTTCAAGTAGAAACATAGCCTAGCGAGTAGGCTTTGCTAGAATTCCCCACCCCAAGTTCTTACCTTTTTTAAAACTTGCTTTGGTAAGTAATGTAGGGTAGCATTCAAAACCAGAACACCCCCACCCGCAACCTGTAGTGGTCACAGTTCTCTCTACCAGCTTAGGATTCTGCCATCTTGTTTTGCTGCCTATGCAGAGCTGGCTTGCAACCACTCCTGATCTTCACCTGCCACAGGGGCATTTTGGGTGGCTTTTAGGGTGTCCACTCAGTTCTAGGGTGTGCTCTCAGTTCATATTCGGCAATGCAAAGGCCAACAGGTATGGCTAACCACCCATGTGAGTTTATACCCTAGAGCAGAGCTTTCCAAACTTTTCATGTTGGTGACACACTTTTTAGACACGCACCATTTCATGACACAATAATTCAGTTTTCCTAGCACAACGGAGGTTAAACTAACCCTTTTCCAGCCTTAGGAGGAGCACCAGGCGGCGGGGGGGGGGGCAGGGCGGGGAGGTGGCGTTCGCACAACACACCTACACACTGCAGCCAACACACTAATATGTCACGATACGCAGTTTGGAAAGCATACATCCCCAGGTAAGAAAGCTGGCGACTTACAGACAAGTAAGTCCCCAGAGGATTATGCACCAGTGGCGTAGTGTGGGTTGTCAGCACCCGGGGCAAGGCAAGTAATTTGCGGCCCCTAACCCGTGGATTTGCGCCCCCTAACCTGTGGATTTGCCCTAACCCCAGATGTTGCGCCCGGTGCGGCTGGCCCCCCCTGCACCCCCCACGCTACGCCACTGTTATGCACTGACCACCTTTAAATTAGATTTTATATCTCTCCCTCCCCCCCCCCGTGATATTCTCAGCAGTGATTTTATTATCAAACAGGCATATGCCAGACACATATCCCTAGCCTAATCTGCAAATTTTATGAAAGGTGGGCTAAGGAGTTTTGATGATTTGCAGGGTGGGAGTGGGACAGCGTCAGGCTTCTGTGTACTCAGAAGTCACGGAAACTAAGTGTGAAGCTGATTCGACAGGAGTGGATGTGTAGGGGCATATGGCTCAGAAGCAGGAGGGCTGCACGTCCAGCATTTCCTAACCAAGCGCCTGTAGTTAGCAAAGTGCCCTGAAGCATCTCAGAGGTCCTTGTTTTGGTTCAGGGTGATTCGGAGAGAGCCTGCTTTAGCTTGGACAAACCCCACTTTGGTTCTTGATGGAGGATTTGTTCAGATCTAGGTTAATCCTCCTCTCCTCGTTTTATCCTCGGAATAACCTCATGAGGTAGGATAGGCTGAAAAACAGTGACCCAAGGTCGCCTAAAGAGCTTTCATGGCTGTGAGGGAATTTGAACCCAGGCCTCCCCTTTAATATTCTCATAATATAACTACTCTACCACTGGCTCTTACATTTGAAGCCATTGCAAAATAACCTATGGAAGAATGACAGTTTTTCCTATCTTAATACTGAACAGATATTTGGTATTGTGGCGGGGGGGGGGGGGTTAAAATTAGCCCTATTGGTCAAATGCCCTTGGTTTGTGTTGAATTCTGCTATTAACTCTGCCTGATTTCAAGAGTCCGGCCATGATGGCACCAGGGAAATTAATAGACAATGTCCTCAATGGCTTTTCAAAGATTGGAGCGGGGTGGGGTGGGGTGGGGGGGCTCCATTCCACCTCTTAAAATTATTTAAGCAGGTGTTGCAGGAAAGCTATTGCTTTTATATGACTCTTCAAATGTTTACAGCTAAACATTTTTTCCCCGTGATTGAATTTTTCACAGTGCTAAAATACCACCGAGAAATATGCTTCCCATCAGCTTTATTGCTCCCTGGGTACTTTCTCGACAAACCTTGTATCTTGCTTGGACACAAACTCTCTATTGCAAGAAGATATCTTGCCGTTTTTAACAAGCTGTGTTGCTTTGAAAGGATATGCTTGTAGCGCCAGTGGGAATGTCAGTACCTTAAGAGTAATACTGCTTTAAGGGTACTATTTTATTAAAGCAGACATGAGTAATTCGTTCCTGACTGTTATACACCCCAAGTTTATTAAGGGTATTTTACATCTGCGGAGGAGATTACTACCTCACTTATTTTCTCCACTGCTTGGCTTTAATAGATGGTGGGGATATAATATTTATTAAGTCTAAGCAAGGAAGGGTATAATAGTGGGATTGTCCTTTATAACCTATTTAATACAGTTGTAAAATAAACCTTAATAAAACAGGAAGTGGGAAACACCATTTCCTATCTGGTGTGTGTGTGTGTGTGTGTGTGTGTGTGTGTAGGGTTCATGGGGTGTAACTTGTCTCCATATATTGCTAATATGTTAAGAACTTCAGCTTTACAATAGCATTAAACCTTGCAAGATTGTTGGATAAGTCTGAACTTGATCTTTTACCGTGGCCATTTCATGGATGGTTTCACGGGATCATGCATTTTATTAATTCAGCAATTGCAGTTAGTGGTGTGCAGGATTGTGTCCCTGGGTCGCAAATTTTCAGATTGTATGAAGACAGGGCTGTCTCTCAGTTCCCCTTTCCCATTTGGCCTACAGAATGGAGGGATCTGCTTCAGAACAGTCTGAAATGAATTTTCTCTGGGCCTCGGGACTCCCTCTAGTCTTTCCACAGCCACCCACCTCTCTGCATGGCATGACCCCCTACTAGCCCTGATTTGCAGCTTCTTGGCTGGAAGTGTATCCTTGAACTCTGATAATGCCTTTGGCCTGCTTGGAAGCAGGACAGAGAAGGCTGTGAGAGTGTATGTAAAAGCTAGTCTACTGGACAAAGGGAAAACACTTGCCTTGTGCCCTCCCCATCACTGCCAGGTGGTCCCGAAGGGTTGCCAAGAATGCAGTGTAGCCCTTCAGCTAACAAAGTTTTGCCACCCCAGTATATATGTGGTATGGATATCAAAGTACGTGCATAGATAACATTGAAGGAGATGGTCGTATTTAGCCTGAAGAAGAGATTATTAACAAGCACTATTTAGCCTTCTTCACATACCTGAAGGGCTGTCGCATAGATGACAAATTCATCTTCTGTTGCTCTTGAGGGTAGATTAAAGGAATTAAACTGTAAGTGCTGGAGCACATGACAGCAAGTCAAAGAGGTCAAAGTGCCATAGGTAAAACACATGGAGAGCATAATCTATACTGGGTGCAACAAAACCTGGTGGAGCTGAGACAACATGGTGGATGTAGTGGTGCTCTGTTTATCTAAATAGGATGTAGAGTCCGACAAGCTAGAAAACCCAAAAATATTTATTATATTGGCAGAGGGTTGGGCTAGAAGAACTTTAAGGCCCCTTGCAGCTCTGTGATTCTAAGATCAGATAAGGGAATTCAGCAAGGTGAGGGAATAGGGTTGGAGATTGGTCCCCCTGAAGAACTGGCACTGTATCAGCCTGCCCCACACTTACGATTAAGTGAAATTAATGGCACTTTCCCCCCAAAGCCAATGTATTTAGGAAGGAAGGGGGAGGATAGCATAATGATCTCTGCTGATGTCCTTACAGTGTGTGAGTGGGACTGGGTGGATTTGACTTTATTTTTTAAATTTTTTGAGAGAGATGCACTAAAACCACCTACAGTGTGACAACAAGTAGAAGGATAATTGCTGAAAATGAAGTCTTCTCTGCCATGCATTTCCTTGAACATCTGTTGTTCCATATGGAGTCATAAATATTTGCAACAAAATAGCTAGGGGGGAAAAATCATCTCAACATTAATATGGAAAGGTTGAATCTGCCAAGGAAACTCAAGATTCTTTAGAATTCTCTCCCCACCCCCACCCCACCCCGCATGGGCAAGTTTCACCTACCCATGATAGTGAGAAACAAACAAACAAAAATGTTATTTAATGTGTGGGGGGGGAGGTGAGACTTCATGGGAAGTTTGGGTATTGGAAAGGGATAAGTTTCATATCAATAGGTTTGCGAAGCTTATGCACACATAGGAATCTGCCTTAGGACAGTTTGTCCCTCTGTACTAAATGGGCAGCCTGCAAGCCTAAACCGCCTGCCCTTATTTTAAGGGGAGGGGAAGGGAAGGGGCAAAAGAGGAGAGAGAAAAGGGGATGGATGAGACAGAGAAACAAAGAGGGAGAATAGGTGGTTGAAGCAGAGAAGGAAGAAAGTAGCAGGAGACCCGGGGAGAGAGATAGAAGGGAATGGATGAGATGAAGCAGAAGGCGAGGGGGAGAGGGGATGAAGGAGAGAGTGGAAAGGGGGTGAATGAGAAAGAGAGAGGGGAGGAGAGCAGGAGGGGGGGGGAAAGAGGTTGACAATAGGGAAAGACAGTGAGAAAATAGCAGAGGGGGGAAGTGGCAGAAAGAGGGAGGGGGAAAAGGGGGTGACAGGGACATGGAGACCCAAAGAGTGACCTGATGCCACTTCTAGTATGTAGCCTCTGACAGATTGTCTCTGAGGGAATGTGCCCCATAGCAATTGCTACCCCCACCCCGCCCACAGTACTCTCTACTCTGACAGGCAGAAGCATTTCCTGGAGAAATAATCTAGAGGCTCTTTTCTACAGGTACCCAAATGCTGGTGCACCTGTTGTTTATTTGTGGCTCATCTATGTAGGTTGTCATTGGGGGCTACAGGTTTGCTGGTGGGCTGTTGGTTTTTCCTTTACAGCAGGGACAGCAGCAACTGTCAGTCCCTCTTGTAATTCTGTTATTAGTAAGTTCTGGATTACTTGGAGGTGTTATAATTGATGATGGATTAGGGTGTGTGTGTGTGGAAGAGCTGTTGCCCAGAAATGTTTTTCAGTGGGTTTTATGGTATTTACATCAGCTTTCAATCCATGTACTGCATGATGATTTTAAGTTTTTAAAATAGTTCCATCGTCCCTGAAGACTGAATGTTTTGACTTGGTTGTTTCTGTGGCTTTGCTGATCTGAGCTCCTTACTAACCAAATTAACCATGTTTCTCCCCAAATTCTTATCCATGTTCGCCATATATTTCTGTTCCCTCTCACCATGAAGTTAGCTGTTCCCTCTCACCATGAAGATTTAAGTCCAAATTAGTTTTTTAAAACACACACACACACACACACACACACACACACACACACAACTGTTGACAGGAACTTATGGCACCAAAATTTATTTTAAATATGTACCCGGTTTTAAATAGGTATAATCTTCAGTGTTATTAATGGGAGCTTCATGCAGGTAAATGTCACGACTGTATAAATTACCTAGGTATCATTGTTAACAAGTATATTGGCATAATTCTGCATTGCAGGGTAATCTTTGTGCTATTGTACTGATATTTTCTAAGTGATTGTTTGTTTAAAACACCTTTGACAAGAATAGCTCTGTAAAACAGTGGGTGGGTGCACGCGCGCAAGGATGCATCAGTCTATTCCCAGACCATGTCAGTTTTGCCTGTGTTCATTGATAAGGCCATTCTGTCCTGTTTCTGCATCAATCTCTCAATCTGAAACTAAAGAGAACAAACATACACGCAAAATTAACATTATTATTTACAAAATACATATGTTTTATATGCATTGTATTCTAATATTAAGGATGAATAAATCTGTCACAGAGGTTTAAATTCCGAAGTGTGCCTGTGCTTTCAGTTTGCCAATTGTTTTGGAAAATGCAAATTAGATAAGTTCATCTTTAAATGTGAGCTGCATCAAATTCCCCCCAACCCCATCTAAAATACCCATATTGGTGTGGACTTTATACTAAATTACACATTTTTTCTCCACACATTTTATTCCAAAAGTGCAGTTTTGTTGTACATTTGTTTAGCAGAGAACTCTATTGCAGCATTGGGAGAAGTGTGAAAAACAAAATATAACTGCATTCTAATCTATGTATTAGGCTAAGAACTGCAGATCAGATTCACTTGAAATACAGTTTGAACAAAATCCTCACAATCAGTATGTTGAAAATTGCAGTTGATACCTGTACGGAAAAGAACCTATTGATTTGAATGAATAGACAAACACTTCAAATGATTTCGTTGTTTTCCCCTTGCTGCCTCTTATGCCTGGACATGCCTCTTGCAACACCCATTTGGTGTCTCATTGTTCCTTAAAGCCCCTCTTCAAAACCCACCTTTCCCATGAAGTCTTTAGCACAACCCATTAGCCCTCATATTGTACTGTAACTAAGGGGTAGACACGTGTAGCTTATGGGTTTTTAACAAAATTGAAATAAACGAATAGCTAGTGTGGGAGAGGACAAGTCAGATAAGTCACTTTGCCCTACTCCTGATGGGCAGAACTTGTATTAGGGCCTATGTGCAAGTAAAGGTAAAGGTACCCCTGCCCGTACGGGCCAGTCTTGACAGACTCTAGGGTTGTGCGCCCATCTCACTCAAGAGGCCGGGGGCCAGCGCTGTCCGGAGACACTTCCAGGCCATTTACCTTCCCGCTAGTAAGCGGTCCCTATTTATCTACTTGCACCCGGGACTGCTTTCGAACTGCTAGGTTGGCAGGCACTGGGACCGAGCAGTGGGAGCACACCCCGCCACGGGGATTCGAACCGCCGACCTTTCGAACAGCAAGCCCTAGGCGCTGAGGCTTTTACCCACAGCGCCACCGCGTCCCATGTATGTGCAAGTATGTGCAACTAAAAAAATCACCTCTTCATCCTGTTTACTTTCCTCTTCTTCCTCTCATCATTCCCTTTTTATAGAATTTTAGATTGTAAATATCTTGGGGGCAGATATTTGCTTCCTGTTTGTCTGTAAAAAATAATGTTGTGCATACCTACGGCTTTCAATAATAGATGGCAGTGCAACTAAGCTTAACTGGCAAATAAGGTAATCTACAAGTTAGCTGTCTTTTTCATTTGATGCTTTTTGCAATGCTTCTGGGATGCCCTCGAAATGTGCACACATTCCTTAAGCACCTTATCACAAATCGGACCACTGGAGGAGGTGGAAGGCACCACGGCACCAGGCAATATAAATCATACGGTTAAAATGATCCCAAAGTTTGATTTAACACTCAGCAACCAGATTAATCAGCTACTCCTCAAATTGCATTCATTTTGACCCCTTTGCACATTCAGGGGGTGTAATTAAGAAAAACAGCCTGGACTTTAAATTTGGCACTTGAATTGCAAGGTTAAAGCTGTAAATTTGGGGTGGCTTGACTTCTGCCAGGTTAGAAGGAGGCATCCCTCTTTCTCACTGATGAAAAGAACGACTCACCTCCTGGCAGAGAGGCAATGAAAGCAGAAGCAGTGGGCGAGGGAGGAGGTTGCAGCGCTAGTAAGTCATTGAAGGTAGATAGCCTTGTCCTTGAAGACTTGAAAATGGATGTGAAATTTCATGGAATCACAGAGGTGGAATCAGGGTGGAATGTGGATTTCCATCAGACTTTTTTTCTTCTTCAAGTAAGTCTCATGATAGCAAGATCTGATAATGAGCAGGGCTGGATTAAGACATGCCCAACTATGTCATGTTTAAGAGGCCCCACAGCAGCAACAAAAAATGTATTATTCTAACATAAAAGACAATGAAAATAGAAAATAATAAAGTGGGTTTGGTTGGGTGTAGTTTGCAATTGATCTGAACTGTATTTTAGCTGCTGCTGGTGCTGTTTGGCAATTTATGGACTGAAGTCACTAATGAATTCAGCCAAAGCTAGTTATCTCCTAAGCATATATTCATCTATTGTAATGCACTAGGCAAAAAACTTTCTTTTTTATCTTTTGGTCCTTAATTTGAAGGGTTCCAAGTGCTTTTAAGTACTTGTTCCCTGTTTAGGTGGGCCAGGTTCAGTAAGACGTGGGGGTTTTTAAAATTCATATAGGTGCGTTTCTTAAAGCTTTTTATTCGTTTGTTGTAGTTGGTTTTAGCATTTATACTGTGCTGCAAGTCTCTGAGTCACTTTTGTAAGGCAACTAAGTAATAATAGTATTTGTGTGTCGAGGTCCCCAGGGCCACCCCAATAACTCACACATCACACAGAATTTTTGTTTAAGATTTTTGGCATAATTTTGGCCACAACTTTATTAAAATACAAATTTGTGAGTGGTTGCTTAGGCATTGGTTGCGACTATCTGCCCCCACCCAGGGACAGACTGACATTCCGCACGATGCGAAAGTCAGAATAGGGGGTAGCGACGGAGCAGGGAACCTGCCCTCAGCCCAAATGCAACCAGGAGCTCATTGCTATGGCCCGAGCCCCCTTGACAGAGTGGACAAGCAATAGTTAGCCCCCAATTCCTTTAATGGAATCCCTTGCAGCAGCAGCATTAGAGGGGCAGGCACAGCCAATCCATGCCCCTCAACCAACCAAACCATAAACCAATGCCTAACCGCAACCTTACAAGTTGTGACGATTTGCTACGCAGTAGGCAAAAACCAAATGGCCCCAGCCAATCAGCCAGATGGACAAAATTCCTACTGGGCCCCTGCCCCAAGAGCAGACGACCACATGACAGGCATAGCAAGGTCAAAGCGAACAACCCTAATTCTAGGGAGGGGGGGGGACGGGCAATCCGATGCACGGGTGAAAAGAGGAAGCCCTAGCCTTGTGCAAGGAGTTTTAGCATTTCTGGCTGTCAATCAACAAATGGCAACATTAACTTCTTCCCAACAACAAGGGAAGCCCCAATCGCATCAGTGGCCAACGATCAATTAGCCCGCCCCCAACTTTGGAGTGTCCTGGCAGCCCCCACCGCAACACGTGCTCTCCATGAAGGAGAACACGCTTAATAATAACAACTGTTACTTCCCAACTGTCATTCCCAGCTCCCCCCCACACACACACTCCCAGGTATATAATAAGCTGGACAGCAGAGTTGCTTAGAGTATGGTGCTGATAACACCAAGGTTGCAGGTTCAATACCTGTACGGGACAGGTGCATATTCCTGCATTGCAGGGGGTTGGACTAGATGATCCTCAGGGTTCCTTGCAACTCTACAGTTCTATATTTCTAAGTACAGTGGTACCTCGGGTTAAGACCTTAATTTGTTCTGGAGGTCCGTTCTTAACCTGAAACTGTTCTTAACCTGAAGCACCACTTTAGCTAATGGGGACTTGTGCTGCCGCTGCGTGATTTCTATTCTCATCCTGAAGCAAAGTTCTTAACCCAAGGTACTATTTCTGGGTTAGCAGAGTCTATAACCTGAAGCATATGTAACCTTAAGCATATGTAACCCGAGGTACCATTGTAATCTCTCTTCTCTCCCCGCCCCACCTCTCCAAACACAAGCCCCGGTTACAGTTAATTATACAATATTCAAGCAAAACAAACATTTCTGGTTTGAGACACCAGGAGCCATGTTCTGCCAACAGGTGGTTTGGGCCAATGTGATATCCCTTCCCTGATTCCTGATAAGGACAGGCAGCCCCACAAGTGATGCACTTCTATTGATGGCCTTGACCATATGAAGCATAGCTTAGCCCTCATGCCAAAGTTTTATCTAAGGCCAAGTAGACACGCATCAGTAATGTGCACACAGCCTCCACTCAAATGAACATCTCCACTAATTTCTGTGAAAGAGGATAGTTCTGTGACGTACACATTGAGGTGAGCCAATGGAGCTGGCCTCAGTGGGAAGTACTTGTTCAGGCCAGCTCTAAACATTACACTCATCTTGTGATGTTCTCATGGGATGTATTTGCTCAATTGCAGTCTTGATCACATCCAGGTGGCTCGTGTCTCCCACTTCCCACCTCAGGAATTCCCTGATTGTTTGTCATGCTTCCTATTCTCCTGGCACACGAGCAGAGTTTACATTAAAGAATACAATCCGTCTCTCATAATATTCAAACTCAGGACCATCCAATGAAGCTGCACGCTGGAGGATTAAAGACAAAAGAAAAATAATTATTCACACAGCACATAGTTATGTTGTGGAATGAACTCCCCATAGAGGCAGTGATAGCCACCAACGTGGATGGCTTTAATGAGGGCTAGAGAAACTGATGGAAGATAAGGCTGTCAGTGGTTACTAGCCATGATAGCAATGTTCTGCCTCCACTCTCAGAGGTAGCAAGCCTCTGGATACCAGTGTCACGGGGATTACCAGTGGAGAGAGCACTGTTGCACTCAGGTCCTACATGCCAGCTTCCAGTAGGCACTGTGTTAACAGGATGCTGAATTAGGTGGGTCTTTGGCCTTATCCAGCAGGGGTTTCCCCGTGTTCTTAATATAGCTTCCCTTCTTAACCCTGCCTCCCCTTCTTTCTGTTCTTTCCACTTTGTTCAATTTTAGGTTGCAAGTTCCATGGGGCATGAACTTATCATCTTGTACCTCTTGTAAAGTGCCATGCACACTGATGGTGCTATATAAAATGATGGTGATGATACTATATAAGATTATGATGATGATACATTCAGTTCTGCTTGGGAGGAAGTTATTTGTCTGCCTGAACAGATTGTGCAGTGGCCAGAATGGAAGATAATCTAGCCCTCTTTTTGTCTGTGTAGTTATCAGTCAAAAGCACTGGCACATAGGGGAGGTAGTCAGCAGTCTGCCTAAGCAGATTGGCCAAATTAGTTAAGAGCAGACATTATGGAAAGAGAGCATTAGTTAAGAGCAGACATTATGGAAAGAGAAATCAAAACTTCTATTTCAGTACTACCAGTGGTGTCTGGTGCCCATTGGTATGGATAGGGTAAAAGCATGGAGATCAAACAGTAGTTGGAACTAGAGCCAGTGACAGGCAGAATCAATTAATTTTAGATTTCTCCCAGTCCTCCTTCCTTCTGAGTTCTTTACTGAGGCTAAGGAGGAAGAGGCTGATAGGCAGTGCTGCCCTCTGACTGATTGTAAGTAAGAAGGCAGACACTTGGGGGCTGGCTGAAGGCAACCTGAGGTGGGTGGGACAGTTCCCCCTTAGCCCTAATGGAGTAGTCTCCACTGAATACTACCAATGCCTAATGGGAGATATGTTTCTACAATGCAATTATACCTATATCATCTATATCTATATCTATATATTAGAAAAGCTATCATGTTCAACTATGGAGGGGGGAGGAGCATTGGTGTAGCGTGGTTGCCGGTGCCCGGGGCATGCTGGGGGCAGGGTGTAGAGGGTGAACGGAGCCTGCCGCGTGAGCCCTTGCCCACTGACACTGCCAGAGCGATGCCAGTCCTAAGCTGATTTGCGAGGCTGGGATCTAATCTGAATGATTCACCCATCTTTGTGTGCGCGTTTGTGTGTGACAGTGTAGACACTTAATAAGATGGACATTTGTCATGGTAGTATTGAGCCATCATGGTCAATGGCACTTTACAGAGTAATAAGAAAAGGCTATGTTCCTGTCCCAGTGCAAGGGAAGCAAGAGAGGGATGAGAAGAAGATGGGTGAGAGGTTAAACAGAAGAACTCAGTTCAGTTCAGTTACACCAGGGGTGGGAAGCCTTTTGCACTCCAAATGTTGTTGCACACTTAACTCCCATTAGCCTTATCCAGCATGGCCAACGATCAGGAATGATGGGGAATAGTATTCCAGCAACACCTGTAGTGCCACAGGTTGCACACTAATGAGTTAGACATAGGCCATATCTGTGCTATCCATTTAAAGCACTAGCGTGACTTCCAAAGAAATCCGGCAATTGTAGTTTGTTAAGGGAGAGAACCAGGACGCAGGTGGCACTGTGGGTAAAAGCCTCAGCGCCTAGGGCTTGCCGATCGAAAGGTTGGTGGTTTGAATCCCCGCGGCGGGGTGCGCTCCCGCTGCTCGGTCCCAGCGCCTCCCAACCTAGCAGTTCGAAAGCACCCCCGGGTGCAAGTAGATAAATAGGGACCGCTTACCAGCGGGAAGGTAAACGGCATTCCGTGTGCTGCGCTGGCTCGCCAGATGCAGCTTTGTCACGCTGGCCATGTGACCCGGAAGTGTCTGCGGACAGCGCTGGCCCCCGGCCTCTTGAGTGAGATGGGCGCACAACCCCAGAGTCTGTCAAGACTGGCAGGGGTACCTTTACCTTTTAAGGGAGAGAACCACTGTTTCCCTCACAGAGCTAATGTTTCCAGAGTACCAATGAAAGATGGATAGGTGGTTATACCACTCTGGAAATTATAGCTCTGTGAGAGGAGTAGGGGTTTTCTAACAATTCTCAGTACACTTAACAAACTGCAATTCCCAGGTTTCTTTGGGGGAAGCTGTGACTGTTGGTTTGATACTGCTTTAAATGGATAGGAAGCAGCTAGCTGTTGACTGAAATTGAAATGCTGTGATGAATTGGATCCAGTGGAAACTCTTCCACTAGGGCTACTGGGGCACAGCCCTGCCAAAGATAATGTCCTGTGTGTGTGTGTGTGTGTGTGTGTGTGTGTGTGTGTATCCCAAATCTCAAAGCTACACATGTATAACAGTGACATCCCCAAGACAAAAGGAATGTATTCCTTTAAGCAACAGTAGCGGCTAGATTATTATTGGCTGAAAATTGGAAAACAGAAAAAATACCAGAAATATCGGAATGATGAGCTAAAATCTGAGAATTTGTGGAGATGGCAAAATTAATGGCAACAATTAGAGGCTGTTCCAACCAAAAAAAATGTACAAAGAGTGGGAGTACATAAAGGAATACATGGAAAGATTTGGTTTTGGAGCTTAAATTTAATATGCAATAGGTAAAATGTGCAAGGATACAAGATGATATCATGACATATATGGAACAACAAATACAAACTTTTGTTAACACAACAAGAAACAATATTAGGTTGAGAAGATCGCACATGGGTGAAGGGAAGTAATGAGAACGGGGGAAGGGAGGTGTAGGGCAGCATTTGGGAAATTGTTAAAGATATATATGTGATTTAAGAGGTCAAGAACAAGGAGTTAAAAGAAGATTAACATAAATGAAAAGAAAAGTCATGTTCTTGTTTGTGTTATGGTTTATTTTGATTGTAAAATCCTCTTATGTGAAGAGGATTTTTAAATTTTTACAATTAAAAAACAAAAACAAAACTTAAAACTTAAAAAATAAATCTCAAAGCTACACATACTTTCCCAATCCTAGTAAATGCTTTCACAGCTTTGGGTGTGACTTTGGGCTTAGGATCATAGAACTGTAGAGTTGAAAAGGACCGTGAGGGTCAACTAGTCCATCCCTCTGCAGTGCAGGAATCTTTTGCCCAATGTGGGGCTCAAACCAACAGCCCTGGGATTAAGGGTGTCATGTTCTACCAACTGAGCTATCCATTCTGAGTATTTTGCTTTATATTCTCTTTCTCAATACATGTAAAACAACAACAACAACCTAACAGGATGCCTATTCATCTGGAATGAGTGCTAGAAATTAAGACCATGCCCTTTGAATAGAATCTAGGATGCTATTACAAGGTATGGCAAACAAGCTCCATAAAAGCAGTCTTCCCTTTGCCTCAATAAATGCAGTGTTGCTTGTGCCCTTGGTTAGGTCCTAGTTTTATTTCCTGTTTATTCTGCCACCCCATGGGTGGCAGCTTTCAATGTATACATCGTGAATAGTGGGTGTTAAAATTCAAACACACACATCAAAGCCTTTGTATTCCACCCACAAAGAGAGTGACCTGTTTAGGGACATTCCATGCTTATCCTTTCTGTTGTGGTTGTCATGGCATCATCACTTTGCCAATTAAGATTTTTATGTCTTTAACAAATTAACAAATACAGCTCTGCTCCCTCCATGTGCTTCTGTTGAAGGTAGCCCTAAAGGGGGGCACCATTCAGATGTGAAGATCTATTACAAGATTGAAATAGATTTCTAATGCTTATATCATTCATCTTCGCAGTGTGTGATTTCAATCAGGAGGAGAAAATGATGAATTGTTTGACAGGGGTTCTTTTCTCCCCCCACCCCCTCTCCCTTTCCCACCCATAGACGCTAAACCGTAATATGCTTCCCCTAGTCTTTTCCTAGCTATTATGGACTTTAACATGCAATGTGACCTTGGTTGGCAAACCATGTTTGGTTAGCACAAAAACTTAATCATAAGAAGTCATAAGTAGAATCCTTCTTCTTTACTGCCCCTTTTTTCGGGGACTTGGAAATTTATGGCTTGTGGGACAGGTAGGATATGAACAATGGGGCAAATGGAGTGCAGGGTTATCTCATCTGTGTGAAAACCGCTGGTAGAAATCGATGTGACCTCTGCTAGGCTGTCATCCCAGTCTCCACCCTCCGTCTCCTATTTGTCTTTTGGTGGGGAGTTTAGATCTGGATGCTGTCTCCCTGTGTCTCTCTTGGGCCAGATTATCAAAATGAATCATTGCCTGCATAGCTCTTATATTTCTATTTATTTTCCTGCTGTTGACTAGCTCGGGTGAAATATGATTTCTTTTTGCATTTGATCCTCACTGCAGCCAGCAGCACCTAATTTAGCCGTGTCTATCTCTTTAAAGAAGACTAATGCCATTTTGAAACTTCAATCTACTCTACAGCAACATTACTAACCATAGACGGTGTGCCCTGTCTCTGCAGTCAATATGAATTTTCCTTTTGGCCATTTTAATAGCATTACTTTCCCCCACCCTCCCATGCCCCCCCCTTCCCAAGCAGTTGAGGTTTCTAGATTGTTTTAAGCAGTTTATCCACAATTCATTCATTGCGCCCGCTCGCTTGCTCTCCCCCTCGTCTTTCCCTCTACCTCTCCAAGATGCGTTTAGTTTACCTTGCTTCACAGAGGAGTGGTTTTGGGCATAAACAATTAATTTTAATGACTTGACCCTGAATATGAATTATTTGAGCATGAGAAATGGTAGGTATTCTTTGACTTGGGAAGAACTTGTTTTAAGTGTGTAACCAGAGGATAGGGTTTGGGGGAATAGCAGAAAGATTGATCATACCTTCTCATAAAATATTAACCAAACTGATGTGCTGAGAAGACAGAATCTTATTAGAAACTCTGAGAAATAATCAGATAATAATAGTGATAATGACAGTGGTAGTAGTAGTAGTAATAATAATAATAATAATAATAATAATAATAATGGCATGCATAAGAAATGGAAGAAATGGGAAATCACAAAGCAGAAATATAACACAAGTAGCCAACAGTTACGGGGAGAAGGTCAGGCAGGCCAAAGCTCAGAATGAGCTCAGGCTTGCAAGAGAGGTTAAAAATAACAATAAAAGGTTTCTTTGGCTATGTTTGAAGCAAGAGAAAGACAGGCAAGTGGTAGGTGCTTTGTGTGGAGAAGATGGAGAAGTGCTATTGGGTGACAGAGAGAAGGTGGAACTGTTCAACACCTACTTTGCCTCTGTCTTCATCAAAAAGAAAGCAATGCCCAGCCTGGTGATAACAGAATAAATATTGTAAGGAGGGTGTTGCAGCCCAAGATAGGAAAAGAGGTGGTGAGGGAATACCTAGCTACTTTCAATGAATTCAAACCTCCAGGGCCTGATGAGTTGCATCCAAGGGTACTAAAGGAGCTTGCAAATGTAATCTCAGAGCCTCTTTCTATAATCTTTGAGAATTCTTGGAGAAAAGCTGAGGCCCCTGTGGATTGGAGGCAGGCAGACATCGTCCTCACCTTCAGAAATGGGAGAAAAGACCCAGATAACTACAAACCAGTCAGCTTGATGTTGATACCAAGAAAGGTGCTAGAACAGATAATTAAACAGTCAGTCTGTGAGCACTTAGAAAAGGATGCTGTGATTACTAAGACCCTGAAGGGGTTTCTTAAAAACAAGTCATGCCAAATGAATCTCTTTTATATAGAGAGTTACAAGCTTCATGAATCGGGGGAATGTTGTAAACATAGTGTATCTTGATTTCAGTAAGACTTTTGACAGAGTTCCCTGTTATATTCTTGTAGAGAAGCTGGGAAAATGTGGGCTAGACAAGGTAACAGTTGGGTGGATTTGTAGCTGTTTGACTGATTGTACCCAAAGAGTGCTTACTAATGGTGCCTCATCATCCTGGAAAAAGGACAAGTGGGGTGCCACCGGCTTCTTTTGTTCAATGTCTTTATAAACAACATGGATGAAGGAATAGCGGGGATGTTCATCCAGTTTACAGATGACACCAAACTAGAATGGGTAGCTAATACCGCAGAAGACAGAATTGGGATTCAGGATGACTTGAACAGATTAGAGAACTGGATCAAAACTAACAAATTTAATTTCAATAGGGACAAATGTTTTGCTCTATACTTAGGCAGGTAGAACCAGCTACACAAATATATGATGGTGGACATATGGGTTGCCAGTAGCACATGTGAAAAGGATTTAGGGGTCTTAGCAAACCACAAGCTTAACATGAGTCAACAGTGTGATGCAGCAGCAAAAACAACTGTTATTCTAGGCTGCATCAACAGAAGTATAGTTGGGAAGTCATAGTACTGTTGTATTCTGCCTTAGTCAGACCCTGCCTGGAGAACTGAGTCCCGTTCTGGGTGCCACAATTTAAGAAGGATATTGACAAGCTGGAACGTGTGTGCCTAGAAAAGAGGAGACTAAGAGGAGATATGAGAGCTGACTCCAAGTATTTCAAGGGCTGTCATATGGAAGATGGAGCAAGCTTGTTTCTTCCTTCTCCAGAGGGTAGGACCCAATGCCTTGAAGTTACAAGAAAAGAGATTCTGACTTAACATCAGGAGGAGCTTTCTGACAGGAAGAGCTGTTTGACAGTCAAAGGTGGTGGGCTCTCCTTCATTGGAGGTTTTTAAGCAGAGGTTGGATGGTCATTTCTCATGGCTGCTTTAGCTGAGATTCCTGCATTTTAGGGGGTTGGACTAGATGACCCCCTCAGGGTCCCTTCCAGCTCTACAATTCTGTGATTCTATAAACTTCACTCCTAAAATCTGTGCACCCTGCCTCAGATCCTGGAGAATCATTGCTAGAATTTGTTGCTGTTGTTGTTAGTGTAGCACTTAATGCCGAAATAGGCTTCTAACTGGTTTACATGAATAAAAACAAATTACACAAACATTAAAATACAGAGATACATAATTAAAATGCATACTGAGCGATCCTATTGATCCATTAAAATATAACATCTAGAATTAAAATATGAAATAAAGCAATCCTATAAATATAAAATATTTACGTACGGGGATGCATGAATCAGTGGCCTGACTTCACATGGCTGTATGGCACCTTCATACAGGATACAGAGCTGTCCACCCGTTACTAATTTCTGAACTTGCACAGTGTGGTTACAGAATACACACAGCCCCAAATTACCATTGTTACATGATCACTGAGTATCGCAAAGGGGATTAAAAAGAATTAAGCATTGAATTCATCCATCCATCAAAAAGGGCGATGGAGCAAAAATCAGATTTCTTTTAATCCTTTTTAAATCAGCAAGAGTGAAACAATATGACCGAGAAGCAAAAATGACTCTCAACGCGGTGAAGATTGTGCACAGTCTTTGTTTTATGTAAAATCCAGCAGTTTTGACTGTATTTTAAACATTACATGATTATAGTTAGTATTATACCTGTTGTTAGAACCAAATTACTTCTCATTACTCCATTCTGTTTTTTGCTTTGTTTATTTAGGACAAAGAAGTCTCCGAGTTAAAAAAAAAAAGTTATCTCATTTCTTTCCTTTAATTGTTCCTTTCTGGAACTGCAAGATGACCTCATTTGATTTGATTTTGATTGTATTTCTATGCAATTTCTAAAATAATTAGCAAATTAGCAGTAAACAATTACAATGTATAAAACAATCTAAATATCACAATTACAGCGAAGGTCATATTGTATAATAGATATATTACATAACGTTATATATCATAGTATGCAACAAATATTTATAATCTGTAAAACAATGTTAACAACAAAATAGCAGCTAAGTAAAAAAGGTAAACACTGTTAAGTTCACAAAGTCTCTCTCCACTCTTCCATAACTCCTAATATTTTACTCCATTCAGTTCATTAAAATACACATGACGCCCATTGCTAAACCAGCTTAGACAAATGCTGCACTGGCTGAAGTCCTCAGTCCTCAGGCCATGGTGGAGACTGTGAGGCTCTTGGGCCTATTGCCAATGGTAAAGTGAATATTGGCTCCGAGTAGCCCACCAAGGTGCTATCGATGAAGAACTCATCCCTGTGGCCCTTGATAATAATGAGATCCATTCCCACCTGAGTGGGAAGTCCAAGATGATCCTGTCCCTCCAGAGCAACTTTGGTTAAGGGGCAGTTGTCTGATGGGGCCCCCTTTCCATCAGTGATTCTTCATAGGTGTGGATAGGTAGCTAAGGCCCAACTTCCATGCTCCACTACTGTAAGTGCAGAGCCTAACATTTCTCCCTGTTTATTTTTTTCCAGAAAGCCAAAATTTTAATAAGGATTATAATTTATCTGGGGAAAAAATCATTGTAAACAGTTAAAATCGTTAGTAAGAGTGGACTAGCACTTGGTGAATTTTGGATTATAATGGAGATGTAAAAGATTTGGACTATTATAAAAGGGAAGAAATGGCTAACAATAGGACCCACAAAGGGGAGGAGGGAAGTTCAGGGGATTCTTTGGAATCTCGTTTTTATGATGTATGTTGGATATGCGATTGTAAAATCTTAATTTGGAAAACCAAATAATTTTTTTTTAAAGAAGAAGGGCAAAAGCAGCATCAAAGACAAGAACAAGGCCACAGATTCATCAATCGGTTCTCAGAAAATTTCTTCATGCTTCTTAAAACAACCCTTCATTGCAGGGGCTTGGACTAGAACATTTCTCCCTATTGAAAGTCATTTTGTTAGTTTTGTGAGTCTGTTAAGGTAATCTTAAATCCTAATTCTGTCTTCTGTGGAATGAGCTAGCTACCCCTCCCAGTTTGGGAGCATCCCCTCAATTCTTTCACCCAGGTCATTTTTAAAGATGTTGCCTCAGTTGCTCCCCAAGTAATAATCTGTTCCTTCTCTGTCGTGTCTTTACAGAAGAGATGCAGATTGGCATCCCAATAATGGCACCAGCCCTAGAGAAGATCCAACTGGCTGGGCAGAGTGTTCCTCCTGGTTTCCGTGCACCTTTTCTTTTTGCAGATGGATTGTCCTCCGTAGAAACTTTATTAACCAACATACAGGTAAAATGCCCCAGTGATTATTCCACATCCCACCCTGCATTGAGATGACAGAGACTTAAAATCAAATTATATTGGTATCAAATATTAACAGAAATAAGATAAATTATTGGTTATAAATTATCAAGAGTTCCTCTAGTCTGTCTGATTATCTTAAAGAAGTGGTGTCCCCAAAAGACAACTGGCAACAGCTGCCCAGATGACTACACGGTATGATGACTATATGTCAAGTTCAGAAAAAGTCAAAAACCCTCCTGAATTGGCAGTTTGGATAATGGAAACTGGGGAACAAGTATACATGTAAAAAGAACAAATGTAATCAGAGCCAGGGAAGGGAGGCAAACAAGATAAAACGTTCTCAGAGAAACTGAGTTTATTTTGTATTGGAATAATAATACACAGGCTGTAGTAAACCCATATGCCTTATTATATGAAAGATGTGCTCGTGTATAGGAAGTCAGATATGTGGGAAGGATAAATCTCTATTATCTATAATATAGTCGGGATTTGGGAACTTAGTTTTATGGTGGGAACTTTGGATTCAGTTTCAGTCAACTATTTGTTAATTTCAGAATCTCATTTTTTTAAATGGATGGTGATTTTAACATGAATTGTGAAAAGTAGAAAGTTTGTGTGTGATATTATATTGTATTACAAATGTTATATGCTTGCAAGCACTTCAACCTAACTTTTTACCTTTTGCTTTTTGTCATTTGTTTTCTTAGCTGTCTTGAGGATCTTATAGTCAAAAAGCTTGATGGAAATCATTTAAATAAATCAACTAACAAATACTTCTTCTCCTTAGAATGCATATCCTGGATTATTTATGGATCATCTGCCAACGTCCACTTATCCTTCATTCATCAATAGATTTTAGCAATGAGACTTCAGCTGATACATGCAATTCCACTATATTTGAATGCCCCCAACCCATGGAGCTCTTACACGCAAGGGACTTCAGGCACACATGAGTATCGCCACCTTCAAAATCTTCCACAAGTATTTCAGACTGAGAACTCTAAACAATGTATGCAAGTTCTGAAATAAATGAGGAAGCCCCTAAATTGGAAAAAGACTGATGCATGAGGATGAGAG
This sequence comes from Podarcis muralis, assembly GCF_964188315.1. Classification (NCBI taxonomy): domain Eukaryota; kingdom Metazoa; phylum Chordata; class Lepidosauria; order Squamata; family Lacertidae; genus Podarcis; species Podarcis muralis. The sequence goes on from NC_135673.1 coordinate 30,712,584, forward strand.
GGAACATGATTAAGCCATTGCTGCTAAATCTTCTCCCACAAAAACCATTTGGCCCTAAAATATATTTATTTTTCCAGTAACACAAATCTTTGGGTGAATCCAGTATTTGCTGAAATTTGGAGAATTTGTGCTAAGATAATAGTGGGAATCTGTGTTAGTTAATGGTGCAGCCTTTCTAAGCCTGGAACCCTTCATATGCTTTGGAATACGGCTTCCATCAACCTGAGCTAGCATGGTCAATGGTCAGGAAAGATTTGATTTTCAGACCAAAGCATATTGAGGGCCCCAGATTGAGAAAGACTGCTATATTGTGTTGCACTGATGTATGAGGCTGGAAATTGGGGTGTGCATTAGCCAGAGCCTGGATCTGTAGTAAAGCATCTGTGTCCTGCAGACGCTGAATGGGATTGTTCATCCAGATGTCATCCAACAATAATGTCAACCACTAGATTCACCAGAATTGTGATCATGTTGACAAGGCAAAAAATAAAACAGCACCCATAGTTCCCTCGCCTGAGCTCAGCCCTACCATTCCATTAAAAAGTTGTTTTCAGGATCGGTTTGTGTGCACCTATTTTAACAGGGGTTGCTGAAAGTTGCTGTAGATAATGCTCGAGTGCAGGAGAAACAGATCCAGCAGGAAAAGAAAGAGTTGAAGATGGAGCTGTGCAGGGAGAGGGAACTGAGAGAGAGTCTGGAAAGGCAACTCACTGCTGAGCTGCAAAACAGAGGTAAGCCAAAATAAAAACTGATTTCTGGCATGCTGCTCCCTATGGTTAGAAGCCTTCCTTTTTCCTACCCACCAAGCCTTCATCTAAACCTAATTCATTTGGATCACCATGGCCTCACCTCTTCTATATGTGCTCTTAATGTATCACAGAAGGAAACAGGGAGAGGCTGCCAGAGGGAAACTTGAGAACACCAGGAGAAGAGAGCTGTTGCCTTCATATCTTGTTTGTGGACTTTCCAGGGACATCTGGTTGGTCACTGTGAGAAACAGGATGCGGGACTAGATAGGCCTTTGGACTGATCCAGCTGGGCTCCTCTTATATTTTTATGACATTGATGACATCTTTGTGTCAAAACATAGGAAACCTGTGATCAGATCTCCTGATGTTCTTTCCACCACTGCTTTGGAGCAACTTTGATGGGCTCTGGTTTTGAGTAGACTGTAGGGTTTCTCAAACTTGGGTCGCCAGCTGTTGTTAGACTACAACTCTCATCATCCCTAGCTTGCAGGACCAGTGGCCAGGGATGATAGGAACTGTAGTCCAAAAACATCTGGAGATCCAAGTTTGGGAAACTCTGGACTAGAGCAAGCAGTATTGGGGGAGGGGTGTTCTATTTCATACAGTAAATAGCTTCCATCACTACTAAATGTCATTATTCTGTTCAGATGCAATTTTGTAGTGCTCACCTTCTATAATGGGAGCAAATATAACCATAAACCAATGCTGCACTGTAACTGGATTGTAGCAACTTGCTCTGATCATGGTCACCTGTCTGTTCAATGCACAAATTGATCTTTATTCATTTACTTACTTACTCCTAGTGGAAGCACTTTCACTGCTAACCAACACTGCCTAGGCTAATGGGGCAGTGTTGGTCAGCAGTAAAAGTATTTGCACATTACATCTCCTTAAGAAATCATTGGGCTTGGGTGACAGTCTTTACGGAGGTCATATAGCCTACATATGCCCCAGATTCATGTTCACATTTATTCACCAGCAGTATTTGTTCATATTTAATCCCTCACATTCAGCTTACCTATAAAGAGCATGGAATTGGTAAATAGCAAACTGGTGTTTATTATCTATAACAACTGGGATTTTATGTCTGTTTATATATACAAATTCATGCAAATAATCATTCAACAGCTTAATACTGGCCCATTATTGATAGCCATTGATATGTAGGCTAAAAATTAATTTGGAATATAAAATTAAAATCTGAAGAAGATAATACCACAGACTTACATTTCAAATGTGATGTACAGCTCACATTTCACTGGCTAAATATTTGAGGTTCATAGCAAATTGAGAGATTGTGATGAAATTCAGGTCACAAAAAATAATTCAGCGTCATGGCAGTGGGGTGGGGTGGGGAATCAAAACTGTGGATTGGATCCAGACTTAGCGCTATGTAGAGTGGGCTATCATACTTTGAGAACATAATAGTTTATTCTCTTAAGTATGACAGTGTAGATCCAACCTATTGTTTTGTTTTCCCCCACAAAGAAAGTCCCATGGATTTCAGTGGGTCTACTCTAATTATCTAGAGTAGATCAAACCCTCTGAGTTTTGCAAAAGCAGAACAAAAACCTCGAAGGTGTGCTTTCCTTTTCCAAATGGAAAGAAATTTGACATTCCAGATTCTGTCTTTGTTTTAATTGTATTATTATGATTAAAAGTAGTATTACTATTACTATTGTTGTTTATTGTTGTTGCTAAACACTCTGCTTATGATTCATGGAAAGGCAGGATGTAATTTTTTTAAATAGATAGATAGATAGATGATAGATAGATAGATAGATGGATGATAGATAGATGATAGATTAGATAGATAGATATATAGATGATAGATATAGAGATAGATAAATTTTCATTTTTATGCCCAAACGTGTAGCAAGCAGAATCACCATTATCTAATTTTCAAGAATGTTTATATGGAGAAAGAGGGTGTAATAGTCTTGTAAACCAAAAGCAGAACTGGAATGTCAGCAGAGAAATATATTTGTTTTATATTCCCAGGGAAGGTCCCATTAATGCTTTCATAATTGTGTTTTCATCTTTCAGCAATAATTCAAAAGCGCTTGAAGAAAGAGAAGAAAGCCAAGAGAAAATTGCAAGAAGCTCTTGAGTTTGAATCAAAGAGGAGAGAGCAAGCGGAACAGGCACTTAAACAGGCAACATCAGGCGATAGTCTCAGGATGCTAAATGGTAACGTGATAGTCGGGCATCGCTGGTGATTCATTTATTTGTTCGTTCATTTAAATCATATTATACTGCTTTTCAGGAGTACAACCTTTCAAAGCAGTTTATAAAGTGTGAAAAGATACAGTCTCGATGAAGATTAATGCAGCACTACATAAGAAGATCACAACAGGAGAACATTTTAAAAGCCAGATGACTTCATCAGTCAGATTTTCAGAGCAATCCTAAGTATCTGAAGCCAGCAGAATTTATACCTGCTTAAATTAAGCAGGCATAAGTTAATTGCATTCCAAACCCCATACAGGAGTGTGGCTACTGCTGGCTGAGTCAGCCCAAGCCTGGCAGAAGGAAAGCAGCCCTTTTTAAAAAGAGCTTAACGTAAAACCACACTTTTAGTCACAGTTGCCAGGTCATATGAATGAGCTGAAAGAGGTTTGGAATAAGTGTTGTCTCCTTGCACCATCACCTTCCCAATCACATAGCTTTTTCAGGACTTAGGCCTTCTTAAGTTCCAACAGCTGAGCCAGCAAAGACAGGTATAGGGATTTATTCTGGCATGCCAACAGTTCATCTTGGGTTTGAATTGTGCTGCACAACTGCAATCCTAAATCCATTTTCCTGGGCTTCTGCTGAAGAAGAAGAGTTTGGATTTGATATCCCGCTTTATCACTACCCTAAGGAGTCTCAAAGCGGCTAACAGTCTCCTTTTCCCCTCCTCCCCCACAACAAACACTCTGTGAGGTGAGTGAGGCTGAGAGACTTCAGAGAAGTGTGACTAGCCCAAGGTCACCCAGCAGCTGCATGTGGAGGAGCAGGGACGCAAACCCGGTTCACCAGATTGCGAGTCCACCGCTCTTAACCACTACACCACACTGGCTCTCAATGTGGATGTGGATCCTGTTACCTGGTCAGTCAGGTTTGCGTGGAAAGAAGTGGTCCTACTGTATCAAGGGAACAACTGAGAATGAGGTGCAGCGATGTTAGGCTGCTGCAGTAAACTGCTCTGGAAATGTACTTCTCCCAAATAAGTTAAAATCTAGAATCCTTTTTAATCCCAGTTCAGGAAGTATGCTTACAGAGTTGTCCCTGTCCAAACTTTTCACCGGTCTGTAGCATATCTCCAAAGACCAGTCATGGGCCAGTCATGAACTCCTACCTCACAGGGTGGTTGTGAGGATAGACACAGAGAGGGAAGCTTGAGCCCATGGGGAGAAGGTGGAGTATAAACATAATGAAATATTATTTTGATCTGTGCTTAACTTTTTTCAGATATTGCTGTTACATAAATTATTATTGTTGTTGTTGTTATTTATTAAATGTGTATATTTGCCCTATACCTGTAGATCTGAGGGCAGTTCACAACATAAAACTACAAATTGTGCTTTGCAGATGCTGGGATTCCAGACATGGAGGCGGAACGCAATGGAACCCAACATGACAGTGCGCCAATGCAAGGTATGGTATGTTTCGGCTCTTCTTCTATCCTTTTTTCGTTTCTAACCCAGCAAGCTAGCAATTAATGGGAACAAAGCCTACACAGCCCTAAAGATGCTTCTGAAATTCTAATCATACAGATTTCTCCACAGATTTCTCCACCTGTGGCCCTCCAGATATCGTTTGTCTCAAGCAGCAAAATCTCTCAGGCCGGTCTTGCCCTTGGAAACCACCACTGTTTCCTCAGCATGCAAGTCTTAACTCTTCACTCTTGTGTGGGCGTCCAGCAGGCAGTTGCATTGTAAAGCCGAAGAAAAGATTCACATTTGAATGTTCTTCTGTTTCAGTTGCCATAACTCACTTGCGGGGCCAAATGCAGGGATGGTGCATCAACCAATTTTTATCAACCAATCTCCGTTTCCCATAAAATAAACATACTGGGTGTCATTAAGTGCACCTTCAGATCAATGATTTTTGCAAATGACATTCAAGTACCGTTCGAGTGGTACATTTTTTGCTGATAAAAGCAAATTAAATTAGCACAACTACAAGCGGTGCTGATAAAAACTGAAGCTCGAACAGCAGCACCATTAGCTAACAAAGTAATATTTTCTCTTTACTGCTTTCTGCCATTTAGTTATTATCCTATTGGAAATCTAATTATAATCCTTTTACTCCCCAGTCAAACTTCACAGTTTTTGCAAGCTTAGCACTGACATGTGATTTCATTACGTTTGATTGCTCGCACCCAGATTGACTTAACTTCACTCGGAGACCTAAAAGCCCTCTCAGTTTCTCAGATTCCCTGTTTGCACATTACAGCAACAGCTCCTTTAATTAATTAGCATGAACAGCAGTAACATGAACTGCTGAACAGAAAATAACATCATTTTATGATCGCAGGGAGACTTCTCCTTTTGCATGTTTATACCTTAGTTAACTTTTGTATATTATTATATTTCATTTAGTAAGAGCCTGTAGGTGCAAAAAAGAGGAAAATAATAACCAATGCCAATCTTTCTCTTCTTCTATAAAAATAAGAGTTAATACTCCTTAATATTACAGATGTACCAACACAGAAAACATGAAAATCTTCACGTTTAAAAAACAAAATAACAGCAAACTTGTAGGGTGATTAAATTGAGCACATTTAGAGGCCAGTGATTTCATTTGGAAAGTCTTGACAAAATCAGTGAGACCTTAAAAGAAGGCCTGAGCAGAATCTTCTGAAATAGAATATTTTGAAATTGAAAGTTAGAATGGTGGGAGATATCCCTTCTTTGCCACCACTTTGTAGTTCTGGCAGCAGCAGTAACCACATTCCCTGCCACTGTTCAGCATCCATGTTTTGCTTTAGTTGCAGCAGAAAATATGAGCCTCACTCTGGTTTGGCTTCATGATATCATCACAAAACCATTTTATTGTCCTCACTCTGAATTGGCTTTGTTGGCTCATCATGAAACCAAATCAGAGTGAGGGCATTGCTTTCTTGCTCTTGCTCTCATGTTGCATTATGCAGCTAAAAGAAATAACGGGTGCCTCTCATCAACATGGGGTACCACCAGTGTTGCCAGTGGCAGAAACAGAACTGGCAAACTATTTGTCTCTGTTCCCACCCCATCCTGAAGAATCACTGGAAGGGGGAACGTTTTGTACATCTTGAAAAGGGTGAAGATGAGACTGAAGCTTGAGAGCTCCAGTTTTGACTGTATGTCATCTGGAATAGAGTTAGAGCACCAATCAGCTAGTATGCTTTGCTAAACCCCCTTCTCACTAAATTACTGTATGACCTAAGTAAAGGGGAACAATTCAAATATGTGGGACCCCCTCCTTCAGAAATGGTACAGTCTAGCATTATAGTTTGCTCATTGGACAGTTTTTATTGGTCCTCGCTGAGGCCTATCAAGGACAAGAGCAGAGCTGCTCTCCCTAGCATTTATTTATTTATTTGCTTGCTTGCTTGCCATTTAATCGCCAAAACTCTACATGTAGGGAGAGATTTGAACACACAGCAGTGTATTCAAACACGCAGTCCTGCCACTTACACTCTGAAGTTTTCATGTCCCTAGAGAGCATATGAACTGGCCTATAGAAGCTGTAAAAATCTGTTGTGTGCATGTGCCCACAATGCCAGCAATTTGATTGAGCAACATCAAATGAACCAGTTACTGTGCTCTCATGAGCATGCACTGAGAATTAAGGGAAGTGCTGCAGCACAGTGGTAAGATCACCTACTTTGCCCACAGGTTCAGTCCCTGGCACCTGCAGGTAAGGCTGAGGAACAAACCCTGCCTGAAGCCCTAGACAGCTGCTGCCAGTCAATGTGGATGGTAGTGAGCTAATAGATCAGTGCTCTGACTCAGTATATAGATTGCTATGAAGAGTCCCACCTCCAAAATTACTGAGTTTCCCCCCCTTTTCTTCCATGATACCAAATATAGAACAGAGGGAGACATCTATACTATGAAATAACAACCCTGTTAGGAAAGAAAATATCATCCAAAGGGGAAATTACCATCATTAACATAGGATTTGGCTCACAGGCAAAATTGTGAGATCTTTATTCATGTTACACAATGTACTGGGTCTGAAAACCCTTTCTAAATGTCTTGCTTATTAAGGCAGTCATGCATTTCACGGTAGGTTGTAAAACAGCCTATCATGCACTGGGGGCTCATAAGCATATTTTAGTGTTAGGGAATATCATTTATACCCTTTTTATATTGTCAATATTATCCCTAGAGAATTAAATTATGCTTTAAACTACTGTAAATCCACAGTTTGGCTCACCTTTGTCTAATTTCATTTTTTAATAGAATGAAGCCCACATAAATGAATATTTGATTATGGGATAAACCTAATAAAATAATACGTTTATGGCCCAAAGATTTATTTAAAATCTTCACTATGTAATACAGTAAAAAATGCTATAAAATGGAAACATCAATAGGTCCTGAACATTCCATACAGGATGAATTTTTGACCTTAGCTGCTTTTCTTATTCAACCAGTTTGCACAAAGCTTGAACAATGAAAAAGATTTTGGTGGATTTGGGAAAGGGGAAAAAGTGGGAAATAAGGTAGTAGGCATAATATCATAGGACTGGTTCCCACATGCACGCTATTGAATGAGTGCAGCGTCAAGGTACTTCTTGAATGTGTGAGTCTCAAATTGAACATCCATCTGTATCTCAAAGTCAACACCTATGCAACTCTTAAATGCAATAACTCCCATGGTGGTTTAACAACAACAAAAAACTCTTATCAATAAAAACACAAGCCCCAATAAAACTCACCACAATTAAATAAGTAGGACAAAAAGAGCAATAAAATCAAATGGAGTAAAACTCCTCAAGTTATAAAAGCCCAGGGAAAGTAAAGAAAAATATTTGCCTGATGAAAAGGCATACAATCATAGTAACACAGAATTGTAGAGTTGGAAGGGATCCCAAAGGTCATCTAGTCCAACCCCCTTGCAATGCAGGAATCACAGCTAAAGCATTCCAACCCCGCTTAAAAACCTCCAATGAAGGAGAGTCCACCACCCAAGGGAGTCCGTTCCACGGTTGAACAACTCTTACCATCAGAATGTTCTTACTGACATTTAGTCAGAATCTCTTGTAACTTGAATCCATTGGTTCAGATCCTACCTTTCAGAGCAGAATAAAACAAGCTTACTCCATGTGACAGCCCTTTAGATCTTTGAAGATGGCTGTCATATATTCTCTCAGTCTCCTCTTATCCAGGCTAAACAAACCCAACTCCCTCAATCATTCTTTCCCTACACAGTGACATTGATTATCATCAACATCTTTTACATTTGCATTGTCACCTAATAATGTACAGTGGTACCTCGAGTTACAGACGCTTCAGGTTACAGACTCTGCTAACCCAGAAATAGTACCTCAGGTTAAGAACTTTGCTTCAGGATGAGAACAGAAATCGTGCAGTGGTGGCATGGCGGCAGCGGGAGGCCCCATTAGCTAAAGTGGTACCTCAGGTTAAGAACAGTTTCAGGTTAAGAATGGACCTCCGGAAAGAATTAAGTTCTTAACCCGAGGTACCACTGTATGTTCTATGGGCTGCTCACAGATATGCGTCATCCGTGTTTTGCAAGCAAGGCAATGGTAAATAGTGGTAATAGTGACACAAAGCCTGTATACTTAATATCAGCTAATGTGAAATTGTTACTACATAACACTGACTGGCTGCATCTAGACATCACAATAAACAATGGTTTGTCATAATGGAATGATCTTAGCTGGTGTGGCTACAAGGAGGCATTTGGAAGCTTTTGTTTCTGTTTTCCGTTAATTATGGCTTGCTGTACTATCCAAACCTGACAAATGATCTTAACTATGATTTGCTTCAAACTGTGGTTTCAACAAACCATAGATTAATCACAATTTGGGCTTGCAATGTACTGCTGAACTGTGGTTAAATGAAACCAGAAGCAAAAGTTTCCAAACTTCCTAACAAACTGGGTCAGGGGGCTGCTAATTTGGTGATCTGATCAGAGTTCAAAGTTGCACATTGGCAAACCAGAGAATTAGGGAATGGTGCATATCCAGTGATAAATACCACAGACTCAAGATTATAACTGAAACAAATCCATCAGTTTATTGACATGAAGTGCTCATTTCAAAGCATATTATTACCTTCATATGTAAGATAATGATACTCTGAACTTGAAACGGAACTTGGCAACATAAAGCAATGAAAGATAGCAATATGGTACTTTGAAAATAATACGGGTTGAGAATGGCATAATAGCATTATAATTACATTGACAAAGCAATCAGAGTCATTTGAATGAGCATCTTAAGCTTGCTATTTCCGACTCTTAACTGAAGATTTCGCCTCCTATCATCCTTCAACCCACCTAGTTATCAGACAGAATAGAGTGGGACTATTACTTCCCTTGATCTGGCCACTATACTTCTGTTGATGCAGCATAGAATAGCATTAACTGGGGGGTTTTTTGCATCACTTTGAGACGTGTATGGAAAGCAATTTATAATATATTGTTAATAATAACATCAGTAATAATGATGTGCAGAGAATCATTTCCTTCTTTCATTGTTGCTACCTATTCAGCTCTTCATTAAGTGCTTCCGCTCAGCTCTGCCTGGGCAACAATGAACTTTATTCCCAAATGCTAGGCATGCTGAGAAACACAGAAATGAGGATAAGGTATGTAAGATAGAAATTCTGCCTTGGAATACTGTGAACACCAAAATTTAATAAGGATGTTGACAAGCTGAAGTGTCTGTAGAGGAGGGCAGCCAAGATGTTCAAGGGTCTGGAAACCAAACATGAGGAACAGTTTAGGGAATTGCATATGTTTAGCCTGGTTAAGAGGAGACTAAGAGGAGATATGATAGCCATTTCCAAATATCTAATGGGTTGCCATGTGGAGGAGGATGGAGCAAGTTTGTTTTCTCCTGCTCCAGAGGATTCAAGTTACAAGAAAGTAGATTCCAACTAAACATCAGGAAGAGCTGTTCAACAGACTCTCACAAGAGGTGGTGGGCTTTCCTTCCATGGAGGTTTTTAAGCAGAGGTTGGATGGCCATCTGTCACGGATGCTTTAATTGAGATTCCTGCATTGCAGGGGGTTGGACTAGATTCCTCTCTGGGGTCCTTCCAACACTACAATCCTATGATTCTATGCAATTAAAACAGCTTTAAAAACAATTGTTTTAAAAATTAATATCAAGTAGACCCCCATGGCAGAGACCCAGTCATCTGGCTGAGAAACCTTGTTGGAACAAAACTGTCTTCAATTGTTTCTGGAAAATGCAGATAGTGGTTGCCTGTCATATCTCAACAGGAATGCTGTTCCACATAACAGGGGCAGCCACAGTGAAAGCCCTGCTCTGAGTTACTGTGGATCCGGCTTCTGGTGCACTTGGGACTTGAAGGAGAAGTTCTCCCACAGACTGCAGTGACCTACTGGGTATATAAGGGACAAAGTAGTTTCTCATGCAGCATTGATCAGGAAATGGAACATAATTTCCCATCTTTTCCATCATTACTTGACTTGCGTAGGCAAGCTACGTGAGTTGTAGACCTTGAATGTCCATAATCTAACTAGGGGAAAGTGTATCTGGGCTCCATTCTTGTCCAGCATTGCTTAATTAAGATCATGGTCTATCCAACTCATCCCAGCACATTCTATTTTCAATAATGTTTGGAAGCACTGTTAGATTTTTCTTTTCTTTTTTGTGCTCTTTAGCATCTTATTGTGCTAACATTGTGCTTTTCCAAGATGCCAAGGTCTCACATGACTGTCACTGAGAGAGCTGGCTAACAGTTCCAAGCAGCCTTCGCAGAGTGGACCAGAGTTGAACTTTCCCATCCTTGTCATCCATTTTGATCCATCATGGCTACTCTGCTGTTGGGTGAAGCTTGCTGAAATGGCTTGTGTCCTCATGCCTAGCAGGGCCCAGATTAACAGAGAATAGGCTCATTCCCAGAGCAATAAACCATGGTCTGTCATGATATCTGAACATATCCATTATCTGCCTACCATCATCTGTTCATTATTTTTCTGTAAAATCTGCTTTCTGTATACTTTATACAGGCCATACCCTTGACCTACCATTGTCCACCATAAGTGACCTTGCCCCATGGCTGCTAGACTCCATTCTGGGCCCTGTGACTCATGGAAAGGAGCACTCTTCACTTATGTGAAATGTTGAAAGTTGTTTACTCTTTGCCCAACCCCCTGTGGATCTCATGGCAATAATGTTGCGCCACTATAAAGACCTCCACAGTCCAGTTCTCCTGGCATCCTTTTTGAGGTTCCCAGGCTCCTGGACATTCCTCTGGCAATCATTTGTCCCTGGTATTTATTCATGTTTATGTCCAAGCTCCATATTAGATCATCACTGTTTGGAAAGCACAAGCCCTCTTAAAAACATGAAACATTCAATTACTAATTAGCTGTTTCCTGTTTGTAATAGAGTGAACATGCTGGATGTGGATTAAAATTCAGCTCCTGCACTCGGCTGTTTATAGTTCCAGATGTTTTTGTTTTATCTAGGAGTTTACTTTGACAGCTCCCGTTAAATGATAAATCACTCATATTATAGCTGAAATGCATTTCAAAATTGAAATGTAGCAAAACTTGGTGATTGCTCCAAGGATCTGTGTCGGTTAGCCGGTCAATACAGGTTCTTTCCTTATGAAGATTTGGTATTGGCATATGTAAAACAGTAATGGGAGATATGTCAACATTATACACATGCCGGTTGGGTTGATCATTTTCCTACAGCCTCCAAAAGCAGTAGTTGCTGGTGCAGCTGTTTGGACTTTAAATGTATTCTAAGACTAATAGGAATATAGATTTGCATTCCTTTTGGCTCTCCGTAGACTCCCCCCCTACCCCCACCACCACTGCCTGAACTTAAAACAGCATATTTCTTATCATTAAGAAAAGAGCTTGGTGTCTGTTTGCTTTTCCAGATAAAGAGGAATGCAGAAAACAAAGGTGATAGAAGTGGCTTCTCCTCCCAATCCCAGGAGAAGATATTGATTTACTAACCATGCTGATTTGTAATGCAGTCTTTTATGTTTTAAAATATGCCCTCTTGCAGATGGATTGGGCATGTGATGAGCTGAATTCACTTTGTAGACTAATGGAAGTATTCACTTGATTCACTCAACACCTTTTTAGGTCTCTCAATTTCGTATTCCAGGTTTTATTCAAGAATATATGCAAAAACAAAATAAATTAAGCTGTTTCCGTCTAGGACCTCACATTGGTACTGGCAAGGCCTGGCTAAAGGGCAGGCCAGCTGCAGGAGACCAGGACCACGGTCAGCTCTTGCGTGGATTGGGTGTCATGGACTGGCTGTAAAGGCATTAAAAGCAGCAAGTTAGGATGTTGCTGCAGCAATACTCCAAAGTCAACTGGATTTTTTATAGTCCTGCACCAAAGAGGTTGCTCCACCCACTCTGAGGAAGCTTGCGACTGAAAGAGCTTGTACTCTGTTTCTCAGGCATTGGCTTTGGTGGGGTAGGGTGGGAGGTCCTGTCTGGTGGAGTCAGGCTTCAGGGAATCAACCCCACCCCCGTGGCAGTAGATAAGCAGAACAAAGGAAAAGGGAGTCTTTTTACCAGTTAGAAACTTTAATGATCACAGCAAGAGAATAAAGAACCCATCTCCTAGGAATGGTGCTGCTCCCAATTAAGAATCTCACCCCCTACATCCCTATTCATCCACATCACTTCTACGTCTTGAAATCTGAGCTTGTACCCTCTGTACTTTGTGTGCTTTCTGTTCTGCCACTTTCTCAGCTCTTCTTGACCTTGGGGAGAGCGGAGGAATGCTTTCCAGAGACAGTGAATCTGTTAACCCTCTCTCTCCCAGTGTTTCTTCTCCTACCTGTTCCCCATCCAGTATTTCCCAGCTTCTGCCTTCTGAACTATGCCCCTCTGCAAACCACTGTTCCAAATCTATACCGTCCTCCTGCTCCTGGGAAGATTCAGGATCCAGCTCAGGAGCAGGGGGAGGGGAGGCTCCCACCATTCCTCCTCCATGCAGCCCTCCTCAGCACGGTCTCTGACAGGTGGTAGTAGTAGGGTGCCCTCCCACACCGAGAAGGGTTCTGAAGAGGAGGCGCCTCAAAAGAGAACAGGGCAGATGCTGGCAGTGCTGGTTCCCTGGGCTCTCTGGAAAGGCAGATATTTCCAGGTATGGCTCCTATCCGAAGTCTCTCCACCCCCCATCAAGGTCTGACTTAAACTTGTTGCTTATTGTCATACTTTTAAGCAGAAAAGAAAATGTTAAGCCTTTAAAAAAGCAAAAATAAAAAACAAATCTAATTGGTCATAAACTAGTCGTTGATTCCTAGTTTGCTGGATGAGGTCTTGAAGTCTTGCATGGAATCTTAAGTGCATGACCTCCCACCAGAACTATCTAGCACCTTGGATTTAGCAAAGTTTTGTTTTTATTAACTTAGAAAGGATCTAGAGTCTTACTGGGGGGAAACCCAGCCAAATTATTATTATAAATTATTATAAATTACTAATACTACTACTAGAGCTTCTTTTTTAATGTTCTGCATTATTTGGCTAGTTCAGCCCTTAGTGATTTTGCCTAACCCATAAAGACAGATGTATAAAGTCAGGAACCAATGAAGGCTTTTCTGCTGCAGAGCGAATTCTGCATTCATTTTTGCTCCTCTAATGACATGCATACCTGACTCTGAATCCAGTACAGGTTACCCCCCCCCCCCAAAATATGGCTACACTTCTTTGCCTGTAAAAAATGGATGTGAAGGATATGTTTAGCAGGTTAAATTTTTATTTTTGCACCTAGGTATGTTTTTAAGCTGGTCCGTTGTTTTCTGTCATCATCATCATCGCCATCATCACTACTATTACTAGTATATTGATCCATGCAGACGAGGGGAAGTGAGTTCATAACTTCCACAAGGGCCAGCCAATCAGCACTTTGCACAGCCAGAATCAGGAAGGAATTGGTTGTTCCTGAGCTCAGTTCTTTTAGGAAGGTTGTATGTCTAACCCAAGCAAAGTGAAGGCGGATCCACAACAGGCTCACCATCTGTGTCCATCTGTACAGAGCCTTACAAATACTGTTTGTATATTTACTCAGAAGGAATTGCCATGGTACATGTCTCACTTCTTGCTGTACTCAAAGTCTTACTTTTACTCTAGCCAATCAGGATATTCCTGCATTTGCAGATTTGAAACGTGTGTGATTCATAAATATTGATTTTAACTCAGCCTTTTCAAAAGTGCAAATATTAGATTTATGTAATTACCATGCTGTGTTCTTCTTTTTTTCTTCCAGAAAACAGAGCATACATCAAACCTACCATTATGTACTGAAGACAGTAAAAATGAAGGGGTGGGATGGGGAAAATATAATGATCACTATTTGAAGACTATATAACTCATGAAAGAAGTCCCTTCTAACCTTTGATGCCTTCAGTGTTCTGCGAAGGACAGGATTGGTAGCATTGAAATGTGGACAGTGTGAAGCAATTTACTGTTCCTGTGTTGAAAACTGCCAAAATGTCATTGAGAAATATTATGACTTCTTTCAAGCTTTCTGTACTATACCAAACCTGTTGTAGCAATTCATTTTAGGCCCCAGAGGATAGAGAGGGAGGGGGTAAAAGTTATACTAGAACTCTTAAGCACACACAAGAATGATTCCCCAAAATAACTAACTTCCCACCCCCCACAAGGAGTTAGCTATTACAGTATAGCAATGGCACAATGAATTAAACAAGCCGCAAAGGTTTTCACTGGCTGTATGTCCTACAGGTCCAGTGTTAGCACTGAAACTGCTCAACATAGAGCCGTTTCAATTGTGTTTATAAATTTAAGCTTTGTTTACTGAAGCTGAAACTCAATATATAATACATTTCGAAGATAAAAGTATGTACATTTTTTATTACGATAACGATGTAAAAATTCTCCTTTCCTTAGATGAGCAATCTGAGAGGGTGTGAACATAACCCACAATAGCTGATGTAATAAGGGGATTATAAATTGATGCAGCATCATCATCATTATTATTATTCTTACATTATTATTATTCTCAGTTCCGCTTGGCTTTTGGTCTTTCAAGAAGAATGGGGGGAGGGGAGGATGACTATATAGTAGAATATTAGACAATAGAAAATTTAAAGTATAGTTTCTCTGTTGTACAATATTAAGTTAAAAGTACACATTCTTTGTTAAAATGTTCTTGCTAAAAACAGCAGTATTAAAAACATTTTGTTTGACTTTGGAAATTGATTGATTTTTTTTTTTAAGTGTTGGAGAGGGGAAATGCCAAAGGGAGAAGAAGCCATAACAGTGTTTGTGTTTGTTTGTTTGTTTGTTTGTTTGTTTGTTTGTTTGCTTGCTTGCTTGCTTGCGTGCGTGCGTGTGTGTGTGTGTGTGTGTGTGTGTGGTAAGGATGTAAGAAAGCATTGATTTTCATTCTGCCCATATTCATTGTAGCATTGTTTCTAATCTGCTGCAATTCAGTTTCTGTCAAAAATCTTGCTGTCTACCACAACAAAATTTCACATAATTATTTAAGCAATTAATTGCATTATCTGACACCATTCATTTCAATGCAAAGAAAACACAATGCAGCTGGTGGGAGACAGGGGAAGTCATCAGTCACATAGAATTTGTATTGTTTTTGGATAGAAAACAAGAGCAGCAGTGGATACTGATCACATTTTCTGGATTGATTTTCATTCTGGACATTGTATGAAAAAGTAAGCATCAGCAATTTTAACT
Organism: Podarcis muralis; assembly: GCF_964188315.1. NCBI lineage: Eukaryota > Metazoa > Chordata > Lepidosauria > Squamata > Lacertidae > Podarcis > Podarcis muralis. The sequence goes on from NC_135673.1 coordinate 30,728,224, forward strand.
CTCATTTCAGGTAGTGTTAAAAACTCACATTGTTCTAGGCGCGTTTTGCGACAGAATTTCATTTGTGCAAGCAGTTTCTGAGCTCTGGGCGCAGTACTGTGCTGAAGATTTCAGACTGCAGAGTGGAAGGAAAGGAGGAGCTTTTTCTGCCTCCCCACTTCCAGCTACTCTCTGAAGAATATTAGGGGGGCGGGCAGGGGAAGGACTAGACCATGTGAAAAAAGAACATATTATTTTAGCTGCAGTTCGTTCATTTTCAGCTTTGCATTCTGGTTATAAAAAAAGGGCACCTACACATTCCATTATTGCACCTATAACCTAGGATTAAGGTATCATTTAGCTCCTAGCTTTTATATCTCAATTTCTTAACAGTGATTTCAGGGATGATGGGAATAGGGAGTTCAGCAACATCTGAAGTACCATCGCTTCTACAGCATTCATGGCTTTCTGGATCCTACTGCTGCTGCTGCTGCTGTTACTCTTACATTTATATCCTGCCTTTTCACCCAGACTGGGACTCAAGGTTAAAACAAAACAGATAAAATACAGAAAGCTAAAAACATTTACATTATAATAGTTTAAAAGTCATTAAACTATAATAAAATTAAAGCAATACAAAAGCAAATCTATTAAAATACAGATAATAAAAGCAGAGCATACCAAGAAGGTCCTCTACCACTTCACCAAGAGTATTCATCATGGTATATACTGATTGCGATCTTGAATTATCTGAGTACCGGTATTTACTTATTAAAGAGGATTCATATTTACTCTTTATGAATACTGACACCGTTCACATCCTACATGCAGACTTCTGATGCACATCTGGATGCTCAAATTGAGAACAGGATTCTGAGTTCTCTGTTGAGCTTTATTCTGATGCAGCATAGCTTCTTTTGTGTTTTTTGTGTTACCAAGGTGGAGGGGGGGGGGAGAGATTAGAATAAACTATAGCATACAACTGAATTTATCCTTTGAAGCAACTTCAGGAAACTGATCATAGCATCCTTTTCCCACTCAAAGACTGGTCTATGTTGATACTAGCTTGGCAAGCACAATTGCCAATAATAGTTTTAAATGTCAGGCACAGGCAAACGAGGTTTAGGGAAGGGGAAAGTTTCAAACAATGCATGACATAGATCATGTTCACCATCCATGTTGAGAGGTGTATGCATGAGCTCCTTCGAAACAATAGGTGCCCAAGGTTTTGTTCCTAACTTTTATGCAGTTAAATAGCATTTCACCAATAACAACAACTTTGTCAGAACTGATTGACAGAGCAAGTGTGGCGTAATGGACAGACAGTCAAGCTTCAGCTGCTGGGGAAATCAGAGTTCAAATATCCATTCAACCATGATATTTATTGGTTAACCTTGAGCCAGGCATGCTTTACCAGCCTCCTCTACCTCACCGACTAGTTGTGAATATCAAATTTGCAACCTGCGAGGCTAAAATGGATTCACAGCCCTAAATTCTTCAGAGGGAAGACGAGATGCAATGTATAATTGAGTTATTTCTGCTATTTAAGAGTGTTGGCTTCTGTCTTCTTTACATGTGTGTGTGCGTGCCCATTGGGACTGATGGGGCAGAATGCAGAGAGACCAACTCTTAAGTGGAGTCGGAGCCAACTAATTCCAGTTTTGCACCCATTCTGCTCCCTGCTGAGTTCTGCAAGGAAAACACTAAGACTAAGGAGGAAGAAATAGACAAACAGGAGCTCCTGGTCTGGCTGTAAGAAGCAAGCGGGTGCAATCATGTTAAGGCTGGTGGGGCAGCCTTCTGCTAATGAACCAGCCTCCACTGCACTTGCCACTCCGTGTCTCTCCTTCATTTTTTATCCCTTATATGAGAGCATAGGAAGAGTCCTACTGGATCAAGTCAAAGGTCTAACGTCCTGTCCTTACACTGGCCAACCTGGTGCCTGCAAGCAGGACATGTGCAACAGTTTTCTCCACTCCAGCAACTGTATTCAGAAATATACTGCCTCCCTCTTGCTTCTATTTTCTTTCTTTAGCTCTTGGGCTTCGGTTTTGGTTGAGAGCACACATGGGGCTCCAGATCATGAATTTTTAACATTATTTAATCACACACACACTTACACACTTCTCAAGACCAGCAAGAGAAATGTCCACACAAGATGTACTATTGGTGTTCACATCTGCATCATGGGAACAAGGAACATAAGACCTCTGATGGATGAAGCCACCAGCCTGTCTATTCCAGGGTCTTGATTCACACAGTATTTAACCGGATGAGAATGGTGATCAAGTTTATTTCACGCCTTTCACCAGCAGGTCACCAGAGTGGTGATACACAACTCAATGTTGAAACAAATCACAGCCACAGGAATAGGGTGGGTCTCCAAAAAACATCTGAGGTGGTGAAGACCAGGGCAAAGAGGTGGATCTTCATTATGTGATGAAACTGTATAATGAAGTTGCCAGGTGCCGCTTTGTAATGAGGGAATACCATGACCTAGGAGCTGTGACAGAGAATGCCCTGTCCTGGGCCACTTCCCCCAAACTTCTTGGAACTGCCAGGAGGGCCCCCTCTGTTAAAATGTGAGGGAGTCTACGGGGCAACAAAGGGGTCTTTCAGATATTTGGGGCCTGAGTGGCCTCTGGGAAGTCCACAAACACAACCTGAAGGCAGAAGTTTTCTCCCATTCATTGCCCTCCATCAGCAGCTGTTCAGTAGCATACTTCCTCTGCCTTAATATGGTAATCCCATTCATTTAACGGACATGCCTAATAGCCAAAGATAAGCCTTTCTACCACCTCCTCCATTTGTCCAATCTCTGAGTCAATGGCTTCCTTTTCCACTGGTTTTGAATCTCCTGCTGTTGTTGGCATCTGTCTGTCTCGAGAGACAATGGACGGCACTTCCAGGGGTGAAGTCAGGCTGTGGCATCTGCAGCACTGAAGTGTCCTCCCTAGGGCCCAAGCCTGGGCAGTGTGCATGGAGGTCCTGGGCTGCCCAGGCGGCAAGACCCCCTCTTGGCCTCTCTAGTGTGGTCCAAAGGAAAGCAGAGCAATAGGTTTGGCACCATCTTGCCTGCAGGAAGGTGACAGGAGGAGGCACACAAGGCGCACAGTTTTCCATCTTCTAGATGGGCTACTTTCCCAGGTTGATGAGCCCTGTCTGCCCCTCACTTCCTTCTACAACACATGCAGAAACCGTCTTCTTGACCATTGGACCCACAATTGGTCTCATCTCCTCAATCCACCAGAGCCTGTCTTTGCATGCAGGCGAAGTACCTAACTCACTGAGGGTTTGGGACCCATCAGCTACCTTTATTGATCCAGCCAGCCACTCAAAGCTGTTCCCAGGGTGTGGCCACTGTCACATGCTGACAGCTTCTAGGAGCCACAGGTGAGAGCTGAGTGCTGGGTGGGAACTAAAGGTGGACAAACTACCCCAGAAGGAGCATGGAGTGTGCTCAGTGTTTTTGAGGAAATCATTCACTTCCTTTATAGCATGCAAAATTTCACCATCCTCTCCCTTCATTCCGCACCCCCAAAACTAAACTAAAAGAACACAAAAGCTCTTCTATGGGAGAGTGCTTTCTCTTGGATCATTTTGTTTCCTCTGAGCTGCAGTGAACTTATTTGATACCCCCTTTAGATTAGGTTGAGGATATGAATTCACATAGGGAAAGGGGCAGAGCTCAGTGGGGAACTGCATGCCTTGCATGCAGAATGTCCCATGTTCCATTGCAGGCGTCTCCTGGCAATGCTGGAGAGGAGACTGGCTGGAAACTCTTAGAATACTACTGCCAGTCAGTGTAAACAATACTAAGTTAGGCAGATCCACTCTGTTGGAATAAGGACACTTCCATTTGGGAAAAGGCTGTGGCTCAATGCCAGAGCACATGTGTTGCAGCATGCTGACATGCCCAGTTTCAATTGCTGGCATCTGGAAGGACTGGGAAAGACCCCATCAAAAATGGGGGGGGGGATACAGCTGGATTGGGGCCATAGTGTGTTGTGGAGGAAACAGTGTCCCCTGCCTATCCTCCTTTGTGTAGATTAGGGCTGCCCCCAGATCTATTTGTTGCAGGACAATTCCTATCAGCCCTGACCGTGACCATGCTGGCTGATGAGAGTTGGTACACAACAACATCTGTAGAGCCACAGATTCCCCCATACCTAATGTAGATTATGAAAACTATGAATCATGCAATCCCCCCCCCAAAAAAAAACACTTTTGAAGGACACCAATCTTGCAAATGGGGCCTTTGCATGGTTGGGAATTTGAATAATGAAACCCCAGTTCAGAAAATCAACATCATTTATGTGGATCGAACAAGCTACTCTTCTGCTCCATCACACGAAGGTCCTACAGCAGGTGTGAAGAACCTTTGGTCATCCAGATGTTGCTGAAGTATAACTGCCATCAGCCTCATCAAGCATGGCCAATGACCAGAGATAATGGGAGCTGTAGTTCAGCAATATATGGAGGGCCAAAGGTTATTGACACCTGTCCTATGGCAATGTATAAACTGAAACAAAGGCATGTGTTGTTATTTGCAAACAATGCTTTTGCATGTGCCCTTTGTGCACAAGCAGAAAACTAGCATCTGCATGTCAGCAGGGACCTTAATGTATAAACTTTTGATGAGAAGTCAGCATCTTATTCCTAAACCATTAAAATAATTTTTAAAAGAAAAAGAAAGTTACGTGTTATTATTCCAAATGGAAAAATTAATTGTAAATAACTGGAAGTCAATTAAGGCTGGGTTCTGCTGGGTAATGCAAATCTTTTATAGTTTTCTTTCAGTTAACTGCCTCATTAATGATTTATAGATGTGTATACAGCTGTGGGAACAGCAGCATTATCTAATGTGCTCTGAGAATAATTACATATGAAAAGAGCCACACAGTTCGGGTGGCGGGGGTGGGGGAGAACCCTCTGAAATTACTTCCATAACCTTCTGCTGTTAACTCCAAACATATAAAAATGTAACACACACACACAATATTTTCTCTCTCTAAAACATAGTACTAGGTAGATAGTAGATCGAGCAAAGAACAGGAGAAGTCTCTTATTAAAGAATGCAGTTTATAAAATGGTTCCATGAAAAGCATACACCCAACTATCAAGAGCCCCTGTATGGATTTCAGTCAGCTCTTGTGTATTTAATATGTACCCCTGCCTATTTGACTAGTACAGTGGACCCTCCAGATACGAACTTAATTCGTTCCGGGGGTCCATTCACACCCTGAAAATTATGTAAATAGAGGTGCGCCTCTGCTCATGCACATGGTGCGATTGAGTGCTTCTGTGCACTTGCGTGGTGCAATTGAGCACTTCTGTGCATGCGCAAGGGGCACAGGGCACTTCTGCGCATGCGCACGTGGCAAAACATGGGAGTATACACTTCTGGGTTTGCCGTGGCTGTAACCCAAAGATTCCGTATCCAGAGGGATACATAAGTAGAGGTACAACTGTATTGAAAGGCTAGCACTGCATAGGTGGGACTGATCATGCAGTTTTTCCTCACCTGATTATCACACAGCCAGAAGGTAGGGCAAGAACAGGAATGCTTGAGTAGTCCTACCCACATTGGGCATAAGATTCCAGCATTGCAGGGAGTTGGACTAGATGACCCTTGGAGTCCCTTCCAACTCTACAATTCTGTGAGTCAGTTCCTTGGTCCATATAGCTCAGTATTGTCTACAAAGACCTGTTGCAGCAGCACTTCATGCCAGGACCTCTGCTAGCGCAATGGGGCTTTCCCCTCCCTACTCTCCTACCTTGTGTGCCTGCTTGCCCCCTAAAATTGTCTCAGGGGCTTGGGAATATCCCCAGAACAGCATGTAGAGGGAGGAGAGGGGAGGTCAAAAATGTTTGCACAGATGGAGTGATCTCCTTAGGCGCTATGCTGAATTCCTTCTACAGAGTCAAAAGAAAAATGCAATCATCAGTGCACCAACAAAGCAACAACTTCGAGAATCACATCGGCAAAAGCGATCGCAGTATATGGGCCATAATAACACACCACAACTCACCCAAATTCCTGGGCAGTGGCAGAGCACATGCCCACCCTGCCCAGGGAGGGCGCGCTCGCAAGGGGCACAGAGGGTGCCCTCCCATGCACCACAGTTCAGGGTAGGGGAGGGGCAGGGAAGCTGCTGCTCACTCTCCTCCTGCTTTCTGTAACTGGGTCAGACATGACCCGGCAATGGAGCTGCTGCAGCTGGGTGAGCCTCACCACAGCTGAGGGCTGCTCTCTGCCGCTGGGTCAGAAGAGCTGTTGCCGCCGGGCATGAGGTGTGCCGCTCACTTGCCTGCCATTTTGTCACTCCCCTCAGTCATGACACCCAGGGCAGACCGCCCCCCCTTCCTATGCCTCTGTCCCTGTGTACATATTTTCCTTAATAAATTAGAAAGGATCCAAAGACTTACTTTAAGCAATAGCTGTGGTGCTATTGCATTGTTGGCCAGTTCCCCACCCTCAGCTAGTTATTCAGTAAACTGGACAAAAACTGGAACACAGAACAATATTTGAAGGAGAAATCAGTTGCCCTTTTATGCCAGGCGGATTTCCATTACGTTTTCTTGAATGATGGCCAGGAATGTTTATGACAATTTCAATAACTTTTTTTAAAAAATTAAGCCAAAGAAAAATATGTTGAAATGAGTCTCATACCAGAGTAGAAAAAGCCACACTTACATTTACTGAATTTTATAATGCATTTTACTTTCCATAAACACCCGCTTTCTGAAACTAGATATCGTTCTGCAAAAAAAAAAGAAAAGAAAAAGGACGCTGTTTGCATTTACACTTCTATCAGTCCTTCCCAGGCATTGAAGAACCGGGAGAATTAAATAAAATGCCCTTACTGGGGAAGCTTGTTGAATCCATGCTTAAAAAGACATAGCCATAATGTCTACATTTTCCCTCCACTGTTGGAGGCAGTATGCCTCTGAATGTCACTTGTTGGGAATCACAAGATTTTGGTGTTTCATTTTAACAGGTTTTGTTTCCAGCTCTGTTTCCCCCCACCCTAAATTGAAACTGGGGTAGTAGAAAGCCACTATTATTTCTCTTTTAAAACATTTCTGGATTTTTTGTACACAGAATGGCTTTGAAAGGGAATCTGACAAATCTGGGGTGGGTAAGGTTATCAAGGATAACCTATTAGGACCAGAGGCAGTATTAACTCTAAATAACAGTTGCTGGGAATCACAGGTGAGGAATGTGCTGTTTAGGGTTGGGAGACATCTGGTTATCAACTTCATGATATATCACCAGCTAAACATCACGATGTCTGAAATAAGGATGGAGCTATGTGGAGTCAGTGGCTGGCTTCACGGTTTGTCCCGCATCATGTTGTTGTTTAGTAGTTTAGTCATGTCCGACTCTTCGTGACCCCATGGACCAGAGCACACCAGGCACTCTTGTCTTCCACTGCCTCCCGCAGTTTGGTCAAACTCATGTTGGTAGCTTTGAGAACACTGTCCAACCATCTCATCCTCTGCCGTCCCCTTCTCCTTGTGCCCTCCATCTTTCCCAACATCAGGGTCTTTTCCAGGGAGTCTTCTCTTCTCAGGAGGTGGCCAAAGTATTGGAGCCTCAGCTTCAGGATCTGTCCTTCCAGTGAGCACTCAGGGCTGATTTCCTTCAGAATGGATAGGTTTGATCTTCTTGAAGTCCATGGGACTCTCAAGAACCCCAGCAGCATAATTCAAAAGCATCAATTCTTCGGTGATCAGCCTTCTTTATGGTCCAGCTCTCACTTCCATACATCACTACTGGGAAAACCATGGCTTTGACTATACGGACCTTTGTTGGCAATATGCCTGTTGTCTTTGTCCATGGAGTTTTCTTGGCAGGGATACTGGAGTGGCTTGCCAGTTCCTGCTCCAGGTGGATCACGTTTGGTCAAAACTCTCTACCATATATGACCTGTCCATCTTGGGTGGCTCTGCATGGCATAGCTCACTGAGTTATTCAAGCCCCTTTGCCATGGCAAGGCAGTGATCTATGAAGGGGATCCCGCATCATAATTAAAAAAAAAAATTAAAAAAATATATGTCCCGCATCATAATTTTTTGCAAAGCTCTCACACACCATGATTCACGATATTTTGCCAGGTCAAAAATCATGATATGGACTTCAAACTGGTTTTGGACAATATATTGCCAAGCCCTAATGCGCATCATGATTCGCGTTATATTGCCAGGTCAAAAATTACGAAACCAATATCACAACATGGACTTCAAACTGGTTTTGGGTGATATATCACCCAGCCCTAATGCTGTTTTGCTCATGTCCTGCTTGCAAGCTTCCCAAAGGCTACAGAGGGGGAAAGATGCTGGTGTAGGTGGTCTGAAGGCTCTTCTTATTTTAATTGAGCTGGATAACCACACCTCAGCCTCTTGTAATCCAATTGGTATCAGCCAGATCATGGACACTGCAGTGATTTGAGGGCCCTGTTTGTTTCTTCTTTGTTTTATTTATTTAACCCTCCTGTGACCATGATGACAGCTTGTAAATAACATGGCAAACATTGAAGAGTATTTACTGGATATGTCATTGTCATATGTTTCCAGAACGTGCATGGGCAGTGGGGGAAGAAGGTTTTACCGTTTCTTTTTGCTCACTATATTAAAAGGGAAGGGCCCATGGGCTTGAATCATATTGTGAAGGGAACGGAGAGGGGGAAAGAGTCCTATAAATTAATGCAGGGTTTTACAGAGGCTTGTGTGGAATCAAGGGAGAGTTATCCAGGCCCTTCAACTGCTGCTTGAAAGATCAGGAGGACAATAGGAAAGATAAATCCACTTGTAGCTTCCACCCTGATCAATTTTAAGTTGAACATAATTTCACTTAATCCAGGCGCTGACGGCACCTCAAGCTATTAATACAAACTCAGACTCTGTGGCATAGGCTTTCGAAAGAAACATTTTATTGGAGCTTCACCTGATTAAAGAAATCTGATAGCTGGTTAATCATAAGTTTCAGGTGATTAACTCATGAGGGAAAAAAGCAACTGTTCTGAGGGGGGGGGGAGGCCATGGGTATGTTCTGTATCAGAGACAAATTTGTGATTGCAACATAAGGCCTTATTTTATCACAGGGACATTGGAGGATGCCTTACACAGGGTCAGATCATTGGTCCAGCTAGCTCAGTGCTGTCTACACTGACTGACAGCAGCTCTCTCAGCTCTGCTTGGAGATTGATTGATTGATTGATTGATTGATTTAGGAGTATTTCTACCCCTCCTACAAATCGGAAGTTTTTGAGGCAGCTTGCAATATTCAAAGCACAGTAAAACAGACAATGATACAATAGTCACTAAAGCAGGACAAAGGTTTGGACAGTGGTACCTCGGATGGTTGGATAGTGTTTTCGAGGTTACCAGCATGAGTTTGACCAAACTGCGGGAGGTAGTGGAGGACAGAGGTGCCTGGCGTGCTCTGGTCCATGGGGTCACAAAGAGTCGGACACGACTAAATGACTAAACAACAACACCTCGGTTTTCGAACGTAATCCATTCTGGAAGACCATTTGACTTCCGAAACATCCTAAAACAGGCACAAAGGGCAGTCTGAAAATTTAATTGAGAAAACTGAGAAACACACAGTGGAAACCGTTCAACTTCCAAGGCATGTTCAAAAACGGAAGCACTTACTTCCGGGTTTTCGGCGTTTGAAAACCGAAACATTCGACTTCCAAGACTTTCAGAAACCGAGCGACCACTGTATAAGTTTTTTCTCCTTGTTCCCTTATGTTCCAACAAATGCCTAGGGCTGACCACTGAAGCAATTCCTCCCACACAGGTCATGAAGACTTTCTTACTGGGTGGCTGCTGCTGCTGCCTCTCATAGCCCCAGGCCCTGCTGGCAGATGCAGAAGATGTTGGGGGGGGGGACACAAATGTGTAACAAACCTCCCTCCCACCCTTCAGATCTAGCCCTGCCCTGTGGGTGATGGAGAACAAACTGTCAATCTTCATTCAGCGTCACCATCAGGGTGGAACTTTGGGGCAGCCCCAACTTCGCTGCCGCCCGCCAGCATTTTAAGATCGCCCCAGACAGCGGAGAAGTCTCCGCTGTCCCGGGGTTTTTTAAAATGCTGGGGGTGGGAAGAAAAGCCCTTGTCCCCCTCCCAGCCTTCAGAAGAGGTCGGGGGACAGACTGTCCCCGGACCTGGTCTGAAGTCGGTTTCTATAGGAACGCATTGATTGATTTTCAATGCATTCCTATGGGAAACCGTGCTTCGCAAGACGAAAAACTTGCAAGAAGAAAAAACTTGTGGAACGAATTAATTTCGTCTTGCGAGGCACCACTGTATTGCATATTAATTCCTCACCACTTCCAGACTTACGCATGTGTACCTGAAACTCAAGGTTGTGGGAAGGTTTACTTTAGCAGAGTTAAACAATCCCCTTTATAAGTTTATGAAGCCATCAGCTTGTTGCTGACTCGTCTGAGTTCTACTAATAATGATGCCTTCCTGGTTAAAAATCCCTTTGAATCCTACTTAAAGAATACACACACAAATCTGATTCATGTTAATATAACACTATTTCACTCTCAGATTCATTCAGGTTTACAGAACTGTACCTGAAGGCAGGCTTGGGTTACAAAACAAGCAAATAAACTATACCAGACGGAAGTTGGTCCTGAGGTGACTGCAACTGAGCAGTTATCTTTCAAAACTACCAGCAACCGACAAACTGGTTGTCACAGCAACCAGTAAGAACATGGAGGCCGTTAGTCCTCTGCTGGAATGTTGCACTTGACTGCAGCTTTACATCCCACAAAGGTTAACAAAAAGAAGCTTACAACATCAAGTCAGGGCAATGCAGAAAATATCAGAGACAGAGGGTTTTTGTGATGTTTTGAATGGGTTGTATTACATATGCAAACAAAACAGAACTTGGATGCATTCCTCTTTCATTACAAGGGATACACAGATGAGGGATACAGAACCTCAGGCCCAGGGGCCCAAATGAGTCCCTTCAGGTCTCTCTGGTCATGCAGGACTTTCTCCAGATAGTGCCACACTCAGCTTCCTCATTGGGTGGCTGCTGTTAAGGTATCATGGACTGACTGGATGCAGAGGAATGGTGGGTGGAACCAGCTGTGGAAACCACCAAGGGAAGAAGACTCAGACCCTGGAGAGTGGTGGTGGGATAATGATGAGTGGTCACAGGGTAAAGACTAGGAAGAGGTGATGCGAGCTAACAAGTCGTAGTGAGCTGGGAGAGTCTGCAGCAGAGATAAGTCCAGAATCAGAGTCAGAAGCTGAAGCAGGAGAGTGGGAGAGGGAGACCAAGAGGCAGAGACGAGGCAGGCTAGTGAAGAGTTAAGGGTGTCTCCCCCTCCTGCTGTGACAAGCTCCCCTCCCCCCACCTGACTTCCAGAACCAGGAGAGACATGAAAAGTGTAGATTAAAGACAGGCTACATGCAGGCACAGTCTCTGATTGCTTAGGAAAAGCCCTGGGGAGGAGGAGGCACAGATGGCTGTGGGAAGGTGGGGACCTTTAGTCTCAGCAACTGGTTTCGTGGAGTAAGACCTATAGGGAAAGAGCTGCTGTGCTGACACTGAGCCAGGTCTGTGAAGAACATAAAGGTAAAGGTAACCCTGCCCGTACGGGCCAGTCTTGACAGACTCTAGGGTTGTGCGCCCATCTCACTCAAGAGGCCGGGGGCCAGCACTGTCCGGAGACACTTCCGGATCACGTGGCCAGCGTGACATCGCTGCTCTGGCAAGCCAGAGCCGCACACGAAAATGCCGTTTACCTTCCCGCTAGTAAGCGGTCCCTATTTATCTACTTGCACCCGGGGGTGCTTTCGAACTGCTAGGTTGGCAGGCGCTGGGACCGAGCAGCAGGAGCGCACCCCGCCGCGGGGATTCGAACCGCCGACCTTTCGATCGGCAAGCCCTAGGCGCTGAGGCTTTTACCCACAGCGCCACCCCCGTCCCTTGTGAAGAACATAGTTTTGCAAATAAAGAGTTAACTCCAACTTCAAATTGTGTGATTTACTGCTGGCTTGTTCTTTGACATAAGGTCTCCCACAGCCCTGATGGCAGACAGAGGAGGGGCTGGGGAGCAAAGATATGAGCATGCCATCCACCCAGTTCTCAGGTGTTCCAACTGATGCTAATGAGACACTAAGGAACGAACCTGGGACCTTCTACATGCAAAGCAGATGCTCTACCACTGAGCTACAGCTCTTCTCAATGGTTGGTTTTTCTTCTTACTCCCCTCCCCACTTTTCCTCTTTAAATTTATTGTGAGTTTGTACGTTGTGCAATTAATTGTAAGCTGTCTGGTGACATAGCATCATGATTGTTGTAGTCTTTTACTGCTTATTGTTTGTTTTTAAGTTAATACAGTGGGCAGTGTGGGCAGTTCTGTTGCACAGGGCACCAAGCTCAGGGGGTGCAAAATTGAGAAGATCCATAACTGAAAAGATCCATTTGGGGGTACCAATTTTTGGCCTTGCACAAACAGAATCCAGACATGGGAGTGGGCTGCTCAAGACATGGACCAAGCACTTTGTGCAATTTCACCCATTTTCCCCAAATAACACCAACAGAGGAGGCTGGCTGCTGTGTCATATGACCAAGCCAAAAGGGGTTTGGAAGAGGTGAAAGTCTCTCCTTGTCCTGTGCTACTCTGCCACAGTCCCAGAATGCTGGATTAAGTTCCACTGCCTGAGACCCGGCTGAGCCATGGTGAGGGACTTGTGCACAACTGGGAAAGCTGAAGATCTATAAAATCTCCCTCACCCTGGTGGATGCTGGATTTGAATTGTGCTGTAAGTGACCGTGGGCTGCTAGTCACTCTGTTTCTTAAGAAAAAAGAAGAGCCCTGATGGGCCAGGCCAATGGCTCATCTAGTCCAGCACCCTGTTCTCACAGTTACTGGCGGAGGAAGGGAGGGAGTGCACCGCCCCTGGCAGCATGATCCCAGTGGGGTGCCATTGTGGCTGCCACCCCACCCACGCTGGGCACAATGACCCCACAGGCAGTGCGCCACACCCCTGGGACACAAGCCAGCCCCACCTGCTCTTCACCCCCCGGTGCTGGAGCATGAAGCTCTGCCACTGTCACAGTGGCCAATTAGATGCCCATGGGAAACCCACAAGCAGGACCTGGGTGCACTCTCCTAACTTGTGATTCCCTGCCTCAACTGAACCGCTTCACAGGGTTGATGTGAGGTATGGAGAAAATCATTTATGCAACCCTCAGTATTTTGAAGGACGGGATAAAATGCAACAAGTAAACAAAAATTGCATGCGGAATCCCTCCCTGCAGCTGGAGAACCTGCCTTTTGTATGACCATTGATTACTGTGGAGTAGTCAACGTGGCACCCTCCAAATGTTGTACAAATGTTGTACACTAAAACTGGTGGTAGTGGCTGTCACTGATGAACACTGGAATCCGAAACATCAAAAGGATGCCACCTTGTCTGTCCTTGGAGACCTGAGACATGTACAGTTTGTGTAACCCTGCTTACAGCAGAGATGGGAAACCTGTTGCCCTCCAGATGTTGTTGGACTCCAGTTCCCATCTGCCCTAACTAGCATAGCCAAAGGTCAGGGATGATGGGAGTTGTAGTCCAGCCACCTCTGGCATACAGTTTTGGGTGAAGAGGTGGATAAGGGTGGGCCCTGCAGACACAGTCCCACTATCTCAACTACTCTTCCATATCCTTGGATATGTGGAATATGTGGCAATATTTCATGCCCAGTGTGAATTGTTTTGTTATTGTGCTGCTATTAATGCACTTCAAATAGGTGTGGGGTGTGTGTAAGAGGAGGGCAAGTTGTTGGTCACTGGACAGCAGGCACACTTAAGGCTTGAGCCTTATCAAAGACCAAGAAAGGATCCCTCAGCAGAGAACAAATAGTATGTCCTGGTTCAGCAGCTCAGCCTGAAAGGGGCAGATGACGTTGGTGAGAAATAGCGAAGACAAGGTGTTCCAAGGGGAAGACAGATTTGTGTGTGTTCATTATACATTTTCCAGCTTTGTTATTCTGGCAATGTCTGGCTTATAAAAAATAGGTGGCTTCAAACCAGGTGGAACTTCTGGTTTCATCCCAAGTTGTTTACCCACAGTGGCATACGCAAGATAATTTATTGGAGTGGCAAACATGGTTATAGATTTTACCTGTCACCTTTCTCCAGGCTGCTGTCCTAAGTTACAAAATCAAGGTGGGGAGGGGGGATTTGAGCAGCACGTAGGCCATATATAATTAAAGTTGCTGGAAGAATCACAGACTTCAAGCTTTTGCTTTGTGGAAGAACACTAAGAAGAGAGATCAGGACCCCAGACGTTTCCCATCCGCCATTGGCACCCGGACAGCAGACTAAGCAGGCAGGACACCTGGTCACAGTATCCTATCCCCCTAGGATAAGAGGTACTTATATTTAAATTAAATGTGAGCCAATGCATTTAAATCAGCACATGTAATTCGATGTCCTCTCTCCTCTCTTCTTTTGGTGAGGAATTTACTCTCTTTTTGGCAATGTACAAATGGCAACCCTAAGTCAGGGGTAGGCAACCTAAGGCCCGTGGGCTGGATGTGGCCCAATCGCCTTCTAAATCCGGCCTGTGGACGGTCTGGGAATCAGCATGTTTTTACATGAGTAGAATGTGTCCCTTTATTTAAAATGCATCTCTGGGTTATTTGTGGGGCATAGGAATTCATTCATTTTGTTGTTGTTTCAAAATATAGTCCGGCCCACCACATGGTCTGGGGGACGGCGGACCGGCCCACAGCTGAAAAAGGTTGCTGATCCCTGCCCTAGGCTGACATTCAGCCCTATTAAAGACCCCATTTACATGACCACTCTGGACAACGCTGACCCACCCATGAGGTGGGGTGATGAAGACACCTCAGGCGGCAGAAGCACAAGAGACAGCACCCTGCCTTTCCTGCCAGCACCAGAACACCCCAATCTTGCTTGTTGGCAGTGGAAGTGGTGGGGCAGGCAGGGTGCAGTGGCTGGGGGGCACGTCTCTAGTTTCACCTCAGGTGGCGAAACAGGACAGGTCACCCCTGAGTCTGAAGAACCCAACTGAACAAAGCAAACTTTGTTCTATTGCCTATTAGAAGATTTACTTTCTTCTGGAATGATCTTAGAAGCTAACACACCGTAACTAAGCAAATGAAAATGTATTCATTGCTAGAGAGAGGGACTCTGCAAATTTCAGACCAGGAAACAAGTAATTTATTTTACATTTGATAAACAAGAGGGAGTGATTTACCAGACTGTACCCATCAGCCTTCTGGAGCTTGTAGACAGGGAGGAAAAAATTGATAGAGATGTTTTAGAAGGCTAGGCATCCCTTGGGAGCATCTCTTGCATTTAATAAGGAGGGAAAGAGCACCTTTTGTGCGTCCAATAAAAGTTGAGCCTCTCACGAAGATTTATACCATATTACACTGAGAAATTCAATGTACAACGATCCCTCCTGGTGTGCTCAGATCTCAGAGTAATTCTCCTTGACTGTGTGATCAACTTAGGTTTGATGCAAGCTCTACCGTTTTCAATATTACATACTTGTAGAGGACAAGAAAATATTCTCAGTTCATGAGGCAGCTTGCCTCTTCTCTTAAACAAAAACTAGGCTACTATCTTAAGTCTGCTGAGAATTAAATTTGCACGTATGTAATTAAAACATGGCAAACACCACAGGGCTGCTAGGCTCCAGCCTTGCACCCTTCCCTTGCTTGCACGGCAACTGAGGACTCAGCAAAACACAGGAGTGCTGGGCATCTATAAATAAAGTGCATGCAAATGTTATGCATATTTTTATTATGGGCCTGGACCCTGTGTCCTTTCAGTATCTGATCTCCTTGTAGATCACAAGATGCAGTGGTGGCTGCTGGTTCATATGTTCCTCGGTAGGGATGGAGGGAGAAATTCAATTCAGTTCACATTTACAGTGATACCTCAGGTTACAGATGCTTCAGGTTACAGACTCCACTAACCCAGAAATAGTACCTCGGGTTAAGAACTTTGCTTCAGGATGAGACCAGAAATCATGTGGTGGCAGCAGCAGGAGGCCCCATTAGCTAAAGTGGTAAGAACACTTTCAGGTTAAGAATGGACCTCCGGAACGAATTAAGTTCTGAACCTGAGGTACCACTGTAAAGGTGAGCCTAGCCAATTTCTGAAAAACAAACTGAAACACAGCTGTCCTTCAAACTTCACACTTCTCTCATTTTTGCGAGGCACCTTCTCCAGCAAAGGAGAAGGCAAGAAATGTTTATAAAAAATGCACATATCTGAAGGTGAAGTCTGCATCACATGCATATATTAGTGAAAATAACATACAAAACGACATTTTATTGGGGGAAATCGCTTTGCAAAAATGTGTGCATTAGAAGGAATAAACACTAAATAAAAAGATAATTTTTCATAATGACGTAAAAAGAAGAAGCACCAATCATGCCATGAAACCTTTCCTACTAAAATCAGACAAGTACCTACACTTTTGATATTTCATCACTGCTGAAAACAACGTTAATGATTTGTTGTACACCATCATGCTTCCCCCACCCGAATGAGACAGTGGTTTATAAATATTTTTATGAATAATAAATAAATAAAAATGTTCTCTGATGAACCCATTCCAGTGATGTTTTTGCAGCTGTTTCTGTGAACCAAGTCTCTCCATCAAAGCATTCTTGGGCTACTGCAAGAAGTGCTGTGTTCATGTGACTGTTCCTCTGTCTTTTTTGATACTTCTGTACCTATTCAAAAGCCCTGGCAATGATTTATGTTTTAGAAGGCTGTGTGATAGAGTTTGACGTTTTCCAGCTGAGGCGTGGCCCTCCTCCAGCTCATGCTTCATTACGTCTCACTTCCTTGGAGAGGGATGGAGAGAGTAAAAATAGCCAGGTTGTTTAAAATGTAGAAAGGCATAAATTAATTCTCACCAGATGGCCTATTCAATTGTCATCTTTATAAAATTATGGTTGACAAACTTTTGCCCACCATGAAAAGGAAGAAAGAAAGAAAGAAAGCTAGACCATGTAGGCTGAGAAAGACTTTATATGTACCTCTTTTTCTTCTAAACATTCTCCTCTCCTATATGAAAATTAAAAAATATGGCTTGGCAAGGATTTCATACCTGTAACTGCCTGATGGAAGTGGTCTCACCCAAAACTCTCTGTGTGTGGTTCCAGAATCAATGGCCATTAGCCATGAGGGCAATTGATGATTTACACTTTTACAGCGTGCCCAGTAATACCAGTTGCTGGGAATCACAAGTGTGGAAGGAGCTGTTGCACTCACACCTTAATTGCAGGCTTTCCATGGGTATCTTGTTGGCCAGTGTGAAAATATGCTGGTGGACTAGTTGGAATTTTTTCCTTATCCAGCAGGGCTTCCCTTATGTTCTTAACAGATAAAAAGGAGGTTTGTGGCTTGTGCGTGAAAAACAAAGAAATTGGAAGCTGATTTCTGTCTGAAATGTGTACACTTTGGAAAATGTGAGTGTGCAGCGGAAGAAGAATGGAGGAAGTTTAAGGACTATTTAAAGAAATATTGTAAAATTAATGAAGTTTAAATTGATGTTGGATTAGTGAAATAAATGGTTGACGGCGGTAATGGTTAAGATAAGGAGAAAAACAAGAGCAAACTAAGATAAAATATGAGAAGATTTGCTGAATAATCGATTAGAAATTGGATCCAGAAAGGGGTAGCATGAGGAAGTCGGGGAAGTAAGGCTTTAAGAAAATAAGCTTTGAAATTATACTTGTTATTATTTGTTTGTTATGCTTTAATGTACTGTTATGTTTTGTTTTTGTAACTATAAGAAAAAAACCCTTAATAAATTTTTTTTTAAAAAAAGAAAAGAAAATGTGAGTGTGTGTGCAGGGTGTGGCTTACACAGCTATTCACCACAAATCCCTGCAAAACGGCAACATTTCCAATGATTCTGGAATTTGTTCACTTATATTTTTTTGTGAGAGTACATTTTGCTGGAGTGTTCTTGCCATTTTCTTGTCAGTGTTGGGAAGGCAATCTGAGTATCGAGCTACAGTACATTAAAATTTGTATCGGCAGCATGACATCTGTTTCCACCCTTTTAATTATAGGTTATTATTATTTAATAAATAAATAAATAAATATGCAGTTTAATTACAAAGGAGACATCCAAGTAGTTCACTAGTATATAACCAATTGCAGAAGTATTAAAAGATAAACACCCATAATTAACATACACGGTAAAACAATCTCATTAGATGAGGAAAATGGAGGATTTTCATCAGTACCACAGTATGTGGGGAGGTGAGGTTTAACTTTTGCCTCCCTGTTGCAATTAGCCTTTGGGGGGTGGGGATGGGAATATCCCTCCAAGTCCCCCATCACCTGGCAAAATTCTAAATACAGGCATTGACATATGTGTTGCACCCCTTCTGATGTACTTCAAATGTGTGGACTGTAGGGTTCTGGAAGAAATTCAGTTCAGTTTGCATTTAAAGGCAAACTTCCCTAATTCACACTTTCTGGAACAATACCTGAATCAAAACACTACCATCCTTTGAAATTCACATGCCTCTGAATTTTGCACGGCGGTTCTCCAGCCAAGTAATGTGTACCAAAGAGCATATATTTGGGTAAAGTGTGCAAATAAATGCATATAGTAGTGAAAATAACATACAAATGGATTGTATTAGGAGAAATTGCTTTGTGTATTAGGAGAAAAAGTGTGTATATTAGAAATGGGCACTAAAATGCTGATGAATCTTCATGAGGACTTCTTAAAAAAATAATAATCACAAGCTGACGTGGAAATGCCAAGAACCAAGCTCAAGACTGGGTCCAACAGTGATCAAGTCACAGAGTCAGAGGCTACAAAGTCAGCAACAAAGGAGTCATACTGGGTACCTGAGTGTGATGTTGGTGACCAAGTGGCCATTAAATCTAAGGCTGGCTGGCAGGAGTCTGTTGGACTACCAGGTGCATAGAGTCAGAGCAGGATTCTCTCAGGTAACTTCCTCTACAAAGAAAAGAACTAAGTCCCTTGAGTGTTGTACTAGGACCTGGGACAGCTGGGTTCAAATCACCTCCCACTTCATTGGGTTACCATGGGCCAATCCATAGTTTCATGATGTACTTCCAGAAGAAGTTGGTTTTTTTAATCCGTTTTGAATATTCCAACATTCAGCTTCATTGGGTGTCCAAGAGTTCTAGCGTTACAAGAGAGGAAGCAAAC
Source organism: Podarcis muralis (assembly GCF_964188315.1). Lineage (NCBI taxonomy): Eukaryota > Metazoa > Chordata > Lepidosauria > Squamata > Lacertidae > Podarcis > Podarcis muralis. The sequence goes on from NC_135673.1 coordinate 30,747,426, forward strand.
ATTTTCTCTATCCACTTTCTCAATGCCACACATACTTTTATAAGCATCTACCATGTCTCCTCTTATTCCCCTTTTCTCTAAACTAAAAAGTCCCAAATGCTGCAACCTTTACTCATAACTGAGTCAATCAACACCCTTGATAATTTTCTGAACCTTTTCCTGCTCTACAATATCCTGTACAGGTGCCAGGACTGTACACAATATTCCAAATGCGGTAGCACTATAGATTTGTATAACGGCATTATGTTATCAGCAGTTTCACTTTGAATTCCTAATTTCCTAATATTTCCTAGCATGGAATTTGCCTTTTTTGCAGCTGTTGCACACTGGGGCGACATCTTCGTCAACCTATCCACTACAAATGCTAGATCCCATTCCTGATCAGTTACAGCCAGTTCTGATCCCATGAGCATATATGTGAAATTAAGGGGGGGGGGGGAATTCCCCCAACATGCATCACTTTTACACTTGCCTACATTGAATTGCATTTGCCCATTCACTCAGTTTGGAGAGGTCATTTTGGTCCTTTTCACAATCTCTCTCTCTCTCTCTCTCTCTCTCTCTCTCTCTCTCTCTCTCTCTCTCTCTCTCTCTCTCTCTCTCTCAAAATGACCCTCAACGATTTAGTATCATCAGCAAATCTGCCCACATCACTGCTCACCCTTAACTCTATAAACAAGTCAAAAAGTACAGATCCCAATACTGATTTTTGTGGGACCCTGCTTTCGACTTCCTTCCATTCAGGGAACTCTTCATTTGTTCCTACTCTCTGCTAACTAACAATTTCCTGATCCTGTCATCTTATTCCATGACAGCTAAGCTTACTCAGGAGTCTTTGGTGAGGTACCTTGTCAAGAGCTTTTTGAAAGTCCAAGTGTGTGAAAAAAAATTAAAGCCCTCATTAACATTCCTCAGGATTTCTCTTAAAATACACATATTTCTATGTAATTTCGCCCAACAGACACATTTTTTTAAAGCATATGCTCCTAATATTTATACAGTGGTACCTCGGATTAAGAACTTAATTTGTTCTGGAGGTCCGTTCTTAACCTGAAACTGTTCTTAACCTGAAGCACCACTTTAGCTAATGGGGCCTCCTCCTGCTGCTGCGTGATTTCTGTTCTCATCCTGAAGCAAAGTTCTTAACCCGAGATACTATTTCTGGGTTAGCGGAGTCTGTAACCTGAAGCGTCTGTAACCCAAGGTACCACTGTATTATCCCTAATATGATATTCAAATTTTCCCTTATATAATACATTTTTGTATGTTATTTCCACTAATATATGCATTTTTTGCACACTTTACCTTTGTTATCCATTACGCACATTACTTGGCTGGAGAACTGCATGGCAAAATTTGGAGAACTGCAGATTTCGAAGGCTGGCTGTGTTACTGTTCATGCATTTTTGGGGAAGTCAGTTTGGTTCATTGTGCTTAGCAAGAAGCCATTGCACACATAAAATAATAATAATAATAACAGGAATACTGCTACTAATAATGGTTTACATTTCTACTACCCAACCCCTAGTGGATAAATAATTTCTCGTGCCCCCCCCCTCAAGTTTTGTTACACAAATCTGTAAAGCCTTAAAAAGAATTTTAGATGTTCTAATGGATATCTCTCTCTCAACATCAGACAGCCAAAAAATAAAAGGTGTTTGCAAGAGACGACCTTCCCTTCTGCGATCTTAGCAAGGGGTGGATGTAATTGTTTCTGAGATCGTCACAGAACGGGCACTCAAGGAGCACATGAGTTATGTCTTCTACTGATAAACAGTTGCAGCCACAAACTCTATCCTTCTTAGGAATCCCTTTATGTCGACCCGTCCGGTCTGCTAATGGAAGGACGTTTAGTCTTGGCTGTGTAAAGGCTATCCTCATTTTAACATTTGTAAATCTACCAGATATCTTGGCAGGGATAGATACAATTGGATAAAAGAAGCATACAGTTTATTAGATTGACAGATGTTGGTGTCAGCCACTGGTGATTGCATCTTGGTGTTTCTCAACCTTTGGAGTATTAATTCTTTAGCTCTCTGAAAAACCCTGCATCACAAGAGAGGGGCAGAGAGTCCCAAGCTCATGGAGCAAACTGCACTTCACGTTTCCACAAGTTTGGAGCCTTATCTTCCGAAATTGTGATGAAAGATTCTCATACCTGCTTAAAAACAATTTTTAACAAAAAAAAAGGGGGGAACTAGTGTAAGGGCTTCGGTTTTAATGTGTATTACACTCAGTTCTGCACAGAATAGTGCTATTTTTGGAGAAATAGGGGCTAACAGGAGTCTGCACAAAAAAATAAAATTGTTTTGCGCTCTCTCCAGGGAGTCAAAATTGGTCATGGCACACAGTGGTGCTCCATATAACAACTCCATATAACAACACTCTGGTCTTATAAAGTTCTAACGTGGGCTGAACCAAGTTGCCCCCTTTTGCATGGTGGAATCATAACAATCCATTTAAAGTTCTATGAGCTAATAGTGTGCTTGATTGTGTTGTAAGCCCCTGGGATGTGCTTCAAAGAAAATCCTCTCAACCTCGACTGACATAGTAGAAAAGAAAAAAAAATGTCCTGGTTCAAGAGTCACGGCACCAAATGTTGAAAGCCAAAAATGGCTCATCTCCTGAGTTTATAAAACCCAGAAGCTTGAGGAGTCCATCGCTGTTTATTGCAAAGCAATAGGTTACAGTCAGATTGTTCCGCAAAACTGCAACCCTGCCCGATTGTTCAGGCAGTGGTATTTATAAAGTTTCAAACAAAGCATTTAAATTTACACCAATCGTGTACATCATTACCTCATTTCATGTTTAATACACATATGCAATAAGCACTGGCAATTTTGCTGATTCATTGTTGATTCTCACCGTGATCTGTTACATTGCATTAGTATGCATGTTGAGAACCTGTGTTATGTGCAGCCATTTGCACTATGTAGCAACTTATGTTCTAGCTTTGAGCAGAGGCGTAGCAAGCCCAGGTGGTACCCGGTGCGAACTTTTTTTGTCAACCCCCCCTCCCCACATCGACAGCTCAGGGTAAGCTTGGGAGTCGTGGGTGGGCACCGAATGTCACCCCTCAGCGAAGACACCTGGGGTGGTCCACACCCCCTTCCTACGCCTCTGCTCAAACTAAATCTCAACTAAAGTATCCATGATAGATGGATAGTTTTAAAGCAACCTCTGCATAAAAACCTCCAACGAAGGAGAGTCCATCACCTTCCAAGGGAGTCTTTTCCACTGTCAAACAGCTGTTAGAGTCTGAAAGTTCTTTCTGGTATTTATTTCGTAAATCCTTTCTTGTAACTTCAATCCATTGGTTTGGGTCCTACCCTCTGAAGCAGTAGAAAACAAGCTGGCTCTATCTTCCATGTGACAACACTTTTAGACATTTGAAGTTAGCTATCATATCTCTTTTCAGTGTCCTCTTTTCCAGGCTAAACCTCATAAGGCTTGGCTTCCAGACCCTTGGTCATCTGGGTTGCCCTCCTCTACACACATTCCAGTTTGTCAATATCCTCCTTAAATTGTGGTGCCCAGAACTGGACACAATCACTCCAGGTGGGGTCTACCGAAGGCAGAACAGAGTGGGACTATGACTTCCCTTGATCTGGACTTAGTATTAGCTGATTTTGTTGCTGTATCACACTGTTGTCTCATGTTAAGTTTGTGCTCTACTAAGACCCCTATATTCTTTTCACATCTACTATTGGCAATCCATGTGTTCCCCATCTTATATTTGTGCAGCTGGTTATTCCTGCCTAAGTATAGAGCCTTACATTTGTCCCTATTGAAATTAATTTTGTTAGTGTTGACCCGGCAGACTAGAGACTACTTCATCAAATGCAAGTTGAAAGGCAAGATGACACACTTGCAAAAATATTTCTCGTTTTTCATTCAAAAAGAACTAGACCCTCCCCCAACCCAAATCATATGAAACTATTTTCATGGAATTAGGCAATGGCATCATTGTGCAGCACTCAAAGTTCTAGAGGTATAGCAACAAGTTTTTGCATGGTTAAAATTCATTAATAAGTTGGCTGTCTTCCAAGGCTCTGTGTGTGTGTGTGTGTGTGCGCGCGCGCGTGTGTGTGTGTGTGTGCATATAGTGCTCATCTGCCACAATGTCCAGAAGGTAAGGAAGACTCACCTGTTCTGTCATCTCTCTGCATTTTAATTGCTTTCTCTTTTGCATATTAGGGACTAAGCAGAAGGGGAAAGCCTTAGCCTCTTGCTGTGAATATGATTTTGCTGTGTGGGGGGAGGGGGGGAGTAAAAACACACAGAGATAAGGAGAATCTGTAGATACTTAATTTTATTTACATCCCAGTGTTCCTTCAGAAGCCTCTGAGTCAGGACTGGCCCTACCATTAGGCAGTGTGAGACAATGGCCTCAGGAGGCAGTGCTCTGGGAATGCAGTAGCAGCCCCTGGCTATTCACTCTGAACCAACCAGCCACTCCTCTGGTGGAGGCTGCTCCATTATGGTGAATAGGGCACTGCCCCACCAATTATAGTGTGCTCCCAGTCAGCCTCCCAGTTGCCTGCCTTCTTACCTAGAACCAGCTCAGAAGATGGCACTGCCTGTTAGTTCCCTCCCCCTTGACTCCCATCGGACTCAGCAGGGAGGAGAGTGGGGACAAACTTAAAGAGTTATTTGGCTCTGCCTGTCACCTAATGTTGGCCTCCCTGCCTTCCTGTCTTACCAGTCCCAAAGGGGACCAGTCACCACTGTATTCTCCTCTGTGGCCACATGGTCTCTCCTGGCCCCCTTAATCTGGCCTGCTGCTTCAGGTGTGGTGGGGGATGCTATCCCATTGCCAGTGGTGAAGTAAGGTTAATCTGCCAGTCCAGCTGACTTCTGAATGTGGAATAGAGGGGAGCACCATCTTGCCCTTCACCTCAAGCACAAAAATGCCTTGGGTCGGTCCAACTCAGAGGAGTTTATGTGTGATTCCCTAAGACTCCCATATAGACAAGTCTTCATGTACTTATTAGCTCCAACAAAACGAATGGCAGCCCCACTAGCTTGATCAATGTTGGCTCCAACAAGATCCATTGGGTTATGACCATGTTGTTAATATGCTGTTACAATTGTCATCTCGCCACTATTTTGCTAAGCAGGCTGTTGCTTTGCAGTTCAGCTTGAGCCCTGTTTCCCCTGCAGTGCATTGTGGGACGAGCAAGGCTGTGTATTTTAGTCCCACCCTTCATACTCCTGTTACTGTCAGCTCCACTCTTTCTTCTGTACACTGAATGGGACAGTCTGAAGAGGAAATATTCATGCATTCAGCTGAGTGTGTTTAGAATCCTCCATGCACACAGGATTCGAATCATAGAATGTTGGAAGTGCAGCAGGGGACATCATTCTTTGAGCAATTTTAGGGTTAATCCTGTTGGTAAGTTAGAATTGCCAAGCTAATTCTAGATAGAGCCCAGGGGAGTAACAACAACAACAACAACAACAACAACAACATTCATTTATACCCCACCCACTCTGGGCAGCTTCCAGAAGAATATAAAAACATAATAAAACATCAAACATTAAAAACTTCCTGATACATGGCTGCCTTCAGATGTCTTCTAAAAATTGTTGTAGTTCCTCATCTCCTTGACATTTGATGGGAGGACATTCCACAAGGAGGAGAGCCAGTGTGGTGTAGTGGTTAGGAGCGGTAGTCACGTAATCTGGGTAACCGGGTTCGCGTCTCCGCTCCTCCACATGCAGCTGCTGGGTGACCTTGGGCCAGTCACATTTCTTTGAAGTCTCTCAGCCTCACTCACCTCACAGAGTGTTTGTTGTGGGGGAGGAAGGGAAAGGAGATTGTTAGCCGCTTTGAGACTCCTGAAGGGGAGTGAAAGGCGGGATATCAAATCCAAACTCTTCTTACCGCTGAGAGAGCCCACTGACTGGTTCCGGCCATTGGGCCCAAAGAATACAATTGGTTGCTATTTTGAATCAAGATGGTAGATTGAACCTTTCAGGACTGCACTGTTTTTAACCAATGATTTCAAAATTAAAATGATGAGGGTTTTTTTAATAAATTCCCGAGCAACGCTGGGTATGAAGCTGCCGGTGTTGAGATAAGTAGCTTTTAGCCATGAGATCATTATCTGTAAAACCATTAAGCCCAGAATCTACAATTATCTGACTGCACCACCGGATGTTGAAGTGGGTACACCGCCATCACATCTCAGTATTTGTGTGTGTGTATAATGAAAATAGAAAAATGCAAATGACAGAAAACCTGTAGCTATAGGTTTAGCTGGTTGGATAGGCAAAACAAGCAGGATACGCTGTTTTAAAGTGGATGACATTCAATTAGTGTGAATACTTTCCACCGCTATCATATTCATTCCCATCTTTCTGGGTATTAGCTGACTGCTGTGAGCATAAAGGATTTTTCTGTTTTTGTGTGCATTGCAAGCCCTGTGATGAGACATGATTAATGAGATGAAATCCCCAATTGGAGTTTCCTTCCAATCGATAGGCAGATGGGCAGGAGTAGATGTTGAACAAAAAGACAGCAGGAGATGCTTAAGTGATTACTATTTTGGTGACAAAACAAGGGAGGGAGTTTCTGAGAATGATTGAGACATTCTATACTTCCCCTCACTTTCTAATCAGATGTGCCTTCCTTTTCATGCCTCTCCATTCAAAAGCTTAGTGGAAGACTGTTTTCTTCCATGCGCCAGTTCCTAAGTGTTTGTTTCAGTGGGGATTGTGCTCAGACTAAATCCCCAGTCAATGGGGTGGATCCAGACTGAGTTAGTTGAACTTAGACCCAATCAAAATTAATGAAACAAGATAGTCATGACTTAAGTTCCACCACTGCCAGATTTACACACAGGCTAAGTTAGCTATATTAAGACCTTAGATTGTGAGTACCTCTAATTTTTTTTATAAAAAAACCCTAAATTTCACATTTCATATAATTGGTTACAAAATAATAGAACCATACATTTTATTTTATTTATTTTATTTTATTGTTTTTTGTTTTGTTTTGTTTTAGTAATGCATAACAAAGCTGAGCCCTGAGTTATGCTTTTTGCAATGGGAATTAAATGCCACTAACTTACACGGACGCGGGTGGCGCTGCGGGTTAAACCACAGAGCCTAGGACTTGCCGATCAGAAAGTCGGCGGTTCGAATCCCTGTGACAGGGTGAACTCCCGTTGCTCGGTCCCTGCTTCTGCCAACCTAGCAGTTTGAAAGCACATCAAAGTGCAAGTAGATAAATAGGTACCACTGTGGTGGGAAGGTGAACAGCGTTTCCGTGCGCTGCCCTGGTTCGCCAGAAGTGGCTTAGTCATGCTGGCCACATGACCTGGAAGCTGTATGCCGGCTTCCTCGGCCAATAAAGCGAGATGAGCGCCGCAACCCCAGAGTCGGTCATGACTGGACCTAATGGTCAGGGGTCCCTTTACCTTTAACTTACATTCATCCCTGGTAAAGCAGGGGCCAACAAACTTTTTCAGCAGGGAGCCAGTCCACTGTCCCCCAGACCTTGTGTGTGTGTGTGGGGGGGGGGAATGAATGAATTCCTATGCCCCACAAGTAACCCAGAGATGCGGGCTGGATTTAGAAGGCGATTAGGCTGGATCTAGCTCCCGGGTCTTAGTTTGCCTACCCATGGTTTAATTGAACTTACAAGATAGGGGAGATACTAATTTGGTTGCATTTTAATATATTGTCTACCTATTTCACTCTTCCAGAACTGAAACACAGACACACTTTGAAGTTAGCACAGTTGTGCAGTTCTCCAATGGGGAAAAAAAACATGCGCATACCAATCTAGTGAAAATTACAAAAATACATCATATGGGGAAGATACTTGCAAAAATGTATATCGGCCAAGATATATAGAATCATAGAATGGTTGAGTTGGAAGGGACCATGAGGGCCATCTAGTCCAACCTCCTACAATGCAGGAATCTTTTGTCCAATGTGGGTCTCAAACACATGACCCTAAGATTAAGAGTCTCCTGCTCTACCAACTGAGCTATCCAGTTACCACAGTGAGTACAGTGACAAGGATTGGGATGGCTCAGTTGATAGAGCACCAGACTCAGGGATGTGGGTTCGAGCCTCACACTGGGCAAAAATATTCCTGCATTGCAAGGGGGTTAGACTAGATGACCCTCATGGTCCCTTCCAATTCTACAATTCTATGATTCTGAGTAAGGAAAAGATGCAGTAATGTGCATTGCATTTTGTGTGTGCAAGCTGTAAGAAAGAACATGCAAACCAATGTGAAAATACAACAAACTGGAACCAGAATTGACACATCTGTTCATCCCTACTCCCAGGTAAGTGTGCAAAAGATTGGAAACTTAGATAACAGGCCAAGGTTTACAGGAGAAGAAGGCATAATGACCACCTGAAAATCCAAGTCAAACTGAGAGCATTCAGGACACTGGACAGCTCCAGAGATGTCTCTGCAGATAATCAAAGCTCTATATAGGCTGAGGGTGTATGGGGTGTTAGGGGATGAGTAGTAGAAGGGACGCGGGTGGCGCTGTGGGTAAAACCTCAGCGCCTAGGGCTTGCCGATCGCATGGTCAGCGGTTCGAATCCCCGCGGCGGGGTGAGCTCCCGTCTTTCGGTCCCAGCTCCTGCCCACTTAGCAGTTCGAAAGCATCCTAAGTGCAAGTAGATAAATAGGTACTGCTTTATAGCGGGAAGGTAAACGGCGTTTCCGTGTGCTGCACTGGTGCTGGCTCACCAGAGCAGCTTCATCACGCTGGCCACGTGACCCGGAAGTGTCTCCGGACAGCGCTGGCCCCCGGCCTCTTAAGTGAGATGGGCGCACAACCCTAGAGTCGGACACGACTGGCCCGTATGGGCAGGGGTACCTTTACTTTTACCTTTAGTACCTCTGGTGGGGAACACATTGTGCTGCTTCTGGGGTAGTTTGTCCACCTTTGGTCCCCACCCTGCACTCAACTCTCATCTATGACTTCTAGAAGCTGTCAGCATGTGACAGTGGCCGCACCCCAGGAATGGCTTCAGTTGGCTGGCTGACCAAGTTGAGGGTAGCCAGTGGGTCTCAAATCTTGGTTCAACTCTTCATATGGGGCACTGCTTCTGCAGCTTCAGCAGATGGAAGAAAAAAATGCCTTCCCAGCTCCACATTGGCTTATGCACTTTGACTGTTCAGGAGCATCAAGGGAAGGACAGAGGTTTAGCATTGCAGGAGAGGAAAGGATGGGTCAAGCAAGGGGTAGGAAACCTCAGTAGTAAAGATGGTATGTGGGGAAAACTCAGCATGAATGGGACCTGTAGGGTAGACAGTGGGAAGGCCAGCAATAGGTGGAGTGAAAGCCAATGAAAGGCAGAGACAACTAATTCTAGTTTTGTTTTGTTTTGTTCTCTTCCTCCTCTTTGCTGAGTTCTATAATTCTGAGACTAAGAGTAACCTGATAGGCAGTGCTACCCCCGATTGATTGTAAGAATGTGGGCAGATGTGGTCTGGGTGAAAGCAGCCTGAGATTGGTGGGGCAATGCCCCATCTGCCATAATGGAGTAGCTTCCACTGATCAGTGGGTCCCACAGGTAGATACTGCCCGCCCTGCCCTATTTTCTGTCTCTCCCCCCATACATTTGGTGAAGAATGAAGGGTTCAGAGGTAGTTGCAGAAAACCATCAGCTGCAGCAGAGCAGATGTTTAGCTCAAAGGAAGAGGATTTCTGTAATCTTCAAACAGATGCTTTCTTGATCAAAGGAGCAAAATTGCCCAGCAGGTCCTTCTGCTAAAGTGTTGCAATGGCCCTAGTGAAACACATCTGCCTTTTCCCAACAAGATTCTGTTTTGGGGGGGAGGTGCCCATCATCCTTTGTTTTAAGTGGAGCTCTGAAAGTAAAGCAGAGTTCAAAAGCCACAAGGTGGTATGTTAATGACATTGCCTCAGGGAAAAAAGGTTTCTCTTTGGAGAAAAGTGCCTATCATAAAGCCATCTCTTGTGGCTTTATTGGAGTTTTCTCCTTTTTTTGCAACTGCTAATGGAGAAATTAAATAATTGAAATCGTTAAAATAGTCATGGAAGTCTAGTAATTTGTACAGTATTATAAAGGGGGCAGGCAGCTGGCTGTTGTAGGCTGAGCTCCATTCTTTAAGAGCACAACTCATGTTGCAGTGCCAGTCTAGTCACCCGACAGAGCACTCAGTCCAAGGATGGGGAAGTTCAGGTCCAGGGGGCAAAATGCAGTCCACAGTCCATACTCCATAGCGGCCTTGTTTTGCATTAAATTTGTTAATACAAGAATTTTCCAATTATTTTCTCCCTTATACTGGATATCTGTCACTTCTTTGAATTGAAAAGCATGTGCAGGGCATGCATGTGATAAATGTATGCACCACAATGTAGGAAGTCACAATTGCTTGTGGTGTGTGTGAAGAAGCCCATTGTGAGTGTGCAGGTTTATCTCCAAAATCAATCTATTTTATCATTTTATTTTATTTATATTTTATTTATTTGTATCTTCTCTATCAAGTTCCTTCCTTAGTCTTGATTACTTTTTTTCTATATACAACTTTATGAATTGGCATATACAGGAATCATGCTGCCATCTCTAGGGTGGAAAAATGTGACAACCAAGTGGCTATCTGAGTTGGGAGTGGGTGGCAGTTTTGCAGTGGTTCTGGTCCTACGTGTTTCCAGGGTGATGCTTGCTCTTCAGCCCTGTGGAGCCTTCAACGTAAGGTTCTTCAGGGTTCAATTTTATCCTCCATCCTGTTTAACATCTACATGAAACCATTAAGTGGGATCCTTCAGAGCTTTAGAGTATGTTGTCAGCAATATGCTGATGACACACAGCTCTACTCACATATCTGCAAGGGAGGCAGTGGATGTTCTTGACCATTGTTTTGCCTGGGTAATGGACTGGATGAGAGCCAACAAACTGTGTGTGTGTGTGTGTGTGTGTGTGTGTGTGTGTGTGTGTGTGTGTAATTTTGGCCCAGCTTAGGGAACCATAGTACCAAAGCCCCTGGTTGCACCTTAACCTTTCATTTGCTTATTTGGATTTCAAAGAATATGCCGTATTGCATTTCAATCTACTGTTTTCTAACCCAAGCCTTTCGGAGCAATACGCTTCAGGGAGGTAAGTACTGATCACTTCACTTGCATTTTTGAGTTTTATGAACTGCTGCTTTTGCTGCTTGTTTGCTGCATTATTTGTTTCAGGAATGTATAAACCTCTTGGTACAAAATATTTTAAGTGGTGAGCAAGAGTATATAAAAATACATCGAATGAATTCAGTCGTAAAAAAATTAAAAGCATAATAAAGTTTAGGGAAGCTTTTAATGTTTGATGCATTACTGTATTTTAATATTTTGTTGGAAGCCACCTAGAGTGGCTGGGGAAGCCCAGCCAGATAGGCGGGGTATAAATAATAAATTATTATTATTATTATTATTATTATTATTATTATTATTGTTGTTGTTGTTGTTGTTGTTGTTGTTGTTGTTGTTATTGTTATTATTATTATTATTATTATTATTATTATTATTATTATTATTACCCTTTATTGTAGATTGTATTGGCTAGAAATTAAGGACAATTCAGCTACAGAATGCCTGGGGGAAATGCAAGCTTTTTGTTGATTTTGGAAATTTTGGATTTTATAATAGTGGTAATTTTTCGGAGTGGTTTAATGTATTTTGAAAAATTGTTGTGAGCTGCCCTGGGTTTCTTTCTTTTTTCCTTTTCTTGTGGGAGAGTGGGCTATAAGTTTTTTTAAAAAATAATACCATAAATATATAATTCAATGCTTTTTGTGCCCGCTTGTGTAACTGAGGCAGACATGGATATTTTGAACTGACATCTGCTGATTAAAAGCACACTTAAAGCACATGGCTTTCCCCAAAGAATCCTGGGAACTCTTGTTCATTAATGTTGCTGGGAATTGTAGCCCTGTGATGGGTAAACTACAAATCCTTGGCTCCTTTGAGGGAAGCAATGTGCTTTAAATGTATGAAATGGAGATGGCTTACCGCCTCATCTCCTGTTGTTTTTGATGTTTGGAGACTGACATCTGATGGCCAAAATCCTTTTCTTCAGCCTTCCTTTTTTAAAAAAAATAATAATTCAGCTTTAATACACGCATGTTGTTGTTGTTGTTGTTTAGTCGTTTAGTCGTGTCCGACTCTTCGTGACCCCATGGACCAGAGCACGCCAGGCACTCCTGTCTTCCACCGCCTCCCGCAGTTTGGTCAGGCTCATGTTTGTAGCTTCGAGAACACTATCCAACCATCTCATCCTCTGTCGTCCCCTTCTCCTTGTGCCCTCCATCTTTCCCAACATCAGGGTCTTTTCCAGGGAGTCTTCTCTTCTCATGAGGTGGCCAAAGTATTGGAGCCTCAACTTCACGATCTGTCCTTCCAGTGAGCACTCAGGTCTGATTTCCTTAAGAATGGATGCGTTTGATCTTCTTGCAGTCCATGGGACTCTCAAGAGTCTCCTCCAGCACCATAATTCAAAAGCATCAATTCTTCGGCGATCAGCCTTCTTTATGGTCCAGCTCTCACTTCCATACATCACTACTGGGAAAACCATGGCTTTAACTATACGGACCTTTGTTGGTAAGGTGATGTCTCTACTTTTTAAGATGTTGTCTAGATTTGCCATCGCCTTTCTCCCAAGGAGCAGGCGTCTTTTAATTTCGTGACTGCTGTCACCATCTGCAGTGATCATGGAGCCCAAGAAAATAAAATCTCTCACTGCCTCCATTTCTTCCCCTTCTATTTGCCAGGAGGTGATGGGACCAGTGGCCATGATCTTCGTTTTTTTGATGTTGAGCTTCAGACCATATTTTGCGCTCTCCTCTTTCACCCTCATTAAAAGGTTCTTTAATTCCTCCTCACTTTCTGCCATCAAGGTTGTGTCATCTGCATATCTGAGGTTGTTGATATTTCTTCCGGCGACCTTAATTCCGGCTTGGGATTCATCCAGCCCAGCTTTTCGCATGATGAATTCTGCATATACACGCATGTATTAATCTGGCTCTTAATACGGCTAAGACCAAGGAATTGGTGGTGGATTACAGGAAAAAAAAGGCGGACATTCAGCCCTTGTATATCAACGGGGAACGGGTGGAGAGGGTGGCGGAATTCAGGTTTTTGGGAGTAACTATCGATCAGGGCATGACTTGGAGCGCAAATACCACTGCTCTGGTGAAGAAGGCCCAGCAGAGAATTTATTTCCTCAGACTTTTGAAGAAGAACAATCTGAGTGAGAGACTGCTGGTGTCCTTCTACCGAGGCTCCATAGAGAGCATTCTTACATACTGTATTTGTGCTTGGTTCTCCAGTTGTACAGCTAGGGAGAGGAAGGTGCTCCAGAAGGTCATAACCACAGCCCAAAGGATTATTGGTCATCCTCTCCCATCTTTGGAAGAACTGTACGGTTCCCGTTGTCTTAGGAAAGCAAACAACATCCTGCAGGATTCATCTCACCCGGGACACAGTCTGTTTGCACTACTGCCTTCTGGCAGGAGATATAGAAACATCAAGTCAAGGACAAATAGACTGAAAAACAGTTTCTATCCAAGAGCTGTGGCCTTTTTGAAAGCTGTAACTCGATAGTGTGACCTGGGAGTTTGATGGGTGTTGGTGTGGGTGTGGCTGGAATGTGGTTTGTTTGGTTGTTGTTGTTGTTTTGCTTTTGTTGTTTTTAAGGGATGGCATCCAATTTCGTTGCACTTGTGCAATGTTGCACTTGTGTAATGACAATAAAGAATCTATTCTATTCTATTCTATTCTATTCTATTCTATGTTATGAATATACAAACATACAAACATACATTTCATACAATCCTTAAAAATGTTCATACATATCCACACTCCATACTCAATCCCACAGATACTTCCTTTCCCCACCACCATCCCTCACCCCTCACCCCACCCTTGTGTTTGACTTCCAATCTAGTCAATTACAATTTATTTCCACTTCTATTACTTTCTTTCACACACTTTTAAACCAATTTTCTGCTTCTTTTTCTGTTACACATTGTTATCCATCTTATTTAATATTTCAGTATTTAAAACGGAACTTGTTTATTCTAATAGGAGTTCTGATTTTTCAATATGGTTTTGCAAGTATCTTTTAAACACCTTCAGTCCTTGTCTATCTTCTCTTTTGAGATCCTTCCAATTTCTCCCATTGTTTTGGATATATTGTAATGCTCCAATAATTCGGCAAGCCACTCTGTTTTTGTTGGTATAATACCACTTTTCCAATTTTTCTCAATCAATAGCCTGTTGCGTATAAATATAATGTCTTGTCTTCTTCCTTTAAACTTCCTGGTACTATTCCCAGTAGGAAACCTTCTGATGTTTTCCTAAATGAATATCTGAACATTTTTTTCATTTCATTGTATATTGTTTCCCAAAATGGTTTGATGTTTAAACAATTCCACCATATATGCATCATAGTACCTTTTCCAGTGTTGCATCGCCAGCAGACATCACTACAATTTTTATTCATTTTTGCTATTCTTTCAGGTGTTAAATACCATCTATGCTGTATTTTGAGGTAATTTTCTTTCAATATATAACACATGGTGAATTTCATATCTTCTATCCACAATTTTTCCCATTGTTCGAACATAATATTTTCCCCAATATCTTACGCCCATTTAATCATGGATGCTTTAACCAGTTCATCCTTTGTTTTCCACTCTAAGATCAGATTATACAATTTAGATATATTTTTTGCTTTTTCTTGTATTAAGTATTTATCAAATTTTGATATTTCTCCCATCATTGGCCTTCCTGGTGGCAGCTGATGGGAGTTCAGAATTTTGATATTGAATTTTTATTTATTTTATTTATTGAAATTCTTCAGCCCTCCTGATGTTGCTAAACTCCCATCAGCTGCCACCAGGAATGCCAATGATGGGAGTTATAGTCCAGCAACATCTGGAGGTCCACAGGTTAGCTGCCTCTGGTTTAGGATAATGCACATCTAATGAGACAGGTGTTTTCCTCATTCAAGGGGAATGTAGGAAAACCTGTAGGCACAGTTTAATTTTTGTTGAAGAGTCCGGAGTGACTAGGAAATAACAAATGGTGCATTTTGGTAATTCTAAGTTCTCTCCCTTTTTTCTTTGGGAAAAGTATAAAACCAGGAAAGGGGGAACAGACATCAACAATAACTGCATAATAGGTATGAAATCTGTGGAACACATTACTGAGAAATGTTAATCTGTGAACAGGGACACTGGAAGAATGATGTTACTCAGCAGTATGCTAATTGCCTGACCAAGGCAGTTTAAAATGTCCTCAGTACAACGTAAGTGCCTGTGGCAAATAGGGCATGGAACAACAAAGTTGCTTTGCTGGATTAGACCAAACTCTTGTCTCCAATAGAGGGTAGCCAGGTGCTCTTGGGAAGCTCGGTGCATGATGGGAAGAGCTAAGCTACTGTGGCCTATTTGGCATCAAGAAAAAACAAAGTTGAAAAGGGGACTCAGATTTGCACAGTGAGGGCATATGCTAATTTGCATTTTTTAAAAGTTGAGAAATAAGGCCTGTATTTAAACAGGAATGCAAAATATCTCACAATGCTGGGGGAAACTGTGACCCGTGTGCCTGCTTAGTCTGCTGTTCAGGTGCTCACAGCGGATGGAGAACTCCAAGGCCACTGTAAACTGTCCCTTCTTAGAATCTTTCAGGTTTAAACTAGACTTGAACTGGACAGCCCTTCAAACACAAGACTCTCCTCCATATGCCTTCTAAAAGAGGATTAATACAGTGGTACTTCGGGTTAAGAACTTAATTTGTTCTGGAGTTCCGTTCTTAACCTGAAACTGTTCTTTACCTGAGGTACCACTTTAGCTAATGGGGCCTCCTGCTGCCACTGTGCCACCGCTGCACGATTTCTGTTCTCATCCTGAAGCAAAGTTCTTAACCCGAGGTACTATTTCTGGGTTAGCAGAGTCTGTAACCTGAAGCGTCTGTAACCCGAGGTACCACTGTTATCTGTAAAGTAGGATACATGACCACCTTACAGTCAACAGAGTTCACCAGGTGATTATATTTGTATGACTAGTTGCATAGAGTGTTGGACCCTTTCAGCCCATGGGCCGCAATTCCCTCATGGAACACCTTCTAGGGGCCACATGGCAGTGGTGGGTGTGGCCAGAGACAAAACTGGATGGAGCAATGACTCTCGCTCTTACCTTTCAACAGTAGCCACACGAGTGTGCCTGGATGTTTCCAGATACACACACCCCTCTGTGAGGATAAATATGAGTATGCTTTAAAGAGCACATTGTCATGGACGGGCTGGATGCAGGGGCATACGACGGGGAGCGGGGGGAGACAGCCCCAGGTGCCACTCTGGGGGAAGGGGTGACAAGATGGGCCCTGCCTCTCCCTAGCTGTAGAGCGGCTGAGTGCATGCACAGTCAGTATGAGCGCAGCATCCTGTATGGAGTGCGCATGCGTAGCATCCCATACAGACTGTGCATGCGTGGCACCCCGTACGGTGGGCACTAACGCAGCATCACATATGAACTGCACATGCGTGGAATCCTGTGTGGCGTGTGTATGAGCAGCATCCCAGACAGAGGGTGCACGAGCGGCATCCCATAAGGAGGGCGAATGTGCAACATCACATATGGACTGTGCACATGCTGCTACCGGTATGGTGGGCGCATGCATGGAATCTCATACGGACTATGCACGAGCGGCATCCCGTATGGAGGGCGAAGGCGTGTTATTCCTTATAGAGGACGCACAAACAGCATCCCGTATAGACTGAGCACGCACAGCATAACTTCTGGACTCAACACACGCGGAATACTGTACGGAGGGTGCACGCATGGCATAAATAATGGACTGTACACAAGCCACATCATGTATGGACAGCGCAAGCACGGCATACCGTCCAACTGGGCACGTGCGGTATACCGTGGAACTGAGCAAGCTCGGCATCCCGTATGGAGGGTGAACGAGCAGCATTCTGTATGGTCGGTGCATGCATGGCATCACTTCCGGACTGAGAACTTGCGGCAACCCGTACGGACTCCTCATGCTCTGCTGCATCCCATATGGAGGGTGCACGCACGGCATGTGTGTCATCCCGGATGGACGGCTCATACTCAGCATTTTGTAAGGACTGCGTACTTGCAGAATCCCGTATGGCCTGTGCACACACAGCATACTGTGGAAATGCGCATGTGCGGCATCACGTATGGACTGCGCACACGCGGCATCTCCTATGGAGGGTGAACGAGCAGCATCTTGTATGGACGGTGCAGGTAATATATGGACGGAATAGGTAAAATAGGGGGACACAAATCACCGACGCAACAGGAAACGGGGGGATGGCAATGAGTGGTGCAACAGGATATCCAGGGAGGACGCAAATCAGCGGCGCAACCAGTGATGGTGGAACCCTCTCCGGCACCCGGGGCTGGGCAGCACGTACAGAGTGTGCAGGTGCGGCATCCCGTATGGAAGTTGGACGGGCTGCATCCCATATGGAGGCTGCACACTTCCAGATCACTTCTGGACTGAGCATACGCGGCAACTCATACGGACTCCTCATGCTCAGGTGCATCCCGTATGGAGGGTACACGCACAGCATAACTTCTGGACTGAGCATGTCATCCAGGATGGATGGCTTCATAAGGACTACGTACGTGCAGAATCCCGTATGGCCTGTGCACATGCAGCATTCCGTAGGGACTACGCACGCACAGCACATTGTGGAAATGTGCACGCACTGCATCACGTATGGACTGCGCACACGCGGCATCCCGTATGGAGGGTGAACGAGCAGCATCCCGTATGGATGGTGCACGCGCAGTATCACTTCCAGACTCAGTACTCGCGGAAACCCATACAGACTCCTCATGCTCTGCTGCATCCCATATGGAGGGTGCACACACGGCATCACTTCCAGACTGAGCATGTGTGTCATCCCGGATGGACGACTCACACTCTGCATTTCGTAAGGACTGCGTACGTGCAGAATCCCATATGGCCTGTGCACACTCAGCATTCCGCAGGGACTGCATACGTGCAGCATACTGTGGATGTGCACAATAGGAAACACAGGGGTACGCAAATCAGCGGCAGAACAGGTAATATAGGGGGGACAGAAATCACTGACTCAACAGGGGGTGTGTGCAAATCAGTGGTGCATGGGCTGTATCCCGTATGGAGGGTGCACACTTCCAGATCACTTCCAGACTGAGCATACGCGGCAACTCATACACACAGCTCACGCTCAGCGGCATCCCGTATGGAGGATGCATGCACGGCATAACTTCTGGACTCAACACATGCTGCATACCATACGGAGGGTGAACGCACTGAATAAAGAGCGGACTGCACACAAGTCGCATCATGTACGGACTGTGCAAGCACAGCATACCATCCAACTTGGCACGTGCGGTATACCATGGAACCGAGCAAGTGCGGCATCCCGTGAACGAGCAGCATCCTATATGGACGATGCATGCACTTCTGGACTGAGAACTTGCGGCAACCCGTACAGACTCCTCACGCTCTGCTGCATCCCATATGGAGGGTGCACGCACAACATGACTTCCGGACTGAGCATGTGTGTCATCCCGGATGGATGCTCGGCATTTCGTAAGGACTGCATCCTGAAGGGTGGGGCACACAAGCAGCATCCTGTACAGGGGGACGCATGCACGGCACCCGTTCGAACTGCACACGTGCTGTATCCCATATGGACTGCTCAAGCTCGGCATCCTGTATGGATTGAGCACGCGCGGCATTGCACATGGATTGCGAACGCACGGCATCATGTATGGATTGTGCATGTACGGCATACCATAGAACTGCGCACTCCTAGCATACCGTTTACACTGTGCATGCTCAGCATCTCACACGGAGTGCGCACGCGAGGCATCCCATATGGACCACGCCTGCGCGGCATTCTGTACACACTGCACCTGCGTGGAATTCTGTACGGAGTGCGTATTAGGGGCATCCCATAAGAAGGGTGAATGTGTGGCATCTGTTCAGACTGCACCAGCATGACATCCCATAGGCACTGCGCATGCGCGGCATCCAGACTGTGCACGTGCGGCATCCCCCACGGATTGCGAACGTGCATCATGACGTATGGACTGCGCACGCACTACATACCGTACGGACTGCACAGGATCGGTATCCTGTATGGACTACGCATGCGCGTTATCCCATATGCACTGAATCCCGTACGGAGTGCGTACGAGCAGCATCCCGTACGGATGTCACGCGTGAACCACTGGGTGGTTCCGCCTTGGATGCCGGAGAGGGTTCCTCCGCCACTGGCTGGATGCAGAGGAGTGGTGGTAGACACCAGCTGGGGAATCTCCAAGGGAACCCCTAGAATATGAAGGGTCAGAGGCAGGGGTGTGGTGGTGGGATGAGAATGAGTGCTCAGAAGGAAAAGCAGGAGCAGGCTGGGAGGAGGAGGTGTGGGAAGCTGAAGAGGTAACAGGTTTTAATGAGCAGTCCCAGACTCTCCAAGTCTCCCTATTTTCCAGGCACATCCCTAAGCCGTTCCAGTTTCTGGTTTGGTCCTGGAATGTCCAGCTTTTCCTTAAGAGATCCCTATTTTCATTGGAGAAATGTTGGAGGGTGTGAAGTTCTCTGACCCTTGAGCTTTCTGAAGGCAATCACAGCTGTATAGGGAAGGTTTTTAAAAAATGTTTAATGTTTTATTATGTTTTTAATATATGTTGGAAGCTGCCCAAAGTGGCTGGGGCAACCCAGTAAGATGTGTGGGGTACAAATACAGTGGTACCTCGGGTTAAGAACTTAATTCATTCTGGAGATCCGTTCTTAACCTGAAACTGTTCTTAACCTGAGGTACCACTTTAGCTAACGGGGCCTCCTGCCTCCGCTACGCCACCACCGCATGATTTCTGTTCTCATCATGAAGCAAAGTTCTTAACCTGAGGTACTATTTCTGGGTTAGCGGAGTCTGTAACCTGAAGCGTCTGTAACCCGAGGTACTACTGTATTATCATTATGGAATGAGGCGTCCCTATTTTCACTGGAGAAATGTTGGAGGGTATGCAATCCAGGCTCAGAGGCAGAAGAGGAGGGATGAGAGGGATAGAGATGAGATAGGTTGCTGAAGAAACCAAGGAGTCTCCCTCTCCCACTGTGACCTGTTCCCCTTCCCACAGAGAAATTAGGAAGAGGAGCAATGAGACAGAACCTTAGGCTACTGGGGAAGGAACCTGGAGAGGATCCTTAGAGAGCACTAGGAACGTGAGGACCTTTGGTCATCACAACTGCCTCATTGGGACAAGACCTGCTGGGAAGACTTGCTGTGATCACTAGGCTTGTGCCGGTTTGGGCTCTTTGAATAAAAAGTTAACTTCACTGACACCATGTTGTTTATTGCTGACCTACTCGGATGGCGCTGTGGGTTAAACCACAGAGCCTAGGACTTGCCAATCAGAAGGTCGGCGGTTCGAATCCCCGTGACGGGGTGAGCTCCCATTGCTCGGTCCCTGCTCCTGCCAACCTAGCAGTTCGAAAGCACATCAAAGTGCAAGTAGATAAATAGGTACCACTGTAGCAGGAAGGTAAACGGCGTTTCCATGCACTGCTTTGGTTCGCCAGAAGCGGCTTAGTCATCCTGGCCACATGACCTGGAAGCTGTACGCCAGCTCCCTCGGCCCATAGAGCGAGATGAGCGCCGCAACCCCAGAGTCGGCCACGACTGGACCTAATGGTCAGGGGTCCCTTTACCTTTACTCCTGACAAAGGCAAAGATATGGGGACGCATGCCCCATATCTAGCTGGACACAGTGAGAAAGCAGCTGAAGGTCAAAAGGCATATAGCTCCTAAATAAAATTATGTCTTATTCAAGTTATCTAACCTGCTTATCGTTTAAACAGAGAACATTACAATGCAGACCCTTTATCCAGGCAAGTAAGAAGCATTATTCCAATTTAAAAACACAATCCAGCTAGGCAAAAACACTCAAGGATAGGGCAGGATAGGTGAGGGGAGTAGCCTGGCAGACAATGTGTGGCCTGGGGAGCAGGTCTAGCTTAGGGAGGGTCCTGAGGTCAGACAGAGAGGCCTGGAAAACAGCATTGAGCACTTGTGCCTATGGCTTCCATGGCACATAGGCTATAGTTAGGTAAAGGTAAAGGTACCCCTGCCCATACAGGCCAGTCTTGACAGACTCTAGGGTTGTGCGCCCATCTCACTCAAGAGGCCAGGGGCCAGCGCTGTCCGGAGACACTTCCGGGTCACGTGGCCAGCATGACAAAGCTGCATCTGGCGAGCCAGCGCAGCACACGGAAACGCCGTTTACCTTCCTGCCAGTAAGTGGACCCTATTTATCTACTTGCACCCGGGGGTGCTTTCGAACTGCTAGGTTGGCAGGCACTGGGACCGAGCAACGGGAGCGCACCCCGCCACGGGGATTCAAACCGCCGACCTTTTGATTGGCAAGCCCTAGGCACTGAGGCTTTTACCCACAGCACCACCCGCGTCCCGTGCTAGTTAACCATGCATTAAACCAGGCAGAGTAAGCAAGCTTCAGACTCACCTTCAGACTGCTAAATGCTTTTAAACTTTCTATATGATTTCAACCCCTCCCAACACACACACACACATACACACCAACCACTGAAGGTATTTATTTTCCCAGGCAGGAAAATGCCTTTGTTAGAAATTTAGCATTTGTCATGCAAAAGTATGCCAAAAAAGTGTTTGGCATAGGGTGTATGGGGGGTGTATGTGTGGAAAGAGGGAAGCACATATTTGTTGTTTTGATTTGTTTTGGATCCATCCTACCATACAATGAGCAGTTTGTGCCTCATTCTTGCAGCCATCTGACTCCTTAATAATACTTTAGAAAACACTTAAATTGTTGTTTTAGATGCTGGATGTGAAAAACAAACCCAATATTGTCTGCTTCCCTCCCTCCCTCTCTCTTTCTAAGTCTTTCTCTCTGTTATCATATCCCTGGTTTCCCAGCAGGTTCAAACGCAGATGGCTGCCGTATTGCGACAGAAGCAGAAATACTACATTAATGTTTAAAGGGATTAAAAAATCCTCTTGGCAACAGTGGCATATGTTACCAGTTAATTGTAGCACTGGAAGCTTCCCTGCTGTTTTAAAACATGGACTCATTTTACATGCTTTTCTGCAGAGCAGTATGAAATGTCAAATGTGTTGGTATAAGTCTGGAATCGAGTCTGACCAAAAACAAAACAAAAAACCCCCTCAAACCCTTATAAAGACAATGTTGTTTTTGCTACCTAACAGCTTTTGTATCCAAATAATGTTTTGTGATGGTGCCAATATTGGTGGTGCACTGATCAAACAGTGCAGATTGCGTTTGTGTTCTGAGCTCAGTGTTTTGGAAGATTCTTTGAGCCTTTTGATGGTGCTGCTTCACAGGAACATAGGAAGCTGCCATGTACCGAGTCAGAGCATAGGTCCACCTAGCTCAGTACTGTCTGCCTTCCCTGCCAGCAGCAGCAGCAGCTCAACAGGAAGCCTTTCCCAGCCCTACTTGGAATTCCTGGGAATGGAACCTGGGGCCTTCTGTGTGCAAAGCACCGAGATATGGCTGCTTCACCAAATATAGGAAGCTAAGTCAGACAGGTAACGAAGGAGGGAGTGTCAATTCCTCTAAGGTAAAGGGTAAAGGGACCCCTGACCATTAGGTCCAGGCGTGGCCGACTCTGGGGTTGCAGCACTCATCTCGCTTTACTGGCTGAGGGAGCCAGCGTACAGCTTCCGGGTCATGTGGCCAGCATGACTAAGCCGCTTCTGGCAAACCACAGCAGCGCACGGAAATGCCGTTTACCTTCCCACCGGAGCGGTACCTATTCATCTACTTGCACTTTGATGTGCTTTTGAACTGCTAGGTTGGCAGGAGCAGGGACTGAGCAATGGGAGCTCACTCCGTCTTGGGGATTCGAACCTCTGACCTTCTGATCGGCAAGTCCTAGGCTCTGTGGTTTAACCCACAGCGCCACCCACGTCCCTCAATTCCCTCTACCCAGGGCTAAATTCCCAATTTTGCAACTTAGTAGGATGCTGTCAAGGGAAAACCAACCCTGCCCAATAATACTGCCTCCACCTCTTAAAAGCCCCCAAAATCTGAGTCACGATGCTCAGATCTGTTTCTGGATCCCCTTGGGATTTACCCAAAAGACAAAGATTTCCACTTGATGTCTTCCGAGATCCAAGCCCACAAGCTATTCAGTAGCAATAACCAAGCAGTAGCAATAACCTCAACAGGAAGGTCAGTCTGTCTAATACAGGGAACATTTAAGGGAGAGAATCTTTCCCATCCTTGCAGTCCACAGTCTGACAAGATCCTGCAGCTTGTACGGCTTATTTATTTATTTTAATTCATGCAATTGACTTGAATACAGCTATCACTGGCAACTATCCATGTGAAAGAGGGCTGAGACATCTATCTCTGCAGGGAATGTGACTCTCAGATTCTGCATACAAGGAGCAAGGGATGGCTATCTCTATTTTAAGTCAGGTTTCTCTAACCTGGCTCCTTCCAGATGTTTTGGACTATTTATTTTATTTATTTAGTGTTGGCTGGAGCTGATGGGGATGGTAGCCCACAACATCTGGAGGGCACCAGGTTGGGGAAGACTGTTTTAAGCCATTTTTGTGAGTTCTCCAGGGGAGCTTGTATCCAAGACAAGATGCTAGGCTATATAAGAGGAGCACTGTTACATAACACGAAGCCTTTTGTCTTCTTCCAAACCAGCTACTTTCAAGCCTAAACTTAAATCTTTTGGATTTTCATTCTCTCCAGCTCCATGGCAGAAAACTTCTAGCCTGTTCTCAACATTAAATCAAATCTTGGTTTTAAAAGGAGATATTTCTGCAAGGCAATTACTGTTGTCAAATATAAAAAGAGACACAATGGCTGGAAAGAAGCCAAGCGGGCTCTCTCTCTCTCTCTCTCTGTGTGTATAATTTCAGCATCTTCAGCCTTGACCTTCCTTTAGCTGCAAAGATCAAGAGAAATGTTCAAAGAATCAGCACCTCAGCTTTTCAGACATTGGAAAAAGAAATGCCAAACACAACATTTTGAGTTGACAATCTGTTGGCCAGAACCTACGAGTCCTTCACTGAAGGAGAACTTGAAGCCTGAAGTATATTTTGTTTGTTTGTTTGTTTGTTTAAAAAGAAGACTTTGCATGAAGTTTAATGGGTAGCAGCCTTAAAAACAACAACCTGTAATTTTAAAATGATAAATCAATTTGATAACAGATGAGATAACTGTTCTTTTTTATGGGTTCATTTCTTTATATTATTATGTATGTATGTATGTATGTATGTATGTATGTATGTATGATGTTGTGTATGCTGCCTCTTAAAATAAAGTTCTCTGGGTAATTTACAGTTCAGGATGAGAGAGAACTTCAAATCCATTTAGATTGAAAGGCAAACTTACCAAATTTGCTCTTTCTGAACCAATATGGGAAACAAGACACAGCCTTCCTTTGAAATTCACACTTTTTCTGAATTTTGCAGTGCAGTTCTCCACCCAATTCATGTGTAGGAAAATGCACACAGTAGGGCAAAGTATGCATATAAATGCATATATTAGTAAAAATAGCATACAAAATGTCATATATGAAGGAATATTTCTTGCAAAAATGTATAGTCAAAACTGCAGACAAAATTTGGGAGGAATTTGCACTCAAATGCTAATGAAATCTCATAAGGATTTATTTTTATTTTTTTAGAGGATGCATCTTGTTGTAGAAATGCAGAGAACTGAATTTAAGTTGGGGGGTGTGTGAAAAACTAAGAGAACTAAAAATTGGCAGGTTTTAAAAATAAGCTTGGGTTTTTTAAAAGTACAAAATAAGTCATAAAAGGAAACAGAACAACAGCATAAATAAAGAAAAACAAAACTCACCACACACCCTGAAGTAAAAAAAAAAAAAACCCACAGGTGGTGGACAGGGGTCTAGAAGAATGGAAAAGCTGTTACCTGTGCAAAAAGCAAGACATAGCATAACATAACAATAGCTCTAGACAAGTCTCTGTGGGAAAGCAGGTCGATAACTGGGGTGCCACTACTGAAAAAGTCCCCTTGTATAGGAGAAGCTGGTCTTTCAACCAGCCTGGTTCCAATGGACTCAAACATTTATTACGTCAAGAATACATTCATATCTCATTTCCCTCCCGCGCCCCTTCTGGAAATCCCATTGTCTGCATGCTTCAGTAATGGCCTTGTGGTGGCATGAAGAAAAAGCCTATTCACAAAACACCCACAGCAGTGAGGGAGCCAGGAGGGAGGGCAATGATTGAATGGGAGAGAAATCCACCTGCTTCTCCCTGCCCACGTGGGCTTTTAAGTCAGTTTCACTCCTGAATGGTTTGGGGTTGCACCAAGGGCGAACAGCTGTCTTGAAATCCTGTGTGGTGTAGAGTGTTAGGTCACATCCATACCATACGTATTTAGAGTGTATTTAAAACAAATGGCTTCCCCCCAAAGAATCCTGTGCAGTATGAAGCTAGAAAACCAGCAGTCAGACTTGCTATGAGGCAGCTCCTTATGTTTCTGTTATTAACATCGTATACTTCAGGTGCTACCACTACTTGTTTTCTCTTCCCAAAAATAGCACTGGGGTAAAAAAAACCCCTCAAGAGACCATTTGATCGATTCTCATCAGTGATGACAAAAGCTTTTATTGAAAGCAGTCCTATTTGGGTTGAACACTGTGAGTATTTCCTCTCATGGGGAATGTGAAATAATTTCATGTGCAAATACTTCTGTAAACACAAGACTTCCAAAAAATAAAATAAAAAGAAAGAAATCCAGCATATGTTATGTGCTGCAATCCTCCAGAGGAACAAAAGGAACACGGCACTTCTGCGAAAGTCATTTAATAAGCACCAACACTTAAGAATTTGTCCCATTGGAATGAATCACTTCCTCCTGTGTGTGTCACACCCAGCGGTTCACCTATTTTTGTTTGCTTACCGAAAAGAAAACAATACATGGGTCAGCACACAATAATACTGCTAAGCCTTTATGTTTTCAGAAAAAGAAATATTTGAATCCTACATATATACTTTTCTGAAGCCTCTTCTGTCAGAACTCAGTGTTCTTAGCAGAGTATGAACTTTGCCAATGATAAAATGATCAGTTCGTTTTTAGCAGGGCAGTCTCATTCCATTTGGCATTTGCCATTAAGATGAGAAGCACCTTAGTTCCAAGCGAGCACAGATATCCCATGATGTCTTACCATTTCCAAGGCTGTCGTTACTTGTCTCTTGTACAACTTGCGGGGCAGATTCATACTGCTCCTGCTGCAGTAGCAATGGCCCCAATCACCAGGTGAGAGCAATCAAAAACGGGGGGGGGGGGGCTAAAATCCTCCAATATTGGTCATAATTGCCAGTCCCAGTCTGGCTCACACCTGGAGGAGTTTGCTTACAGCTAGCTGTGTCTCCTTCCACAAGTGATGAGGAGTTGGAGATGGAACTGTTTAGTGTCATTTTTTGCTTCACATCCCATTCAGGAGCAAGTAGATTTCTCATTTGCAGCACTGAAGATGTTAGCCGAGAGAGCTTTGTTCACAGAAAGATGCCAACAGTCTCCCTGTTGGCTATTTAAACGGAGAATAGCAACTTTAAACTATCTATCAGTTGACTTTTCAAGCTACTCTGTAAAGCAATGGTCCCAACAGGGAGAACTTCATTTTACCTCTATTACTTACTTCACATATAGGCCATTTATTAAGTAAAATCACCATCCCACTTACTGGTAATAATTCCCAGAAGTCCGAGAGTGATGAAAGACGCCATAAGGCCTTTCAGAGATGAATTCCTGGACATAATACTCGACCTAAGGTAAGCATAAAGACTTTGATTTCACAGTGCCTTCCTTTTCATTTTTTAATTAAGGGATTCAACTATTTATTAGCCTTGTATAATTTTTTTACACTGCAGCATGTGTAAATATTAACTCAGAACACCTGGTTTACATGGCAACCAGCCTTTTAAGTTGCCACATCAAATACAAAAACAACAGCTCACAGTTCAAACCCATGGAATAGAATTCCGTTTATGAAGACTAAAACTTCCTTCCATTTCTAATGCAATAAATCAGGTATTGGAATTTATTAATTGGAAAAAATCTATTTCCAATCTTTCTTTTCTTCCTCCTCCCCCTTTATAAATAGGAGGCTTGAAAGCATTATCACAGCAAGGGATCATTATATGAGAACATAATGCAGGCTTTGTACTGAGACGATCAGCCCTTGGCGCGTCTAGCTCAGCATTCCGTTCGAACATCCACATAAGAGACAGTGTGGTGAAATGGTTAGAGTGTTGGACTAGGAGAACAAGGTTTCAAATCCCCACTCAGCCATGAAACTCACTGTGTGACCTTGGGCCAGTCACTGTCTCTCAGCCTAACTTACCTCACAGGGTGGTTACAAAGATAAAATGAGGGGAGGGAGAACCTTACATGCTACGTTGAACTTCTTGGAGGAGAGGAGGCATATAAATGTAATGATAAATTAGGTAAGTAAATAAAATCAATGGCTTTCTCTAAACAAATTCAAAAAACAAAATGAGAGGAATCTGTCAGACACAATGTTTACCCATTCAACAGACACAAGGCATTTAGAGCAGAAACAAGATCAAGGCAGAATGTGATCTGCAGAGGTGGACTGTGCCTCCCCAAAACTGGCATTTCTACAGATCCCTTCCACTTGGCCACTCCACCATCATGCCAATCCATATTCCCACTGCTCCACTCATGTGAAGCTCCTCCTAACTGTTTTACCTTCAGCCTTGCCTCTGCAAGCCCAACTATCAGTTATGACAGCTGCATGGAACAGTCATGTTCAGATACTCTCAGATGTTGAGAGCAAACAATTGATACTCTCAGATGTTGAGAGCAAACAAACTGAATACAGGGATCTGAGCTCTAAACAACTCTCCCAGTCATTCATATTTCCAATCCTTCTCCATGCACACATAAAGGTGTGGAGAAGAGAGAGCATCTATGCACACATGGCTGCAACACACTAATTTCAGGTCAAACTATTTGTCCATTGAGCCCAGTATGGTCTACTCTGCTTGGATGAGACAGGGAACAGCCTTTCACATCACTTGCTACTGCATCCTCGTAACTAAGAGGTGGGGAACCTCAGGCCCAGGGGAGGCCACACCCCCTCCTCAGGCCCCACCCATCTTTGGCTCCACTCTGCACCCTTCTTTAGTGATCTTACGCAGCTGGAATGTGTCCTTGAACTCTGATAATGGAGGATAGAAAGTATGTCTGTCTGGCCACACCTACTTTCACACCCAGCATTGGTGTGTGGTCTCCAGAAAGCTGCCTTGGAGCTGTCCCTTAGCTGTAGCTGCAGCCCTTCCCCATGATCGGTGCCCCTCCCAGGAACTATGACCTATATGTGTGGATGTTGAGAGGGTGAGTTTGGGGCGTGCATAACCTCACAGGTTGGAAGTATCCCCTGGAAGATCTCTCTACTGCTACTGCAGTCCCAAGCTGTCAAGACACAACCACATGAACTGCAACATGATGACAGCGATGGCCAAGGTGAGTCGCAGGGGAGCAGGTAACAGTAGCTCCCCAGCAAGAGTTCTGCTCTGCTGCCACTGCACACCTCACAATGGCAGTGCCATTTTAGCCTCAGAAGCATAGGAGGCCAAGGGGCCTGTTTTTAATGTTGAATTCTAAGTTGTTGTGACCTGCCTTGAGACCTTAGATTGGAGGGCAGGTAATTAATTAAATAATAGTAATAATAATAATCAGTGCTTGGGGGATTTAGGGGGTACTCAAGGGTACGCAGTACTGGCACCTCTTTTTGTTGTTACAAAGTGTGGCACTTACTGCAACAACTTCATGGTGAGTAAGGTAAAGGGACCCCTGACCATTAGGTCCAGTCGTGACCGACTCTGGGGTTGCGGCGCTCATCTCGCTTTATTGGCCGAGGGAGCCGGCGTACAGCTTCCGGGTCATGTGGCCAGTATGACTAAGCCGTTTCTGGCGAACCAGAGCAGCGCACGGAAACGCCGTTTACCTTTCCGCCGGAGCGGTACCTATTTATCTACTTGCACTAGTATGCTTTCAAACTGCTAGGTTGGCAGGAGCAGGGACCGAGCAACGGGAGCTCACCCCGTCGCGGGGATTCGAACCGCCCACCTTCTGATCGGCAAGTCCTAGGCTCTGTGGTTTAACCCACAGCGCCACCCACGTACTGGCACCTATTTTTCTCGGGGGGGGGGGAGCACTGATAATAATTAGTAGGAAAATATTATTCGAAATCTGCTTCCATATTTCAGAAACTTTCTGAAACCTGCTCTTATATTGCAGCAACACATTTCAGCTCAATGCACCAGATGATGTTTTGTAAAGAGATCTACTTCTGTCAGGAAGGAAGGAAGAAGGGATAACTTGGTGTGAGTGCCACACAATGGGCTTTGTAAAGTATTGGCCCTCCTGGCTTTTAGTTTCAGTTCTGCACTGCAAGCAGCACCCTGCTGGCATGGTTTAACCCCTCCATAAACTGTTTTGCATTAAAGTTGTTTTTGTCATGCATCCTCTCTGTGTGGCCACCTCTTCATGATTCTTTCGGGTTTCAACTTCCAAAATGAACATAAGGAGGGGGGGAGGGAGGAATATGGGGGAAATCTATTCCCTATTGATAAAAGGAGAAATTCGTCCAGCTTCCAATCTAAAACTTGACTTCAGTGATAAGAAATCTGCTGTTAATGAAACCTTTGAAGGGAATTAATTTAGTAGCCAAAAGAACGGTGTTTTCGTCTTTTGATCTGGCACTAGTATTCCCCCTTCCTCTTAATGTTTTGCTGCAACAACAAAAACTATGGGTCTAAAAAATAAAAAAAATCAGCAAGAGTCTTAAAAGGCTGAAAGGAAAACTAAAGCAAAGGAAAGCTTTTGGCAGGACACAAACATGGAGAAAATACCAAGAGATTTAAGTTGAAAGAATTCAAAAATAAACATTTCATAATGCATTTATTTGTCTAGAGAAATAGCACTTTCTGAGATTATGGGAAAGTTCTGGGGCTTTGTTGTGAAGTGTAGGCAAGTGTCTGTCTCTCTCAACTGTAGCTTTCAGTGGCTGGATCCTTGCTACTTCCCTTTCTAATTTGATCTCATGGGCCAAATTGTGTCCACATCATGGAGGGCATGTGTTGCTATGAGATTACCAAGACTGATCTCACCATTTGTGTGGGTGGGATCATTTAGATAGCCACAACAACCCGATTGGGTCCCTCGGTTGCTGGGGTAATTCTGCCCAATGGGGTTGAGAGAATTTGCAGCCGGGGAACCTATTTATACCGCTGCACATTGTGTCAAGCTTCCTCTTAGCGCCTCATGCATCAGATCACCTGCCCACCCTCCCTATATTTAGAGTTCACAATGACCTTGCTATGCTGTCATGGGTCGTCTGTTCTTGGGACAGGGGCCTGGTAGGAATTTTCCCATTTGGCTGATTGGTTGGTGCTATTATGTTGTGGGTGAACATATCAGACGACACAGCGATTCTTCAAACAGCTCTTGTTTATTCACAGGCCAGAACAGAACTGAACTGAAGGGTTTAGTCAGCCTGCTTATATAGAGCGCCACTACAATGCAACAGTAACCACTTTCTGTAACTATCCAATCACTGAACGTCACTTTCAATCCCTTATTTGCATATGTGGACCTGAGTGAAAACTATCTACAGTATCCCCCTGATGGCCCAGGGTGAGAACTTCAGTACATAACAGGTGCCACTTGGGTTTCGCCTGCCGCGTAGCAAATCGTCACAACTTTGTACGGTTTGATGATTAGGCATTGGTTCAAGGTGTGGTGGAGGGGAGGTTGTCACACCTGCCCCTCCCAATGTGTGATAGGGTATTCCTTTAAAGGAATCCA
Organism: Podarcis muralis; assembly: GCF_964188315.1. Classification (NCBI taxonomy): domain Eukaryota; kingdom Metazoa; phylum Chordata; class Lepidosauria; order Squamata; family Lacertidae; genus Podarcis; species Podarcis muralis. Next base: position 30,778,333 of record NC_135673.1, read on the forward strand.
GGTGCTCACCATGCTTTTGTCCGATCCCCTTCCAGGGGTTAGGGCCATGCCAGAGCATATGGGAGCATTTGGGGGTGAGGTTGAGTCTGTGGTAGGAGCAATGCTCCCATAGTATGTTTACCCTTACTGACTTCTGCTGGTGTCAGTGCTGCCCTGCCGGAGGTACAGGTGCAGCTAGTCAAACCAGTGCCTAAGCAAACCACTCACATTTAGTAATAAATAAAGTTGTGGCCAAAATTGTGCGAATAACCTTAAACTAATTTTGCTGTCAACTGTGTCTTTCTTTGGGAGGTCTTGGGGGTCTTCACACGCAATTAGATCCCCAGGGCTCTCTGTTTGGCCCTCAAGACTCTCCCCAGGACACACACCTCCCCACTCACGGGTCACTGTCTCTGCTCTGATGCTTCCTGAAAGGTTTTGCCTGGCTAGAACCTGCCATTCAACTGTGATAATGCCCATTGGTTACTGGATGGAGAAGTGTATTTAGAAACCTGTGATTTTTGGGTTTCTGCACCATGGCCTGTCGTCAGGGGCGGCTCACCAGTGCAGCCTGTCATGAGTGTTCAGATTGCCTTCCCACTACCAAATCCACCAAATTTTGCCACCCGCCCCACTCTCTACCTGCCCTATTCCCAGGCCAGCCTGTGTGATAATAGAAATGGGTGATCCAGCATATTCTGCACTTCTCAGCTTAGAAAATTTCTAAACAATACATTTTGTGCATTTTGAATGAAAATGCATTTTGAATGAAAATGCATTTGAAAATACATTCTGAGGTGTAAATTTTCATGCATATTCTTTTTTGAAAAACTGAAATTTGATAAATTTGATGTTGAAATAGGACAGACTGGATTTATGGATAAGCGCATGAAAAGGACATGGAATCATTGGCCCACCTCTACCACAAACCTCCTCCTGTCTTCCTTTGACTCCCAAATTTCAGTCTGCAGGCTCCCTGACTTCCACGTCCACTGCATCACATAGCTCTCTGATCCCGAAGTCCTGTGTTGATTTCCCTCACTTACCCACTTGGCTCTCTTCCCTGCTCCCCAAATCTCCTGGCAGTCCTGTCAAGAAACTGAATTTCTTACTATGACAAGCCAACCTTTCTCTTGACTGATCTCATAAGATCATTTGAGTGAGCCATTCAGTCATGACCAGTGGCTTGTGAATCTTCTATGACATCACAGCAGCACAGCCAGTACCAAAGGAGCCAAATTTATATAGTGCTACCTACTTTACTACTATTTGGGGAAAGTGTGACTTTCATAAATAATATCTAAGTGCCAAAAAAAGGTGATGCTTCATATTAGCTATTGAGCAGGTATATCTAACAAGACCGAAAATGTATACAGAAAGACAGCATACTATGATGCAGCGTGAACATAGAAGCTAGTTCTTACTGATTCAGCAATTTGATCTCTGGATGTAAATACAATTTTTAGAATGGAATCTGGCCAGGATAGTCAAGGACAAAAATAAATAACAAGGAATTTTGTCAATGCTGTCTTGAACAATTGCAGACTATGTAATACGAATCTATGTAATATGAAATTATTCAAAGATGCAGTGAAATTTCTTATTACCCAATTATGCTGGAAACATCATAAAAATGGTAATATACCCAGTTTGACACTACATCAAAATATAATAGTGGGCTTGACTAAGCCCTGGATTCAACAGACATGGTGGTTGGGACAATCTGTGGAGCGGGGCAGCTGTTCTTCCATCTGACCCCTGCTCAGTGCTGCTGCCCTCCTGTTTCCTTGCTGTTGAGGTAGGGCATCAGGAACATCACTGGCCATCTTTGTGACTCGGCCCAGTATACCTGAAGGAACGTCTCCACCCCCATTGTTCAGCCTGGACACTGAGGTCCAGCTCCCAGGGCCTTCTGGCGGTTCCTTCTCTGTAAGAAGTGAGGTTACAAGGAACCAGGCAGAGGGCCTTCTTGGTAGTGGCTCCCGCCCTTTGGAACGCCCTCCCATCAGATGTCAAGGAAATAAACAACTATCTGATTTTTAGAAGACACCTGAAGGCAGCCCTGTTTATGGAAGTTTTAAATGTCCGGTGTTTTATTGCTTTTTTGTTATCATTAATTCTGTTGGGAGCCACCCAGAGTGGCTGGGGAAACCCAGCCAGATGGGCAGGGTATAAATAGTAAATGTTGATGATGATGATGACTGGCAGCTTGGCTGACTAGGCTTCTACTTGCAGGAGTGGGGTCTTAATACTAAGGTCTCCCTTATCCATGATCTGATAATGGATGTGAATGCTGACATGATGTATAGAATTGAGAGCTGAATGGATGAGATTGGGGGGGGGCGGGAGAGAGTGGCGGAGGGAGGTGGCCTCACCTGGCTCTGCGCACTTGGGTACTTAGTTTAGCATTGGAGTAGGCACTGCCAAGCCTATCTGCAGCAATCAAATTCCTTCTGATAAAAAATACATTCATTCTCACATACCACCCACGAAAAACACCCCAAATTCTGGAGCTAATCATTTCTCCATCCTTGCATTAAATGGGTTTCCCTAGCACAAGCCAGAAAAAGGTGCCCCCAAATCTAACTGTGGAATGGAGGCAGAAAAGGGACCTTTCCATTGGGAATCAGTTTCAGTGCAGCATGTATAATGAAACATTTAATATGTGTGAAGGGGTATATTTTAGTTAGTGCTCGGTACAACTTCTCAATATTTTGGTTCTCATGACTCCTGTGGCAGCCAGTCAAGACAGAGATTTAACATGTATATTTATTTCTGCTTCTGATCTCCGTATGACCTAGCACTGGAATTCAAACTTCTCTCTGTCATTTCTCTATTGGGTGTGCATGGCTAATATATAATGGCAGGCAGCTTTGAGAATAAATAGTGTAAGAAATAGCACTTGCTCTGCCCACATGGGATCTTACTGTGCTACTGGATGAGTGTGTCCCTTAGCACAAAAACAAGAAGAAATATATACTGCATGGAGTGGGATGGCTCTGCTGTCCACGTGGAGGGGGTTGTGGTAGAGCTTTCATAGTAATCAGCATTAGTTAAAACAAGCTCGAGTCTCTTCTGCTGACCCCCAAAAGACAGTCTTCATTCTATGTCCACTTAACATTCTTAACATTGGGGTGTTGGGGGGGGGGCTCTCCTTCCCTGTCAAGGATTCCCACCCTAAGGTTTTCTGCATTTCTGCAAACCCAGGCCTGCTAATGACTCCCCTTCTTGTGCATGGATGATGCCATTTTGAATACGTAAAGGCCTGCAGTCAGACAACGGGGATCACTGTATGCGATATAAAACATCAAGCCATGTTGCATGGCATTAGCTGTGGAATTCCATTCCTGCAGGGGTGTGGCTGGCACCATCAGGGTGTGTTTTTCATCAAATGCTGAAGATGCAGTTCTTGGCCTTGGTCTTTTGACATGTGAGACCCACCTTACTGTAAGTTGTAAATTGTTTTAACTGATTTCCATCTACAGTGGTACCTCGGGTTAAGAACTTAATTCGTTCCAGAGCTCCGTCCTTAACCTGAAACTGTTCTTAACCTGAAGCACCACTTTAGCTAATGGGGCCTCCCGCTGCCGCCGCACCGCCTCTGCACGATTTCTGTTCTCATCCTGAAGCAAAGTTCTTAACCCAAGGTACTATTTCTGGGTTCGCGGAGTCTGTAACCTGAAGCGTCTGTAATCTGAGGTACCACTGTATAGTGTTGCAACCTGCTGCCAGAGCTCATGATGAAGCGTGGGTAAGAAATAATGATAACAACAACAACAATAATAGATGTGTCCTTCAAGATGATTCACACATTAGTAATTGATGTGATAATAGGCCCTCTTAAAGTGATTCTTTTAAGGAAGTTAAACATGTAAGGGAGCGAGCTCTGCCCCTACCCACCATAGCTCTGATTTTCTAAAATGCCCAGGGAGTCTCTATGGTTGCAATAAGGTCTTCAGTGAGAAGGCAGGTGAATGAAGAGGTGCTGCAGAGGTGGTTCTCCCCCCCCCCCCAAATACATACATATTAACACTTGAAAATAATGTAAAAGTGCCATAATTTCTTATTTTGTTTACTATGGAAATCTTTCATTTATATAGAATCTTTATTGGTTTCTAAATAACATACAACTTCGGCAACTATAAGCATTTCATCCAAAAGGAGAGCTGTTGGAGAAAAGTTGTTTTAGGAAGGTTAGCATTTCTACCACAAAATTCCAGTTTTCCTCATGCCATGATCTGTCGCAAAGTGTTGCTGTTGGTTTCTTTGGTCCCTGAGGGAATATTGCTGCATTCAGACACAAACTCTCATCCTTTCACTTACACTCACAAACTAGCCACATATCCCACCTGAGTGAGAGTGCATATTTGAAACCAAAGCCTACAGGAGAGAAGCCTTCTTCCAAATGCTCAGAAAGAGAACCACACAGAGAGTTTGCAAATTTACAATTTTCTATACACACACACACACACACACACACACACACACACACCGTGAATCGAAATGCTACATGGCGTTTCTGGCCATCTTTCTCCTCCAAAACCAATTTAGCATTCCACAGAGCACTTTTCGAAACATCAACCCGCTCTGCTATGTTCTTGCCCCTTCCTTTCGTAAACAGATTGCAATGAATGAGCCAACACAGATCAACACATATTGAATGACACTGGGCACATATTTGAAATATTTTTATTGCATTAAGGGCGGTTTTCTGACAACACATTTTGAAAGTGATTTCTTATCCAACAACCCCCAAAGATGTGGAAAAACAATGTGGAAAAATATATGAATAATTACTGACTGTAATCTAGTACTGTAACCCTGAGTATACAAATGTCCACAGTTTGCAATGGTAGAGGGAAATGGCTCATGTTAGACTTGGCAATTGTTCTAAAAAGGTTGTTACAGATCGGAACAGTAGCAAATCTAGCTGCCTTTTCAGATTTGTATTTGCCATTGGTTGGAGATGGGCCGTAGCTCAAGGTTTAAAGCATATGCTTTGCATGCAGAAGGTAACAAGTTCAATTCCCAGGATCTCCAGGTAGGGCATGGGAGACCCTTGCCTGAAACCACGAAGAGCTTCTGCAAGTCAGTGTTGACAATGCGGAGCTTGATGGACCAGTGGCATGGTTCAGTAGAAGGCAGCTTCTGGTACACCTACGTTCATGTTGTGCTGCTTTAGCTGACTATGTGAATTGCTAACTCCCATCGATCAACAGTAAGAACTTGAGTGTGTAATGCTCACACCATTAAAAAAACTAGCAAAATGGCCATCACAATTTTTTAAATATATATATATATATATATATATATATATATATATATCACAAAATGGTTCTGAAAAATAACATTATAAAAAGGCCAAAATATTGGGAGCACGATGGGTTAGCATCACGCAGAGCATGAGTGAGCCAGGCTTTGCAGTAATGGGGATGGAGCAGGGGCCTTTGTGGAAGAGATGGTGGGGAGAGATTTGATTCAGTTTACATTTAAAGACGAACTTGCCAGATATGCACATTTCAGAACAACACACAAGCTGAAAAACAGCCATTCTCCAAAGTCTACACATCCCCGACCTTTGCAATGTATTTATCCAGCTAAGTAATGGATACAAAAATGTGTATACTAGAATGCATAAACTCTCAAAACTGCATTTAAAAGCATTATATTAGGGCAGGATTTGCTTGCAAAAACGTGCATACACGTCAAAACTGTATACGGAAATATATTAGGAGAAATTTACTCTACAATGCTGACTAATTTTCTTGAGGATTCTTTTTTTTTTCTTCAAGAAAGGAAAATGGTTGCAAAAATGTGGAGAACTGGGTTTAAGATTGTCAAAATTAGAAACTTGGAGAAAAGAAATTGACAGAGTGGCCCATCCATTTTGGGTAACTCAGGTCCACTTTCTCCAGTGTTTTAATTCCACTTGTGACTGTCCACACAAGAATGAACCACAGAGCTTTAACATAAAGCTATGGCAAAAGATATACTGGTAGGCAGGTTATAGGTTTCTGACTGAGACGGGCTCCGCTACTGTCATCTTATCAAGATAATTGCTGGATATGTGTGCAATCCATTGAAAACAAATAGGACTTTCCGCTCAGATTGCAAAAAGATGAACTGATAGATCCCTCGCTTTATTCCACGTTGTGCAAGATTGTCCCAGATTTAAGCAGGCCACACTGGATGGCGTCTACATACATGGAATTTAAAGTACCTGGATTTTCCCCCAAATGAACTTTGTGAGTTTATCTTTAGCAGACACTTTTCTGGGTTGATGCCACTTCTGCTTGGAGAAATCCGGAGCCTTAATATCAAACGAGTGGAGCCACAGACTCCCACTTCAGTTTTAAGGAGAGGTGCTCTAGGGGAGATGGATTCTGTAAGTACGGATAATTATTTTCAAATCATGTACACACTCTTCTAAATTCAGGAACTGGCTTATCTTTAATAACGCCACAATATCTACAGCAATTAGGAGCACAAACTGATCAGTCCCCAACCCCACACCCATCTCCCATAGCAGGACATCAGGAGCAAAAGGAAGAAAAGCCCCATTCTGCCAGATCGCCAAGCAGATGGGAGGTCAGTGTTTTTCTGTTCCCTCCCTATAAGAAATGACAGGAGGGGGGACAGGACACAAAAATCTGTGTTCCTTTTGTTATCTTTTTAGAGATGCACAAGTAGCCACCTTAACTGGAAACTGCTAACCTTTAATTTATATCCACTTTATAATTATACTTTTAAAGTGGGACTTTCAACTAAAACAATGTGGTGTGTACTACTCCTGCCAACTGTTCCATTTTACAGGATACTCCATTCCGTTCTCCTCCCCTCTTGCAGCTTGGTCTTCTGTTTACTCATCCAACCATCAGCAAATGTTCCATAGCAACTGAACAGACTCAGGACTCATTTGGTGCTATTCTGGGATGTTACCTCTGTCCTTAGAGGGTTTGTTTGTTTTCAGCATTTTACATGATTTTTCTTCATATAACCCAAATAAAACAACACAATGGTCCCCACCCTGCACTCAACTCTCACCTGTGGCTCCTAGAAGTTGTCAGCTTGCAACAGTAGCCACACTTCTGGAACAGCTTCAACTGGCTGGCTAAACCAGGGGAGGGTAGCCAATGGGTCTCAAACCTTTAGTGAGTTTTTTATTTCCCCTGCATGCACAAATTTGCTCCGGCAGATTGAGCAGAAAAGATTGATAGTGGGCCCAAGAGGCAGTTTCTGCATGTGCTGTAGCAGGAAGTGAAGGGCAGACAGGGCTCACCAACCTGGGAAGGTGGCTCAGTGGGATGGCACATGAAAGCTTATACCCAGAACAAACTTATTTAAACTACAGAGCCTAGGACTTGCTGATCAGAAGGTTGGTGGTTCGAATCCCCGCAATGGGGTGAGCTCCCATTGCTCGGGCCCTGCTCCTGCAAACCTAGCAGTTCAAAAGCACGAAGTGCAAGTAGATAAATAGGTACTTCTCCGGCAGGAAGGTAAACGGTATTTCCGTGCGCTGCTCTGGTTCGCCAGAAGCAGCTTAGTCATGCTGGCCACATGACCTGGAAGCTGTACGCTGGCTTCCTCAGCTAATAAAGCGAGATGAGTGCCGCAACCCCAGAGTCGCCCACAACTGGACCTAATGGTCAGGGGTCCCTTTACCTTTATTTTTTAATTTTTTTTATTTATTCCTTCTGGCAACTCCTCCAGCCAAGTTGCTGCCAAACATATTAGTCTGTTTTCTTCTGGACCATATCAGTAAGGTTGTCATCTGAGCAGCCCAGGACCTCCACACACAATCCAGGCTTGTACCCCAGGGAGGACACCTTGGTGCTGGTAACATAGCGGTTTGACTTAAGCCCCAGAGGCGCACTCCAATGTTTCTCGAGACAGAAGGATGCCAACAGTAACAACACAAACCCAACTAACAAAACAGAACTTGCATGAGACAAAAATATAAAAACTAAACCAAACCAAGGCTGTCATGGGATGGGATGGTCACAAGAAAAAGTTGGTTACCTGGATATTTTGTGGTAAGATACAGGCAGGTAAGTGGAGAGTACCATCATAAGAAAAGGTGTGTTGCACGTGTCTTGCAAGATACACAGAACCTATAGCTGAAGCAATCAGAGGCGCAAGCAGTACCAAAAATAAAAGGAATCAAGAAAATTTTCCAATCAGATGTTACTTTCTTGAGAGACTTGCGTAAGAGACAAATGTAAACTGGAGTTTTTGAAAGTCACTTTGAAATTTAGGTCTGAAGTGGATGGTAATGTGTGAATGTGTGAGTTAGTTAGTAAAAGCTGATTAAATTCTGATTGGTCTGGTGAATGTGGAAGTGCATCTGACATCAAAGAGCCCAGGGTAGCAGGCTTTTAAATCCTGTTCCAGTGGGATGATTAACCACCCACATAACTAGCAAGATGACTTAAGTGTTTTTCTGCTATTTCTGGTGAAAGCTTAGCCACCCACCCACCAACTGTCCACTTTTTATACCCTGTTGTTTGCTAATTTGGCATATCATGATATCAGCCATCAAAGCCCATATTTGTTTGGTTGATTTTGGACAGGCTTTGTGGTGCTTGAAGGGAACCATTAAATGTTGTGTAGAAAATTGCATTCTGAAGTGGCATAAACAGGTGTACCAATATCATTTCTTCATGAGTGTCTGCTGTGTGTGTGTGTGTGTGTGTGTGTGTGTGTGTGTGTTTGAAACAAAAATATACAAACTACCAGAAATAAACTTTAGAAGCAGCACACTTTGTTGTGGTTTTAAAATAAATAAGTCTTATGCAACATTTTCTGTTTCAAAATGTTATTTTAAAAGGCTAATAATCATGTTTACCTGCATACCTGAAGGAGCATCTCCACCCCCATCGTCCAGCCCGGACACTGAGGTCCAGCTCCGAGGGACTTTTGGCAGTTCCCTCGCAGCGAGAAGTGAGGTTACAGGGAACCAGGCACATGGCCCTTTCGGTAGTGGCGCCCACCCCAGATGTCAAGGAAATAAACAACTATCTGACCTTTAGAAGACATCTGAAGGCAGCCCTGCTTAGGGAAGTTTTTTGTGTCTGATGTTTTATTGTGTTTTTAGTCCTCTGTTGGGAGCTGCCCAAATGGGCAGGGTATTATTATTATTATTATTATTATTATTATTATTATTATTATTAATTTTTCAGAATACTGCTGGTATAAAACTCAAGATCTAATGGTAATAATTTTAGACAAGCTGAGGGCCCTGAGATTTAAACTTGCTTCCTTGAGGCCCTAGGAATTTACCCAGCGTCAAAAACTGCTGGGTAAACAGCTTAAATTTCATTTATACCCCAAAGCATAGGCTACCCAGGATTGAAGGAGCCCCCCCCCCCCCGTGACATCACAATGTTGTACAGGCTGGTGCAGGCTTCTGCTAGACCGTGCCGGTCCCTACAGCATCGAGAGATGCCGCACACCCCGGTGCAACCTCATGCCAGATGTGCTATGCCAGGCCCCACTGTGTCTCCTGACATTGAACAGGCTGGTTCAGCCTTCCACTAGCTGCAGGAAGGCCCAGTGGAGCCCACTGCAGCTGAGGGTAGGACTTGCGGGACCTGCTGCAGTCGCAGGAAGATCCCGCAGGGCCTGGCAGGCTGTGGAATATTGAGGGAAGCCTCCTTGAAAATTGTTTGGGGGCCCTCCACCCAGGGCCATCTTAAGCATATCCGGCGCCATGGTGCAAAGCTCCGTCTGGCACCCCCCCCATTTCCCAGAGGTTTTTTTAGAGAGGACGGTGCTGCCGGCGGGGCTGGAGGAGGCAGGCAGCAGCTGGAGGGCGGCTCCTCCTGCAGGGAAGAGGCGGATGCTGAACGCGGCACCTCCCGGCTCAGCTGGCTGCTTTGTGCCACGGTGGCCATGGCAGACAGAGGCTCCGGATGCACCCTCTGCTTTGGCAGGCGAGGGCTGCTAGCTGATGCCAGGAGGTGCCACGTCCAGCCTTCGCCTCTTCCCTGGTGCCCTCCAGAACTTGGCGCCCCGCGGCACTAGCCACTATGGGTAAGACGCCCCTCCCTCGGCCACCCAGATGTTACCCCTGCTCATGAGAAGGTAGGCTGGCTACAGGTCTGCTTCCAAAACACAACACGCCCCCCCTTCAAATGTTTAACTTCCTTTGAACTTTTGACCCTTCTATTGAGGAGGGTCTTTATAGCAAAAAAGCAACCACGAAATAACTGGGAAGTCACACTTGGCTTGAAGGCAATAGCCCTTTGCTCTCATTGCTGCCAAGCATTTTATCTGTGAATCTGGAGGTTGTATATAGCCATCAGGATTCACAGCCATTGACAGACTTAACCTTCCCCCACCACCCCACCACTCCAGATTCCAACTTTTAAAGTTATCTAAGCAAGTGGCCATCAACAAATCTGGCAGCCACAAAGTCCATCCGTTAATTTTGTGTTGTGCAAATAAATATTTTCTTTTACATTCACTGCATTCCCAGTTATGGAACGAAGTGACATCCAGCTGCCCTACAGTTGAAATGTTCAATAGATGCCTGAAGACATTATTTTATTTACCCAGGCTTTCGGATCTTGTGTGTGGTCCTGTAGATATTCATCACTCCTGTCCTTTTATATTTTAATGTAATTTAATTGTTTTAATTGATGTCTAGTTTAGGGTTGTTTTATTGATTTTATTTTTTTTGGTGGTGCTTGCTGCCCTGTGCTCCAGAATGCAGGATGTGGGGGATATAAAAAGACTAAATACGTAAAATAAATAATGAGTACTATAGCTGAGAGTAGCCTAGTAGACATCGCTCAGTATTTAGAATCTGCTCTGCATGCAGGTCCCATATTCCATCCCCAACATCTCCAGGTAGGTCTAGGAGAGACCTCTGCCTGAAACCCTGGAGAGCTGCTGCCGGTCAGTGTGGACAATACTAGATGGGTCAATGGTCTGACTCAGTAGAAGGCAGCTTCCTAGGTTCCTTCCCACCTCCTCCCTTTTCTTTTACTATAACTCCATATGTCAATGAACTAAAAGGATTTCCGAAGCAATGCTTATTTTCCTTGTAGACTTGCAATCATTATGTGAAATTGCTGCACTGTGTTTTATACGTTGCTATTTATGAAACAATGTAATTTTTTTAAAAAAATAAAGTAATAATACTACTAATTTTGCAATGAAAGAAAACGGATGACTGGTGTCAAAAGAGAATGAACTTTCTGGACTCGGCACAAAATTAATTCCCACTTTTGAGTTTGCTTTTTTTGCTGATATAACATAAAAGTACAATTATCCATTTACAGGTAAGAAAGAAAGGGGGAACTGGTGATTATACACATAAAAATGGAAATAATAATAAAAGGTGTTATTATTACCGCAGTGGAGCTTTATGAAATGCCAAAATGATTTTATTTATTTTTTTCCAAATAGAAAGGTGAAGCTTAATTGATGGTTGAGCTTCTTTAAACAGATGCAAGGACACATCTTAATTTTAATGTCCTCTTTCTTTTTTAATCAGGGACTGCATAAGGCTAGGGTCTTATAGTACATGGAATTGCATATAAATTGAATATCTCTCACTGAAGCAAATGGTGTATATTTCTTCACAATATCATCTTGCTAAGCCATTTCCACAGGTACAAAAGACCCTCGTTCTTTTCTCTTTGGCACTGCAGGCTGCTGGATCCCCCTTGCGCCCTGCAGCTGTCCTGTCTCCCACTGCTGCTTTGTTCCACCTCTGCCCTCCACAGCCACTTGCAGCACTTTATCACAGTACATTCCACCAGATGCACCACAGTGTCCTCTCACCAGATGTATGCCACAAATTTACCAACACTACCATTCCCCTTGGCCTACCTATCCAAACACCCCAATCCCCTGGGGACAACAGTTGCCAAGTCTGCCCAGAACAGTCTTAGCTAGCTTATGCTTACTTATTCCTCATTTTCCTCCAAGCAAAGGTTCCAGTCCTGGTTGCGATGCCCAAATATGTGTGAGGAACAAGGGGAAAGAAGGCCTTGCTCCCAGTTCCACACTGGAAGTTTGGAAGCCTACATGTTAAAACAGCTTCCGTTTCATTTACAGAGTTACACATTTTATGATACACAGTGCTCCCCTTCAGCCTTTAAACACCAACTTGTATGGCTTTAAAAGAGGGTTAGACAAATTCACCTTGCCAACAAAGGTCCGTATAGTTAAAGCTATGGTTTTCCCAGTAGTGATGTATGGACGTGAGAGCTGGACCATAAAGAAAGCTGATGGCCGAAGAATTGATGCTTTTGAATTATGGTGCTGGAGGAGACTCTTGAGAGTCCCATGGACTCCAAGAAGATCAAACCTATCCATTCTTAAGGAAATCAGCCCAGAGTGCTCACTGGAAGGACAGATCGTGAAGCTGAGGCTCCAATACTTTGGCCACCTCATGAGAAGAGAAGACTCCCTGGAAAAGACCCTGATGTTGGGAAAGATGGAGGGCACAAGGAGAAGGGGATGACAGAGGATGAGATGGTTGGATAGTGTTCTCGAAGCTACGAACATGAGTTTGACCAAACTGCGGGAGGCAGTGGAAGACAGGAGTGCCTGGCATGCTCTGGTCCATGGGGTCACGAAGAGTCGGACACGACTAAACGACTAAACAACAACATGACAAATTCATGGAGGAGAAGGCTATCAATGGCTAACAGTCATGACGGTTGTGCTCTGCCCCCACTTTTGGAGGCAATACAACTCTGAATACCAGTTGTTGAAAACTACAGAAAGGGGAGAAACCTGATGTGCTCATGTTCTTCTTGTTAGCTTCCCATAGTCATCTGTGAGAACAGAGGCCTGGAACTGAACGGGTCACTGGCCTGATCCAGTTAAGTTCTTCTCGTTTTACATCGGTGTGATTCCTTAATGAAATCAAGACAACACATAGAAAGTAAAAGTACTATTTATCCGCCTTTTGAGTTTCAGTATTTCCCAGCCTCTTGGATTAGATCTCAGAAAGGATTGTTTGCAGAAAAGGTCTTTATTTTAATAGGTGCTGAGCATCAGAACCAGTTGGAAGAGTTGCTAAGGACGGGGCTTTCCGCCAAATCCTCTGGTTTAAAATAGTTTATTATGCCCCAGCAACCCTGAGATGGATTAAGACAGAAGGTGGGAAGGGGAATGGAAGTTATCACTTTGGTTTTCATGAGAAGGACCGGGCCAGTTTGTGTGGTTCTAACAAAGAAACATTCCATAATCCCTTGTACTTTTCAACAGAACTCCCTTGTAAGCCAAATATACAGCACATTGCTATTATATCTCTCCATGTTCCATTCACATACTTCTCATAATTTGCCCTAATGCCGAGAATCCAAGGAATCAATTTTATTTTCATATATTTTTGTTCCCTGAGAACAATCTATTTTCAGAACCTGATTCCCAAGAGCTAAAACAAGAAGCCAAGCTAAGAGGAGCAAATTATCAGGCTGGCAGTGGTAGAGGTACATGTGTTAGGTGCAGGTAATTTGGTCCACCATGGGCGGGAGCAGGGGTCAGCATCTGCTGAAGCCACCACCCCTAAGAGGAAGGACACTACCTATCCCAGGATCAACCAACGTTCGTTAGCCTCTGGGTACATTTGGATTTTTGAGTGAGTGTTGTGAACTCTACCAGGGCAGAACCAGGCCTTGGCTGAGTTGTAAGAGGACAACCCCAGAACACCCCCGTTTGTGTTGGATGTCCTGCAGCTGTCAGGGGACGGGGGTGTCAGGTGAAAAGGAGGAAGTATGGCTGGGTGCCTATTCCCAGTAGGGAGCACATGGCCACAGTCAAACTGAGCAGAATTGAACCGAATTCAATCCTGCAGGTTGCAGGGGTCTGCTTTTGCCAGAGTGTTCCCCTGAGGAAAGGCACTGGGGAATCAGAACCCAGCAGGACTGGACCTTCAGCTTACCAGCTCAACATTCAATCCTGATAGCAGCAGGGCTTTGCTTAGTGTTCCTTACTGTAAAGAGTTCTGACAAGACCTCTGTTGCCCTCACAAAGGTACAATTCTCAGAGCGGTTTAACAGCCAATCCCTCTTCTAAGGGAACGCTGGGAATTGTAGATCTGTGAGGGAGACAAGGGTTCTCCTAGCAACTCTCAGCACTCTCAATAAACTACACTTCCCAGGATTCTCTGGGGGAAGCTATGACTGTTTAAAGTGGTACGACACGGCCTTTAAATGTGTGGAGCAAATGAGGCCTTACTGTACAAAGGCAAGAGATCTCTTTGTTGCACCACCTATTCCCCCCCCCTTTGGCGTCTCCCACCGCCCTCTTATTCCCCTCTTCCCCGCTGGTTGTCCATGAGGGAATGGGACCCTCTGGCTGAAAAAGGTTCCTGACCCCTGTTTTAGACAAATAACAGTTATTACCTTTCCATGGCGATTGTCTCCAGTCAAGAACTCAACCCCACCAACCCACCCTACAGGGAAAGCCACCACTCCATGGCAAGGAACACAAAAGTATTCTCCTGAGCAATATCATTGCAAATGAATAAGAACCATGCATTTAATAAAAGCGACCTGTTTTCTTAATTGAACCTAGGACTGTATGGTATCTCCACCCCTCCGCCCTTTCTAACAGCTGCCGACTTTTCAGGCTTAAAATAAACAAGCACTCAATGAACTCAAACCCTTTTCAGTTCTTTTGTAAACCAAACGGCACAATCTCAAAATTAATACTAAATTGAATTAGGTTTTCAAAGTTTGCTTACATTTTAGAAAATAAAATATTTCACGAGAATAAATAAAGCACAGATGTACAGGTCACAGGGATTGGGGTGGCGGCGGCGCATGCTCGTTCGTGTTCCTGTGTGCTGATAGATGGGGATTGCTCATATAAAACTAACCTAGCGCTTATTGGAAAATTAAGCCCCTTCATTTGAATCACAGCTCCTGTTTCAGAGTGGGGAGGTAAAGCTTCAAGGTAATATTGAAAATGTATCTTTTGCATCAAAAGATTTAGCTGTGAGAGCCAAAGAAACAAAAAACATATTCTTAAAATATCTGCCCTATGTGCTGGGAGATGGAAAAAGTCTACTGCAGCTAGCTTTAGCAATAAGGTCATTCAGCTTGATTTGGATATCTGTTGGCAGATATATTCACAACGCCTTCTATATTTCATTTAGGTTTTGAATAAATAAAGCAATCTGCACATTATGAAGAGGTTCAAAATGGGCTGTGGCCACTTCTCTCTCTTTTTTAAGTCAATTGTCAGGAGCTGCTGGATCTGTGAGCAGTGCCACCATGTGGTAAACCTCCAAATTGCAGGCAGTAACTTGGATCCAGGACTGACTCCACCTGCACAGGCTTGCCATTGGACCCTGTGGACAGGAATTGCTTTGTGTTCCAGCTGAGCCTTACTTGAGCAACAAGATCTCCCTGAGCTCTGTTTTGTACCTGTATTCTTTGGTCTTGTCTCCCGGTTCATTCTCCAGTCCTGACTTCTGGCTTCTGCCTGTAGGTCAGTCTGAGATACCCTTTGTAATTCTTCCCATGTAAAGGATGCAAAATGTAGAAAAATGCTTGCCTAATGGAAGGAGTGCATGGGTACATGAAAATGAGGCATGCAATGCCATCCTAGGCAAATGTATCCAGAATCATATCCTAAAACCAGGTTGGAGAACCTCAGGCCCATGGAGCTCATCCCAGACCACACCTTTCCCATGCCTTGCTCCATACCTCAAATGTTTTTGCCTGGCTGGAATATATCCCTGAACTCTGAAAATGTGCCTTGCCTACCATAGAAATTAAAATGAAATAAATTGTGTAGTTTAAGGCAGTACTTCAGTTAAGCTGACAAATCATCCCAAGCTTTAATGGTCAACATCAGCAGCACTGTGGTGTTACCAGTATCCATGTAGAATTCGAACAGGATTCTACTAGGAAAAATAGCAGAGTTGGAGGCTATGGAGTTACAGTATGCTAGAAAGCAGAAAAGAGAGCTCAGAAGACAATAAGGAGAATGTCAATAAGATGGCTTGGGAATGCTGCTCTTTAGAAATAATAATATGTAGCCTATAATAGGTCTGGGGAGAAGACTGGGAAAGGTTGTGGAGGAAAGGGGTCAAGTTCACTGCATGTACGGTGTTAAAGGAAAATATTATGAAAGTAATGTATAGATGGTGCTTAACTCCTGTAAAATTAGCAAAGATATATCATAATAGTGATTCTATGCTGGATATGTAAAGAAAAAGAGGGTACCTTTTATCATATGTGGTGGACCTGCCCCAAGGTGATAGACTTCTGGGAGAAGATTTATAATGAATTGAAAAAAATGTTGAAATATTCCTTTACTAAGAAACCAGAGGCCTTTTTCCCTGGAATAGTAGGTCTGGAATTGCCCAAGAAAGATGTTAGATAGTTTTTGTATGCCACAACTGCAGCTAGAATTTTGTTAGCTAAGAATTGGAAAACACAACAGTCCCAACAGTGGAGGAATGGCAGATGAAGATGATGGACTTTTCAGAGCTAGCCGACTTGACTGGAAGAGTCCGCGACCAGAAAGGAGGAGGAGTACCAGAAGGAATGGATGGAATTTAAAGACTATTTAGTTAAATATGCTAAAATAACTTAATTGGAAAAACTTGCAAATACTTGATAGGCTTAGGATTTAAATATGTGATGTTAGAAAATAATATGTTTAAAGTTAAAATGAAAAGGAAAAAAAGTTAAGTGATTAAGTTAACTTTTATGAAAAAATTGGTTTTGGAAAACTGTTACAGTGATATACACTGTAACTCAGCCAGTGGGATGCGATGAAGTCATTTAACAATGTTACTAAGATTGCAGTAAGTACAGCTAAGATTTATGTTTGTTTGTTTGTTTAAAATTCTGGAAAATCAATAAAAAATTTGGAATATATATATAAAATAGGTCTGGGGAACCTCAGGTCTGGGGTATGTGTGCCTGTGGCTTTCTAAATCTCTCAGTCTGGCCCTCCAAAATCTCCTAAGGCCACACCCTTTATTAGCCTTGCTTCACACCCAAAGTGTTTTTGCCTGACTTGAATGTTCCTTGAACTCTGATAATGCTCTTGCATGGTTGCTAGACATGCAAATAGATCTGAGAAGAGGGTTTGGAGTTGTATAATGGCTGCTAGTGCCAGAAAGGCACTGATTCCTCCCTAGAGCAAGGGGGAAGTCGTGATATGACTCCGTACATTCCCTAGCAGAAATGTACATTGGGCAGTCCATCCCCTTTTATGCTTAAAGAGCGGACCCTACCCTTACCTGGTCCGCTCCCCTGGCTCCACCTCCCCAGTCACGATTGGTTATTTGAAATGAGGTTTGGCAGGAACCTCAAGGTTTGTGACTTGGGGAGGTGGTCCAGGATTGGTCTGCCGGGAATCATGTAGGATCAGGGGTGCTGCATGCGGGCAAGCAAAGGGTGCCCTCTGTTTGATGTGGAGAGCAGTCATTGTAAGCAATGGTTGCAAATGTTCTAAACTCAGATGCAATGAATAATAACAGTGACTTTGCATTTGGGTTTTTCTGTGCTATGTTTCTGGAGTGTGGCTTTAATTCCGCAAGACTATGGGCTATCCCTCACCATCTGAGCTGATCCCCCCCCCCAAGTACAAATAAACTAATTCACACTACTTATGAAGTAGTAGCAGACCATTGCCTGCGGACGGTAGAGGTAATGCATTTTCTTTTTTTGTGTTGTGATGTGATTTTTTCTTTTTAACCAGTGATGTTGGGTGCACAAACAAGAGAGTAAATAAAGAGAGTTGTGTTAATTTCAAGCTCCATTAGGAACAGGATAACAAATCAATTTGAATCAAATGGGGAAAAGGGCAAAATTGGTTGGGCACTTTTTTTAAAAAAAGACTTCTAAAAACGCATTAGGGAGAAAGAGTGTGGGAAAATTATCAGCCATCATTTGACTCCTTTTTTTTTTTTTTTTTGGTAGTGTAAGCAGAGCTTGAGGTGGAGCCACACTGCTCTCTTTCTTTCAGATCAAAACCCATTTTCTGGTATGCTCAAGCCCTTGCTTACCCTAACCCTCCCACATCAGTTATTTGTCCCGTCAGGGGTAGGAAACATGATGCTCTCCAGATGTTGTGGGACTACAACTTCCATCAGCCCCAGCAAGTGTGGGAAATGGATGATAGGAGCTGCAGTTTAACAAGTTCTGGAGGCCACTATATTGTGTCCCTTTCCCCCCTAAGGGAGAAGACCTTTTCAAGGATGCTCCACCAGTTGTGGAGTGCTCTGATAAGAAGCTTACGAAATATAGGATGCTGCTGCTCACTGAATCAAGACCACTGCCCGATCCACCTTAGTAGTGTCTACACTGATTGGCAGCAGCTCTCTGAGATATCAGGCAGGGGTCTCTCCTAGCATTACATGAAGGATTCCAGGGACTGAACCTGGAGCTTTCTGCATGTAAAGCAGATATTCTGCCACTGAGCTACATCACTTCTGCTTAGAGAGACTCACCTGGTGCCTATGCTAGCATCTCTTTGACATCAGGTGAACATCTTTAAAATCTTTCAAAGAGTTCTCTTTTTTTAGTCCTTCTGTTTGATGAAGGCTGGTTGGCTTTGACTTGTTTGGTTTTAGGTCACATATGTTAAATTATTTTATTGTGGTTAGCATTGGTTTTGTTGTTTTGGATGGTTTTTTATTTTAGCACTGAACCCATTTGTGTTGTTGTCAGGGCAGACCCAATATATTGAGATACCTGAGGTGAAGGGCAAGATGGTGCTGCTCCCCATAACTTAACTAGCAGCTGAATCATGTTTCAACACATGATGGGATACTTTCCTCTATTACACCTGAAGCGATAGGCCAGTTAGAAGGGGGAGGCTAGGGCAGACCATGTAGCAACAGAATGAAATGGCCAAGGAGCTCAGGAGGAACAGTTAAGGGTTGCTCTGGGGCTGTCACCAACAGGACCTGCCACCTGAGACAGTTGCCTCTCTCAGCCTAATGGTAGAGCCACCTGTCCCTGTGGCACAATAAACTTTCCCTTTCACTGAGTGTGCTATCTCTTGCTCCTAAAAAGAACTCTGAGAGCCAAGATGGATATGATAAGCCCCATATAGTGCTTGTAAATATCCCCTTACAGCAAATGGCAGCTCCCCAAATGGTGAGGTGGTGCGGAAGGGAAAATATGCAACAGGACAACTGTACAAGGTTAAAAACATGTCCTCCATTTTCATGGTCTCATGAACCAGGGGAACCCAGCAGATATTTAATAAAAGGAGGAAAGAATGAAATTGCAGGAGAACCTATAACAGATCTGGTTTAGTCTTGAGCCTTGAGAACCCACCATAGTTGTGGCGTGGGAATCAGGTTGCCATATGTCCTCTTTTTTCAGGACACATGCTCTTTTTCATGGTTATGTAAAATGAGAGTCATCATAGTGATCCATAGTTAAAAGTAGAAGTCGGCAAATGTATCCTCTTTTTTGCTCTTCAAAATATGGCAACCCTAGGTGGAGTTGCCCCAGATTTACAACAGTTAAATAATTTACCATTTGCCTCCCTTTAATCATCAGAGAAGGAGGTCAGAAGAGCAGTCAATTATTATTATATTTTTAAAAAGACTATATATATATATATATATATATATATATATATGCACACACACATTCCATTTTTTTGGGGGGGGCACATATTGAGGGAGGGCAGATTACCCACCCCTGCTATAATGAGTCTCAGAATCTGCAACCTAACCTTACACTATCTTATTACAGGTCTGGCCTTATGACCGGACACCACTCATTAGCCTCAAGCAGTGGTTCTCAATTAGGGGTGCAGGGACCCTTGGGGGGTCTGTGGAATGCACCATTTTTTGTCATTTTTGCATGGTGATATCACAAATTTTATGGTCTGGTGTTTTTTTTAGTACAGTGGTACCTCGGGTTACATACGCTTCAAGTTACATACGCTTCAGGTTACAGACTCCACTAACCCAGAAATAGTGCTTCGGGTTAAGAACTTTGCTTCAGGTTAAGAACAGAAATCAGGCTTCGGTGGGCGGCAGCAGCAGGAGGCCCCATTAGCTAAAGTGGTGCTTCAGGTTAAGAACAGTTTCAGGTTAAGAACGGACCCCCGGAACGAATTGAGTACTTAACCCGAGGTACCACTGTATACCTAAAATCCTTTGCTTATTATTTTGTTCAAAAAAATTGCTTTGCTTTGCTGAGGCAGTTACCTTAGAGTTATCAACATTTTCAAAAGTAGGGAGTCCTTGGCTTGGCTTTTGAAAAATAGGGGGTCCTCAGTAATTAGTTGATTGGGAACTACTGGCCAAAAGACTTGTATATATGGCTCACAGCTTTTTAAAGGATCTAATCTTAGAATATATAAATCCTCACTACTCCCAACTGAGAGGAGAGATTCTTTTGGTGATGTCTGTGGTTGTATCCTCCTTCCCCTGCATGTCACTGCTAAGTCCTCATTAGCAGGTGAAATGAACTGGAAAGAATGCTACAGTAAAAGAAGAAGAGAAATAAGTGTGTGGAGGAGTGGCAGCCAACCAAAACAGGAGGTTAATTTATGACACTCGGTTTTTCTGTCCTAAAATTATTCTCTGGGTTGTCCTAGTTAAGCATCTTCTGGCTGTCTTAAGAGTTCAAGGAAGGGAAAGGCTTCCATGGGACATGCTAGCCTCAGAAATACATGTTATGTATTTTAAAGAACATAAGAAGAGCTCTGCTGGGTCAGGCCAAAGTGGCAAGAAGCATCCTGTTTCTAGAAGGGGCCAATCAGGTGCATGTGGGAATCCAGGTGCAAACAGGAACTGAACACAACAACACTCTTCCCACTTGCTATTCCCAGCAACCGGTTGCCAGAGGCATAACACCTCCAGCAGTGGAGGTAGAACATGAGTTTGCCATCCAAGTTGGTGGACATCACCACAACAGCCACCTAGGTGCCACATGGCAGGGCTGGCACCAACACCTGGCAGCTATGGGCAGTTGCCAGTGCCCTGGAACGGCTCATTGCTGATGCCTGCCATACTCCCATTAATTTCCTTTTCCTTTTCTGGCGCTCCAAGTAGAGCCAAGCAGATGGATCTAATCACCCTTCTAATTTCTGACAATGCTCTGAACTAGCTTCTCTCTAGATTGTTGTGTAGAATTAAAAGGATAGCTTTACCCAGCTACCCAATATGGAGTCTTGCCAGGTAAGCCTACCTGATTTTAGCCTCTTTTTTATATTTTACTGTTTTATTACATGGTTATGGCAACCCACCCAGAGAACTTTGTTGATTAGTAAAGAAATAATGTTCCCTATCATTTGCGCAACTGGAAAGGTGGGTGAGATAACAGGTATGCTCCTAGGCTCAGCTCACTACAAATAGCATGTTGTTTTTTCTAGGTATTCAGTATAGTGCAGGCTAAGTACTAGCTCCTCTCAGAGTCAGTGTGCAAGAAAACATCACCTTCTGCAGTGGAATAGAAATGAATTCACTCCACCAGCAGGTCCACATGGCGTAAAAGAAATATAAAGCATGAAATAGACAAGAAAATGAACACATAGGTGTGAAGAAAATGCTCGTGTTAAAATTAGGTTAGATAAATTTGAACAAACAGGTTCCTTTTCCACCTCCTACTTTGTCTATTTTCCTTCATCTCTTCTTTTTTATCCTTAGTAAAACTTCGTATGATTTGGCTGTTGGAGGTCTGAAGTGTGTTTATGCCAAACTTGAGGATTCTTGTGGTCTCCCACGTGCCTAGCCACTGGGAACATACTACCTGAGTGAAAGAGTGAGAATTTATGGGGGAAAGAGCAGGCTGCAGTGAGCCCCAGGGTGAGGAAGGAAGATGAATGCTAGCCCTGCCGTTCCTGATAAATTGAGAGGGATTTGGCTGACGGTGCTCTGTCTCAGAGTCGCTTTGGAAGCAATTCCTTTGGTCTCCCAGACTTCATCTCACCTGGAGGTCATAGGGGTTAATAAAGGGTGTAGTGGCAGTATTACTGGATAGTTTAGGTCACAACTGGCCTACATTACAAGGCAGTTGTGCAAGGAAGGGCATAAACAGGCTCTCTTTGCCTTCCCCTTCCATTACAAACATAATGTACAACAAGGACCTTGTCTGAACCAGTCAATTGTCTTAAGGTTTAGGGCTTACGGAACTCATTATCCATCTCCTATCGCAAGCTCATTATGAATAATAAATAAATTGACAATGCACACAAGCCCCACCACACACACACACACACACACTATTTAACAATCCCGGCCATCCATTTAATATATCACTTTTCTACTTCAAAGGGTCAATAATCACATTTTCTTAACAGGGAAATACAGCAGCTTTCTCTGAAGAGCAGAGCAATCAGATTGCTTTATCCATGTGTCATTCCTGTAGCAAAGTGTTTAAGGAACATAAATTGACTGAGAAACTACTTACTTCACTGAAATGCTTTTGCTGGGCGTCGGAGCGGGGGGAGCGAAACAAAATCAGATAAAGAAAAACAATGCTTTAATCTGAATGATTTCAGAATCAATTACATTCATCAGAATAAAAGAAAAGCTTTCAAATAGGCTTCCATGCTTTCTTAATAACAACACAAATAATCTCTAAAAGGTCTGAAAATTTTCCATGCCATCTTGATACAATCAAATGGAAGACCCGTTTAGCCTAATGAGCATTATGATTAAATCATTCACTCACAGATCAAAGGAGATTTTAATTATGCAAACCAGTTGTTCAGACGCATAAAATGTTCCATTAAGCTTCACAATTAATACATCCAGATTTAGGAGTAGTTTAGTCTGTGTGGGTTTCCTTCGCCACCCCTCTCGTTTTTTTTAAAATGATTGTTACCATTTGAAAAGTTTCCTTGAATAATATTGATTGGGAGGAAAACTATTTTGAAGTTACAAAAGTAACAAGCAGCCAAAAGGATTTTATTGCCATTTCTATTTTGTTCAGTTGGTACTAAAAAGCATTTTGTCTCCAGATGTTCATTACTCTCTCTCTCTCTCTCTCTCTCTCTCTCTCTCTCTCTCTCTCTCTCTCTCTCTCTCTCTGTGTGTGTGTGTGTGTGTGTATTTTCATGCTTTTCTGTAGGGGAAATTCCATTACTATGTCTATAACAAGTTGCTGTAAAATTCTCTGTATAGGAAAGAAGAGTGAAAGCAGAAACACTTTGAGGGATAGAAGGACCAGCCTATTGACATTCCATGACAGTTTTGCATGCGCTCCAACATGCACATTCATCCTAGCGGTTTTTGTGGATTAAAAAAATTAAAAATCTGAATGTAAATTGTGCACATTTTATACTAAGACAGGGGTGGCTAATCTGTGGCCCTCCAGGTATTGCTGCTCTCTGAGATCTCTGGCAGAGTTCTTTCCCATCAGCTGCTGGTTGTTGCAAAGTGTCTTGTGTGGGGATGTGCAGGTGTGACAATCAGGCTCACAGAACACAAGGATATGCCTTTGCCCGCCCCCACCCCATCACAGCTTCATTTCAAACCATGGAGGCAACCTGTCAGGGACTAGCAGAGCCCTGCAGTCTGTCTGGCGGAGGTCTAGGACCAGGGGAGTGACCCAGGAGAGGGAAGTAGTGATTTGTGGGGTGTTATTCCACCCACAAGGCAGGGGCCAGGGGAGAAGGAAGAGTCAGGGCAGTCTGAAGTGGAGGAAGGTGTGCAGGAGGTGCTGAAGGGAGATAGGAAAGTTCAGGAGAGGAATGTGTCAGCAAATTCCCCACCTTCCCCTGCCTCACAGTCTTTAAGCCTCTTTTGTTGACCACCAGCATTATGCTTTCCATTTTAAAGTTCGGAATGGAGTAGTTGCTTTGGAAGACAATAATCAGGCACTGGAACAACATGACCAGTCCAATGAGGAATCATTGCTTCAACACTGGTGAGGTTTACCTGTCTTCCCAAGTGATATGTAATTTTTCTTGGAGACACCCTTGGTGGAATCTTTCAAGGAGTTGGAGATGGCGTTTATAAGTGGTCCATGTTTTGCAAGCGTACAGTAAAGTTGGTAGTACAATGGCTTTGTAAATGAGCATTTTGGTTTCCCTGTGAATGGGAACACACTAAAGTTCAGGAAGACCAGGTTGTTCAACAGGCCCAGTGCCAGTGGTTGGTTTAGCCTTGATTGTAGTCCCTGGGGCTTTAAGCAAGACACCCACTGGCCTGGCCCTGCCATACCACCCTTCATCATCCTCCATGCTCCCCCCCCCACCCTGAGTCATTTCAGCACTTTTCACTACCACCTTTCAATGGGTAGCCACCCACCTTGTTTAGTTACCAGGTACAGACTGCCCTGGCCTATAGGATACTAAGCAGCCCAGACAGATTCTGCAGCCAAAATTTAATGACTCTCCACACACAGTAGTCATATATATAGACCAGTGAAGTTCTCAATTTGTGCTTCAGCTTCTCATCACAACTGCCCCAACACTATACAACCTTGGTTTCTCCTAATTTTGGGCCCAGTTAAAGAAACTCCATGTCATTCCTTTCTCATATCCAAAGCACCATTCCCCAAATAATGTGGTTTGTGCCCTTAAGCATCACCTTCTGGCATTACCAAATGGCACTTGATCATTTCAATATGGCCATTTCATAAGGAGCAATGTTCCGTGTCCTTACTTTAAAAAGAGAGAAGCCCTTGTCCATTGCGTCGGCATGATGGGTGGAACAACTTTTCAATAAACAGATTGTTAACCGGCCATGCTGTGTGGGCTGCTAACGAGGAAAAATTACAGTTCAGAGCAAACAAACGGCTGAAGGAGCACTGCTAAAATATTCAAGCTGTATTGGTTATTGAGTAATTTATTTCTAGCCGAAGTTTTACTAAGGAAAGCAAATCATGAGGATGGAAGGCTGCTGACACTAAATAATCTTGGAAATCGGAGGGAACAGTTGTAAGAAAACTGATTACTACTTAAGAATGATGAACATAAATCCTTCCAAACTCTCAAGGCCAGCTGTAGGCATCAGCAAATTTTTCTGCCAAAGGCAGTGCCGCCTCCATTTAAAGAAGCCCTGAAACAAACAATCACACACACACACACACACACACACAAGCACACACATACGAATACTTTCTTTGCCACAGTTTGATCTCTGTGCTCACTGTTCAAGATGAGCAGTTCCAGGGTTCATTTGGGAGGTCCACATCAGTAAGGACCCATCCAATCAACTAGCGACTCAGCCCAAGTACCATTAGGCAGATGCTGTGGGTGGCAGTGGCAGTCCCATCACCACCATTCACCATTCAACCAGAGCCCGAGTTGACCAGGCCACAAAAGGCCCATCTAGTCCAGCATCTTGTTCTCATGGTGGCCAACCAGGTGGCCTTCAGGAAGCCCACAAGCAGGACCTGAGTGCAACTGCTCATTATTTTCTGCACTGACTAGTAGTGGCCCCTCCACAGAGGGGAAATCCCCAGCTCTACCTAGAGATGCCAGGGATTGAATCTGGGAAGTTATGCATGCCAAAAGGATGTTCTCCCACTGAGCTATTGCCTTCCAGAACTGTCATACACCTCCTATGCCAGCTTGCTGGCTTCAGCTGTGGGAGATGCTGTTGTGTTGAATCAAGTTTAATTTGGCTGTCCAGTTGGCTTTTGAAGAGAGAATAGGATACAGTGGTACCTCGGGTTAAGAACCTAATTTGTTCTAGGGGTGTCCGTTCTTAACCTGAAACTGTTCTTAACCTGAGGTACCACTTTAACTAATGGGGCCTCCTGCTGCCACCACGTGATTTCTATTCTCATCCTGAAGCAAAGTTCTTAACCCGAGGTACTATTTCTGGATTAGCGGAGTCTGTAACCTGAAGTGTCTGTAACCCAAGGTACCACTGTATTGTTCTATCCGCTCCATCATGTGGGTGCATCTATCCATTCATCGATCTAGTCTCAGCTCCACCAGGACTCCTATCTCTCAGCTGTCACTTGGCAGGAGCCAATGTAGCATAATGGTTAGAATGTTGGACTAGAATCTTGGAAACCAGATTTCGATTCCCCCACTCAGCCCATAAGCCTCACTGGGTCACCTTGGGCCCAGCCACTATCTCTTAGTTCAGGGGTGCCAACTTGAATAAAATATTGTGGGGGCCCAGGTAAGCCCCGCCCTGCATAATCAATCACATGACGCGGTGTGTGTTGACTTTGTGGAGGCCCGGTGCCCTCAAATATTTTATTGTGGGGGCCGAAGCCCCCATGGCCCCTGAGAGGTGGCTCCTATGTCTTAGCTTAACCTACTTCATAGGGTTGTTGAGAGGATGAAATAGAGAGGAGGGGAACCATGTAGACTACTTTGAGCTCCTTGGAAGAAAAAGACAGTACAGTGGTACCTCGGGTTACAGACGCTTCAGGTTACAGACTCCGCTAACCAGAAATAGTACCCCGGGTTAAGAACTTTGCTTCAGGATGAGAACAGAAATTGTGCAGCGGCAGCGGCAGCAGCAGCGCTGGGAGGCCCCATTAGCTAAAGTGGTACCTCAGGTTAAGAAGGGGTTCAAATCAAATTCAATTCAGCACTCATCTAAGCTATCAAGTTTGTACTTTCTGAAACTGTACGTGAACCATCTTTTGGACAGTCATCCTTTGAAAGTTGCATTTATCCAACTTTTGCAACGTAGGTCTCCAGCCAAGTAATGTGTGCAGAAATGTATGCTAAGGTAGAGTGTGCATATATAAATGCATATGTTAGTGAAAATAGAATATAGAAGTGTACCACATCGTGGAAAATATAAACATATGGGGAAATACTGTATGCTTTGGGAAAACGTGTATATTCGAGAAAAGTGCATACAAAAATGTGTGCATCAGAAGAAGTTCACACTAAAATGCTGGTGTGTTCTCATGAGGACATTACTTCATTGAGACTCTGAAGTAAGTGTGTCTAGAACGGCAGCTTGAGTTAAGGCACGTTTTATTCCCATTGAAATCAGTGCAACAAGTTAGCTCACGTGGAAGAACTTCCAGATTGCACAACAGCAGAAAAGATTGCCTTGGAAAATGGTGTGTTATCCTTCACTACAGGTATCTATAGGCTTGTTCACACATTTCACTCAACACAGATATGAGGCTGCTGCCAGTTGCTTGTATGAAAGATTGTTATGTACAGGTCAACTATACATGGGTGCGTGGACTGTATGCTAGTTGGATATGATGCGTGAACGACCGGATGGCCACGTTTTGGGGATGTTGTAGCATTGGTTTCCCTGCGTCAGTGGGGGTGGGGGGTGGAGGGAATGGAGCAAATTGCCCTTTGAAGTTCCCTTTCCATCTCTATGAATCAGTGGTTTCATTGGGACTACTAAAATGTGATGACTTTAACTCCAACCAAAATTAATAACTGTTTGTCCAAAATTGGAAGGGGGAAAGAGAAACAGGCAGGACTGACTCCCCTCCCCTCAGTGGTTGGCAACCACTATCAGAATACAGTGGTACCTCGGGTTACATACACTTCAGGTTACATACGCTTCAGGTTACAGATTCTGCTAACCCAGAAATAGTACCTCGGGTTAAGAACTTTGCTTCAGGATGGGAACAGAAATCGTGCAGCGGTGGTGTGGAGGCAGCAGGGGCCCCCATTAGCTAAAGTGATGCTTCAGGTTAAGAACGGACCTCCGAAACGAATTAAGTACTTAACCTGAGTTACCACTGTATAATGCTCCCACAGCCCCCAGAAGACTAGTGTTTCTGCTAATTTTCCTGGATTCCAATACCAGGCTATATGCGTGCGACTGCATTTCAACAGGTTCACGTTATTTAAAAAGTTTCCTGTACCTGGGGATCACATAACTAACCCCTTTTCTTGCCATTAACCCATAAATCATCTCCTTGCATGACCATCGAACAAGAAAATGTCAAGGGTTTTTGTGTGTGTACACAAGGGTGTTATGTGTTGTTTTCTTTTAACAGATAAGCACTGTACTTAGGGAAGAAGGAGACGCTGGTTTGGCTAGAAAGAGGCTGCTGTGAATTTTTAAAAGCATTATGAAATTGACAGGGTGGTGGTAGGGAAGTGGATGGAATTGTGCTAGCTTTGCCAATTTCTTTAATTAAAATAACCTTCATTCAACTTTGTTTTCTGCATTCAACCTGTGTTGTTAATTTCTAATGGGTTAGAGAAGGGAAGACTTGGGGGAAGGAGGGCTGTTTCAGTGTCATTTGCTGCCCCCTACTGGACATAGGTGGGCAGGAAGAAGAATAATTCTTTTTCTAGTCTGCATGGTTAAAAAAAACACCACACGTGCAAAGACAGTATTGTGAACAGAGAGACCTTGTTTTAATGACCAGTTGGTAGCTTCTACCACCTGTAGAGTTGCGGGGCATTGTTTTTGAAAATGTGGGTCTCCCCCATTTTGGGGGAACTTAACTTGAGCAGAAAAATGGCCATCAATAATAATTCCCACCCACATAACTTTGTTGACCAGTGATTCCATTCCATAGCAAAAATCCAGCTCCTCAGTACAGTGCCCATCAATCCAACATAATCATTCTGGAATGACCTAGGGCTGTATCCAGCAGTCTCTATCCTCCAGCACAAGTTCTCCTGTTCTAGCAGATGGGTGAGTTTGTATATTGCATGGCCAAGGAATCCAAGGCAATGGCTATGCTAGTGGGAACTCGGCGCATAGCAGAATTGCACATTCGGTTGCACAGCATAGCTACTGGTAACCTGCCTCTGTGTTCTCTTGTGCAACAGCACCCCATTGCATCTGTGGCAAAACAGTTTGCCAGAAGAACACATATACTGCTCATTGACTTCGACTCAGTGCTACATTGGATCATACAGCCCCTAATACCACACAGTGGTGTAGTGTGGGGGGTGCAGGGGGGCCGGCCGCACTGGGTGCCACATCTGGGGGGGGGGGTGCGCTCGCACTCGCAGCTCTCTGCCCCTACCTGCCCCTACCTGGGTTAGGGGGCGCAAATTACTTGCCTTGCCCCGGGTGCTGACAACCCACGCTACGCCACTGATACCACATATCCCATCTCTGTTTACCTAACAAAAATACCACTGATACCAACTGTAGAGGTGGAAGAGACCCCATGGGTCACCTAGTCCAACCCCCTGCAATGCAGGAATCCTTTGCCCTATGTGGGGCTCAAAACCCACATCCCTAAGGTTAAGAGTCTCATGCTATGCTGCACCCGGTGTTCTGTTTTTTTCTATAGTCTTTTCATTGCTCTTTTGTTTGTGTGTTAACTATTTGTTTTCTTCATTTTCTTCATTTTTAAATAATACATTTTTAAATAATAAATAAATAAAACTCAAAAAAAAAAAGTGTTCGTACTTTAGAACGAGTGCTTGAGCATGCACAAAACGTGTTTCTTCTGCGCAGGCTTTTTGTGCGTGAAAAGAAAACGAATTAAATATGATGTGGCTGTAACCAACTAAATTCTACGCAGAGTCAACCCACTGAAATTGACAGACCTAAGATGTTTCTTAATTTTGGTGGATCTACTCTGAGTTGAACTAAAAATGGGTACAACTGCGAATGTTGTTGAATGTGTGCAGAATCTTTATTTGTATACTTCTGATAGAAAACAACTACAAATGATGTGCAGCCAGAAAGCCTTTGAGTATTTGGATAGTATTCTCCTTTTTGAAGAGCACCATCTAACCAAGAAATAGTTCCCAGCACTCCAATTAACTACAGTTCCCAGGATTCTTTGGGGGAAAGCCTTGTGCTTTAAAAATCACTTAGATGTATAATATGGATGCGGCCTTGATCCAGTCATGCTGTGGAGTTCAGGTACCCAAAAGCTTTAAAAGTACTGATGAATAAAATATCCAAGTAGAACCAGAGGGAAATTTCTCTCCCCTGTTCCTCCATCACTAAATCTGCATATCTTTGTATACATGAATATTTGCCTATTTGGGTTTTTCTCTTTATTTATTCTCCTTTCCTCCACATTGATTCCTTAATTTTCTCGAGTGCAAACATGGATCTGTTTGTGTTTGTTTTCCTCCACATAATCATATGGAAAAGGTGCAATCCATCACACACAAGCCTGTGCTGTTACTACAGCCAACAAGCACAATATTTGCATTTTTACTTAATGCATCTGTTAAGGAATTTGCTGTATTTTAAAAAAAATCTCAGTGTTGGCAGTTAATTAATCTATTAAGGAATCCATCTCTGTTTAAAACAACAACTCAATGCTATTAGCATTTCAATATCTTTTAGTTTCTCATTTTTCCCCAGTTTTGAAGTTCCATTCTCCACATCAGTTTCATACTCTTTTAAAGCCCTTGTGAAAATTCACAAGCTGAGTCACGTGAATTTCTCCTAATGTACACAATTTTGTATGCAACTTTTTCACAGTATGCACATTTTTGGAAATCAATTTCCTCTGCCATAAAACACTTTTGTATGTTACTTGAATATATGCATTTTTATGTACACTTTACCCTGGTATGTACATTTTGTACACATTACTTAGTTGGAGAACAGGATTGCAAAATTCAGAGAGGTGTGAATTCCAAAGGATGTCTGTGTTCCAGTTTGCATATTGCTTCAGAAAGTGTGGGTTAGGTAGGTTCACCTTTAGATGCAAAGTGAATCAAGTTTCTCTCCATCTCTGGTTGGCAGTTCACTCAGTTTTTGCAGTTAAATATTTCATCCAAGTTTGGTCCTTTTTTCTTTAGAGGAAAGAGTGAACTAATGTGAGGACTCCTCCAGATGACCTGCTTATTAAACCTTCATTCTGCATTGCTTGCATAAAGCTTATGTATAGGTTAGACTATGTCCAGTTTTCAACAGTCATTTGTTCTGATTTGTTGTCAGGAAGGTTAAATGACAATGAACATTCATCCTGCATTCACCCTGATTTGCTTGCATGTTGATTATACATCTTTACATTAATCATTCATTCATCCTACATCTAACTACAGTAGTACCTCGGGTTAAGTACTTAATTCGTTCCAGAGGTCTGTTCTTAACCTGAAACTGTTCTTAACCTGAAGCACCACTTTAGCTAATGGGGCCTCCTGCTGCTGCGGCCACGCCACCGGAGCACGATTTCTGTTCTCATCCTGAAGCAAAGTTCTTAACCTGAAGCACTATTTCTGGGTTAGCAGAGTCTGTAACCTGAAGTGTCTGTAACCTGAAGCGTATGTAACCCGAGGTACCACTGTACAAGAATGCAAGGATTTGTTTGTGAATGGATTTGTTGCACGGGGTTACAAAGCACTTTAATCAATTGCAAAACAGTGGCAGCCTGGAGGCATTAGATATTTTATAAATAACTTGCTCCAAAATGCCAGCCCGAAGCTAAGGAAGGATCTGAAATCATCTGTACCCAAATTTCTCCACAGGTTTTGGAATTTTGAATTAACAGGTCTTGTTTTCAAAGCAGGACTGATGCGCTAGAAATCCCATATCGTCATATTTGGTATGACCATGCTGCTGGTATGGCATGGTATGGTATGCATCCATATTGTCATTGTTCATGTGTGCGTCGATTTAAAAACCCCACAGTTCTTTATTTATATCTTTTTTAAAAAAATAGTTAAAATCACAACACAATAGAACCCCACATCAGAATAAATAGAGGCAACTAAAAAATAAAACAGCAGCAGAGTGGATCAAACAATTAAACCCTTAAAATGCCCAAGCAAACAATATAGATAAGAATGCCATCACAGTCTGCAATGTGCTCAAACCGTCTTGCCCTAGTGAGCAACCTGGCCGCCAATTTCTGCACCAGCTAAAGTTTCTGAACCATCTTGAGGCTGAGCATTCCATAGACAGGATGCTACCCTCTCCACTACTGCTACCAGTATGGAGAGCCAGTGTGGTGTAGTGGTTAAGAGCGGTAGACTCATAATCTGGTGAACTGGGTTCGCTTCCCTGCTCGTCCACATGCAGCTGCTGGGTGACCTTGGGCTAGTCACACTTCTTTGAAGTCTCTCCGCCTCACTCACCTCACAGAGTGTTTGTTGTGGGGGAGGAAGAGAAAGGAGAATGTTAGCCACTTTGAGACTCCTTCGGGTAGTGATAAAGCGGGATATCAAATCCAAACTCTTCTTCTTCTACCTAATGCGCTTCATTCAATCATACACCACATGGCATTGCAATTATTTTTGCATGGTTTTCTCCTCATGTGCAGGCAAACGTGTACATCTTGGAAAGGACTTCAGTGGCAGAGCTCAAGCTTAGTAGATAAATGGGAAGGTAAACGGCATTTCCGTGCGCTGCTCTGGTTTGCCAGAAGCAGCTTAGTCATGCTGGCCACATGACCCGGAAACTGTACCCCGGCTCCCTCGGCCAATAAAGCGAGATGACCGCCGCAACCCCAGAGTTGGTCACGACTGGACCTAATGGTCAGGGGTCCCTTTACCTTTATTGTATGTTATGCTCACTGTATGTTATGTTCACGTTTAATGAGGGTAGATTTGTGTATTGGGGGTGGGAGGTTTGTGTTATGTTGTAAATAAAATTCCAATAAAATTAAAATTAATAATGATGATGATGGTGGAAACTAATTCTAGTTTTGTCCTCTCTGCTGAGCTCTGCAAGGGCAACGCTGGAGCTAAGGAGAAGGATTCTGGCAACTGGCAGTGCTACCTTCTGGACTGGTTGTAAGAAAGAAGGTATACAGGTGGGCTGGGTAGCTGGCTGGGGGCAGACAGAGATTGGTGGGACTGTGCCCTGAACTGAGTCTGGGAGCTTTTGCATGCAAGGCACCTGCTCTACTACTTCAGACCTTCCCTTAATTCCCAGTAAACACCATGGAACTTGCACTTTGTGCAAAGGTGTGTGTGTGTTTAAGCTTGCTTAGGAGCAAGGCTGCAAGATCCCGAAATGCTTTTTCTTTTTATTCATTGAATGAAAAAAGCCTGTAGGGCTGTGGGCTTTCAAGCCTCAACACTTCCTCCACGGATGCTTGCGCCTACATACCACTGCTAGTTGTTAAATAGCTGAACCCAACAGATCTACGGGTGTTTTATTTATATTGTGTATTGCCTGCCTATAGGCTGCACTTTATCACACTGACGGCTCGATCTATCACCCTCCACCTGGAGCTATAACAGGAGCGTGCTCGGATCAACAAGTCCTTGCTTCAGAGTAACTGAACTGTAAATTGTCCTTGACCAGGCAGATAAACAAAAAACAACCTTCCTTGTTAATCTGCCCGAGACCAACAGCTGACTGTCTTTCATCCACCAAGGAAGGATGGGGGTGGCAATAGGGTTTAATACATCTCATCCTTCACACAACACCGCTCTCCTCAAGTTCCAAAGCTTCTTCACATGACCATCTGGATGCATGATAGGTGGCTTCAATGAGAGGACGGGGGATGACTCATGTCCATTTTGTCTTCCCAGCTGCTTCCACCTTTGGTGGTCATGTGCATCCAATCAGCCTCCAGGCACAGGAACCAGCTCTTTGGACCTACCACTGGAAACAGTAAAAAGTCCTTTGTGGCCCCAAATGCTGACTGCTTTACTTGACTATACAAGGGAATTTAGAAAAAGAAAAATGAACTGCGAAAACAGATGAGTGGTGTGAGGCGAACATCGGCTCTCTGTATGCTCATCTGCTTGCTTAGGTTTGCAGCCTCATCATTGAATGATGCCCAACTATTTTTAAAAATATATAATTTAGATACCCCTTTGTATCGTAGTGTTTTTTGTTAGCCCATTTAAATGCATTCCCCTCATTCCCCTTTGTACTGTCTGGAAGGTTCCCAGAAATACCCTTCCAGAATAGATTTTGCTCTTGTGGTATAAATAAACCAGATACAATACACCATATGATTTGTGGACTGCCCTCTCTTCAGAGAGACCTACTGGTGACTCCTTTGAAGCTTAAGAGTATCTACTTGCAAAGAGTCATAATCCATGATATACCCTATGAAAGATGATATACCCAAAACTACTGAGATTGTTTCAGGATATTTAGCCAATATTTTAAAAGTCAAATTTAAAACTACTTAATTGGCCTCCATGATCACTGCAGATGGTGACAGCAGTCATGAAATTAAAAGACGCCTGCTTCTTGGGAGAAAAGCAATGACAAACCTAGACAGCATCTTAAAAAGCAGAAACATCACCTTACCAACAAAGGTCCGTATAGTTAAAGCTATGGTTTTTACAATAGTGATGTATGGAAGTGAGAGCTGGACCATCAAGAAGGCTGATCGCCGAAGAATTGATGCTTTTGAATTATGGTGCTGGAGAAGACTCTTGAGAGTCCCATGGGCTGCAAGAAGATCAAACCTCTCCATTCTTAAGGAAATCAGCCCTGAGTGCTCACTGGAAGGACAGATCGTGAAGCTGAGGCTCCAATACTTTGACCACCTCATGAGAAGACTCCCTGGAAAAGACCCTGATGTTGGGAAATATTGAGGGCACAAGGAGAAGGGGACAACAGAGGACAAGATGGTTGGACATTGTTCTCAAAGCTACCAGCATGAGTTTGACCAAACTGCGGGAAGCAGTGGAAGACAGGAGTGCCTGGCGTGCTCTGGTCCATGGGGTCATGAAGAGTCGGACACGACTAAATGACTAAACAACAACAACAACAATTTTTCTGAATGGTGGCTACTGAGTCTTTTATATGTTTTATGTGTTTAATATGTCTGGATTGCCAATGTTTTATGCATGGTCCCCCCTCTCTTTTATGATTTTATTGTCTAAAAAATCATGCCAATAAAGGCTGCATAGATGAGTGAGTGTTCTGGTTTGCCATTCAGATTCCTGAAGGGTTGAAGCTGCTGTGCATCAGCTGAGAGGGTGTGTGTTCAACCCTGCTGGAGAGGGTGCTCAATCAAGTTCTTCTGTGGAAAACAGCTTTCCCAGTCTTATGCTCAGAGCTTTGCTGAATGTAGGGCTGGCAAAGTCTTTGGCTCTATTTGTTTCTATTTATCATGTATTTTTATACTGTGAACTGCCCTGAGATCTTTGGATGAAGGTTGGTATATAAATTTAATAAATTATAATACAGTTCCCAAGTGCCTGACAACCATAGTGCTTGGTAAGCATTGTGCTGGGGACTTTGACAGGAGAACAGGACCACCCACCTGTCAATCATTTGATGTCACAATGACCCCTAGGTGATTGACAGATTGGGCTGTCCTACTCAAGTCAGCCTGCGTAGGTGGGAACAGATAACGATCCGGCCCACCAGGCCATAAAGATTCCCTGTCACAAAATTAACATATTAAGCTTTCGTGCTCAGTGTCCACGTATACAATGTTCACGTGTTAATTTTTCTCCAGTAGAATTTACAGCAACATTTTGCCATGCCTCACTTTGCTTCCATGTTTGTGTGCATGTTGATGGCATTTCTATAACTGTCCAATAACAAGCATTTTCTGGTTATATGTTTGTGTGCAGGCACACATATAGTCTTGATAAGATTCTCTGTGCTTTTAATGAATCTAGGCACTGAATCAAACTATTTCATTCCAAGCAGAAGATCTGCCTGCCTTGTGAAATGGACCTCAAGGCAATCAGATGGAAGTGTTTGAATGCTACCAACAGACTGTGCTTTTTATTAGAAACAAACACAGACAGACAGACAGACAGACAGACAGACAGACAGACACATAGCTGTCAACCTTCCCTTATTTGGCAGGAAACACCCTTATTCCAGCGCCGTTTCCTGCTGCTATCCCGGATTGTTGATATCCCGTAAATTTCCCGGATTTCAAAGGAAGCAGCTCCTCTCCCTCCCGGCCGGCCAGGGAGGCTCCTCAACTGCGTTGCTCGGCTGCCCAGTAAGGAGTCTGAGAATGACTGGGGGGTAGAGCTTGCATGCCTTGTGCCGATCAAATCGGCCCCGTTGCCTGGGGACTCGCCTTTGCTCAGCGCTTCCCTGCTGTATCCCTTTGCTGGGTTGCTGCGCTGTGGGAACCACCGCTTGAGGCTTCGTTTGGCTGCTGGCTGGGCTTTCTGCCTTTGGGCCTTTGGCTCGGAGGGGCTCTACTCTGTGTTTGTGTGCACGTGTGTGCATGTGTGTGAGAGAGTGAGAGTGAATGTGTCACTTAAGCTGATAGTAGGAACGCTGTAGCTTCACACACTTACCTTCACACAGTGTGTAATTAACTTGGGGGATTTTTTTTACCGCAGGATGTGGTGAGGTCAGTACTTTAGATTTACTTTAGATTTACAAGGGGATCTGGGAGATACGGTTTGTCAGTATTAATGGACAGCTAAATAGAAACTTAGCCCCAAAAGTTAGGACCAAGATTCAAATCCTGACTGGGTAACTTTGCTCACTAGTAACATTGAACCATGAGGACGAGATGGTTGGACAGTGTCCTTGAAGCTACCAGCATGAGTTTGACCAAACTGCGAGAGGCAGTGGAAGACAGGAGTGCCTGGGACAGGTGAGGCTGCTGATCCCTTATTTTGGCTGTTGATCCCTTATTTTCAAATCTGAAAGTTGACAGCTATGGGCAGACAAGGCACCTAAATCAGTGCTAAGCAGGAGTGGACTGCTGCTGGTGGAGAGTACTTTAATTTTGAAGGTATCTTGCCCCAAAGCCAGCATTCCTCCCTGACTCCAGCAAAAATGCTGACACATCCCCCTTACTATATGTAACCATTTCCCCCAAAGTACTATCAGTCACATTTCATTACCTTTTCATCACCTGGTGCTTTGATGCAACCTGACTTGACAGACACAGTTGCACCGTCAGCTACAAAATTTGACTAAATAGGTTGACTTCCTCAAGAAACGGTTATTACATTTTGCCTTGTCTCTAGGAAAGAATTATTGTTTTATTTCATCAAAACTTTGCCAGAGGTCTATATGTGTCAAAACCAGCTCTCAAAGTTTGGTTACACCAACCTTCTCAAGCTGGTGCCCTCTAATATGTTATTTGGCTTCAACTCTCATCATCTCTAACTGTTGGACACTCTGGATGGTGTCCAGCAATTTCTGCAGGGCAGGCAACCCTATTGGGAAACGCTGGTTACATTATCATAATTGTTTAATAATAATAATTGCATTTATACCCCACCCATCCTCCAAAGAGCTCAAGGTGCTATACGTGGCTTCCTCCCCCGTATCATTTCTCCATAGCAACCTTGTGAGGTAAATTAGGTTGACAGTGTGACTGACCTACTGCCCTGATAATCCCAGGTCTCGCACCCTAACCACAACACCACACTGCCATGAACTGTATGTAGACTGTATGAACACAGAAAAAAAGAGGACTTGGTTGTGCTATCTGGTCCAAGACCAGCTTCAGATTTGAGGAGACCCTCTCCTAAGTTGGTGGGCCTTTAGTAATGTCAGTGAGAAGTGGCTATTTTATTCCTCACAATGCTGTGACACAGTTGCTTCAGGGCATTGTGGGAAATGTAAATGGTTGTTTGCTGATGCCACTGCCAGGTAGATAGACAGGTGGGGCCCAGCACAGGGTCCAGATCCTGCTGGAAGGTGTATTCCATCCTGACCTCAAGGCATTCAGCTGATTTTTTTTCTTATACAGTGGTACCTCGGGTTAAGTACTTAATTCGTTCCAGAGGTCCGTTCTTAACCTGAAACTGTTCTTAACCTGAAGCACCACTTTAGCTAATGGGGCCTCCTGCTGCTGCCACGCTGCCAGAGCACGATTTCTGTTCTCATCCTGAAGCAAAGTTCTTAACCCGAGGTAATATTTCTGGGTTAGCAGAATCTGTAACCTGAAGTGTATGTAACCTGAAGCGTATGTAACCCGAGGTACCACTGTAATGGGTTGTAAGTTTCAGTTTCCAAGTGCCAACCCATTTGAGAGAACCACTGTGGAGCCGAGGTGGACAAGAGGAGGCCATTTTCCCTCCAGCAACATTGAAGGCCAAGCTTCAGGAAAGGAGTTTTGTGGTAACACAGCCTGAAAAACAGAACTTTCAGAAGATGGTGCTGTATTACATTAATCTCATGGCACTTGTATAAATTATATCATTTGTGTAAATCCTTATTTGTGTACTGTACTGCTGTTTGATCGTTTTGCTATTACAGTGTTTAACTCCATATAAACCCCTTTTAAAATAAAGAAATACTGTGATAATATTTTGGTGCTTCCTAGAAAACTTTTGATCAACTTTTGTGAGCGCAAGTAGAAATGTTCTTTCTCGTCATGTCACTTTTGGAAGATATTTTTTCCCTTGGAAAGAGAAAGGAAAGGATTCATGGGAAAAAAAGACTTTGTAGAAATCCATTGAAGTAAAAAAAGAAAGAAAGAAAGTGATATGCAAGGAC
This sequence comes from Podarcis muralis, assembly GCF_964188315.1. Classification (NCBI taxonomy): domain Eukaryota; kingdom Metazoa; phylum Chordata; class Lepidosauria; order Squamata; family Lacertidae; genus Podarcis; species Podarcis muralis. Next base: position 30,816,446 of record NC_135673.1, read on the forward strand.
CATGATAAGGATAAACACCCTTTGCATTTACATGAAAAATTTGTAAGGTCCTTGGTCAACAGCTTTTGTATATATTCAAATGTACACCAGCTTGCTTTGGATAGCTGGAGCTGACAGAATGATTAATTGTACTGTATTACTCATTGCCATCTGGCAGATTAATAGAATTATCAGAGCTCAAGTTCATCTTTAAACACCATGATGGCATTTGTATTAAAGGCATCAACTTCCATTTTTCATCTGTTGCAAATGGGCATGGGGACACCTCCCCCTGGGGTGGGTGGAGGGGTAAAGTGAGGTTGTGCCCAATTTCCAGAAGACGGTCCTTTTATTGGAAGATGCCCTGTATTTGAAGTGCTGTCCAAGTCTGGCTTCAAGATAAAAGAGCCTTAGGGAGGGAGAGCTACAGAACCCTTGATGTTGCCCATCAAAGATTAACACCTAGATAGCAGATATTCTTATTGTTTAATCGTAGTTTTAGGATTTCTAAGCTACTTCAGTCTACAAATACAGAATTACGTAAATTATGGAACGTTGCACAATGTAACTTACATGTGGATTATGCAGGTCACATGATTTTGCTACAGCAGACAGCGAGAAAAGTATCATAGCTTTTTGCAGAAGGAGCGCTGCAGCAGAGCAGAAACAGGGTTGCATGCAATGAATAGAGTGGAACACAAAATGATTTTTCCTGACACCCCTAGTTTTGCCGTATGACATTCAGGGTGGCACACGAATTAGATAGATAACAAGTCAGGGCACATTCTCCGTTGTGAAGAGGTTTTTGACATTTTACTTAAAATAACATTTAATGCAAGAGTTTTCCAGTGACTGTCCGAGACATTTTGAATCCTGAGGCAGTGCCTGTCTTCATCTGTTTCCACTGCTACCACTCCTTTATGGTGCCACTCAAGGGGGTCATTTAACCCCTGGTGCACTGCAGGACTGGTCCTGGGATATTTGTTCTGCAGCCTGCACATATCCCTGTCATTCCCTCCACCCACACTTCCCAGAGAGTGTACTTTCTTTTATAGTGCAAGGAACAGGAGTGTGTATTCTTTGTCTGCTCTGCCACATTAATTCATGTTTTATATACTTCTTACAAGGTGATCATCGTTGTATGCTGAAAAGGCATCTGCACACTAGTCTTGATGCGCTTACACACACACACACACACACACACACACACACACACACCACCATGCTGACCTTTCCTCCTCTTTGGGGAAATGTATCTTCTTTACGTCCTGACCTTTATGTGTTTCTTCAAGATGGGACTTTTTTATTTTCCCAAAAATATATAATGGCTGAGAATTGATGCAAAACATTAAAACTTGTCAGATGCTCTGGCCTCAGCTCTGTGCATTTCTCAAGGAACTCCAGAGGAGCCATAAAACCGTAATGGTCTCACAAAAGGTGACCCAGAGGATGTATCCCTTCCTTAAAAGTCACCCCCATTTTAATATCACTGATCATTCCGTTCCTCCACTGGAAGAATGGAAGCCCTGGGCTTTAGTCTTAGTGATTTTGAATGCCAATCTCTTTTTAAAAATTATTTTCAGTTTAAGATATTGGAATCACACTAATTAGCTATGTAAAATAGCACATTTTTCATTTCAACTCGTATTGCTTGCATGCAGCACTGTTTTCCTTTTGCTGCAGTTTGTCTGCTGCCCAAAAGGTCATTATTTGTCCTACTGCCACTGTGGAAAAAAATTACATAACTTAAGTAATTGCATAAATTGCATGGCTACATTATCATTACATTGTTCCACCTCATTCATTTCAATGCAAAGGAAAGGCAATGGAACTATGGGGCGGGAGCTGGGAAGAGAGACAGCACATACTCAGTTATGTAATGTTTGTAGACTGAAAGCAACAGCCATAGCAAATACCAATTGTATTTGCTGGATTGATTTCCAGACATGGGATAAATAAACACCAGCAATTTCCACTCCCATTTTGCTTTACATCAGAATTCCCCAAGATCCCTACTGGTGAGCTAAAGATGAAACTACTTGAGTTTGGGTTGGATCTAAACTCAAGTAGTTTCATCCAGATCTCATTGAAATCAGAAGGATTTAACTTTAAGTTAAGTAACTAAGTTACACATTTATTTCAATGGGATCTAAGTGCAGCTAATTTATAGGTTATGGGGAGGGGAGAGAATTTGGATCAGTTCTCATATAAAGGCAAACCTACTTATTCTGCACTTCCTGAAACAATACACAAACCAAAACACAGCCATGCTTCAAAATTTGCACTTCTCGTAATTTTTCAATGCAATTCTGCACCTAAGTACTGTGTATAAAAATGCATATGCTAAAGTGTGCATAATACATATATTTGTGAAAATAATATTCTAAAATGCATTATTTTTTAGCAAAAATGGCATTGCAAAAATGTGGATTGATAAAAGTTCCATCTAGGGGAAATACACTGATGACTCTTCAAGAACATCATCATCATCATCATCATCATTATCACAAAATGATATAGAATACAGAGAAATGAACTTTACATTGGAAAAGTGGGAAACTGGAACAAACAAGAATCAATAGATTTGTACATTCCTATTCACAGTGGGCAGCAATATCCCTATTAACAGAGCACAGGGAAGCAGTTGAGCTGGGCGGGGGGGAGGTGACCAACGGATACATAGCGTTGTTAAAGAGGGGAAATGGTTAAGAAACCCAGTTTCCTGATGTGCTGGAAGAAGCAATGCACTTGGAATGTCAGTGACAAAGCCATTCTCTGCTTAATTGACAGTGGTCTTTTTGACTATCGCTCTATTTTACTGTGCTTTTCAAAAGTGACAGTAGTGACATATGGTGGGTAGTCTACTTTTAAAAGTAGAAATCGTTGTACTTCAGTTTTAAGTATAGATGGTGCTAGTTTATACCACTGCCATCATTCTATGGAATCGGTGCCAAGAATTCCATCACCCCGCAAGGTGACCGCTGTGATAGCAATGTGACATTAGGTTTGCAGAGCAGCAAGTGCCCTAGTAAAAATGGTTGGTTGTTGTACTATTAGGAAATGTGGAGAGGGCTGTAGCTCACTAGTAAAGAGCATCTGTTCTGCATGCAGAGGGTCCCAGGTGCAACCTTTAGTGTCTCTTGGTAGGACTGAGAATGTCCCCCTGCTTGAAACCATTAAGCATCGCTGCCCACCGCTATAGATGATACTGAGCTAGATAGAACAATGGCCTGATTCGGTATAAGGCAGGATCCAAATATGACACTGCAAAATTCTAAGGCACTGTTATGTACTGAGTTGAATAGGATCCAAAATGCAGCAGTCTGATTGGTCCTAGAACAATAGGATCCAGAATGCAGCAGTCTGATTGGTCCACAGGAGCCACCCAATCCAGCTCCAGGTGGAAGTGAATCCACAACCTGATTGGCGTACAGGAGAATCCCGGAATTAGCCAATCACGTGGGGCCCATTGTGTAAATAATGTATATGAAGCAGACATTCTGGGGGAACTTCCATTCCTCCTCACCACTATGAGCTGAATAAAGAGCGTGAAATCCACTCTCGGCTCCGAGTATATTTCAGGCACGAATGTTGAACTGCAAGTCTGCAGGAGTGATCTAGCCTGCCAGCCCCTTGACCTAATTTTCGGATGGTGTGGGGCAGCTATAGTGTGCTGGAAATTGGGATGTCATTCCCATAATGCCTCTGGGCTGGGTGGAAGGGTTTCAGTCTAAGGATTTAAGCTTTCATTTTGAAAGTTTCTATGCCTGACTGTGTTGTTTGTTTTTTAGTACTGTTTTTTATATGTTTCATATTTTTTGTAAGTGGTATTGAATGTGAATTATCATAGAAAAGTGGGATATAAATGTCAAAACAGATAAAAAATAACAATGGTACAGTGAGCATATGTATACCCATTCTATCATCTCACAGATGGAAAGGAATGGGTTGGGTGAGCTTGTCGTTTAGCCGAGAAGTATGTGTTACTTTTAATTTCTATAAAATGTCAATAGACAGGTTTGATGGTTCTTCAGGAAGAGGTAATTTTCCAGTCAAATGCATATGCATTATTAACTTGTATAACTGTACGATGCTATTGAAGGCAGAAAAATCTATATGGTACTTAAAGTGAGAGTATTGAATGAGACTTGGAAAAGCCAATTCAGCATTCATATAGCTGATCATAGGATGATTATAGCTAACAATATCTGTTTTGTTGTTAATTAGTTGCACTTGATAAGGCAATGCTAAGTGGCTTTATTGCATTAAGATATGAAGAAAATCAAAATCTCAATAACACTTTTTAGTGTGATAAATCTAGTAAAAGGGTTTGTTTGGTTTTTTTAAAAGCCTTAAACAGAACCTAAATATATTGCTTATTATAGAACTTCAGCAAAACAGTAGGGAGTGCCTTTTTGTCACAAAAGAGCCTGGTATTCCTTCCTGCAGATTTAACGAGGGAACATCTCCCCAGGTGTTCCAACTAGGTTCTAAGACATAGCCCAGAAAATTCTTTCCTAAACTGAACTGGGAATATTTGAGAGAGAGTCAGGCAAGCTATGGGAACGTGGCTTGAATGCTGCTTTACTTTGGCAACTTCTGCGTAGCTCAACATATGAGTAATAACTTAAGCTGAGTTGGCAGCCCAATGCCCTCCAGATGTTGTTGGTCAGAGACGATGGGAACTGGAGACCAGCAGCACTTGGAGGGCACAGCACTCATTACTCTTGACTCACTGTGATTTTCCAGTAGAAACTAGTGGTTTTGGTGGGTTAGAAATGCTTATCTCAGTATACACTTTGATTTTGTGAACATTTACTTTTTAAAATGGCATTTGGTGTTATGGGTTTCTTTGGATAGTACATTTTCAGTGATGTCCCCTTCCAACAGTACAGCTTACTCCTTCCTGGAATAGTCACATGGGTGATCGGACAGAATCGGGGATAATGTGGTGAATGAGATTGCCATGAAGATCAAGTTTGACTGTGTCACGATGTCAGTGAGGGCAAGTGACAATAACAGAGTGAAAACAATGCAAATGAATTGTTGACCATTATCAGAAGGAGTGCCAAAAACAGACAGCAAATGAAAGCAATTTGCACAAGAGCAAGTGAAGGCAATGGAAACAAATATGCCACCATTTTCACAAGGAAAGCCAAGAATCGTCAAAAAGATAGGCTTTTTTTTTTAAACCTACTGAATACATTGGTGGGAAACTGGGCGAAGTTTCGGCTCAGCTCTTTGTAATAATTATATTTGTAGTTTTGGTAGTCTCAAGAATGGTTGAAAGATCTTTTTTCATTTTTCAATTTCAAAAAGAAAATAGGATCATATTCTGATTTAGGTCCTTATGATCTGTTGTCCCCCAACTTCATTGCTATATAAGATGATGGAGGAGATGATTTATTGCCGGCTGTCATTCTTTCTGGAGAAGAACAATCTTCTTCCTCCATATTAAAGTGGCTTTCAGGCAAATCGATCATCCATAGATCACGCTGTAAGACTGTCTGCTGATGTTAATAAAGCATTCTGTAATAAGGACTTTTTATGTGTTGTATTTATAGACAGTAGGGAAAAAACTCGAACATACTTTAGTTTTAACTGATGGCCTCTGAAAAATAAAGCTTGGAGTAGTTAGATCATTGTGACTCAGAATTTTACAGCATTGAGTGTATAATACTCTAGTTAAGGACAAGAATGTGCACCCAATGTTGGCAGTTGTACTGTGGTTAACAAATGCTAGTATAATACTGAATGCTCAACAGACAGGCAGAAACTGAAGGTCTTTGCCCTGATCCAAACTTCTTGAATATGCTGGCTGGTTGGTCCTACAAATATGCAGAGTGAGATGACTACCTTAGGTGGTAGATGCTTGGGGGTTTAGAAAGTGAAATGTTAAGAGGACAAAGCTGTGTGTTCTACTCAGTCTGCCCTCCACCCTCAACTCAGCTTGCTGTTGTTGGATGGAAGATGCTTGTTCCATCATCAATATTTGGGAAAGGACTGTAGCTCAGTGATAGAGCATCTGCTTTGCATGAAGGTCCCAGGTTTCATTCCCGGCATCTCAACAGGCTGGGAGACTATTGTGCTTGAATTCCTGGAGATATGCTGCCAGTCAGTGCAGATAAACTAGAAGGACCAATGGCCTGATTCAGTATAAGGCCTCTTCCTAAACTAGATTAGAGTCAGCTGCTACTCCAATATTTGGGAGGGAGGGGGATGCCATTGTACCCTTCATCTCAAGCAACCATTCTAGAATGAAGGAGCAGGTCTGCCTGCAAAACAAATCCCCATTGAAATGAGTGGGGATGGTCATACAACTGAGAAAGCGCCAGTCCCAAGTTCTAAAGCAGGAGTAGGGGAACTTTGGCCCTCCAGATGTTGCTAAACTGCAACTCCCATCAGGGCCAGCAAGCATGGCCAATGGCCGGATATGAATGTTCAGCAACATCTCGAGGGCCAAATGTTCCCACCCCTGGTCTAAAGTTACTTTCCTGGTATCTTGATTGTAAAAGGTTACAGGGTCAACTGCAGGATTTCTCTAATACCTTGGAAACTGCTGGCAAGCTGGTCCAAATGATATATTATGTCAAATGCATTTCTGCCCCCTCCTACTCTTGACAGTTTGCAACTGTGAAAACTGAACCCATTTAAAACTAGGGCTGCATGCAGTCCATATATTTAAAGGACATGGCATCTGCCGAAGAATCTTAGGAGCTATACTTTACCCCTTATAAAGCTACAATTCCAAGCACCCTTAAGCAATGGTTTTCAGGTTTATTTGGGGGGAATTGTGTGCTTCAAATGTATGGTGTGTACTAGGGCCTGGTAATATCTGGTTTTCAACATTGTGATATATCACCAGCTAAACATCATGATATACCAATGTATCAATCACAAAATCTGAAATAAGGATGGAGCTATGTCAAGGCATTGGCTGGCTTCACGGATTTCCCCCACATTGGTTTTTTTGCATAGCATACACACACACACACACACACACACACACACACGATTCACTATATACTGTGAGGTAAAAAATTATGAAACTGATATCACAATATGGACTTCAAACCAGTTTTGGATGATATACAGTGGTACCTCGGGTTAAGAACTTAATTCGTTCTGGAGGTCCATTCTTAACCTGAAACTGTTCTTAACCTGAAGCACCACTTTAGCTAATGGGGGCCTCCCGCTGCCGCCGCGCCACCGGAGCACGATTTCTGTTCTCATCCTGAAGCAAAGTTCTTAACCTGAAGCACTATTTCTGGGTTAGCGGAGTCTGTAACCTGAAGCGTATGTAACCTGAAGCATATATAACCCGAGGTACCACTGTATTGATATATTGTCCAGCCCTAGTGTGTACGCAGACCTCAACAAACAGGTTGTATGAAAGTGCTTTGTGACTCCTTAAAGAGACAAAGTGGATCATACCACTTCTCACTGAAGGACTGGGGGTGTGCCAATATCATATGCTCTCCCCATTCCAGTTTAAAATACCAAACTACCGTACTTGAAAGAAAAAACAAAACAAAAACAACCTATCACAGCAAGGGAAAAGCCCCTACCCCAGCCCAGTCCCAGGAATGTTATTTTCTACTTGCAGAAAGTTTTTAAGTGGGAGTATTCAGAAAAGTGACTTCCCCATTGGTATTTGAAGTGGTACAGTCTATTCCGGGAGCTCATCCTGTTGCATGTGTGAATCGTTCACACACTTGAGTTGGATACTTAAAACTGCAATTACCAAGTGTTGAATATACATACATGTGAACCAGTCTCTCTCTCTCTCTCTCTCTCTCTCTCTCTCTCTCTCTCTCTCTCTCTCTCTCTCTCTGTGTGTGTGTGTGTGTGTGTGTGTCCTGGATTTGGAACAATTCACCTACCCTGTATGTATAAATTTCAATTCAGGCAGTTGGGCTGTTAGATTACTTATCAGGTTTCAGTGCTGAGTTATTTGACGTTCTGATGGCACTGAATTAGATTGCTAAAGTGCAACCTTTACAATCTGTCACTTTTCCAGATCTTTTAAGTGCCATTGATATCATCCTGGAAATTTCAATCACCAAAGAGGGTCTGGCTTTGGAAATTATTGATGTCCCTAATATGGTAATATGTCACAGCAACAATGACATTTTTGTATAGATCTCAGCTTGTGCGGGTATTAAAGGAAATGAAATGGGAGATAAAGCAGTCAAGAAAGCTTCCCAAAATAATTCAAAAGATCTAAATACTTCAAAGATTAGAACACACACACACATCAGTTGAACAACAATGTGAGATGCTGCTAAGTGAAATAAAATATGTGAAGGTTAAAAAGGGTAAAGAGGTTGCATTATAGTGCTAAAGGACTTCAAGACTTGCAGTGCAAGCCTATGCATGCCTACCCAGAAGTAAAACCTGTGGAGTTCAATGGGATTTACTTGCACAATTGTAGACATGTTCTCAATTTCCTTATATTGATAGATACATACGTTTCCTTAATGACTGTAGAAAGTGCACCAATTGTTAACGTGGCAAGAAAAGTTGGGCTCAGTAATCATGGGTAGGCAGACTCAGGTCCAGTGTCCGGATGCGGTCCAATTGCCTTCTCAATCCAGCCCTCGGACAGTCTGGGAACCGGAGTGTTTTTACATTAGTAGAATGTGTCCTTTTATTTAAAATGCATCTCTGGGTTATTTGTGGGACATAGGAATTTGTTCTTCTTTTTTCAAAATATTCTCTAGCCCCCCCCCAAGGTCTGAGGGACAGTGGACTGGCCCTCTCCCATTTGGTAGAGCATGAGACTCTTAGGGCTGTGAGTTTGAGCCTCATGTTGGGCAAAAGATCCCTGCATTGCAGGGGGGTTGGACAAAATGACCCTCGTGGTCCCTTCCAACTATAAAAGTCTGTGATTCTGTGAAAATATTTTGTCTGTTGTTAAATGCTCTGAATACTGTTTGTAAGATTGATTAAATGCAACTAGTCTGTAATTTACACACAGAGACACACAAACACACATGCAAAAAACCAGGTAACGCAGCAGTAATAAAATAGGTGCAATGGCCTGCAATATAATGAAAATTTAATAGAAAACTTTAAAATGGAAGAAATCCTGTCTAACAGAACAGTAGCAATCATGCAAGTTGTTATCTAGCATCTAATCCAACATGCTGCTCCAGAGAAGTGGACACGGAGCAATGGATCCAAACTACAAGAAAGAAGATTCCACCTAAACATTAGGAAGAACTTCCTGACAGTAAGAGCTGTTTGACAGTGGAATTTGCTGCCAAGGAGTGTGGTGGAGTCTCCTTCTTTGGAGGTCTTTAAGCAGAGGCTTGACAACCATATGCCAGGAGTGCTCTGATGGTGTTTCCTGCTTGGCAGGGGGTTGGACTCGACGGCCCTTGTGGTCTATTCCAACTCTATGATTCTATGATTCTATATTGTTGTGGGTTTGCAAGGGGCAAGGATCCCTTAAAATTCCTGGGTGCGAGGTTCTCCCCATATTTTCTGAAATTAGTAAATATGGGGTTTGAAGTCAAGCCAGCTTCCTCAGGAGCTAGGCTTCTTTAGAGGGGTGATAGTAGAGTCACTATCCTGACAAAAGGTGAGGCATTCAGCATCGGACAAGAAAGGGGGAGGCTGCCAGGATTACAGGGGGCAAGATGTCACCACAGTAAAAAAACGTGCTTTTTGCATGAGGCTTTTGAAATAGAGGTTTCCAGGGTGACAGAGGGGATGCTGGAAGCAGAAGGGGAAGAATTGTTTTCTGCAGCTGGAAGTGGGCCGAACTCCATGCATGCTGGCTGGGAGAGGCTGCTCTGAGAGGCTGGGGGCCGTGGCTGGCTGCTGTTTTGGACCCCAGCTTTTGAAGCTACGATAGGACTAGCAGGAGACACTCTTGGGGTGTAATGTTCTGCGCCCCCTCTGTGGAAGGCTTTAGGTGTAAATGTGTGTGAACAAACCACGTTTCTAAGACACAGCAAACTCCACTGTGCCTTGATTTTGCAGTGGAAACACAACCCTGGGTGAGTGCCTGGAATCTTGTGCAGATTGAGGTGGTGTTTAACAACACTAAAGGCAAATTCTTCTCTCTCCCTAAATGACACAATCCGTACATAAAAGAGAGATATCAGCAGGCATGGGGAGGAACCCCAAGATTTGCAGAAGGACAAATCATACCAAGAGGGGAAATTAGGGTGGGACAAGGGTATTGGAAGAAGCGAAAACAGTTCCATGAGGAATGAGGATGCTCAGGCTATTGCAAGAGCTGGTGGTAGTGATCTCAAAACCTGGTAGTATGAAATGGAGCATCACGGAAAAAAGCACGGCTGACTGGCACCCTGAACAGGAGCACTTTTTATTTACTCTCTCACTCACTTGTATAAGACAATTATGAACTGCTCTACACTGTAGGGAATCCCTGAGCAGTGTACATAAATAAAATAGAACAGAAAACCAATCATAAAACAGTGTTAAAAATTATTTTAAAAGCCCAGCAAGGATTAAAAACTGCAGACATAAAACAGACCAATTTGGGAAGGCACTTCACACTGCAGCATTTTGCTAGAGGTCCCACTTGACAAATACTATTTTTTAAAAAATTCTATGAGATGCAAAATATATGCAGAGATTTGAAACAAATTAACACCCAGTGCACCTCCAGCTTTGGAGAAGTGAGTCCATGTTGCAGATTTTTCAGCTTGCTTTATTAATTTTAGTGTTTGTTCTACACACTTCTACCTGCTTTTGCACTTTCCACGTTCAAAGCAACTTGATTTTTAATTAACACCCCAACCCACAATTTAATACAATGTATTTCAAAGCTGGTAAACCAATAAAAACAGAGGCATAACAAAAGGAAGCAGAAATGATAACAAAAGACATCCACATGATTTAAGCGGAAAGGCAGGTGTGTGGTTTTTTAAAAAAGAAAATTAAGAGTGCGGGTGCCAGACAGAACACTTTGAAACGGGGCACAATCAGTGAGAAGACCCTGTCAGAGACTATGATATGCATATGAATAAATGAGTAGGATTTGTATTGGAGAATATGCTCCTTCAGATACTCTGGTTATAAGCCATTTCTGTATTGATTTCTGATCTTTCTTTCGGAAAGGAAATGCAAAATTTTGTCATACTGTTCCATTACTGACTTTCTCAGAACATAAGAAGAAGCTTCCGGACCAGGCTAGTGGCCCATCTAGGCTAGCATCGTGTTCTCACAATGCCCAACCAGATGTTTATGGGCTGTAGAGATTTATTGAGTTTTCAGGATAATGAATGTAAGCTTCAAAAGTTCAACGAAATACAAAACTTAGTGGGTAACTGGTTCCAATATCATCAATTAAACAAAATCTATAAAAAGGATGTAAAGAATAGATTTACAGAGCAAAAGTCAAACTTTGAAGTAGGTTTATGTGAATACGATGAGAAATTAATTTCTAAAATGTATAAATTGCTAATGGCATGGGAAACAAAGGATGAAATGGTTTGGTTTGGGAGGAGGAAAGGAAGAATAACATTTAGTAGCATGATTTCAACTTTACTTGTTAGAAGAGCAGACATGCAATGAAAATACCTACTAAACAGGCTTTCTTTTCCCACAAAAAATATTTTGATACCCCCTAGCGGCATAGCTTGAAACAGGCCAGAAGAGGGGAAATAATAAATTGGTAAAAGTGTCATTTGCAGATGTGTTTTATTAATCTCCATTGATCAATAATTTATAGAAATGACTCTTTTTTTCTATTAACTTTAAAATATTATTGGTTTTGGTGGGGGGAAACTCAAACACCGAGGAAAGTGTTTGCCACTACATAAGGTAAAGGTAAAGGGACCCCTGACCATTAGGTCCAGTCGTGACCGACTTTGGGGTTGCGGCGCTCATCTTGCTTTATTGGCCGAGGGAGCCGGCGTACAGCTTCCGGGTCATGTGGCCAGCATGACTAAGCCGCTTCTGGCGAACCACAGCAGCACATGGAAACACTGTTTACCTTCCTGCCAGAGCAGTACCTATTTATTTACTTGCACTTTGACATGCTTTTGAACTGCTAGGTTGGCAGGAGGAGGGACCAAGCAACAGGAGCTCACCCCGTCGCGGGGATTCAAACCGCCAACCTTCTGATCGGCAAGTCCCAGGCACTGTGGTTTAACCCACAGCGCCACCTGCGTCCCGTTGCCTCTACATAGTTCCATCCTTATTCCAGACATCGTGATATATTGATATATCACAATGTTTAGCTGGTGATATGTCACAATGTTGAAAACCAGACATCGCCCAGCCCTAACTGAAGTCTGTGTCCTTGGAAATATACTGTTCTTACTTTTTGACATGCCTGGTGGCTTGGGAAGACTTATTGTGTTGCTGTGCTGGATTGTTTTTAAATATAATTTTGAATTGTGGTTATTCTTAATGATTTTGTACTGGTTATTTGTCTGTATACCCTTTGTGAATTTCTTCTTTAAGAAACATGTTATAAATGTTTTATAGAGCAAGGCCCCATCTGCACTATTCATTTAAAGCAGTATCATACCACTTTTAAAGGGCATGGCTTTCCCCAAAGAATCGGGAACTGTTAGGAGTGCTAAGAGTTGTTAGGTGACATCTGTTCCCACCACAGGGGAACAAGGAAATTGCGATTTATTGTTAAACTGCTTTGGGATTTCTATACGGTGTAAAGTTGTCTTATAAAAACACTTGATTTCCCTCAAAGTCAACACCAAGATATACCATTGTAACCAACCGAAAGATATTATTATTTACAATTAATTTCTGAAACATGAGTTGTGGTTTCATTAAGAGCTTCCCATTCAGTATAAAGGGTCAGAATGTCCCACAGAAATGCGATATATGAATGCCTAGTCAGTATGTTGGCATGTGGCTTCTAGCACCCCTACAGGTTATTTTGTGTGGTTTCTCAGAAAATAAGAGAATTAGCTGCATGAGAGCAGAGTTAGCAGATAATCACCATTAGAGTAGGGACTTGTCCTTTCATGCAGTTTACTCCTGCGCTGACAGCTTTTGACAGTTCATGCTATGCAATGTTTTGAAAAGTGAATCAAGTTCAGGTTGTGTGTTTGAGTTGGGTACCCTCACTAGATACCTGAAGGAGTATCACAACCCACATCATTCAGCCTGGACACTGAGGTTCACTTCCAAGGATCTTCTGGAGGTTGGAAAAAGTGAGGTTGCTGGGAATCAGGCAGAGGGCCTTCTCATCAGTGGCGCCCTATGAAATGCCCTCCCATCAGATGTCAAGGAGATAAAGAACTACACAACTTTTGGAAGACATCAGAAGGCAGCCCTGTATTGGGAAGTTTTTAGTGTTTGTTATTTTATTATTTTTAATATTTTGCTGAAAGTCACCCAGCCAGATGATCGGGGTATAAATCATCATCATCATCATCATCACCACTAGATATCTCACTTTGAAAATGGTAGGTTTGGTCTTTTAAATGACGTCTTGCACACATGCCCTAACATGGATTAAGGAGTTTTCACTTTCGCTGTTTTTGTAACAATCTTCATTAGAAAAGCTGCCTAGGTTCCTCAAGTCCTGTCACCCTCCTTAATTCATTTAGTTCCCAATTTTCTTGCATCTGGACACACTGCAACATGGATGTATTCTAATGAGATTTCTATTAGAGCCGCAACAAATGAGATGGGGATTCAGCACTGCATGTAGTTATATCTGGCTTTGACCTGTGGCCCATGAGTACCCAAAAAATGAAATAGGGGTGCCTCTTTGGTGGAACTGATCAGGAGTGTGACCCTGAGGTGACAGGAGTGGTGGGGCATTTGATTTAAACCCATAAAAGCAAGAGCATAAATCTCTGTTTTGCTCTTAAATATCCTGGCTGTAGATTCAGTCGCCTGATATCCAGAGTACTGAGGTTAAATTTTTCATTTCCATGGGAGAATTGTAAATTACAAACACACACACACACACACACACACACACACACACACACACACACACCCTTTATGGTCTGCTGATTTTTTTCATTTGACTTCAAATGTATGAGTTCCTACTTTAATATTGTATTAAATTAATAAATTAATAGTGGCCCAGATGTTTGAGCTGCTGGCTGAGATAGCACTTTGTGGGACCTGGGAGTACAAGCTGTGCAGTCAGCACAGGCAGTGCAAAATGGGCTTTCTTTCCCTCCATGATCTGCTGAATAGTTGTAACATACCAAAAAACCACACACCAAAATAGCCAGCCACCCAATGCATAGTGGTGAGATGGGCTTATCATAGCCTTTACCTCTTAGATTCCAGAGTGTGAGCCACTAATGAGTTTTTAGTTGAGGGTAGCAATAGTAAAGAAAGACTTATGACAAGAGAAACAGGGCAGGAAACTCCATAGGAAATCCATTTCCTGCTCTTGCAATGATTGGATGTACAATCCACCACTGGGTGAGAGCCATCCCACTGCAGCATCAGCAACAGGATAATTAACTGGAGGTGCCCCCTGCCATCTGCCAATGTAATGTGTAATAAAGAATACAGACAACTTTGCTGTCATGAACTATTTTATGTCATCTTTTAAATTTCAGCAGCACAAACCATAAGCATTTGAAAGAACTGTTACAGGCTCTTTCCAGCCAATTCAGGGATTCAAAACACACCAATTTTACATTCAATGCTTTTTGAAAAAGTGTAAAGGCTAATAAGTAAGTACACTGTTTTCTTTTAAATCAAGGCTTAAATACTGCAGGCACTGCATTTTAACCTCAACATCCAGAATCAAGTCACCTCCTAGAAGGCAGGGAACGACCAATGTGGAGTAGGTGCAGAAGCAGAACTGGAGCTATCCACTCTTTGGCATCTTTTCACTTTGGCAAGTACCAAGAGCCATACAATGCAAGCTTCAGATAATTAAAACAAGTTTTTAAAAAGAAACATCCTTGTTTCTGAGAATACCTAAATTGTCTCTGGCAAAAAAAAAATTAAAAATACTTCCTTGCATGTAAGTCCAGTGTGCAAGTACACAACCTCCTTCAAAAGGCAGCTCAACCAAGGAAGCCACTTCACATTACTGTTGGAAATATAAAAGATGGATCTGAAGCACAACATTAGGAGATGGTGGTGGTGATGGAGTCAATAGAGAAGGACATGGGCATAAAAAATGTGAGGGGTATCTCACAAAGCTAGTGAGATCTGGGCTGCTGCTGATCCCTTCCAGAACAAGCATCACGGAGGTCAAACTCAGGCAACAAAACCATGATGAGATTAAAAAACAAAACAAAAACCGCACACACAAGATGCCGAGCATCTCAGTAGAGGCTGGTCTTCTTCATGATTCGTAAGAACTCTTGCTCATTGACCTCTCCATCTCCATCCCGATCAGCTTCATCAATCATTTCCTGAAACATGACAAAGAATCAAAGGGCAAACCCAGTGAGTTAAATGATGGTTGTGGAAGTGAAGGAAGAGGCATCTTCTTCTTGCAATAGGTTTCCAAAGGGGACTGAAAATACACTTTTGCCTTTGGTACTCATTCTGCCTCAAAATACATCAGTTTGTACACCAGCAGCTTTTCATCTAACATACTGTTACCTAAGCATCCTAGTCATTCAGTTTGGGGAGATCCCTTTAGAACACTTGACAGTTTGCCTGGGAGTGTAGCATCCTGAATTAATTGTTAGACAAACTTCACTACATTAATCATAATCAACTTCAGTTCATTTACAAATAAGCTGAACTTCACCAGTAACAGCAGCTGAAGAACACTATAGTTTCTTTCTCTTAAAAGCAAAAACACCCATTTATTCCTGTTAATAATGATAATAATAATAACAGTTAGTTTCTCCTGACGTGGTGATAGCGGGAAAATATTCATCAGTTATTTTCAGCATGTCAGGATTGGGTCAGTACAAAAAGTGACATCCTTATCAGATTTTCATGCCAACCTTCTTTCAAGGACATATCCCACACACCCCTCAAAAAATCTTCATATGCTTTAGTTTTCAAGACAATGACTGGATGAAAATCACACTGTAAGCTTTGTGAATGAGTGGGTTTCCCCAGTCAAAGTCCAACACTAACTAACTGCTATACCACAAAGGCTCTCAATAAAAAGGACATGTCCTTTTTCCTTTTAGGTAGACAAGGTGTTGAATACTCTACTTAGGTGAATCAGTCATGCCAGGGGAATTCCTCAGACTGCTTGTTGCAGGTAACTGTAACAATTCTCTTGAAAAAAAGGAAACAAAATCAATGGAGTCCCCAAAGTATTGCAAGAGCTGATGGGGAAAGCAGCACCCCACCTCTTTCAAATATTAAGAACATAAGAAGAGCACTCCTGAATCAGAACAAGGTCCATCCAGTTCAATTTCCCCAAAGCAGCAAATCAGGTGTTCCCATGAAACCTACAAAAAGGACATGAACGTGATAGCCCTTCCCCTACTGTTGCCTGCCTGCAGGTTTTAAGAATCGTACTACCATTGAAAGTGAAGGTTCCATTTAGCTCCAACTTAAGTACAAATTTGTGATGCTTCACAGGCTACAGAATTTGAATACAGGTGATTCAAAGCACTCTTAGTAAATGCAAGCTTGCTAAATCACTACACTGAGTGGCTTAAGCATGCATGCAAACAGACACACAGTCCAAACCTGTAGCTCCTCGTCTGTAAGATTCTCCCCCAGTTCTTTGGCCACACGTTTGAGGTTTTTGAAAGAGATTTTGCCAGTTTCGTCATCATCAAACAGCTTGAAGGCTTTCAGAATCTCTTCTTTTGAATCTTTTTCAGCCTTATTTTTTTGATAAAGATAAGTAAAATAGTAACATTTCAGACATTTGGTTGTTACACATGAAAACAACCAGCTATTGAAATAGCAAACTGCGGTAACTTTCCTACCCGTGTAAGAAATGTAAATATAACAAAAAGTATATTAAAGAACTGCCACCAAAATTCTGGCTATAATTATATAGCCACATTACTGCAGATGCAAAGTTTAACAAACAAAAGAAAGAGTACTACATCCTTTTAGGGCACGCTCTATCCTAATTTGGTTGTGGTGAATGAATAGACCTCTGTAGGAGGACTTTTATTTATTTCAAAGAAACCACCCACTGCTACCCAATCAATAAAGGCCAGAGACTGACATCTATGTGGCTTTCCCAGTCACCTTAAAAGCAATTGATGTAAGCAAATGTGGATCTCCCACATACCCCATAATTGGTGCCTTACAACAGGACAGAGTCCCACTTCTATCACATCTTTAGCACACACAGATGCAAATATCATAACAATGTCCCTTTAGCCCTCCCTCACAGACTTCAGAAAAAGGCCAGATTTTGTGGCAGGTGTTTAGATCAACCTACCATTTTCTGGGTCATCACTCCTAAGAAGTCATGGTAAGTAATCTTTCCAGTTCCTTCCTTGTCAATGTCTAAGATCATTTTCTTGATCTCATCTTTCTTAGGTTCAAACCCGAGTGCTCTCATGGCAACCTGCAAACAATGAAAACAGACTGGCATCTCAGCAGGAAAAGGAATAGTAAATACCTCAACTGTACACTATAGAAGCAGAACTTCTGCATCTGAGACAAAGACTATATATTTGCATTCTTGTCAGCAGATGTACTGGTGTCAAGACTATGGGTAGGAAAGGAAAGTAAATTTGTCTTAATGGTGTAACTTTGACAGAGCTCCCTTGCTGTTAACATACTTAGTGGTCAATACTGAGAATATCCACTGCTACATAAGGTAGGAATGGAACTGGGAATGGAGCATACTGGGTCATCTGAACTGGCATTATAACAATGTACTCCTCCAAAAGTCTGGAGAGAAGGCAAATCAGCTCTTCATCGGATAAGCAAACAACCCAATACCACTCAAAAACTAGAACAAAATTATTTGCTGTTTTTTACCTCCAGATGAGATAGTAAAGGTAGGTAAAGGTACCCCTGCCCGTACGGGCCAGTCTTGACAGACTCTGGGGTTGTGCGCCCATCTCACTTAAGAGGCCGGGGGCCAGCACTGTCCGGAGACACTTCCGGATCACGTGGCCAGCGTGACATCGCTGCTCTGGCAAGCCAGAGCCGCACACGAAAATGCCGTTTACCTTCCCGCTAGTAAGCGGTCCCTATTTATGTACTTGCACCCGGGGGTGCTTTCGAACTGCTAGGTTGGCAGGTGCTGGGACCGAGCAACGGGAGCGCACCCCACCGCGGGGATTCGAACCGCCGACCTTTCGATCGGCAAGCCCTAGGCACTGAGGCTTTTACCCACAGCACCACCCGCGTGAGAGGCAATTCCTGGCAAACTAAGGATAATCTTTCTCAATGGCAACAACACTAACAATTCAAATAGATTCAAGGCCAGGAAACCCAAAGCCTCACACAAAGAATCTTCATCTTCCAAGATAACAATCAAGTCTAGAAAATCTAGAAACCTGTGTTCTTTTTTAACATCTCTGCTTTGTTAAAAGCTGAAATCCTCCTATGAGAAATGAGATTATGAATGGTAGTGATGGCCAAGGAGCCCTGTGCTTGCCCCAGAAACCTGATTCTTTCTGCTTCCTGATATTCCATCCCAGTCTCCCAAGGGGAAAATAACCTCATATTGGAGACAGGGATGAGGTCACACAAAGTGGAAGTGGAAGTCTCAATAATAGGAGAGACTCCTGGATTGAGTAAAGACAATGCCAGCACAGTGACACTAGCAGTATCTTCTGCCATCAGGAATCACAGATATTACAATACTTCCATGTATTCTATTTTGTACTGCTGAAAGGTTGAAGATGGAAGTATTCTCCTGTAGCTCCTAACAAGAAGTAACCCTTTCTATACCCATGGTATAAAGATAGAATGAAAACTTTGTAAAGGCACATGGCTGTAACAAAGAGACTTGACTCCATTAAATGAAATCTGAACAACAAGACTGTTCTAAGATAAATCTGGATGCCACTGAGTTTTTCAGACTGTATTTACTTTAGCTGCTGAATTTGTCATTCAGGGGGAAAGGTTAACCTTATACTCTTTATCTCCTGTTTATTCTAGTCCTTTTAGATTCCCTCACTGAAATATCAGTGAGGAGGAAAAATGTTAACCACATGTAACAACAAAAGCATGATTTGCACAGCTGAGTCTGCATCAATCACAAAGCCCTCTCAGAGAACTGTCATCAACATAAAGGTAAAGGTAAAGGTACCCCTGCCCGTATGGGCCAGTCTTGCCAGACTCTGGGGTTGTGCGCCCATCTCACTCAAGAGGCCGGGGGCCAGCGCTGTCCGGAGACACTTCCGGGTCATGTGGCCAGCGTGACATCGCTGCTCTGGCGAGCCAGAGCCGCACACGGAAACGCCGTTTACCTTCCCGCTAGAAAGCGGTCCCTATTTATCTACTTGCACCCGGGGGTGCTTTCGAACTGCTAGGTTGGCAGGCGCTGGGACAGAGCAACGGGAGCGCACCCCGCTGCGGGGATTCGAACCGCCGACCTTTCGATCAGCAAGCCCTAGGCGCTGAGGCTTTTACCCACAGCGCCACCACAGCGTCATCAACATATGATCATATAAATATGCAACGTGTGTGAAAACAACCAAAACAAGACTATCTGATGAGGGATGAACTGGAACAGCCCCAAGACCTATACATTGATCATTAAAGAAGTGGGATGGGGGTGGAGGATAATTGCCCCAAAGGAGAAATGCTTATGTTTTCAGGTACGCCTGTAACCACCCTTTATGTCCTTGTTGCCTCCTCTATTCTAATCCAAGCAATAGATGCAAGATAACCTTCAATACCTCTTGGGTATTGAAATAAAGCCACAGACAAAAGTAGGATAGAGTAGACAAAAGTAGTATAATGAAGAACAATGGAGTAGAATGACACTACCCTTCTCCAGTAGCCACCCTATCACTTTAGTTCTGACTTCAACAACCTGGTACCTTCCAGATGTTTTGGACTACAGCTCTCATTGGCCAAAGTCAGCTCCACAAAGTATCCTCTATATGTTTACTTAGAAGTAAGCCCCGCTGGCTCAATGGGCCATATGATTACAATCTTAAGACACATTTCAGTCATGTTTTTCTGCTTGCCTTCAACTCTTTCACATCAATGTTCCCAGTGCCATCAGTATCAAACAGATCAAAGGCCTCCCGGATCTCCTGTTTCTGCTCTTCAGTGAGCTCAGTCTTGGGAGCTGCCTTCTTCCTCTGAGGTGGAGCCCCCACTGGTGTTTTCTTGTAGCTGGAGGCCTTAAACATATATCAAAGACCAAAAAAAGATAACATTAAAACACAAGTACATGGTTTTAATCTTCCTGAAAATTTAGGAGACATTAGTCAACCAAATGAATGAATGAATATTTCAGAATTCCAAACAAATGATCACATTTGTGTACTGTCTTCCCTGAAAGGAGCTCAAAGCATAGAATTCTTGTTCTACCCCGTTTGAGGTAAGGTGAGGTTGAGGTAGTCAAATGCCAAGTAGTGTCTCTCATTCCTCAACAGGAAATTAAAGATGGATTTCCTACATTTAAGGGCAACGCTTTAAAACCTGGCTATTTACAGCACAGAAGAATTACAAAGATTATGATTTCCAATAGTACATGAATGACTAAGGGTGAACTAGAAACTCCTGGTCAAATCTTGGTTCTTCCATAAACAGCCTAAGTAAACTGTTATGTTTGGTTGTTGTAAGGATCATCAAGGTGAGTGTTGCTTCTACTGAA
The DNA here is from genome assembly GCF_964188315.1 of Podarcis muralis. NCBI lineage: Eukaryota > Metazoa > Chordata > Lepidosauria > Squamata > Lacertidae > Podarcis > Podarcis muralis. Next base: position 30,837,087 of record NC_135673.1, read on the forward strand.
CATTATAAATCACTATTTACTTATTAAGTGTCAGGAATGCAAAATAGTTCAGGAGAAGCCATAAAGGTTAAATAGGTTTTCACAGTACAATTCCATGCAAGCTTACTCAAAATTAAGTCTCACTGGACTCAAAGTGTATTTAGGACAGCAGTCCAAAGGGGCAGTGTTTATTTAAAGTATTTTAACCTGCCTTTCAAGGCACCTGGCCTTCACAAGGCAGCTTCCATGACTCTAAAACACATTAAAATATACTTCACCCATCCATCCACGCAAAAAGAGAGAGAAACCAGAAGAATCTGAAGATTTATACAAGCACAGCAGAATTCAGTTAAATGCAGGCTTTAAAAGAACAACAGCTCTGAAGACCATTTACTTAAGACCAGCAAAGAGGGGGCTGGCAAAGAAAACATCAGGGCCTTTCCGGTTGAATACCCTACCCCATTTATTTTAAAATTGTAAACAGCCCTGGGTGCCTTGGCAGGAATGCAACAAACACACTTTGATGCCATACATATTTCCCTGGACAGGTAGTTCCAAAGTGTGGGGCTACCACTGAAAAAACTGTATCCTTAGCACCCACCAGCCTGCCAGCTTTTGCTGGCAGGCCAGAGGGCAGAACCTCTGGTGCTGATAATAAAGCTTGGACAGCCTCACACAAGTGTATGTGACCCTTCAGATAACATGGATGCAGTCCTATGCTGACTGTGGGTAGTTTGGCTGTCATCCACAGGCTGGGGGATTACCCACCACCCAGTACATCAATCCTGTTTCTAACTGAAATGGTCAAACTGCTCCAACTGTCCTGCTACCAAGTGCCTATGCTGGATTTATAGGGGTGTGGAAGCCTTTCGCCCTCCAGCTGTTGCTGAGCTACAACCCCCCCCCCCCGACCGTTGAGCATGCTTGCTGGGGCTGATGGCAGTTGTAGCTCAGCAACATCTGCCCCCAAGGCTTCCCACATCTGGATTACAGAGACAAATGCTGTTTCATGCCAAAACTGAAGCAACCCCCCCCCCCCCACCGCCATCAACACCTCGCTCCACTTTTGCTTATGAGAGAGCAGGTAGGCTTCTCCCTTACATCATACATTTCTATGCACAGGGATTTAAATTTTATTTATAGACGACAGAAAACCATTATAATCATGAATTTGAAGGCCAGCAGGAGCTGTCCCTACTGGAGCAGCGGCCCAGACGGATTTACTACCTTTGGGAGAGGCTGACCCTCAACACAGCCCCCGAAAAAACAAGCACCTCGAGATGCTCCCCCCCCCCGCTACATCAACAAACAAAAAAGGAGGGGACAACCCTCGAGTCCATCACAAGGACCTAGACCAGACATCTTTGGACTATAACTCTCAGCATCCCTAGCGAGAAGGGGCAATGGTCAGGGATTGGGAGCTGTAGTCCAGCTACTCCTGGGGATTCCAAAGTTGAGAAAACCTGACATAAACTATGACGCCAACCTGGGCTTTCACTTGCATAAATTAACATAGGAATAAACAAATCTGCATGACGGTTGCCTTCCCTGCGAGGGAGGCGGGGTTTAACGGCCCTTCTCCACTAAGCCGCGCCGGCCTCTCCCTTCACGTCCTCCTCCCCACCCGCTTAAGTCATAACCCCACTGACCATCCCGAGCCGGGACCGTCGGAAGCCGAGCCGGTCCTGAGGCGGCAGGAGGCGTGGGAAGAACAACCAAAAAAAAAAAAACCGCGGCGAGCTCAACTGTCACCACAACAGCGGTCCCTCTCAATATCGCGGCTCCCTATTGGCTCCTCTCCTCACGCGGTGGTGTGGGAGCAACCGCTCTCGCGATTGGCCGGCGAGCCGGGCGCGCGCGGGGGCTGTTATCCAACCCCACTTGGCTGAACTGCAAGCCGACGAGCCCTGGCAAGGCGGAGCCCGATTGGATCGAAATGGGAGAGACGCAGAGCCAATGGGAGACCGGTCCATCTCTCGGCCGATTATCGGCTTAGGGGCGGGGAGCGTGGTGCCGCGCGGGAAGGAGGAGCTAAACGGGAGAGCGGGTAGTGATTGGAGGGATGCAGAGGTGGGCGTGGTCCAGCAGCAGCAACAACAGCGTAAGTGGGAGTAAGCGCTGCATATTTGTATCGTGCGGCAGGTTGGGGGGCGCCTGCAGGTAAGAGCAAGCTGTTGTCCCCGTGGGAAGTGGAAGCTGCGTGGCCTGAAAGCCTGGGTTTTAAATTGTGTTTCCATTTGTTAAGCTGATTTTTATTAGTTCTTGTTTTTTTAAAAATATCGCGTGCGTTTAATGCTTGCATTTTTATTTTTATTTTGCTTTGTGAACTAGGGAGTTCCTATTATTAAATCAATATAATAATGAATATATAAGCAAGCGGGCAGTGTTGCTTTCTAATAATGGAGGCTACCTTTCAACTTCATTGTTCTATTTAGCCATCTTGTGGCAGTGAGTTGCAAAAGCTGTGTTGTGTAAAGAAGTACACTCTTGCGAAATCATCTTATGGTGGGACTAACTGGTGGGACTTTGCTGTCCTAAATGCGGCGGTTGTGGCTAATTTAGATGGCTTTTAAAAATAGACTTATGACAGATTTGGACAGCCAAGTGGGTTGTATTGATGTTGACTAGTCAAATGTGTGATACATGCTGACAAAACCTTACTTCTGTTAAAGAGAGTAGAGCAGGCTTGGAATTTTTATCTTAGTCAGTTGGCAATCCTACTTATGTGAACTGAAAATGGTATGCCTCTTGTTTGATTCACATATGTATTTCAACAGGAAAGAATGTTTTGAAGTCGCCGTGTTCATTGGGTGCTCCTTTAGAGTTTGCTACAAAGTCATCCGTAGCTCCCAAATATGGCTACTCGACTAAGACAGGTAAGCTGGTTTGTGTTCTTTTTTATTGATAACTTGATTTTTCAAGGGAAAGTATTCTCACAAAACAGCTTACAATATAGCTACTGTAAATGCATTTCTTTTTCTTTTTTTCAAAAAGCATCTCTTAAGATGTTTCACCATATTTGTTTTCTATGCATCTTCTGTAAAGTAGCGCTCTTTTTCATTGCTTGGTTTTCTCATTGCTTGTGGCTGTTGTTCAGTAAATTATTTCATGATGCTCTTTGCTCATTCCCAAGAACCATGCATGCAAACTCACATGTATTCAGCAATGCAGTGGTCTCTGCTGATGTGCCCTACCCTTTGTTTCTCTTTACAGTCCAGAAGGAAATGCACTGTGATTGGTGGCTCAGGGTTCCTGGGTCAGCACATGGTACAAAGTCTGCTAGAGAAAGGCTACACAGTTAATGTGTTCGATGTCCGTGAGGGCTTTAAGAACAGCAAGGTGCAGTTCTTCCTAGGTGATCTCTGCAACAAAAAGGTATGAGCCAAAACTACAGCTGTGCACACAGAAGCAAAGAGATGTCGGCACGCTGCTGCAGTGGCGTAGCGTGGGGGGTGCAGGGGGGGCCGGCCGCACCGGGCGCAACATCTGGGGGTTAGGGTTAGGGGGCGCAAATCCACGGGTTAGAGGGTGCAAATTACTTGCCTTGCCCCGGGTGCTGACAACCCACGCTACGCCACTGCGCTGCTGCATCTTGTTCATGCTACAGATTTGGAGTTCTTTGGTCTGCTTGGCACTGCTTAAGGTGACCAGTGTTCTTTTTGGAAGCCATATACATAAGGATGCAAGTGTGTTTAAAACTGGTGGGATGAAGAAGTATGATTCACCCTATTAATGCCTGTTACTGACCAATTACTGCACCTGTGTGATTGAGCTATTGGATAGCTCAAGCCCATAGCCAAATGATAAAACTACCCTTGGAGTTCTGTTTGACCATTTTTTGAAATGCATGCAAGTGTGAACAATTTGAAGGGAAGTGCACACACATTTCCACCACTCTGGGTGATCCCAAAGATCAGGCATGGGCAAACTCGGCCCTCCAGATGTTTTGAGACTACAATTCCCATCATCCCTGACCACTGGTCCTGTTAGCTAGGGATGATGGGAGTTGTAGTCCCAAAACATCTGGAGGGCCAAGTTTCCCTATGCCTGCCAAAGATTATTCTGTCCCTAATCTAGTGAAGACAGCTCACCCCTGCCTGCCTGCTTTCTTACAACCAGACATGAGGGTGACCTGGCTGTCAGCTTCTTCAGTTTCAGTGTTGCCATTGTAGAGCTCAGCATGGAGAAGGATGTAAGCAAACCTAGAAATAGTAGGCTCTACCTATCATTTGTTCTGTCTCCACCTATTGTTAGCCTCCTGCCCGATGGGTCCCAATGGGCAGCAGAGCAGACCACTGCCCTAATCTGTGAGGTGTCATGGTATTTGAGTCTCTGCACTAAAGCTTCCTTTTTTAAACTCTGCTCATGGAGCTGTGATTGAAAGTCTGTCCTTAGACTATGGATGTGGAACACTCCTCCCAATGTTATAGGTCTGCAGCTCCCATTATTCCTGACCACTGGCCAGGTTGGTGTAGGTTGAAACCCAACAACATCTCTGCCTTAGACCCAGTTGTGGCTGTTGTGATTCTCCAGGTAGATTGATTCTAACCACCTCTTCTGTGCCTCCAGGATCTGCTTCCAGCTTTACAGGGGGTGACTGTCGTGTTTCACTGTGCCTCACCGTCACCTTCCAGCCACAACAGAGATCTTTTCTACAAAGTCAATTATTTGGGGACCAAAGCAGTCATCGAGGCTTGTAAGGAAGCTGGTGTCGAAGTAAGTGCAGAGCTGGAACTTAAAGCAACTTGAATGAACCTGGTCAGGTTTCGTGGCTGTGTGCACATATAACACTAATTCCTTCAGCATTATTGCCCTTCAGCAAAAGTTAGTGTTAGTGGTTAGCTCACAGTTGAGCAAGCAATCTATGGTTTGTTTCTCCATAGTTTTCTTTTTGCAGTTCTTGTTTTGTGCCTTTGTACCTTGGTGAGCACCTGGGATTGGGATGCCCCAACAAACCATGGTTAAACAGGGCTGTTGGTTTGGACATAATGAGCTATGGTTAAAACAAGCCATGGTTCACAAGCCAGCAACAAACCCTGGCTTCATGTTGTGGTTTGCTAAGCAGAAAAGATAGCACGGTTAGTATGCTGTGCTGGTCTGGGCTCACACATTCAAGCAAATCATTGGTAGGCTAAACAAACCATGATGCAGTGTTATGTGTGTACCATGGTTGTGAGTACCGTTACTGAAAATGTGCAGGCAGACAGTAATCAGGGTTGGTTTTGATCAGTGATGTGGGCTTTCTGGAAAATGTTTGAACTGGAATTTTGCCATCCAGAGCCTACTTACTTACAGTATCTATTTAGCACCCAACAACAACTAGACACTTGTATCAAAGAGGGCAATAAAGTATAAGAGTAAGATAAAACTCGGTTGTAGCATTCAAAATAGAGCTAAACCAACAGAACAAATATGTCAAAACGGTATCATTCTGCCTCAAGAGCTGCATGCAAATATATGTGGGATAGTCTTCTGAAAAAATGAATTGCTACTTTGATTATAAATGTGAGGGATATTATAAACATTTTTTAATCTAGCCAATTCATTTTGTGTGTGGTAAGGGAGGAATTTACCAACGCTGATCTCAGTGGGCTGTAGTGCATATAGGAGGTATTTTGTTCTCCCTTGGGTGGTTTCTTTCAAGTTGCAGGGGATGTCAACAAATCCTTGTGCATCCTGGTAGCCAGCCAGAGGAAGAGAACAGGGTCCCTTTGACATTACCCTGATCTCAAGACCCGGCAGAACAGAGAGGGAGGGATGAGCCCTGGCTTTCCTCTGTAACTGAGGAAAGTGATGGGAGCTTGTTCCCATTGTGATAAGCAAACACTTGGAAAGACCAGGAAGTCCTTACACCTCACTCTAATGTTTCCAATCTCAGTGCAGCTTCTCTGAAGTCAGCCTGGCAGCACAGAAACTCCTTGTGGTTCCATGTCAGGATTCTCCTTGATTCTGTACTCTCCACAGAGGAATAATGCACTTGCCAGTGGCAAGCTGGTGGGTGCATTTGTGGCTCCTTGCTTTCTCAGTGTGTCCATGAAACCCATGGCAGAAAAGGGCTGTTTTCTTCATGGCTCACTGCTATGCTCCCTGGAAGTCCCTGATTGGCCACTGTGGGAAACGAAATGCTGGACAAGATGGGCATTTGGCCAGATCCAGTAGGAGTATTACATTTTTGTAGTTCTTGCCAAAGCATTCTGTGTATAACGCCATGTATTGTGCTCCCCCCCTTTCTGTTGCAGAAACTGGTGTTGACTAGCAGTGCCAGTGTAGTCTTCGAGGGCACAGATATTAAGCATGGAACTGAAGATCTCCCCTACGCAAAGAAACCCATTGACTACTATACAGAAACCAAGATTCTGCAGGAGAAGGTCTGGATGTCCTCTGTTTCGCTGCTGCTACTAGGCTAACAGATCCTATATGTGCTAAACAACATAGGGAGCCGTATCCAATGTAGGCTCTATCCAAGTGACTCAATGGTATACATGTTCCATTGGTGAACTGTTTTGTGCTGGTGGGATGTTGCTACACAAGAGAATGTGCAAGCAGGTCGCTGCTAACTTCCTTGCACTATAGACTGCACAATCTGGTGTGCAACGAGTTTCTGCTAATGCAACTGTCATGTTGGATTCCTGTGCAATGTTACAATTCACCCATCTGCTAGTGCAAGAGCCCTTGTACTAGCAGAAAGAGAATGTTGGCTACAGCCAACAATCTCCTGTCTATTTTAAAAGAAAAACAGAACGACCACGAAGTGCGAAATCGTTCTGTTTGGAGTTCCAGGCATTCCATTCCTCCTCCCACCATGTTGTCATTCTTTTACCTCTCTGTCCATCTTTGTGGGGCTGTTTTTACCATATCTGCAAAACTTAAGGATACCTCAAGTCTATTGAAACCTCCCTCTTGGGTAAGGTGACCCTGACTACCCCATTTTAGATGTCCAGTGTATTTAGAAGGCTGTGTGTGGGGCAGGGGTGAAGCATTGTTACACCGGGAGCATTGATAGATAGTGCAGGCTTTTCTCTTGTAGGAGGTGCTGAGCGCCAGCGACCCAGAGAGGAATTTCTTCACCACTGCTATTCGTCCCCATGGCATCTTTGGCCCACAAGACCCTCACCTGGTTCCCGTCATTATCCAAGCAGCCAAGAGTGGCAAGATGAAGTTCATGATTGGGTAAGGAAAGTCCAGCCCCTTGAAAGTTTTAACTGCTTTGAATTTTGCATCCTGCTTTTATGACTGGTCCAGCTGAAACATGTAAGGAGCCTGCATCACCAACATCTGTTTGAATGCTGCCTTTTTATTTGTTTCTTTTCTGCAGCTTTTTACCTCTTTTTGGGCGGCTCTCACAAAGTGGTTTACATAAGATTGTTGCAACAAGCGTAGATTCTTTTTTTCTTCTTAATTTTAAAAAAAGTTACAATAAAATGAACTTGTTTTGGAAAAAAAGTGGTTATTTCATTCTATCCCCACCCCTAGGGACAAGATGGTCCTCCACACAACCCTGTGATGGCAGCTGAGAGACGAAGGAGCATAGTTAAAGCCATATATGTGTGTGTGAATTTTATTCATAGTTTACACGGTTTCCACATTCACCAAATCACAGACACAAACATTACATTTGGCTCTCTGTTTCCAAGAGTTTTTTCCTTGCATGTTGGTGTTAACCTTCAACTTCTTCCTTTTCTCTGCACAGAGATGGAAAGAACTTGGTGGATTTTACCTTTGTGGAAAATGTGGTCCATGGGCACATGCTGGCTGCAGAGCAACTTGAGAGAGACTCTCCCCTGTGTGGAAAGGTGGGTCCTCCTTTTTCTCTGTGAAGGAATGCGACTGCTACACCATTTTATGTTCTGTCGTTTCTTGTAAAATGGTTTTCTTTCCTGACCTGGATGTTCTGAAGTTCACAGCAGAGTCAAAAGTTAAGCCCAGGTACCTAATATAGTTAAGAGGAAATGAAACCTAAAAATCTAAGACAGAAAAGAAAAGCTCAACAGGTATTCATAATGGAGGGTTAAACGGGACTCTGCTAGCCTTTGGATTGGAAAGGGAAATAGAACTTTTGTGGATAAGAGAAGCAGGTAAACGGAGATAAGTTGGTTGAACTGAAATGTAACATTAGGAGCTGGAACACTGGAGTGTTTTACAAGATAGTTGGAGCTCTATAGAGAAAGAAGCCAGGAGAATGCTGCAAATAAACTGATCTGAAGGACAGAAATTGGTAAGTATTGGCTTGGCAAGCAATCTCGTCTAGGATCAGCAGCATGTGATTTCCTGGTTTTTATTTTCTTGGATAACTGTCCCTTAAAGGCTCTTTTTCGTAACTTTTTTTTTTTTTACAAAGAGAAACCTTAACTATGAACCAAATTTGTTTTGGTTTTGCCCCATATTAGTCATGCCTCACCTTGCTACCTTGCCACTATTTGAAGTTGGCTAGGCCAGTTAGCTTCAAAAGGTTAAAGCACTATTGAATGGAGACAGCCAGGAATAGAAAATACCTGCTTTGTGGCAGCACTGAGGCAGGCAAGAAGGTGGAGCTAGTATTATTATTATTTATTTCTTTATTTGTATACTGCCCTATACCTGTAGATGTCAGGGTGGTTCACAACATAAAATAACAATCTGAAAAACAGAAAATGCATAATAAGAACCAAAACAGCGACAACCCCATAACCCCCCTGATTGGCTTGCCTCCCTTCTCTCTCACGTCACTGGCTACATAGCCTGATCTGTCACACTTAAGGGATGAGAGAGGCAGCTTTCTAATAATGCTGGTTGTTGTTTTTTTGCACCAGTCTCATTTGAAATTCCCCAACTGTGATATGCACAGAAGCCGCCCAGAGTGACTGGGACAACCCAGTCAGATGGGCGGGGTACAAATAATAAAATTATTACTATACCCTCACATGCCAATGTTTTTCCAGAAGCAAACTGATCAGTTCATGATCTCTTACTTTTAGAGCATTGTCTCTCCACTCCTTTAGCTCCGGTGTGGAGAACTTTAAGCCTCCCAAGCGTTGCTGAGCTACAGCTCCCATCAGCCCCAGAAAGCATCGCCAGTGGTAGGAGATGATAGGTGCTCCTGAACACCTGTAGAGCAAAAGGTTCCCCATACCTGCTTTAGCTGGAAAGGATCCCAAGGATAGTGTACAAAAACCAGAAGTAGCACAACTGCCGACTTCAGGATTGCAGCTTTAAAGGGGTGACAGGGAAAGGATGATTCTTTACTCTTTGTTTCTTATCTGTTTGTGTTAACTCGCAGGCATTTAACATCACGAACGACGAGCCAGTCCTCTTTTGGGAGTTTATGTCGCGCATCCTGACAGGCCTGGACTACGAGGCTCCCAAATACCGCATTCCCTATTGGCTGGCCTATTACTTGGCCTTCCTCCTGTCACTGGTGGTCATGCTGCTGAGCCCCTTCGTCACCGTCCATCCCACCTTCACCCCCATGCGGGTGGCGCTTGCTGGAACGTTCCACTATTACAGCTGTGAGCGGGCCAAAAAGCACATGGGCTACAAGCCACTGGTTAGCCTGGATGAAGCTGTGGCAAAGACTCTCAAGAGCTTCCCTCACCTCCACCGTGCTGCGTAGCTGCCTGGGGCCCATGATAATACCTCCACAATCTCTACAGGCTCTGCTTTGGCTGCTCCTGTCTCTCAGTCTGGTTTCCCTAGAACACTTCTTGCAGGAACCCCAGTCTGAATTGATTCTGTTGCCTCAGCTGAGTTTCTGTGACCCAACATCTCTGAAGTGGTGGCTGCACAGGGTGAAACAAAACCTGATCAGTTCGTTAATTCTGCTTGATCAGGCACAGTTTCCCAAGCCTTTACTTGCCTTAACCTTATTCAGAGGGAAGTAAACTGTGAAATACAAGGCTGGGGAGCTTGTGGGCTTTCACAGTGGACTCCCCAACTCCTATCAGACCTAGCCAGCATGACCCAATGGTCAGGGATGATGGGAGTTGTAGTCCAGGTGAGCCATAATTTTCCGTACTCTTTTTTCAGGACAGTCACTTTTATGCGTTGGGGAGATCTGTGTGTAAATTCCAGAGCTGGGTAACCCATCTGTATATCTTTAGGTGATAGGAGAAAGCATTTCTCTTTAACCAGGCCTTTGGCTGCTTAACATTCCATGGCCTTTTAAATGTCCTTGTGGGAGGGTGTGTGTGATGGGTTTGTTCTTGTTTTATTATGTATTTCATGTTCTCATTTTGAATTTTTATCCAGTGAGCAGCCCTGTGATCTTTGGGTGAAGGGCGGTATACAAATTTAATAAATAATAACAATAATATATCGGTCATTGTTAAGGTAAAGGTGGGAAATCTTGAGCTGATATTGCATTACAACTCACATCAGCACCAGCCGGGGGCTTGTAGTCCCAATAACATCAGGACAACATCAGCATAACCACCCCTTGCTGTAAGAAGATTATGTGGGAAATCTGTAAAGATGAGGCATTTGCACTTGTGTACTTAAACTGTGGCCCAAACTTTCTGGAATGTGACTGCACAGGTTCTTTTTCTTAAGACAGCCACTGTACATTTGTCCAGCAGATGGGAAGAGTTTGCTTACATACTAAAAGGCAAAATGTATTTCAGTGCAATTGCCAATAAAGTACACTGGGATATTCTGTTCTGGAAGTATCTAAATCTTGAGGCAGTTTCTGCCTTCCTGAAATACGTAAAATGCATGTTGGGGTGTGTGAATCTGTGTTCATTGATAAATTGAAAAAGGCTATATGTAATGTGAATGAGCATTGTGGCCAGTGTATCTCCTGCCTTCACGTTCCACAGTGAGAACCGCTTATAAGCTTCCCATTAGAAAATGATTTCGGTAATGAGAACCTTTGGATGCAACATCAGCTTCTGCCTCTAGGTGGTGCTCGCTTGCCATAGTTGCTTTGTGAGTTCCATTGATAAAACTCAGTACAATACAATAGATGCTGATTGTTTCTGAAGTAAAGGCCTCTTGCCAAGTCACATACAATACTGCAGTTAAGCAGGACATTCCCACATTATATCAATAGGGGTTGCAGTCACAGGTTTATCTAGTTTGCTGGCACATTAATGGAGGTGTGAAATCCCACTACTTTATGCTGTCTTCACAGGGCAAGCCTGTACAGCCCTTTGCAAATCAATGTAGTCCTAAGTTCTTAGATGAAAAAGTATCCCTTCAGATGCTTGCGGACCACAGCTCTTCTTATCCTGACCCTGCCCATTAGCTATGCTGACTGTGGCTGATGAGAGCTGGAATCTAAGATCTAGAGGGCCTTAGGCTACCTTCCTGGCCTTTAGTGCACAAGAGTTAACTAATGGAGTGTAGGAATGAGGAAGGTGTGGCCGTCCAGATGTTGCTGGGCTCCACCTCCCATCACCTCCCAACCTTTGGCATTGTTGGCTGGTGCTCATGGGAGTTGGAGTCCCATATCAGCTGCAGGGCCAATGGTTGTTGTTTAGTCTATTAGTCATGTCCGACTCTTTGTGACCCGATGGACCAGAGCACGCCAGGCACTCCTGTCTTCCACTGCCTCCCACAGTTTGGTCAAACTCATGCTGGTAGCTTTGAGAACACTGTCCAACCATCTCGTCCTCTGTTGTCCCCTTCTCCTTGTGCCCTCCATCTTTCCCAACATCAGGGTCTTCTCCAGGGAGTCTTCTCTTCTCATGAGATGGCCAAAGTATTGGAGTCTCAGCTTCAGGATCTGTCCTTCCAGTGAGCACTCAGGGCTGATTTCCTTCAGAATGGATATGTTTGATCTTCTTGCAGTCCATGGGACTCTCAAGAGTCTCCTCCATGTTACCCATTCCTGTTGCAGGGAATGGTGAACCTGGCTTGGTACCGAAGCATCAGTGATAAGATACATTTCCTTATTAGAGCAACCTCAATCTATTTCACCCAAAGCCTTTTGGCTTTAAGCCAGAATAGCCTCTTGTATCCTGAGTGCTCTCTTGTAGCCACAAGTGTTTCTGAAGCGCTCCTCTCTTTTTAACCAGGTTCGTACCCTGAAGTCACACCTGCTGCAGCATACATTTCAAAGCACATTGCTTCTCCTGAATAATCTAGGGGACTGCATTTTGTTAAGGTTTTGTAGGGACTGTAAATAAACAGTTTTTTAAAAAAGAATCAGTGTTTAGGTTCAGAGAAGGGAGGGGGGAAATTTGAATTCAGTTTGCATTTAAAAGACAAACTTACCACATTCTCCAAAGCAGTACGTGAACTGAAACACAGCAGTCCTTTCAAAGTTCACCATATAGTTTCCCAGGCCAAGTAAGTAACGTGTACAAAACCACATAAACTGGTGAAAATAACATTTAAAAAAGCATTCTATTAGGGGAAATGGTTTTGGAAAAAAAGTGTATATTAGGCAAACTTGTGTATACAACACCTATTTGGAGAAACTTGCACTAAAACAGTGGTGAATTTGCATGAGGACTTAAAAAAGAATTCAAACTAATGTGGAGAATTGAACTTCAGGTTGGAAAAATGAGAATTGAAAAGAATCTGAAACTGATAGATCTGCTCATCCTTAATTATAGCACGCCCGAGCAAGGAACTACAGAAGGGAATAACTTCCCATTAGTGAAGCCAGAAAGGGGCATAAGAAGTCCCCTTTGTACACTGATCCAGTTCTCTGGGGTCTAACAACACAGAAGACAAAATATTTGCCAACCTTATTTAGCCCTATAACAACAGAGCTGCCTTGTGTTTCATTAAAGTTATGGGTGATACCTGCTCTGCTTAGGAGTTTGCCAGCCTTTGCCTGTGAATTTTGAGAGGATTCATGCCACCAGGAAGCTTCTGCAGTGTCATAGGCATAGTTGTGAGGTGTGTGGAGAGCTCAGAAGCAAGAAAAACACCAGTTATGCCTATGGGGGGGGGGGGCAGAATAAGCATTCTTGTAATGCAGATCTCAGAGATCAATGATGATGTGTCAGATTTGGAAGCGGTTGTGCTAACATTGCGATGGGAGTGCCCAAAATTGTTGCAAAGCATCAGCAGTTATTGTTTTTTAAGGTGCTTACCTGGGTAAAGGATTGGAAGAAGCATCTGGATTGCCAAAAACAAATGAGTGTGTGGATGGTGTCAATGCATAAGAAAAAAAAGAACGTGGAGGTTGCAGTTCCTGTGAACACTTGTCCCCAAGTATTCTCAAAGGGCAAAGTAGCTAATCACAGTAAACCTTGAGGTTTTGTGCTTGGGTGATACTGAAGAATGAGAGAAGGGGGATTGCGGGTCTTTATATTTAAGGAATTCCATTCAGTCTTCCCCCATGAGTCAGAGTTACAGCAAAGCTCTGTTGTGGCCACACCTGGGTGCAGAAAGGGCAGAGATGGGGCTTGGCCTTTGTTGTGGAAGAATGTGTTGTATCTTTCTCTGCAGATGGAAATTGGCACAAAACCAACATAATTGCTGCATCCTCCACGCCTTGACCTGTTGAGTCCTAGATCAGCACAGCAGTTGCTTGTTTCAGTGTGTTTGTGTTGCCACCCAATACCCATTGTTTTATTTATTTGTTTATTTCATAAAATCTATATACCTCTTGATTGTTAGAAAACAAAAACAAATACCTCAACTGTTTACAAAAAGAATAAAGCAACAAAGGATTGGTAAAAACAATTAAAATGTTCAGAACAATTAAAACCAGCAATAAACTAAAAACACCTCAGCATTCCAAATATCTGGGTAGGCTTACCTTTTTCTTTTTTTAAAAACAAAAGGTTTTAGCAGCATCAAAAGAGTGCAGTGAAGGCTCCTGCCTGATATCAATAGGCAAGGAATTCCACAGTGTAGGTGTGTAGTAAGTGCAGTAAGAAATATCACTTTCTTACTAGTGTGGAATGGGTATTATGATAGCTATGTTACCTTCAGTGTTACTGGGAATCACAGGTGGGGACAGTGCTGTTGAGTTCATGTCCTGCTTGTGAGCTTCACAGAGGTAATCTGGTTAGAGGGACGTGGATGGCGCTGTGGTCTAGACCACTGAGCCTCTTGGGCTTGCCGATCAGAAGGTCGGCGGTTCGAATCCCCGCGACAGGGTGAGCTCCCATTGCTCGGTCCCAGCTCCTGCCAACCTAGCAGTTCAAAAGTACACCAGTGCAAGTAGATGGCATTTTTCCATCTCCATCGTATCAAGCAGTTGGTCCCTTACCTTTCTCGCCCTGATCTGGCCACAGTGATCCATGCAATGGTCACCTCCAGGCTTGATTATTGTAACTCGCTCCATGTGGGGCTGCCCTTGATGCTGACCCAGAAACTCCAGTGGGTGCAGAATGCCGCGGCGAGGCTCCTTACGGGGTCCTTGCCGCAGGATCACATTCATCCAGTGCTTTACCAGCTGCACTGGCTCCTAGTGGAGTACAGGGTCAGGTTTAAGGTGCTGGTTTTGACCTTTAAAGCCCTATGCGGCCTAGGACCCACATACCTATGGGACCGCCTCTCCTGGTATGCCCCGTGGAGGACCTTGAGGTCCACAAATAACAACACTTTGGAGGTCCCAAGCCGCAAGGTGGTTAGATTGGTCTCAACTAGGGCCAGGGCCTTTTCAGTACTGGCCCCGACTTGGTTGAACACTCTGTCACAAGAGACTAGGGCCCTGCAGGACTTGACATCTTTCTGCAGGGCCTGCAAGACAGAGCTGTTCCGCCTGGCCTTTGGTTTGGACTCAGTCTGACCCTTATGTTTCCCTCCCCTTACGTTTTTCATTTATGGGCTACTATTAAAATGAGGCTGCATTTTAAATTGTATTTTAACCCATATTTTAATAAACTGGTTTTTTTGGGGGGGTTGTTTGTTTGTCCCCCCCCCATTATATTTTATTGTAATTTTATTGGTGTTAGCCGCCCTGAGCCTGGCTCTGGCTAGGGAGAGTGGGGTATAAATAAATAAATAAATAAATAAAAATATTATTAGATAAATTGGTGGCGGGAAGGTAAATGCCGTTTCTGTGTGTTCTGGCACTCTTCAGGGTGTCCTATTGCGCCAGAAGCAGTTTAGTCATGCTGACCACATGACTCGGAAAGCTGTCTGTGAACAAACGCCAGCTCCCTTGGCCTGAAAGAGAGATGAGCACTGCAAGCCCATAGTCACCTTTGACTGGACTTAACCGTCCAGGAGTCATTTTTTTAATCTGGTTGGACCCTGAGAGCAAGATAATTGGGTCACTGGCCTGATTCAGCAGGGCTCTTATGTTCTCTGGGCAGCTTAAAAGTACATTTAAAAACAATATATGGTATCAAGGGAGTGGGAAGCAGCATAAAAACAATTCCGTCTAGTATAAGAAGAAAAACCATTAATAGATCTACAACTCACCAATGGAAGTAGTAGGGGATAGAGTAATAGATGGCAAACCCACACAAAACATTTAAAAATAGTGTTTGTCCACCCAATGCACTTCAGCACATCCACAGATAGGTGACATGCAATTTTATGTTGGATCCACCCCCCCTTCTGCATTTTTGTAGATTGGAAAAAAATCCAAATTAAATGGGGCGGAGGAACACATGGTGCCATTTTGTTGAAGATGTCCTGTGGTTGACGGACCTTTCAGATTTATGAGTATTACTGCTGTTATTACCAGCAGGTTCCAGGGTGGGTTGCAACAATTCAAAATTCAGTATTAAAAACCATTAAAATGAATAGCAGTCACAGGAATAAGTTGGATCATGAAAACACAAATCTTAGGTGTTGGGCCAGTACTTTTGTGAAATCTGGGGCAATGCTAATAAATAGCAGACATTTCCTGTGCTTTCTTTGGATCGATGGATATGTTGGTTTTGCTTTGCTTTGCCCATTGGCCATAACAACATCAAAATAGCCACTTACAATACTGCTGAAGACTATTTGCAGAATTAAAAGCATGCAACTTTTCAAGCAGTAACAAGTTTAATATACAATCCAAATGAGACATTTAAACTATTTGCACAATCCTAACCATTTGCACAATCCTAACAAGGCATATGCTAAAGCTGTCAAAGAGATTATTGCACAACGGTGTTAGAAGGCAGATGAAAGTTGAAGATTCAAGATACTGAAATGGACCTGGGTCATTGTAATGGCTTTGAAGCTTGCAGGACACTTGTTGAACCAACCTTTGTAGCTGCTGGAGTCAAGAAGCTTGTTCTAGAACAACTGCATTTGTGTCAAAAAGAAACCATTCTGTTGTGCCCCATTTCTGGATATTTCATGGTGGTGTTAGACGCTCCAGAATGCTATCTCCAAATTAGTTGGCTGTGCAATGGAATGACAGGTGGAATTCAGTTACGATGTACAAAGTGACACACAACCCCAAGGGTATTTTAACTTCTGAGGACACTAACTCTTCTTAGAAGTGGCCACTCTGGAACCAAAGCAATTTCAGATGAAGACTGTAACATCAACTCAGGACAAAGGATTGTTTATCACACTTACAAGCATTACTTGGCTTACTGATGCCATTTTGTCTTTATTATTAACATTTTTGTGAATTGCCACTGTTGATAATAGTGTAATTCTCGCCACCTGTCCTTTTTTGTATCTCACTTCCTTCTGACTTCACTGTTTAAAATCACCCCTACACTAGGATAATGCTTTGTGAATTTGATGCATAGAACTGTAGCTGACAAAGGTGTATGCCATAATACATGTTAGTCTTTAAGGTTCCACGAGACTCTTCTTGATTTTGCTAAAACTGAATGCATTTTGGATTGATTGTCAGCCTTAGCAAGAGGGCTGCCTGCTACCTGCCACTCACACTTAAGGAGGATAGAAGCTCTGTGGAGCAAGACTCGTGAAAAACCTGTTTGATTTCCTTTCATCAAATGGGTGGTTTGACTTCCACACCCTCCTTCTTGACTTTCAGCATCATTCACCCTGTTTGGGGAAAGAGGAGGGTGAAGGAAAGCAGCCTCTTGCCTTCTGCCTGGTGGGAGATTGACGGTTACTGAAAACAGCGGGGAATCCAATTAAGTTCTGAGGCTCTTAAATATAGAGCTGTTGGAAAGAGATTAGGCTTTTGCCTGATGTTATACTTGGCCTGTGAAATTTGCCACCATAGTGGTTCACTGAGAGGTCAAATAATCATAATTGTGCTCATCAGTCTCATTTAGAGAGCTTGAAGATTTATAGCCAAAGCACAAGTGTTAGCAAATCAAAACACAATAATGAACTCCCCCCCCCCCAACACACACTTGAACATGCAGAGCAAACTGCACAAATCAGGAAAGAATATGTACCTCTACATTTTGCAAATCATGTCCACAAAACTCTTGGCTCCTTAAGTCACATGGGGCCCAGTACCCATGTCATTGCCAATGGCCAGATGATGGACAGCTCACCTGCTTTGTCCAGTTCCAGGAAGGCAGCCAAATGAAAAGTGGATTGTCTCTAGTAGGCTTCTATGCATGTCTAATGAACTAGGCTTTACTTGGCATGCCATAAACTGGCACTTGGATTTGTGGAGGGGGGAGTCAAGAGGTTGCTTTGGTTTTTCTTGTTACACGTGAGCTTCAAGCTTTCTCAAACCTTTAATGACATCATGCTTTATTTATGAAAGTGTTTATATCCCGCCCTCTCACAAAACATCAGGGCAGGGTATAGCAACCTAAAAATAAAAACCTTGAAAAGCAGTACAGAAGGATCTGTTGGCACAAAAAGTCTTCGAGATACGCCTGAAAATTAAAAGTGAGGATGACTGCCCAATTGTTGCTGGAAGAGTGTTTGAGAATGGTGGACCAGCAACACTTTTAGTAGTAGCAGTTGGTGCAGCTGTTGCTGTAGTTGTTACTTGATTTATGAACTGTTTCCAATGATCTCAAAAAAAATTTAAAATACAATTAAAACATGTATAAAATAATTACATAGATAGGAACAAAACAGCTGCAGATATATATTTTTAAAAAAACGCAGTTATATGGAAAACCATTTAAAAATGACAGCAATTGCATATTTTATATCAACTTTCTGGATTTTCCTTGTGAACAGAAAAATGAAGCGGGGAGAGAAAATGAACATTAAGAATCAGCTGTTAATGTTTTCCTTAGTTTCTCATTTTTACATTCTTTGGAAAACCACATTTTTGCCCCTCTTTGTGGACTTTTAAAATCCAACATGAAAATCCATACTTACACTTTGTGTGCGCACTTTATCCTAATAAATGCTTTTCTTTTCTTTTCTTTTCTTTTCTTTTCTTTTCTTTTCTTGTGTGCACTTTTTGGTTTGAAGAACAGCATCACAAAATGTGTAGAAGTGCAAATTTCAAAGGCTAACCATGTTTCAGTTTACATATTGGTCCGGGAAGTGCGAAGAAGGTTTCCATTAAAATCTGTAGATCAGTAGTTAAGCACCTGTTTTGCATGCAGAAGGTTCCAAGTTCTAATCCTGGCACCTCTAGGTAGGACTGAGAGAGAACCCTGCCTGAAATCCTGAGGAGCTGCTGCCAGTCAGTGTGGACAATATTGAGCTAAATGGGCTAATGGTCTGAGTTGGTATAAGACAGCTTTCTATGTTCATATGTCTTTCAGGAAAGGACCATAGCTCAGTGCCAGAGCATCTACTTTGCTTGCAGAAGGTCTCAGGTTCAATCTCCTGTATCTTTACGGGAGGAGAGAGATCCTGCCTGAAACCCTGGAGAGTTGCTGCCAGTCTGTGTAGACAATAATGGGCTAGATGTACCAAATGGTCCGAACTCGGCAGGAGGTAGCTTCCTCTGTTCCCAAGTTCCTACAGAAATAAGTTCCCTAAAGTATAGAAATGCAGCAATTTTTTTTAGCAAAATAATACAGCTAATTTCTCAATAGCCCTGTCTATGAAGGTTTTATTAACTTTTTGGTGTGGAGATTCGCGTGAGAGCTATGTGTCCATCCCTTGATGGGCACTTTAGGTTTGTAGGCCTTAGTTAACAGCAGCTGAATAATTGTACAGAACAGGAAGGGGGAATTGATTCTCAAGATGGGTGTTTGTGAACCCTCCTTGAGCGCCAAGCCTTACTCCCCATACAGAATTTGGCAAAAGCAGAAAAAAAAGTGCTACCGTGACTTGGTTTCCAATTCTCCTTGTCAGCCTTGGGTGTCTCTAGCGACAGAGGGCAGAGAATGTAAGGAATGTACTAGGGAGAGGCACCTCTTTGCCGAAGTGCAGGGGGGAGAGAGAGAGAGAGAGAGAGAAGGAGGGGGAGACTTTCTGCTGTGGAAAGAGAAACCTGTTTGATCCCCTGAAGGGCAAAAAAACACACACCCACATTGTCATCTCCCTCCCATAACAAGGCTGGGCCTCTTTTTTTGGCAAGGGCAGCCTTAGCTGTCTGGGACGCATTCTGGCTTGCCCACACCTCCGCCGCTGAGCGCATAAGGACTAGCAGGGAGAGCACTGCTCCAGCCACAGCTGTGAGGGCAGGAGTCCTGTTAAATGCTTGAAGACACCTTTGGAGAAGAGACCCACTGCCGCTGAGGTTACAAGTAAGTACCACCTTTTTGGTTTCAAAGATGAGAGGGTTTCCTCTCTTGCCCTTCTTCCTCTGCTCTTTTCCTCCCTTCCCTTGATTATCCTTTCTTTGAGGTGGGAGGACAGTTTGCCACCACAGATCAACAGCTTGTGGAAAGCGACTTCCCAAACGCGCCACCTGTTGGGCTCGATGACCCTCGTGGTCCCTTCCAAATTTACGATTCTATGAGCTGGCTTGGCTTTGAACAGTTATTTGGGCTGGCATACTATATATTTAAATCACATTATTTTCCTTCAAAGAACCCCGGGAACTGTAGTTTGTTAAGGGTCCGGTGAATTGTAGCCATGAGAAGGGTAAGCCATAGTTGCCAGGATTCTTTGGGGAGAAACAATGTGCTGGCCCACAGCTGAAAAAGGTTGCTGACCCCTGCTCTAACCACTATGCCACACTATGCTCTCTTTAGATCCAGCTTGGCAGCTGCTAGCAAAATCCATTGCTTTGTGTTAACAATTACCACTTCTTCCCCTTCCCCCACCCCAGCAGATTTCCTGAAATGTTAGCTTTATATTTTCCTCCAGTATGCAGATGCAATGATGTGAAATGTTGCTGCGGTTCTTATTTCTTATGCAAATCTCTTCCTTGGTCTCATTGCTATTTCTACTAATCTTTACAACAGCCCTGTAAGGTAGGCAAGTCCTGGAGAGGAGGTGGCATTTGAGCCAAAAAACACTGCAGCACTTTCTCTTAATTACAACACTTGCTGTGTTATATATACAGTACTGTGTACGTCTGTCTGCCATACAGCTGTTAGCATCATCGGTACAAAAGGTTGCTTAATTGGGGAAGTGGGAGAAGGATTTGGCATCATTTTGCTGAGGGGTCCTCTGCCCTCCACCTTGCTGGAAGCACACAACAGGGTCAAAAAAAGGATAGAATTATGGAGTTGGAAGCAGGAGTGTCTGCTTGGCCCCCAACTGTGGGTGCCCAGGGCTGTGAGCACCATGCAGCTTGCATGACCCTGGCACCAGAATTTGTGGGTGCCCAGCCCCTCATGGGCAATTTTGTGGGTGCTAGGGCACTCAGGGCCCCTATGTCTCCAAGGCACCTTGGCAAAAGCTCTGTGAATATCTTTGGGTGGGGGCGCTCCCAAATAGACACTGGACGTTATCATCAGTAACCCCATGAAGAGAATGCCGATTATAAGAGATCTGCAATAATGTAGATGTCAGGTGTTTTCTGTTTTTTAGAGACATCCCTCAATTGGTAATGTCCGACATTCATTTTTCATTATTTCTTTGCAGGCCTCCAGTGCCTTTTAACAGATGCAAAGCAGGCAGAAATTCAACTGGTGAAGTTCACCCAACATTTATCTGTGGCATTTTTTTAACCCTGCTGCAAGGTGCTTAGGGTAGCGTACGTGGTTCTCTCAAACCTATTCTATGTTCACAACATTCCTGTGTGGTTGGAGAAACACAGAGTGTGACTACTCCACGGTAATTCGGTGAGCTTTATGGCGGAGCAGCGATTTGCGTCTGCATCTCCCATTATGCAATACTGCCTTCTCAGTATGTGGGTGAAGTGATGAGGAACTTCCCCTGTGGGATTTCTGCCTGCTGTGCCACCGTTAAATCCTTGCCAGAAAAAAATAAATGGTGACAAGCCTGGTTCTCCAGTTCAGAGTTTTCACTTGTGTATTTAAACATCTTTTAAGTTGCTTTTCAAGGTAAATATCTTCCTATGGCAGCTTACAATGCACAATTCTAATTATACAATTCATAACTGTACAATGTTGTAGAAATCAGGCGAACAGGCACCAGTGGGCTGCAGTTTAAGAAGTGCATCTGCCTTCCTGGTGGTGGTTCTTCCATCAAATTTTTGCTGAGAATCTGTCACAATAAGAAAGAAGGAAATGTCTGAGTAAGGAAGGAGATGATAGAATGGGCAGTGCTGAAGAGTCCCTCCCTCAGCCTCAATTTTCCACCTGATCACAAATCCTGTTATCTTCCCGTCCTCACACCCAGGCCTGTAACTGTCATAATGGCAAACAGCACAGATGCTGTTGTGATAGCATCATAATAACAGGCCTTGTTCACATCCACAATTACCTTGTGTTTGCAGCTGTTTGTGTCCCCAATTTAATTTGCAGCATCCTCATTACCTTCCAACAATACCAATCTCAGCGTTTTCCTTTTGTATCCTACTTGGTTCACAGATTATTTGTTTCAGTGCTTTTGGGTTGGTGGGCAATAAACGACCACTTTCTGCTACTGCCTTTTCCATTCCCATTACTTCCTCAATACTTCCATTTCTTTACCAGCTGTACTCAAGGAATCTCTACCCCCTTTCGATCCCTCGGATATGCATGAAACTGGGAAACTGCATGCACAAGCAATATTACAATTGCATATCTGTGTGCTTTGGACACTTCTCATGCAGGGAAGTAAAATATATATATATATATATATATATATGCACAACTATCGGCACACATGCCCTGTTGATACTTAATTGACATCATGAAATCAACAAATAAGAATGTTGGGAACAAACACAAAAGGGAATGCCCAGTCATATAATCAGGAATGACTGAAGTGGCTCCTCATATACAAATTCAAATGCACACAGGTGTGGACTACTCCAGTCTACTTCACATGGGGAAAAGTGGGCTAATAGCTAAATAATGCTCAAATGTAGACAAACCCATAGTTGCACCAAGGAGTGAGGAAGTGGCTTCTTTTATAGCACCCTCTGCATTCCATCAGAAAACCTATGTTCTCTGTCTGACTGCCTCATTTGGTACTGAATGCCAAATTCAATATAATTAAGAATCCATCAGCTTCCTCTATCATCTATCTATCATCTATCATCTATCTATCTATCATCTATCTATCTATCTATATCTATCTATCTATCTATCTATCTATCATCTATCTATCTATCTATCTAATCTATCTATCATCTATCTATCTATCTATCTATCTATCATCTATCTATCTATCTATCATCTATCTATCTATCTATCTATCTATCTATCTATCTATCTATCTATCTATCATCTCTCTATCTATCTATCTATCTATCTATCATCTATCTATCATCTATCATCTATCTATCTATCTATCTATCTATCTATCTATCTATCTATCTATCTATCTATCATCTATCTATCATCTATCTATCATCTATCTATCTATCTATCTATCTATCTAATCTATCTATCTATATCTATCTATCTATCTATCTATCTATCTATCATCTATCTATCTATCTAGCTATCTATCATCTATCATCTATCTATCTATCTATCTATCTATCTATCTATCTATCATCTATCTATCATCTATCTATCTATCTATCTATCTATCTATCTATCTATCTATCTAATCTATCTATCTATATCTATCTATCTATCTATCATCTATCTATCTATCATCTATCTATCTATCATCTATCTATCTATCTATCTATCTATCTATCTATCTATCTATCTATCTATCTATCTATCATCTATCTATCTATCATCTATCTATCATCTATCTATCTATCTATCTATCTATCTATCTATCTATCTATCTATCATCTATCTATCTATCTATCTATCTATCTATCTATCTATCTATCTATCATCTATCTATCTATCTCACCACCATCATATTAAACATAGCTGTGGTCTGAACCACAGAGCATCAGGCTTGCCGATCAGAAGGTCCGTGGTTTGAATCCCTATGACGGGGTGAGCTCCCGTTGTTCGGTCCCAGCTCCTGCCCACCTAGCAGTTCAAAAGCACATCAAGTGCAAGTAGATAAATAGGTACCACTCTGGCGGGAAGGTAAACGGCATTTCCATGCACTGCTCTGGTTCACCAGAAGCAGCTTAGTCATGCTGGCCACATGACCTGGAAGCTGTCTGTGGACAAACACCGGCTCCCTCGACCAATAAAGCGAGATGAGCACCGCAACCCCAGAGTCGTCCGCGACTGGACCTAACGGTCAGGGGTACCTTTACCTTTAAACACAGAGTAAACATATTAGTAAACATAGAGGTATTAAATACAGAGGTGCCCAAGTAGCCTCTCCTCCACACACCAACCAAGTCCAGACATGCTTAGCTTCAATGAGGGTATTGTGTCATGTGTCCAAACGTAGGGCAATCTTGGAAGTGTGTGAGTGTGTGTACCTTGGCATTTCTGAAATCAGGGTCAGGGAGGAGCAGAATATGATTTCCAGTCATTTGCAAGTAGACTTTCGGTGCCTTGTACCACCCTTCTCTGCTCTTTCTCCTAATTGTAGGTGGAGAATAATCTCATGCACAAGAAACAGAAATATGCAAAGATAGTTAATCTGTACAATATATGCAGGCTAAAGAAGTGGGTTACCTTATCAAAATTAATGAATTGATAAGTGTATGGCAGGAGCTGGAGCAGCTCTGGCAAATAAAACTTTCAGATCTGTGATGCTGCTTTATGCTTCGTCATACCCGATGCTCCATTTTAGTCCAAGGGCTCATCAGCCCCAGCTAGCATAGATAATGGCCAGGGATGGTGGTGCGAACTGGAGTCCAACATCTGGAGATCCACAGGTTCTCAACCTCTTATGTAGATCAATATCAGACATGCTCTGAATGCTGTTGATTCTGTAGAGGCTCAGGCAGAGGGAAGTCTTTCCTAGTTCTCTGCTGAGATGCTTTTCATCCCTGGGGACTGAACCTTCTGCATGCAAAGTTTTGTGATGTATTCCACCACTCAACTATAATTTTTCCCATTTGCTGCAACCCACTCTCTCATAGGCTTATATGAAACAGTCTTATATTATGAAACAGTCTTATAGTAACTCTGGCTCTGGGAACTCTGGTACCTCTTTTGACACTGTCTGTAGGGTGTGTGTGACTTTCTCAGCCATGGGACATCCTTTTCCGGAGATGCCAAGGATGGCGCATGGGGCTCCTCCAGCATGCAAAGTTACACAATGCCACAAAAGAGGATAATACTGATTTGCAACACTCCCCTCCAAAATGTCCTAATGTATACATATGGATACAGATTTAGAAATACAGTAACTTCTTTAATATGAGTAGAACTTAAATGCATCTCATCATAGTGGGAGACATGAATGTGACCATATGAACTTCTGAGAACATAAGGAAAGTCCTGCTGGATCAGGCCAGTGGTCCATCTATTGCAGCAACTTGTTCCTGCAGTGGCCAACCAGAGGCCTGTGGGAAACCTGCAAGCACTCTCTGGTAACTGGTATTCAAAGATATTAGCCTAGAACATAGGAAGTGGTCATATATGGAGCGAGATCATTGGTCCATCTCACTCAGTATTGTCTGTACTCTCTTTGGTTTCAAATGCTGGTCTCTAGCAGTCCTACCTGGAGATGCCAGAGATTAAATTTAGGACCTTCTGTAGGCAAAGCATGTGCTCTCCCCTTGAGCTGTGGCACTTTCCTTGTGGCCTTTGTGTGCCTTCTTCGTCTGCTCTTTGGCTACCAACTATGGATGGGCAACTTCAAGGCCTCTGCAGGTTTTCCTTCTTGCAGCTCTTGGACTGCAGGGCCCTTAGTTAGAGGATGCTTTCAAACCAAGGACTATCATCTGCGCAGCAGGACACTTGGCTGCCTTAATGCAAAGCAGATGCTCGGCCATTGAGTTAATAGGCCCTCGTCTAGTTGTGCATGGGGGGGGGGATTGCTTTTCATTGAGCAGTGACTTCTCTGAAGTGAATCTAATAAGATGCCTTCTGCTCTGTTTATTACAAAACAAAAACAAAAACTGATTGGCAGCAGATCTCCGGGATTTCAGGCATGAGACTTCCCCTGGAGATGCTGGGGACTGGACCTAATCTCCATTGCTCGATGCAAGCTTTTTTCCAGTGACACACACACCCTCCCAACGCTTCTTCTATTTCTGTAATTGGGATGGAAGGCTGAGTCTAGCGTGGGTAGCATTCCTCTTCTAATTGCTGTTCCTGCTAATGCTGAACAGAGTTTATGCCTTATTGATTTGATCAGATATGTGCATAAAATTGTGGGGTATGAATCATTTGTTTTGCTACCAGAGAACTTTGATTTATTAATCAGTTGGCTTATTATTATTCCACTTTCCTTATGGCCTAAACCCATCAACTGTCAGGGCAAGGCTGCATGTACATTGCTGCTTACACCAGCTCCAGCACACTCCCACCACTGGTGATTGAAGCGGAGTACACATGACAATAGCCACATTCATAGGTATCCTGTAGCTTCTTGAGAAATCCCCCTGTTTGAAGTGCTTTCCTTCAAGCCATCTTCCGTCTGGTTTGAGAACAGAAGCCATGGTGCATACGTTTCAGGCAGCTGTTGTGCATAGAAAAACTATTCGGATAATGCACATTAGATGAAGACATCCCTGCTGCCTCTCTGATCTGCACAGCAGTGTAAGAATATGAACCGCAATGCAAGCTGTGTGTGTGTGTGTGTTGACCTTACTGCGTTTCAAGCCACTGGTGTTTGCATAACCCACGCTTGCAGTTCTGTCATATACGAAGACACGACTACCATTGGCTCAGATGGCTTTTAATGAAGAGTTTATTAGACACATTTGTTTTGTTTGGACCTGTACTGTATATTACCTGCTTTTCTGGAATGTAGTCTACAACAACAGCAGGGGTGACTGACCTGAGGAAGTAACCTGCCTGGCAAACATCTCAAATACTCACACACTTGCATGAGGCCCATCTGGGATACCACTTGAGGGAGGCAGACTTACTCCCTAGTCCATCAATGTTACAGACCAGGGGTGAGGAACTTTGTTCAGAGTGAGGGCCGCATTCCTTTCTGGGCAGCCTTCTGGGGGCCACAGGCCATTGTTGGGTGGGACCACAGGCAAACGTGGGGCAAGCAACCCACATAAATTTTACCGTTGTACAGTAGGCTACTTTTGAGAAACGCCCCTCCGTATTCTCCAACCAGACAAGTGAAAGTTAAGATCAGAATTCAAGGAACATTCCAGCCAGGCAAATGCACTCAGGATGTGAAGCAAGGCCAGCGAGGGGTATGGCCTTAGGAGAATTATAAGGGCCAGAAAGGTTGGCCTCAAGGGCCACATGCACACACACTTGTAAACGCCTGCCCCCCTGCAGACCACCTGTGATTATTCCTATGGAGCAAAATTCCCAAACCAGTTCATTGAGATTTTCCCTATTGTTTTCCAAGCTCTCTTTTCTGCTTCCTAAAGCAACTTCATAGGGACGCGGGTGGTGCTGTGGGTTAAACCACAGAGCCTAGGGCTTGCTGATCAGAAGGTCGGCAGTTTGAATCTCCTGTTGTTTGGTCCCAGCTCCTGCCAACCTAGCAGTTTGAAAGCACATCAAAGTGCAAGTAGATAAATAGCTACCACTCCGGTGGGAAGGTAAATGGTGTTTCCGTGCACTGCTCTGGTTTGCCAGAAGCGGCTTAATCATGCTGGCCACATGACCCGGAAGCTGTATGCCAGTGAGATAAGCGCTGCAACCCCAGAGTCATCCGTGACTGGGCCTAATGGTCAAGGGTCCTTTTACCTTTAAAGTAATTTCATAGCTTCCAGCACTGCTAGTCTTCCCACTGGAATCTCCTTGGATGTTTTCCTGGAGTGTATATTTTGAATATTTTGAATTATATTTATATATATAATTGGCAGGTGGAGAATCTGGTGCCCTTCTAATTCCTTTTTCTTATCTCTCCTTTAATTTTTATTTTCTGTGACTTCTAATTTTTGCTTTCTTCTGCTAACTCTATCTGTATTTATGTTGTTTTGATGTTTCCTACTTTGGGTTAATGAAGATACATACAGGAAGGTGATGGATGGAAGATGAAGGGACTGGGTAGAGAGGAACTCCCAGGGTAGGAGGGGGGAAGAGGGGGGAAGCTCCCAGGTGAGAGCTGGGAGGGCTCACCCTCCTTTGTGTGGAATAAAGGTTAAAAATACAACCTTGATAGAGGGCTTTTTATTATTTCCTTCCTTCCCTTCTTCTTTTTCTCTATCTTTTCTCTCTATTTTATTTTTATTTAGATTTGTTTGGCTTTTATTGTGTTCTGTGTTGAAAACTTTCAACTGATTGTAAAAAGGATTCTAGATGGAAAGGGGCACCTCTGTATACTTGTAATATCCCTATTTAAAATGCTGGTGGTATTGACCTTTAAAGATTATTTGAAGGACTCCTTAAGCTATACAAAGTTGCCCAGGTTCTGAGGTCTGCTTCAGACACTCTGTGCAAGCCTACATGTAAGATCAATCAGATTGGTGAGCATAAAAGATAGGGCCTTCTTGGTAGGGGCTCCGTGGTTACAGGACACCACCCCAAGTGGTATGTGTGTGTGACTCCATTAGCAGAATAAACATGTATTCAATAGGTACTAAGATCCCCAAAGGGTCAGTACCTGTCTGATAACCACAGGAAAGGAGTTCCAAAACACTGGGGCCATTGCATGAAAAGCCCTGCTTGGGTTCCCATGGAGCAGGACCTCTGAGGCATGAGGCATTACAAGAGTGTATATACCCTGGTGACCTCAGTGATTGCACTTGTATACCTTTTCCAAACGTAAAGGTAAAGGGACCTCTGACCATTAGGTCCAGTCGTGACCGACTCTGGGGTTGCGGCACTCATCTTGCTTTACTGGCTGAGGGAGCTGGCATACAGCTTCTGGGTCATGTGGCCAGCATGACTAAGCCGCTTCTGGCGAACCACAGCAGCGCACGGAAACACTGCTTACCTTCCCGCTGGAGCGGTACCTATTTATCGACTTGCACTTTGACGTGCTTTCGAACTGCTAGGTTGGCAGGAGCAGGGACCAAGCAACAGGAGCTCACCCTGTCGCGGGGATTCGAACCACCAACCTTCTGATTGGCAAGTCCTAGGTTCTGTGGTTTAACCCACAGCGCCACCCGCGTCCCTTTTCCAAAGGTATTCAGGGCTTTTTAGGCCGAAAGAAGTTAACCTGGTCCAGCAGTAAGGATTTACATTTAAAGGTGAGCCTACTTAATTCTCACTTTCCGAAATGGTACATGAACCAGAACAGAGCTGTCGGTCAAAAGTTGCACTTTGCTGAATTTTGCAACGCAGCTCTCCAACTAAGTAATGTGTACAAAAATGCAAATGCCAGAGTATAGTGTGCATTAAAATAAAATGTGTAAAAAACGTATTGCAAAAATGTGCGTATCAGGAGGAATTTGCCCTAAAATGCTGATGAATTTGTTATGACTTTAAAATGATTATGCGCTGGTGTGGAAATGTGGAGGATTGAATTTAAGACTGGGAAAATGAAAACACTGGGAGGAACTGAAATTGACAGATTAATCCATCCATAGGGTAGCTTATTGGCAGCCAGTGCAGATCCCTCAGCACAGATGTTACATGATAGTGATACAGGCATCTCCATTCTCTGCATTCTGCACCAGCTGCAGCTTGTGGACCAAGCTTAAGGCAACTCCATGTTTGGTGCATTACAGTAATAAAGCATCAAAGTTACCAATGCATGAACTGTACCCTGGAACATCAGGAATGTTTCAGCTGTTTTACTAGCCAAAGCTGGTTAAAGGCACTCCTATGTATTGAATACACCTGAGCCTCCATCAACAAGGCAGGGGATTTCCCTAGACTACAAAGTAAATGCAACACTGTCAGGAGCAGGTAACTGGCCTGTTTTCTGGACATGGGAACTGCTAATCCAGGGGCAAAACTAGGCTTTATTTCACCTGGATCAAAGACCCAAAGGCTGGGAGTCTCAATGGCACCCCTCTGGAGGCTTCACCCAGGGCAAAAAAACCAGCTTGCTCCCCTTCCCCAGAGTTACAGCACTAGCTAATCCAACATGCCTCTATTTTGCCAGGATTCAGACTCTGCTTGTTGCCTCTTATCCAGCCCATGACTGTGTCCAGACGCACATCCAATGCTTGCACAGTCTTTCCTGACTGAAGTGTTATGGGGGGGGGGGGAGTTTCTGTTAATGGTTGTTTTGCTGGTCTCTGTATTGTTTTCAGCTTCTCCTTAAAGCTATTTAAATGATATATGAGCTTGCCTCTTGCGGTTGTTTTTACAGTAGGTGAGCCAACTTGTGTGGGTTTTGCCTTAAAAGGCAGCATAAAAAGAAAAGATTTTCACACCAAACACCGCAACTAGGGATGCGCAAAGCTGCCAATTTCAGTTTATCTCTATTTCATTTTTTAATTTCAGTTCTCCAAATTTCCACATCAATTTTCAAAATTTATTTTAAAAGGTACTAATGAAAGTTCCTCCACATTTTAGCATAAAATTTATCCTAATGTACATGTTTTTCTATGCAATTTTGTCTAATACACACATTTTTGGAAGCAATTTTCCCCAATATAATGCATTTTGGTATGCTATTTTTACTAATATATGCATTTTTAAATGCATACTTTACCCTAGTCTACACATTTTTGTAGACATTACTTGGCTGGAGAGCTACATTGCAATATTCAGAGAAGTGTGAATTTTGAAGGATGGCCATGTTTCAGATTGCATACTGTTGTGAATTAGGCAGGATCACCTTTAAAGGCAAACTATATTTTCTCCATGATCCTTAAATTTACAACAGAGCAAGCTGCCTTCACCCAGGACAGATGGCCTGTCCATCTAGCTTCGTAAGCGGTGGCAGTAGCTCGCCAAAGTCTCAACTTAGAGGTCTTTCGCATCACCTGCTATCAGATCCTTAAAAAAGAAGGATGCCAGGGATTGAACTTGAGACCTTTAGCGTTCAAAGAATGTGCCCTAACTACTGAACTACACACACAAAGAGAGACAGAGAGACACACAGAGAGAAATCACAAACCAGGAAAGCCCCGTTTCCCCCCCAGTTAAGAGCAATTGAAGTTTTTAAAATCCCAGAACAGACTATTTGTCTGGCTAGCCCAACACTACTATTTGGACCAAAAGGGATGTGGGGGGTGCTGTGGTCTAAACCACTGAGCTTTTTGGGCTTGCCGATCAGAAGTTCGGTGGTTCAAATCCCTACGACAGGGTGAGCTCCTGTTGCTCTGTCCCAGCTCCTGCTAAGCTAGCAGTTCGAAAGCACACCAGTGCAAGAAGATAAATAGGTGCCGCTGCGGCGGGAAGGTAAATGGCATTTCTGTGTCCTCTGGTTTCCATCACAGTGTTCTGTTGCGCCAGAAGCAGTTTAGTCATACTGGCCACATGACCCAGAAAGCTGTCTGTGGACAAACACCAGCTCCCTCAGCCTGAAAAGCGAGACGAGCGCCGCAACCTCTTAGTCGCCTTTGACTGGACTTAACCGTCCAGGGTCCTTTACCCTTTACCTTTTACTATTTGGACCTTCGGCATAGGCAGGGGTTGCTAGCATGGCACTCCTGGGTACACCCATGCTCCCACAAAGACCCTCCCTCGCACTGTTACAGGAGCCTCAAACTCTTCTCCCAAATGGGTAATTTTAAACTCTAGAGTAAATGGGCTTCTAGGCAGTAATGTGTATGACTTCCACTTGTTTCAAAATGCATTATAGCCTGCCTGTTTAGAAGGCAGATGTGTGTATTATTTCAAAAAGCTTCAAAATGTGGCAAAGCAGATTTTTCAAGTGTTGTGAGGGGGCTCTTGTACAGTGGGGCCCTAGACTTCTGCTCCAAAGCCCTACCCTGTTGTACCCAGAAAACAGGGTCAGTGATTTACCATTGGAGCACATGGGTGGTGGCTGTTGTTATTATTGCTGTTACATTTCACTTCCATAGTGAAATAGATCTATGCATATGCAGAATCGCAATTAGAACCAAAAAGGCACCTTACATGAAATCAAGCATTATGTAATTTAATTATCACATCAGAGGCTAGGAAGCAGAAATCAAAGCAGAAATCCAAGTGCACCTCCTTAGGAAAATTTCTAGACTGTTGCTGATGCTCCAGTGGTGGGGGAGCTTCCTGAAACTGGCTGTGCAGGCTTATAGCAGCCACAGGGCCTCCATCCTCTTTAGGTAGATGAATCTGTTGAATAATCATTAGGAACTAATTATAGGTAACAACAATAATTACTGACAGCTGAAGTGGGGCGAGGCACTTCAGAAATGCCAATAATAACTGGAATTTCTGCCTGTCAGAAAGCTGTTAGAGGCAACAAATCTCTATCAGGTATTGGTGGGAGCAGTCAAGAGTTGGAGGCAACAGCAGTCCTAAATAATAATAATAATAATAATAATAATAATAATTAATAGCCTGCCCATCTGGCTGAGTTTCCCCAGCCACTCTGGGCGGCTCCCAATCAAGTGTTAAAAACAACAATACAGCATTAAATATTAACAGGGTTGCCTTCAGATGTCTTTTAAAAATAGGATAGCTGCTTATTTCCTTCACATCTGAAGGTAGGGCATTCCACAGGGCGGGGGCCACTACCAAGAAGGCCCTCTGTCTGGTTCCCTGTAACTTGGCTTCTCGTAGTGAGGGAACCGCCAGAAGGCCCTTGGCGCTGGATCTCAGTGTCCGGGCAGAACGATGGGGATGGAGACGCTCTTTCAGGTATACAGGACCGAGTATATATTTAGAGTCCTCCCTTTATCCTGTCTTTCAGAATTGCAGAAACCTAACTCCACCTCTGCATATGGGGCCTTAGGCACTTCCATACCCTCCAACATTTCACCAATGAGAAAAGGGATGTCCTATTTAATAATAATAATAATAATAATAATAATAATAATAATAATAATAATATTTATAACCCTGTCCATCTGGCTGGATTGCCCCAGCCATTCTGGGTGGCTTCCAACATATATAAAAGCATAATAAAGCATTAAGCATTAAAAAGGAAAACTTCCCTATACAGGGCTGCCTTCAGATGTCTTCTAAATGTTGTATAGTCACTTATCTCATTGGTTTGGGGGGGTCAGATAACTCCATACCCTCCAACATTTCTCTGACGAAAGTAGGGACACCCTAAGGAAAAGGGACATTCCTCCCTCTTAACGGAACTCTCCTGTTTGGTGTCCCAGCAGGACATTCTACTTTCCTCCTGTGCTTTGTGTTGTCTTCCTGCATCCCAACCTTCACTCATTCCTCCTTGTGCTGTTTCTTAGTGTATTTACTTCCCGGGGTCGGGTGGTGGTGGTGTTTTTAAATAAAGATTTGTGTTTTTGTTTTGTTTTTTGGTAGCTCTGCAAAACTTTGGCCTCCTTTTCTCTTTGTTCTCTTTTTTAATCTTTAATTTTCATTTGTATATATTACAACAATTATTCAATTGTAATTTTAACATTTCGAACTCCGACTCCCTTCCCCCTCTTTCTGTGGTTCTTTACATTTCTTTTCATCTCCCTGCATATCTCAACATATTCTTTTATATATCTATTCCCGTATCTCGTATATATTTTGAAACTGCAGGTTTTTACATTAATCCTGCCAATGTCTTAATCTATTTACAGTTTGCAAATACTCAGTAAACCATTTCCATTCCTTTCTTTTAAAAGTGTTATCTTGATTTCTTATTCTCCCAGTAAGTTTTGCCATTTCTGCCTAGTCCCATTAACTTCTATATCCATTCTTCTCTCGTTGGGAGCTCTTCTTCCTTCCATTTTTGGACAAATAGCTTTCTTGCAGCTGTGGTTGCATACATAAATAAATTTCTATACTGTTTTGGTAGTTCTGATTTCATAATTCCCAAAAGAAAAGCTTCTGGTTTTAAAAATAAATGTTATCTTAAACATCTTTTTCAGTTCATTATATATCATTTCCCAGTAAGCTTTAACCTTATTACAAGACCATTACAAGATATGAAAAAAGTTACCTTCTTTCTCTTTACATTTCCAGCACATATTTGATTTCTATTTATACATTTTGGCCAATATACTGGGTGTTAGGGACTATCTATACAACATTTTCATATAATTTTCTCTTAAACTATAACATGCTGTAAATTTTAGATCCACATTCCATAAATGTTCCCATGCACCCATATCTATTGCCCAGTGTATAACTGAAGAATCACTTGTTTGTGCTTTGTCTTCCATTTCAATAACATCTTATACCTTTCAGATAACACTTTAATATTACAGTTTAACAGGTCTCTTTCTAGTTGTGATTTTTGTTCCCCAAACCCCTACTTCATATCCTTTTTAAATACTTCATTCAAATGATGATATTGCAACCATGTTGTTAGCACCTCTGATAAATACTTAAGTTCTTTTAATTTAAATTTTCCACCTCTTCTCTTAATAAATTTCTATAAGTTGCCCAATTTTCCATCATATTTTTCTTCTTTACTGCTATGGCTTCCAAAGATGAAAGCCATAGTGGTGCTTTGGTCTCCAACAAGTTTTTATACTTATCCCTTACTCTATACAATTTTTTCCTGATTGTATGGTTTGTAAAACCTTTATGTACTTTTGCCTTTTCATACCACAAGTAAGTATGCCAACCAAAAATATTATCATGGCCTTCCAAATCTAAAATATGTGTATTCTTCAATCCTTCAACCAGCACTGAGAAGATGCTTTATAATATAATCTCATATCCGACAGGGGAAAACCTCCTCTCTCTTTCACATCTATCAGTATTTTATATTTTATTCTCAGTTTTTCCAAAGCCTTAAACATAAAGTCCCAGAAGTCATTGTCAAATGCTTTCTCAGCATCTAAAAACATTAAAGCTGCTTTCTTTTTATTTCTTATTTCTAAATATTATATTACATCAATTATGTTTCTAATATTATCTTTCATTTGTCTTTCTGACAAAATCTGGCCTGATCTTCATGGATTACCTCTTTTAATACAGTTTTCAACCTATTAGCTAATATGTCTCCAAACAGTTTATAATTGTTATTCAACAACAAAATAGGTTGATAGAGATACAGAGTTGGTTATGAACTATCTTGCTTATGAAATAAAGTTATGTATGCACTCTTCCAAGAATCTGGTAACTCTCCTGTATTCAAAGTTATATTCCTAATATCTTTTAAAGGTTGTATTAGGTATTCTTGTAATTTACTTTGTAATATATTGCTGTCCTTCAGGTCCCGGTGTCTTCCCTAATTTTGCTGTAAAATTGCTTGCTGTAATTCCATCATTGTGACAGGTGCATTCAGAAATGTCATTTTATTTTTTCATATCATAGGTAGTTTGTTGTCTTCTAAATATTTACCCATTTCATCTAAATTACTTGGTTTGGCTCAATATAGTTCTGCATAAAAACTCACAAACTGATCTCTTATTTCTTTTCGGATTTTCCACAACTCTACCTGCTACATTTAGTCTATTAATACGGTTTTGTTTTTTCTTCTTCTTTATTTGCCAAGCTAATAGTTTCCCTGGCTTGTTAGCTTGTTCAAATTGTTTCCGTTTTAAATATCTAAAGGTATTTTGATTAAATTAATATAATTAAGTTGTGCTTGATAAGCAAAATGTGTGTAAAATTGCACAGAAATAATTAAAAATATTAAATGATTGCTAAGTACTTGCAGTTATATCATCATCGTCATCATTTGGCATTACCTGTCATTTTCAGAAGCTAACATTTAAATTCTTTGCTTTTCTGAAAACAGGCTTACAAACCTAAATGTTGCCCAGCCATAAAAATAATAGCAGATTTGAATTCCTCACACCCAAAAGCATATTTTTAAGACCTCCCACTGAATAAATTTGCAAAAATCAAGTTTCACCCCTATAATGACACACCCTAACATCCATTACGGTCTGTCCTGGCTCCCTAAAGTGGAAAGGCACACCCTGAGATTAAAATCTATAATTAGAGAGGCTGACATCTCTATCACTTGGGTTTGTAGTTTTTTTTTTAATACGCCCATATAAATTGATTAGGCAGTCACTATATATCTAGATGCCTACATTTTACTGACAGCAGACTACCCTGCTGCACTCACTGAGAGATCTGATGTGGTCTAGTGGTTAGTGTGTCAGACTAAGTCCTGGGAGGTAGGTAAGGTAAAGGGACCCCTGACCATTAGGTCCAGTCGTGACTGACTCTGGCATTGCAGTGCTCATCTCGCTTTATTGACCGAGGGAGCCAGCGTACAGCTTCCGGGTCATGTGGCCAGCATGACTAAGCTGCTTCTGGCGAACCAGAGCAGTGCACGGAAATGCCATTTACCTTCCCGCCGGAGCGGTACCTATTTATCTACTTGCACTTTGACGTGCTTTCGAACTGCTAGGTGGGCAGGAGCAGGGACCGAGCAACGGGAGCTCACCCCATCGCGGGGATTCGAACCGCCGACCTTCTAATCGGCAAATCCTAGGCTCTGTGGTTTACCCCACAGCGCCACCTGTGTCCCTTAAATCCTGGGAGACCAGGGTTCAAATCCCCACTCAGCCCTGAAGCTCATTGGGTGACCTTGAGCCAGTCAATTACTCTCAACTGAACCTACCTTGCAAAGGATAGAATGAGGGAAGAGGAAGTAGGTATGCCACCTTGAGCTCCTTAGAAGAAAGGTGGAATAGGAATGTCATAAATAAATAAAGCAATAAAATAAATTTATGAGTATGTGACCCTACAAGCATCTCTGTCTGGCCCCAGGCTGCAGCCCCTCAACCGCTCTGCTTTGTAGCCCAAATATATTTGCTTGGATAATGCCACTGAGTTCAGATACTGCCAGGAGGATCGGGATATGTGCATGTAAGTAAGTAAAAACTAGCCTACTCTGCTGAGCACTCACTATTGCCTCCACTGGCACATGGCACTTGGAAGATTGCTCAGAAGTGAATGTGGCTCTCAGACTGAAAAAGATTTCCCAGCTGATATATAAAAAGGTAAAGGTACCCCTGCCCATACGGGCCAGTCTTGACAGACTCTAGGGTTGTGCACCCATCTCACTCTATAGGCCGGGGGCCAGCGCTGTCCGGAGACACTTCCGGGTCACGTGGCCAGCGTGACAAGCTGCATCTGGCGAGCCAGCGCAGCACACGGAACGCCGTTTACCTTCCCGCTAGTAAGCGGTCCCTATTTATCTACTTGCACCCGGGGGTGCTTTCGAACTGCTATATAAGATATATAAGATGATATATAAGATTGTTCCATGGGCTAGCGGAATAGGTTTATGTAGTGCTTTATTTTCTAATAAAAAAAATAAAAAAAATGTTTAGGGGTACTCTCATTTTCCTACTCATATTGAAATACTGCCCCTCAATGAGGCCAAACTTAGAGCCACAAAATGTTTAGGGGTATGCATACCCCTGCGTCCCCCTAGATAAAAAGCACTGGGTTTATGGTCTTTGTCAAAGAGGAAGCTATGCCACCCTCTTGGTCTTACTACACCTGATCCAACCACCCTTATTTCATACTCTCCAAGTGTCTTGATTTTCCAAGGACAGTCCTGGAATTACAGAAGCCATCCCAGTTTCTGATTTGATCCTGGAATGTTGCGGATTTCCTTTTTCCTCCTCTCCTCGTCTTGATTAAAAGTGGTGGAAAGATCAGACCCCCCCCCCCCGCTCCTGTTCTTTTTGGAAATAGGAGTTGTTGTTCGCTCTCTCTCTCTCGCTCTCTGTCTCTCTCTCTCTGTTTGTGTGTGTTTGTGTATAGGTGGAAAAACAGAGTCCTGTTTATACTGAAAATACCTGCATCAAATGAAGAAAACAATGAAGCTGGCATGCAAAGCCCTTCCTATAATTTTGAAGGAAAATGTAGCCATTCCATGTTCAATTCTTTAATTGCAACGCTCCAACAGACAGTCATTTTTAAGGAAACGTGCATGCATTCGGTAGGCATGCTAGTGGTACCAACAAGCCACAACTTAGGCATGATGCTTGGTGGAGGCGAAATTCTTCAGAAGCCAGTTTCTAAAGATGCTGATTCATATTGTTATATTGCCATTTATTGTAAATGGAGCCTTATACTGTCTATTCAGAAGTTAAGTCTCACTGTATTCAGTGGAGCTTATTCCCAGGTAACTGGGCAAAGACTGTGCAGTGTTAATGTCGCGATCCTAAGCATTTTTACTCAGAACTAAGTCCCACTGAGTTTAATAGGATTTACTCTTTGATATGGACGTGGGTGGTGCTGTGGGTTAAACCACAGAGCCTAGGACTTGCCGATCAGAAGGTCGGCGGTTCGAATCCCCGCGACAGGGTGAGCTCCTGTTGCTCAGTCCCTGCTCCTTGCCAACCTAGCAGTTTGAAAGCACGTCAAAGTGCAAGTAGATAAATAGGTACCACTTTGGCGGGAAGGTAAACAGCATTTCCATGCGCTGCTCTGGTTTGCCAGAAGCGGCTTAGTCATGCTGGCCACATGACCCGGAAGCTGTACCCCAGCTCCCTCGGCCAATAAAGCGAGATGAGCGCCGTAACCCCAGAGTCGGCCACAACTGGACCTAATGGTCAGGGGTCCCTTTACCCCTTTACCTTTTTACTCTCTGGTATATTCCTGATCATTCTTCTTCTTCTTCTTCTTCTTCTTCTTCTTCTTCTTCTTCTTCTTCTTCTTCTTCTTCTTCACCTTTTTCCCTGAGAGAGACTCAAGGCAGCATATAGCTAAAATTTTATTTCATTCCATTTATCTGTAGAAGGTGTTCTATACAATCCCTTCCCTCTCAATTTTTTTCTTTACAACAATCCCGTGAGACAGGTGAAGCAGAGAGGTTGTAATTGGCTCAAGGTGACAGATGTATATGGGTATATGACATCTACATGTGCGGTGAGATCGAATGTGGGAGAAGCTTCCTGATGTAGAATAGATGGTTCCTATTTTCACCTGAGAGATGCTGGAGGCTCAGTCCACAACATCTCTAGGTAGCACTGGGAAAGACCCCTGCCTGAGTCCCTGGAGAGTCAGTGTAGAGGCTATACTGAACTGCCAGTCAGTGTAGAGGCTGTACTGAACTGGCTGAGCTAATGGGTTAATTCAGCATAAGGCAGCTTCCTAAGTATTTTCTGACTCCACGTGAGATGAGCGCCGCACCCCATAGTCGCCTTTGACTGGCCTTAACCATCCAGGGGTCCTTTACTTTTTTACCTTTGGTAAACTACTCAGGGTTGTATCCAGCTTAGCCCACTGAAATTAATGCACCTCAGCTAGTCATTCCTATTGATTTCAATGGGGCTACTTTGAGTATGAGCAACATTGAAAACAACCTTCTGTCTTTATTTTTGGGTTTCAGGGATGCCTTGTTAAAATTTTATTTGTGTGAGTTGCTAGCATTGTTGCCTTGGTTCAGCTTCTTCCTCAGCATATCCAGAAGTTACATTTTTATTTGTTGTGTTCATAAGTATCTATAAACTGCCTAATAATAATAACAGAATTCCAAAGTGGTGCACGTAAAAACAATATACAATAAATATCAATGATATATAAATAAAGCCAGCAAGGTTATATGTCAACTTATGTCTGAAGGTGGATTGGCTACTTGGGATTGATGAGTTTTTGGAGGAGAGAACATTGGGGATTTATGACATTTCTATGATGCTCGAGTTCACTTACAAATATTCAAGTTCAGCAAAGGTTGAAGAAGACAGCTTGACACTCTTACGAAGAACAGATCCACTCACTGTTCACTGTGTCAGAACTCCAGACATAACCTCCTACCCTTAGAAACTTTCAGCTTCGCAGAGCTCAAAGCGGGGTGCTGCAAAATGAGAAGGCCAGAGCTGACACTGGACTTCATAAATGGAATGCTGATGGGGATCACGGGGGGAAGCTGAAAATTAGGTGGAGCATCTGGAATCCTCAATGGGGAACAATCCATGCTGCAACAATTTGTTGTAGGTCACACTTATAAGAATAATGTTGCACGCAACCCCGAATTCTGATTCCAGGGGTTCCAGGCCCAGTGTTCGGTTTACTTAGAATGAGGGACTGCGGAGGCTATGGTGTGCTAGGATATATGATTTATTTACACATATATACAACCTGAACCAACAACGGAGGGACTCACAGCATTAACCCATTGGAAATTCTTGCTTCTTCCATAGCCACCCATTATTTTGTTTAAAAAAATGTTTTTATTAAAGGTTTTTCTTGGTTACAAAAGTACACACATCATCTCTGTTTTCAGATCATAAAGCCCTTTCTACAGGTCAGCTATATTTGATGTGAGACATTAATATACAGTATACAGTATAAAATTGGGGGAGAAGAGACGAGGGGAGAGAGGGGGTAGTAAACATTCTTTCTTTTACAATACAGTGGTACCTTGGTTTATGAACA
Source organism: Podarcis muralis (assembly GCF_964188315.1). Classification (NCBI taxonomy): domain Eukaryota; kingdom Metazoa; phylum Chordata; class Lepidosauria; order Squamata; family Lacertidae; genus Podarcis; species Podarcis muralis. Next base: position 30,876,593 of record NC_135673.1, read on the forward strand.
TAATCTGTTCCGGAAGTCCGTACTTAAACCAAAGCGTTCTTAAACCAAGGCATGCTTTCCCATAGCAACCGAGGACTCAGTTTACAAATGGAACACACCCAACATATTCTGCTTCCAAGGCAAAGTTCACAAACCAAAACACCTACTTCCGGGTTTGTAGTGTTATCAATCCAAGTTGTTTATCAAGTACTGGTAAGCTGTTCTTAAACCAAGGTACCACTGTAGTGTATGTACAAGGTTTTTGTATCAGCCTCATGTGGGTAGGTTCACTTTCTATTCAATTATTAGTTTTGATTGGCATTGAGAGAGGTTGGGGGGTCCAGGGCATGGCTGGTTGTCTTCAGTTGACAGCAGCAAGTTGCAGAAATCAACCATGGCGCTCACTCTGTGGCTTGTGCCTGCCCAGTTCACACACACTAACTCCAGCTATTGTCTTTTTCACTGCCAGCCCACTCATTTACCCTATGGCACAGAGCAGCTGTCTTTGTTATGCTAACGCTACTTAGGTGGTAATGACAGTCCTTGCCTGGCTAATTCAATCCATTAGATTTTAACTCCATGCAGACTAAGCCCCCATACTCACAACAATACTAACTGCAGGTCATCAGGGGTGTCTCTTGCTCCAGGTGACTCACCAGCATTGGGAACTGGGTGTACACATTGCTAAAAAGCAGGAAGCACATAGCCAAAAAAGAGAGTGGCGTAAGAATTGCATATGTTAATTTATTACTATAGATGCAAAATTATAAATGGGAGGGATTCAACATCATGCTCTTCTGATCGTTCTGTCAGTATAAACATTTCTGCCTCTTTCTCCCCCTGCACACTGTTCTGGGTGTTCTCCTGACCCCCTCCAGAGCCAATTTGGGGGCGGATTGGGGGCACAAAGAGAGTGGAAAAGAGGAAACCCCATTATGCTAGTGGGAGCCCTTGCACACTGGTTTACTTGAATCTGGCCCAGTGAGCTGTATCCAATGTTAGTCATAGAGTAGACCCCTTGAAATTAAAGGACATGACTTAATTCCAATAATTTCACTGAGTAAAAAGTTAGTTGGATATAACCCTGTTATTGTAATTTAAAGAACAGTACAATGCAGTTCACTTTAACAGAAAAGCCTGTGACCAGGCCACTGTTGATAGGGCATCTTCAAGAAAACTGTTCTCCCTTCTTATGAGTATTGTTAAACTAGGCTTAAACTGCACAACCTTTTAGAAATAGGACTCCTTCAACTAGAATTGGGATTGGAAACCTGTAGCTTTCCAGATGTTGGACTCCAACTTCCATTGGCCATAGCCAGCACAACCAGTGGTAAGGGGTGATGGGGGGAGTTCTAGTCCAGAAACAGCTGGATGTCCACAGGCTCCCTACCCCTAAAAACTGGAAGGCTGTCCTCTGCAAAGCGGGGCATCATACCTGAGCTGCTGTGTTAGAAAACCACTAAGAGGCCACGCAACTTGGCACATTCATCCTTTCCCATCTCTAATACAGACCCACGCTAAAGCAGCTGTCTAATTTTTCAGAGACTTGACAATGTATGTACTAGCTACGCCAAGGCTCTCTCATCAACAGGTCTAGACTGCCTCTTTTTCTCAATTAAACTTGGAATAGCTCATCCCAGACACTCAGGTTGCACTGGAATTTCTGGCTTTGCAGATTCATGCAGAACTAGGCAGGTTGGAAGCACTTGGCAGGTATGGCTTTGGGGAACAACAAACAGCCCTTGCCGGTGCTCATTTCCCCTCCCCAAACCATGAATCATGAAACAGTAGCAAGCCCTGCCCTTTCTTGACAGTTTCCTCCCAGCATGTTACAGGTACAAGCACTCTTTACAGGAATCTTTCCTGTTCCACCCCAGAGACACTTAGCATTCTATGTCCACTGAACATAGGTATATTGGGATTTGTTTAGCTGTTGCCCCTTTAGGATTCCCCCCTCCACTGAAGTTTTATCATACTTCTGTTCCTTCTCCTTCTTCTTTGGCGATCACTCATAGCTGAGTAAGATTGTCTTCCATAAACAGTCCGTAAGTGACTGTGGAGGCCAATTCTGGATCCACACGTCCTTCTACAGTGGGGACATTGGTCTCCAGATGGGAGTTGATCACGGTGTGGATTTGCCAAGCGTGCCTTCCTCTTAGCACATTTCTCCCTTGCATCCTGAGTTCAAGTGTCTTCAAAGCCCATGACACCTTTGGTAAAGGCTGTTCTCCAACTGGAGTGCTCGCAGGCCAGTGTTTCCCAGTGTCGGTGTTTATACTACATTTTTAAAGATTTGCCTTGAGACTGTCTTTAAACCTCTTTTGTTGACCACCAGCATTGCGCTTTCCATTTTTAAGTTTGGAATAGAGTAGTTGCTTTGGAAGACGATCATCAGGCATCCACACAACATGACCAGTCCAACAAAGTTGATGTTGAGGAATCATTGCTTCAACACTGGTGATCTTTGCTTCTTCCAGTACACCGATATTAGTTTGCCTGTCTTCCCAAGTGATGTGTAAAATTTTTCGGAGACACCATTGATGGAATCTTTCGAGTTGGAGATGGTGTTTATAAGTGGTCCATGTTTCCTGCAAACCTTACAGCTCTCTGACACTCTCCCCTTCCTGCTTTGTCACTGCATTTTAAAAAAAATTAAATGTTATTGATTTGTTAACAAAAAAAAATGTGCAGGTATAAAGAAAGAAAACAAAGGATCAAAAAAATGTAGACCATAAAGCATCACAGCCTGGGGGGGGGGGGGACAAGAGTACAGCTGTTCCAAATATATAATAAAGCATTAGCTCATACAAATAACAAAATATATGTAAAAATAAAAGTTTTCTCCCCCTATGGGTTCCATCATTACTGAGGTTCTATAAAGTCAAGATGAGCCAGATATTTGGATAGGTAAAGGTAAAGGGACCACTGACCGTTAAGTCCAGTCGCAGACGACTCTGGGGTTGTAGTGCTCATCTCGCTTTACTGGCTGAGGGAGCTGGCGTTTGTCCGCAGACATCTTCTGGGTCATGTGGCCAGCATGACTAAACTGCTTCTGGTGAACCAGAGCAGCACACGGAAACACCATTTACCTTCCCGCCAGAGCAGTACCTATTTATCTACTTGCACTCTGACGTGCTTTCAAGCTGCTAGGTTGGCAGGAGCAGGGAGCTCACACCATCGCGGGGATTCAAATCGCTGACCTTCTGATCGACAAGCCCTAGGCTCTGTGGTTTAGACCACAGCACCACCCGTGTCCTTGATATTTGCATAGACACACCATTTGTTGGTGGCAGGGCTTTTATTTCAGCCAGAACTCACCAGAACTCAGTTCCAGCACATCTCAGGTGGATGCCATTGCCATTCTAAGAGAACATGAGGGAAGTTCATGGTGAGCTACAGCACCTATTTTTCTGGAAAAATGGCACTGGTTGGTGACAGAATTTGCTTTGTGTGAGTGGGCTTTGTAGTACATTTCACAGAATATTCTCTACAGAGCGCTCCAACTTCTCCAGCAGTTTGGGGAAGAACCCCCAATGCATGAATGTAGCATTCAATCATCCTTGGTATGATGGTTGCTGGGGTGTCAACATGCATTTCTCTCTTCTCATCCGTGACATGTTGGAGAGTGTGCCTGTAGTCTCAGTACCTCTGATACTTCAGTTCTTTGCTGTTATGGAAACTAGCATATTTGAGGGATCTGGGTGGGGATCCAAACCTGGTGCCCTGGCTAAAACAAACACCTTGGAATCAAGGCAAGTTTCTGATACTGGGGAAATAAGTTTTATTTCCTGCTTTCAGTGCTGTCGACACCAGTTCTTGACAGCTGGGCTGACACATTTACTGTTTAGGATTGCATTGTGATAAGGAAGCAAACTAATGCACAAATATGCATGACAGGACCAGGATGCCAAGCGGTGGCTAGGCAGAGGGCGGAATTAGCAGTGCTTACTTCATCCTAAAGCAACGGGAGTGGCTCACTGTCCCTTCCGTCTTATAGACTAACAGTGAACTCATTCTCTGAGGGCGGATCCTTACGTATATAAAAAAGGGTGGTAACAACAGGTTTGGGTGACAGCCAAGGTTTGCAAAAGTGCGAGAAAACAGCCTAGGGCCAAAAACAGTGTGCTCAGTAGGCATGGAATGCTGAATGACTGTTGGGGGGGGCAGAGGGTTGGAGCTAGAAGCTGAATGGAGTATCTTTGGAAGGGTATGGCTGGCTGGCTTGCGTCCTGAACAAGAGCACTCCAGAGTAACAAGGTCTTGTGCGTCCACCTTGTAACTGGTCAACATTATGATGATCAAAACTCTCCTCCTCCTCTTTTCTCCTACTTCCCACAGCTGTGTCTAGGATGTCACTGAATCTACATTCCCTTAGAATGGCTGAGTTCAAAATGTCAAGGGTTGTGCTGGACATATGTTTTGCCTTCAGGGCTCCCTTCCTCCTTGAGTAGGCACCCTCCTCCTCACCAATGCTGGCAAACAGTTAGCGGTCAAACAAAACATGGAAGATCACAGACTCCCCATCCTGCTTGTTATATGAGGAAAGCTGAGCATTTCCAAAGCAGCTCCCTACAGCTGTCTTCTCCTCACTCTTCCTTCCCTGACCGCCTATTTGTGATTCTTAATTTCTCTCTCTGCAATCAGGATAAGCTTTAGCTCATCGCTAAAGTCATATCACATACACCACACATTATAAGCCGTTGCTTCCTCTCTCCGCTTCTATTAAGGTTTTTGAGTGGAATACTGGAACACGCTTGCCAAATCCTCCCCCCCCCCCGCAAGCTGCTGAATCAGGAGCCCAGAGGACTCCCCCACTCTGCATTTTGGAACACAAGCAGCTCAGCTGCAGGGAGAACGCATGCTGATCTCAGCAACCCACCAAGATATTCTCTCTCCTTAGAGACACTCTTCTAGGCAGCTCTACCAACTATTGATCTATCAAGACAAGAGACATGCACAGCCAGCAGTAGAACTCGATATTGTAGAATAATGCTGACAGCTCATAAACCTTAGGAACACACCCACCCACTGCAATCAATTGAGACAGGGGTTTCCATATGTTGACTGCCAGTGGATGTGTTCATTCAGGGTGGTCTACAACGTGGATTTGTTGTTAATTGCATTTTTATTGCTTCTTTTATTTCTCATACATTGTTTTTTTCTTTCTTTCTGTACTGCAATGTTAATGTAATCGATTTCTGTAGAACCCAAGCAACAACTTCCTTAGTTTATGGTACATTTCCTGACATTTATATGTTTCCTGTCTTGTACCTTGAGATAAGAATGCTTAAGAAGAAACATTCATCTAGTTCAGCATCCTGTTTCCCTACAGTGGCCAAAGAGGTACTTCTGAAAAGACTGTAACACAAGAAGCTGCCTGATAGCAAATGGGCCTATCTGTTCATCTGTCTAGCTCAGTATTATCTACTACTGTGATATCTATTGGTTGTAGTTCTCTAGGGTCTTTGCTACCTATGTGAGGCTTTTAACTAGTGATGCCAGGGACTGAACTTGAGAAATTATTCGTGCAAAGTCTGTACTCTGTTACAGAGCTGTATATCACCCAACCCCTTAAGCAGGCCAGGAATGAAATTGCTTCTCCAGCCATTGTTCTCCAACAACTGGTATCCAGTGAAACATTGCCATTGGTTGCTTCCAAATGGCCTGTTTACTTATTTTGAAGCAGGTTTACTGAACATAAGGACCAAAACCACATTCATTGTGCAACCAGAACTTGCTGGTATGCAACTGGACTCCACCTGCAAGATAACAACAATCAGGAAGGGGCCACTGAACATTGAGGTTTCTTTAACCACTAGGGCTAATAATTTCTTTAAACACAAGAGCTCCAAGTTCTTTTTCTCTGTGCCCATATTTCTGTAAATCCAAGGTGGATTTACAAAACAACAGTTGGATTTACAAAACAACATTTGAATTTACAAAACAACATTTATTGGGGGCAGGGGGGTTGGACCCCTCAGGATGTCGGACTACATGAAAAGCCTAAAGGTGCCCACGTGTTTTAAAATTTAAGTCTGTTTACAAAAAGCTCACATGAGCTCACATGCAAAGATAACATTTGCATTCATTGCCTCAACCCCTTATGCATCTGGCCCTGTCCACCAGCAGCAAGTGGCCCCTGGAATGTTTTCCAGGATGGAATGTGGCTCTCTGGCTGAAAAAAATGTTCCTCACCCCTGCAGTAAGTAATGCAACTGTTGGAAGAATCATAAAAAATAGAGTCCATTTTGTAGAGAGTTCAGCAATGCCTGTAGTACTTCCACTCGTCCAGTCTCATTAATAACCTGGATTTCATTCTTCCCTTCCCAGTTATACCTGCTAGCACAAAACTCTGAATATTGAAGAAGGAGGAAACACAAACCATGCTGTCCCTCGGCGTTGTGAAAGGTAATGAACTGCTGAGTAATTCTTACTCATTCCCAAGGGTTTAGAAGTTTGCAGCTCATTCTGCAGGGCTCTACTTTTAAGCTGCATAGTAAAGGTAAAGGGACCCCTGACCATTAGGTCCAGTTGTGACCGACTCTGGAGTTGCGGCTCTCATCTCGCTTTATTGGCTGAGGGAGCCGGCGTACAGCTTCCGGGTCATGTGGCCAGCATGACGAAGCCGCTTCTGGCAAACCAGAGCAGCGCACGGAAACTGAGAACGGGAGCTCACCCCATCGCGGGGATTCGAACCACCGACCTTCTGATCGGTATAGTTTAACCCACAGCACCACCAGCGTCTCTTTTTTAAGCTGCATACCCTCCAACATTCTTCAGATGAAAATAGGGACATTTCTCACTGCCCCCCCCGCATTTTTTGTCCCCTGCAACAGAGCATTTCCAATCGGAAGAAAGGCAAGTGTATGCATTATGCAAGTGACTTAGCTAACACTTTGTGCATTCATTAGATGGCGTCATTCTACCTAGCGATGAGGATCGAAAGAGGATCATCACCCAGATGAAAGTGCGGACAACACTGAAAGGGGATAAGAGCTGGATTCAGCAGAGATCGGACCCTGAGGAGGAGCAGAACCACAGCCCATTGTGAGTAGAGGCATTCACCTGCCTTGCCTGCAAGATTGCTGCTCCGTCTTCCCAGTCCTCTTTCCAATGCTGACAAAAGATAATATCTCAATCATCACCCAACTTCTCAGAGAAAAGTTCACAAGGGATCAGACTTCAGATTTTGCATTGTGTGCAGTGCTGTTGAATATGAAGAGCCTTGTATTTTTTTAAAAGGGCAGTTGATGAGCAGCTGGTGTCTGCCAGAGCACTGAGAGACATTGGCATGCAATTGAGGATCCAGAACACCAAAGATCCATTTATTCACTTTCCTCTGAAGGTGCAGCCTGTAAAGAGGGAACGACTAGGATTTTAGATTCTTTGTCATCTATCTCATATGTATGCAAGTGTATGTCTGAGGTTTTATGTTGGTCCTAGCCCAGGAGAGGGTGGAACCTTCGGCCCCTGGGCCAATCGCCCAGCCAGGTTACACAAGTTGTCCTGCAAGGCCATTTCTCCCAAACCACATCTGCCTGTCTATCAGCTGGTGTCCCTGCAGGGAATACACTGTCAAAGCAGACCCCTGCAGCCAAAAGGATTGAATCCCCACTTCACCAGCTGGTGAACACAGAGTTCAGTCCTGAAGGGTGCTGCTTTGCCAGTGCATTCTCTGTGGGGAATATACTGACAAGGTAGAACCCCCTCACCCTTGTAAGTCGGTTTTGCCAGGTGGGCAGAACTGCCCATCTATCAGTTGTCTTGGGCTGGAAGAATCTGTTCTCTCATTTTCTCAGTTTTCCATTCTCCAAATTTTGCAACAATTTATAATCTTTTTAATTAGAAAAAAAATCATGAAAATTCTTCAGCATTTTAGTGTAAATTTCTCCAGATAAGCACATTTTTGTACAAGCAGTTTTGACCAATATACACATTTTGCAGAAGACTTCCTGTAACATGGTGAATTTTTGTATATTATGATTCTCCTGCTTGGAGAATAGCATCTCAGCATTCGGATAAGTGCAAATTTCAAATGATGGTTGTGTTTTGGTTCTCCAGACTTTATGGCGAAGGGTGTATAATGAATAAATATTGATATAATGATATCAATATTGATATATTGATTTAAATATTGATAATAATAACTGAAAGAGCATGAAAGCCTCTTTCACCAAGGACTGCTTCCACCACACTGATTTCTCACTTTTGCCTCTCTTCTCCCCTCTCCCGTCCAACAGGCATTCACCATTGAGGACCAGGGGCACCACTGGGAAATCTCCTGCCTCACCGAAGAGTTTGTCACCGACTCGCAGGTGCCTTTGACGAACTGCCTGCACACATCGTGCTTCCTTTGGGATCTATCCACTGGCAATTCTGTGTGGGCTTTGTAGGGTTTGAGATGCATTCTGGACTTAGAACATTTTGAGATGCAGCAGTGCTGGGAGGATGCCTCTGTATGATATTCTGGGAAGCTGTTGCCAGTCTGAGAATATAATACAGTGGTGCCCCGCAAGACGAATGCCTCTCAAGACGAAAAACTTGCTAGACGAAAGGGTTTTCCGTTTTTTGAGTTGTTCCGCAAGACGAATTTCCCTATGGGCTTGCTTTGCAAGACGAAACGTCTTGCGAGTTCTTGCGAGTTTGTTTCCTTTTTCTTAAAGCCGCTAAGCCGTTAATATCCGCTAAGCCGCTAAGCCGTTAATAGCCGCTAAGCCGTTAATAGCCGCTAAGCCGTCAATAGCCGCTAAGCCGCTAATAGCCGTGCTTCGCAAGACGAAAAAACCGCAAGACGAAGAGACTCGCGGAACGGATTAATTTCGTCTTGCGAGGCACCACTGTATTTGGTTAGATGGGTCAAGAATCTGACTCAATACGGTATAAGACAGTTTCCTTAATTTATATACTTCTTATCATGGCAGTTGACTCAACTGCTCAGCTACCTTCGAAGGTACTAGGCAAACATCAGTCTACATAAAAGTCAAGTGACAGTAAGCTCTTCCTTAGCCAAATGCAATAGGACTCAAATTCCATCATGAATTTGTGATGTTTTATCCTGTCATGATGTTGTCTTTTGTCATCTGGTAACATTTCTCTTCTGTTCTTCCAGATTAGCCTTTGCTGAACCACCTTCCCAAGCAGAACCACAGTCTCCAAAAAGTTATTCCAAAAAGTTAGTGACTCCCTTTTACTGCAAAAAGTAGGGCACTTAATGGGGGAGAGGGGTATGGTTACCTTAGATAAAGTTTGGCATTGCAGGTTGTAGTCTGTGAATTTCAGTTTGTGTATGTGTTTACTGTACTTCTCTGTAAAAACTAGATTTCAAAGTTCTCCTGAACCAGGCTAGGAAATGAACATCAAGCAGTTGTAAATCCCACCTTACAATGAGAGAGGAACTTTTAAAAACCCTGAGATTCTCCTCTGGCTTCGATTAAAAACTGAGCTGGAGAAGAATTTGCAGCTTCTCCCCAGCCAATATCTACCAGCCAATATCTACCATCCTTCCCTATCCTCCCCAGCCCCAAACCAGTAGTTCCTTCCTTTCTCAGGTAAAAAATAAATGGCACAGGATGTGAAATATACTCAGAGTCGCAAAGTGATTTCATGCTCTTTATTCAGCTCATAGTGGTGAGGAGGGAATGAAAGTCCCCTCAAAGTATCTGCTTTATATACATTATTTACACAATGGGCTGCACGTGATTGGCTAATTCCGGAATTCTCCTGTAGGCCAATCAGGTTGTGGATTGACTTCTATCTGGAGCTGGATTGGGTGGCTCCTGCGGACCAATCATACTGCTGCATTGTTCTAGGACCAATCAGACTGCTGCATTCTGAATCCTATTGTTCTAGGACCAATCAGACTGCTGCATTTTGGATTCTATTGTTCTAGGACCAATCAGACTGCTGCAGTTTGGATCCTATTCCACTCAGTACATAACAGGATGGATGTAGTTCTTCCCATGATTCGTCCAAAGGTTTTTAAAAACAAAACACACATTTCCCCAGCAACTTGTTGACCACTGTGGCAAATGTAGTTTCCCCACAACCGCAGTGTTTCTCCATGGAAATGCCAATGCCAATAGTTTGGATAAAACCTTAAGTGTTTGTCTCTGCATATTTTTCTCCTTTTGCCCATAATGTATTTCTCTTCTCTACCTAGATCTCCCAGTGCCACATCACCTTCTGGGTACCTCATCAGGTGAGAGAGATGGGACCGGAAAGAAGGAAAGCATTTTGCTTTTGATATAGAATCATAGAATGAAGGAGAGTCCACCACCTTCCAAAAAAGTTACCTTCCACTCACAAACAGCTCTTAATGTCAGAAAGTTCTTCCTGATATTTAATCAGAAATTCCTTTCTTGTAACTTGAATCCATTGGTATGGGTCCTACCCTTCAGAGCAGCAGAAAACAAGCTTGCTCCATCTTCCATGTGACAGCCCTTGAGATATTTGAATATGGCTATCACATCTCTTCTCAGTCTCCTCTTATCCAGGCTAAATATACTCAACTCCTTCAACCATTCCTCTTAAGGTTTGCTTGACCAACGCAGAATATGGTACTATTATGTCTCTTAATAAAGACACTAGACTTTTGTTGATGCAGTCTAGAATAGCATTAGCTGTTGTTGTTTTTTGTTGTTGTTTTTTTTGCTGCCATATAACACTGTTGATTCATATGAAGCTTGTGGTCTGCTAAGACCCCTAAATCCTTTTCACATGTACTACTGGCAAGCCAAGTGTCTCCCATCTTATATTTGTGCAGCTGGTTATTCCTGCTTAAGTGTGTCCTCCTAGCGGTGCTGCAATAAAATTGCCAGCATATTTGCAAAGCTAAGCAGGGTCTGGTATAGTTTCAAACTGGTACAAATCCACCTAACAGTAACCTTGACCAACCCACATTTTACCAGCTTCTCTGCAAGAATATCATGGGGGACTTTGAAATCAAGATACACTATGTCCTTATGGAGATCAAGATACACAAAGTCCACAGCATTCCCAGATCCAGCAAGCTTGTAATGTGCTGTGTGATCTTGGAAGTTACTTACATCTTTTCTCTCTCTGTCTCTCTTTTAGAGGGGTTTTCACCAAGACCATTGATAAGACTACTCCTTTGAACACAGCATCCAATGGCTCACAAAAGAGGTGTGTTTGATTAATCTCTGATCTTCGGACAGACACATGGCTTTGTCAATGAAGTCAAAGCCATACGATCCAAGCAAACCCCTTGCCAGAAATAAGGGTGGGTGGGTTAAGGATGGGCAATCATTTCAGAACCATCAGAATATAAATACAGGTAGCTCACATTTGTCTAAAAAACAGTGCCTACTCAGAAGTAGTTGTGATAGAATGGTAGAATCATAGAGTTGGAAGGGATTCCATGGACCTTCTAGTCCCATGGTTCCCAACGTGGGGCACCCCCCAACAGGGGGGCAATTTGATTTTTAAGGGGGGGCAATTTGAGAATGATTTAGACCAAGTTAATGGCCTTTTAGGCTTTCTCCACATCTGGGGACGCGGGTGGCGCTGTGGGTTAAACCACAGAGCCTAGGACTTGCCAATCAGAAGGTTGGCGGTTTGCATCCCCGCGATGGGGTGAGCTCCCGTTGCTCGGTCCCTGCTCCTGCCAACCTAGCAGTTCGAAAGCACATCAAAGTGCAAGTAGATAAATAGATACCGCTCCGGTGGGAAGGTAAATAGCGTTGCTCTGGTTCGCCAAAAGCGGTTTAGTCATGCTGGCCACATGACCCAGAAGCTGTATGCCAGCTCCCTCAGCAAATGAAGCAAGATGAGCGCCACAACCCCAGAGTCGGCCACGACTGGACCTAATGGTCAGGGGTCCCTTTACCTTTACCACGTGAATAGGAGTTCACTTTTTGAATAATAATAATAATTTGTTATTTATACCCTGCCCATCTGGCTGGGTTTCCCCAGCCACTCTGGGGGGCTTCCAACAAAATATTGAAAATACAACAAAATAATAAGTGGGGGGGGGGCGGTTCCAGGATTTTAGAGATGATTAGGTGGGGCATGGCCAAAAAAAGCTTGGGAACTACTGATCTAGTCCAACCCCCTGCAATGCAGGAATGTTCAGTGGGGCTTACTCCCTGGTAAGTGTGAATAATCCCAAAATTATTAAATTGTACTATGTCCAAGAGTGTAATTGGATAGTCTTGCTGCACACTTTGTCCTGTATCAAGTAAAAATCTAGAAGCTTACTTAAAAGAAAGAAAGCTGGACATTTAGAAAAGTGGGGTGGCTAAGAGGCTGGGACATCCGTGGATACAAAACCTCAGACCTTTGACACTGCACACTCACCGTTATATTATGAGGATATAACCCTGCAGACATATCACTTCTGTTTGTTCAAACCACTGATTATCTCTGGGCGTGTTTTGCTTTCAGTGCCAAGAGCGCCAGCCTGCCCCGCTTCAGTCAAGGGCACAAGATGAGTACTGAGGAGTACAAGAAACTGTGAGTATACCCAGAGGGGATTTGCTCCCCTCCTCTAAAGAAACCCCATCTTGGTCAGGGCAGGCGCCTCATATGTAATGCTCAACAGAACTCAATTACAGGCAAGGAAGACCCATTCTGATTGATGCTGGATTTTGTGTGTGTTATTTTTACAAAAAAAAGCCTCAAAGTGAATTGCCCCACATTTTAAAAGATCAAACTATTTATCCAGTGTTTAAAACTAGGTACATAGAATAAGCACAAAATAAAAACCGAAAGGTCTTTATCCGGCAACATGAATAAAAAGGATGCACCCAGCCCAACCTTGCTAAAAGAACAATGTTCATTTATTATTATTTAGATTCATATACCACCCTTCATCACAAGATCTCAGAGCAGTTCACAAGATAACACACTGCATATTTGCTTGAACATTATCACTTTCCACAATAAAACAGCACAACCTGACAATTAACAAATAAAAACAACAAGAAGAAAAAAACTTGGATTCTTTTTTGTTTTGTTATTCTTTTCGTGTCAGGGTAGATTTCTTATAGTAACATAGGAAATTGCCTCATACAGAGTCATACCATTGGTTCCTCTGTCTCAGTATTGTCTACACTGACTGGCAACAGCTCTCCAGGTTTCAGCCCTACCTGAAGGTGCCAGGAATTGAACCTGGGACCTCCTGTGTGCAAAGCAGATGCTCTGCAACTGAGTTATATCCTTTTCAGCTCCCTCCTACACCTGCAGCCCTTCTGCTCCATATTCCATGCCATTCTCAAGGAGCTCCTAAGCCCAGGATCACATTTCCAGGAGGAGCAGGGTGATGCAGATGGAAGGGTGAGGCAGGGAGGTCTAATTCTGGGAACAGGAGCTATGCTCCATTCACTGAATGGAAGCTAGAATCCAAGCCAAAGGCAACAAATGAACTAAATTCCCCCCACTTCCGTTACTTTACATAACAATGATGGCAGTTATCTGTCAGTATTGGACAGCAGTCAGACACTCTGTGACACAAAGCGCCTTTTAGTTTCAGTCGCTCTCTCTCTCCATCTTTCATCTTCTTCCCAATGTTCAGTTTTGTTGCTTTGCTCCCTCCTTTTTCCCTTTCTCTTCTCTCTCTGGTTGTTCTTCAGCTCTCACTAACCACAATCACCCTCCTTGCCTTTCCCGCAAGCTCTATGCTCCTTCTTTCACTTTATTGGTTCAGGAGAAAAAGTAGGTATAGAAAGTACTCTTTGTTGAGAAAATCCCAGCAGAGATTTAAAATCACAAAATATGCTGTAAAGCAAAGGTTGGAAATATAGGCTATTTAGACCTTTAAAATATGTCTTTCCAAGTGAGTTCCAAAACAGTCCCCTCTTTCCCCAGCATAGGAAAAGATCACATGTTAAGTAAGTTACAAATGGTTTCCTTACAAACTCTCCAAAGGAAAGGTCTGGTTCATGTGCTTTTCCACACATCGGTCATGAAAGTTGCACAGGCAGCAAGGCCGGCCCACCCGTGAAGCAAGGTGAGGCAACTGCCTCAGGTGGCAGGATCCACAGGACAGGAGATCTCAATGTAGGTCTTTATTCCACCCTTGTTCCTGATGTAGAACATCAGGACCTTCCTCCCTGGTGGGGAGGAAGGTACCATGTCTTGGGCCGGCCCTTCATGCATTAATTAAGCTTAAGCATGTCAGTTATATGAGGCTGGTTATCTCAAACGCTTTCCCCACATCCTATGATCTCACAGTGCAGATCATTCCCTCCCATTCCCAAAGTTCAGAGGGGCATGTGCATCCTGATGTAGCCACAAGAGGGAGGTATTGGCAGGCTTCAGAGAATCCAAAGTGTACTTTGCTGCCTGTCACTGTGGTTGGAGCTGTTGTAGAGAGGTGAGGCTGATGAGCAAGCTTCCTCCTGTGGCTGTTTGCTGAAAATAATAACAATCCACCTCTTCTTTCTTATACATGATCCAGGGCTCCTTATAACATCAAACGAGAGCTATCCGAACCAGGTGACGTGGAGCCTTCCGTTTCCCCAGATGAGCAACAAAAGAGGTACCTCATCATAACTGCAGCAGACTGCACATTGAGGGTTATGTTTGAAAGCAACAGAGTTTAGTCCCTGGAGCAGAGAGAGCACCATGAACAATGAGCTCTTGTACAGCTGTGCATGGGGGATTTACAGTGCAATCCAAATCCCAGACTCACCAGAATGGGGAGCTTTGGATCCAACGGGTTTGGGGCTGCCCCAGCTGAGCCAGGGCTTTGTTGTTGTTTAGTCGTTTAGTCGTGTCCGACTCTTTGTGACCCCATGGACCAGAGCACGCCAGGCACTCCTTTCCTCCACTGCCTCCCACAGTTTGGTCAAACTCATGCTGGTAGCTTCGGGAACACTATCCAACCATCTCGTCCTCTGTCGTCCCCTTCTCCTTGTGCCCTCCATGTTTCCCAACATCAGGGTCTTTTCCAGGGAGTCTTCTCTTCTCCTGAGGTGGCCAAAGTATTGGAGCCTCAACTTCAGGATCTGTCCTTCCAGTGAGCACTCAGGGCTGATTTCCTTCAGAATGGACAGGTTTGATTTTCTTGCAGTCCATGGGACTCTCAAGAGTCTCCTCCAGCACCATAATTCAAAAGCATCAATTCTTCGGCGATCAGCCTTCTTTATGGTCCAGCTCTCACTTCCATACCTCACTACTGGGAAAACCATGGCTTTAACTATACGGACCTTTGTTGGCAAGGTTAGCCAGGGCTACGTTGGCATAAATCTCCCACCCAGGCTGAGGTGCTGCAATGCCAGGGTAGCTTAAGTAGGCATAGCCCCCTCCCATGAAAGGGGCGTTCCAAGGGGGTGGCGGGAGAGAGGGAGATAATTGCACTAATTCCCAACATCTTTCAGCTCAGTCACATAAACCAGCAACCTAGCAACAGTTCATATAGATTGGATTGCTCTGTTAGACCAGTTTCTCGTTCTCGCGTGTCTGACTGCACTTCTTCCAACTGCAGCTGTGGGCTCACATGATTAAATGCTACTTCATATGAAAAGTTCCATCTGCACAGAAAACCAGCAAGTTTTCTGTGCTCAAGGATTTGTTGGTTTGTGTGGAGCTTTCAGTCAAGAGAGCCTTCATCTGCAGTCTGAAGCAAAAAGTACAAGGTGGCCATATGAGACCACAGAGGACAGTCCTCTCTTTTGAGGGCTGCTCTGCTTGAAAGACTGTCCAGTCCAAGTCTAATTTAGAGGTAAGGGACCCTAAGAAGGGAGAGAAGGGGCTTTGAAGTTGCCCACCAACAAGGCAGCAGAGAGAGCAAGCATACAAGTCACCTAGTCAGTCATGCCCATAGTGATTATTTCCAAATATGTATCTATTACATATAAATCAGTATATGCAAATTTCATACAGGCCTGTGTCATCTTTCTTTAGTCCTATTGTTGTGGTGATGTATTTCGTCTCTTTTGGCAATGTGTAAGATGCCAAACCTAATGAGAGTAGTCTATACAGTTCTGTATATTCTGTGATTAAACTTCACAGATGTAGAAACTGGCATGTCCTGTTTCTATCCTACTTCCTTTCTCTCTTCCCCTCGCAGGACTGAAGCTGCGAGCAGCGTGCTTAGGAGAACAGCCAGCAGGGAGCGCTCCTATGTCCTTTCAGCTGCTAAGAAAAGCAATGGGTGAGTCTGAGCGGAGGGAAGGGGGTTTATTAACAAGAGAAACAAAAGAACAGTTCTTAGCGACATTTGAAGGTGTAACAACCTAAAACAGGCCAGCAGAATTATGACTGGATTTTTCAAATTAACTCATTTGAAATTGGCATGGATTGGATAGACCAGTCTCTCCACCCCTACCAAACACATACATACACATTTTGCCAGGTTGTACTCGTCATAGTGGGACGCAGGTGGCACTGTGGGTTAAACCACAGAGCCTAGGACTTGCCGATCAGAAGGTCGGTGGTTTGAATCCCCATGAGGGGGTGAGCTCCCGTTGCTCGGTCCCAGCTCCTGCCAACCTAGCAGTTCGAAAGCATGTCAAAGTTCAAGTAGATAAATAGTTACTGCTCCGGCGGGAAGGTAAACGGCATTTCCGTGCACTGCTCTGGTTTGCCAGAAGCGTCTTAGTCATGCTAGCCACATGACCCGGAAGCTGTATGCTGGCTCCCTCAGCCAATAAAGCGAGATGAGCGCCGCAACCCCAGAGTCGTCCACGACTGGACCTAATGGTCAGGGGTCCCTTTACCTTTTACTCTTCATAGCACTATTTTTAACAGTGACATTCATGGCTCTCCAGCTGTAGTCATTGTACTACAACCATCTCTGATCATTGGCTTGGCTTGGCAGGAGTTGGTATTCAACAACAAACTGGAGGGCTATAGGTTCCCCCACCCATGCTTTAGATTTACACAGGAGTTATGGGAGGAAAACAACAAACAAGGTTTCAAGGATTCCTTTGAGGGCGTTGGGCAGAAGAAGAGGAAAGGGTGACTGAAGTTTGTGTACTAACAGCATGGGATGAGGAAGCAGGCAGAGGTGTGTTTTTGTAAGGAAAGTGGTGGTGGCATTGCCACCTATCACTTTTACTCACAAAACAATGAATAAAAACACATGAGCAGTTGATCTTTTGAAAGTAATGGTGACCTCAACTCACCCTGCTGATGGGTTTTAATACTTGTGTGTTTTTAGAAGTCCAACGCAAGAGCCACCATCCTTCGTGGCCAAGAGGTGAATTAAGGCCCTTGTTGTCTCTCTACTGGTTCAATGGTCTGGATGAGGATGGACAACAAAGAGTCTTATAGCACCTTATTGACTATCCAATGTATTATATGGCACAAGCTTCTCTGGAGTGGAGTCCACTTTCTCAGATGCCAGCCCAGAAAAACTTATGCTATAATAAATTGAGTAGTCTCCAAGGCCGGGTGGAATTGTGCCTTTGTGCTCCCTTGCTCCATTTTTTAAATGTCCCCAATGAAATTGCTTTTCAAAAACAAACACACCAAACTGGGGTGGGTGGTAGGAGAACATAAGAGCTCTGTCAAATACGTGGCACACCTCACAACCTAAAAATGAAGTGTGTGCAAAGAGAGGGACAACACAACTTATACTTGGGGCTTTTTGTCTTCCTGATAGGATTGATCTAGAGGATGACACAGGCCCACGCTCCAGAAGTCAAACAGTACCTGCTTCAGGATGGTTCAGCCGCCGTGGGAAGAGGTAAGACCCTTTGGTCAATATGAAAGTGATTCTCACTTTAGATGTCTCTGTAGGCCCACCAATTGGTGTGGGAGAAAACAGTCCCCCAACTGCATCTCTGGATAGTGGCCCATATTGCCTTATGGCTAGACTCTGATACTCTCTCACCATGACTAGGGGATGAACAAATCTGTAAATCTCGGCTTCTTTCAGTTTCAGTTTTCTAATCTTCAGTTCCCTTTTCCACATCAGAAAGGCACCATGAAAATTCATCAGCATTTTAGTGTGATCTTCTCCTAATGCACAAATATTTGAATGCAATATACACAATTTTGTAAAGCAATTTCTCCATAAATAATATGTTGCTTATGTTATTTGCACTAATATATGCATTTTTATGGACACTTTACCCTAGCATATGGATTGTTGCACACATTTCCATAGCAGGAGAGCTGCATGGAGAAGTGCGAGTTTCGAAAGATGGCTATGTTTTGGTTCATGTACTATTTTGGCATATGTGAATTAAGCAAGTTTACATTTAAATGAGAATTTAATTTAATTTCTCTCCCATCCCTAATCAGGACATCTATATCTGGTGGCCACCTTCCTTCCTTCCTTACCTGCTGTCCTGACCCTTCACCAATTCTTCCCTGCCTGCCTGCCTATAACTCCCCTGCCTTTCTTTTTTTCCTTTCCTTTTCATAGAGTTTATGTGCTGCAGTGCTAGACCTGTATTTTAAACAATAAAAAAATAGTTTAGGAAATGATGGCATAGTTTTGTGAGGAAGCAAGTGGCTTTGTTGCAGCTTCCGAAACAGAGAAAGAAACAAAAGACCTGCATTTGTTAGAGCAAAATGTGGAAAATGTCCAGCTTGAATTGTACACTGTTGCCCGATTTTGGATTTTTGCAAATACCTGCTGCTGAGCTGGATTTTATTATTTAAACCAGGGGTGGGGAACCTCAAGCCATAAAAACTAAATGAAACCCCCAGGTGTTGCAATCTAGCCCATGGAACTCTCGGTAGGCCACACCTCCTCTCAGAGGCCACGCCCTCCTTGAATACTTTTACCTGACTGACATGGATCCTTGAATTGTGATAAGGCTCCTAACCTTCACGGAAGGAAGGTGGAGAGATGCTGCGTGTGTTGTTTAGTAATTTCTGCCTTTTACATGTCAGAAATGTACTGTAGAAAGGTAAGCGTCACATCCATTTTTCTTTCCACTTCTGCATCTGGCCCCCTGCCTACCAATGGCATGTGGCCCCCAAAAGGTTACCCATGAAGGGATGCGGCCCTTGGGCTGATTACATCCCTGATTTACACCCTGATATTAATGGTAGGAACCATTCCAAAGACAAACTGCAATTGGCTGCTATAGAACTGGCTGCTTTGAGCATCTACCATACCCTCCAACACTTCTCCGATGAAAATAGGGACGTCCAATTCCATAAGGATAATTTTACTATTTATACCCCACACACCATACTGGGTTTCCCCAGCCACTCTGAGCAGCTTCCAACATATATAAAAACATAATGAAACTTTAAACATTTTTTAAAAAAACTTCCCTATATAGGATTGCCTTCAGACAGCTCAAGGGTTGGAAAACTCCATACCCTCCAACATTTCTCCAATGAAAATAGGGATATCCTAAGGAAAAGTGGGACATTCCAGGATCAAATCAGAAACTGGGATGGCTTCTCTAAATTAGGGACGTCCCTGGAAAATAGGGAGACTTGGAGGGTCTGGTGTACTTAATTAAGAAAAGAAAAGCAAATTAAGAAAAGAAAAGAACAAAGTACAATAAATAGAATTATAATAGAGGGAGAAGAAGTAACTGATCCAAAAGGAATTAGGAAAGAGTTCCTGAATTATTATAGAAGCCTTTATAAAAATAAGGAGAGAAATAATCAGAGGAGAATAGAGAGGTTCCTGAAAGATAAAACAGTGCAGAAAATCCCAACAGACAAACAACAACGATTAAATGAACCAATAGAAACAGAGGAGATAGAGGAGGTAATTAAAGATCTAAAGAGAGGGAAGGCTCCGGGACCTGATGGATTCACAGCGAGTTATTATAAAGAGTTGAAATCTGTTTTGTTGAATCCTTTGAAGGAGATTATGAATAACATCTTAAAAAAAGGAGTAATCCCCGAGACCTGGAAAGAGGCTTATATCACCTTTATCCCGAAACAAGATGCAGATCTAACTCAGGTTAAAAATTACAGGCCAATTTCTCTGCTAAATACGGATTATAAGATCTTTGCTGGAATTTTAGCGAGAAGACTGAAGTCCCTACTGGCAGAAATTATCCACAAAGACCAGGCTGGTTTTATCCCCGGCAGACATATGAGAGATAATATAAGATATATAATCAATATGATAGAATTCTTGTCTGCCAGGATAGATAAACAGGTAATAATGATGTTCGTGGACGCAGAAAAAGCGTTTGATAACGTGGTATGGGACTTCATGTTGAAAAACTTGGAACATATGGAAGTGGGCAAAGATTTCTTTAACGGTATAAAAGCAATATATACAGAGCAAAGGGCCAAATTGATCATAAATAACACCGTGACAGAAGAAATTAAGATCCAGAAAGGTACAAGACAGGGATGTCCACTCTCCCCGCTACTATTTATAATGGTTTTAGAAGTCCTTTTAAATTCAATTAGGCAAAATGGGAAAATTAAAGGAGTAACAATTGGACAAAATGCCTATAAGACCAAAGCATTTGCGGACGACTTAGTTATAATGACGGAAGACCCGATAAGCACAATAGAAGAAATCCTAAAGGAGATAGATCAATTCGGAGAGATGGCAGGATTTAAACTAAATAAGAGGAAAACAAAGATGATGGTTAAGAATGTCGACCAAAGCGTAATAGAAATTATCCAACACCAATCACAAATAGAAGTAGTTAAGAAAACGAAATACCTCGGGGTCTGGCTTACGCCCCAAAATATAGACTTATTCAAAAATAACTATGAGCCGATGTGGAGAGGAATAAAAAAGGATTTAGAAATATGGAGAAGACTAAGACTATCCTTCTGGGGAAGGATTAATACTATTAAAATGAACATTCTACCGAGGGCACTATTCCTATTTCAGACCACCCCAATAATCAAGGGTAACCGAACGTTTAAAGAATGGCAAACAGTACTCTCAAGATTTATATGGCAGGGCAAAAAACCTCGGATAAAATTTAAATTATTGACAGATAGAAAGGAAAGGGGAGGCTTTGCCCTACCTGATCTTAGGTTGTACTACGAGGCATCATGCCTCTGCTGGATAAAGGATTGGGTTAAATTAATGGACAAAGAACTACTTGATTTGGAGGGTTTTGATAATAGGTGGGGCTGGCATGCCTATTTATGGCACGGTAAGAGGAAAGTGCACAAGGGGTTTGAGAATCATATTTTCAAGGGGCCACTCATTGAAATATGGGAAAGATATAAGAACATACTAGAGCCTAAAATCCCGCACTGGCTCTCCCCCTTGGAGGTACTGAGTGTTAAGAAAATCAATATGAGATCAGACTGGGCAACATATGGCCAATTGTTAACGAAAGAAGAAGGGAAATGGAAATTAAAACCATATGAGCAGGTTAAGAAGTATGTATACGACTGGCTCCAATATTTCCAAATTAATGAGATGTTTAGAAAAGAGAATAAAGAAAGAGGGTATATAGAGAAAGGCTCAAAATATCAGACAGAAATTATAAATAATGAGGTGAAAATAATATCCAAAATGTATAAGATACTTCTGGATTGGAACTTGGGAGATGAAGAAGTTAAATCAGTAATGATTCGATGGGCCAAAGACGTGGGTCACAATATACAATTTGAGGACTGGGAGAACTTATGGAAAGAGGGTCTGGACTTTACGGCGTGTATAACGGTGAAAGAGAATGTCATGAAGATGTTCTACAGGTGGTATATAACACCTGCGAAACTATCGAAAATGTACAAAGTAGACAGCAAATGCTGGAAATGCCAAGAGAGAGAGGGCTCCTTCTACCACATGTGGTGGGAGTGTGGGAAAGTGAGAGAATTTTGGGAAAAAATATATACGGAGTTAAAGAAGGTTCTAAAATATACATTTACAAAAAAACCTGAAATCTTCCTGCTAGGGATATTAGGGAATGAAATAAAAAAGAAAGATCATAAATTTGTATACTACGCAGCAAGGATAACCTTAGCTAAAGATTGGAAAAAACAGGAAATGCCAACAATAGAGGAGTGGAGGACAAAGTCATTAGACTACGCGGACTTGGATAGGCTGACGGGAAAGATTAGACACCTAAGAGACCAAAAGTTCATCAAGGAATGGGGAAAGTATGTAGATTACCTGGAATATATTAGTAAAGGGCAAATAACGTTAAGGGGATTCAGAGAAGCACTGTGAAAGACTAAGAGTTATTGTCTAATGAAAAGGGATGAAGAGAAATGTACAACGGCAATGCAGATTAGGTAATGCGTAATGTAGATTTTGACTATGGAAGATTTACGGACGAGCTGAAGGAAGTCCACAAAAAGAGATGACAATGTAAAATTATAGGTGAAAAATTTTCTTTATTGTGCATATTCTTTTTTTTATTCTTTTTTATCTTTTTTTCTTTTTTTCTTTTTACTGTACTTTGTATACAGTCTTGTTTTTTCTTTGATTCTTCACGTGTTCTTTTTCTTGTAAAATCAATAAATATCTACATGGAAAAAAAAAAAAGGAGGGTCTGGTGTACTGAAGACAATAATGCCATGGACTAACCACTAGGCCTTCTCTGTTTTGCCAGCAGCACCAATGGGGAAAGAATAAGCACTTCAGGATCCCCACGAAGTGAGACAAGGGTGGTGAATGCTTCTTCTAGCACAAGGTTAGTGTAATCTGCATTACTATAGCAAGCAATGCTCAAAATTAGCCAGGCGGCAGGTGCATTTTGCACCTGGCTATCAGCCACTTGCGACCAAGTGAAGGTGTCTAGATTCCAGGATGGTACCTGACGTCTCCACTACCTGGAGGTGCATGCCTGGGGATCCTGGGATCTTGACTGTTTTCACACACTAAAACTACATCCTGTAGAATTCAGTTATATTTTATCTTCACAATCAGAATGAATTCTAGGAACCCAAATGCTTATTCTGTGCAGCCTGAGCAAGAGCAGTGAACAATGTTATATTTAATGATTGTCGCTGTTCTTCACTTATGCCACCCCACTGCCCTGCTCACAGTTGTGAAGACTATCCCTACGTTATGAATGGTCTGTGTCACCATTGAGAAAAAGAGGTCGGAATAGGCCAATATATTTACCCTGGATAAAGTGACTTTTTTTTCTTTAAGTTGTCAGTGTTCTTAACCTAGTTCAAGGTTATCATCTGAACTAACCAAATGTTTAACTGATAATCAATCACAACCAGTCCATCATTTGAAAAATAAGAATTTAGAGCTGTCTTGCCCCAAAATGGCAACTAGACATTCCAATATGGCAACTGTAACCTTGGTTTCAGGAGCCACTTGGCACCTAGGTTGTATATCTGTTTCTAACACGGATAGCAAGTGGTGAAAACCAAAATAGCCTAAGAAATAAGCAAGTGTGTCCTTAACTCAATTGCCCCAGAGGATGACCCATTTGCTGTCAGTTTCCTCATTGCCGCTTGTAGAACCACCAGGGAGAAGGAGGCCCATCGCTCACAAATACCTGTAACTCAAGAAACATCTGCCTGGAGTCTGGGATCTTGACATGTGGGTTTGTTGTGAAATGCATGAAACAAGTCTTACTAAACTGCTTATACCATTAAAGTAGGGGTTGCTAACATGTGGCCCTCTAGATGTTGCTGGAATACAACTCCCATCAGCCCCATCCAGCATGGTCAAGGATAATGGTTACTGTAGTTCAGTAACCACCCCCTTTCCATATTAGAAAGACAGGTACTGAGCCAAATCAGGGCCGGGACATGCAAGGTATAGGACACATAGCACATGATGCCAAATCATGAGAGCTCTGCTGGATCAAACCAAAGGTTCATCTACTTCACATTGCCCATAGTTGCTACTCAGATGCCTCCGCAAAGCTCACAAGCAGAACCAGATAATCTGTCAATCGTGCTTTTTCTCAGTTTTTAATTTTTCTAATCCTTTGCCTTTTTTATGTCTTCACATAACATTTTCATGCCGCTCCCTCCTAACACACATAATTTAGAATACAATTTTGCATAATATACCTATTTTTGCTAGCCATTTCTGTAACATAATGCATTAAATTAAGGGAGTTTCCTAATGATTCTCAGTTCCCTTAAAAGCTACAGTTCCCAGGCAGTTCCCAAACAGTCATGACTGTTTAAAGTGGTATACATTTTAAATGTATAGTGCAGAGGGGGCTAGAACGATCCTTTGAAATTTGCACACACCCCATATTTTGTGATGCTGCTCTCCAAAAATAAAAATAAAAATCAGCTCCAAAATGGAAAAAATAAATAAATGCATTTTTCTTCCCCATTCTTATTCAAAAACAAGGTATGAAAGTGGGATCCTGGTCTATTGTTGCTCCATAGCAACTTGATATTCAGTGGCTGGCTTCCTCTAAACCTGGATCAGACCCATTTTATCTACAAGAGGAAAGTGGTGTTGGAGGGAGAAGAGCTGGGTGGAGGAACTCTGGGTTTCAAAAGGAGAAAACCTTAACGTACTTGCCCTGTGCTGCATTGTTCTCTTTTCATAGCTTCGATTCAGCGAACAGCGGAAACCAAGCCTCCAGTTCCTATTCTGAATCCTTGTTCAAACAATTCAGTTCTTTGGAAAACAGGTAAACGAAGCTCCTCTCTACATTGACTCAGACTGGGCAGAAATCAAACAGATATCCTACTTAAGAACAGTTCTTGGCCAATCTAGTTTGTGGAAATGATGTCTCTTTCTCCAGCATAGATGCCCAGGCCTCAGTTTCGGTTACATAAATTGCAACAAACTGACCATGTTTTATTCATACTCAACGTTTTCCTGTATATTCAGGGTTGCAGTGAATGTTATACATTTGTGCTGTGGGTTCAAAATAGGGGTTAGTGTTCTGCAGAACCTTTGCGATTTCTTCCACACGCAGAGTTCAAATCCCTTCTTCATACTCTAGTTTACTGTGCCCAGATATGCTCCCAAGGACATAATTATTCTAATTTCTTCTTCCAGTAACAAGCTGGATCAAGAGAGTAATCAGATGACTTCCTGGAACAACTCTTCTCCAAAATCTCCTGATTCTCCTTCACGTAGAAGGTAATAATCTGTGCAATCCTAATTTACTCATAAAATACAGGCAACTAAGTAGAGAACTGCTCTTCCTGGTGGAACTGGTATGCTTGGTTGGTTGGAAGGAGTGAGAAAGAAATGAACTGTAATTAATTTCCAACTGCTTATGCTTTGATTTCCACAGTGAGAAGAATGAACGAAAATCCGAGGCCACACGACGTGCTGAAACACCTCGTGCCGTTATTTCTGAGGACAGGTAATCCTTCTCGTGTTGTTCTATCCTAAACACCTGTAATTCACTTCCACATTTACTGTGGAGGTAAAGTGTTTAGCCTATGTACACTGTTTGCACAGCAGTGTCAGAGGGTAATTTCCACTTGCGTTCTTTTACACTGGCTAATCCTATGCATGTTTACTTGCCCCCCTACTAAGTGTGTTTATGATTAATGCTGCTGCTTTTTTAAAACAGCACTTTCAATGGGTGTGAGGGGCTTTTTCAAGTCATGGGCTGCATTCCCTGGTGGGGAACCTTACAGGATCAGAGGCAAAAGTGGGCAGGTAATATAACAGAAGAAGAGCCCCGCTGGATCAGGCCAAAGGCTCATCTAGTCCAGCAGCCAGGTGCCTATGGGGAGCCCGCAAACAGGACCCAAATGCAGCATCACTCTCCCGAGCCACACAAAAGCCAGGTGTGCATGCACTTTCCCATCGAGGCAAAAAAGAGCCATTATTACAGTTCCAGCCAGGTAAAAGCACTTGAGGAAAGCACAGAGCAGTGGGCAGTGAGGGGCATGACCTAGAGAGAGTCCAGGGGGCCACATGTGACCCACAGGCCAGAGGTGCCACCCACGTGCCCAACAAAGTGTTACACTGCATAGTGGTCAGAGTGTTGGATTGAGAATTGGGTTTAATGCCCCGTCCCTCCACAAAGCTCACTATTCCCCAGCAGAATCTACCTGTCAAGGGCTGTTGTGAGGATAAAGTGGGGATCCATATTTAGACAAACGGTGGAGCGAAACTGTAATTAATAACTGGAATACTTGCATTTTATATTTCCAACCATGAGGGTCATGGTTATATTCATAATTAAAGCAGAAACGCAATATTAGAAAGGATCAGAAGCACTAAAGATAGCATGTATAAAATTTGGAGAATTAAAATCAATATACGTTCCTCTCAAAGTTTTTACAAATAAACTAGAAGTTTATCAAGCTGCTCTCAATGAACCTTCCCTAAGTTTTTGAGGCAGCTAATGCATATCTAGGTATTTACTTATTTACAGTGCTGTTTTATTCTGGGGGTACTCAAGGGCACACCGTACTGGCACCTCTTTTTCCCTAGAAAAAAAGCATGTGTTAAAACTGTGGCACTCACAGTAACAGCTTCATGCTGAGTACTGGCACCTTTTTTTTTCTAGAAGAAAAAGCACTGCTTATTTGCTATTTAGATTAATGCCTCAGTCTGCTGCAAATTTATCTCAGGGAGATAGTATAAATATGATTTGATGGTTGGCATTGGATCTAATTTTTTATTCAGCAGAGAGTAAATTTCTTCCTTGGTTCAGAATATAAGAAAAACAACAACAATTATCTTTTCTTATGTGATCATCAAAAATGCAAAATTAACAATGCAATTCCATATATGTCTACTCAGAAGTAAATCCCAGTAGTACAGTGGGGCTTACTTCCTGGAAAGTTGTACAGGGTCATGCCCACAGCATACATGCAACACGCATTTAATGCAGCATGGCTTCCCCCAAAGGATCGTGGGAATTGTAGTTTATTCCTCACACAGCCACACTTTCCAGCACCATCGACAAACTACAGTTCCCGTGATTTTGAGGTGGGTGCCATGTGCTTTAAATGCATAGGGTGGATTGTATCTTTAATCATATTGAGCATCCACTTGATAAATTTTATACTTTTATACTGGCTTTTTTCTCACTCCCTAAATTAGGAACGTTTTTCACTCTTAGGGTGCACATTCCCACATCCCAGGAATAGCATGGCAGTGGTAGGTGGAGCCAGAGTAAACAAGAGGGTGGAGCAATGGATGTGTTCGTTCAGTAAGCTGTATTCCGGGCACACAAAAGTTGGAGTTTTCTGAATATACACAGCCCAACATTCCTGCATAGATACCTGGACTAACAGAAAACTGGTTGAGAATGGAACAGTGGTTGTAGGCCTCTTATTAACCAGATGCCCTCTTGCCATCCACAGCTGGGAAACAATAAAGCCCAAAAGTACAACTGTGAGTCAAACACCTCCGCACATCGTCATCTCCCCAGAGGCAAGCCCAAAGAGGTAAGAACCTCCTAATTCATTTTTGCTGGCACTCAATCAGAAATCTATCCCATTTTGTGTGAATTCTTTGAGAGATTGCATGAAAAGTTCACATTAAAATTGTACATGCTGTTAAATGCATCACTGTATGTGTTATTACTGCATGTATTTTTGTATGCATTTCCACAAAACTGTTTCAATTAGCATTTTTTGAGCGTCTTAACTGCAGCAAAAACTGGGCCAAATAAAACCCTACTTCCAAGTATGGAAATCACCATTAGTCACGTTTGACAGTCTGTCTGGCCAAATGTCCTCACAAAGGTTCATTGGACTTTCCTTAGCAGGCCCACCTCTCATTATCGAACCAGAGATGCTTTCTCTACACCTGAGACTTATCTTCAGTCCATGGCTGGAGAACACCTGCGTGACATAGATGTTGGCTCCCCAAGGTAAAAGGGCGGCATGGCTAAAACTTTGGAGGTCTAAAGATAATGTAAAATAGTGGCTTCTTTTTAGATGATAATGATTAATTTGCTTATTGCATTTTTATCACACCATCCTCCAAGATGGTTAGGGTATTCTGTGCGGTATGTCTCTCCCTTCCACCAGCTTGTGATATCTAGACTTTATTTATTTATTTGCAGTATTTATGGCCTGCTCCTCAATAAAATATTTTCAATCTAAGAGCAGGGAGCAAAGTTAATGAAATAAAGAGAGGAAAAACCAAGTAGACCAATTTTTTAAAAAAATTACAGGTTCAATGAAAAACAATTTAACAATTCTGTCATAAGGTGAACAAGCTTTAAAACTACAATAACAAAAATTAAAATTCCCAATTTATCCAAATACTTAGGTAAAAGCAAACACAAGGCATTCAAGCAGATTTAAATAGAATAAATAACCTGTGGTTTTAGCAACAGTTCCCACTCTGTTGTTCACTTACAGCAGCCCACTCAGTCCTGCTCTCTCTCACACACAAAGACACTCTCACATTCTGTGCCAACAGACTCTGTGGCTTTTAAGTAACTTAACCCCTTTTCTTCCCCCCACTCCAATCCATCCAGGCTCTCATCCTGAGTGGTATGAATTGGTGCCCACAACCATCCACAGCAAGGAACCCCCACTACCAACAGAGAAAACACACATGCACAAAAAGAAAGCAGGTGGCAATGTGCCATAGCTGCTGTTTCTCTGCCAGCTTTCCCAGTCCTGGGGAGACTCATGGGCTCAAGGGCAGTAGTGCGGCCAGGGGGAGATGTGCAGGTACATTGGCTGGTGTCCACGCTCCGGCCCCCTCATTCCTTTCCTGTCCAGCCAGCACAAAGAGTGTTCAGGGACTTCCAGGCCACTACCTCCCCTTCTCACATTTGCCATTCCAAATATGTATGGGCCATCTCTTCATTTTAGTGGGATATGGGTGAAATTATTTGAATATTTTGATTACTGAACATATGGATATTTTTGACAGCGGTCACATGGGTATCCTGTGGGGGGGGGGGAATATCCTTCCTCCTGCAATGTAATTTTAATTTTAATTTTAAAAGCTTCTAGCATTTGTAGAATGAGACAAAAGGTACAGGCACTATTTTTCACAATTTTGCTGAAAAGCTATCCTGCTCCCACCTTTCACTTTTTGACGACATCCGGCCTGAAAAATGTCCAAGAAACCCAAAAGAGGGTGGAATTTACAGTGGTGGAAAGGTGGGTAGTGGGGACAACTTCCTGGGGGGGAGGGGACAGTTTTGTTGTTGCCTGCAGGAATGAAGCAGGAATGAAGCTCTGGCTGCTATGCTGTCATTTTTTCTATGCACAAAGCTCCTGAACTGACTCCAAAGGTGGTGGCAAGACTGCTCTCTAAAAGTGGGTGGGGCGGGCATGGACTCTGCCAGCACTCACCTCATTGCCACAGCATTTCAATTCAGTTTAATTAGAACTCTAGCATGGTAGTAACCTCCCATGGACAAGAATATTCACATAATTTCATTGTTAAAGGTAAAGGTAAAGGGACCCCTGACCATTAGGTCCAGTCATGACCGACTCTGGGGTTGCGGCGCTCATCTTGCTTTACTGGCCAACGGAGCAGGCGTACAGCTTCCGGGTCATGTGGCCAGCATGACTAAGCCGTTTCTGGTGAACCAGAGCAGCGCACAGAAATGCCGTTTACCTTCCTGCCGGAGCGGTACCTATTTATCTACTTGCACTTGACGTGCTTTTGAACTGCTAGGTGGGCAGGAGCAGGGACCGAGCAACGGGAGCTCACCCCGTCGCAGGGATTTGAACCGCTGACCTTCTGATCAGCAAGTCCTAGGCTCTGTGGTCTAACCCTCAGCACCACCCGCGTCCCACTGAAATCCCCACCTTGCTCTGTTCCAAGGTCCTAAAATCAGCCTGCACCCGAAAAAAGGCGCCATAATTGCAATTTCAGCAGCTGCCAATTCACCCCTAAGAATGTACATTGGAACACCTCACAGTATTCCAGTAGTTCATCAAGCTCAGTCTTGTCTGCACTGATTGGCAGTGGCTCTCCAGGGTTCCTCCCAGACCTACCTGGTGGCGCCAGGAATTGAACCTGCGATCTTCTCAGATGCCCTACCACTGAGCTATACCCCTTCCCTACTCTCCTAGGTAGGTTAAAAGCTGAATCTGGCCCCAATTTCACTTATTGGATTTCATGTCCAGCAATGGACCTGGGACTTCTAAGTCTAGCCCTCTAGGTCTGATGCTCTAACCCCTACAACATGCTATATATATGCCCAGGGTCACCAAATGAGCTTCCTAAGCTTAGTGAAGATTTAAACTGGGTCTTCCCTGTTTCCCTTTTTTTCCCTGGGAAGTTAACGCAGGGAAAATGAGATGCATGAAACACACACACGAAAAATCCTGCTGGATCAGACCAAAAGCCCGTCTAGTCCAACATCCTGCTCTCAAAGTGGCCACTCAGATGCTTGTGTGAAGCCCCTGCAGCATGAGGACAAGTGCAATAGCACTCTCTCCCCCCACTTGTGTTTCCCCAGCAAACCGGCATTCAGTGGCAGCATTCCGCCTTTGATACTGGAGGCAGAATATACTGTTGTCATGCTCAGCAGCCATTGACAATCCGTGTTGCTTCATGCGTAACAAAAATTCGCTGGATGTTTTCTTGGCAGATCTACCCAGGCTCACAAAGAGGGAAGCTGCACCAGGGAGGCCAAATACAGGAGCCCAAGTTCACAAGTCACAGAATTCACACAGATTTTGTGTGAGCATGGAAGGGGAAAGTAGGGAGCAATCTCAACAACAACAAACAACAACAACATTAATAATAATAATAATATACCCCACCTATCTGGCTGGGTTTCCCCAGCCACTCTGGGTGACTTACAGCATATATAAAAACATAGTAAAATATCAAGCATTTAACCCCCCCCCCAATTATTCATTTTATAACACAAATAAAAAACACAGACAGAAAAGACAAACAATACAAACAAATTCTTGTCATATCCTTATTTTTTCTAAAACATTGTTTAACTTGGTTTCCCCAAGTCCCCCCCTATCTGATTTTTCATTTTACTTCATCTTTAGCAGTTTACATATATCATAATTTCTAACCATCTTTTTTTTAAAAAAAATCATACTTAAAATAACTTCACATTTTATCACTTACAAATAATACTATTTTAAAATACCCTATCTTCTACTTCTAAACCCTACAGCCTATATCCACTTCCAAAAGCTATTCTAAGGTTTAAATATTAATAAA